>NC_045715.1:12451391-13690153 GCF_009834535.1 Camelus ferus
TTGGCCAAATAAAGTATCATATACTACTGTCTACATTTAGGGTTAAATAAGAGCATCTTAAAGGCTCTGAGAAGTCCTGTATTTAAAAAACCTGTTTTACTTTGTTTAATTCGGCGGTTTCCAAGTTGGTGGTGGTTTTGTTTTTGTAACATAGAACCTTTTTCCAAAGCAAGAACTCTCATGTGTTTTTATCTAGAAACCAGCAGAAGTACTTTTATATCATTTGAATTTTTTGTAAACAGCTTTAGTAGGCAGACAGTGAAAGGTGTTATGATATAATATATGAAATCACACTGAGATTTCTGTAGTGTTGGAGAACAAAGTGTTGGGGTGAAGAGGGGTTAGTAAACCTCATGGGTTTATTTAAGTTTAGCTGTATCTGAAGTGATTACCCGGAAGTGTAATTGATGAACCATCACTAGTTGCTAGGCTAGCTATGTTTTATACTTTTCAGTTAACTAAAAATATTTCACAGTCCTCAATATTCATACAGAAATGAAGGATTGCATGTCGGATGGGAAAGGCAGGGTAGAGTGTATGAGTCCAGGAGGATGGGTCCCTGCATTTTTCTTGCCACTAACTAGCTGGATAGTTAGTTATTGGTTGAATAGACTCTGGACTAGCAGTGGTCCTCAGTCCTGGCTGTGCCTTAGAATCATCTGGGAGGTGCTTAAAAAGAAAGTTTGCAAAGCCCCACCCCCATAGAGGTTCTGGTTGCATTGATCTCATTTTTTAAAGCTTCCCAAGTGATTCCAACATGTGACCAGAGTGGAGAACCACTGGACAACAGTGTCCTTATCTGTGGGTCCCCAGGCGAGAATCAGGCTAATACCTAACTAGTGGTAAAAAAAAAATTTCTTTTTTAAATACCACCTTATAAAATTGCAAGTCAGCTGATGGCTCAGCCTCTTTGCACCCAGGGCAACACGCTCAGTGTGCTCACCCTGCTGGGTCACCCTCTGCTTGACCCTGTCTAGGTTCATTTGCCCTTCTTTCCTTGTGTTCTGGCTCTTTAGAGAAAGTAGAGCATGATTTCAGGCTGTGATTCAAAGCCTGCTCTGAAATGATTAAAGCAAATGTTTTTATTTTTAGTAGTCAGTACACATCACACGGTTTCAATTGGAAGTTTACCCAGCCTGTAAGTGGAAGATTTCCAACCTAACAGGATATACAGATAAACACTTGACAAACTATAATTCAATCTAGGCTGCTACCACTGAGACCTAGCGTTAGTTCCTTACCAGGGTTTGTTTATATCTTTTGCTGTTTTTTGGTCATTAAGAAAACATCTAGGTCTTATTTCCCTGCCGTTCTTATATACCTAGGAGGGTAATTGTTCCTTTTTTTGGTTGCATGGTTTTTATCCATAACTGCACTGAGGAGAGAGAGCGTGTTTTGTACTTTATAAAATTTTCACATGGCAGAAAATTACAGGACAGCTCTGAACTGCCTGTGTTCCTGGATTTGGGGTTCAAGCCAAATATACTAACTCTTTGATGAGGACAATGGTAGATATGGTCCTTGGTGTTTAGATCACTCTCATCCAACCATGTTATCCTGCACTGTAGATGATGGAAACATCTGGAAACACATATGCATGTGTGCGTGCGCATGCGCATACACACACATACACATACATACATATACTTCCCAGACTCCCTTGCAGCTGAGGGTCTAAATATGAATTAGATCCAGCCAGTCAGATGAACTTGCATGAGATTTGGAAGGTGTAGTACGGCTTTTGCTTCACTTCTGCTATCTCTGCTGCCAAGCAAAATGGCAGGTGTTGGGTCCTTCCACAGGACCCAAAGTCCACTCATTTACTACAAGGGAGTCAAGAGGCAGGGCACGAGGCATCCCTTTTGCTGGTGCAGCTTGTCCTGTAAGTGGCATGTTTCTGGAGCGGGTAGCAATAGTAATGGCTTCTGACTGCAGCAGTGGTAACCCAGTTCCAGGGCCAGAAATTTCCTGATTGTATGGAGAGACAGCGGCTCTCTTTGATGGCCTGGTTTTGTGAGCTGTTCTTGAAGGATCTAAATGATTCTGTAAGCCAGTTGAAAACCTGCAATAAATTGCTTCTTCCTTAAAGAGAAAAGTTATGTGGCTTTACCTGATTATAATAATCCCTAATGTTTGTGATGCGCTTTACCATTTATGAAGCATACGGATGTATATTGTAAGAGTTTCAGTTTTAAGCATTTCCCCAACCCTTTAAGGTTAGTAGGGCAGGTATTACCTTGGCCACACATTAGAAAGTGTCAGGAATGAAAATCTAGTTCTCCTGACTCCATATTTAGGGCTCTTTCCTCTTATAGCACTGCTTTTCAGGACCGAGATCTGCTAACTCTTCTTACCCAGAGTTATTATTAACCATCAAAACCTTAATGCAGATTCCTCCATGTGAGTGTTGCTTCCGCTCAGCCAGTCACCCTTGTGCAGTGAACAACCTGCACAGTTATACATGGCAGCCCTTGTTCTAACAGGTATAACAACATAGGATGCTGATCATCTCATGACTGGCAGTAGAAAGGAGGGTCCTTTAGGTGTTGAGATTTTCCTGGAAATGAACACACTGAGAGTTAGGTCGAGTTGCTGTTTGTGTGTTAGCTGCTCATTCTTTCCTACAGGTATTAGTCACTGTACCACTGGCCTTACTGCAGAAAGGAGCCATTCAGTTTAATCCACCGTTGTCAGACAAGAAGATGAAGGCGATCAACAGCTTAGGTGCAGGCATCATTGAAAAGGTAACTGAATTCCTGCAGCCTCAGAACTGGAAAGATGAGTATCAGACGGCAGGAGTTCCTAAACTTCTGATACTGGGAAGTAGAGGGGAATGTTTGAATCCACATCACATTCGAAGATGTCCTTTTCATTTGGGTAATTATTCATGAAGAATATAAAAGGATATTACCAAAACAAAAAGGTGAACTGGCTGAGGTCTGTGAGTTTTGATTTTAGGAGACAGAATCTTGTTATTCAGAATTTGAACTGAGTATGTAAATAAGCAAGTCTTATTTTATTTTTTTCCTGCTTTCCATGTCTGCCCTCCACTAATTGGCCCCAATGAGGAGAGTGTTTTACCTCCTCTGCCTGGAAAGGCTCCCTTAGCAGAAGCTGCCAGTGTTACAGCAGATACCGGCAGACCTATGAGTAGTAAGAATTTATCTCATGGACATAAGCTTCAGGACCAAGTCTCAGGAATGCTTTGCATCTTCAGATTAGCCTAGAGGTTATCAGTGGGTCCCACCATTATCCGTGGGAGTACAGGGTTGAAGGGCATGAAAAACCAAATGCTCACAGAGAGAACAGAGGAGGTAGGAGAATGGAAAGGGAATATTTAGAAATGTTTGGTTTTTTTTGAACATCATTTTTTTTTAATTGAAGCATTTGAAGAGCTGTAGGTTGCGTTTAGAGTCTGCTGTACTTTCAAGAAACTCTTAACCATCTTTCTCTTGCTCCCTTTCCAGATTGCCCTGCAATTTCCTTATAGATTTTGGGACAGTAAAGTTCAAGGGGCTGACTTTTTTGGTCACGTTCCTCCCAGTGCCAGCAAGCGAGGGCTTTTTGCTGTGTTCTATGACATGGATCCCCAGGTAAAACTGTTGGTGAGGTGTGATTTGAATTCCTTTACTGTGGTTTAGAATTTGGTTTGGTAATTACTCATGGGTGGAGCCCAGGAACTAATGGACATTGTGGACAATGTTTATATTGTATGTTTGTATTCTGGGGGGACCCTTGGACTGGGGCATTTTTCTATAGGAAAGTATCTGCCATACTTTGCTTGAAGTACTAATGTTGCTCCCTGGGAAATGAATTCGTTGCAGTGTAAATGTCTTATTTCAGGCTGATGGAGGAATTCCTCTTAGGGAAAGTTGGTGGGTGACAGGACAGTAATGAGTGGTACTTAAAACGTACTCCTGGAGGGTCCTCCAGTGAGCCTGCTGGGTGAGGGGTGGGATATGATTGGCCCAAGTGAGGGTGGGTCGTAGAATCAACAGATGTGATTGGTGGGGGAAGAAAGACGAGGAGAGGACATGCCTGGGGCTTGAAAGTGATGGTTGTGTCGATGTCCTGCCAAAGAACTGCCGTTGTCTTTCCACCTGTCTCTGTTCCAAGACACTTTGTCTTAAATGGTTTCACATGGGAGCCAAGGGCAACCATGCCTTTACCATGCAAGAAGCTTTTCTCCCTTTACTTTATCTGCAGACTTCCCTTCCCAATCTCATTCTCCTTCTTCTAAAACAAGTTCTTAGAAGGGAAGAGCCAAGAGTACCCGGAATTTGATATTTGCACGACTTCTGGAGTTTTTCCAGCAGGGAACAGTAAAACGCATAGAAGAATAATGGATGAGTGTGTGTGAGGGAAATGGGACTGGGTGATGGAAAGGAGGCTGTGGGACAGTAGGAAGTGACGACATTTGATGTGCGAGCATGAGGTCCTTGTCTGTTTGGAATGTGCGTCTGGAGACTCCTGTGCCCAAAGCCAGGAGTGTGAAATGCTTCTCCCCGCCCCGTGTCCTGTGCCCCTCGCCCAGAAGCAGCACAGCGTGCTGATGTCGGTGGTCGCGGGGGAGGCGGTGGCGGCCGTCAGGAGCCTGGAGGACAAGCAGGTGCTGCAGCAGTGCATGGCGACCCTGCGCGAGCTCTTCAAGGAGCAGGTCAGACACACCCTCTCAGAAAAGAGAAAGCCATGCTTGCTGTTAACGTCTTGTGCTCTTCCAACCCAGAACCAACTGTCATTACGGAGGACAAAGGGACTCAAGACAGGGGCAGGGGGCCACACCCTTGCTTTGTTTCGGTATCCAACTTTCCACTTAAGTGCTTGGATTTGTTTTTTCCGGGCTGCCGTAACAAAAATGCCACCAGCTGGGTGGTTTAAACACCAGAAACATATTTTGTCGCAGTCCTGGAGGCTGGAAGCCCAAGATCGAGGTGTCACAGATGGCTGCCCTCTCCCTGCGTCCTCACATGGTCGCGGCTCTGTGTTGTCCGTGTGCTAATCTCTTCTTAGAAGGACGCCTGTCATGCTGGATTAAGGCCCACCCTAATGACCCCATTTGGACTTAAGTACCTCGTCAAAGGCCCTGTCTCAGATACAGTCACAGTCTGAGGTACTGAGGGTTAGGGGTTCATCATCTGAATTTGGGGGGTATACATAACAGTACCCCATCCCTCCTTTTACACTGTTGTCTCCTTTTATTCTGACATCATGCACACCCCTTTTCTTTCCTGAGAAAAGGTAAAAAGGCTCAGTATTTTCCGGATTCTGTATTTACCCAAACCCGAGCAAGCTCTGATGACAGCTTTCCATTTAAAGGGACAATGTCCAGAATTTTCTTGTACTCCAGCCTCATAGCTAGTCTCTTTTCTCCCTTTTCTCCAAGAAGCTCAAGGTACTTTCTGTCTGCTAGTTGACTATAATCTCACAATCTCTGGAGATTTAGAAACGACATGATGTGTATCTTTTTCAAATAAAAGAGCAGAAGAAGAAAGAAGAGAAATGACTCAAATGTTATGTACACTGGAGAGCAGGGGGCCCTCCGGGGTATTGCGTATTTTACGTGACGTGATCAGATCTCACAGTCGTTCCTAGCCTGGGGCTTCTATCCAAAAATTTGTTTTCAGATTTGTTACTTGGAACTTGGCATACAGTTTGCATAGAAATGTATTTCACGGTGGCACTTGTCAGAGGCCAGGCCTTCAAAATTATTTGAAACATAGGGTGAAACATAACCTATACAGCTGTTTCGTAGAGAGGCCTGTTGACGATTCCAGTTAGAGATCCTGAAATTGCCCTTCCGTGGGCCCCAGCACGTTCCAGCAGGTGGGAAGGGGCGCACCTTGAACTCAGCCATTGGTAACGGCCCCTGCTAGGCGGGGGCATGTGTGCCTGGCAGAGGATAAGATGTGGAGGAGTATGTGTGTGTTGGGGGAAGGTCACAGAGATGAGGGAGATGCACAGATTCGGGGCCTGGGTCGGGTAGCGAGGCGGCAGGAAGGACACTGAGAATCGCTGTCTCAGAATGCTGTGACAATTCACTGAATTTTATATGTTGGGCTGCATCAAGTCTCAGTCCCTTCTTGATCTTGCCTTATGCTTCCTTCTCCTGGACGCAGGAAGTCCCAGATCCCACCAAGTATTTTGTCACCCGGTGGAGTACAGACCCCTGGATCCAGATGGCGTACAGTTTTGTGAAGACCGGGGGCAGTGGCGAGGCCTACGACATCATAGCTGAAGAAATACAAGGAACCGTCTTTTTTGCTGGCGAGGTGTGTGTCGTGGTCCCGGCCCCGATTCCTTTTACTTTGATCACTTTCTTTTAATGAAAGTGATGGATGTCCAGAGTTTAAAAGCAAAAAGTCAAATAGTGTCAAAAGTCTTTGGGCAACAAACAGCAGGTGCCCTGTCGATGTCTTCCTCAAATTCCCGGAGCAGCTGTTTTTAACTCTTTCTGCTGTTTCTTCTGGAGTTGACTTCATGTGTGAAGATATTTATATTGTTGGCTTCTGATTGAAGAAGTTGGACGTTATCTCTGGATTTCCTAACAGGTTAAAAGATTTAGCCCGTTTAGTCTCTTTGCACCCTGGTTCTTTCACACTTTTAACTAAACTGATGTCAGTGTTTTATCTGATGCCGCTCTTTACTGTTAAGCCACGACAGCGAATGTTTCATCAATTCCTTTCTTACACAGCTATTTTATTTTCAGTCATAATGGCCCCTTTTTTCATTAGCTTAATTCTTTTCACACCTCCCCTGAAGCCTCCCCACCCTTTGGTCGTCTCTAATTCACACTTGAATCCCTGTGGCTGGCCTGTAGGCTCTGTTTCTTGAAACCCCCTTCCCCGGCATCTTCCCCCTGCTCAGTCTGCACTGATGGATGGGGCTTTCCACCTTAACTATTTTTAAGTGTCCAGCTAAGTGGCATTAAATACATACACGTTGCTGTACAGTTGCTGCTGCCAACCATCTCCAGGACTTCTTTATACTGCAGAACTGAAGCTCTGAGGTACCTGTTAAACACCACCTTCTCATTTACTCCTCCCGCCAGCCCCTGGCAACCACCGTTCAGCTTTCTGTCTCTATGAGTTTGTTCTAGGTACCTTATCATATAAGTAGAATGAATCATGCAGCATTTGTCCTTTTGCGACTGGCTAATTTCACTTAGCATAATGCCCTCAAGTTTCGTCCGTTTTGTGGCATGTGTCAGAATAGCCTTTCTTAAGACTAAATAACACTCCATATGTATGTATCACATTCTGTTTTTCCATTCATCTGTCATGGACATTTGAGTTGCTTCTGTCTGCTTTTGGCTGTTGTGAAGTATGCCGCTATGAACATGGGTGCACAGATGTCTCTTCGAGAACCTGCTTTCAGTTACTTGGGGTATATACCCAGAAGTGGAGTTGCTGGATCATATATTGATTATATTTTTAATTTTTTGGGGAACCACCACGCAGTTTTCCACAGCAGCTGCACCATTTAACATCCCACCAGCCGTGCACAAGGGTTCTGGTTTCTCCACATTCTCGTTGACACTTACCATTTGCCATTTTTTGATAATGGCTGTCCTGATGTGTGTGAAGTTGGCTTTCCTTCTTGCCTGGTTTACTTCTGTTGAGAAATGCTTTTCTGTTCTGATTTCTTTTTAGTTTTTTTTTTTTATTGAGTTATAGTCATTTCATAATGTGTCAAATTCCAGTGTAGAGCACACTTTTTCAGTTATACAAGAACATACATATATTCATTGTCACATTTTTTTTCACCGTGAGCTGCCAAAGGATCTTGTATCTATTTCCCTGTGCTGTACCGTATAATCTTTATCTATTCTGCATATGCCTGTTCTGGTTTCTAATCCCTTCTATGCCCCCCCCCCCACTTTTTTTTTTGGTCTCCTGGTAATTTAAGGAGCTCCTGTCCTTCATCCTCAGTGTTTTTGCTCTGTTCGTTTCCTTCCCACAGTTTTTTCTCTTATTCCCTGATCTTCTATTTCATATGTTGAACACTTGAATTGATTATCTTACTTTCTTTGCTGTTCTTCATCTCTTTTTTAAATTCTAATTTAGGGGTAGGGAGATTTTTTTATATTCCAACCCTTGAATTGAGTTTTAAAATGTTGGTTCTTTTACTTTGTGAGCACTTTCTTGTTCTCAGATGATTTCTTTTTGGTAGCATTTTCTTCTTGCTTCCTAACTTGTTCCTTACATGGATCTTGAGTTCCTGTTTCCTTTGCTTTATTAGCCTTTGCCTCCCCTATGTCTGAATGTCCAATCCCTGACTGTTCAGATTTGAGTGAGGCACTTTGTAAAAAGCGAATTGAAAATTCCAGCAGGTTGTCAGCTGGTGGCTGGGGCCCCAGACATCGGGACTGAGCTACAGCTCCTCTCTTGTGGTCCCTCATTTGTGTGATGAGAACTCGGCTCCTGGCTTCCTGGGAACCCAAAGCCTGGCTCTTTGTTGTACTTTACTTAACCTCCATTTCCTTCGGCACCTCACCCCTGCCCTGTGCCTCAACACTCCTGGGGGTGGCAGCAGGGAGAGTGGGGAACTGGGTGAGGGACCGAATTGCTTTTCAGTCTTTAAACCAGTCCTCAGTTTTCATTCACCCTTGCCAAGCCCCTGCCTCCATGATGGTGCCAATGGCTGAGGTTTTTGAAGGATTCTTTGGGATGAATTGGCTTCCTTTTGCTGTTTCCTCCCTCCGCCCACTTTAGCAGAGTGAATGCTCAGCACTCTTTCATCTGCCTACGTATTTGTACATTATAGTCAGGTCTCCTAGATTCGTCTAAAATAGAGTTAGTGTTGTTTTTCTTTTCAGGATTTTTGGTTATAAAAGAATGTCATTGTAAAGCCAGGTATCGTCGAGTCCTCCTTGGCCCGTGAAGAGCCACCTTTGTAGGAACAGAGCATAACGATTGCATGCCAGGCAACAAGGGTCAACTGCTTTCAGACGGCCCTGTTGGGCTCATGTGCTGTAGTGTCACGAGCAGGGCTTAGCAGCTTTCTGCTTTCCTTTGCTGCTTTGATAGTTACATTTTCTTAGAGAACCCATTTCTTTGAAGCTTCTGTAGCTCTACCATTCTCTCCCCCTAGGAATAGTTGTATTCCTGCTGGCCTCCTGACCGGTCCCCCATTTGTTAAAGTCTTTGGTACCTGGATATTTTCCGTTACATCCCAGCCATCCGTTGAGGTGACATGGAACCTAAATTGGTTCATGTGGAAATTCACAGAACTTCCCATTTCTGTGACCTACTCACCTCCGTTTCAGCTACCCTTTCCCATAGCCACACCCCAAACAAAAACCTTCTTGTGCTTCTGGTTTGCTTACTCTGTTCCCACTACAACCGCCTTGAAAGTGAGGTTCTCCCATTGACAGTACCCACCTTTGGTCTTTCCCCTTTCTGTTGAACTGATCTATTCTTGGAGTAACTCAACCCCTTTCATTATACCTTCAATATGCTTTCTAGCAAAACTCCAGCTGTGGATGAATTGTGATTTACTTTTTGTGCTTGTTTCATTTATCACTGATTTTAACAACTAAGGTTGTCTGACGGAAAGGGACCGTGTCTTATTCATTATTCTTAATTCCAGTACCTGGTGTACAGAGATAGTATCTTAATTAATGCCACACACTTCACAGGAGTGCTATGTTGTAGAGTAAATTTGGTGAAACATGGTGATAAACCAGGAAAGTTCACGTGCTGTGATGGGTGAGTAGAGTGTTAATATGAACACACAGGAGTGATGCCAATGTTTATTTTACAAGGATCAGAGAAAGTATAAGCTTGTATTACCTTTTGATTTTCAGCTTAATTCTTTATACATGATCTCAAATTACACTTTTTTTTTTTTTTTAACAGGCAACAAATAGGCATTTTCCACAAACCGTTACAGGGGCATATTTGAGTGGCGTTCGAGAAGCAAGCAAGATTGCAGCATTTTAAATAGAATTTGTCTGGACCCAGCTTTCTTCTGTACCCCAACTGAGAAAGCCTGCAAGATTGCAGCATTTTAAATAGAATTTGTCTGGACCCAGCTTTCTTCTGTACCCCAACTGAGAAAGCCTGAAAAACTCGTTAAACCTCACTTTCATAAAATCAAACAGAATCTTCTCTGGGTAGCAAAATTGAAATGTTTCTAAGGTGGTGTGGTAACGTAAACCCATTTCATCACTCTGAAGGCACTAGGCCCAAGACTCCTTTTCTAAGCACTTATATTTAACTGCATTTCCCACAGGCCTGACTAGTGTTAAATCTTCTAGATTTCAAAATAAGGCAGAATATAACCTTAAATTAAGACCTTGGATATGATTCTTCCATGGTTGGAGACTCCCTTGAAATCTGACAAATTTTTTTTGGCTGACCAATTTTCACACATTAAGAAACCAAGTCACTCAAGCAGGAATCATTACACAGGTAAAGCCATGTACTTTTCTATGACAGCTCATCACTGTCTTTGCCAATGAGCCTTAAGATTTTTATATAGCTCCAATATTGAGCTTTTACTTAAAATTTAGATAGAAATCTTTCCTTTTTTGGATAAAGCAAACTCTTCAAAGGTAAATGAAACTTCTAGACTATTTTATATTGTACATATTTCTTCCCATTGGGTGTTCAAAAGAAATTCAGGTATCTTGTAATAAAACATTTTAGACTTGTGCTCTCATTGGCAAAACAGCAAAATTCTTGGTCCCTTCAACAGTACAGGTTATTGTATCATTGAGAATGGGGTAGAGGTAGTGTGGTCTTTATACTTGAGACATAGATGAGACATAGAATACGGCTGTTTTTAAGAGCCATGTTTGGGCGGATGGCACACTTTAAATAGCCTTAATTTTGGCAACCACTAGCAAAAAGATCTTGTCAGAATAATTTAATAAAAGCCTCTCCCCACTGCGTCTTTTTAAAATAACTGATTCAATCTCTAGGAATTTTTATAGAATTGTTTTCAGTATTCCACATGTAGGTCCACTGGAAAACTCCAGAAAAATCCTGGTAAATGTTACACATTTAATAAGCCATATCTTGAAAGCCTGAGAACATGGCAAATACTTTTTCCTTTTTTCACTCATGACAAAAAAAATTCATTTAAAATAAACACTGATTTCAGGGTCTTCAGGATACTCATCTTGCCAAGAAACTTCAGTTTACAGGTTAGAAATACGGATAATTTATGTGCTTTTGTTTTAAAAAGTCTGAACAATTCTTTCAATATATTGGTCAGCTTAAAGGGACTCAAAATGACTTTAAAACCATTTTTCAAAATATTAGGTATTTTTAAAAATTAAAATAAGTTTATAAGTAGAAATAGTACTTTATGCAAAGAACTACGGGGAACTTTAGACAGAGCTTAGACACACCTCCCTCCCCACCAAAGTATAATAATCGAAAGAAAGCAACCTGCAGTATAATGGTTTCAAAGTTAACATAGGAAAATGTTGATATTTAGGTCATTTGATGAGACTCACTGATACTGATTGGGATGTATTCTGCTTTAAAGTGTTATGTATTAAAATGTTTGAATAGCATGTGTCAGGTGATAAATGCAAAATATTCTAAGTTGAAATGGTTCACAGTAAATTATTACTTTAGTCTCTGAGCACTTAAACTTGTACTGTGCTATAAGCAAACAAGGGGAGAACCTACTAAATAAAGTATGGTAAATGTGTATTTAAAACCCTCATTCCGTCTCAAGTGACATCACCTAACATTTTGTTCTTTAAGGAACCATGGTACTTTTTTTTTCCCTTGAGTTTCTTTTGAGTTTTTCACTGCTGTCTGAAGATTCTGTAATTGAGCAGCAGTGAATATGTTTTAACTGCAGACTGTGAAAACTGTGTAAAACTGCTTAATAAAAACTAGACTTGTTTTTCAAATATACTGTGCACTGCAGTGATGAAGGCACACTCCCCATGAACTTCCACCCACACCAGCTCAACCCCCCACAACCTCCAAGCCCTCTTTAGAAAGTCTTAGGTCACAGGCATCACGGTGTATCCCCTTTCAAGTCAGTGAGAACCTTGCTGACCTTGATGAACTTGGTTTTGTGAGCTCACTCTACTGATCTCTTTATAATTTATTCCAGGTAAAATCGGTCTGTTACCACTGAGGAGCACCCCAAATGATACAGGCTACCGGCTAAATCTATTTAAAAATCTGTTCTGAATATATAGATTAAGACATCAAATGCAAAGAGAAAAAGGCATTTTTTATTATTTTATTGACAAGGTTGAGAGGAACAAATTAAATATTTAAAACAAAAGGCCAATTCTTAAGTCTCATTTAGTTGTTTATTCCATTCATTTGTATTAAGTATACCTTTCTCTAATGTCCTAGTAACTTTATCAAGAAACAAGTCAAAAGTCAAACGTGAAAATACCTATTAACAGTCAGCATATATCATTTTTATATATTTCTGTTCTATGATGCAAAGGTATTTTAAACACTCAGTGGTTTACCAAAGGCCCAATTCTTGCATAAGCAGCATGTTTTAAAATTCAGAGATTACTTAATAAACTGATTAAGACACTCAATTTAAAAGACAAAATTAGTCTCATCAAGAGTGGTCCACATACTGATCATCTAGAATCCTGATTGGCCAAAATTTAAAACGTAACACCCCTGATTCCACAAATACATTAAATTTCTTTAATGTTAAAAATAAGTCTGTTACCACTTTTGAGAAATACTTTGTCAGAGATACCCACTATTCCCTACACATTCTCTTCTTCTGGCATTACAAATTTTACCGTAATTATAAAAGTGGCCAGGCTTCCTGTACAGAACAGCATTTTATATGGGCAGAAGCAGTTAATAAAAATCAGTTCACTTACTATAAGCCAAATGTGCTTATACTTAACCCCACTCTTCCCCCAATTTTTGAAGTTTTGATGTGTAGGTTTTGGTCTGTCCTTGATAGAAAACGTATCTACAGGCACTGCTGCAGAGTTAACACTAACACTACAAACTGACGACACTTCGAGGCAAAGCAGAGAACTACTTGTTCCGTCAGTATTTTCTTCACTGGACTCTGACTTCCGCTGCTCCGTCACACCATCTGGCTGAACACTGACATTTCATACATTTATAACTGTAAAGGTACCTACTTATGAGTTTAAAAATTGATCTGCACAAAAGAAATAAAAAAACTTTATATACAACAAATTTGTTTTTAAAAATACAAAAATAACATCTGTCAACTCTTGTCATGCTGACAATTTGACATATATACACATGCAGGAGAAAAGTTCCAATTTCATCATCTGGACAGCTGAAGCTCGTATATTTTTAATATGATGAACACACTGCCACTGAGTTTCCACACTGACAGATGTGTATTCAAAATATTTCATATACTAAATACTGCAAGAGTCTCCGCATGTTTAAACACCGTTAGAATAGTTTCTGTTCTACTTGGTTAAAAGTATGTCTTAAGCTAATATTGAGCACACGCTAAAAACTACAACAGTTCAAGAATCTAGAACCTTATATAAAGAAACCCAAAATGTACAAAATACAACTATAAAAGCAAGGAACAATTACTGCCATGCAAAAATTTAAACTAAAAACTGCATAGAAATGCAATTTAAAACAGCAAACTCAAATTTACGTTAACACTCAAGATAAAAAGGTTAAGTTCTATCAACACAACGCTTGCAAGGATTTAGAAAAGGAAATACATTCTCTTTTGCTGGTATGGTATAAATCAGAGCTTTAAATCCATGGGTACAGGTCACCTGTCTCTGTCCTCTTTCTCAAGAAATCAGCTGTAATGAAAGAGAAACATTATTTCCTCATACCCAACATACATAATATTTGGTATACATAAATCAAGACCATACTTTATTTTTTAACTTCTATTTTACTACTGTGACCTTGGGAAATCAGATGGGACCACTGTAAGACTACAGCTCTGTTGATTGTCCCCTGCCTTTAACTGGTGGACACGAACGTGCTCCGGTGGTTGTGTGAGCCCCTTTGGGACACCCGGCCACCAGGTACACTGAGCCCACATCTTCTGAGGCCAGGTTTTGTCAACTTATGTTCAGACTTTATTTTTAAGCTCTAAAATGGGAAAATAACTCTCCATCTATTTTTGAGGAAATTTGAGCCTCAAATGTGATATTTAGTGACATATTTTGAAAAATATGCAGTATTTGATACACAATTTCTTCCATCTTATATGTCCAAAATTATTAAAGCTGGAAAAGATGGATATATTTTACCTCTTTAACAGTTGTTTTTATGAACTCTTTTCTTTCAGTTAAGTCATAAGCAGGATAATTTTCATATACCTACAATGGAAAGGAAAAACTATGTTAAAAGTAGATTTAAAATTTCACTAATATTCTCTATCTTTGGATAGTGAAGAAATGTGTGCTGTGTACAAACAGCTACATATGTTAACTGTACGCTCTAACCACCACATAGAATTCTACAGCAAATGAGTAGCTTTAATAATACTGTATATAGAGCAGAAAATAAACCAGCATACAAACACTTTCAACGTTTTATAAAGTGGGAGTGTCAGTGAATTAACAACAAACATGGGTGAGAAGAACATGTAGACAGACCTTGGTTAAGTGGAGTATGTACTTTACATCAGTAGGTTATTTGTGAGCTGTTTTTTAGAGATGCCCTCTTAGTTCTTCTGTTACATTATCTGACACTACTTCTTTCCTCAACTTGAACTTTAACGAATTTCAGCCCCAGTCCATTGTTCAATTCCCTCCTGAAGTTCTATCACTGAGACCCAGTTATACCATCGTGTCCTCTACTCTGAAATTTTTTACTCTCTACATTTCCCAACTTGGTAACTGCTGCCTGGCTTCACAATGACTTCTAGTCCTGACTTTCTGTATCTATCTTGCTGGTTTCACTCCTATCATGCAATTCAAAGTCAGCAAACGTTTTCTGTAAAAGGCTAGACAGTAAATTATTTCAGCTTTTCCAGTGACAGTTTCTGTCATGACTATTCAACTATGCCAGTGCAGAGTCAACGCTGCCAGACAATACTTACATGAATGGCTACGGCTATGTTATAACGGCCCTCAGGCTGTAGTTTGCCAACCGCTGCAAATACGGTCAATCATTTACATTACTCTAATTGTTTACCCTTTGTTCTTTCTCTGCAAAACTCCAACCCTGAACTAGTATAATTACCAGCTTTTCTATGTTAAGCCCTGTGGGAAAATACAGCAACTTTGAGAAGAATGGTCCCATTTCCAGTCCATGGTATTCAATGTCACAGCCTCCCCAGAAATCCCAAGGATTTCTCATTAGATCCCCCTTGCATTCTCATCAGGGGCAATTTCACCCCTCTATTCAAATGTCCCACTCCTGTTCTCAGTCAAGCCACTGCTATGAATTCCTTCAACTCTGACGTATCTCTTGCCCTCCAGTTCACTTGCACCCGGATTCATCAACAGTCCCCATCTTCCTTAGCTCTGCAAGGACCCACCCCTCGAGGCTCCTGTACCACCAGCCCTTAGCCTAACACGTGCTTCTGCTTTCCCTCCCTGCCCTTCTGAAAAAATCTTTATCAACCTGTATTCCCGAGATTTAGCTACTAAAACAGGAGCTTTAATCCATTACACTCTCCTTACCGATAATTCTCAGTCCCAGGGTAAATAACCCTTGCATTTACCACCCTTCAAAACTGCTCTTATTAAGTGAACAACTGTCTCATAATTGCCAAGTCCAAAAAACCCTTAACTTATTCTCACTTGACCTCTCCATGTTATTAATAATCCCCCTTTAAAACTACAGAAATGTATTCACAAGTCATTCAAATGAACAGAACTAGTCTCCCTTCAATTTTCCCTCCAGTCTGCCCTCGCCCCTCTCCTTTCAGAGGAAACCAGTTATCAATCTGCTGTGTATCCCAGACACAGCAAAATTAACTCATTAAAAATGAGTTTATATACCAATGTATAAATGTATCAATGCAATATAGTTTTCTGTATATTTAAAACACCTGACAATACTTGGAAGGTTTTTCCATGTTCTTTTGAACTGCTACATAGTATTCCCCAAATATGGATGTACTGGTTTATGGCCATTTAGGTTGTTTCTGATTTTTCAATATTATAGACATGCTGAACATTACTGAAATCATTTTGTGCAGATGTGACTATGTCTTTAGGACAGAGACCTAGACACGGAATTGCTAGGTTAAAAGGTATCTGCAATTTAAATTTTAACATACTACCTAATTATTCTCCAAAGTTGTTACAATTTAAAGGATGAAAGTACATTTCCCTATACCCTTGCCAACCTTGAAAACTGCCAATCTTTGTAAAGATTTTGTTAAAGCTAATAAGCAAAGTATTTCCTTTCAGTTTTCTATCTTCCTCATTAGTAGGGAAGGTTAAATATTTTCATGTTTACGGGTCATTTCTATTTCTTTTCTGTGAAATGCCTTTCCGTGGCCATTGTCCACTGTCCCATGTAAGAGAATCACCTTTTCTTAACTGGCAGCCCCTCCCCCGCCCCCCTTCTTGAAAGTCCTTGCCCTGCTTTTATAGCACTCCTCTCTCTGGCCTTCCTTCTACTACTGACTCTACAATGTCTTGTGTTTTGTAGAAATTACTTCTCAACTCTTTGATGTTAATGGTCTCCAGGACTCTGCCCTCTGCTTTCCTCCCCCTTTTTCTTCTTCCCTGGGACACCTCATCTGTACTTTTGGTTTTAGCTCCCAACAATGTCCTAGTCTAGGTTTCTTTGGAGATTACAACGTTCACAATTTCTCCCACGTTTCAAGTACCCCATCTTAAAATGTCTAGAACAAAATCCATCTTTTCTTTAAAACGTACATCTTTTGTTTTATTTCCTATTATGATTAATACACCCAAGCCCTGACACCCACAGAAGCAACCTGTGATCAGGCTCTCTCAAGTTCAGACCTGCATTACTGCAACCCTCTAACTTCGACTGTGACGTAAACTGGGCTTCCCTCGCCTCTCGTCTCATTCTTCTCCGGTCTGTCCTCCTTCATATGCTTAGGATGCCTCTTAAAAAATAAAAATTTGATGGTGTTATGCCCTTGCCTAATACCTCTCAACAGCCTAACCAGCCCTCCAAGTCCCCACTAGCTGCAGGGAGAAAATCAAACCTCTGTAACAAGGTGTATATAAAATCGGCAAAACTCTTTAGTATTCTCTCTTAACCTCTGTGGAGAATTCCTTCCAACTCTAGTCTTCAGCCAAATTAAACTAGTAACTATTCCTCAGAGTCAATATTTGTCACATTTGATGTGAATGTGTCAATGTCCCACAATTGTATGAATGCTGAAGCTGTAAGTCCCTTCCAAGATGCCTTTTCAGGTTCCTCCAAGTCCTAAGGAGATGCTTCTTGTCCTGTGGTGGGGTGGCACCTTCTACCCTTCTCACAGCACACACACCCTGTACTCTAGTGACCAGACTGCAAGGCCTCCAAAGCCAAGCCATGGCCTCTCCAGCTCTACCTCTAACGTCTGTCACAGTGCCTGATATGCAGGAGAGGCTCAGTGAATGCTGAATGAATAAATCAATAGTCAATGTCTTTAAAAAGTAAAGAGTATTTCACCTTTGGTACATTTCAATTTTTAATTCCATTTTTCTATAGGAAACTGGAATCTAAAATCTTCCAATTTTGATCTAGAGTATGGAAACTCTATGGAATCATGCAAACTAGATCATTTCCTGAGAAGTAACAGAAGAGCTCCACAGAACTTTGACCTAAGAACCTAATCTGTAACATCTCATTTTTCACAGTAACATTGAAAATAAGGTGGTTCATCAGATTCTGCTTTTTCAAACTAACATAATCTAGGGATGCATCAATAAAAACAGCTTTCGTAACAGCAAAAGAGCATTTCCTACACAGTTTGGAATGTATCACTTTAACATTAGTCACTGCACATGTTCCAGTGTTGTTTATGAAATGACTCCAATAGGGCAGAAGCTTTGACTATTTTATTGACTGCGGTATCCCAGTACCTATAAGAAGAACTGACATGTAGTTCAATGAATGAACGCACATAAGAATCTAGCTTCCAACTGAGGAATGGGTGAAAGAACTTTTCAAATAAAAGCAAAATGATCTCAGCGTTTGTCCAATTACCTCTTTGCAAATCTGCTTCATGGTGACCTCCTCCAAGTTAGCACTGGCCAATAACTTCTTCACTGTTTCCTTCAACTCTTCATCTGTAGGAGGTTTCTTCAATTTTTTAATTAAAGGTTCATCATCTGAACTATCCTCAGATTCACTTTCTAAAAGAAAGATATTTTATTACATGGGAATAAGTTTTTCTTAAATAGCAAAGTAAATTAATATTGAAGACATATTAGGAAGAATTCTATATGCATTCATCAGATTCTCAGAGGCGTATTAGACTATAGAAAGTATAAATCACAACTCTGTTATTACCTATAAAACATGCAATGGAACTTTTGTCAATGTTGAAAAATTACAAAAAATTGGCATACTACCTCCCCCACCGCAATGTTCTTCACAGCTGATCCATTCTCCACAATGCTTAAACACTATGTTGCAGCATATAAATCACATCGTTATAGTTGGAAACATGCCATTTCTAACATACCTTTTTTGGAACTGTTTTGATTCTTCTTGGTGGTGCTACTATCTGCCTTCTTAACATTAGCACTTTTTACAGATTTTTTACTTTTAGAAGTGGCCTTCTGTTTCGGTTTTTCTCTTTTAGATGTCTTTTTTGGTGGCTGTTGGAAAGAAAAGTATACACACCAATGAAAGATTAACTGCCATCCTTCTCATCCCTCAACAATATTAGAGAAAATTAATGTATCAATTTTTGAGATGACTAATACATTCAATGAACTTAATTTCATCCTAACACAAAACTAGTCATGTGAGGTCAATAATGAAACACTAAAAATAAAAGATGCCCACATTTATTCCACAGTATAGATAGAAAACTTTATATGTGTTACATCTTAATCTTGAAGAAAATAAAGGTACTAATATTTTTGTTATTTATTGTCATCTCTGCAACTAAAAGGTAAATGTCACAAGAACAAGGATTTTTGACCTTTTTGTGTTGAGTCCTAAAACAGTGCGTGGTGCAAAGTAGCTGCTCAATAACTATTTATAGATATACGAGGAAATAAAGGCTGAGAGGTTTCTTCTAGTCACATAATTAATATAATAAAGAAGTGAGATTAAAATAGGTAGTCTGACTCCAGAACTTGTTTTCTTAAACGCTAACTCACAGCTAACAAAATAAAAGCCAAGTATATACATATGAATAGATTAAAAAATTACAGTTCATAGTTACTTTGTCTCAAGCAAGGCCTATGAAATTAGTAAACATTAATTCTTCATTAAACATTCCCAAAGGTAAAAATATCCTATATAAGGCAAATATCCCAAGATAATTAAAATCTCATTTTAACACACCCAAATACCGCAAATCACTTTTGATAGAATATTTCTCCAAATGTTTTATATTCCTAATTTCTGATTAGCATCAAAATTCAACCTTTTTCTTTTTTTTTAAAGGATATTGTGGAAAAATAACTAAATAACTAAATAACTAAATAAATAAATAAATAAAGGATATTGTGTGGAACTTAAAGAAAATTCAAGTACCTGTTCTAGAGTCAGATGGACTCAGGCTATTTCTAAGTGCAGTTCATTGGATTTCAGTGTTTGTCTTTCCTCTTGCTACACTGCCATCCACTGTACATACTTACACAAGTCTGTATCACCCTGCATTACCTCAGTAATGGTCTGTTGGCCAGGAACTAACCTATCTAGTTCAACTACTACTAAAAAGTACATTTAACAAGTGTCAAAGGGTCAACATGCTTCTAAAAGTAAAGCCTCAAGTTTTAAAGTTTTCTTTAAAAGCAAGGCAGATACACAGAATAGATACATAGAATAAAAGCAATATGAGGCTCAATGACACCTGTGTTAACTAACCAAGACACATCATGCTTATTTCTTTACATTCTGGTAGACAGGACTGGACCCAAACATCCGAATCCCTATAATAACAAGTTATGTTATTTATACTGGATTTCACTTATCTTTAGTGAACAGTTACAAAGTTTTCTGTGACAAATGTAGACTGGAATTCAGTAAAGGATCTTTTATCATCCTGGTAGTACTAGCACGGGCAGTGAAAACTAAGTAGTAAAATAACTACACTCTGTAGAAACTCCTACCTATGGGTTTTATCCTGAGCAAGGAGGCTATCAGATAACTGACTCTTATGTGCTTTAGATTTGCAGGTGTTAAGAATCTCCTAAGCTGCCGAGACAGTAAGAGATTAGGTATAGGAAGAAAAGATAACTGTGGACCACAAGGCATCTCAAAGGACAGATTTTGACACTGTAAAACAATGGACAAATTTTGGCAGTTAAGGGAAACGAGGTAATCTGGTATTCTGGAGGTATGAAGAGGCCCTGGGAGAGCTGAGAAGGCAAGTTAAACCACTCCCATTTAAATGTTACATGAACTTTCAAATTTTCATTACTTTCATTCCCCCTCCTCCACTTAGGAAAATCTCACTCATGATTCTAAACCCAACTTAGCAATCACCTCCTCCAAATCTTTCATAATATCACCAGTTTGACTAATCCACAGTCCCACAATACTTGGCATACAATTCATCTATCCCTACTTTATAGAGGATATTGTGAAGCAGTGAATAAGAACACAGGTTTTTAGAGCCAAACTTCCTGGTTCAAATCCTGACTCCACCAGTGACTAATTTTGCATTCTCAGGCAAGACACTCATCCTTCCCTATGCCCGATTCTGCATGTGTAAAATGGAGGTAATAATACCAGACAACTTTGTTAAATCTAACACTTCCACACCTTATCTCAGATATTGGGGTACATTTCACAATCTACATTAAAATGATGCCTTATAGGCATTGCAGATTTGACAAACTATGGCCATATCTGCAGAACTTTTGTGAGGGTCAAATGACCAAATACATGTAAGGCATCAAAGAAAACATTTAATATACTACGTTTACTAAAGTGCATTTACTAAAGTATTTACACGTCTGTTCTCCCACTACACTGTAAGTTTCTTAAGGGCGTAGCTAACTATCTCCATGAGAAGAGACATTTATTTTTACTTTAGGTCTATCTGTCCCTAGCAACTACAAGAGTGTTTGCCATAAAGCAGCCACTTAAAGACTCCCTGCCCCGTTCACCTCTGTATCGCTTGCAGAATCTGGTTTACCTGTACTCTGAAACCAGGACGTGGTTAAAATGTAATTAAAAGGAAAAAGAAAAAGGTATCTGTGCAGCACTGCTTTCATATACATGATCTCATATGAGGGAAAAACCAAAACAAAGCAAAAAAAAAAAAAAAAAAAAAAGCAGACAGTTTATCTAATTATAAATGAAGAAAACGCATCTGTGTAGTTAAGACGGTGTCTTACAGATAGTTAAGCAGCAAGACCTAAAGTACAGTGTGCCTCCCACTGCATGAGTTGCTTATAGAAATGACTTAAATGTACCTACGGATTTCTTTAAGCCAGAGGTGAAACTACAGAAGTAAACTAATGCTGTAAATCAGTGATACCATAACCTATTTATTATACTCTTAAATTTAACTTTTTCCACTACATACAAATATTACCAATAATAACAAAGGATAAAAAACGCTGGCAGAAACACAGAACAGCAACAAAGGACAAGCAAGCCCAGTGTCAGGGCTGTCTCTGGCCCCTACCTCCAAACTCTGTATGGGTTCCAGGATCACTTCTCTAAAATTTCTCTAAAATTTTTTTTCAAAGCTAAGATTGGCCTTGGTGGAATCCAGTTTTGTTCTCCAACTCTTTCTTTCGCTCTCCTGTTCATCCTTTAAGGCTCAGATCAAATTGTTACCTCCTGTGAAGGCTCACTGACTGGATCTTTGCTCCCTACCTGCCCCTAGAAAGAGGTAAATACTCCATCTTGAGCTTCTATATTATCTTGGCCAAACTGCTTTCTTAGCGCTTAAGGTACATCCTATGTTTTCCTTCTAATCTTTGACCTCTCCCCTCCTACCAACTAGATTAAACAGCTTAACATAAAGACCCTGTCATATTTGTTTCCTGATCTCCACTGCAGAGCTTAGAACTGGCACTTAGTTGCTATGTTAACTGGAAAATTGAGGTGGGAAAAGATCCTTAGAGACAAGATTATCTTTAAAGATCTATTCTAACCCCAAGGTTTTATTTCATTAGAATCATTCTGCTTGCTAAGACAAATCTTTTTTTCTGTTAATAGCGATTAGCCAAACTTCCTCATTTTTAATATCACTGTCTTCCGGCATCACTTATCTATACACCTCCATTTAAGAGGAAAAAAAGACTTAGATCAAATCATCAAGGGTGAGGCCTGAGGACCTATGCATAAAAAAGCCCCACAGCTGACTCACCTAGCTATAAAACCACGTCTCATGATAGACAAATGTAGTCTAGACCTGTCACCAAGCTTCTCCTATGAAGTGCCAGATAGTATTTTAGTCTTTGCTGGCTCATGTGGTCATTGTTGTACATTCTTCATCTTTGCTTTTAACAAGTATTTTTAAAATGGAAAAACCATTCTTAGCTTTCAGGCTGTACAAAAACAGGCCATAGGCTGGATCTGACCATAGTACGCCAACTCCTGGTCTAGAGTATGAATTACTGGAGATTCATAGGGAAAACACAGAACCAGATAAAGAAATCAATACAGTATTTTATGCCAACAGCTTTTAGTTTTAAATTTTTACAAGCAGAAGTGGATCTATGCCCATATTAACTTTCCTAAAGCTATTGCTTAATATCAGATTTGGACAGAGTTGTAGAGAAAAATAAACGAATTAGAAGCTCTGGAAAGCTGGATATGTATCCTGTCCTCAAAGTTAAAAAAATGAGGATATATTGTCCTCTCTCATGGAGTCAAGACTAAATGAGATGCAAGATGTGAAAGTACTCCGCACACAGTACATTCCTCCTTATATGTACCAATAAATGCTAACTGAATGAGTGCGATTTCTCCCAGGTAGACTGTCAGTTCCTGGAAGACAGAGGGCCATGTCTCTTTTCCCCCATGTAGCAAAATGCTCAGATAGAATAAGAATCATTTTGAAGGAACCAGAATGATGAATCTATCCCCAAAGGCTGTATTATTCACACAACAATGCCCAACCACATGGGATGTTTTCTGTGGTCTGGCTTCAGTGTATGTCGCTCCAGCTTCACCTCCCACGGCTCTACTTCTGGACAAACTACCCAACCACAAACAAGTGTGTTTGTCAAAGAACTTCCCTACTCCCCATTTTAGTTCACAAGTCCAACGTTTCTTTCTATTCCCAAAGTCAATTTCAATTGATACGTCCGTCTCTCTCCAAAGCCTTCCCTCATCAACAGAGAGATTCTCTTCCTTTTGAAATTTTACATTATTAAGTATCTCTCAAATGGTATTCGGCCAGAAAATATATTCTATAACCCTAACAGCACTTAGCACACTCCCGATTTACTGAACTGAGCAAATTGAAAAGTGATTACATTTAAATGCCAAGTTTTAAATATTCTGAATATTTTAGTTAATTATAGCCAACACATTATGTAGCATTATAAAAGAAAAATGCTAGAAGTACTCATGATAGTTAACACCTTTGTTAATTAAATAGGAGGCAAGACTTTTGAGTCTTTTAACAAAATGTATAGGAAAAAATTAGGTGTTACATGAAAAAAAAAGAAAGAAAAAGCTGGTTTCCAAACTTATTTCTAAATAAGATTGTGGCTTGCCATTTTTGAATATGCTGTAAGTGTTTCAATCAGGACCATCCAGTATTGTAGGTATTTTACATGTGCTAAAGGGAAACAGGTAAAACTGACAGCTGCCATCAATTTCAGATAGTACAATGCACTGTAATCTAAGTTGTTTTTTTTTTTACAATGTATTGAAATAATACAAATTTTTAAAAATCTGAAGATTCTCCATGTGTCTGATAACCATGAAGGTATAGAATCAGGGAATGACACAAGTACTTTTTGAAGGAAGGCAAAAAAAAATCTTGGGAGAAGGCTTACCTATCTTTTATAGGCAGCAGGGCTCTTGAAGGAGGGTCTCCAAAAAAGACGCCTGTCACAGAGCCAGAATCCTGTCCTCACAGCAGAAAGGTTGTACTGGGTGAACAGATGAACAAAATAAGTATTAGCTTAAAATACGCTATTCTTTTAACAACTTGGCTGAGAAAACTCAAGAGTGCCAAGAGTAAAGAATGTGCAAGCTTTGCTATATGTCACAAAAGATTATGAACGTTTAAGTCTAAACAGATTTTATTATGGTAATTATTCAACTTTGCCTTCCAACAAAAGGTTTCAATAGTTGAAATAATTCTGTAATTCCTCTCATCAAATTGGGATGGGGGAATTATTTTTTAGAATGTAATTAAGGACTAACAAAACTTTCACGTTCCTCCTCCCACCATGACCAAATAATTCCTCAAATGGTCCAAATATGTTTACCAAAATTGTAACTGAAAATTTCTGATTTGGTAAACACTGTAGGATGGCTCACTCAACATCCCATCTTTATCTGCCTTCCTCCTACAGAGGCAGGAAAGCTAACACCTGGGTTTCACCAACTTCCCTGGCAACTAGAGGTGGCTGAGTAACAAATTTCTGGCCAATGCAACATACTTGGGGATTTCCAGGGTGTAAAAAGCCAACACATCACTAGGAGAAAGCCCTTTGCTCGTCTCTATCTGGAATAGGGATACAATGCTTAAAGGGAAAACATCCATCTTGACATCATGAGGTTAAATGTCACATGTAAAGGTGGTGGCTCAGGGAAAGAAGGCCCCCAAATTCTTGACACCTTTCTTGAGCTGCTGTACTGGTCCATAATTACCTGTCTGTGGACTTCTTGTCAAGAAAGAAAAAGGAACTCTTGTTTTGGACATTATTCGTGGGGTCTTTTAAGTATTTAGAGCTGAAGGCATTCCTGATATATCTGGAAACATTCAGATAAATTCAGTACTCACAAAGTAAAAATCTAGTTTGTTTTATACTTTCCTAGAGATAAAGAGTACATTACAAAGACACTAGGATACAAAAACTGAAGAAGTATTAGTTAAGCAAGCTTTTAAGGGTCTAAAAGACGATTAGGATTGTTTTCTCCAATGTAGGGAGCACTACTTCTCCTTTCTTTTCCTGTACTATCCAGTAATTTCTCTGTGCCTAAGGTCTAACACCTGTGGTGAATGGCATGCCTGAGCATGGTTTAATATCACTGGCTCATTCTGGTAATCTTCCCCTAAAAATGTTAATCCAATGTGGGAATCAGTTGATTTCCAGAATAAATTTATAGAAAAATAATTAAACCTCTATTCTCTCATTTTAAAGAAACTTCATCTATCAGTTTTTTCCTGGTTCCAAACTGCTCTCCTTCTACTGTCCTAAGTAAGCACACGTCCAAGAGTCAAGACGATAAAGATGTTTAAAACAGATATTTTATAAAGAAATTATTACCCAGGTTACTCTCAGAAAAACACCTTATTTGAATTAACTCCAAAAAAAAAAAAAAAAAAAAGACAACTTAAAAACTGTTATGAACCACTCACTGCATATCATGGAAACAGAGGTACAGGTACTAAAAACCTCAAACAAAATGCCTTAGCAATTGCTGGCTAACATGCTAAATGTGACACACTTCTCACAAAAGACTTAAAAAAAAAAAAAACTCACCAATTCTTTTTTAACTGTAGTTTTCAGTGCTTTTAATCCTACATTTTATAAATTAAGTATCCTATTCTTCCACATAGCTAACTATGAAAAATAGCAGGTGAGTAATTCAATCTCATGTAACTGGCTAACGAACGACTGTAACTTGAACTGGATTTCGGCTTAAGATTTCTGACTTCAGCACTATGATACAGATTTAGTCCAAACTCCTCAATTTACAAAGGAAACAAAAAACAGTTGTTATTTACTCCAGGAATCTAAAATAGACGAAGCTGATCTTACAGGGAGAAGTCTTGTCTATGAAGGAGAAATTCATTTCAGGAAATAAGTAATATTAACCTAGTAATTTTCCACGAAAAAAATCAACAGAAAAAAATTGTCTCTAAGTAATTCTCAACTTTTCTAATCAACCAGCAACTCTTCTGCCTGGCCTCTTAGAAAAGAGGTCCTTTCAGAATACTGACCAAAAAATACCTACCTTTATGAAGTCCCTAACAAGGCTACCACTTAACTGAGTCTTCAAAAAACAGAATAAGGAAAAATACAAGTTACCATAGAAATACTGTCCTTCTCTCCTAGCCATAACAATCAGTGAAAAAAAAGAAATAAAGGGAGTCCAAATCAGAAAAAAAGTAGAACTGTCACTGTGCACGGATGACATGATACTATACATAGAAAACCCTAAAGAAGCTACCAGAAATTCCTAAAGCTCATCAATACATTTGGTAAAGTTGCAGGATACAAAATTAATATACAAAAATCAGTTGCATTTCTACACACTGACAATGAAATAGCAGAAAAAGAAATTAAGGAAACAATACCATTTACCACCATTCCAAAAAGAATAAAATACTTAGGAATAAACCTACCCAAGGAGGCAAAGGAACTGTAATCTGAAAACTTTAAAGTTTTCATTGATGAAAGAAACTGAATACAATATAAACAGATGGAAAGATATACCATGTTCTTGGATCGGAAGAATCAGTATTGTTAAAGTGGCCAAGGCAGTATACAGACTCAATATAATCCCTATCAAATTACCAGTGACATTTTTCAGAGCTGGAACAAAAAAATGTTAAAATTTGTATGGAAACACAAAAGATCCCGAATAGCCAAAATCATCTTGCAAAAGGAGAACGGAGCTGGGGGAATCATGCTCCCTGACTTCAGACTATACTACAAAGCTATAGTTATCAAAATAGTATGTATGGTATCAGCAAAAAAGCAGACATACAGCTCAACGGAACAGGATAGAAAGTCCAGAAATGGAGAGAAAGTCCAGAAATAAACCAACGCACTTAAGGTCAATCAATCTACAACAAAGGAGGCAAGAATATACAATAGAGAAATAAGAGTCTTTTCAACAAGTGGTGCTAGGAAAATTGGACAGCAATCTGTAAAAGATTGAAATTAGAACATTCTCTAACACAATATACAAAAATAAACTCAAAATGGATTAAAGACATAAATGTAAGACCAGGTACCATAAAACTCCTAGAAGAAAACATAGGCAGAACATTCTTGGACATAAATCACAGTAATACATTTTTTGAACCAGCTCCTAGAGTAATGAAAATAAAAGTAAAAATAAACAAATGTGATCTAATTAAACTTAAGTTTTTAGGATACCATCAACAAAACAAAAAACAAAACCTACAGAATGGGAGACAATATTCGTAAATGATGTGACTGACAAGGGACTAATTTCCAAAATATACAAATAGCTCATAAAACTTACTATTAAAAAACAAGCTACCCAATCAAAAAATGAGCAGAGGACCTAAACAGACATTTCTCCAAAGACATCCAGATGGCAAACAAGCACATGAAAAGATGCTCAACATTACTGTTAAAGAAATGCAAATATAAACTACAATGAGGTATCACCTCACACCAGTCAGAATGGCCATTATTAAAAAGTCCACAAACAATAAATGCTGGAGAGGGTGTGGAGGAAAAGGAACCTTCCTACACTGTTGGTGGGAATGTAAATTGGTAGAGCCACTATGGAGGACAGTATGGAGATTCCTTAAAAAACTAAAAACAGACTTACCATACAAACCAGCAATCCCACTCCTGGGCATATATCTGGAGGAAAATATAATTCGAAAAGACACATGTACCCCAGTATTCACAGCAGCACTATATACAATAGCCAAGACAAGGAAACAACCCAAATGTCAATCAACAGATGACTGGATAAAGGAGATGTATTACACACACACACACGAATACAGCTCAGCCATAAAAATGAATGAAATGCCATTTGCAGTAACATGGATGGATCTGGAGATGATCATTCTAAGTGAAGTAAGTCAGAATGAGGAAGAAAAATACCATATATTGATTTTATGTGGAATCTAAAAAAAAGGACCCAAATGAACTTATCTATAAAACAGAACCAGACCCACAGACAGAGAGCAAACGTATGGTTACCAGAGAGTAAAGAGGGTGGGAAGGGATAAACTGGGAATTCAAAATTTGGACTCCTTGGGGAAGTGATGGAAACATTAGCTATCTTGATTGTGGCGGTGGTTTCATTGGTGTATACATCTATCGAAGTTTATCAAACTGTACATCTGAAATATGTGTAGTTTACTGCCCAGGAATCATACCATAATAAAGGTGTTAAAAAAAAAAAACAAAAAAACACTGTCCTTCCTGCTAGCACTTACCTTTCAAAGGCAATCAGAGCCTTTCATAGTAATCAAATCAGCAATAAAGCTTTTGAGGATAGCCCTAAATTTGAAAGTCTTTAGAGAAATAAAGAATATCTTTGTTGGAGGGTGATTTATCAGGAAAAAAGAAAGATTTCTCAGTCCAGATTTTACTTGGCATTACATTTTATGAAGTCTGTCAATACCAGCCCAAGCAGAAAAACCAAAACAGAAAATAGAGCATTATGAAATAGCTTTTACATTGTGTGATTTGATATACTTAATGCATATAAAAGCATTTTTGTGTTTTTCCTCCATGGATTTTCATCATTTGACCTGGGTTTCTAGCAAAAGATCATTTACAGTACTGTAGAAAGGCATTGATTCGCAGGGGTCAACTTCACTTGTCTAAAAATTAATATGGTTATAAATCAGGGGTCACCTATAATCACAGACACCAACTAACTCTATTTAAAACAATGGGACAATAATCTGGAAGCAAAAAAGAAATGAATATAAAATATCCTGACTTTAACCTGCACCTTAGTAATAATAGGAAGATTGGATGTAGAAATCTTACATATGATAAAACATGCTAATATTAATAGTAACAGCAGCAGCTAATACTTACATAGTACTTGTGCCAAGCACTGCTCCAAGTGCTTTAAATAAAGTCACTTAATAAATACTTTGAGGGCTGGTACTATCATTATCCCCATCTTACAGATGGGAAACTGAGGCACAGAGTTTATAAGCAACTTGTCCAAAGTCATACAGGGATAATCAGTATACAGCTGGATTTGAATTCAGTCTCCAAAGGCCATTCTCATAATTACCTCTATGAAAAAATTAGATGCTTGTAACAACTTTTCATACTTTAAATCAGCCTTTAAAATGGTTTTGGGAGGCATAGTGAATACACATGGCAGATAACCAAAAATTTGTTTAATGAGGAAATCTATTACTGCAAAATTTCTACTATTATATATTCACATATAAACAAACATGTTCGCCTCCTACATGTCCTTAAAATCTATTCCATAAAAACCTTAGTGCTCAGATTACTCATCTTCCTTCACACCAAAAATATATTAAGATACTATTTATGAAACATCTGCTAGATCTATAATATCCTTTTTTAAATTATGAAGCATTTCATACTTAACTTTGTAGGAGTCTGTAAAACTTGGCATTGAAACAAGTGTGGGTTTTAAATACCTAAAGACAAATATACACAAAATGCACACACATATAAAATCAGGGTTCACCGTATCTTTATTTTCTTTAATCCAGTAGTTATCAACTGAAGGTGACTTTTGCCCCCAGGGGACATGGTAATTTGGCATGGTAATGTCTAGAAACATTTCTGGTTTTCACAACTGGAGGCTGGGGGTGGGGATGTGCTACCAGCATTTAGTGGGCAAATATTCTACAGCACACAAGACAGCCCTCCACACTGAAGAATCATCTGGGCCCATAATATCACACCACGTCGATCAAGTTCCTAAATAAGACAAGGGGGATTACCCAATTTACAGAGCAAGTTCTGACCATTAAAAGGAGCACCAAAACAAAGGTAAAACAGAGCCACCAAAACACTATTAACAACAGAAAATCATCTCCTGGTACCCACTCTCATGTACTTGACAGAAGATACATACCAAGGAGAGGATGAAGTTAACCCCTTAAACGGTTCAGCAGCTCTCCTCTTCCTGAAGTTTTACTCTGGAAACTAAATATTCTCAGCATTTTATCAACACTCCCAAGTGAAAGAAAATGGCAGGCATTCCTAAGTGATACAAGATTTGCCCACCAATCAAACTTCAAATGCTGCTATTCTCATTAAATAAACCCCGAGCTAAGAAAAAAATGGTGGTCCTTAAACCCTTGCTTTTTGCATAAGACAGAATAAAATGGTCCAAGCCAACCACAAAATATTAATATACTATCAAAAAATCTGCTCCTTTGTGTTCCTGTCAGGATATGCACCCTTTCCCCGCCCCTTCCTTTCCATTTACCTACTCTTGTCTTCATGGTCCAGTTCAAATCCAGTCCACACCAACCTCTTTCCCAACTCTTACGCATTGGCAAGGCAATAAAACCAAAAGCTCCTTGAGGGAAAGAAAGGGTTTATCCTTGAGCATTTCTGAGTCTTTGGAATTAAAATCAGCCAATACGGTACATACATAGTTCCCTCAATCTATGCTTTCTGGCTATAGCTATTCTAGAGCAGGAGTTCTTAACTCTCCCCATGGAAAGTTGTGGGGAAAAAAAAAACCCCAACACTTTACCTCCTCTTCACTTTCTTTATCTTCATCATCTGAAGACTCTTCCTTGTTTTTCTTTTCGTCTTCTTCACTGCTGGATTCATCTGACAGGATTTCAGGACATTTGGTTCGCTTAGCTTTCCTGGCCATTCCAGAACTATTCCGTTCCTTCTTGTTGCCTTTGCTAGAAGTTTTTTTAGATTTTGGCAATGGCTGCATAAAATGAAATAAACCAGTGAGATATTTTATTTCCCAGTCAATCACCTGTTTTTGATAACTACTTCTCAATTCCTCTTGTTCTTGTCTTGAGAAATTTTATTTTCAAGCTTAGCAGCTTTACATAGAATAATTCATCTTGAACTCAACGTGTCAAGTTAATTGTTTTATCTGCACTACCAATACCCTTTTCATTTGTTTAGAACTCTAGGTTTTAAACATGTAGGTGAGAGACTGTTCACAAATGTTGAAAGACGTATCCTACATTCTGATATGGGACTAGAAGCCTGAGTACACACCGTGTTTAGACAGTTGTTTACACTTCATCAAGACAATATTTTCAGTTAGACTTGTAATTTATTTCACTCCTACAAACTTTAAAACTGTTGCTGCCTTCTTGCTTTAGGGGACTCTCCAATAAAAGGACTGGGAGGAACCATTCGTAAGGGAAATAAAACCTCACTTTACACATTCTGAATTTATGAAGCATATAGTTTATATTCATATTACCTAGGGGCTCTACTTTCAATAATGCCAGGATTATATTCTCACTGACAATTTAAAATATGCAGTTAAGTGTTGAATATGTTAATTATGAAAGTAATTAAGAACCACAAAATAAGTATACTGCCATTACTTTGATATTCAATTAAAGCAAGCATATTTAAAAAGCATAGATCACATGAGAAAAATGACTTGATTATATTAACCAACAAATTTAATTTTTAAATGCTTTCTTGGGGTGGGTATTTGCTAACTTCTGAAATAGAAAACTATAAAATAAACTTGCATAAAGGATCTAAAAAGATACAACTAAGGAATTAAAATTATTACTTCTAAAATTATGGGTATCTTTCATCTTTATTTTTGTCTGTTATTTTCTGCAATACGCAGAAACATTAAGGAAAATTCCATGATATAATCTTAACATGCATAATTGTGTAAATGTTATTGGTAACTTTAAGCAGTATCTCTCATGAAACTAGCAGAACCACAGGTCCCTTTCTCTCCTAAGAACTTCCAATCTTAGGGGTCACTATCACCTGCACAAAAACTAACGCAGCTGCTGTTTGTGTAGTGCAGTATTTCCAGGCTATCTACAGTCCACAGGATAGCCCTAGCTTGCCCAAACAACCTATCCTTCTAAAGGCAGACTGGGAAAGAGCCAATCTAGGTCACTCCAGAAACTTTAAGTTAGTGGACTTAAGTTATTTCTCAGAGATTCCCCACAAGAAACCTCCCTAAATGTATACAGATAACCTTGTTAAGTGAATTATTGCCATTACCAACTATACCAGGAAGCAAATCCATTTGGATGAATTCTTTGATACGCTTGTTTGGAGGAAAAAAGTTGACTCTCACCACTCACTAAATGAAATCCAAGATTCAAATATATTTAAACAATGTGGTTTCCCTCCCTATGTCAGCTCAGGAACTAAATACAGGTAATGAGAATATAATCTGTATACGAAATTAGTAATACAAGGACAGGAATGGGTGCTGGGTATAGGAAAATGAAAGACTGTTAAATTATTCAAGAAAAAAATCAAGAAAATACAACTTCTAAAAATAAATGAAGAGCTTTTAATTTTTAAAGAGTAGTAATATATAAATGCTACAGAATTAAAATATTAGAAATTAGAATTAGATAATTAGACTTTTCCTATACTTGTTCTAAAAACAGTTGAACCTATTACTCAGAATCCAGTGCCAACAGCATTATCCCATTTTGGAAACAAAATCTGATTAACAATCAAGGTAGAAATACAAAAGGTTAGTGAACAATGTTAGTATAACAATTTTAAGATCACTTTGTAGTCACTATATTCCTCACAACCACACATCAGCAGGGTATTTCACTTAAGAATGTCCTTGATGCAACAGTAAATACTAACTGTATTAACGCTCAACCTTTGAGTACGTCTTTAAAGCATTTGTGTAACAAAATGGGAAGTACACAGAGTACTTTGGCTATATATGGAAGCTCACTGATTTTCTCAAGGAAAAGCATTTGCACAACTGAGCAGTAAGCTAAGTTAGCCACTTTTTTTCATGGTACATCATTCTTTAAAAGAGTAATTAAAAATCCATGCCTATTCAGACTTAGGTTTATTTCATAGACATGTTCTCAAAAATGAATGTGAGCCTATCATCTCAAGGAAAACAACTGACAGTATTTGTTGCCAGTAGGTTTCAAATTTTCAAGTGAAAATGAGAATTTGGAAAAATTCATACCCACAACCACTGACGTGACAGCATCCCAGTACCTAAAGATTTTTCCTGATGAGATGATGGTTATATTAATGAATGTGATTTTGACAGCGTTCAGTGAAATGTGCCAACATGTGGAATATATGCGTAATTCAGGGAACTGATATTTTCCAAATGGAGAGTGCATATTACAAAATCAAGCATAGGTAAAAGGTCCAAGTTCATTAACATGGTTTCAAACACATCACAACTAACCTTTAAGAATCCACCACTGCAGAGTTTTGATATCATATCAAAGGAGACTATCCACAATTATCAGGAAAGGTTTTAAAAATATTCCTCCTTTTTCTAACTACATAGCTGTGTGAGGCTGGATTTTCTTCATATACTTCAAGCAAAACAATACATTGCAACAGATGGGAATGCAGAAGCAAATGAGAATAGAGTTGTCTTCTCTTAAGCCTGACATAAGCAAATTTGCAAAAACAATGCCATTCTCATTAAAATTTTGGAAAGTAATTACTTTTCATACAAAATATACTTTTTAGGATTTTTCAGTTTTAATTTAGAACACAGTAAATATAAATATAACCCACATAAACAGAAGCTCTAGGGGTCCTCATTAATTTTAAGAGGGTAATGGGGTCCTGAAAAGAACACATTTGAAAATCTCTGAGGAAAAGTTGAATATAAACATATCCCTCGTGGGGGGAGGGTACAGTTCAGTGGTAGACTGTGTGTGCAGCACACACAAGGTCCTGAGTTCAATCCCCAGTATCTTCGTTAAAAATAAATAAATAAAAATAAATAAACCTAATTATCACCCCCCTGCCAACCATATCCCTCAACTTAGTAATTGCTTCTGGGGAAACTGTTCAAATCTGTCCCCTGAAATCCCAAGGTGTAGGTATAGCCATATTGTAAGTTTAGAAAAACAGAAATATAATCTCATTAAATAACCAATTCAAAACACCACCTCCAGCTCCCCAAAAATCTCCATACCCCTTTGGTGTACAGCTGCATGACAAAACTATCTGTAAGTTTCACTGTCCTGCTAATGGTAAACAGGACCAAGAGAAGGCAAAAACAGAGCCCCAGAGCTATTTTCTGGTTTCTACTCTTTACGTCTTTCTCCCCTCACTGAGTGTTCCCCTGAACTCCTAGGCCCTCCAGATCTCTTCACAATTTCTTTCCTATCAAAATGTGAAAAAATATGAAAATATTTGTTGAAAGACTTAAGCTGAAAATGCAACGTCATATAACTAACATTTCAACTGACATTTTAAGGTAGTGATGTCCTTTGTTACTGTTGAAGAATTAGGGAAAACCTAATCCAGATGTTAGGAAGAGTGGGGGAAACCATAAGACTATTTTACTTCCCTGTCCAGCTCCTGGGCTCTAAGGATTCTGGAAACCCAATCCAAGAAACTTGAAAGAGGCAACTTTTTTCTGTCACTTTCTCACTTACTCCAGTATCTAGAAAATACCCAGTTCTAATACATCATTGTGTCTTTCTTGATCTGATTACACGTTGCACACCCTCCTCCACCAGCCCAACTCCTCATCCTCAGCTCAACCTATTTCTGTTCTTCAAGTGCCTTCTAGACATGTAACTCTGGATACTTACTTTGTATTTCTGGCCCACTTAACATTTAGTTAACAATTACTTTTCTTAATCTTATATTCTTTATCCCTGATAAGGGAGAATATATCCATATGCCTTCTATGTTATCTCTATCATAAAACTGTTGCAGATATGCCAGTATCTTTGAATGTAGAAGATACTACTAAAATGTTGACAGCAATGCTAACTAATTAAGTTGTTCCTTATTAAAAAAAAAAAGGAGAGACTACAAATAATTGATTTGTTTCTGAAATAGTAAAAAGTGGTCCTCACTTTGCCAGAAGGCTTTGGATGCATTAAGAAATTCAAGATCCTTTTCACCAGTTCACTATTTACACCTGATCTCTCCAAATCAAGAACCTCACAGATGCTCTTTAACATGGCATTTCTGAATCTGAAACAGAAAATGTAAGAAACCAACTGTGATTATGCAGGAAAGTTTATAAACATTCTCTACAATATACAGGTAATAGCTAACCAAACTGGTTCAGCCAAAGACATTAAGAAAGCAGCCAATGTTTCTCTGAATTTTAGAAGTACTCCTGATAATCTTGACTAGTGCACAAAATAAAAAGATATAATTATTAATAAATTCACTTAGCTCACTAGAATATAATGTAAAAAGCTTTTTGATACTATAAAATTCACAAATCTGTTAATTCTTCTGGGTAGTGATTAAATAATACATTTCTCCCTCAGCATTCCTACTGAATGTCTCAATGAAGGAATAGGTAATTATTACTTAAAGTTCTCAAACTACATAATAAATACATAACAATAAACAAAAGCTCTAAGAACATATCATCTCAAAAATTTTAAAAATATTTATCAACTTGCTTGCATTATGATTTCTATCAAATTGATTATTTTTAAAGTAGTTTAAACGGTACCTGTAGAGTGGGGGAACTAAGTGGCTGACAGGAACAGGAGTGGAATAGTTTCCACTACATTCCCTTAAGACTCTACATTTTTAGACTGAATAATTTATCTATGTGTATCATTCTTCTAAGAAACAGAAATGTCTTTGAGTCTTCAATAACCTTGATATCCACTATTTACTGGAATCTAATAGTTAACAGTTTATGATGACATTGTCTTGGAATTTAAAGCAAAGAATCAGCAGTCTACTTAAAATATAAGGGTGGTTATATTTAAATGTTTAAAAATACATTGGAAGCATATTAATCAATATATGATATAAAAATAACTTACTTTTTCAACATTTCTTCCTTCTTTTTATATTGGGTACTTCCTTTTTCAAATGGAAAGCCACTGAACTGACCCACATTCTTCTTTAATGAGGACACCTGAAAATGTTTCCCTTATTATTAATGCTTATTACCCAGTAATATACACAAGAGAAAATTTAAAGTCAACATCTTTATTTTCACAACTGCCTCCATGTTACAGTATTGATTTACTCAACATTTTTATTCACAATGGAAAACTGTATTTATTACTAAAATATTAACATTATAAAGTGTTTACAAACTTAATTCTTTGAAAATAACAGTTTGAATTTAGATGAATTTCATCTGGGAATTTTTACTGTAATTATAAACCCCCAACTAAATGTTTTCTGATAGCACCAAGGGATACGGAAAGTTACTACTAAAAAAGACATTCTTTCCTCAAGTAATACAAGTTACTAGCAGTAATTCTTATTTTCCAAATCAGAAAGTCAGGGATTCAGTCTTTAAAAAGTAAAGAACAGAGCACCTTCAAAAGTAAATACCATTTAGCAGTAATGAGACTTGTGTAAATTAGACTGTTGTGAGGGTTGAATGAGGTAACACATGAAAATAAATTTTACCATGCTTCAGACAGTCTTAACAATATCAAGCTTTACTTTGCCTCTGTACAACCCAAAGCAAAATCTCCTCACTTATATGGAATACCAAAGCTGTGTGTACAGTGTAATAATTCAGTAAATGAAACGCTGATTTATTCTAACAAATACATTGCCAAAGAATTACCACCTAATTTATTAGTTATTTGCTCAAATGAGATACAATACATATCATTTGTTCTGAATGCTTAAAAACATCCAAAGTATAAATTTCTCCTAATACAGTTAAAGATCACTAATATCATCATAATTTGGATTTCACAATTTGAAATATGAGATTGGCCTAAAAACAACTACAGTATACAGGACCCTGGATATTACCACACTAACGGTTGACATCCAGCTGCTACATGTCCTATCTGTGTAAATCAGTCAAAACCTGGGGCACACTTGTCTCAGGTTTTGTCTCAGCTGGCTCACTTGTAAAGTAGGAAATTGATCCAGTTGATCACTTAAGTCCTTTCCAGGATGAAAATTAGGCTTCTATTGTGAAGTATTTTATCACATAAATATGTGACTAGGTTAAAGGTATAAAAAAGTCTTACTGTGCCTGGTCTGTTGTAAAGCAGTTTATGTAGATTTCTAAGTTCATCTGTTTTCTTCTTACTCAGAAAAAAATGTATCCTTTCAATTTCACAAAGTTTCTGCCCCTTTCCTAGAAAAAAATACCATATTAAATATTCATTATGTGTTAGCACATTTAATTTAATGAGAACTATTTTTACAACATAATTTACATGTAACTTCTGCTCTAATTAGGAAAAATTTTAAAAATTACACCAATAATATACTACTATTTAGTAAACACTAAAAATGAAGCACTGCTAACCATCGTTTTGTGTATTAGGCATTTTCACTATAAAATGAAATAAACATAAACTTACCTTGTGCAATTGTAAATGGCTCTCTTTGTAAGGAAGAGACTTGCATTGTCAACCTCTCTACTTTTTTCTTCTCCCTCTTGCCTTCCACGATGAGACTCTTTTCTAGAAGTTAATTTAATACTTTTTAAATAACTAAAAGCTTAAAAACTGTATTAACTTTATTGGATAAACATGTAGAAAAAAATAGCAGACACCTAATACCTTACTCTTCTCCTGAGCATGATTTTGAGAAACAAATGACATAACAGAGATAAAAATATTTCATAAGTTAATAGCATCACTGAAGTTTTTTAAAAGTAACATTTCACTTACCTGCCAACACCACAGGGGATCCAGTCAAAAAAAATTAAATAAAATCAGAATGCAAACAAACTTTTTATCCAACTATAAATACTGCTGTAGAAATCCAGTCACTTTATTTGTGAAAAATCAACAACACCCTAAGTCTACTCTGACTAGACATAATTCCATTTATTGGGATTCACAGTGTGCTGTACAGAAGAAAACAGCAAGTTTAGATTGAGATTTTAAGAACTTCAAAAGATATACACAGGGGAAAGCAATAATTTGGTAAGCTGACAAAACAAAGACAAGAACCATAAGGCAGAGCAGCACAGAGTTACTATGGCTAGGGTAAATTCTGCAAGTGTACTTTTAAGACAACTGGGAGGGGCACTTCAAGAGATTATGTTCATAATGATCACAAATCACTGTAAAAAGGTTTTGAAATGTTCAGCCCAGCCTGCTTTTAAAAAAAAAGCTAGGAAATACATTATATTTTAAAACTTAAAACATTAAGCTTGATATTCTAAAGCCATTTACTTACTGAGATAAAGTCAGATAAAAGGACCCTACATATACTGCTGGAAATCCTTGCATTCACTCAACTGAATGCCTGTTTTGTGCAAAGCTGCACTGGATACTAAGGGAGGATCAACAGATGATTAAGAAATTGAGTATTTCTTAAAAGAGATCATGTCTACCGGGGTTGATGAGACACAAATACTATACTCCAAAGTAGAGGATGATAAAACACTTCCAAAAAATACAAATAAAAGTTGTGAATTGAGAAAAGAGTAATTCTTTGGGGATTAGGGAAAAAGGATCAAGACACTGGAGCTGGCTTTGAAGGATGGGTAAAATTTGGAGATGTAAAGATCTGCACAGAAAGAATAAGTAAAAAGAAAGGGATCCCAGCAGGTATTTCCTGGCGATGATGTGGAGAATGCAGAGAAGCTACCCTGGTTATCACTCCACCTCCTTTCCCTGAGCGGCTTAAGCCGTTTGCTTGCTGTTGATTACCAGCTAAGGACTTTCCTGGTCTATCTCCAGTACAGTGCTTTCTCCTGAGCTTCAGATCAAACAACGGGGCTGCCAACTGGACAGCTCCATTTCATGTCCTACCGGCACCAAAACTCAATGCATCCAAAACAGAAGTCATAATCATCTCCAGGCTGGCTCATCTTCATGAATTCTATTTTTCAGAAGATGGTAACATTAGCCACCCAGCTGCCGAAGACAAAAACCTAGGAGTCACCTTCGACTAGGCATCTCCTGCCTCCCTTCTCCTCACCCCACAAACCACTGCCAAGTTAAGTCAACTCCACCTCATGTTTGGCACAAATTTCACTGTCTCGTGTCTATGACGCCTGAGTAGTAGAGTTAAAATTTTCAGGGCTAAGTAGGATAAAAACATTCATAATTTTAGTTGTTCCACAAACACTTCAAATGAGGAAAACAGAACAATAATAAATTAGGACAACTATAGAACTGCTTGGAAATAATTTAAAAAAAATTTCATGTTAAAAATAAAGTCGCAATTTGAAATATCACCAGTCCCCCAGTCATTACTGTGTTGGTCATTTATAGTATTTTTACATGGCTTCTATAATTTTTTCCTGACATGAAGAAATTCACCATCTCTGTCATATCCAAAACCAAAAATTGGAGGAAAAAGTGCTGACAAAGTCTTGGACTGGTAGTGATATACTTCAGCCAATCTTCAGGTATTATATGATGAATAATTTAAAGATAATTCGTATCTTTTCCTAAGCATTTCTGTGATTAAACTTGGACATGCTTCCCTATTAGAGCACCTACCACTTTAGACAAACAAAAGGCACACCGTGTAATCTCAACCCAGATTGTACTTAAAAAATGCTGACCAAACACTGGTTTAGGTTTTTTTTTTTTTAATTGAAAATTAAGCATGGGTTTCAATCGAAAATCTCAAACCTCTTCCAAGTTTGGATGAGCTGTATTCATATATTAAATAAACCCAGGCTGGGCTAGTATCATCCAAGAACGGTAAGATCCGTGATTTAATTTTTAAGTGGTTGCAAACACTTTAGGAAGCTGGCGTACCTCAGAGGCACTTGCCCCATGCATCTCGGATGAACTGATGCGAGTACTACTCCTCAATTCTGCAAGGTTCTTGTTTCATGCCTCCAACCAGCAGTTATTACTGCTCTCCTTCAAAACCAAAACTGAGACAGCTCTGAGCTCGTATTTAACTTTCTTTCATAGTTCACTGCTTTCGGACTTAACTTTCTCAAGTAACAACAGCTTTCACCGGTGTTTCCCCATGAAAGTAACTCCCCCTAAGCCTCTGAAAACAACGTCTGCTGAAGTTCAGAACGCATATTAAAACTATTAAAATACTTCCAGGACCAATATGAGTAACTTCTTCAAGTCTCAACGTGTGATTTCATTAAAGATCTTACAATACCTTCAAAATGCAAAGGATGTGTACTCAAGTTAGCAAAAATAAAACATTATCTTAGTAACCTCAAAGGCTAGCAGTTTTTAAAAGAGATCTGAAACTTACATACTTCCTGTCAAATGATAAAATGTTATGAACCGGTATTGCTGGCGAGAAGGCGACTGCACTCCAGAGTATGTAATAACAAAGAACAAGTATTTTTCAAAAACGGGAATTCACAAAGTTATTTGCTACCGCTCAACACACAAAAAAAGCAGACAATTCTGCAAACAATTCTTGCTGAAAACCACTCCGATTTAGCGTCTCTAAGCGCAAAAAGAGCCAGAAAACTCTGTTCGGTAAAATCCATCGCGAGGAACAAGACTCCTTCCCCACCTTTCTCTTCCTCCTCTTCTTCCTCCTCCTCCTCCTCCTCCTCGTCCTCCTCTTCACTTTCCTCTCTAGGGCCGGGCATTTCGGGTTCTTTCTCGGACGCAGGCTGGGCGGGGGTTCCCTCTCCCTCCGCAGCAGGGCCCGAGGAGGACATGCTGTGGACCTGCGGGCGGGGACGGAAGCCAGACGTCTCGGTCCCCTCGCCCCTGGCGGCGGGAAGGACGCGCGGCCCGCGGTGGACCGACCCAGCACCGCCCGAGGGGGCCGCGGGCAACCCGACCTCAAAGTTGCCTCCCCGCGTAGCCGGGATGGCGGCGCTCACTCCCCGGGGGCGGCTTCCCTCCCGCCCCGCGGGCCGTCCCGAGGCGGGAAAGCGCGGGCGCCGAGCCGCCCCTCCCACCGCCCGGCCCGCGCCGCCGGCCGCCCCGCGTCCCCTCCCCCGCCCCAGGCCGCCGTCCAAATGGCCGCGGCGGTGCGGGCGGGCCCAGCGGCGCCCTCTCGGCCTCCCCTCTACGACGCGGCCCTCACCGCGGGTCCGGCCGCCGCAGGCCTGGCGCGCGAGGGCACGAAGATGCTCCGAGAGGCGGCGGCGGGCGCCGAGGAGGAAGCGCGCGGGCCGCTCGCTGGCGTGACGCTCGCGCCGCACTCTCCGCTGCCCAGAATCGACAAGATTTTCAAAATGGCGGTTCGGGAAGGAAAGCGGGAATGCGGCGGCCAATCAGGGGCACGGGCTGGGAGTTGGCGCGCGCGGGGTGGGGGAGGCGGGGCGGGCCGGCGCCTCCGCGGGAAGCCCGGGCGGGGCGGGGTCGCCCTGGCTCGGGCGGAGGGAGGGGCCGTGCGCTCCGGGGCCGCACTAGCGGCGTCCGGCGTCGCGTCCGGGCTCCTCTGGGAAAGCGGACAGGCCGCGCGTCCCGGGCGGAGGGCGGCAGGCGAGAGCGGGCCCAGGGCCGGCGGGGCGGCGCCGAACGGAAGAACGCTAGGGGGCCTGCATGTGTATTGTCTCCGAGGCTCGTTCCCGGAAAAGAGGAGGAGCGGCCGCGGGGCCGGGGGGTGGGGGCGGTGGTGAAGAAGTTTACGTCCCGCGAAGTGGCTGCTGCAGTATTTCCCAGAGATTGAGGGGAATTAGTAAGTGAGCGACCTCATTTAGGTCCCAGAGATCACGCTCGGGAAGACTCCCGAATCTGCTGTATTCGGAGGGCCTCATCGCTTGTAAGGAAGCGACCCGTAAGGAAGACGACCCTACCACGTTGAAAGTTCATGTCACCGGAGACAAAAGGGTTTCCAGACTTGTAAGTGTAGGGGGAAATCGTGTGTGTTGGTTATAATAGAGGAAATACGGTACTTTCCAGTCCAGACTCATCCCAGTTCCAGACCAGCTCCGCAGATACCTTAAAAACTCAACACTGAAAAAATTGAACACAGTGCTTTCCCCCCTCAAATGCCCCGTATTTATACGTGATTCCCCTTCATTTCCGCCCCCCAACGCCTCAACCACTAGCTCCCCAAAGGATCCTTTTACTGGATGAACTTAATGGAACTATGGTCAGTTAAATTTGCCTGAATGGATTCTGGTTTATGAGGAAAAATTAGACATTTTCTTTGAGTCTTCTCCTTTCCTTTTATGCCTGTACTGAAAACATAAGCAAATCCTGCCATTTCTACCCTTAAATTTTAAACCATTTCCCACTCTACTGATGTCACTCAAACCCTGTCCACTCTCTTTCGCTTGGATTTTGACATAGTGTCTCATTGGTTAGGCTACTTCCATATTGCTACCCCCACCTCCTACCAGTCACTTAGAAGCCAAGTGGAGTTTGTTTTAATTATCAGATTGGGTATTCTCTTGCTCAAACACTCTGCAGTAGCTTCCCATCATACTTGGAATACAATTCAAAATACTTAGGGTTGTCAACTGAAGAAAAACGCACAATCTAAACGTTTCGAGTTTTACTTGGATAACTTACTGAGAACTATAGCGTGGGAGACAGCTTCTCACATATCTCTGAGGAACTGCTCTGAAGAGGTAAGGGAAGAGCTGGGATATATAGGAGTTTTTGCTGGGAAAAGAAAAAAAAAGCATGTTGTCAAACATCAAAGATTACTGCTAATCCCCCCCCCACACACACACACACAAAACAGACATCTCAAGTTAATGATTTTAGTGCTTTTCTATGAGTGGAAAGATGCAAGAGTCTGGCCTCATTGGAAATTATTCCCCAGGTATGCCCCTTAACTATCTAAGGCCAGTATCCTATTTTTCTCTGTCCTGAATTCCCCTCAGGGCTCAGTGGCTAATGGTTTGATGGCGGGCAACATTGTTGTGTACTAGAATGGCAGGCAACATTTTTTTGTCCACATGGTTTATAAGGTTCTACATAATCCCAGTTGCTGACAATCTTGATCTCATCTCACTGACACTCTTGGCTGTTTCTGCTTCACAAACATTTGCTATTCTCCCGAAAAACCAAGCTCATCTCTACTTTTGGGCTTTCCACTTGCTTTTTTCTGCCAGGCAGGACTGCTTTCCCCTCAGAATCTTCAACTGATTTGCACCTTCACATCATTTAGCTCTATGCTCAAGTGTGTCTCCTCACCCAATACCACCACTGTTCCCTTTTCATTCTTTTTCATTCATTCATTTTTTTCATTCAAACATACTTATTGAGCACCTACTCTCTGCCGGTTGCGAGGAGCTAGAGAACAGAACTAAGTCCCTGCCATCTTCAGGCTTACATTCTAGTTGAAACAGTGAACAAACAAATGAATATGTGGTATGATGAGTAGCTATAAAAGTAAAGCAAGTTAAAGGAGATAGGAAGTATCAGTAGGATGGATGGGATTTTATTTTACATATTTGATAATTAAGGAAGATCTTCTTAATAAGATGACATTTGAAAAGCGATCTTAAGTAAATGAGAGCAATGGAAAAATACTGGATATATTCTAAAGAATTCTCTAAAGTATTGAGTGTGGGTTATAAGAGACAAAGAAATCAATGATGACTTTGGGGTTTTGGTTCAATAACCAGAACAGAGTAGCTATTTACTGAGGTGAGGGATTGAGGGGGCTGGGGATGGGTGATGGGGAAGGGAATCAGTTGTTTTGTTTAGGTATATTAGGTTTGAGATTCCTGTTAGCGTCCAAATGGAGATTCAGAATAGGCAGTTGGATGTGAGAGTGGCATTCAGGAGAAACTCTTAACTCAAGATACAAATGTAGCAGTTGTCAACACGTAGTAGATGGTATTTAAAGCCCTGAGACTGGAGGAAATCACTAACAAAGTGATAGCAGAGATGAGGAGGGCGTCAAGACTGTACCCTGGAGCTCGCCAATGTTTAGATGCTCAGGAAAGTAAGTGGAACCAGCAAAGGAGATGAGAAGGAGCAACCATAGCCAATGAAGTGGGAAAAGAATCCAGCAAAAAGGTTGTGTGTCAGAAGCCGAGTGATGAAGAAGTGTCTAAGGCGGAGAGAGGAGAGAGGGCAATCAGCTGGGTCAGAGGCTGCTAAAGGGTCAAGTGAGATGAGAACTGAGAATTGACCACGGGATGTAAGAGTGATGAATTATCAGCAACACTAATAAGAGCTATTTCTGGGAGGTGGTGAGTATGGAGCTGCCCAGAAGTGGGGTTAGAAACAGGTAGTCAAGGGATGGTTCAGACACTTCCCAGGAATTTTGCTGTTTCAGGGGAGTCGAGAAATGGAGCAGTTACTCAAAGGGAGTTTGGTCTGTAACAAGGGAGATGTTACTGTATGTTTATATGATGATGAAAAGGAATCAGTACATGGAGGAAAATGATGATGGAAGAGAGGCAGGGGATGTCAAGTGGGGTTCTCTCTGTGCAGATGCAGAAACAGAATTGAGGGTGCCAGATATTGACTGGAGATCAGTACGCATCAAAGGAAGGGGGAGAAAGCAAGATCGGCAGAGAAAGAGGTCAAACTGTGAAGCAGCCCTGACAAAGCGTCAGCATAACCCCGTGGGGAGCTCTGCGGTGAGTACAGCTTTGCAGAGTGCCCTGCAGGGCTAGGCTTTTTACCCCCACCTTGCTCAGTCACTGCATGCAAGCTGCCCCAGGAAGGGCATGGCCTCAGGTGAAATGACTCTACAGCTGGGGCAGCCCCTGACAGATGGACGCTGTCTGTTAACCATGGGCTCTGTAGCTGGGCAACAGGTCCTTCCTTGAAGGGGGTTGGAGGAGACACATCTCCATGACTACCCAGGAGATGAGAGGAGATGGAACCTGGTACACAAGTGGAGGAGTTGACCATAGATAGATTAACGGACAATTTCTATGTAGTAGCAGAAAGAAAGACAGAGGATATGGGTACAGACACCGGGTGTGGTTGGCAGATTTGTGGAAGCTTTAGAATTTTTTTTTCTTTTGAGTTTATCAGTGAAATCAGGAGCAAAGTCGTTGACAATGAGGGTGGGAGAGGATAGTTGGAGGTTTCAGGAAAGAAGAAATGTGAACTAGTCATATAGGAGAATGGGGCATGAATAGACTGGGGAATGTAGTAGGTTTGTTGTAGCTGCAGAGGACCCATTGAGGTCAGAGTGAGACCAGACAGGATTACTGTTTTTCTCCAGCCATATTCAGCTACTGGGAGTAGGTGCAAAGGTGGCAAAGGATTGGATGTAACCAGGTTGGCCTTTTGTCAGATAAGTATGGAGAAAGGAGAGGGCAGGTGAATTGAAGCTCTGAGCAGGACAATGAACATAATGATGGAGCACAGAATCTGAGTTGAGTAGGGAGGAAAGCAAAGATGTAAGAGGGGTGAGTAAAAATGGGGCAGAATTAAGAAGTAAGGTCTTGGGGGAGAGTATAGCTCAAGTAGTAGGGTGCATGCTTAGCATACACGAGGTCCTAGGTTCAATCCCCTGTACTTCCTCTAAAATAATAAATAAGTAAACCTAACTCCCTGCCCCTCAACTTTTTTTAATTAAAAAAATTAAAATCAATTAAATTAAAAAATAAGGTCTTTATTTCCTTTGTTGCCTTTATCACTGCCTGAAATTTTTAGTTGCTTATTGTCTGTCTTCCCCACTAAAATATAAGCTCCTTGTGGCTACAGGGACCTCGTCTTGTTCATCACAGCATTCTTGGCATATAAAGCAGGACCTAACACATACTGGGCGGTCAGTAGGTATTTGCCAAATGAATGCAAACTAAATAAACTCTTAACTACGAAGTTGAAGAACATTTTTTGTTTAATGTGATGAGATGGTATATTAAGATGACTGGTTCTTTTGGCTAAAGTTTATTTAATAGCAGTTAAACAGTTTTAACAACAGAAGTTTATTTCTTACTCTGTAAAGCTCTGGGCCAGTTCAGGCAACTCCCCAGGGCTTCCTTTCATGTGGTTTACTCGTTGCTCTAGGCTTCTTTGATCTTGTAGATCCACCATCGCTACATGAGTCCTTAGAGTTCACAGAATTAGGGGAATAGATCAAGAAAAGAACTCATACCTGTTCTGTGATTCTGCTCATTGACTAGTGGCCAGATCAGTCCACCACCCCACCGGACTGATAAGGGGGCATCGACAGACTAGCTGGGGAGCACTGCTGTCTCCTCACAGAGGGGCTGATCATTACAACCAAAAAGGTACAATTGGGATGAACAGGGGATATGCCTGAAAATATTTGTTGGTTTTATTTTGGGAAACATTAAACCCTTATTCTTAAATGCTGTTTCATTTTTGCCTGAGAGGTGGTTTTCACATACAGTGCACACATATCTTTCTTATACACGTATCTAGCTCGTACACACACATATCTGTCTTTCCCAGACTACAAGCTTTGTGGGCGGAGACCACGTCCATGCTATTTATTATTCTTCCCCAGTGCTTGGCACAGTGCCTGATACAAATACTTTTAAAATATTTGTTTAATTGAAATGCATCCCCTTTTGGTTCGTAGACAGTGGCATGAGTCTGTTGTCTGGATGCTTTTTAAAGCCCTTCCAGCAATACAAACTCAGAAAATTAACACGGCTTGAATAAGCTGATGCCCAGATTCTCATCTAAGCCTGGTCATAAATATAAATATAGTGACACATTTGGTTCTTCTAAAAACAAGATTTCATACTCTATTTTGGTAGAAAGAGTTGGCCAAAGTACACAGGTTAGTAATTTGAGATTAGGTTTGAAAACAGGTGAATGCAATGTTATCTGGTTGGTTGATAGACTGGATATTCTAGCTCTGACAATGGAGGAAACTATTCAAGGTAAGCCGTAGAAGGTGAGGGAAATGGTGCTGAGATTTAATAAAAGTTGGAGAACAAAGGATAAGTCGTTACCCAATTTTGACCCTAGAATCTAATTTTGCTCTAAATTTAGCAAATATTATTTAAAACACATCTTATCAGTATATCCTGATCAACTGTTTCATGGAATGAGACCAAAGGAATAGAGAAGATAGAGCTTAGATATTATTTCCCTCGTTTACTGTAAAATAAGGAGGTCATCTCTGTTGAAAGGGCCCTTTCTGCTTATGGACTAACATTCAGTATTTAGAGTATATTTAATGCCATCAATGTTGACAGAATCATTACATCAGAGGCAGAAAAGTGTTTTCTACTCCAAGGTGGCTAGAACTTCTCAACATTGTCACAAGATTGTCAAAATGGAGTATTATCTTAGAAAATAGATATGAAACTCTAAAATATTCCTATAAATCTTATTTTAAATCTACAGCCTTTTATAGTTTCCCTTTCTTTCTTTCTCTCGCTCTCTCTCTCCTTCTTGTAGGAGGAGTTAATTAGATTTATTTACTTATTTTTTTAATGGAGGTACTGGAGATTGAACCCAGGACTTCATGCATGCTAGTCATCCACTCTACCACTGAGCTGTAACTTCCCACCTTATATTTCTTTTTTTAACTTATTCTTTATTTAAACGAACTGGAGAAGGTTTGGGGTGGCTATCTGCCCCATAGGCAGCTTGGGTTTAAAAAAATTAAATTTAGAATAAACAGATGTTTGCAAATTAGGAAAAGAAAAAGATCTTTAAAAGATGGTGCTACCTCCTAAAAATACTTTTTTAGAAAAATACATTTGTCTTGTTTCTCTCCCATCTGCATCTCAAATCTAATGCAGGGATTCTCAAGTTGGGGAGGGGGGTTTATGCCCCCAGGGGACATTTGGCAATGTCTGGAGGCATTTTTGGTTGTTACAACTGGAGGGAGGCGTGCCTGGCATCTAGTGGGTAGAGGCTCCGGATGCTGCTTAAACATCCTTTAATACACAAGACAGTCCACACAACAAAGAATTATTTGGTTCAAAAATGAACAGTGCTGAGATTAAGAAATCGTAATCTTAACGCAACGTACAGAACTTTCTTTTCCCAGCACTCCACTGAAACTGCTCTCGTAAAGACCAATAATGAGCTCCAGTTTGACTCTGTTTAACATTCCCCCTTTCAAAACCTTTTTCTCTTGACTTTCATGACACTGCTTTCTCTTGGGTCCCCTCCTTTGCTGGCCGTCTTGCATCTGTCACCCTCTCAGATGCTGGAGTTCTTCAGGGATTGCCACAGGCTCTTGGTTCTTTCCTTACAAGTGACTTCCCTGGGTGACTTCATCCACGCCCATGGTATCAATGAACTCATGCACAAGGTCCTGGATTCAGTCCCCAGTATCTCCATGGAAAAACTAACTAAATAAACATAATTACCTCCCCTGCAAAAAAAAAATAAGTAAAGTCCAAATCAATGAATTTAACAACTTACTCTCTCTTTGAGCACCGTGCTCTTATAATCGCGTATTAGATTTCTTCACTTAACAGTTCATTAATATGTGAAATTCAACATATGAAAAGCTAAACCCATTCTCTTCTCTAGCAAATCTCTCCTCTTTTTACTAATTTGTTTCATCGCTTTGTTGTCCACCTTGCTACTCAGGCTTGGATATTTAAGTCACCTTGGCCTGACCTCTTTGCGACTCTTCACATGTAGTTCTCTGCATTTGGAACCTAAACGTCTCTCATCCCCACCCCTTTTCTTTCAAGAGGTATCATCTCTCTCCTTAGCCATCGTAGTAGCTCCCTTACTGACCTCTCCCTGAAGCCTTGTCCTTCCCCTTCCTTATGGAAAAACAAGTCCAAAACAAGGAATAGTCTTACAAGTCCTATACACTAGCTGGTGTGTTTGTCTGGCAAACACAGAATAATCTTTTAAGACTCAAAAAACATTGCCTTCTCCATGAAGCATTCCTCAGGTCTCTGAAGCTGATATCCCTTCCTCTCTCCCCTACGCTGTGTTCCCTTAGGACTTGGTAAGTATCTTTATTACAGTATTTGTGAAATGATATTTTAATTACTTATTTACATATCCACCTTTGTAGTAAACTTCACTTAAGTTAAGCTCTTTCTGAAGAGCTGCCTTCTTCCCAGTCCCCTCAAGTACCCTTTCATCCTCATCCTCAATCCTATGCTAGCCACCATCCAGATATTTACATAACCTTTTTTAGGCATGTTTTTGTATCATGATGCTGACACCTTGTCTACCTTGACTGGGCATCTGACCCAAGTGAGGCCAGTTAGTCCCCTCCTTGGGAATTTGGAATTGAGAAAGAGAAGAAGAGGAAGGATAGTTAAGATAAAGGAAGGACAGAGAGTCAAGACTGTATTCAATTCCCATTCCAGATTGTTCAGGAAGCCTGTTGTATCCACCCCTTCAGCTTCCAGGTGACAGCCCTGTTACCTGTTAAACAATTCTGTTTCCCCCACTTAAGTTATCTTGACTGCATTTCTGTTACCTGCAACCATAGAATCCTGCTTCATACATCCACTGACTATGAAGTCACTTGCCTTGGTCATCTTTGTAGCTTCAGCACTTACTCTAGTAACATAGTAGATAGTACTACAGAGATACAAGATAAAGACCAGATATAAAAATGTGCAGTCAATCAATGAATGAAGAAAGGAGGAAAGGGAGAAAGGAAAAAGAAGTGAAGAGTTAAAAAGAGGAGAGGAGAAATTGAAAAGAAAACATACAAAGGGAAATTGAGGATAGTAGACCTGAAATCAGACAGAGAGGGAAAACACAGCAAATGATCTTAAAACAATCACAAAAAAAGAAGCGAGTGTTCCGAGGGTAAAATGTTTGGCTGTCCTGCTCTGGCTCTGCTTTCCTGAGATCAACCAGCTTTCCCCTTGCTTTCCCTATGCCCCTGTGCTCTCAGAATAGATGGGAGAATCCAGCAGGGAGCCCTGGTACTTCCAAGCACCTTAACCTAAGCTTTTCTTTCAATATTCTGATGGCAGCCCACCATGCTTACAGTGAGGTCATTCAGCTCCCAGGGGCAGCTACAGATGTCTGGACCTCAGCTAATCTAGAGAGCATGGTCTAGTCCAAGTAGCATGAACTTTGATTTCAGCCAGATGGGTTCACATGGAGGCAGGTCATAAAACGATGACATGGTAGGAGTGGAAGACAATAAAATCACTCTCAAAAGGAGAGGCAAGCTGGGGTAGGAGGATACTGCTTTGCTGTTTACACAGCAGAATATTTGTTATATGTATATATCACTGATTCCTGCGTGTCCAGTTTTCCTGTAATTTATTCCACTACTCTGTTACAAATCAACAGGCTTTTTATTCTTCAACTGTATGAGACAGAGTTATTGTACAAATGAAATATTCTGTAAATCCCCACCCCCTCAACATACCATTTTGTTTCTATCTCTAGTTTCTATTTACCAGTGTTGTTTCTCAGTTGTTTACCACCACTGACTCACCTCCCTTCAGGAAAGTTTGTCTCTCTGGGGACATGTCCTGGGGCAGATTTCACAGAGGCATGAGGATTGTACACTGGTATTCATTGACCATGTGCCCCTCCTAAAGCTCTTCTCCCCTCTCATCTCCACCTCCCACCCTTGTTTTTTTTTTTTTTTTTCCTGCCTGCAGCCAGTAGACTTTTTCAAGCAAAAAATCTGATCTCGTTACCTTGTCTATAATATTTCAATGCCTCCTCATTGTGGAATAAAGTGCAACTTTAAAACATAGCCTAGGAGACCATGATCTGGCCTCTGCTTACCTTTCTAGCCTGTCCTTCCATTCTTCCTCTCAACCACTCCCACTCCCACTCCCCAAAAATACTCTTCCAGCCATAAGGAAGTTCTCTACATTCTCTGAATTGCCAGGTTTTTTCACTCTGGGCTATCTCTCCGTGCGACCCTCCTCCCCTGACCCCTACCCAAACTCTTTCTCCTCTTCCTCTCCTGTCCCTGGCCAAGTTACACTCAATCTTCAGGGCTCAGCTTAAAAGTCACTTCCTCTGGACTTCATGTGTCCTGCCCTCTGTCAGAGCATCTCCTTTCTTTTTGCCCGGGAGGTAATTAGGTTTATTTTTTAATGGAGGTACTGGGAATTGAACACAGGGCCTCATGCATGCTAGGTATGCCCCTTATCACTGAGCTGTACCCTACCCCCTAAAGCATCTCCTTTCAACAGCCTGTTTACTTGCCTATCTGCCCCCGATATTCAGCTTCGTGAGGTTAGGGATGTTACTTTTCTTGTTACCTCTTCTCTGGCCTAGCAGCCAGCTGTCTCAATCCAGCAAGCATTCAATGAATACCGGCTGAATGAATAAGAAGGCCAGAGCCTTTGTGCTAACCCCTCCCTCTTCCTATGTCACCTAAGCGGGCCTTTCCATTTGCAATAACTTGTTTAATGAGTTTATCTTCCAATATTGACCTCTTGCCCTGTAGAGAATCCTGACAATTCTTGTAAGCACCCATTTTTCTCCCCCAGTCCTCAGATTAGAAAGTTATCTGATAAGTTTAGGAAAGACAGAAAGTTATCTGATAAGTTTAGGAAAGACAGAAAGTTATCTGATAAGTTTAGGGAAAGACAGAAAGTTATCTGATAAGTTTAGGGAAGATAGTGGATTACTATGGAGTCTCTTTAATAGGTATTTGCATTTTCCAGAACTCTGTTATCAACTGGTTGCTTTCGAAGTTAATTCCTAGTAACCTTTATGTTGTAACGTGACTGTGAATAATGGCTATGAATAATACCACACTGCCTCTAACCTACCCCATAAACATATATTATATTGGTAGATAAATCAATGAATAAGTGGAGTGCCATTTAACAACTCACCTTCCACATTCCCAGTAGGAATTACGTCACTTCCAGCTCCTATATGTTAGTGATACAGTGATGTTTTCACAAAGTCCCTTCCCATCCCTCTTATCTTTTATATTATTCAGTATGCTCTGCCCTTTGCTAGTTCGTTTGCCATTAGAACTGTGTTTAAATACATCCACCTGCTTCTTCCCAGGCCTTTGGCTCTTCAGAACTGCGTCTCTCCCGAGAACGGAGGCTCCGGGCATGCTCAGCCATCAAAGACAGGTGAAATGACTGCCTTTGCCCTGACTCGGGGCCCTGACAGGTGACAGGTGTCTACCAAGATAGCGGAAGAGATCTGTCCTGTCTTGTACAGCTAAACATATCCCTCCCGGGGCCATTCTAAAGTGCTGGCAACCTAAGTTTAACTAGAGGGGACGTCCACATTTTTAAAACCATTAAATGGAAGGGGCTATTTTGGAAAAATTTAAATGGCTGGCCGGAGATTCTCAGAGCACTCAACATGAATATCAACGGTTGAGTGACGTTGTGATAAAAACAAATGAGGACGGAGGCAGGGGATGAATGAAGTGGTGCCTTGCCTTGAACCTCATTGGGCAGATCAAAGGTTTTAAAAGGGTTTTTCTGAAATCGCCCGGCCCCAGAATTTCAAGGACTCTGTTGGTTTGCTGCCTGCTTCTTAGAGAGAGCGCGTTTCTGGGGGAGGCGTGTGCGTGCACGCGCGGGGGGAGGGAGGGCTCAGGAGAGGGGCCACCGCTCTCCGGAATAAACAGCAGGGGGAGAAGGGGAGCGCGCGAAGGGCCGCGGGAGGGGAGGGGGCTGCAGCTCCCGGGGCGAGCGCCGGGGGAGGGGGCCGGAGGCGCGCCGGAGGGCTGGTAGCTAGGAGACCCGCATGCCTGCTACGTGAAGCTGCTGCCCGGGGAGGCTGACAGCGGACCCCGGGAAGCGCACGCCCTGCGGGAGCCCTGCCCGCCTGGTCTCCCGGCTCCTGGCTCCGACCTCGCGCGCACGGTAAGGAGGGGCGCGGGGTGCCGCCCTCGCCCCGGGGCTGCGGGCTCGCGGTGCCAGGTGCCGGCTCGGCCTCCTCAGGCTGTCACCTCTTGCTCCCTCTCTCCCTCCCTCGACCCCTCCCCGGGCTCCTCGGCGCCGGGCTGAGCCCCGGGCGGGCGGCCCGCTGGGACTCCAACCCGCCGCGGTCCCCGGGACCCCCGTCTCCTCTCCGCCCTCACCCCTCACTTTCCCCCCTTGCCCCGGGCAGCGCCCGAAACCCCGCGCCCCCGGCCGGAGGGTGGAAGAGGAGGCGGGAGCTCGCCCACCCTCTCCAGGTGTGTGGCGCAAACACCGACGCACCGTTTTCCCCTGGAGTCTGCGATGATTTCCAGGCTGGGGTATCACTTCTCTCCTCCCAAAACATCCCCCCACCTTTTGTTACTATCTTAACTTTAGGATAGTAAGCCGTGGTCAAGGTAGGTGTAACCGTCTTATCTTTTGTATCTGCACCAGTGATTGAGGTACTTTGGGGTTTAGTTTTCCAGAAAATGAAACACTGTGATAAGTTTACAAGGTTTTCTGGGTGACTGTGGTGCTAGAACTTTACCACAGCTTAAAGCAGTAGCTCCTACTTGGGCTCCGAGAGCCTGATTTAGAAATCTGGGACGTGTGCGTGCGCGCGCGCAGGCGTGTGTGTTTAAAAAGCACTCCAGGTGATTGTGATGCGTTCTTTCCTCGTAATTACTTCAACATGTCTAAGGTCCTCGTGGGAAGGAGAGGGGGCTCCCAACTGTTGGTGAACATCACATGGAAATAGTAGTGTGAGTAGAGAATAAAAACGGAGTGAAAGCTGGTTCCCTTCAAGGTCGATGAATTTGCGGTGGTGTCACTGGTTTTAAGATGGCAATTTTGGGAGGGGAGGGGTAATACGTTCGTTTGAAAGTCAGATGTAGACTGGAGAGAAATCCTGCACCCCCGAGAGCCCTTGTTAAAGCGCTATCTTTGAGATATCAACTTTTAAGATGTAAGAATTCCTTCACAAGCACTCTGGCAATTAGAAAAGACTGAGGCCTATTCTCCCGGGAATGAGAAAACCTTCCTCCACTGTGCTTGCATTGACTGACTTTCTGTCAGTGACCACTGCCGTTTTCAAGTGTTGCTTATTTTAAGGATGAAGACCTAAATAGACCATAGCTCTAGGAACCCAAAGAGGAATTAATCGTAGAAATTGATTTAGGTCCTGTTTACACTCCTAATTACTTGAACCAATCTCTTCTACCCTGAATTGGTTAAGAGTGTAAATTATATTGTATTTGAATTGACACAAGTGTTGTTTCTCCATCTTGAACTTTGTTGTAGATACAGGTCTGCTGCTTTTCATGTATATCTATACCTGGACTATTCTAAGTACCTAACAGACTCTGAGTGTAACTATCAGGGAAAATAAAGATTTTTATTTGTCTGACTTTTGAAAAAACTGAGGTGAAGGACTAATTTAAAAAAAAAAAACCCATAAAGTAGGGGTGGGGAGAGTATAGCTCAAGTGCTAGAGCACATGCTTAGCACCCAGGAAGTCCTGGGTTCAATCCCCAGTACCTCCACTAAAAACATAAATAAATAAACCTAATTACTAACCCCCAGAAAAACAAACAAAAAAACCTAAAACTACCATAAAGTCGGTGTAATAGTAAATCATATAACTTTTTATAAAATGGGAGGCTTGTTATGAAACCGGGATGGTATTTGATACTTGCTTTCAAGGATGTTAAGGACAAGAAGGAGACCGCCTGTAAAGCATTTTGAACTTTTAGAGTCACTGTCTAGGTATTGAGCCAATGTAATGGTTTTCCTGGCAAACTTTCTCTCCTTTCTAAAATTAACTTTTCCCTAGGAAAAATAGTGCAGATACGCACGATTCAGCCAACCGAGTCCAGAAAATACTGTTTGAATTTTAAAAGTGACCTTAATTCATCCCTATAGATCTAGCATTTGCAGCCTGTGACACAAAATGTGCAGAAATACTCATTGCTTGCTGACCTTTTCAAAGCACTGGCTTAATGAGGGGGGTTACGGACAGAGTACAACATCATGTTATGAATTTTGTTGGCTTAGGCAAAACTATTATTATTTTCCTAAGGTTTTTGAGTATATGTGTATACACTGGGTCTGGGACTTCCATAATTATGTGTGTGTATGTGTGTGTGTGTGTGTGTATATATATAGCACATGTTTTTAATAGGCATGAAAACCCACAATATTTTTCTTTGTGGCAGAACACTGTAAGCATTAGGTTTTGATTACTTTTTCATGGAAATTTTAATATGACAGAACTAGAAACTTCAAGGAAATAATTCCATAAAGATCTATTTGGAACTGAAGGCCTTTTTAATAAAAGATGTTTGAAGCTCGTCTGTGTGCTTAGCATCCGCAGAGCAATTCTTTGTGAGCCGAGTAAGGGTGGTAGATCCAATTCTGGCAGCCTCAGACGGTGGATGATTAGACCCTGCCACTCTTCTCCAGACCTTTAATTTGGTCTGTAACTTGATGCTTCACTGACCCCACACTCCCCCTGCCACGCTAGCTCAGAGAGGAATTGCTGGCACTCTGGATTGAATTTTTTTCCCCTCCCATCAATTAGAACATGTTTGCATGGGTTGCAGAATGCAGTTACATTTTTAGTTCAGTATTCTAAGAAATACCTTTAGCCACAAAGAGGAGACTCAGGGCAGCCAGATCACATATTGCCTTATTTAATCGTGCTATGTTAATTTCCCAGTGATACAAGTATAATAGGCAGAGAGTCTTAAAACTGGAAAGCATTTTAGAAGTCATCTAGATTCTAATCATTTCTCTCTATGGATGAGTATTAACGCAATTGTAGCCACAATCCAAACTTTGAGAATAGACGTTAAATTTCATATTCTTTTCATAGACATTAAATTTCATACTCTTTCTAGTTCTTGTGGTAGTGAGGATTTTGCTCATTTGGAATGAATTTATGATCAATGATGTAGGAATGGCAGCAAAGTAAGCTGCAAATCTCAGCTAGATTGCCAACGATACTCAAAGTGTGACCTTAAGGGCAATGTAGGTCATTTACAAAGGCGGTGAACTATTGTAAACTAGCATCCTATGTTTTTCATTACTTTGGGCGGGGACTCTTTCAACTGACTGACAGGAGAAAAGTTCACTAAGAGAGATGAGTATAAAGAGAGGAGAGTAAAGTGGTGGGGTGTGCGAAGAGCATGACATACTAAGTCAGCAAATCGTTCAGAAATGGTTAGCCTTCAGACCCCTCCCTAGAGTTTTTATCTGAAATAGTAGAAACAATCATTGGAATTTCCAGCCCTTAAAACCCTGCTTATGTAAGACTTGATATTTGGAAGTCCCACTTCTTAATATTTCTGCGTTTCAAGATCTTCTGTCTTAAAGACTTATCTTCCCAAGTTCCTAGGGTCGAGGATTGACAGAAGAATTTATCCTGGTATATAGGCCCAGAAGATTTGGATCCAATTTTAAGAAACCATATGGAGTCTAGGGGAGTATTCTTGCTAGTGCTCCAACTCGCTACCATTTATTTACTGAGGTACTTTTCATACATAAAAAATACCTTCACAGCCTTGACAGATGGCTGTTACTATCCCCTTTATAAAGATCTGTAATTCAGAGGAGTTAAGCATCCTGACCAAGTACACACACCCCATTCAACATCGCACATTGCATCCCTAACGATGGCAAGATGTTGATGGAATCCATAGACGATAGCTCGTTTGGGGATAGCTGGTACATTTCCTAATTCTGCAAAGGCTTTATAAAGTCTTTGTATGTTTTTATATTTTAGCTTAGATGTGTTTAGTGTGTGGAGCTCAACAGTTCATGTTGATTTAATGATTAAAGACAATGACCACATTTAAAATGTGTTCTAAAGTAGAATTAATCCTCAAAAATCAAGATATCTTTAAGAATAGACTTAAGAACTTTGTGAAAATTTGGTGATTCAGATTATATAACTAATTTGCCACTCTCTCCATTGCTCTCTACAAGTGATTCTCTTTTTCATGGTACTGTTTTCTTCAAGGTTTTTTTTTTTTTTAGAAATTCTGTCTTCTAGTGTTGTCCTGCCAGAGCAGTTATAAATTAAAATATGTATTACTTTATTAAATTTACTTTCTTTTATGGCTCCTTGATGTTATAGTTAGGATGTTATATTTGTTTGGTTTTGAAAATATGGATGTAATTAGGCTATATTTTTTATGAATTTCATTCCAAGATAGTAAAGGGGTAACCTACAAAATATTTGTTGCAAAAATGAGCATTAGTCTGAGAGGGTTGAGAGTCACTGCCCCATAAAGAATATTTCTTACTGAATCTGACACAAATAGAACTATTAAGCAATAGAAGTTTTACCTTTGGTTTCATGAGTTTATATTTTATTCAGCTTCTTTGGGCCTTTGTTATTTATTCCAGTCGGTTACCATTCAACCTTACATAAAGAGGTGAAGAGTTGTCTCCTTCAATTGTAACCCTGAAACTTCTGCCCCAGGAGAGAGTCTTTGCCCCGGTGCAAGGCTTCCTCTCTATGTTACCCGCATTCTTCCATTGCAGTTTCTTCCATATCCCCAAAGGCAGACATTATTCTCTGTGTTAACTGGTTAATAGAAAATTTTTGCAAACGCTTTAAAGGCTCTGCAGCTAGGTTTAGTACAAATAGCAACTGTCTTGGCCATAACATTGGCACAGCCCAGCTTCCAGGTCTGCAGACTGGGGATGTTGGTGCCCGCATGTCAGGTCCTGTTTGCCCCCTTCCTCACCTGCACCCCCTCCTGGAGAGTGCGGAAGTGCATGATGAAATTTTGCTTTGCATCTTCAAGCAAGTTCTTGTAACTTGATACTTCTTTCCCATAGTATTTAATTAATCCAGATTTTTTTCCTTTTTAAAATAATATTCTCCAGTTGCATACTTTAGTACCTTATCACTATTTAAATGTTTTTTTGGAAACCATGTGAGCAGAAAGAGGTAAGAGTATTTGGGGTATTGAATATCAATTTGTGTGTAAATATATTTAAATTTTAAATAGGCTTATTAAGAAAGGTTAAGGAGCATGTCAGACGATGGACTAATTTTTACATTTTGGTTTTGGAAAATGTAGAGGACTGTCAGAATTACCTCTCATCTCACCCCCAGAGATAAGCACATCTAACATTCTGGCATAACTTTTCTACTTTTAAAATTATGCATGTGAACATACATATGTATGAATGTTGTTACAGAATTAAGATTTTTTTCCATGCATTCTTTTTATTAAAATTTTTTTAACAATAGATCATAGGAATTGCCCATGTTAGTTAACATTTTTCTTTAGCTATCTGGACTGTATTTTATTTGCTCACTTTTCTTCTGGTAGATTAAAAAGTATAGATCATATCTTAAAAATTCAACTCTTGCTGCCTTTAAGGTTTCTGTTTGGTATTTTTATTTGCATTCTTTTTATTGAAGTATAGTCAGTTTACAATGTTGTGTCAATTTCTGGGGTACAGCATAATGTTTCAGTCATACATACACATGCATTTGTTCATTTTAATATTCTTTTTTTTTTTAAATATATATATGAGCTTGTCTTCCCTAATCAATGCCAGGAAGAAATGGTATTAATAAACTTTCTTCTTATAAGATGAGAAATCTGACACATTTACTCCCTCTCTCCAGTTTCACCATTTCCTAGTTTTTGTTTTGTGTTGATATAATCTAGGATTATAAAATCAAATTTATTATTATTAATAAACCCTGAAATCATTTATTTTCCATTTGGAAGAATTACTTTTTTTTAATGGAGGTACTGGGGATTGAACCCAGGACCTCATGCATGCTAGGCATGCACTCTACTACTGAGGTATACCCTCCTCCCCACATTTTAAAATTTCCAGACAATAAAACAGGTTGAAGAGGCCAAGAAAATAATCATTAGAAGACGATTTTTTAGAGTTGGTGGTGGATTCAAGTCTCTCATCCTCGCCACAGAGAGAAGGATGTGTGATGCCTGCCTCTCAACTCAAATCTAAAGAAGGGGGTTTTATGCAGATCATTTGAGAGTGTAATGTATATCCCTGCAGATTTGGAGATATAGAGACTCATGCCTGAGAAATCCAAAGGATAGGAGATGGGCTGGCTAGCTCCTCTGATGGTGAAGTGAAAGAGACGTAGCTGTATTGTTGTATAGTTTGATAGAGCACAAAGTGCATGGCTTGTTCCTCAGAGACCAAGGGTAGATCACCATGCTACAGAGTGAGCTAGCCGGGGTCACCTCAGGTCGTGTGTAAGAGGACCACCTGGACCCTAGTAGGGTAAACTGAGAAGAGAGCCATAAGTAACCATCTGCAAGAAGGGATCTGTAGGTGAAAGATACCCAGTGATGGGGATGGAGTTAAGGTTCTCCATCTCTGTACTTTTCATTATCTTCATCACCATCCTATCCCTGGATCAAAAGAAAAAGTAAGCTTTTTAAGTGTCCATAAACTGATGAATGGATAAAGAAGATATGGTATATTTATATAGTGGAATACTACTCAGCCATAAAAAAGAATGAAACAATGCCATTTGTAGCAACATGGATGGACCTAGAGATTATCCTACTAAGTAAAGAAAGTCAGACAAATAAAGACAAATAGTATATGATATCACTTATATGTGGAATCTAAAAAAATAGTACAAATGAACTTATTTACAAAACAAACAGACTCACAGTCATACAAAACAGACTTATGGTAACCAGAGAAGAAGCAGGGGAGGGATAAATTAGGAGTATGGGATTAACAGATACACACTGTTATATATAAATAGATAAACAGTAAGGACTTACTGTGTAGTGCAGGGAAACTATATTTAATATCTTGTACTAACCTATAATGAAAAAGAATATGAAAATGAATATGTATTTATATATCTGTATAACTGATCACTTTGGCTGTGCACCTGAAACATTGTAAATCAAGTATACTTCAATAAAAACAAACTTTTTAAGTAAGCTTTGAACACTCATAGATGACCAGCATTAAATCATTACATCTGTATCAGTCGAAGAATTTTCCTGCTGCCTCCTCTTCCCCCACCTCAGCCCTACTTTTGTATTAGAAAGTGGGGGGTAACCTAAATTAGCATATGGCTGAAGAGAGAAGAATCTTTATTCACCTTTCCCAATACACGAGGCCATACTTACCTGTAGGAGGGAGACGTTTAACTTTACATCAAGTTGGGAGAGTTTGAGTGCTGTATTAGATTGGACACATTAATTACAGAACTGTGATTGATTTTTTGGACTTAGAGTGACTTGAAAAGTCTTCATTATTTAAGACTGATTAGAAGAGTCATGACAGATAACAGGATCCAGCTGTATAGCCCAGGGAACTATATTCAATACCTCATAATGGCCTTATAGTGAAAAAGATTATGAAAAGGAATATACATAAATGAATACATAAATCACTGTGCAGTATACCAGGAATTAATGCATTGTAAATGGACTATTCTTCAGTAAAAAAGAAACATAAAAAATTAAAAAGAAAGATATTTGAGAGTAGAAAAAAAAAAAAAAAGGAAAGTCATGGCAACTGTCCTGAATTTCATCCAAGGACAAGGAAGAACCAGCCCCACATAATAAACTTAAAGAGGCAGTGGAGGAAACAGATAAAGTCATTTTCTGATTACATCCCCATGAGCCCTGCTTGTTCATTATAAGGGTCACACATATGACACCATTTGTAGTTTTTCAATGAAGCATAATTGGCAAGAGGGTGGAAGGGAAGGGCAGATATGGTTATTATAGGAATCAAATTTACTCACAGGAATGTCACAATAACTATTTTCATTTCTTAAAATCATGCTCAGAGAATTTTAACTAATCAATTAAGATATACATTAGGTAATTTTTAAGATGAGGCTTCCAATCTGTTCCACAGCTGGGGAAATGATCTGAGATACTGCTTTTGTGTAATAAGCACATAAGACATTTTCCCCCTTCTGTTTCCAGAGAATCACAGAAGCAATAAACAGCTAAGATGAATTGTTCACCATTTGTATTCTGCCATTGATCAATTAAAAAAAAAGTATGTGTTCCTATAAAACAATAAAGATAATGCCCATAAGCCAATAAACTCTAGAATAAACAAGAATGCTAATGGCTGTCACTTTTCAGCTTTTAGAAATTTAAAAAGGACTTTAAACTATTAGCTTTCATATTATATTCCCAGCATTTGCAATGCTATTCAATCTAAGTCTTTTAATGGTAAAGGAGTGACAAGAGGACAATCTAAGTAATGTTTCTATTAATGTGTTCCTAAAAGTTGAAAAGACAACTTGAAAAATATGTGAGTTGCACACAGAGTAATTACATTGACAAAGAACAAGTGTGGTTTATTCCATAGAAGTGGAACTTTGGACCCAGAGGTAGAATGTTAGATTGACCTGCAAGGATAGAAGAAAGGTGATGACTTGGCATGGGGACGTGAATGAGTCTTCAGTGGCTCTAGAGGAAATCCTGCTGTGCCCTGGGGATCCTGAGGCCAGGGCCATGCTATTGTAGGACTTTGCTCAATGTTGTGTGCAGTTCCCTTAGTGCAGTGGTTAGGAGCAAAAGTGCTAACAGTTGTGGGACCTGGGGCATTTTATATCTTCAGTTACGGTGTCTTCCCTGTAGGAGGCAAAATTCTAAGATGTGTCTCCAGATTCCGCCTTCTGGTATACACCTCTATAAATCCTCTCCCCTTGAGTGTGGCCGGAGCCTGGGAAGATGGTGGGATAGTTACTCCCATGATTATGTTCTGTTTTATAAGACTGGAGAGAGATTCTCCTGCTGGCTTGAAAGGAGCAAGCTGCCATGTTGTGAGGGGTCCATGTGACTAGGAGCCTGGAGCAGATACTAAGTCTGTGGTAAGTTGTTTCATGGCTACAGAAGATGCATACATTTCCCATTTTCTCTAGTCTAACTCTCAGTGTTATTACAAGCATATGCTGGAAATTCTTATTCTGTCCTCATGTCTCTTCACTTCATATGTTTTCCATTAAAATTGTTTCTCTGTATCATGCCCAAGACTTTCTTCAGATTTATCTTTCATTTCGCTAATTCTCCCTTCAGCTGGTTGCACTCATCAGCTTTTGCTTTGATAGTATACTGTAACAAACAACCTTAAAACCTCAGTGGTTTACAGCAGCAGATTTCTCTTTCTTACTCACACTGCCCACCAGTGGTGGGGGGTTGGGTGCAGGGTCTTTGCTCCAAGGGGTGTGTCAAGTTCAGTTGACCCCCACACATCTTCTCATTCTGAGAGGTTTTCATGGTGTGCAGGAGGGTTGGTGGAGACTTGGAATGTTCCCTAAAGCCTCTGCTTACTACGGGTAAAGTCTCACTTAGGCCTTTAACCAAAAGTTGAGAAGAAAAAATTTAAGCAATAATATACTATATTGAAGTGGTCTCCTTTTTTTTTTTTTTTTAAATAAAGATATTTTAAATTCTAGATCTCTATGTCAAAATTTTTGTCTCTATCACAAAATCCTTGAAATTTTGCTCTTGTACTTCATAACGTCTTATTCACTTATATGTTCCGTTCCTCCTTTATCTTCCCCAACATTTTAAAAAATATTAAACTTCTCAGAGTGCCCTTATTATCTGTACTTTTGGTGGTAAACCCTCTTTTTTGATTTATCGGCTAGTCCCCTGTCTCCCTTGCTGGTTTGCTTGTTCGTGTGCCTTATCACCTTGGACTGCACGTTCAGCATGTGAGTTCCACATGTCCTGGGTTGTGGAGGTGTTTCATATTTCTTTCATCGAGGTCTGCGTGCGTCCTCAGTTTGAGATCTGGTTTCCAATCGTGTGTGGTTAGAGTGCGTTTGAGCTCCTTCCTTGTGCTTCGGGCAGGCATAAGTCTCTGATTTCTCATTGCTGACTCTCTTTCCATTATTAGCCCAGCACCAGTGGCGTGCTTCTGTACTGCTTTCCTTCCAAGAGGATGGAGTTTTTCTAGTTATTCCACCCCGCTGACTTTATGTAAGGTGCTTACTTCTAGCTCCACAGAGTAGGTGAACGCCACACTCTAAGGTAAATATCCTATTCTCCTATTCCTACTAGGTCTTCAATTCCTAATCACTGTTGTGGGTTTTGAGGTTTTTTTTTTTGTTTCTGGGAGAGTGCCCTTTCTTGCTTTCTGCCCAACTATGTATTTAAAATAATTGGTTATATTTATCCAGAGCTTGTATGTGTCCTCAGAGAAGGTATGGTGTGGGGATGGAGTGGTCTTCCCAGACTGGCTCAGTGTGCCTCACTGACTACAAGTCTTTGACTACAAGTTCACTTTGTGATCTACACTCCACCCTCATTCCATTGTTGATTGGAATTACATTGAATCTATACATTCATTTGGGGAGAATTTATGTATTGACAGTATTGAGTCCTTCCGTCTGTGACTCTGGTGTATATCCCACCTTTCATTTGAAACTTCTCTTTAATGTCCTACTGAAACTGTGCAATGAAAAAACAGGTACTGTATACTTACTGTTAAATTTAGTTCTGGCTTTTATACTTTATTCCCAGCTTGTTGAATATCATTCAAATTAATCATTATAGTTTTAAATTTAATTTCATAAATTTATTTTTATTGAAGTGTAGTCAGTTATGATGTGTCAATTTCTGGTGTACAGAATAATTCGTTTTAATTTGGTTGGACTAATTACTATTATTTAGCTCAATTTGCTTAGTGAATATAAAGTGACAAACTTACTGGAATGATTCAAGTTCACATTTTCATTTATGAGTTTAGTCTTAACATGTTATAGTTTGGAAGTCTAAAATATGCACTTACCAAAATTACTCAAAATGCATAAAGTAAAGCTTTTTGAAACATGAGTAAAACTAGAAACTACTAACAGAACAGTAAACTACTATGCATAATTTTTTTACTTGATGCATGTCAGAATCAGGATTTGTTAAATCGCTAGTCGAAAGAAGAAAGTTGTGGAACCTAGGTCTGTGGCTAGACTGGGGAGCTCAGACTTAGGCAACAGATACTGAGTGAGCAGCAAGATCTTCATTGCTAGGCTATGGTCAAAGTCAACTCAGGCACAACAGAAATGGTACATTCCCAAAGTGGCCTTGTAGAGAGGTCAGTCAAAACCCTGGGACCCCACCACCCTCTGTTGGCAGCGTATTGTGGTTTCATGTACCCACAGTTTTGAAGGATTTTACAAAATTTATTCTATTTTTTAATGAAAAAAATAGATGTATGGCACCACATGTCAGGTGATATAAGAATCTAAGGGGGCATTGCCAAATCAACCAAACCAAAATGGGCCAGTCTTGTAATAGGACTTGTGGGCTACAATATTCTTTATGTTGTCTGTAGTCATTCTGGTATGCTTAGAGAGCACCCTATATTAAAATTTGCTCATTTTAGAAAATTGTACCTTTGCTGTTTGCTTTTCTTCTTTTCGTATTATTTGAAAATATAAAAATATAAAGTCTTATATATGCATATTTAACTACAAATCCACAGACCTATCTGAGAATATATTAGGAAGGTTGTGGAAAATAAAAAAGCCTCGTTATGTGAGTTACTAAAGTGAAATACACCTATGAAAAACAAATGGGAAATCCATTATTGACGTTGGAACTCGTGTGTGATATTACAGTTACAAATCAACTTATTCTTCAGGCATATACCTTCTTCACATTTAGCTGGTGTTTTTGTTTGTTGCTTGTTTGTATTTTTTACCATCTCCCTTATACGGGGATGAAGGAAGAAAATGAGGGTGAAATCAAGTCAGATTTGTCGTATCTGAGAAGCCTGGTGGAAGTTTGTTAAGAATTGCTGTATAATAGCCTCCCTTTATATTTGCACAAAATTAAATGCACATTAAATAACTTTGTGATACATTATTTCAGTTGGATCTCACACAACCCTGTGAAGTAGATGGTGAAGTTATTAACATTCATACTTTCCACAACCAAGGCCCACAAGTTGAAGTGACTTGCTCAAGGTCTTCTACTTAGAAAAGTGGTAGATTCAACCTGCAAATAGAAATGACTAAGGTGAGGTCTGTGGTTTGGGAAATAGTAATAAGTAAACCGCAATTTGTGGATTATTAGGGATGATATTTCATCTGTCTTATATGTTACTGTCATTGGCATGAATGATTAAGAGTACAGTTTTCTCTTTGAATCAAAATGTCTTAGTAGTTTTATAAAGAGAAAGCCTTTTAAAACACAGAAAGAGGCTTATCTTCAGAGAAACGAGGAGACAGAAGCAGAAGGCAGTGTGATTTTGGGAAGTAACATTTACCCAGCACCTATTACGTGTTAAGCTCTGCGTGCAGCACTGTGCACAGGTGAGAGAAGAATTCTTATTCCCATTTCACACATGGCAAAACTGAGACTCACAAGGGTTTCAGTTCAGTCACTAGTGCAGGTTTAGTTACCCAGCTACTAATGGAGAAGCAAGGATTTGAGCTTGGGCCAAAGCCTACTCCCCTTCTCTGTACAAGGCTGTCTGTGAAACGCAGATCTGATAGTAAAGCTTTCTCAACAACTGAACTGCAAGATGGAAACCAGGTGCCACCTTTCTTTTTACTACAGTCTCACCATGTCATCAATAAATCATTATTGCTTGCAGAGCCTTATTGATTCAACTCTGGAGGGCTCTTTTCTGATTGGCTCCATTGATTAATGTCGTGCTTAAAGCTGGAAAGAACCTCAGGGATTTAGGATTTACAAACTAAAAGTATAGATCAGAATTCTTTTGTGGAACATTTTCAAAATATACACACCACCTGATGAAGTAGGTCTGAGGTGTGGATGGGTATGTGTATTTGAAAAAGTTTCCTGGGTTATCTGATGCACTGTTCTGGTAAAGAACTCTCTCTCTTGTCTAACCCCTTTATTGAGTGGATGAAAGTTTCCTTGGAAGGAAGAAAAGTGCTTCTAATTTAAGACTGCCTTGGTTAACACAGGCAGTTAGAAAGTTTAAGACTTAATGCTTCTATTTCTCTAGTTCTTTCTGAGCTCATATTTCACTACCATCAACTTGCAATTTAGTTTCTGACATAATGACTTGAGGCTTTAGGTAGACCTTTATTTTCAAAACAAATCTCTGTTTTCCCTATAATGTGGATGAATGAACAATGCTCTGTACTGTGTTTTGAGTTCAGAAATTGGGAGAAGCTCTTTAATGATAATAATTCAAGTTAGTTGCAAACAGCTGCAACAGAGAGCAGACCAGACTTCTGGGTCCATTGATTAACGTCATGCTTAAAGCTGAAAAGAGCTTCTGAGTCTGGTGCTGGAAGCCACACTGAGGTTTGTACAGTGTCACTGGGCCCAAGACTTAGCTCTAGTCAGGGAAATAATTTTTTTTTCCTTTCTTTTTTTAAAACCACTAAATTGATTTTACATGCACATATATCTGAAGTGATTAACAGCATGTATAGTTTATGACTTGGCTTCCCTCCCACTCTGGTCATCTTTAATGACTTTGAAACATGGTTTCACAAATCTTGAGGTTTATGCAAGGATAAAAGTTTCCTTCTTCAGTCAGGTAAAGCAGGCTCCTGGAGACAACTGGAAAGCAAGAGAGTCTTTTTGTTACATTGGATAGTTGGGAAAAAATCCCATGGAGGAATCTATCATTTGTGGAAGAGAAAAGTGCAGAGTTAATTTTAGGTTTTGTTGAGACCATCTACTTTAGTTAATCAATAGCTAACCAGGGTGCTTTTCATTCATTAGGCCCCAAATTCAACTTCCTTAACGGCACAGATCAATATATTTAACAACATAGGATCTGAATAACTTATTTTGGGTTCAAGTGACTTGCTTTATAGTCTACCTTTTATTAAAAAAGATTCACTTTTTAAAGAGAGTCATATGTCTAATTTCACATTTTCCTTCCTTGAAAAGGAGCTTCTAGTGTTCTCTCCATATTACATAAAATAAAATTTTTTTCCTGTTAGGGTTATTCTTAATGATCAGGAGTAAATATGAATGACTACATCTCCTCAACTGGTTGAAGAAAATGATCCTATTTCAGGTAAAATGTCATGAAACCATAATGCTACATGTTGCCTTGTAGAATTTAGAATTCTTTCAACACTGTAAGAAAAGAGACAGATGTAAGCAGAGAGAAATAGATAACAAAAAAATAGTGCATCTAAGCATGGTAAAATGTAGTCGAATCCAGAATGGACAGAAAACTTTTGCTTTGGTTAGGAAAACTACCCCTAGACATGGTGTAGGGTTCTTTGAAGCAAGCCCTATGCAAGTTACATAATTCTTGAACAAAGTGAGATTTTCTACTTCTCAGACTATTTGGAAAACAGCAAAATAGGAACCAAAAAGCCCCAAATAACCCAACCACCAAGTAATCATCATTTTTGTATGAAATTAATGCTTCTATATTTGAATATTACATTTTCAAGAGAAAATATCTTGATTTTAGCATGGCCAGCACAACCAGTGAGACCTCCTGGATGTATTTATAAATGCAGGAAGTTAGGACTGTAGGCCTATAAAGCTAGATGGGACCTCAGAAGCCATTCCTTGTCACTCGTTATTTTACAAGTGAGGAAACTGCTGTGGTTTGCTAGGGGCACTGGTTATCTCGTGATTGAACAAAGGCTGTTGCTGAAGGGTCTTGATTCTTGGTAACATTCTTTTTATCTTCCTTCGACTTATGATGAAAAAAATTAGGTACTTAGTAAACTTGTGTATTCAATCTGAGAAGGTTCGATATCTAATTACTTATGATGTGTGGTAGTAACACTGTTTTCCAAATATTTCTGGCTTTCTGCCTTCAGTAGTGCATTTTCTGACCCCCATGTGGCTGGATGCGATTATGTGACCAGTTTGACCAATGATTTACTAGCAGAATTGTGTGTCATTTCTGAAGGGGAGTGTGTAATCCATGGTATGAGACCCCCTGGGAATCTATGGTAGCTGTTCCCTTGGCCTGTGTCCCTGAAAATGATGTACAGCGCCCCCCACTGAGCCAGAATGGACATTTAGCATAAGTGAGTAAACCCTTTTTGTTTTAAGTCACTAAGATTTAGGTCTTATTTTAACCTCAGGTTATCAAATTGCTTAAAGGTGTTGTAAGAAACAAAATGCTTCTAATTTAGAGTATGGCATTAAAGGGAAATGAAGAATTTAGGCAATACATTTGACTATTTAGGGCAGAAGTGTGGAATGAAATTTTTTTGTTGTTGTTTATTGAGAGTATTTTTTGGGAGGTGGGGAGGGAAGAATGTCTCTTTATCATTGTCTTTATTCTCCCCTTTAGTTATTTTTTATCGCCTATGGTAGCACACTATGCCTGGAGTGACTGCTGGAACCAATCTCAAAATTTGTCGAACTATTATTATTTTAAATCACAACTCAGACTCAGTAAATTAAACTAAGAGTCAAGGAATCTTGGTCCTAGTTTTCATATTGTTACCGCATGATTTTCATCCTGTCTGCGTCTCGGGACCCACATCTATAAATAGGTGTTGAAACAAATCATCTTGAATATCTTTCTAGCCCTGTTGATCTGTAATTCCAGGAAAGCAGAGTAACATGCTGCTAGCTATTTTGGGTTAGGGATCTTAAACACAATTTTAAAATCTAAGAATCAGGTCTCAAGTATATATTGGTATAACAATTTAAGGAGTAAACGATGCTTAAATCATCTAAAACTTTAACTGTCCCAGAACACGATACACTGTATTTTCAGAGTTCTTTTGTAAGTGCTATCCATTATTTAAAAATATTTTTTTCTGGGTTTTTCTGATATTAAAGTGTATTTCCCGTATATTTAAGAGCTTTTTTCTTCTTTGGCATGCAGAAAAAGTTTCCCAAGGATGTAGCAGAACTGTGTGTCTGTTTTGTTTAACTTGCTTTTTTAATCTCCTTTTTTTTTTTAAAAATAGATATATGAATGCCAAGATCTTTAACTTTTTCATGAGATTTGTCAACTTCATCTAAATTTACCTTACTCTTCCTGAGTTCTAGGACCTTGGGAAAGCATTGGCAGGCTCCCTCTTGGCTAGAAGTGCAATGTGGCTGCACTTAAAATTCAGCTGTCACATCTTCAGAACATTCTGTTTGCAGGCAGTTTGGATGGAAGGATCAGTGGCAAAGCCATTAGGGTCAACGGCCATGTGCCTTAATGGTGGAAGTGGAGTCACTGGTTTCTTGCTCTGGCTTTTGACTGACTTTTCTCAGAGCCAAAAATAAGCTGGCCATGGAACCATAAAGCCATAGCCCTTGGCCAGGAGGGGCACAGCTAAATTATATTAATGCCATTGCTGTCCTAGGGGATTAGTAAAGGGACTAAGTGATCGATGAAGGCCAGTTCAGTTGTTTGCTTTTATGTAGACAATGTTCTAGATTGTTCATTTTTTACCTTTTTTTTTTTGTTTAGCAGTTTTATATAGTTGGTATTAGAGCGTGATATTCTTTTATCTTAAGGAGCTATGATGGAGAAAGTTACCCATAATGATTGTCATTCTTGTTGTTGGTAAAAATAGACTTCTAAGAATCAGAAACTGCCTGAAAATATAAGCCTTTTGTATCGCACTGATTCAAAGGCAAATAAAATGCTCTTTACATGAAACTCAGCTTTTAAGAAGGCAGAGCGTGACATTTGGATGACTGTGACTTATTTTGTATCTCTAAAACATTATTTTCACTTTCTGCTTTCATCTGAATCTTAAATATAAAGACAGTTCTGGTGCCTTTACCCAAAGAAGGGAAAAATAACAACATGAATACAGACATTACTCAGTCCCAGGAATTCTTACTGAGCTTTAAGTCCCATGTACAAAAGTGCCATTCAGTGCTTTAACAAGCTTGAAAAGGGTGATCTTAGCGGTACAATCTTATCATCTTCAGCTAGTCAGTCATCTACCTGATCTTAAACACTGGCTACTTACAATGGAGCCCAGTGTTAGAAAAAGTGATTCAGGGCCGCCTGATTTCACTTAACTCGGAGGAATGTGCAGGCCCCCAAGGCTGAGGTAATGCACTGTGAGCTCTCTGTACGTCTGTGAACCACAATCTTGGGGTCTCTTCATAGGTATGAGAGGTATGCAGAGTGAGGTATTTACTGACTCCTTTATGCCCCCAGCCCTCAACTGAGCTAAGCCAGAAGCCGCGTGTCACAACTTGGGTGGCTTAATTGGTGAAGACCTGTAAACTGGATAGAATGCAGTAACACAGAGGATGTCCTGAAATACGTTCAGATCTGATGGTATGAGAGAGATGGGCATTTTGTATGATTATTTTCAGTGGAAAACTAGCTATTTTAGACATTTTTTCTTAGCCTTCTGAAAACAAGTAGTGTTGTTTGCCTGATTTGTTTTATACACCCCTTTCTCCAAGTCCAATGGATAATATGAAGCAAACCCTAATAAATACATTACTGTGGGCTTTCAGTTAGTAGACCCATAAGATTTCTCTTAGCTTAGCAGTTATTCACAGAGGGAACGAGCTATATTCTTGGGGTACTTAGTTAGCATTTCAGATAAGTGCAGATTTTTTTTCATTCACACTTGAGAGGTTTTACAGCACACTTAATTGTACCTCCATACTCTAAGGGGATGTTGATAATAATACGTTTGATATTAAAATTTTTTAATTAAAAAATTGAATTAAAATGTTTTATTGAATTTTTTTTTGAAAAAAAAGTTTGAGCTCATCAAAGTAAAAGCAAATTAAAGAGCAAGCAAGCAAGCAATGACTCTTGCATAAATGTTCTGTTAACCTGTATCTGTTGGACTCTGAGGGCAGGAGTGAGCCACTTCTGGGTGAGTGCTGGGTGCCTATTTGCATCAGCTGCTGCTGTTTAAGTGTCAGTTATGCAGGGCCGCTGACCCCTTTCCACTTTCAGAACAAGAATAGAACTTATTGAAGCATGAGGATGCAATGCATTCCAAAATATATTTACTCTGAAGCAGTAACCTCTTCCACATCCTGCAAAGCAACCAAGGACTTTTTCTTTTTTGTCACTTAGAATGTCTTTGACATTGGATTTGAAACTTTAAGCCTCAAATGTGCCGAAAAACTGTAATACATATAATCTAGTTTGTACATAGTTCAAATCTTTTAATGATGAACTCCACAAAATCATCCACCTTCTTTCACTGTTGGAAATAATTGGAATAAAACAACCAGCTTTTGTGTGTGTGGGGGTCTTCAGACAATGATTATTTGCCATCATGACATTAGGTCTGCATTTACATCCAACTTTAGGCCTAATCATAAATTTCGTAAAATGTGCATCTTTTTTCTTCATTTTCTTTATTCTCTTTAAGTTTCCTCTTCTGCTCAGAAGCCCTCATCCTCATTCCAGTAAAATCCCAGTATTGGACAAAGTCCCTCCTTAATCACACAGTAGGAAAAGAATCTGATCTTCAGAAGGAATGTAAAATTAAACAAAAAGGTATAATTAATCAAAAATAATGAGCAGAAATAGAAAACCTCTAGCTTTAATACCCCTGGACTAACTTCATCTAACCTAGAAGGGCATTTTCATATAGTTTGTGCTGTGCTTAAGAGCCAGAAGACCTGGGTCCAAGCCTGGCTTAGCCACGCTCTCAGCACTCCATCTTTCTCAGGTTTAGTTTATATCTCACACTTGGCAGCTGCAGTAATTCTATGAGATGGTGCGTGTAGAAGTGTTCTGTAAAACGTGAAGCACTTTGCAAGTGTTCTTTTTTTTTTTTTAAATTGCTTTAAAATCATGCAACAAACTCTTAAGTAGGAAGTCAGACGTCCTAACCTTTGGGACCTTGGATAAGTCTTCTAACCATGCAAGATCTGTTTCCTCATCATGAAAACCTGGAGGTTGAACCAGCATATCTCTAAAGTCCTTTCAACCCCAGACATTTTATAATCCCATGAAATTAAATGCTGACACCTGGTACCCAGAACACAGAAGACGGCATGAGTTTGAGCCAGGAGGTTAAGTGAAGAGATAAAGGAGATGGTGATTCTGGGACGATCGGGCTTCATCCTCCCAGAGGTCTGCAGTGCAGATGGAAACTATAGAGCAAAGGGTAGATGGGGTCTGTGGAGCAGGGTCCCTAGAACATGGGGGCATCCACTTGGATGGGTTTATGGGTTTGGGGTGAAGATTGCACAGGTGTCTGGGAGCTAAGTGATTAGGATGATTAGATATTGAGGGGAGGCAGTTTTGCCAAGTGAGTGGGATCTAAAGCTGCAGGGGGCTTGGTAGTCAGCAAATGCAGGGATGAAAGTGGCAGGATGTTTCCCCTGTAACCACAACCAGCTTCTTATCAGTCTTCCTTCTCCATTGCACTGGTCAGTGAGAATGATCAGCTCACATGACTTCTCTTCCCTGAGTAAGGTCCTTTCATGGCTTTCATTGTACTGAGATTAAAAGATGAATTCCTTAAGTGGGCTTTCAAGTGCCTGAAGGAATTGGTACTTGCTTCTCCCTAATTCTCCTCCGTTCTACTCTGCCTCTCTCTTTCTGAATTTCAGCCATGCTGGTTAGTTTAAGTCACCAAGGCTTTCCCGCATCAGGGCCTTACCATGTGCTGTTTCCCCACCATACTTCACGGGGTTAGGTTTGATTCTTTGCAAGCTTAGCTGAAGTATTTCTTCCGACAGGCTTTCTCTAACCACTGTATGCATCGTAATCTCTGCCCCTTGTCTAAACCCTCTATTTCTTGCCTTAACAACCACAATCTATAATTATTATTCCCTAGCATAATAATAATATATATTATGCATAATAATAGCATAATAATTTAGTCAGACACCATACTTTATTTTGTCTTTCATTTTTTCAAAGTCTATATAGCTTATTATAAAATTTTTGATTATGAAAGTAGTTGACACCCATGTCAAAAAAATTTGATAATCCTTAAGTAAAGTCACTGAAATGCCCTCACCCAGAGAAAGTCAGAACAAATTTTTTGTTGTGTGTACTTAAAATCTGCTTCTTAATTTTAAAAAGCAGTTGAGATCAATGTTTTTCTTTTCAAAATTTAAAACCAATTTGCTTTCTACTTAAAAGGCTTTCAGGGAGTTGTGTCTGCGCACCCTTCCCAGGAACCTTTCCCTTCTGTTCACATTGATGCTGCACTTCTCTGCCTTCCAGTTAGGCTGGCCCTGCCTTTTTCAGGCATAATCTGGCGGCATTTATCTTTGATTAAAAAAAAGTAACTGCTATTCTTGTCTTTCATTGCCAGCATTGCAGGCTGGGCATTTAAATGCCTTGGATTGTGTATTTGGAGCCGCTAACAGCTGCATGTACTATTTCCAATACTCTTTAAGATCCACCCAGGATGTCACCATGGAATGCTTGTCATTTTTTTTTTTTTTTGGAGTTGGGGGTATAGATGTAAAATTGGTAAATGATAAGCAGAGGTGAAAACTAGGTGAGAAATTCTTTAACAGACTATAGGCTTGCCATCTGATACCTGGAGAAAACTGCATTCCTTTGGGCAACTCTCAGCTCATCTGCCTGAACCTGGGGCTGCCACAGATGGTGAGGGCTTTGCAGACTCAGGTAACATCAATATGTTTCCAAAACAAACAAACAAAGCAAACAAATTCCACTATATCCTGCCATATATATAGCAAAAGTGATGCTATATGTGCTATGCAACATCCAACATCAATATATCTGTAGATACACTGTTGCAACATGTGTATGTGTTGGAGAACCACACATAGTCTGTAAATTACCAGCCAACCAACCAACCAACCAACAAAGGAAATGAGAAACTTTGATTTTTCTCTTTAAAAAGGAGACCATTTGGATTGATTAGGTGGCCATGGGCAAGTCCTTCCCTTCTTTGAGGTACTGAAATACACAACTGAATTCTATTTCTAGTTGCTTGTATTCACCTCCAGCTCAATCCATAAACGATTTATTGACACTATTTTGGGATAGAATTGCCCTGAGAAATTCTTGTTATATTTTTGTAGGGCCAGTTTCATGGATTTTCTCAACATATTTTGCAACCCAAAGCTTAATGGAAGTTTAAATTAAATCTTTATTTCTGTCCTTTTCATATAACATTCAGTTATTTGATGTTCTAGGAATTTTTTTGTTTGGGAAAGAATGTTTAAAATTAGAACTATTTTCCTTGGCTATAATTATTTAAAAAATACTATCACTGTGAGATTTTGACTGTTTTGGTGTGGGGAAGGGGCAGGCAGTTAGCATGTTAATATTTGCGTAATTACTTGATGTAAGAATGTATTTTACCCTTGAAAGTGAGTGCAGATACTGTGGAGGTGGGGGGTGCTGCCCACTTGATCACTTCACTGGCTTCACACTTCCAACTGTGAATTAACCCCAACTCCCAGAAGCCCTCAATAGGTGGCTGATTGGAGTTAGGGCATAATTACTCCATCTCCCTCACCCTTTGGGGTGACCTGTTCGTCTCCAAAGTTACGACTTAACTACACTGCCTTCATTAGCTATCCTTCCTTTCCTGCTGCCCCCCTACCAGCAGTCCCTGTACCTCCTTAATAAACTATTTGCAATCGAATCTTTGTCTCAAATCAGATCCCTGCTTTGGGGGATACCTAATTTTAACAAACCTCTTACTTTTAGGCAACATTTTAATCTATTATCCTAGATAGATATAAACACACTTGGCTTAATCTACTTAACAGGTACTTTATATATTTTCATTATCTGGTAGCTCATATTGTTAATTGTCTACTAAATAATGTCTTTGTTATTTTTCCCTTTAAAGGGACAGCTTTTGTACATCTGAAACATGACTGAAACAATGAAACTACAATAAAAGCATCAGAAAAATAAGTACCTAGGTTAAACCTCATCATATTTTAAGAGTTCCAGTCTCAACAGTGACACTTTTAGACAGAACAGAATGCATACCAAGTGTTAAGTTTAGTGACTAAACTTATCATTATACTTTTTTAAAACATTTTTTATTGATTTATAATCATTTTACAATGTTGTGTCAAATTCCAGTGTTCAGCACAATTTTTCAGTCATACATGGACATATACACACTCATTGTAACATTTTTTTCTCTGTGTCATTATACTTTTATGATTGCTTTTTGTAGCATCTTCTATATTATAGGATAGCCAGGGACTTATAAAGAATTTGTAAGTTTTTGTGAGGTGAGGTTTGAGGTCAAATACCATTTAATTCACACCAGTGTAAGAGCTCTCCATTATGGTCTGCTCCTTAAGTTTCTAGGATCCCACTGAATGCAAAATAAAAAAGATTTTGCAGAACTGGAGAGGACACATGCAGAAGTCACCTGCTCCTTGAAAGACAGTGTAACTGGGGGCAGTGAATTGCTTGGCTTTGCGGCTATCATTTGGCCTCCTCTATGTGCCAGCTGTCCTGAAAGTACATGGCCTTGGCCATGTGGGTAATGGGGTCAGAGGTCATAATGGAACCTGATTCAAGATCACTAACTGCAAGATTCTGTCTGTGTTGAGCCAAAAGCATGTCCTGCAACATAGGGAGAGAGGCAGCAGAATGTGGTGACTGGTGAGTACCGGCCAGGGCGGGGGGCAGCCTAGGTGCAGGTCCTCACTGCCTACTCACTGTGACCAATACGACAAAGATAACAATTCCTACCCTTCAGGGTGTTTATGAAGATTAAGTTGATAAACTGATTCAAGCACAGTGCCTAATACATAGTACGCTCTTGGTAAATGGTAGCTATTATTAAGTTGGTTTATTGTCCAACCTAGTACACTTTCAAAAATGAAATACGGTGCTAAAAATGAAACATTTTATATATAATTTTTTTAACATAAAAACAAAAAAGTAACAAAAAATAAAAAGGCTTTTAAATAGAAGTATTCTGTGGGTCTATCCATGTAATTAATTTTTCAGTCAATCTATAATTTTTATTTAAAAACTTTTGAAAATGAAATTCCTTCCAAAAAATAAAAATAAATAGCAATGTACATTAAAGCAAGATAAAAACACCTTTATAATGTCTTATTTGAACAGTAAAAGTAAATGGAATTATTTTGGAATTAAGTGAATTATTTTTGTTACGTTTTCATATACTTAACCAGTCTTTCAGTCATAGCTGACTCTTACATCACATCACTGGCGATTTTTGAAGTTACTTTTTTTTTCCCTAATATGGACATTTTCTTTGAAATTTTTCATAGTCTGTAATATTCTTGAAGTTGTACTTTATATTAACAAAATTGAAATTGTTGACACCTCAGTTGACTCTTCTCTGTAAACTGTAATATTTTCACTTGAAACTCATAATAAAAACTGAGTTATTGAGTGAAAACTAAGTAAATTCTGCTAAATGGAGAGTATTCTCAATTGTAATATTTTTGTATTAAAATGTGTAAGGAATGGGCTACAATATAATCCGTGATACTGTTTTCCCTTTTTTAAAATTGAATATATTTGACATATACCATTGTGTAAATTTAGCTGGACCTGTTTGTTTCTTTTTGCCTTCATTCAGAATATCTTTCCTTGAGAAATAATTCTAGAAGACAAAGTTCATCAAATAAATTATGTTCAGTTAATGATTCTTATGTTTCCTCAAACTGTCATGCTTCCTAAATCATGGGCCCTCTAAATTTTGTTCTGTTCCAATGGGCATTATTAAAGTTACTCTCCACAAGTAGATTTATTCCAAAGAGTAATTACGGAACTTCAAAATTAAATCTTGGACATGATTTGAGTGCTCATCATTTAATTTATTCACTTTTTTTTATGTAATTGGGCTATTTCAGTGTTTTCCTTTTTTGCAAGTTTTAAAAAAAATTGAGGTATAGTTGATTTATAATATTAGTTTCAGGTGTACAGCACAGTGATTCATAATTTTTATAGATTGTACTCCATTTAAAGTTATTATAAAATACTGGCTGTATTCCCTGTGCTGTACAGTATATCCTTGCAGCTTATTTATTTCATATGTAGTAGTTTGTATCTCTTAATCCTTTCTCCCTATCTTGTCCCTCCCCCACCCCTCTCCCCACTGGTAACCGCTAGTTTATTCTCTATGCTTCTGTTTCTGTTTTATATTCATTCATTCATTCATTTTATTTTTTAAGACTCTGTATGTAAGTGATACCACGCAGTGTTTGTCTTTCTCTGTCTGACTTAACTTCCCTAAGCATAATACCCTCCAGGTCCATCCGTGTTGTTGCAAATGACAAAATTCCATTATTTTTTAATGGGAATAGTATTCCATTCAGCTGTTGATGGACACTTAGGTTTCCCTATCTTCACAATTGTAAATAATGCTTCTATGAATATTGGAGTGCATGTATCTTTTTTAAGTATTATTTTCATTTTCTTTGGATATATGCCCAGGAGTAGAATTGCTGGATCATGTGGTAGTTCTATTTTTAGTTTTTTGAGGAACCTCTGTGCCGTTTTCCACAGTGGCTGCACCGATGTACATTCCCACTAACAGTGTACATGGGTTCTCTTTCCCCCACATCCTCATCATTTGTTACTTGTGTTCTTGTTGAGGATAGCCACTCTGACAGGTGTGAGGTGATAGCTCATTGTGGTTTTGATTTGTGTTTATCTGATGATTAACTGTGTTGAGCATCATTTCATTTTCATTTGGCTAACTGTATGTCTTCTTTGGAAAAATGTCTATTCATATCTTTCTTCTGCCCATTTTTAAATTGGGTTGTTGTTTTGATATTAAGTTGTATGAGCTGTTTATATATTTTGGACATTAACCCCTTATGATCATATCACTTGCAAGTATTTTCTCCCATCCAGCAGGTTGTCTTTTCACTTTGTTGATTGTTCCCTTTGCTGTGCACAAACTTTCAAGTTTAATTAGGTCCCATTGTGTCCTTTTTGCAAGTGTTGTTTTCAATAATTGTAATTCTCCAAAAGCTTGAAAAGCTCCTTGAATTCTTGACTAAAATTTCTAACTGATACTGAACAAAATGCACCCCAAAGCTAATGGACTCATTTACAAGAAGTTCAATATTATTGGCAGGACACAGGTTGATTTATTAAGTAGTTTCAATTGATGATGGGCAGCAAAGAGAAGTCTGGTACTACCAGGCTGAAGTTTTTTTTTTTTTTAGCTCAACATCCACTTCATCACAAAAATTTTGTAGTTTAACTACTTGGCATATTTAAACTTTGTAAATTTTGACAAATTAGAGCTTCTATTTCAATTGATACAATAATGCAACTTCTTTGGATGAAATTATGACTTACATTTACACTGTAACCAATTCCAATTATATTTTTGTTCCATATCTTAATTTTAAATTAGATAATTTAGTAAAATATTGTTTTTTTTACCATAGGCATTGTGGTCCACCAAAATTATATTATCAAAATAGAATATATTTTGATTCAAAAAGAAATACTTATATTTTTAACATTGCACTTTTTAAACTAAGTTTACAGGAAGATTCATAATAATGTCGGATGTTTCATCTTAAACAGACTACCCTCCCAAAGCTTTGATTCCATGAATTAGATAAAAAAATTAAACCATTATTGGAATTAATTAGTCTTTCTAAGTGAAGCCTTGATAACACTGAGATAAAATTAGCATAATTGAATTGTTTATAAAATGCTTCTGCTTTCACTACTGACACATTATAGCTTTTGCTTTACTTTTTGTGCATGAATGCAAAAACTTGAAGTAAAAAATTGGCAAAGTCAATTTCGAAGGGCAATCACTGGGTCTAAATGTTATGTAAGCACCTGCTACAGCTGCATGTGATAAATCAAACTACAAGTACAGAGCTCTCAGAACAGCTACTAGTTATTGATGCCCATTATAATGCTTCTTCAGCAGGTTTGTGTTTTGGGGTTTTCACTCAGTGATTTATGTATCGCTTTGTACCTCATGGCTGTGGGAGGTGGCAAGTGATGAGATTTTGTGCAATTTGACATTCGTCATTAACATACTGGAGAATTGAAAACTCAGCGCTTTTACTGTTTTATTAAATAGAAGCTTCCATTTCTTTAGCTTGTTGTTGTTGAAGGGCTTATTGCAAAATAAAAAGCAACACCAAACAACGTCATTAATACTTGTAGATACACATATCATACGTCATACGAAAAATGACCAAATCCTTATGGCAAGTGTCCAGAATGCTCTCTATATGTGCCAAGGCAGGACACTCAGTCTCTGTGCCCTGCAACTATTTCATGTCCGCCTACCCCACAATTTCCCACTTTCCCCACTGCCCACACCAGCTGTGCCTTGACAGTTCTGTGTATCTAGTCGGCCCGAGCCTGGCACTGGCGCACCTGTCTGGTAAATGCAGAGGGTGCAGTGCAGCAGATAGCCGAGTGTTCTCTCACCACCACCAGCGGCTGGAGGGTTTAGCTGCCCCTGACAGCTCCTGTTTGAGTGCATTTCCTTTTGTAAGCAAATGCCCTGCTGTTAGTTCCGTTGTGTTTGGAAAGGATTGAGGAAATTGGGTCATTTCTGGTCATCTTGGAGATTTAACCATATGTTAGAGTGACATCTCTGTTCGTTGCTTGTCTTAGCTGGGGCTGCTATCATCAAGTAGTTTCAAAACACATTTCTCAACAGTTGTGGGAGCTGGGAAGTTCATCCAGGTGCCAGCAGATTCGGTGTCTGGTGATGCCCTGCCTCTTGATTTGCAGGTGGCTGTCTTCTTGTTAGGCCCTCAGTGTTTGCAGAGAGAGAGAGACAGAGAGAGAGAGAGAGACAGACAGACACACACACACTGACTAATCTCTTCCTTTTCTTGTAAGGGCGCTACTTCCATCGTGAGGGCCCCACCCTCATGATCCCATCTAAACCTAATTACCTCACGTTGGGAATTGGGGCTTCAACACATGACTTTTGGGGTCGTACACCATTCAGTTCATGGCACTGCTCACATGCCTTATACTGTACTGGACAAGACCATAGAGGGTGTGTGGAAATAACAAAGTGATGTAGGGCTACTAAATCAATCCCAGATTATTTTAATGCAGCTGTTAATGGTAATTCTCCAGTAAAGGGAAAATATCCAGGCCAATGTTAATCCAAACAAGATGGCAGGACAATATGCCTAAACCAGGACTATCCGGGCAAAATGTCCTAGCCACGATCCCTACAAGAGCGGCACCTTGTCTTAAAAGAAGTTTTCATATAGAACAGTAGAGGGCGCTTTAGACTGTGATTAAGAATTTTTACAAGGAAACTGTACTGGATTGTTACAAATTTCAGTAGTGAGTGGTTTATAAACCTTAGGTAAGTCCATATCAGCATAATCTAATTCAACACAGATGTTTTGGTGTGTGTTCCCCTCCTTTTCTGGAGGTTATGATAATCGTATTTTTGTTTTTCTTTAGAATGTCTTTTTTTCTTTTTTGTTTTTTCTTAAATCTTCAGGAGTGCCTTAAGGTTAATGATTGGGTTGCAATCTACCCTCACTACTTGGGGTTTTGTTTTTTCTTGGTGTTGGGCTGGGGCAAGGGCGGGTTGTGCGGCTAATTAAAACAATTATAACATTGTCCTTCTTTAGAGATAAACCTGATGATACTGTTTTAGATACATGTGATACCCATTGTTCTTTCTTTAAATGTATTTTTAAAAGTGTTGTGTCAATTTCTGGTGTACAGCACAATACCTCAGTCATATAGTAACATACATATATTCGTTTTCATACTTTTTCACCATAAGTTACTATGAGATATGGAATATAGTTCCCTGTGCTGTACAGTATGAACTTGCTCTTCCCATGGCTCTTCTGATACGTGTTCAGTACGGTCGGATTGTCGGGCAAGTACCCCCGTCTCCAGGGAAGCAGTCTGAATGGTGGGGGGACGTTCTGTTTGACTGGACATCTGGTCTGGAGTCCCTGGTTCTGTCCCCATCTCTGACTTTGGGCAGATCTTACTATCTTTCTGTGCGTGTTTCCTGGTAAAGTGGTTGGGCTGAGCTAAAAGACTAAATCGTTCTCAAGTCTATGATTCTCTTATCCTGACTTTTATGCTTAGTGTCGATTAATCTTAAACTTACATTTGCTATATGGCGTGTCCTGTCTAGAAATTACCTTCAACTCCAGTCGCGAGGTCTGACACTGTGAAAACTTGATTCAGGAGAAAGGGGGGAGGTAGGTGGTTCCCTGTTTGGGGGCCCTGATCAAGTTCTATATAATGGCTTATTTTATGTTAGAAACAGATCGCTCTTTGTCACTTGCTAAAAAATACTCACACAAGCAATGCTCCCCAACCTCAAACTTCCCTTGAAGCAAAGATGATGATCGAATGTTTATATTCATTGACTTTCCTGCTAGAATGCAGACTAGATACACAGAGGCTAAAAATCACTTGAGATTTTAATTTAAATCTAATTAGTCTATGTCTGATGCTATGAAAACACGTGAGATGGACATTCGTCAGGTAGATGTAAGCCCCATCTGCCCTCATGTAGTTGAGGCCCGTACTGTTTAGGGATGTGGTGTTTGATTGAATGTGGTTGCCACACAGTTTTTTAACTCCCGAAGGATTCTCTGACATTCCTGAATTCTACTTCTAAAATAAATGTGTTGTTGGATGGGGTACACTTTTACACGGAAAAATGGAATGTTAACAACATTCATCTCTGTTGGAAGGAAACTAATCTGGTTGGTGGGGTTATACAACTCCTGTCTTATATAGACATAAGACAGTGACTCAGCCCATTTCTCAGTTGGTAACATGTTCAGTAGTCTTTTGCATGTGTGTGTGTGTCTGTGTGTGCATCTGTGTGCTTGTGTTTGTGTGCCGTGTGTCTGCAGCTGTGTCTCTGTGCTCAGGCTTCAAGTGGACAGTCATTTACAATTAGTAACTCCAAGATGATAATTTGTTTCAGATCTTGAAAGTTTCTTCACACTTTGTAGCTCTCCATCTGTGATGGTGAAATCAAAATTAAGGAGACCCCAAAGGGAATGTCTATCTCTTGGTAATTTCTTCATGACTCATAATGTCTGAACTGAGCCTTGGAAGCATCAGGCAGAGCAGGGGAGGGAAGGACACAGGGGCTGAACCAGTGAAGATGGAGGCCAGGAGTCAGGATGCGTCTCATGCCAAGGAACCTGGGCAGGTGGGTGAACAACCGGTCAAGTCTGCAAGGAGACCACCATAGAAGCCTGTGGAGGTCAGTGTCGGGAACTTGCTTCCCATCTATTCGCCAACCCTGTACTGAGTGTCTAGTTCGAGCCAGCGGCTGTGATCGGTGAAATGAATGTGAAAGTGTCTTCCTTCGATTATTTTCAGAACTAGTGGGTAAAACAGAGAAACAAACCATGGTAAAATCATGAATGTTAGCAGTGCCATGGGAGCCCCAGGGGTTCAGGCTGTGGGCAGGAGCAGACCTCACCAATATCGCAATGCCCAGTATCTTTCAAGGGAACACAAGGGTTCGAGGCATGAATGGAGGGAGCGTGAACCCCCTGTCCTTTGTGCAGTGAGGTCGAAGGGAGGATGCATGTTGGGGGATGGCAGAAGTGCCTTCAAGAGATGGTGGAGCTCTTGTGGGGTGGGTATAGCTCAGTAGTAGATGCATGCTTAGCATGCACGAGGTCCTGGGTTCAAACCCTGGTACCTCCATTAAAAAAAAAAAAGAGATAAAGCTCTCAGCTCTTTCACGACACACTGGCTTGAGTCTGAGTTCAAGATGGTGCATTCTAAACCCATTTTTGCTGTTCTTTAGAAAACCCGCATTGATTTAAGGAGCGCAGCCATTTCCTCAGGCATTTATCCAGAAACAAATTTTATTACTTGTCATTAAAAATATCTCAAAAATAACACTGGGAGGAGAGACAAATCAAATGGACATCAATATCTCCACTGTTGTTTCAAACAAGATTGTTTTTGAGATTATCGGTCAAGACTCTCTTAGTTGCAGGTGACTGAAACTCCACTCAAACTTCCTACGCAAAACAGGGGATATGGGGGCTCGCATACTTGGGAAGTCTAAGTGGGGGTGAGCAGGAGTAATTGGATGAGAGATTCAAACATGCCCATGGAACTCACCGTCTCTCCATGCTCCTCACCTCTGCTTACAGTTTTCAATTCTACAGTTTTTTTTTTTTTAAAGCATCTTTTTTGAGAATTCTAGTGAGGTGGAGAACTTTGGCTGGATTAGCATGTGCCAGAGGGCTGGCTGGTATTTTGGCTGCTATGGAAGGAACAGTGATGAAAAGACTGCAGAGCAAATTATAAAAAATAAAGTCATCTTCTTGCACCCCATTCCTCTACTTTTAATGGGACAAAAGTGTCCCCTATGGGCCACGAGCAGTGAACATTGAGGCTGATACACTGATCCAGAGAACAACAGGAATAGCATCTTACTTGGAGTGCGTGATCCACGCTGGGTGTTTTCTAAGCCTTTTATGTGTAACACATTTAATTTTCATCACGATGACATGGGACCACTATTACCTTCACTTTATGGATGAGGAAACTGAGGCACAGGGAATTGGGGGAACTTCCCAGGGCCACACACCAGTACATGGAAGTTTATCTTCAGACGTATGCTATAAACTGTTACATTAAACACAGTTGCATGGCATACGAATTAGTGAAGTATGTCTAACAGATGAATAAATGTTATGTGACAAAGATATTAAACACATGGGAAAGAAGGGAAGAGAGAGAATGTCACTTCATAGTTTTTTTCCCATATTTTATTCCATGAATCCCACCCCAGCTCCCAAGGGCCCAGTAAAATCCATCAGGGTTTGGAAAGGATTTGCCTGGGTCACAGCAAGGCTTACCTGAAAATAGTGAATAGGGAGTTGGTTCAGGGTTGGGATAGAGGGAGCATGGGAGCAAGAATGGGGTTCACTTCTGGAAAGAATAGGAAAGATTTGAGGAGGAGACATGCCTGAACTCCCTTGGCATCTCTGACCTGAGCACCAAGTCAGGAGACAGTTGAACCCCTCTGTGAGCCACCACAGGCCGCTCTGGGGGCCGGGCCTCCTTAGGTTGACAGAAGTGTTCAGAACCAGAGAGGATGGACAGACACTGAAATTCTGGGACTAAAACTGGTCTCAGTGAGGGGTGAGTGAGGTGGTCTACCTTTGCAAAAAATTTTTTGTTATAGTTTTAAAATTGTGGTTAAATATACATAAAATTGACTGTTTTCCCCTTTTTTTTTTATTGAAGTTACAATGTTTTAGGTGTAGAGCAAAGTGATTCAGTTAGACTTGTATTTTTCAGATCCTTTTCCATTATAGGCTGTTACAAGATGTTGAATATGGTCCCTTGTGCTATACGGTAGATCTTTGTTGTTTATTTTACAGATGTTAGTGTGTATCTGTTAACTCAAATTCCTAATTTGTCCCTCCTCCTCCTTCTCCTTTGGTAACCATAAGTTTGTTTTCTATGTCTGTGACTTCTATTTCTGTTTTGTAAATTAGTTCATTTGCATCATTTTTTAAAATTCCACGTGTAAGTGATATCATACGATTTTTGTCTTTCTCTACTTACTTCACTTAGTATGATAATCTCTAGGTCCATTTATGTTGCTGCAAATGGCATTATTTCACTCTTTTTTATGGCTGAGTAATATTCTGTTGTATGTTTATACCACATCTTCTTTATCCAGTTGTCTGTCAATGGACACTTAGGTTGCTTCCATGTCTTGGCTATTGTAAATAGTGCTGCTGTGAACACTGGGGTGCATGTATCTTTTCAAATTAGAGTTTTCACCTTTTCCAGATCTGTGCCCAGGAATGGGATTGCTGGATCATATAGTAATTCTGTTTTTAGGTTTTAAAGGACTCTCCATACTGTTCTCCATAGTAGCTGCAAAATTGACCATTTTTACTTGAACAATTCAGTGCCATTAAGTACATTCACCATGTTGTGCAACCATCACCGCTATTTCTAAAACTTTTAATTTTCCCAAATAGACAGTCCCCCTTCCCCCTGATAGTCTGGTCACTTCTTTTCCACTTTCAGTCTCTGTGAATTTGCCTATTCTGGTTTCCTCATATAAGTGGAATTATCCAATAATTGCACCTTTGTGTCTGGCTTCTTCCATTTAGCATAATGCGCTCAAGGTTCATCCATGTCGCATGTGTCGGAACTTCATTTCTTGGTTAAAATGAGAAGACGGAAGAGAAGGTGGCATGAGGTGGTCTGGGCTGGCCCTGCTCTGGTGGCGGTGGGAGGGGACAGGGCAGGGGTGCAGTCCTCCTGCCCTTCCAGAAGTTCCAAGTTGTCCCTTGGCTGCTTCCTTCCCTTTTCCCAAGGCTGGAGAACGGTGGGACTGGTTGAGCAACAGAAAGACAAACAACCCCTTGCTCCCAACCTACCCCAGCTCCTTCTCTCTAAAACACAGGGACCAAGGGATGGACTTGACTTTAATGGTGAGAGAGAGTAAGGAGTGTTGAACGGGGAGAAGCCCTGTTACTTCTTCACACTTTAAGGTGAACTGGTGTCATCAGATGATTCTCCAGCACCCTCTGCAGAACTAAGCAAGTAGGAGTTAGGGAGTTGGAGTGGAGAATCAAGTGAGGCTGCAGTTCTGGAGTCACATGTATGGCAGCCTTATTCAGACGCCATCGAAGCTTCCAGACATGTGGGGAGGAGAAGGCTGGAGGAGCCAGCCTTGCTCTGGCTAGTGGAACCAGGACCAGACGGGACACCTCTCTCGCCCCCCCCCCCCCCAGCAGCTGTCATTTGCAGCATCTAAGTTCGCTAGCCCACCTGGAGTCTTGAAAGGGAGGGGGGAGAGCTGGATTTTGCAGCCTCTCTCCCTCCTCTGCAGATTCTCTGGTGATGGAGATGCGGAAGGAGTTTCGAAGGCTGACTCTGGGTCAAGCAATGCAAAGCACTTCTTTGTGGGGACCGTTTATGTTCTGTTCAGCTGTACTCAAGCGGTTGCTCCCGGCTCAGTTCCCCTGGCTGCGACTCTGAAAAGCCTGCCACGTAGGTTTACATACTTGCTGCCACTCTCGCGGCCCCTCTTTCCACCCCACTGTTGTTCTTTCCTGGCTTTTTAACCTGGAATTGGGTGGTGAAGAGGCTGGAGCCCGCACTGGCTGTCATCTGGGCGGGGCTGGGAGACAGGAAGGAGGTTTCTGGGTCTGTGTTGCTGACCTAATTCTACATTATGTTTTCATTGAATGAGTTGATTATTTTTCTATCACTTACTGGTAAGTGAATGACCTTGACTCCTTTCAGTTTTTCCATGTCCCTAACTTCCAGTTCCTTACCACATTTTACACGCACTTGAAAATTCCCTTCTTAAGCTTTTTCTCATTCTTTTAAGCCAGTGGGAACAGTCTTACAATCTGAACAGCAGCCTTGCTGCTGGGGTTATAAAGCCCCGGTCTCACACATGATTTGTACAAGGAATAAGTTTATATTTATTGTTAAGGTTCTGAAGGAGCTGTGTTCTCCGTGTTGCGTTGAATATTTAATGTACCAGTGGAATCTTTTCCCTTCAATCACCTTCCCTGAGTGATTAAATATGTGTCACTAGATCCGGCTGTCTTTTACCAACTCTGAGAACTGGTTACTTGTTGAACAAGTTAGTTATTTGTTCCCTAAAGTTATATTCACTGTGTACTTTTTTGTGTTTGGCATTGCTTTTTGGGTGTCGATTTCGGTGAAAAACATTAAAAAAAATCCCTTAAAAAATATACGTCCTCTTTGTGTTTTGAAACTGTGATACCCGTGTGTTATTTTGATGTTTGGTTGAGTATCAGAGAGACTTTCTAAGTCCAAACTTGCAAGCATCATGGCTTTCCTGTTTTTAGAACTTGCTCAGTTATGCCCTGTTTCTGCTGGTATGACATAATAAAAAGGCTCTTTTGTCTTGTGTAAATTCGATTTTTGTATCCCCTCCCTGCTTTTCAGTAAGCTTTGAGATTCTTTTCAGTCCTAAAAGTTAAGTGTGAATAGTAATTTGATTAAGCATGGCTTTTATAAATGTTTAATAAGCAAAAGACATCATTGCTTAAAAATTATTTTGAATAATCGGGACATTAAAAGATAATTCTTATGGCAGCATTAATCCCTTCCCATTACATGTATTGTGAGTGTTATTTATGTGTGTGAAAGGTAAGTAAATACATTTAGTAACCCTTTATAGAAGAGTCTTCCCTCCCCAATAAAAATGGTATGTTTATTTAATGAGAAGTGATAAAATGTTGGGGGGAGGGTATAGCTCAGTTGGAGAGTGTGCTTAGCATGCACGAGGTCCTGGGTTCAATCCCCAGTACCTCTGTTAAAATAAATAAATCAATAAACCTAATTACCTACCCTACTTCCTCCACAAAAAATTCAATCTTTAAAGAAGTGATATAATATGTATTTTGTAAGAGATAGAATTTTAAAATAATTTAATGTCAGATATTTTTGCATCTTAAATATGCAATATAGTATTTGTGTTTCCTTTCCCTGTTACAAAAGAAAGAGATGACTTTAATGGACAAAGCAGGAAAAAAAAAAGGGCTTTTAGGTCTCTGTCCTTTGCTCTGACTGTGTTCCTTTACTGTAGATACATCAACTGAGTAGATTGCTTTAATTACATAGTTCATGTTTGTAGCAGCCTTAACTAATTCAGTTTAAAATCAGATTAAAACAAAACAAAACGTTCTTGTTCTTATGTGTCCAAACCCATAATTTAGACTATTCTGAATTTTTAAAGGAATGCTTAGTCAGTTTTTTTTCTCCAACCACAATTTGATATAATTTCCTTAAAAAGCAAGAAAATTATGCCACATTCAAAGATCCTAGATTTAGTTGTTTAGGGGCTGTTTCTGATGATGGGGAGAAATTAAATGGACCACCATGTACTCTTAAGTAATAGAATGAGGGCTGGGAAACCAGGGGTGAGTCTTAATCAACTCAGAGGAAGAGTTGGCAAAGTTAAATTCCCTGTCTTTGCCCTTAGCATTTCAGTGGGTCTTTGTTTTCACATGGACTCTCTCCCCTCCCCCCTTTCATTCCCATTTTTAAAAATATATATTTTTGTTGAAGTAGCGTCAGTTTACAATGTGTCAATTTCTGGTGTATAGCACAATACTTCAGTCATACAGGAACATACATTTTATTCCCATTTTTAATTCAGACAATCATTTAAAAAGATTTGGTAATATTTGGATGCCCTCTGAGCTTTGGAAAGACATTTCCTTTGGGTTCAGTCCATTGGGTCCATTTAGTTCTCTTGTGTTTTCATACTGTGTTCATCAGGAAAACCTGAAGTGGAATGAAGCACACAGAGGTATTAAATGATCTCAAGTTCCTTCTTGAGTCATTTCAGCCGTAGAGTTTCTCTTCCTTTTGCTGCTTAGAAAATTGGGGCTTTGGAAGGGACTCCCCAAGCCACAAAAGCTCCACCACAGCTCATTGTCCTGTAAAGGAAACATCCTTCCACTTCCTCATGTAACTTCTACATTTGCTTTGTGATTTGGTCAGTAAGACCAAATCAGACCAAACCAGACCAAATCACTAAGCAATTGTGAGGAGGAAACTGTTAGCTCTAGTCCCATAGCATGAAAGATGAGAACACAGCTATGTCAGCGTGGAGGTTTTTACTAAATAGATAAACAAGGGATTGGTTTAGATCTGTGGATGGTTTATAAAGAGGAAATTTGGGGTGGGGATCAAGACCAGAACCATTGGCCTTAGATAAAACCTGGTTCACAGTCTGGCTCAGCCATTGACTAGCCTGGTGACCTTGGTCTGTCTGTCTGAAGGGTTTTCATCTGTACAGTGAATAATATAGAATGTTTAGAGGGTATTGTGGGACTAACATATCTACTGTGATGTCCAGCACAAGGAAAGTCCCCAGTAAATGGAGCGTTGATTCATTAATATCTTGTCATGTGTGTACAGAGAAAAAGAGACATTGCAAATTTCTTTGCGGCCATCTGGTTGAAATAAGAATGATGGATATTGCTTTCAGTGTTAAAGGTATTCATGGACAAGGTAATTTGATGTGACATTCACTGGTACTGATACACTGGAGGCAGTTTGCTTGCCTCCTGCCTGATAAACTACTGTTTGTCTTTAAAATTCAGCTCTCTCACCTTCCTGAGCCTTCAGATGACAATCCCTTTTCCTTCTGTTTCCTTTGTGCCAGGGCCACTATATACTGTTACCTTTATCTCAGAGTTTCTGTAATCTCCTCTTTTGGACTGTGAGGATTTTGAAATAGGGGTGATTTTACTCATATTTACTCCCATGCCCCCTACCCCCAACCCCCAACACTGTGTAGCAAGGACCTGGCATAGAGGTAACTGTTACTTGGAATGAAATGGATTGAATGTAATTAAATCAAATACCTGTATAGAAAACAGGGCCATGTGAAATATTTGGGGCTCACAAGACTGCTGGTTAAGTCCGTGAGGTGTCTCCTTCTTACACCCCTGTTTTGGATTCCAGGACCCCGGCAGATGTCAGGTTCCTAGAAGCTTTACAGTGGATTGGTTCTTCTTTGGGAATATGAACAGCCAGGTGGTTCAGTCTACTGGCATTAAGAAAAGATGACCAATGGCACAGTTGGGAATAAGGGCTCAGGTACAAGCTCAGGGCTTGCGCTCAGAAGCCGTGGTTTTCCCGGGGAGACTGCCTAAATGGATTTAATACTTGTTTTTAACCTGCCCTGAGGGCTATCTCTTTCTTTGTGGCCTCTGTGGAGGCCCAGGTTTTTACTCTTGTCTATCAGGATTCTTTCCAAGAAAATGGGACTAAGTTATTCCACTGACAGTTATATCTTTAAATATGAAAAAAAAATCTATGTTTGAGCCATTTTGATGCACAACTCCTTATGTAGTTGCCACATCTGTTATTTAGATTGTATTTTAAGAGTAGATTCCTTTGTAGTAATTGGGTATTCTTGAGAGATGTAATTTAAATCTATGTTCTTCCACCTGCTGTAATTCTTCACTCTCTGTTTAGTGAGTCTGTATTTCTTATCTTATTCAAGAATTGACTTAAAACTCTTTTTTTCCCCCTGGCCATGACCCAGCAAGGGTGGCACACAGTAGGAGTGACCTGCTATTTGGGGGGATGCAATGAGGGGTGCGTTGTCTGTGTATAATTGTAAAACAGTAATGAAACCCACTAAAAGTTGGTTTGCTTTTTAATATCACCATGGGAGAACAACCCTAAACAAATGTCAGTGATAAAATACTCTTCCCCGAAAAAAACTTTTGTGGCCTAAGTTCTAAACAGTGTCTGTGGTTATTGTTGTTTTAATGATACAAACTTAGCACATTTGTATTACTTATGCTTTAATACACACTACTTCTATGTGGAAGTTAATTGGGAGAACCCCTACTTAAACACTGAGCTACATGCTTTTTTTTTTTTTTTTTAAATAATGATTGTTTCTTAACTGGTTTCTGAGGGTCAGTGTCCAAGAGTGGCTTAGGTTCATGGTTCTGGTTCAACATCTTTTGTGAGGTTGCAGTGAAGATGTTGGCCGCAGCTGCACTGTCTGAAGGCTTGCCTGGGGGTAAGATCTGCTTCCAGCTTAGTCTTCAGTTCCCCACTGGCTGTTGGTTGGAGGTTTCAGTTCCCCACTAGTTGGGCCTCTCCAGTGGGGTTGTTCATCATGGCATCTGGCTTCTCCCGATATGAGCGATCTACACACATTCACTTTGAGAATAAGCTCCCCCAAATTCAGAACTGTGTGAGCTTAGTTCAAGTGTAGTTCAGGTCTCTGACCTCTGCGATACTGCACATGTCTGTGCTTAAACCATAGATTTGAAATCAACAGTCATAGCACAATGATGGCACAGATGAAGAAATCTTCTTCAGTTCTGTCAGTCTTCGTGACCATTTCAAGATTTATTTGTGTTTAAAACTTGAAACAGTACAAATTGCGAGGGACACCATTTTTATTTGTTGAGTTGAGTTTTAGTTTCCACGTGACACATTTTGTTGAATATGAATAATATCTTTAAAATTAAAATTCATTTAAAAAATTCTTCTTTGTTTTAAAACTAAAGAAGGAACAAGAAGATACAATATCACATCAATATGATTTAGTAGTTTACCAAAACTGTAACTTTTTCAGACATTTTATTTTTATTGATATTTGCTTATTCAGTTATTGTAGTATTTTTATATGTAGAGAAATTCACATTCATTAATCATATATAAAGATAGACCAATATGTAGATAAGTTTTTCCCTCTTTATTCTAAAAAGTATATTAAAGTAATTAAAGGACATTTAATTCATCACCTCCCTTTTTTTTGAATGGCAATTTCTTATTCTTTTTTATTGGCATGATTACAGATGCATATTTAGTTCAATAAAATAAAAGTGTCCCTGCCTATGCCCCTCTTCTGGCCACTGTTTCCTTTTGTAATTATAGCTCAAAAGATAATTGTGTTGTATAGAGAAGGGTAGTGTTAGATTTACTCCAGGTTGAACTTATGAGGTATGGTATATCTTCTGGGATAATTTTCACATGATTTTTTTTATCATCTATGATAACTCTCTTTGTACTTCATACTTAGTCAAAAAAAAAGTATATCCAGCTGTCCTGCTTTTATATCATGACATATCCCTGAAAAGCCTGTGTGTAATCAGAATCTTTGGAAAACAGAGATATTTAAAACATATTCTTAGAGGGAGGGTATAGCTCAGTGGTAGAGCTCATGCTTAGCATGCACAAGATCCTGGGTTCAATCCCCAGTACCTCCATTAAAAATAAAAAATAAAAATAAAACATATTCTTTGGAACATACAGTTATCCACTTTCTTTCCAGCATGCTTACACCTTATTTACCTTTATTTTTTTTTTCCTTTTTACTCTTAAAGAGAAAGCAAGAAGCATTTGCAAAGGAATATTCTGTATTTGGATCGGAAAAGAGTAGGTGCTTTACCCACTCACCCTACTCATCGCTCTGATTAAGGGAGGCATAGCTTCTTTCAGCCCTAAAAAACTTTGTTCCAGCCTCATGGGTCCTCCCTAGTCCAAAAAATCTGCTTCCTGCAACTCTGAAGTCATAGGCCAACTTCTTACCCAGCTAGAATCAAAACAGCAGAAAGCTCCCTGCCACAGACAGTCCATGAACCACTCAGGCCAAAGATGAAGATGTTTCTGGCTTCCCTTGTGTTGCCAGGGGACACGGTAGATGGAAATCACATCTGGGAACAGCACATAACATGTGCTTGACTGTATCGGCTAAATGACTGAGCTCCACAGACCCAGTGTTAAAAATCAACCAGCAATTAATTCCTTAATGTTCCCTAACTCTTCTTAAGGAATAACATCACCAAGTTCTTTGAATCGCTTCCTATCCACAGACTTCTGTATATTAACTTGTGAGTTTTCCCAAATGCATTTTCAGAAGAGCTCTTTTGATAGAATGGTTTGGATAGAACATCTTTGTATTTTATTCTGTTGGTTCAAAATACGAAGCACGTGATGGGGTGGCCTGCTCTCTGGATATCACTCTCACACTGTCAGAGGCCAGCCAGCCCCCCAGTCCTTTAATTTTCCCTGCTTTGTTGGGAAAGGTGAAACCTCCCTGTCCTTTGGCCTCTTCCCACAGAGTCTACTTTCTGTTAGATGACAGTGATTGCTAATCAGAGATGCTCATTTGTGTGAATATATTAACTAAAGAATGTGTCATTATCTCAGATAAAACAGACATTCCGTGAATCAGTTTAAGGAGAGCAATCAGTGGTTCAGATTTCTGGCTAGTGGGGGAGAAGTCACGTGGTATTCAGGAGAAGGAATTCTGGCATCAGCATTAGAAAGATCAGGGTATGAATCTTGGTTCCTTAACCTATTAGCTAGGTCATCTTGGGCAAATGACTGACCTCTCTGAGACTTAGTTTTCTCATCTCAGAAATGAGGGAGATATTTCCAATTGGCAGGGTTATTGTTTGAATCAGGTGGGATAACAGACAATAGAATGCTTAGCACAGAGTGAGCTCTGTTGATTGGCATGTGTAATTGTGATATTTTGGGCCATTTTAGGCTTCTCTGAAGTTTCATCCTTTGTGTGAGCTTCTGTCTGGGTAGCTGATAGAAAGCTCTGGTTTTCCTTGGAGTTACTAGTAAAACTGTTTTGATAGTAAATTGCACCCAAACACTTGGGAATTAATAGTCTGGATGTTAGTTTTATTATTTACTTCGTGTAGGTTGTTTTATTATTTTAAAATCATCTCCCTTTCCATTTTATTGGCGTCTCTTCCAGCATATATGATGCTGATCACTGAATAATTTAAAGGTGATGATTCATTCAGGTGAAGGCAATAGCTTCTCTCCAAAAGAGGGTCAAAGTTTGCCTCTTAAAGATGAGGGTGGTTTTATAGATAGTCCCAATAAAGGTAAGAAAATATTATTTTGGGTGAGTCTCATATTTACATATACATGGTCTTGGGACTACCCCAGGAGAGGCAAACAATTATAACTTGAATATATGCTAAAATTAGAAGCCACAGGATTTTCAACTTGGGAGGGAGAAAAAGGCTGTTACTTTCCTTTATATGAAAAACCCCTATTGAAATATTAAGGAGCTTTAGAAGCTTCTGATCCTGAGAAGGTAATCTGGGCTGGTTGTTTAACCTATTAATCCAATATATTTAATTCCTTTGGGCTAAGGAGGAAAATTATTTTTTCCTTAAAAAAGTAATTTTCATACTACATAAAACACACTCTGGTGTCCATTTTAAATGAATGATTATGAGAGCTGGGAAAGCTATTTAATCTGCCTGTGTGTCAGTTTCTTTCTCTATAAAATGAGGCAGTTGGTCTGGGCACTCAGACCTCTTCTGCTCTCACATGCTGTGATTCGTAATGCAAATTATAAAGATTGAACGACTGTTGAACATCTGTCAGTCATTCTGTAACCTTTAAATGAAGGTTGACTGGCCCTCCAGAAGATTGTATAATTTTAATATTCCAGGAAAAGAAGTGGTTGAAACATTTATAAATGAGAAAAAAAGGCAGCGAGAGAATCCTGACTTTGCACTCTTTTTTTGTTGGTTTTTCTTATCGGCCAGCAAGTCACTGCCGCTTCTTTGAGGTTAAGTAGATGCTTGTTTCGAGTTTTCTTTGCTTGGCTCTGATAGTACATGCTATGTTAAAAACTTTTCTTCCCTCTGGAATTCTTAAACTGTGCCCACTGGCAGCTTCATCACATTATTTTCTGTAGATTTTGTTACAAACTTGCTTCATAAAGCTTAAAAATGCAAAGTTCAAGTAACCGGGCATGAATTTTTTAAGTGACATTTCAAGTTCATACTTTCCACCAAATTTGACTTTCTCTTCTATTCTTTACATTTCGCTTAATTTCTACTGATATTTTAATGGTAACTTTGAGAGAAACATCTATTATGGTACTCCTTCCTTTATATTTAGTTAGCATATAAACTACATTTCAACGATTTACCAAGTGCATTACTTGTATTTAAACTCATTTAACCCTCACTGAAACCAATATACATCTCAGTAACAAGTTTATAAAGTTAAGCAAGGGTAATAATTATCAGCTTTTTGTAGATTAGGAAACTTAGGTGAAGGGAGGTTAAATATCTTGCTGGCCATGTTGGCATGGAAACCCATAGTCTGAATTTGACCTCCCTGGTCTTTCCACTTCACCAGCTCAGTTCAAATCAGCCAGTCTGCTGTAACACATGTTTGAAATGTTTTCAGAAGAGGAACCCCAAAGAATGAATGTTGCCACTTTTTTCTGGGCCTAGAGACAATCTCAGCCCATAGATGCAAACATAGCCGAGGCTGGGGGTACCAGTTTTGGAGCCAGACTGTGCATTTTAGTCCTGGTGCTGTTGCTCGCCACCCAGTGTAACCTGGGCCTATTAGGTAAATGTCTAAATACCTCCATTCTGTCATCTGTAGTATGGAGGGAATAGTCATCTGGAATCTGTAGGAGGGAATTGTCGTGAGAATTCAGTGAGATTGTATGTTTACATAACATATGAATATAGAAAATATTATATACGTATAAATGCTTTAGCACCATTTTCAACAAGTAGTAAATATTGAATAAATTCTTATAGGACAGAATATTCTTATAGGACAATCCTATTATGCAGATGAGGAAAATGAGTCTTTAGAAAGGTCAAGTAATGACCTGGAAAACCAGGCTAGTGGGTAAAGGGACAGAGATGCTCAGTCAGAATTCTAACACACTGCTCCAGTTTCCCTAGATGAGGGTCATCGAGATGGCTTTCTTATGTGTTTTCTTTTCAACCAAATAAAGTATTAAATACCAGATCAACATCAATGTAGAAAGACATGTACGTGTTTGCCTGAGAGCCTAGTCAAATCCATTTCTTTTATTTCTTTTTAATGGGTTTAGCCAAGGTTATTTCACAAATGCATAAAGTTTTGATTTTTTACCATGAGCAACTTTCATTCTTCTAACCAGTGTTTACTGAGCATGTGTTATGTTCTATGCAGTGTATTAGGCACAGTGGGTGAAAAAACTAGACGACATACCCACCCTGGGATGGTTACAGCTAAGTGGGCAACGTAGACAGAGGAGCCTGTAAAATACAGTGTCATTTGCTCTCATAGGGATTTGTCCAGCTTGGGGAAAGGTTGATTTTTTGGGGGGGGGGGGGAATTCATCAGGTTTGCTGCTCATGGATGTACTTCAGATGCTTCTTAGAAACAGTAGGCTTGTCTTTCATTTGTTATGCCTAGAACGTACTAAATATTTGGTGAGGTTGCTTGCTTTGAAGGTTCAGTGAGTTGCAAGCAGATATTGCACTGTTTGCCAACTGGAAAAGTCACCAGGGGAGCACATAAAGGAGATTACGACTCTATAATATACAGAGGGAAAACAGTAGGTATGGATTCGAAACAGAACATATTAAAGGGGAACATGTGAGTGCTGTCTGCCTTGAAACAGCGTTAAATTCTAAATGCTGTCATCTACTGTTTCTTGGATGGAGGAAGTGAAAAAAACTTGAACCATGAATTCTGGTTTGCCTGCTTTATGTGTTCTGCTCAGGAGGAATAAAGGACCTAGTGGAAGGTTTGAAAAATAATAAACTCTTCAGTCAGCCATTTTTTCTTTTTTCTTTCCTCCTCCTTCCCCACCTCCCCCATTTTAAAAAGTAATGCTTGTTTTGCAAATTTGCTAATAAATCATGGCAGGAGTTCGATAAAAAAGGAATGAAATATGGGATGATTTTAAATATTTACTTATTCTTTTTTTTCTTATTATTTATTGGCTTCAGTGAAGAATGTCCCTTCTGATCCCTGGCCCTTCTTTTAGGCTTTAATACACTTTGCTTCCTTATCTGTCCTCCTCAGTCCTGTGATTCATTCACTCTCATATACCTAACTCACCCACTCTTGGACTTGAACGGGAGCACAGCTCTCCTGGAAATCCTAGCATTTCCATCCCCGCTTCCTTCCGTTGAGAGATGTCCGCCTGCGGGGCTTTGCCTACTGTTCAGTTCCAGTTAATGCCTTTGGGCTCAGAAAGGTCCTCAGCCCACAAGAAAAGACCAGACTGCTCATATTCTAGGATCAGAGCTGTTACTCCTGAATGGTCATCCTGAAATCATTTTTTAAAGCCAGCCTAGACCTTCCCTTTCCAACCTCGCTGGAGCTATTCTGTATTGCTAGTCCCTGGTTTCTCTTAGACTCTTTCTGGCCAGCTGTCCAGTGTAGACTCCAGTTCTGCTGGGGCCTCAGTGCTCTGTGCCCTGTGACCTAGTAAATAGCACTGGACCTCTGGAACCCTGGAGCCCCGCAAATTTCCTTGTGGCTCTTCCTAGACAGGTGCTTGACTTGGCACTGGCAGTGCGTGGTGTCCCTAAACGGAGATGGGGAGAAGGTGGCACATCGCAGCCTCACCACTTTTCCCTAAAGACACAGGCAGTCTCTCTTAGCCACTTGCCAAAGGCTGAAGTGTCATGGAGTTCCGGGCATTGGATTTAAAGCCCCTTTCTCCGTCCTGTACCACTCCTCAGGGAAAAACCAGACGCAGGACCACAAGCATCGCTCTTGCGTTGCCCTGCACAGGAGCTGGAGACATCCGCTTATCTTTGAAGGCAGCTTCTGTCAGATCATTCCTCCAAGTGAGTGGACCTTCACCATTTGTCCTGACTTGTTAAGATTTGCTGTGAGAAGCAGTGAGTCTGAAGGAGACTCCTGTCCCTTCTGGAGACCTTAGGAAGCCCTTTCCTGTCTCCGAGTCAGAGATCTCCACAGCTTCACCTCCTTCAAGAACCCTCCCACCGGCAGCCGCAGTGACTCTCCACTCAGCCTCCTTTTGCCCCAACACGCTGAGCCCACAGCTAAGTCTTCAGATCCAGCTTGCCAAACCTACTTGGAACATTTCTTTGGCTGCTTTGTTTTTTGCATAATACTTTACAGCTGTTACCTCTTCCCATCACAGTAAGGCAGCAGGGTGTGTCTATGACAATAGGGATTATATCTGACTCTTGGATTCGATGAAATAATATACATAAAACTTCTGGTCTGTGGTGGGGATTCAGTGAACATTAGCTTCCTTGATCCTGCGTTCTTTTTCTGGCAGCGAGCCATGTGTAGGCAGGCTCTTCAACTTTTGTTTGGTGAGTGCCGTTACAGTGTGGGTGTTGGTTTCCCAAGTTTGGGTTCAAATTCATCCTCTAGGTGACTTTGGGTAACAGGCAATTTGTTTAACCTCTGTGCCTCAGGTTCCTTATCAGTAGAGTTATCACAAAGAAGAGTTCCTATTCATAACATTGTTGTGAAGATTGAGTGAGTTAATTAATATGTTAGGTGCTGGTAAGACCACAGACATAAGGCTGAGTGGGAGAAATAATTTGTTATGTTAGTAACAGAAGTGAGGCTACAGTGATCACTGCCATATAAAGCAATGGATTTCATTGCTATGTAGCATAGAGTCAGACCAGTTCCCTCTCTCTCTTTGCGAAAACCCAAGTTAGACTGGAGTTGACTGCACAGAATAGGGCTTCCAAAACTGAGGTCAAAAGGTCCGTTGGAGCAGCTTTGCTGGGAATGGGAGTTTATGACTCGGCTGAGCAAGATAGGCATATTTCTCAAACCCCATGGTAAGAATCACCTGGGGCCCTTGTGAGACAGACTGTAAGGGCCTTGCCCCAGACAGACCTAGTGAATCAGACTCTTCAGGGAGGGCCTTGGAATCTGATGTTTAACAACCCAGACAAATAGTACCACCTGGAAACACCAAACACTCAAGCACCTGGAAGGCTTGAAGCAACACTGATGCCTGGGTCTCATGCACTGGACATTCTGATTTGATAATTTTGGGGTCTTGGTGTACCGTGTACAGGCAATGAGGACTTCTTTTTTAAAGTTTCTCACAAAATCTAATGTGAGCCAGAGTTGAAAACCACTAAAATGTAGAGTGAAAATCAGACTTCAGTCAGTATTTCTCAGAATCAGTTGGGCTACATGTTAAAAATACAGATTTATAAACTCCAGTCGGCTGATTTGGACTCTCTGGTAGTAGTGGGGTGGGCTGGGGTGAGGGTGGGTAGGGAGACTGAGACCCTGGAAACACTTTCCAGATGATTCTTCTGCATGCTAGACTGAGAACTACTCACCGAATGGTGTTTTCCCTTAGTAGGCACCTGTGGAAATGGCTGAATGAGGGAAATGGAATCATTATTTCCTGTCCTGCTAAACCAGTCTGTTAGAAACATGTTTATGCATGTACTGTTTGTAAATTCATTGCTGTCCTTTGATTGGTATGGGGTGTCTAGAGGGTCATCTGATTTTCACTATGCTTTGATTCGACGTGGCAGAAGTTTATGAGAGTTATTTTTGGATTTTTGCACCTCCCCTTGAACATAACAGGTCAGATGATGAAACCAGGGGAGAGTTAGAACGCAGTCGACTGGCTGAGCAGGTTGCATTTCAGTGTGGGGTGCCTGTGTTCTCAAGGCTGCAAAACAAAGGCTCTGAAAAAGTGGGAGCTGATTGAAAGGAGAAGGTAGAGCTTTGTAAGATTAGAAGTTCTGTGTAGCTGTTCTGAAGACAGAAAGCCCGTGCCTTCGTTCAGATGGCAACCTTGCACAAGGGCTAGAGTCTCGTGTGTTTTTGCTCAGCACTGCAGCCCCAATGCCTAACACATGCTTGGCACTCAGTGGGGGTTCTGTAAATAGTTGAGAAATGGGTCCTTCCCCCTGTGGCAACAGTGTAAATGCAGGGTTTCCCCTTTTCCTTTAAGACTAAGGGAAACAGTTTCTTCAGAGAGCAAATCTAGGAAATTTATATGGTCTGTGCAGAGATTTATCAGGTCGCCTTGGAGGGAATGACTCCTCAGTCTGCAAAACCAGCTCATAAACTAATTGAAGGCATTTTATTTGTGTATATAAATAATCTGTTCCTCCCACTGGAGGTGGGAGGAGACTAAGTGTGGGAGCATAGATAAGAGGACTCTCTGGAGCTGCATACTGGCCTGTACGCATGCGAGCCCCATCCAGAGAAACGGATGAGCTGCCAAGGATGGCGCACCACCGAGTGCTAGCAGTGGGTTTCTCTCTGTTCTGGAGATGGATGTCTCAGGCAACCAGAGCCTGATGGCAGTTAACAGTTGAGTGGTCAACCTCTCCTGTGATCTAATTGACATTCAACTCATCAGTAAACCTGACACTTTGGTTTCTCATGTGGCTTGTTCAGAGCCTTGCTACTCAAAGTGTGGTCCATGGACCAGCAGCACTGGCATCACCTGGGAGCTTGTCAGAAACGCGGACTCTCATGCCCCACCCCAGTAAGCCCAAACCAAGGGTGTTTGGTTTGCCTGAAAATGTGGCATTCTGTTTTTTCTATGTCATACTTACGAATGTTTAGTTAGTATGAGTCAGTCTCCATGAGTTTGATTAACTTCAAGATACTGGCAAGTAGTTGCTGAACATGTAAGGCCGAGAGCTGACCCTGCGCAGAGGTGAATTCACCAAGGGAAAGTCACTGAATGGGTGGCTGGTTCAGGAGACCTCCCTTTTTGTCATGTGCTGCCTTTTAATTTCAGCACTGACACCAGCGACACATTGCCTCTGATAACTGTATGGGGCTCACTTCCATTCTGGCACGTGCGCTGGCGTGGACTCTTGTGCTTTCCAGCTGCGTGAGTGTACTTCCTCCAGCTTCTTGGAAGCCAGCTAGCACTTGAGTAATTTATAAGAGTCTTTGCAATGGTGAAGAAAGGAGCCTTACTTGTTGAAATTCTGTAGGGCACATTTGTGTATGTATCATCATGTTTCAAATTAACTGAAGTTCATACTTTATTCAGACTTCCTTAGTTTCTACCTGGTGCCCTTTTTCTGTTCCAAGGCCCCATCCAAGAGACCACGTTACGATTAGTCATGATCTCTCAGGCTCCTCTTGGCTGAGTTCCTCAGACTTGCCTTGTTTTTGACGGCCTTGCCAGTTTTGAGGAGGACTGTCAGGTATTTTTAGACTGTCCCTCAATCGGGATTTGGGATTTGTCTGATGTTTTTCTCGTGATCAGACTGGGATTATGGGTTTTCAGGAGGATGACCATAGAACTAACGTGCCATTCTTACACTATCAACATGACTTGGCCGCCTGACTGAGGTACGGCTGGTCAGGTTTATCCACTTTCTCCCCTTTTCCCTGACTTACTCTTTGGAAGGAAGTCTCTGTGTTTTGTCCACACTTAAGAATTGGGGATTTATGCTCCACATCCTGAGGGTGGAGTGTCTACATCAGTTATTTAGAATTCTGATTGGGGGACTGGTCAATTCTCCATCATTTATTTTTATCAGTATGGACTCATGAATACCTATTTTATACTTTGTGTTATAATCCAATACTACTTTCTTTTGTTGCTCAAATTATAGATTTTTTTTTTTTTTTTTGATGTTCATTAGAAACACAGGACTGTTGTCACTGACTGGGTCTAGGTCTACCTGTAGGCGAAGGAGATAACTGCTTACCTGGTGTGATTTCAGTGGGGCTTACCACCAATCCTAAAATTGGTGCTGTTTGAAATACTTAGTTATTCCTCGTATTAATTTGCTAGAGCTGCCTTGGCCAAGGACCACAGGCTGGGTGGCTTAAACAACAGAAATTTATTTTCTCACAGCCCCAGAGGCGAGAAGTCTGGAATCAGGGTCGGCAAGGCTGATTTCTTTTGAGGCTTCTCTCCTTGGCCTGTTAGTGGCCATCTTCTTCCTGGTCATGACTTGGTTTTCCTTCTGTGCTTGACTGTGTCCTGATCTCCTCTTTTTCTTTTTCTTTTTTTTTTTTCAGAAAGATAAAACATAATTATATTTACAAGGCTTAATGAGTGCTTGCTTTCTGCATGTACAAGCTCATTTATTACATACATGCAAGTGTACAATCAAAACTGTATTCACCTGATTACTGTCGACTGAAATAAAATCACACAACATGAGAGTTGTGGGTTAAATTTTATTTGCGGCAAAATGAGGACGATAGCCTGGGAGACAGCACCTCAGATTGCTCTGAGAAACTGTTCTAAAGAGGCAGGGGGATAACTCAGTATTATATATGATTTCAATGAAGAGGGAGACGTGCAGTCAGGCACACGTTTAGGCAGAAGCTGCTGCTAGTCTCAAGGGGCAGGTGTCACCGTTCATGATTTTAGTGCTTTTCTAGATATGAGGAAGTGCAAGAATTTGGGATCATTAAATCTTTTCCTGAAAATAACTATCTGAAGGGCTGTTCTGTCAGTTTTTCCCAGAGCACAGAGCACCTCATTCCTGATCTCCACCCTGAAATCCTTTCAGGGAGTGTTGAAGGGTCAGAGGCTGCAATGGCTCGTTATTTAATCCAAGCAGAGTTAGATGGCAGGTGCCAGAGGGATCCAATCCAGCCAATCCTTGTAGAGACAGCTGGAAAGTGCTAATTTTTAGTTAGCAGGGCCCCTTCATGGTCATAAATTCAACGATAGTTTGGGAGGCATTTCAGGACCATTTCATCCCATGATGCTAGGAATGCTTATTCCTAGGTCAGGCGAGGATTTTGTTGGTAGGCCCCTCAGTGTGCTCTTACAGGACTAGGCCTAATTAACAGTAGCAAAAAGTCTCTTGACCACCAGTCTTACAAGCCTATTATGGTCCAGGAAAATACTCCCTTTTGTTGCTTCTTCCCATATCTAGAGTTACACTATTACAACCATTGGTCTCATAAAGAAGTATACATCTGATCTACTGCTTCAAGTCACCTAGTCATTATTTTATCGGAGGCTCAGTCATACATTTAGTAATGCAAGAAACAACAATTTTGTAAAACAGGCAAAATATAAAGAATAGAGTTAGCAGTATTAGTAAGGTCGTAAGTAAGAACTGAAGCCAAGAACTTCCATTAGGTGCGGCTCAGTGTATCCCCATGTCATCTGACTTAGTCTGTTCTGTACCCATCCTTATCTTTAAGGAAGATGCTATACAGGCATTGTTCATAAGACACCCAGACAAATTTCCTAGTGTTATTAGGCTGGTGATCCTTAGTATTGTTTAATTTTTCCCAACATAAGGGAGCCTTTAAACATAAATGTAAATAGCCTAGTGTTAACCATAGAAGTCCTTCCCGTAATTGAGGGAGGTTATGTTCTTTGGCTGAAATTTGCTTGTTGCCTTGAATGACTTGAGTGACCTTATAAGAAAATTCATATGTATGACCAGGCTCAGAGCAGGTATTATTAATTGGACAGGTGAGGGGATTCCACTGATCTCCTCTTCAAATAAAGACAGCAGTATCATTGGAATAAGACCTACCCTAGTGACCTCATTTTAACATAATTACCTCTTTAAAGACACTGTCTTCAAGTACAGTCACATTCTGATGTACCAGGAGTTAGGACTTCAACATATGAATTCTGGGAGGACACAAGTCAGCTCATAACACGCCTTAAGGGAGTCTTGGATGCACATTTTCACCAGGCATTAACCAAAAGGGGCAATCATTGCTTATTTTTTTAGTTTATTTTACTAACACTAGCGTCATTGCCATGAGGCAATAGTATGGCTCCTTCAGGTTGATCTGAGACACCAGCAAATGGGGAAGGAGATTTGGAATTAGCTGCTTTGCAGTGGGAAAGCTAGATTAGGTCCCTAACTTGGGGCCAGCGTGAGGCCACTGGGCACCTAAATGGGTCTGCTGCCAAAGAGGCTCGTTTCTTCCTCACCCCATCCAGAGCACTGCATCATGAGCTACATGACTTGAGGGTGGGAAAAGGCAGGGAGAGTGGCAGGTGGGACTCAAGCAGGGCATTAAAGGGTTTTGGATCCTGCTTAACTTTGTTGTGGACTCCATCAAAAGCCCACCTATGAGCCACTGGGAGAGTCTCACCCACCGATGCCCCATCTGTCCCACAGGCACCTCTAGCCCTCAGTGCACGTCACTCATACACTCTCCAACCCTGTGGCCAGCTCCCTGTGTGTGCTCCTCATGCCAGCCGTGAGAATGACCTTTGGTAGATGGCTAGTGAGCATGCACAGAAATCCAGCTCAAATCTGTGGGCCAGAGAGAGACCACAAACTTGAGTTGCAGCACTACTTTGGGGAGCGAAAAAGGGAGGCCGTCAGAACCTGGCCTGTTGCTTTACAGGATTGACAGAAGGCTTACAAGCTTAAGGATTCTGTTACAAGAAGAGCAAGAAGCATGGAGCAGATACATCATAGAAGGTCTAAGAAAGCCTCAGAATCATTAGCAGGGCTGATGGATGGTATTTGTCTCCCAAAGGCAGTTAATAAAGCCTGTAGGAGGTGACGGCTACTTCAAGTGCAATGACAATAACATGAAACTTCAAAGAATATGAAAAATCAAGGAAACATTATACCACCAAGTTCACAATAATCTTCCAGTAACCAACCTCCAAAAGTAGAAGATCTATAACTTACCTGATAAAGAATTTAAAATAGCTATTTTAACGCATGCCCACTATCTTGAATTTTTAATTTCTTACATGAAAATGAGCACAAATTGTAATTTATATTTACAAAATATTATAAGCTTATTTATCATTTATTGAATATTTACTATATGAAGCATAATCCTAGAAATGAAAGACACACTTTCTGCCCTTACTCACAATTTGATATGGCAGACATACAAGTAAACCAGTGCTTAAAATGTAGTAGGGTAAGGACTGTGGAAGGGCCTGTAAAAACCACCATGGGGAATATGCAAGTACCCTCGCAGACAAGTGGGAATCTGTTGCATTGCATTTCAGTAAGAATATTAACCTGGGTGTGTGGGGTGCTTAATGCAGGTTATCTTTATATGTTGGTCATCCCTAGGGGTACGTTCAGAGACTTACAGAAATGCTAAGTTAAAAAGTTTATTGGGCTATTCAATCCTTGGGGATTCATGGATGGGATTCAGTAGGACCGTACACACTAGGAGATGTGAAAATTTTTGTATTTATGTATATGTGAATCTTCTGAAGGGAGAGCTTATAGCTTGATCATATTCTTAAAAGGGTTTGTGATTTCCATAAGGATTAGAACCATTGCTCTAATGTGTAAGCTGATGGAGGAGGAAGATGAATTGATGAAGAGGTGATCTTGTGGTTAGAATTGCAATTGGGATTTCCCCATTAATTCAAAAATAATCTGTGGTAGATAATAGATTAAAAAGTATTTTAAAATTAAACCACACTTTGCATATACTAGAGTACCTCAGTAAAGATACTTATGTTGAACTATTTCATAAAGTAAAGAACGTAAGAAAAACATCTTTCTGTATTCATATGTTCTGGGTGTTGTGTATAACCCTCCTATTGAGAAGCCATGGCCACCCTACTGCTGTCGCCATGACTACTGCTCCAGTGAATTCTATTAGAAGTTATCATTGAGTTTGTGCTGACCATGTCCACAGGCTCTATGTATGTTTTTCTGATTTTCACAACAACTGTACATGGCAGTTATTGGAGATCAAGCCTCAGAGAGGTTAGGAAAGTGACTCTAGATGAGACAGGTAATACTCAGTGGGGCTAAGATTTGAATTCAACATTGACAGATTCAAAAGTCTTCTGAAAGCTTTTTTCATAGCATGATGATAATTTACTTGATGGTAATGTGGTTTAGTCAAGGTGTTTCTGATCTCAAATAACTGAAATAAATTTGAACTATCTTTAACAAAAAAGGAAAGTTTACTATGAGGACAAGGATTGTTTTAAGGAACTCAAAGAGAGGAAAGCAGCTGGCTTCTGGAAGAAACTGGAACTGAGAGCTGGAAAATCATTTTCTTTCTCTGACTCTTTATCTTCCCTCCTCTCTTGCACATCTGCTTTATTGTTCTCACTCTGGTTTTTTCTGCTGCTCATATAGATGATGGAATACGGTTACTGTACAGCTTCAGTCAAGCACAGAGATCATCTGTCCCTAAATCCAAATTCCAAATTCCTGGTAGAGGAAATCTGATTGGCTCTGCTTCAGACAGACATCCATTCTGGGTCCAATCAGCTCTAGCGAAGGAGGCAGAATTACATCAGCCAAACATGGCTGCTGTGGGATTTGGAGGCACCATCCTTTCCTGGTAGGAATGTCTGACTCTTGTCTTTTCTCTCTCATCTGGTTTGACTACAGCCGATTCTGGGTGCTCTAATTGTTACATGGAGAAGCCTAACAGTTTCCCCTCCAGGTTTGACCTGTGATTATAGCTCTTTGAAGAGAAAAGAAGACTAGGATAGGCTTGGCCATTGTGTTGTGATATCAGTGATCATCCCCATTTGAGGTACATCGTCATTGTCCCCTCAGTCTTACTCGTCATAGCTCAGTTCCCTTTACACAGACATACACACACTTACATAGGAGTATGGTTACAGTTTCTGCTCCAAAGAAACTTGCCTCCTTGGAACTTAACTTTTGCCTTAAGCTGCAATGGCAGCAATTCCACTGACTGCCAATATAAAGGGAATAAAACCCTCCTCCAACCTTCTGTCTTTACTGTCCCTTTAGTGATCATGTTAAGAGTCCCTTCCCCAATAGTCAGTACTTATCAAGAAGTGAGTCCAGTTACTCTCACTGGGCATAGTGAGAAGAATAAATCCACCTAGGGCTCTTAGGAACAGGTGGTGGTCACCAACTCCTTGCTCAGTTCAAACAGCTTCTCAGGAAGGAGGTCAGATCTCAGCACCCAGTTATACACATGTGTACTTTCTATACATTCTTCTGCAGCTGTAAAGAGAAACTCAAGGGGAAATGTTTATTGTTACATTTTTTTTGTAGATGACCCAAACTTGTGAATATTAAGTGTTCCAAAAGTTTGTTTGCAGGTCAGTGGTTTAGAACTTGGAACTCATTTTACTACGGAAACAATATGGTACTTGCTAGTTTAGGTTTCTAGCCAAACTATAAATGATCCTTTGGTCTACAGCAGAGCTGAAATGGTCTCCTTGCCCTAAAAATTAGAGTCTGGACTCTTCTATGTCTAAAGCCCTGAATTCACTAGCTTCCTAAATACTAACTCTCCTACATTTCTCTAAAGTTTGATGCTATCTGGACTTTCCATTTTTTTTCTCACTCTAAAGAAAGCAGAGAGAAACCATGGAGGTGTGTGGGTGGTTGATAGTTGTGGGTGCCAGGTATTGAAAGATGCAGTCGGACTAGATGGCAGAAAAGGGAGGGTAGGGTGGAGAGCAGTGAGTTGGACATCCTTAGTGACTCCCGTAGGAAAAACAGGGAAGTCTGGGGAGGAGGAGCAGAGAGGGAAGAATCATGAGTTGCAACATTTGATAAACAGGTATTGTCATTCGTTAGTCAATGCCTGTGTGTAAAATATTTATGAACTATTTTTTCTTATATGCAGTTGAGTTGTTCTTTCCCTTCGAGTAGCCTGTAGTAAAATTAATAATGAATTTTACAGTATTCCCCATTTGTTTAGCGGATTCCTGAGTTCACCTGCCTGGGGTGAGGCAGGATGACTGCATAGAAGTCCAGCCAGACAACGGGAAGGTGTGCGTGGCCGTGCTATGTAATCACTGTGTGCCTTCGTGGGGCTCTTGCATTCATGGCTTTAGCAGATGACTTCATCCCCTTTTTTGACTTGGACCCAGACAACTTCACATTCTCAGCGAAACAGATGAACAACAAGGGTGAAACAGGATCTTGTACTAAAATAGTCTTTGAGTTATACTCTTTGACCACTCACACTTCCAGGAAACTTGCCCTTTCCTTCTTGCAGAAGGTGATGCTGAGAAGTAACCTACTCAGAGTTGCTGAATTCTCTTCTCAATGTATGCTTCTTTGTTCTCGGTTGAGATTAGGCTTTTGCTAAGATTAGGAGTATTGCTGTCTAATTTGTTTTGGCACAACACCTGACTTTTTGCCTAAAGTAGGTGTTTAAAAAAAATAGAATGAAAAGTTTTACACCAACCTTCTGTTTCTGTCCTACTTCCAGAAAAGATCCTGATGGGTGGACAAGGGGGGCTTTATTCCACCTGTAAGTTGGTTTTGGGGAAGCAAGAGTGTTGGAACAGGAAATCACTTGACTTGGTTCTTCGTTCTAGTTCAAGTTATGCCGATAACTGCTTGTTTGACCCAAGGAAAGTCAGTTCATTTTTCAGTGCTCAGTTTTCTCATCTGTAATTGTACAACTTCAGTTGAAAGGTGGTTGTGTGTATTCAATGAGAGGATGTTTGTGAAGGCACTAAGTTGATGCCACATTGCTATAGCAACCTAGGTTTTGATTAGTTTTTAGAGGTTAGAACTATCCTTACTCTATAACAGAACAGTTTGTATCATAATATATTGTAGCAAGGATTAATTCATTTAAAGATTTATTTATAAACCTACGGTATTGTGCTCAATGCCTTTTACTCAGTCCTTCTAGGAGAGGGGTGATAATGTTCACTCCTTTGTCATTTCATCCTCCATTTTAGTTTCTTGAATGCAGTTTAAAATAAAGCATAGCATAGTTCAGGGCATGGTGTGGATCTCAGTGCCTCGGCTTACGTGGGGGCACTTACTGCTACCATGTTTTCTGATAAGTGGCGTAAGCTGTTGTGATATCAACATCTGGAGCAACTGGAACTGTTAAACTGAAACAATCAGCATGAACTGGGCAGGTGGCCACCCACGTTTACCGCATTCTTTTGAGGATGATGGTGTCTGATTTCTGCTCCTTCATTTCCAGTTTCAGTAGCTGTAGGCACGTACTGCAACATCTATGTTGTCCAAGGTCCTCTAGGAACCTGTGTAAAAATTGCAGATTAAAAAAGATTGGAATATGAAAACGAATATACGTATGTCTATGCGTGACTGCGACACTGCTGTATACCAGAAATGGACACATTGTAACTGATGGCACTTCAATTAAAAAAGAAGACTTGAATTTTTTTCTCAGGATTTTAGTAACTATGTAATAATACTGGTCAGTCTGAAAACTTTTGTCTCTGTTGGACAAAGAGGATATAATTTTGGATTGGTGGTTTTCCACATAACCACTGAAGAGAGTTTCAGCCTGTCTGTCTGCGTTAGGTCATAGGAAAGGAAGACAGAGTCTTGTCAAGGGCCCCCTATTCCCTGCTCACCTCATATCTGTTTGGTATGTTACTGTCTTACATGACTGAACAATTTATCTTTATTCCCTAATGCCTGTCAGAGCAGTCATAAAATACCCTTTTGGTCTTTACATAAAATTTGAAAGTTTTAACATGTCACTAATAAGCCTCTTTCGGTTTAAGAAAGCACTGGGTATTAACAACAATTAGGAATAAAGTTAGGATTGACTTTCTATGATTGTTGTTTGCTTCTATAGTAGCTTGAACAAGTTTAAAAATGAGTCATTTTAAAGTTTTTTTTTTAAATCAAATGCCTTGGCTGGAGCAATTTTTTCTGCCATCAGCACAGCTAATCTGTTGTCCATCTGTCTACCTGTGCCCATGCAATAGCTTTTTCCCAGCCTCCTCCTTGTTGGCTTTTCCCACTTCTACCCATTAAACTCTTCCTGTCCTGCAGGGCGGGGCTCCACAGCTGCCTTCCTGGATCCGGGTGGCACTGCTCTGACTGGTATATGTGACTCTCTTTTCCTACACTGCTTGAAGTCTTATGTTTTATTTATATTTGTATTACCAGCACCTAATAAAGAACCTGGTAGATAATAGGAGCTTAATAAATGTTTACTGAATGAAGGAATGGGTGCTCTAATAGAGTAAGAGCTCTGTACTAAGGAAGACCAGAGGATGCCCTCTAACAGGATGGGGGAGGAGGTAGGTGGAGGGAGGTGTCCCAGAAAAGATACATTTTGAGTGACATTTTGGGAGATGAAGAACTATTCATCAGGTGAAAAAGGTGGGGGAAGAATGACCTGGGCAAATAGAGAATCATTTGTGAAATGGAATTTGTGAATGAGATAAACAACAAGTTTCTACTGTATAGCACAGGGAACTATATTCAATATCTTGTAGTAACTTATGGTTAAAAAGAATTTGAAAATGAATATATGTATGTTCCTATATGACTGAAGTATTGTGTGTACACCAGAAATTGACACATTGTAAACTGACTTTACTTCAATAAAAAAATACATATATATTAAAAAAAAAAGAAATTCGGAGTGCCTGAAAATAGCTTAGCATGGCTGAAGCTTAGATGTAAAGTGAAAAGGGCAGAAGGTGAATCTAAAAAAGAAGGCGGGTTATATGTTACCTTGAATTTTGTGCCAATTAAATTATTTAGGTTATTAGTCAGAATTACCTTTGTGATGCATTGGTTGTATAATACAAGGTGGGATTAGATCTCATGAGGTCATTTGATTAATACTTAGGTAACAATTTAATTAATTCTTAGCTAACAATTATTTCAAAGTAAATGGATTGGTATATTGGCCCCTGTTTGAAACAAAAGTTTGCTGAAATCACAGCCTGCAATCTTAGAAGTTTTAATGGATTCTTCCTAACTTAGAGGTCAAAATACTGGAGTCTTAATTTAACCCTCAATGGATTATATCACGAGAGAACTCTATAGCCAAACTTATGTTTTTGTGAGCCTTTTCTGTATATCAGTTACTAACCAATTTAATAATGCAAGTAGATAAACAAATTATTTTCTATAATGATGACTTTTCTGAAGATTAAAAGAGATAATGTATGCAAAATGCTTAGTACTAAGTACCTTGCCTGGCACACAGTAGGTGCTCAAGAAGGTAATCTATTTCTTCCTCAAACTCACCAGGCCTGTGGAAGTTTCCACTTTACCTTTCTGAACTTTCAGGAGAAACTTTAAGAAAACAACACCCTGCTTCCAAGTGTATCTTTGCTGAAATAGCTGCTAATTCTTTTGTAAGACTTTGGAATTTCCTTGGTGATTTTAAACAAGATTTCCTCTCTTCAATGTGCTCATTGTCTGAGCCTTAGGTCACCAAGACTGATCTGATTTGAGCACAGAATCTTCAAAGCTTTGGTGGGACTAAATATTTTAACAGTTACTTGCATTTAAAATAGTTCTAGCCTCTTTCAACTCCTGATTTCAGTGAATCATGCTGAGGCACTCTTGACGTGCAAGGTAAATGTGTTTCTCTTGGATTTGTAGATGGACAGCAGGTCTGCCTGATGCTAAGGACTGCCCTATTGATAACGAGGAGGAATTGAGATGGCATGTTGAAAATGAACACTTAAGCGAGGTGCTTGCTGGGCACCATTCAGAAGTATTGCATGTCTTTGGTTTGTTTTGATTAAATTCCTAGGTGATACAATCATCTGGCTGTTAAAAATAATTAATTGCCTTGTTTTCTACCTCGAGCTGTGATGGTTCCAGATTTGCAAGTTAGAATTCTTTTGTAACATGAGCCATTGTTACTACTTGGAGTTAGCCTTCAGGTAAGCAGGGCAGGTTACCTGGTCACATCACCAAGTCACCTTTCAGGGAGCATTTCTTTGGAGATGTGCAACTTTCCAAACCCTAGTTACTAGAAATAGAATTAATAAGCTACTTTGGCCAAAAACAAGCAAAACTATAACAAATATAAAAAGTAGAGTTTTTTTAAGATCACATTCCCTCATCATAACCCAATTAAATTAGAAATTAATAATAAAACTATGATCCCCCCCCAAACCTCTTGGAAACTAAGAAATGCTCTCCCAGATAAACTTTTGATAAAAGAATAAATCAAAGAGAAAGCAATAAAAAATTACACTTTATATCTAAATCTTTAGGGCATAGCATATAACCAAAACTTTACTCAAAGGGAAACTTTTAACTATATATATATATATATATATATATATATATATATATATATATATATATATATATATATATATATATATATATATAAATTATTTATCTATGTATTTTTAATTTTTTGGGGGGGAGGCAATTAGGTTTTTATTTACTTATTTTTAATGGAGGTGCTGGGGATTGAACCCAGGACATTGTGCATGCTAGGCACACACTCTACCAGAGCTATAACTGCACATATAACTCATTATTTCTTTCAAACAAACTGCAATAGAAATAGAAATAATTGCCAAATTTTACAAATATTTTTTTCTACATTCACTAAATAGTTGAACCTACAACATTTTTGTGATGAAGCTGCTGTTGAATATAAAAAATCCTTCAGCATGCAGTATGAGTTTTCTCTTTTTGGAGTCCATTGTGAGTCAGATTTTAGAAATGTTTTGAGTCTTTGAAGAACTGCTTTGTAAATCAATGCCCGTGGATAGTATTGACTGTTTTTTGCAAAGAGTCTTCTAATTTTGGCTTGACTTTTGTTTGAAACCAGTTGGAAATTTTTAATCAAAGCTAACAGAGCAAGAAAAATATTCAGCTTTTGAAGCTGTACAAATTGCAGTTATGGAACACAAAGCTTGTAAATAGGAAGGCACTAGAATTTACCCTTAGAAATACAAGGTAGGAACTGAGCAAATTAAATAAGAACTCAAATGCGGTATACAGGATTTAATTTTGAAATTTTGTAGTTGCATGTGGAATATCTGGACTTGTGGGAAGAATCTTTTCGTAGAAGTACTATTGCTGATAGGAAAAATTTGTTTTTAATCAGAATTCAAAATAGATTGAAGACCTGTCATTTCAGGGTATCTAATTTTGGTGAAACTAAAAAGGATCATAAATAAATACAATTTAATTGATGTGTTTGGTTTGTATCAATATTTCTCAAAGGTGTTACATGCACAAACGCAGTGTCTTTATAAATGCTTTTCATGAGAGAACTTAGAAAAATACTCTATTTAGTAGAATTCTCATAATTAATTCATAAGAGAATTAAGAAAATACTCCATTTAGTAGAATTTTCTCTGAGCTTACTAGGTACTTGAGCACTCAGGAGAGTATCTTCTCAATTAAAAATATTAAGGTCTATAGAAAAGAGTAAATTGAAGGTGTCAATGATTTCATATTTTTCAACTATGAAATGTGCCTTTGAAGGAATTTTTATTTAAAAAAGATCATATTGATAATATAACATCCTTCATAGACAGAGCAATGACCCAGTATTAGTGACAAACTAATTAAAGTACTTGAATATCTGCCAAGAATAATTTTCCTTGTCATATTTTTAATATTAAGATAAGTAACATACAGAAGTTTTTAAAAATTAATAAATACAAACTTTTTTAAGTTTTATTTTTGAAAACAATTTTTGAATTGAACTATTTTCTCAGTCTACCAATATAATAAAACCAGTTATTTTGTCAATTAATGTATATTTTAAAAGTTATGCAGTTTTAATTGTTTATTAGCTGCTTCTTTTATTCTCAGAGTGTCCTGGTTCGAATAAAGAATTTTATGGTCATTCTGTCTTTAAAAGTCAGGTAATTGCAATGTTATTTAAACTTTTCCAGATCATAGAAAAAGACAAGGATCTCCCCAATTCACATTATAAAGCCAGTATACCTTTAATACCAGTATCAGACAATACAGTATGATCAAGAAGGTATTATTCCAGGAATGTAAATTTGGTTCAGTATCAGAAAACCCAGGCACCCAATCCATTATACCAAAATTTAAAAAGATAACATGATCATATAATAATTGCTAAAAAGTCATTTGGTAAAGTTTAGTACTATTCCTAACTAATAAAGCTCTTAAATAGAAGGACACTTTTTAGACATAATAAAGACTATTTGTGAAAAACTAACAACAAATTTCATTATAGATGGCAAAATACTAAAACCAATTAAATAAGGATCTCGATTAGAATGCCTATGAGCAGCATTTTTATTTATCATTATCTTTTATGTCCTAGAAAATGAAGTGAGACAACAAATTATATTGCTGACATATTTACTAGAAAAGAAGAGATAAAATCTTTTTCTCATGCTGATACGATATGACTGTATACAAACCCTCAAAAATGAGACTAAATTAAAAAAAAAACAGCCACTCTAGTAGAATTAATAAAATATTTGGGGAGATGGCAGGGATGCAAGATAAATGTATAAATTGAAAGCTTTTCCCTATTCTAGCAATAAGCACTAAGAAATGGGAGGAAATGCTTCCTTAAATAATATAATAAAACCATAAAAGTGTATAATATATACATTTCCAGTAATTCAAAAACACACTGACAACCTGGGTTTTTAAAAATTGTGTATGATGATCATAAAGTTTTATGTTGATAAATGCCCCATTGTAGCCCAGAAAAGTGTGAAAAATAAGAATGCTATAAAGTCACTATAATCAAAATAGTATTGGCCTAGAAATCAACAGATTGACTATTGTCAGAGAATACATTCAAAAATAGATAATTCAGAATAGATCATTCAAAATATAGAAAACTGAGTATTTGATACATGTTGCAGGGCAGTTCAGTGAGAAAATCCTGGATTACTTAATAAATTGTTCTGATGATAGGTAGTTCTCTGGATAAGCTGTAACAGGATTCATCATATACTATTTACAGATAATTCCTTGATGGATTAAAGACATTAAGCTCAAAAATCTCACAAGAGAATCTAGAGAAGCCCACATACACTGTCTAAAGCTTGGGAAACCTCTTTAATCAAGACTGGAACCCCCAAAAGCTATGTGAGAAAAGTCAGGCACATCAGAATATATACCATCAAAAACCATTTCATGGAAATAGTAACAAAATAAATCAATAGACGTCAGCTCTGTCTGGGAAAAGTCTTTGTAAAATATATTGCAGGCAAAATGTTAATGTCTATAATTTACAAAGAGCTCTTGTGAATAGACAGGGAAAGTATAAACTCTTCTAAAGCAAAATGGACAGAGAAAATGAATAGACAATTCCCAGAGCTAAGATAAGTGGCTTATGTGTCTGCGTGTATAGCATACGTCAGCGTGATGCAGTGAGCACAAAGAAAAATGTTTAGAAGACACCATAGGCTGTTAACATTGATACATGGGTGAATAAGGGGCTGATGAGAGTAGAAAATGAGAAAAATATTATGACACCCTTCTCACAGACTACTGCCAGACATATAAATAATTAGAGTGCTCCGTAAATTCCATGGTCGAGGAATAAAGAGAGAGCTGAGTTGGAGGAGGGAAGAAAGAGAGGCCTGTGTATCTGATTAGAGACACCCTGGGCAATAGATTATTAAAGATTATTTTCTTCACTGCTGACCTCATGAGATCATTAATTACCTACAGCTAGTGATGGTGACTTCCGTGAGATAGGTATAGTTATGCAGGTCAGGTGTAATGTGAGTTTAAAAATCATTGTGAGGCCTTTGGGAAAAGGCACATTGCAACAAAAGTAACATGACTTCAGTTATTGCTTATTTAAACTGATCTTCATATATTTAATCTGAATATGATTCCTTGCCAGAGGCCAAGGGGACTGAGAAAGATCCTCTTAGGGAACACTGATGTCTAAGAAGGACCTCTCTGAGATTTCTTTTGTTAGAAATGCAAGCATTGTGGTACAGAGGCTATGGGTTTTGCTACAATTGTTATTACCTAGAAAAGTCCCTAAGGGGTTCCTTGTGAGGACTGTGGCCATGTCCTCTGGGGGGATGTATTGAAACAACAGCAAACCCTCTTATGACCTTCTGAGGAGGATGTAGAGGACTTCAGGTGGCACATGGTAGATGTGGGAGGCAAACAGACTTTCCCAGTGAGGGAATTTTTTTTTTCCCCTCTTATAAAATAGTGTTGCATCCTTGCCTCTCAAGGTACCTGCACTGCTCCATCCAGCAATCATGCAGCCCGGGCATCCATGTCCTTCACTTTGGTTTCTGTGATCTGTTGCAGATGATAGTATTTGTTAGTTTTGTCTGACTTCTGGTTTCCAGGGGACTTTATAATTCACTTTTTTTCTGGAAGAGGTGGGAGATGAAGGAGAGGGAGAAGGCAGAAAAGAAGGGACTCAGCCATCTATATCATAGAGAAAACCTAAGTTTTTAAGGTGTGTTTCAAAATAAAAGTCCCACTCTGGAAAGTCAGCATTTATAATATTCCCACATATGGGTAATGTGGTCCTTGTAGATGGGACTCTTAATGCCAAGAATAAAATTCCTCATGATTTAAGCCAAGAAATAGTTTGACTTTTATTTCAGCTGAGTCCTTTTATCTATGTGGAATATATATGGATGCACAGGACTGGGTCCTCATTTTCTATAAACCAGTTGGTACTTTGGCTGGGATGACAATTTATGGGAACATTGGGGTTTTTTTTTCATTGCTTGTCTGATATGCAAGAATTTGGAGGAGATAATATTAGTAGAAAGACTCATGCAAAGTTTGCAAGCATAAGGATTCTCAAGACTATTTCATCTGACTCTTCGGTGGAGAATTTTAATTCAGGGCTAACGCAGTCATTTCTTCTAGTCAGGTGAATTTCTAGAGTGCTGAGTTCCATTTTCTCATCGGTCCGTAACCCTGGCTTGCTGGTGGAGTTATGTGTAGGATGTTAAGGGTCTCGTTCAGCTCTCTGCCTCGAGTTATGATGGGCTCTTGTGTGAAACAGTGGTGATGGCAGTTTTTCTTATTGGGACCCAGCTGGTTTTGACTCACTCTGTGAGATGCCGAGATGCTCTTGCATGTATGAAATAGAACCAAAATGACACTCCTCCAGCTTTTTGAAAACTTTTGTTATCAAGTTGGATGTAGCTGGGTGATCATTTCTAGGTCATATTTTGACTTTCTGTGTGGTTTGACCACCATGCCACCCCGAAGGAATCTCTGGCATAGTTTCTATCGTAGTCTTTTGTCATGTTCTCAGTCTCATTTTGTATTGTGTGTTATTTTTAGTTCTATACTCAATACCCTCAATAAATGTTGAGTTTATGTATAAGATGAGCATTGTTAGATACAACAGAAGAATGTGAATGAAATAGTAGCTGTTTGGAAATGAGAAATGGCCAAATTGTCAGTGGCAGAACACCATGACCTTTGCCTTAAATCTTTTCCTGTGGAGAGAGAATTGCACCTGTTGGAGAAGGTGGTTTCCCAATACTTGTGTTCTTTCACCTGATTTCTTGAAACTAAACAAATCATTAGAAACATTTTTAAAAATGTCTTAGTGCAAGATATAATTAAGATGTCAAGTCTAAGGTATGTGTTACCAACTTACATACCAAGGTAGAAAAGAGTGATTTTAGTAGCATCAGAATGAATCTTGATTTTTCTTTATATTAATTATAATAATTTTTTAAAAAAGAAATTCCATTTGTTGATTTCTTGCTTTTGTAGGACTGCAATGTATGTTATATATATGTGTGTGCATAGATATATATAATATATTACATATTACATAATATGTATTACATAAGTATCTTATACATATCTAGTAATTAGGTTTCTATATTTATTTTTTGGCTTCATAAGTATGCTTTAGATTTATTTTGGTCTTGCTTTTATATGACTTTAGGTATGTTACAAGTTAATACAATTCCTACGGTTTGGATTACTTAACCATTAATGTCAAGATTTTGTTTTCCTTTTCTTTAGGAAAGTCTGTAGTTGCGGTTAGGAAATTCTCTATTGTGATGAAGGTCAACATGACTGCAATCTCTGGTGAACAATTTGTAATAGCACGACTATCATTGCTCAGAAAGATGAAAAATATTTTTGTAGACTGTAGTGACTGGATTTTACTTCTCAGTCTGTGATATCAAATGTTACATTGACTTTTCTAGTCTAAAAGAAGCAGTTCCTTCTTAGGCTTATATGAGGGATCCTCTTTTACCTACCTTTAAAAAAAAAAAAACAAAATCCAAACTGGTGTTCCTTTGAATTCTCTTTTCTGATCATCTTCTCTTTTTTCTCTCCTTTTCCCTTCCTTCTAAGATGAATGACATTGACTGTATCAGGCCAGGTTGAACCTGTCCAGCTGAACAGGTTGTGTACTGCACAATTTCAGGAGGTGCCATTCACTGCCCCACCTTCAAGACTGGTATAGTGCCACCAGACACAAACTAGCTACTTTACAAACCTCTCACTGAGCCTCACAACTACCTATGAGATGAATATCATCATGCCTATTTTATGCATGAGTTTGGGTATGTTAAATAACTTGTTTAAGGTTACATAAAAATGAGTGGGTGATAAGAGTGTGTATTAGGTGGAAAGCCCCTTCTTCCCTCTTTGTAATCTCATCCACAGGCACCACCTAAATGATGGCAATTCCTAAAAGACCCTCTACCCCAGATCTCTCTGGACAAGTCTTCTATGTGTCCCAGAGACACTTAGGATCCTGCAGGATTTAAATTGAATCATCATTTTCCTGATGGCTACTTCTCCTTTATTCTCATTCTGAGTTAGTGGTGCCAGCAGCTTGAGCAGTTCTCTCTCCTTCATCCTCTACATCCAATCAGATATCAGGTCCCATCAGTTCTGTTTCAGAAATCTCTCTCCATTTGTTCATTTCCTTTCCATGCCCGTTGGCACTAAATTAGTCCAGGCCCTCATTCTTTTATTGTGAATGCATCTGCTCTGTCTGAATTTGAAAAGTGTCACCTAAAATCTGACATCTCTAGGCATTTGCTCTGGCTGTTGCCTTTGACTGGTTCACCTTTCTCCACCTTCCCTACTTGGCTACTTGAAGCCTCAGCTTTAAGTTACTTTCTCAGGGAAGCCTCCCATGGTTCTTTTCACCAACCCCCTTCCTTTAGTTAATTTTTTCTCTGTGGTCCTGTGTTCGTCTCTTGTATCACATATGTACACATTATAGTACCCTGATAATTTACTTGCTTGTCTGACTCCTTCCCTGGACTGAGAGCTCTTTGAGGACAGGGGCCGTGTCTAACTTATGTCTGTCTTCTCAGCATCTAGCCACTTGTCTGGAGGAGATCAATACATGCTTGCGAAAATGAATGCTCACTGTGGATTCATTAGGCAGATCTGAAAGAGTATTTTTTTAAATATGCAACTTGCATGTTTTATTTTATTATTATTTAAAGAAACTTGAAGTATAGTCAGATTCAATGTGTTCATTTTTGATTAAGATAGCTTTGTAATACAGTTTGAAATCAGGAAGTGTGATTCCTCCAGCTTTGTTCTTTCTCAAGAGTGCTTTGTCTATCTGGGGTCTTTTGTGGTTCTGTAAAAATTTTAGGATCGTTCTATTTCTGTGAAAAATGCCATTGAAATTTTGATAGAATTGCATTGAATCTGTAGATTGCTTTGGGTAGCATGGACATTCTAAGAATATTAATTCTTCTAACCCATGAGCATGGAATGTTTTTCCATTTATTTGTGTCTCTTCAGTTTCTTTCATCAGTGTCTTATGGTTTCAGTGTACAGGTCTTTAACCTCCTTGGTTAAATTTTATTTTTATTACAGATCTGAAAGAGTTGTTCACATAATACTACCACGTTCTACATGTTTATTTAGTCTTATTAAAATTTGCAGTTTTTATAAACTTGCATGGTTGAAAATAATTAATGCCAATATTATTTAATTATACAATATAATTTTTCTTCCCATTTGCTATTTGCAGCAGCATGATTATTGCTTAACCCACGTTTTCATTCATATTAGTTTCTTCCCTTATCCTGTTGACAAGAGATTATAAGAGATTATAATTTAATTGCATGGTAATTTAAAAAGTAGACTCTGTGTTGAACTTTGGTTTAAGGCACCAAAGTTTTATATTGACACTAATGAAAAAATTAACCTCTTAGAAGGTGCTTTGTTTATCTTTCCTGATTCCTGTCCATCAACAATCGTCACTACACTGAGAAAATACCTTGAGATTGATTATCCCAGAACCTAAGCTTCTGCTAAATTTGAAGTTAGGCATCCATGGGGTGGTTTTCATTAACATAAACCTTTTTCATCTAACACAGATTTAGGTCTAGTTCCAGCTTTGCCCCTGTCTGGTTCAAGCAAGCCACTTAAATCTCCCTGGACATTGGTTTCCTCATTTTTGAAATTAGGTGTTTGGACTAAACTAGCTAGAAGGGACTTTTCAAGCTCAAAGAGCCTTCAGTTCTATTATTTGGGGTCCCCACTGTGTGTTCTCTTACCGTCTTATCTCCCTTTCCTTCCCTTTCTCCCCCGCTCGTGGAATGGTCTTCCTGCCTGTCCTATGATCGTCCACAGAGATGCACTGTGTTCTTCAGCACTTGGCTTTGACCTTGAGGTTTTCTTCAACATGGCGAGCTGAGAAGCCGTTTGCTTGTGTCCTTTGGAACGGTGCCTACTGCTGATACTTCACTGGCATGCTCAGATCCCTTCCACAAAGGGCTGTGAGTCCCTTCATTTCAGGAAGCACATTCTTGACCGTGGTTGCAAAAGCAGAGTGAAGTGGCGGAGTGAGCACAGAAAATTCCCCGGTCAGAGCAACAGCCACGTATCTAAATTGCAGCTTTGAACAGATTTGGGATTGTGACTGTGACCCATGGGGGAAGGGGGTGGGTGTGAGGAGTGAGTAGGTATGTAATGTGTTGTAAACATCACACAGACACTAAGTGTCCAGGTTTTGGAGTGAGGAAGGGACATGGTGGTACCCCACAGCTTCTGGATGATTACTTTGTTACATTTTCTTTAACTGGACTACAACCTGTTAGGTTTCTAAGCAGTTCCCGCATAACTTGTTGACAAAGCACTTCAAGCAAAATCATTGTTTCATAAAGGTAAGCTAAGCCAGTCCTGATTTGATTCGCCTGCGTTCTAATTTTATCATTAGACGCAAAAGGACAAATCCTGTACAAGGTGTTCTGGATGAGATGTGCATGGGAAGTGTTTTTACAAGAACAGTTTCCTAGCAAGGTGGGAAGGCAGGTCTGGATTGTTAGAAGTAGAAGCAAGAGGTTTAAAGAGCTGTGAAGGAGGGAAGCCAGATGTCCTAGGAGGACACGTGCAGAGAAGCAGCAAGCTCTGAAGGCCGGTAGGTGAAGTGTCCCGGGCTAGGCAGGATGAAGGACACTAGGGGCTGCTGCTGGCCACCCCGCTCCGGATTTCTGCGGTAGCCGTCCCAGAAGGACAAGAGAGAGGTCCTGAGACGTGGAGCGAGTGCAGGAGGGCTGGACTGCGCTGGCAGCCGGGCTCAGACAGGGTTAAGACCATCACCTGCAGCTGAAGTGAGACCCAGATGGGAAGTAGGAAGTGCCGCGCCTGAGCTTCCTGTATAAATAAACGCGCGGCTGCTGGCGTGCGGCGCCCCACGCTCTGCAAGGTTCCCGGGCATCGCAGCTGCGCCCAAAGGCAGGAGGCGATTATAGGTACTCCTCCTCCTCCTCCGGCCCCATAGGTCTGGGAGCCCGAACCCTGTTGCAGTCCTGCAGAGTGCAAAGCTGTCAGCCGCAGAGCACGGAGGAAGGGGGAGAGAATGGAACAGCTCCTCCTCCCGGGGGTGCGAGCAGCCCTGGCGGACGGTGCGCGCGAGGCAGGCTGCTGAGAAGCCCGGCGGCCGGGTGGAACGTAGCTCTCCTGCCAGGTAGGTTTAGCAAGCTTTTTAAACGCTGCAGGCATTGAGAGACAGCAGTGGTGTTGGGCTAAGAAAAGAAAAAAAAGGACGGGAGACTCACTCTGATACCGTGGTTTTTAGCTTTATTTTCTACCTCCAGTGCTTAATCCATATGGAACTGAATTCATTCTGAATGCCTAAAACACCTGTTAACTTTTAAAAATAGATGTCTTTGTAAAGGTAAAAAGAAACTAGCTTAATTTCTAGCAAAACGGTGTGTATTGTGAATTTCAGTATTAGGTCAAACCTCTCAATGTCTTCAGTGGAGACCAGAGTTGGCATAATCTCAGCTGTTTACCTTCTGTTATTTGGAGCAATAGCGACATAGAGAGATATGGATAAGATGTTATGTTATCCATGAGATCTTGGCCATGTATTATGCTGGTTATTTTGTTGTGTAATTGCTGATAAAACTGTGAAACTTTGATCCTATACTGCTATTCTCTAGTTTAAGTTAAAATGAAACTGATTTCTGTATCAGCAGAGAAAAGGTATCTTTAGCTTACTCCTTCCAGGGTATCTTTTGTTTTTCTTATTAGTTTAAGGGATTCTGCTGTAAATCTACTCCTGATGCATATACTTCTCATGTTTGGATTTCTCAGAGATTAATTCCCCTTTCTGGGAAAATGTTTTCTGCCTTCATGCTTGCACTATAGTCTTACTTTCTTATTTCTTTCTGCTGCAAGTCTCTTATATTATTAGCTGGGATTTCAGTAGGACTAGCAGTGTTCTTCTAATGTGGTATTTCTGGATGTTTATTTGAACATTGCTAGGTATGAATGAAAGAACAATGTATCTAACATATCTGAAGCAGCCATTTGGGGGTGTCTAGGGCCCAGAAGCAAAAGAAATGAACTTTGAGATGACTCAGTTTTTAGGGCGTGGGTAAGAGGCAGAAGGAATCCAGCCAGTCTTCACTGAGTTGCTGGCTAATTAAAGTATCTGGCTGCTGCAGCTTTCACTAAGGTGAGTCTTTTAGTCTCCAATCCCTTTCATATCTTATTCCTCTGTTGATCCCTTGTCTCCTCTCTCTGTCCAGCCTTCTCAACCGAAGTCCTTTCCATGGATAGCAGTCCCTTAAGTCTGTCAGTCTTTATTTCGTTCCTTTTTTTTTTTTTTTTACCAAGGGTTCATTCTTCTTCTTTTTTTTAAATTGATGTATGGTCAGTTATAATATGTCAATTTCTGGTGTACAGCATAATGTCCCAGTCATGCATATATATACATATATTTGTTTTCATATTCCTTAAGTATTTCTGAAGCTACCTAGTGGATGAGAGAGGGAGAGAAAAAGAAATATATCTATAGCAGAGCCACAGGGCCACGTGGAGATAACTGTATTAGGAAATCCACGCCCACATTTTCAGAAACTCCTGCCTTTTGCACACCTGTGACTGGGATTTTTCTTTGTGGTGGGCATGAAGTTAGTAAAGTGGGAAAGAAAAAACAAATGATTTCAAAAGTAGCCTCTGACTAATTGGAACTGTCTTGAATAAAGAAATTCATGGTAGAGGAAATGTTAAGAAGATGTCGAACAGCAGAATAATATTGCTTGGCTTTTTATTTAAAACAAAAAGAAAAAAACCTCACCTCCCCCTCCAAAAAACCCAATCACCCTAGATAACTTACTTCTGCAGTACTGTGCTGGAAGTGAGGTTTGAGTGTGGTCAAACACTGTCCATTTACTCAGAGTTTTACAAATATTTACAGTCATCTATGCCAAATATCTTTGTGCCGAGCCCCGAAGGACATTCTCAGCATTCAAAAGGCCCATTCTCATGAATGGTTTCCGTTCATTGGCAATTTAAAGGCATCTAGGCGTCCAAACTAGGTCAGTTTAAGACATGTCTTTTTTTAAACATAATAATTAGTTTTTGGATCTCCCAGGTTATGAGCCAGGTTTTCAGAGCCAAACCCTACAACAGAGAGAAAAGTATGCTCTATCAGAAAGAAAAAAGCTCATTTTAACTAGATAGTAAGGCCATTTAGCTTTCTGGAAACCATCTTTTGCTTCAATAATACAAACACTTTTAATCTGAGAAAGTTTACTTAAATTTTCCTTTAAAAAAAGTTGTTTTAGTATTTTAGATGTTTAGGAACATTTTTAAGGGCATCAGAATCATTCCTCTGTACTGTTTCTGCTAGCCCTAGCTTCTCAGTTTCCCCTGGCTTTGACTTATGACTTTACTTTCTTGTTAAGTGAAGTTCTTAGTGTTTGAAATCTCTGGTTTGAGGTAGAGGTCAGGAATCATGCTGAACCCAGGTGCTGGTGGAGGAACAAAGTCCACACAGTTTTGGAACTAAACCTACTTTGTGCAACTGATTATTTTGGAGATGGGAATTGGGCCAATCGGAGCTTTGGGGAGTAGATATCTGTAGCCTGAGTACTGAGACTTTTTTCGGGGATGTCTGCCTTAATTTATTGAAGTGCCTTAGCAACAGCAAATTATCAATATTTTCAGCTTTTGAATTGCTGGAAGTGAATATGGATGTGAATCAGGCCCTGAATATTTTTTCTCCTCCATGTACATTAGAGAAGTTATCCACTGTGGTATCGAGTGACTAGGTGCTGAGGATATACAGATGAATAAGATGTGGCTTCTGTCCTGAAGGAATTCGAGTAAGCTGAGAAGTGATTTTAGACTAGAATGGTAACTTTTAATTCATGTTGTTTGACCTGAGAATGAAAAATACTTTGATGTTTGTCACCTCAATTATGTTTTTGTTTTTTTGGTAATGTTCCCCTGATGTCACCTGGGCGTTAAATGATTTGAAGAGGCATAAGAGCACCAAAGTTAATTTATTTAATTATTTTAATTTTAAATTTGTTTTTTCACCTTTAGGCATATGTGAGAGGTCTTGTACTAAGGTTTTATTTTTATTAACATTTGCTATTTACTTGGTAATGAGTACTTCTAAACTCAGTATGTCCTACTGTAGTAGTTACTTAAAAATGGAAAACCATACATTAAAAAGAGTAAAAGTGATCAATGCTTTTGCAACATGGCACAAGAGACTTCTCAACTGTGATTGGATCCCTTCCTTGAATTGAAAACACAACAATCTAAGTGAAATACACTTATTCATGCCTGGAGATACTTCTGATCATATGGCTTGTGGTACCTGTTAAAGACCATGCTTTGAAAGCTGTGTCTCATCAGTTTCTAGTCCCTCTGCGGTCATGAATTTGAGTCTCGGACTTTAAGTCAACTGGTTTTTGTCTTTCTTGGGAAGGCAGAACAAGACTATCTAATTTCTCTCTTTGCTGGACTTGTGGCTGAAGCTATAAACCCGAAGTTGTCCTGTGTAAGATTAAAACTATCCGTTGACAACCTCCTCAACTAGTTTACTCTTTGTTAAGTGAGGACTATGTTTAATTGCCTTTTGCATCCATAGCACCTAACACGTGTGGCATTCAGTGCTCTGTGGGTTGACCTTATTTCCTGCATTTTGCATTTTCCTGCATTTTATTCCTTAAGAAACTGACTTGGCAGAGATGTACAAAAATACACACCCTGTACCTTGCTTAGTGTGGGATGGAGGAATTCTTTCCCCAAAGTGGTTTTAAATTTGTTTCTAACTAAAATTTCTATGTAAAACTTTTAACTTTCACAGGAGAGGGTGATATTTATACATGCTTTTATTCATTTGGAGAAGACATTTTGATTTAGATATTCATGCCCTAGTGATTGTAGTTTCAGGGTTATGTCATGACCCAGGAAATCGGCCCATCTCTTGCTCTGTGGGGCTTTCTGAAAGAACACTTCTCCTTGATCTGCTAATGACATCATTGTCTGACCTGCCTTTAAGTGGCATTCCTTCCTGCTACTGAGCTTTGTTGTTATGCCAGGTAGGCTGAAGAAAACTATTCAGCAGGGCTGTAAGAATAATTGTGGGAGGCAAGGGAACCACTGATTTAAAAAGAGGTGGGCAGGGCACAGTGGTGGTGTTGAAGGGGGGACCGATGATGATGAAGGTAAAATTACAATGCCAGAAATATCACTTGAGCTGTTCTTCTCAGATTCACTCCTACCTTCTTTGATAAATTTTTATTGTTAGAAAAGCTGGGGATGGATTTCTTCCTCTTGGGCCTTACCTTGTAGTGGCAACGAGAACATGAAAAGAAGACAAGAAATAAGAAATGTGCTTTTTAGAAAAAGTATAGGCATTTTGCAAACGTTAAAACTTCGCATCCCAGATGCCCTGTATTCTGTAGGGTTTTGGGTTAGCTTATCACAGTGTCATGTACTTTGTCGGTCATGGTCTCATATCTCTTTCCATCTATTTCTCCTAAATATTTTGTAGGAAAAAATATGAAAATTAGATTTGATTATTCTCACCTTAAAAAATGGTGATTGTATGAGATGATGGCGGTGTTAACTAGCCTTATTACTGTAATCATTTCACAAAATAGATTAAATCATTACGTTGTATACCTTAGACTTACACAGTGTTATGCATCGATTATATCTGAATAAAGCTAGAAAAAATTAGATCTTATTAAAATAATGGACTTTATTCATTACGTAATTTCAAACAGCAAAGAGACTGCCTAGAAAACAGTTCTTACTAGTCATTTAAGATTCCACTCCTAAGGGAGTGTCTGTCCTTGTCACCCACAAAAAAAAAAAAAAAAAAAAAAGAATAGGGATATATTTGCATATCAGTTCCATTTTTAGAAGAAACCAAGTCTCCAAGTTACAAATTTATGATCTTATCGCCATCCTGGAACCTGTTGAGATGAAGCTGTTAAAACTAAAGAATTAGAGGCTGAAGTATTTTTTCAATTCTTGATTTCCTCTGAAGCTGTGAAGTGTTGGGGGCAAAGCACAGAAGTTCCCTTTCCTGTCCTGTGAGGCACAGTATAAACAATGTTTTGCAACAATGCTACCACTTCACAAAGCCCGAGTAGGTGAATGTTTACTTCCGTCACCTCTAAGAATTAAGTATTACTTGGGTTTGTTTATGCGGCCCATCCTTCGTACCTGTGGGTCCTGCGTTGCCGTTGGTTGAGTCTGTGGATGCGGAATCCATGGATATAGAGGGCCGACTGTACCAGGCCATTTTATATAAGGGATTTGAGCATTTAAGGACTTCGGTATCTGCCAAAATTTGGTCTGCCAGGGGGTTCCTGGAATCAATTCCCCTCGGATACCTAGGGACGACCATACTGCAGAATAGTTTCTAGTCTATTTTATTGTCTCCAAATAATGATGAAGTATCCTATGTGTGATGCCATGTATTTACTCGTTGGCCTTGAGCATTATTCCTTTTAAAAACAATTAAATGGATATAAACTATACTTGAGTAATTGCATTTGTGTGACTACTAGTCAGGTTGCCTGAGTTCCCATTTGTTCATGCTCTCTCAAGGCACATATTAGAACTGTTTTTGTGATATTACTGGAAGTGCACTGGTTCATTTGGTCTCTGAATGGCGGGAGAGTGGGTCAGAGATGTAAGAAGAGGTTATGACCACAAGACTGGCCGGTGTGGAGGTCAACCCTACATCTCTGCCTCACTGACCACTGATCACCATTGCCCTTGCTACTCTACCAGCCAGCTGGTCTACCTTCCATTCCAGACTGTATTTAGGGTAGAACTTCAGCAAATGGCTAATGGCTGAGGATGGTCAGCACTTTATTAGATTCAGTCAGTACCATTTGAGTCACTAATGGCTTTTGTGTTAAGACCGTGAACCAGCAGTGAAACAAATCATTGTATTGAGTGGAAATGCCAAGGTCAACACAATGCTAATTTTCAGATTGTGTTGAGCTGGTTGCCTGACATGTCATTCTTAGTTGATACTGAGAGGGCCTTCCTAACAAGGCAGAGATGGGACCTTTGGATTCCTGTTTCTCTCTGCTCTGCTGGAGTACTGGCTCCCTGAGACTCGCTCTTTATTACACAGGCAGCACTTGAGCCCTGTCTACTCCCACGCCCCCACCTACCTTTCCTGAAAATGCTTCCCTTTGTTGGCTCCCTCTCGCAGTCCGGTACTCAGGTATCTTTTCGTATCTTTTATTCCAGCTACTTCACAGGGATGACTCAGTGTCTTGGATGGGCATGTACACACTTTGAGAATCTTCATGTGTCTCCTCTTCTGTTTGGTCCTTTGTTCTCGAGTAATTCTTAGACTTTTTATAGCATGAGCTGGGCGTAAGACCCCTCGGCACAGATCAACTGGATTTTTACATACATTAATGTCCTATTACGTCAGTAACATCAGCTGCCTCACTTTGTTAGCTTTCTGTTTCTCTTAGTCTCGTTAATCATGCTTTACCAATTTAGCTCAATTTTAAAGTTTTGGCAGATGGTGTAAAAGTCCCTAAATAACTAGGTAAGTATCCTTGTAAGACATTATCCTCCCCAGTCACGTTATCTCTTTGTGCGGTGGAATAACAGCTATGATTTTGGTTCGTGAAATGGACATGAACTGCATTAGTTAGAAATACTTTGAACGTTGGCTCTCTCACCCACGGCATTTTTGGAGAGGATTGCTTTTTCAGGCTGCCAGGAGAATATGAAAATTCCTTATACATCCTGAGCTTCCTGCACAACGTCTGAAGTATTCCTTTCTTTGGCAGTTCTAGTGGAAACATGTGAGGGAAAAAGTGACTTTCCCGTTCTTCCCTATCAGAAGGTCATTGCTTCTCATATAATGAACACTTTGTAGGTCAAGAGACACTCAGAGAGTAGGCAGAACTCCTGATTCCCTTTTCCTGGTAACTTAGGGCAAAATCAGATGTTTTATTAGAGAGGCTTTCCTTCCCTGCATGCCCCAGTCAATCTGTCCTGCTCTGTGGTTCCCTACAGTTAAGCAAGTAGTCTCACCACTCCACCCTCCACCCTGCCACCAACTTTAGAACATTCATCCCTGAAGTCAGCTTGCCAGGTTTTTCTTCTTTCCAACAAGACTCTTATATTCTCTGCCAAAATCCTTTTCTCTGTGGGTTCTGGACACCTAATAAGAGGCTCAGTCACATTTGTAATGACTGTAAAAGTGATTATAATTGTCACTGTTTTAACCAGGAGGGTGGTGGAACATTCAAGTCACTTTCTTATTTTAGGTAAAATGTGAAGTATGAGGCAAAACAAGTTGAGCCAGCTGGTAAGAATGAGTTACTGGCTTTCTGGAAGGAAGACTCTTCTCGAAACCTGGAGGGGAGTGTGTGTATGTCTTGTTAGTGTACCTCTGAAGATGTGGTCCCAGGAAAGAGTCAGGAGGAGCTGCAAGCATGTGGTCCACATCCCTCTGGCCACCCCCCTCTGTGTTTCATGCCGTTTAGTAGTTCGTGTGTGTGGGTGAGTTCTACTATTGGGTTTCATGTTGTGGAGACCAGTGAATCTTAATGAGACATAAATGAAGAAACACTAGGACACCTTGGAGCCATTCACAGATATCTCAAGTATGGGGAAAATTCATGTAGAGGACTTCAGGGTTCTAATTATTGCTTGAAGAGCTCAATTTCTATTGAATCAATGGTGAAAAGGTTTCTTGTTTGATATTCTTTTCGCTGAAGTGCTTGCTATGGGTCATTCATTTTGAAAACATTCATTATTGATTTTGCCTGGCTGGTTTTCAAACCATGTGTGGTGAAGCCGTCAGCTTCTGTGATGGTGCCTGGGAGGTGCTGAGGGAAAGGTCAAGGGGACCCAGTCTTGGTCTCTCAGTATTGCTTCCACCAGCACTAGTCTACCTTCTCTCTTTCATCCAGTGGTGGTATACTTAAGATTTTGTTTTTATAAAATTCCATTGCTTTAAAAGCATTTGAAAGCCGTCACGTTGGGGAGCTAGTGTTATTGTACACAGGAAAATAAATCACTTCTTTGTGAAGAATTACTTTGGATTGTTCACGTCTCAAAGAGATGAAATATGTTAACTTCTTTCCTCCGTCTTAGTTGCAAGTACTGCCTTGATTGGAATGCTTGGAATTTTTTTTTTTTAAAGAAAACAGGTCTCTGCTCTGTAAAAAAGTTTTTATGTTATAACAATATTTATATGTAATGTATATTTTAAATTCATATATATATAAATTTTAAGCCACATTATTGAGGTATGATTGACAGACAAAAACTGTACATATTTCACGTATATAACTTGATTGGTTGGGAAATAAGTAAACATCTATGGAACTGTATAATGCCTGTAGCTAACAGTACTGTATCACGTACTTAAAAATTTGCCAGGGGTAGATCTTATGTTAAGTGCTCTTAACACACATACACACAGATATTCACACAAAATAATGATAAATAAAGGAGACAGGAGGAAACTTTTGGAGGTGACGGATATTTTCATGTTTTTACAACTTTGATTTCGTAGCTAAAGGCATGTAACTCACAAACTAAGGAGTAAAAGCTTATGTATATGGCACAAGACAAGATTATGTTTCAGACGGCCTTGATTCACACGACTTCTAGTCCTGCCTTCAAAAGAAGACTATTTCAAAGAGATAATCTTCTAAGAGATATCCAATTATGTCTTCATTTTTCGAGTTCATTGGCCCATTAAATGCCTTCTTCTATAAATGACTTTCTTGAAGGACACCTAGCTCTCTTTCTGGGTTGGAACAGCAGGATTTATCTGTTCTCAACAGCTTCCTCTGCATGGGCTGTTGGTGTAATTGACATTTGTGCTGTGGGATGTTTCTGGCCTGTGTCATTTCCCATCTTCACTCCTCAGGAAGCACTTACTGGTGACATTTCTTCTTGTTGTTTAACTTGGAATTTCTCTTTTTGAGGGGGAAAGTAGTTCAGAATATGGTATATGAGCAGTATTTGGAAAATGGAGGTGAGAAGAAGATGAAAAGATATCATTGATAAGATGATGTGTGTTTTGAACAGGAGAGTCTTGGAGAAGAAAACAGGTGACAGTTGTGTGAGCATAAACTAGGAACAAGGAAGCAGTAAAATCATTCACTTTTACCCCTAATTGATCCCAAAGAGAGATTTTTTTTTTTAAACTTCAAAATCCTGAATTTGATGTGCAGGTTGATTTGATTTTAATTTGCTTTCTGGGTGATAGATCATGAATAGTTAATCAAATAAAAACGCTGTGTCTTTAACCATGTTGGATCTTTCCCGAGAAATATCTGTCATATTGGAAGCCAATCATTGGTTAACTTCCTATTTAATTTATTTTTAATGAAGTCTTCTACTACCACTAAAGGAGTAGGCCATGAACCTTAAATACTTCAGGTTACTAGAGTTAGTAACTGTTGACTCTGATACGACAGTAAGAAAGTTTGTGCAGTTAGTTTTTCATAGGTTTTTTTTTCTTTCTTTCTAAGCCAATTTGTTTTTCCCTCCCTTGTTTTAGGACTTTTGTACCTATATATTGAGACCGAAGCCACTGTGGGGCTCTATATAACAGAAACTGAATGTGAGAAATAATTTCTTTTTCCTCAAAATTGGAAGGCAGAGACTCTGATTCTTGTAGGGGGAGACGGTACAATTACTTCTACGGCCAAGTTTGTTAGAATTGGCCATACTCTTTTAAAATAGTAAAAACTTTAGGATTTTGCTTTTATTTAATCAGAACATGAAATTTCTTAACGTGATGAAAACTACGATTATGTAGGAAAATTATTTTCACAATTATTTTACCTCTTTTAAAGATATTCTGAGTAAAAACAGTCTAGTGGAAGGACTTCAGTTATTCTTTTGATTTTTCAGTGTAGAACTATCCTTTCCTATTGTCGTGCTATGTGTAGAGATGAATTTTATTTTTGCACATTTTCAGCGATCTTATGATAGCTGTAGTCATAGACTTCGTGTCTCTTTCTTTCCCCTCTCTCCCTTTCTCTTCCTACATCTCTCTCTCCCTGCTCCATCCCTCTACATAATATCCACTTGTGATGCAGTTCTGGTGCAATGGACCAGGACGTGGACTTGGCCTTAGAAGATGGAGGTTTGAGTTTTGCTCTGCCATGTATAAACTTTGAGAATGTTGACAAATTACTTAGCTTCTCAGGACCTCAGTTCATCTATAAAGCAAAGGAAATAATCATTGTGGTTACAAAAGATTAAATGAAATAATGCATGTGAAGGAACACAAATGAACATCAACACCCTATTGAAAACTTTTTTTTATTGGGGTGCAATATACATAAAGTTGATCATTTCAACCATTTTAAGTGTATAGTTCAGTGGCATTAAGTACATTCATAATGTTGTGCAACCATCATACTATTTCCAGAACTTTTTCATCATTTTAAACAGTAACTCTGTGCTTATTAAATAGTAACTGTCTGTTTCCCCCTCTTCCAGCTCTTGGTAACTACCTTTCTACTTTATGTCTCTAGGAATTTGACTGCTCTAGGTACCTCATATAAATGGACTCATGTAATATTTATCCTTTTGTGTCTGGCTTACTTTCTTTAGCATAATGTCTTCAAGGTTCATCCGTCTTGTAGTGTGTGTCAGAATTTCATTCCTTTATAAGGCTGAATAATATTCCACTGTGTGTTTATATCACATTTTGTTGATCCATTCATCCATTAATAGGCATTTGGATTGTTTCCACCTTTTGGCTGTTGAGAATAATGCTGCTGTGAACATTGTTGTGTGAGTATCTGTTTGAGTCCCTGTTTTCAGTTCTTTTGGGTGTATATCCAAAAGTGGAGTTGCTGGATCATAAGGTACTTCTTTGTTTAACTTTTTGAGTGACATTCTATTTTCAAATATTTTTTTGAATCTGTTGAATGGACCGTAGCAATGAGATTCCTAAATGGTGCGTTTGTTCATAGTGGTCTTTTAATTCCCATAGTTTACCTCATATGAGTCAGGACAGCAAGGTCACCTTACATTTCAGGACTGCAGGAATACCTTGCCATGGTGGCAAGCTCTCTCACCCATGGTCCTCAGAAATGCATTTGCCGTACATTTAGAGATCATTGAGGGTGAAGATTTGCTCTGCTGGCACCCAGATATGTTGGTTAAATTATAGATGAATCAACGGATATAATATTTTCTGCTTTGGGCCTTTCTTTAGGGACTGAAGAGACTGAAGAAGGCTGAAGACAGGCTGATGGGCTCGGTTGGTAGACTCCACTGTCTCACCATGACCGCCGAAAACACAGCGCCAGGAGACCTGGCTCTCGCCCCGCTTGTCACTTGCAAACTCTGCCTGTGTGAACAGTCTCTGGACAAGATGACCACACTCCAGGAATGCCAGTGCATCTTTTGCACAGCTGTAAGTTTTCCTTGATGCTTTCATCATGAGACAGTACAAAGGGAAGAACTGTAGAAGTACAGGGTACATTTCTATGCCTGACTTGAGAAGCCAGAGTGTGCTACCATATGATCCTGCTTTGGAGAACGATTCCACATTTGGATCTGATTCTAAATACTATCTTGAATGTTAAATCTGATATTTACTGGGTTTTAGGCAAAGTGTTACTAACATGTGTGTGAAATTTAATTATTGGTTGGATAAGCAGTATCTCTGTTCTTAAGTTCTAGCTAAGGAACAAAATAGAGACATTTTTAACATGCCTTAGTTAACTGCCATCTGCAAGAAGTATTTTTTTGGGGGGTAGGTAATTAGGTTTATTCATTTCTTTATTTCTGGAGGAGGTACTGGAGATTGAACCCAGGACCTTGTGTATGCTAGGCACGCACTCTACCACTGAGCTATACCCTCCCCCTGCAAAAAAGTGTTTTGAATGATGGAGAATCAGGTAGCAATTTACTGAATTTTCTTTCATATACTTGCACATCTCCTACAAAGCACATGGTATACAACTGTTTTACTTTGTCATATTTATTTTTTTTCCCTGTATTTTCAAAGCATGCTGAATGCTGCTTCTTCCTTATAATAAAGAGAACCCTATAGATCTCCAGGGATGGGCTTGCCTCTTTTAGTTTGACACTTGGTACCAATGCCCATGACCTTGATCGTGTGTTTTCCTGAAGGTTGGTTGATTAAAGTGTAAAGATGGGAAGCAGGCTGATGGGTTGAAAGGGACTACTGAAGTGTGAACCCAGGTGGTCTTGTCCAGATTTTCATTTATTCAAACATTTTTCGAGCTCCTGCTGTGTGCTAGACACTGCTGAATGTTAGGAATATAAAGATGAATAAGATGCTTTCCGCAAGGAAGATGGACACATTGAAGGAACTATACAAGAGTCTGGTGAAACCAGGGATGGCCAGACATAGCATACCCCAGGGGTGTCTCCCCCACTTTGGACCGAGCTTCCTGGTGGCAGTGCTTTCTGAGTTGAGGCTTTAAACAAGAGATTACACACTGATGCCTGTGGGCCACATCTGGCCTCGACACATTTTTTTTTACATCCCCAATTGGGAAATTTCAAATGACAAATTTTATGAATTTTTCATGAAAAAATGAAAAAATAGTAAGATACAGCTCCTCTGGGCCTGTATTCATTGGCCCAGAAATAGATGTTCTTTCTTCTGTTTAGGATACCTACCTCTCTCCTCCTGTATGTGTTTGAATCAACTACACTTTTAAACTAAGAATGGATTAAGAGTCAGCCAGGAAGAGTGCTGGGCATCTCAGCATGGTAGAAGGGAGAGCCTGGTGCCTAAATTATAATCTTCACCATTGATCTTTCCTTTGGTAGGCCTTGTATGGGCAGACTGTTAATACTTATTATATAAGAGGTACAATAATCACCAGACAAATGTGGGTTTAATACTCTGACTTGTGAAGGAAATTGAACAGTTTAGTTGCCATGATTAGTGCTTAAATCGGGGGAGTAAGGAGAAAGGGATCATTAAGGAAATACTAGAATCATTTATAAAAAAGGCATTTTACTAAGCATACTTAAAAAAAAAACAGATAAATTAAGGTGACATAAATTTTACTCCATCTCCTTTTCCTATGGTAATTTAATTGACACGACACATTTTCAAGCTAGTTATATTAATTTTCTTAACTTTTCCGATTGAGGATTAGGGCATGGAGGAGCTTTGGAATAATTTTTAGGTAAAAAGGAAAGCAACTAAAATCCTTTAATGTTTTGAACCATGGGATCCAAAGATGGCAAAGAATAGTATCCTTTATTCATTCATTCAGCAGATACCTGGTGAGCAGCATCTGTGTCCCAGGAATTGTTCTAGGCACTGGGATTTATCAGTTAAAGAAACAGAACCCAGCAGAGCAGGGTGGGTATAGCTCAGTGGTAGAGTGCATGCCTAGCATTAACGAGATCCTGGGTTCAATCCCCAGCACCTCCATTAAAAATTAAATAAAACCTAATTACCCACCCCCCCAACAAAATTTAAAAATAAAAATAAACATTAAAAAAACAGCAGATCCTTGCTCTTAGGAACTTATATTCTATCAAAGGGGTTAACATGATAAACAATAAGCATAATAAATAGATAAATTACATAGTAGTGGGTAATAGGGACTTAGAAAAAGTAGAGCAGGAGGTTAGAAGTGTGGGACGAGGATGTTGTGATGGTCCGGTGGACAGGAGGAGGCTTCACCAAGTGATGTTTGTGCTGGTTCTTCCGCATCTTGTCGGCCTGTGTTACTTTACAGGAAGTGAGGAAATGGCCTTGTCATCACGGGGTTGGCTTCAGTTTCCTTTGGTCTTGCTTTCTTTCTGAGTGCTGTGCTTCCGGATTACTTTCTCCAACTTTCTCACGTTGGTTTCGGACCCTTGCTAATCCTTGAAACAAATGAGTCAGAAGCAGCATTTGGGTAAAGCCAGGATGGAAATTTTTGGCTGAGGGTTACTGACGTTCAAAAGCAGGATATGGAATTCACTTTTTGCAATGAGATCTCCAGGTGCAGAATTCAACTTTGTGTGGCAGCGTTGGGTAAAGAGTACACACGTGAGCAAAGGCTGTGTTAAGGAGTCGACACTGCCACATTATTGTTTCAGCAGTCTCAGTGCCCAACTAAAAATGCAGCTGTTTCTCATGTCTCCTTCAGCAGTTTGGGGGGAGGAGTTAGTACAATCAGATTATTCTGTCATCTGGATTCATACTTCCTCCTAGTTGGGGAGTACTCAAAAGCAGAAGGTGAAATGCCTGGGTAGTTTTGGTTTCCCTACCACTTGAGAACTTTCCATAGCTATAAACCGTAACTTTCCCCTGGCTTCCCAAATACCCCATTTCCTGTGATCCGCCAAAATAAGTAAGCTGTATGTGTTTGATTACATTAGCGTCTATACATTTGCAATTGATATCAGCCTCACCTGAAATACTATTCTAACTTTTCTTGTTAGAGCTCTTATTTCTTCTTTTAAAAAAATTATTTAAAAATGTGTCTAATCCCCCTAGGTTTTGATTTGCATTCAATTAAAGATATCAAATGTGTTTCTGTTTTCAAGGCTGAAAAGAAATCTGTGACATTTTAAAATATACCATATACTACTAATATCCAATTTTTCTGCTGCATTTACTTTTATTAATGTTAGTACTTTAATGACATCAAGATAGCATTAGAAGTGAAGTTTAATTTTCAATGTTAATTTTATTTTCTTTTAGCATACACAGTATCAAATCTGTGTGATATATGGAATATTAAAGAGCAGAAGCTTTCAATCAAATTTTTCTTCTAAGATATTTAAAAATCAAATTCATAATGCACTATTCTTTATTAAATCCTAATTTCCAGTTTTAAATATGATTGGCTGATGTCTTGCAGTTACTGGCTGGGAACGCCTTCTTGCATATACCATATAGTTAAAATGGTTTTGCTAAGATAGTTCCCCCTTCCCTCTCTCATTAGGGGAATGTTCCAGTGTAATGGTTCTCCTGCTAGATGTGGTGCTAAACTTGTATATTTTCATCAGTTTAGTAGAGTTTTTTTATACTTTCTATCCTTGTCCTGTTTTTCCTAAGAAAACAGTGTGATCTATGTGCTTGGGGACAGTGAAATGGTTAGATGGGGAGTGTCTGACTTGACCTTTGGATGTTAGCCGGCTCAGACCTGGCCTTGAAGTAGGTGCTTTCCAAAACAAGTGGGTTCCATGAACCTCTAGGTCTGTGAAACAGAGATGATCTTTGAATAAGTGTCCCATAGTCAAATTAGCTTGGAAACTGGTATGTTTTCTACTCCTCTATTGCGCTTTAGAGACTCTGTGAAATCTTGTGTTTACAAAGAAAGCAAAGGGACATGTTTAACTTTGATGAAGATTTCCATCTGACCAGTGCCACCTTTTTTTAGGGCAATACCTATTAACTTCCCCACAACCAGTGCTTAAAAGAATGCTGCCTTAATTTATTCTATGTAGTTAATTCTTGATTTAAATGACATCCAGAGAAAGGAATGTGACAGATGTTGCTTCAAATAATCCATCATAATCTAGTTTCTTATTAAAGAAAGCTTACTGTGTTGTTTGTGAAGATGATTTCTGTTAGACTCTTTGCTCAGATTTAACTTAGAGAAAAAAGTAGTATGAAATAAGGGAAACTAAATGTACAGGACAAAAATGGGTGTGGCTTTCACCAGCGTGACATAAATCTTTAGGTGTATCACGGAACCAAAGAAGTTGGTATTGTGGGGTTACAGAGAGGTGTTGCAAAATTATGTATTCTTGTACTTGGAAGTTAAGTATCTTGGGGGTGTTAGTCTAGTAACTAATAATATAGAAAAAGCCTCCCCCTCTCCAGTGGATTTAAATAATGCAAATATGAAAATTCAAATTTTCCTTTTCTGGCTTTTGCAACACACTCTTTCAGATAATATCATACCAGTATAATTGAAGAAAAAATTCACAACAATTTAATTATCAAAAGAGGGAAAATTGTGGGTTTCTCCCTTGTGAGCAGTGTTTGCCTCTTGATTTATTTTGGAAGCTATTTCTGTCAGCCATGAGTTAAGGAATAATGAAAACACAGTTGTTGCTTGTTTTTATAACCTAGATAATTTCACCTGAAAAGAGTTGGTATGTTGGGCATGGCCTATTTACCACTCAGATTAAAGACAGGATGTGCTCAGGAAGAAGAAAATAAAGTCCAGCCATATTCTTGCCTTTTTTCCATTACATTTTGTTGGCTCTAAGTAGTTAGAACTCCTTTTACTATTCATTTCTCTGAGCCAAATGGATTTTCCAATGTTTAAAAAAGTGAGAGGAAATATAAAGCTTTTTCGACCAAGCCTGTGTTTTCCTTGGGGCCTGCTGGGTGACCTTTAAGAAAAGCTCACATATGGCCTGGGAGACATTTACAGTTTGGGAAGATTTTCAGCCTATGTGCTTGCACGTGTGTGTATGCTTCTGAGTATGTACAGTAATGCATACACGTGTGCACCCACACGGACTGGTAACTTTCAGGTGAAGCAAAGCAAAGAAGCTGCCATGGTTCTTTCCTGGGTTGCAACTGATATCTGCATTAGGAGAAAGGAATGTCATTTTTCTTTTCTTCTACTTCTTTTTTTTTTTTTTTTTTTGCCAGATGAAGGTGCTTGCATTTATTTATTTATTTATTTATTTATTTATTTATTTATTTATTTATTTATTTATTTATTAATTATTGAGGTATAGTCAGCTTACAATGCTGTCTCAGTCTCTGGTGTACAGCACAAAAGAATGTCATTTTTCTATTCCCACCTCCATCCTTCCCTTCCAGGGTCATATGCATGGTGATCAAAAGTGCAAATACAGAGCTAGGAAGACCCGGGCCTGTGTTCAGGCTTTCCCATGTAATGGTGTATGGCTTTAGGCAAGGCCCTTGGTTTCCACGAACCTCAGTTTCTCACCTGTGGGATGGAGGGAGGGTAGTGGATGATAATACCTATCTTAGAGTGTTGTCGAAGGCATCAAACGAGAACCCCGGTACAGCAACCAGCGCAGTCACAAGCCCCCAGGAAGTTAACGTTATTACTCCTTTCTCTCCTGAGTCCTGTCAGTACTCTGTGCTATCCTGTTCTTCAAAAATGTTTTCGAGGAAGGAAATCCTGTAAAGACTTGACTTGCTTCCTCATTAGCCTTATAAAAGGCTAATGAAAGGTGGTTATATAGATGATTTCAACTTGCTGCTATTCCGAGACACCCGCAGACTAGCAGTTAGGATTAAGAGTGAGAAATCTCTCTGTTGGATTTGTCCGAAGACTAGCTAATGGCTGGATATTTCAACTGAAGAATTAGAAGTAGGACTTACAGGAGAAACAAAAACCCATACAAGCTGGAAAGTGAAAAGATGAGCACGTTTCTGATGGATGTAAAAGGTTCCGATGGAAGACTGTCTCAAGCTACTATTTATTTAAGAACTGCTGATGCCCAGTACAAATATAATAATGTAATTACTTACTGGCTTGATATGTTTAGTCAGTATAATTTTAAGTATCTTTTACTGAGAACTCTGTGGAGCTGCAGGAAATAATGAGGCACCTTACTCCAGCAATGTTATAGAGGAGTTTTCTGTCCCCTCTTCTGGTCCTGTGACCTGCCAGCTTTTCCTGAAACTTTAACATCTCCAGCTCTCTGGATTCCCATGTCTTCTGGTAGCATTAAATGGGCAGAAGTAAATTCTGCCAGTTTAGAGCCCTCTCTTGCTCTGCTGGTTTCTGGTATTAAAATACACTGGCTTGCAAGATTGGCTTTATGGTTTCCCTTAACTTTATCTTGGATGATTGACAGTGAGCCAATGAATTCCTCTTTGTCTTTATTTATTTGTGAATGACTTGAATATAGTTGCTGCTTACACTTGTGTAGAGTTCTAATGATAAAACTACGATGACTTTTTTGTTTGTCAGTCAAGCCACTGGTTTAAAACACACATTTTGATTCTATGTTTTTCCACTGACAATGGCTGCAGGTCAGATAGCATCTGAGAAATGAGAGCAAACTGTACCAGCATGAGAAATGGATTAGAGATGACTCAAGGAGGAGCTGGCTTCCTGGACCTATGATCTCATCCATTGCCTAACGCTTACCACTTACTTACTCAAGGAAAGTGGTAAAATGTGGCCAGATGAAACAGCAGCAAAAGAGAGGCATACTCTTGGGGCCTAATGACAGTGTCGTGGCCTCATAGTCCTAGAATTGGAAGGGATCTTAGGTCTTCTAGACCCCCTACCCTCCTAAAGAAAGAAGTTCTGCTCCTAGTTGCTAGTATGGCTTGACATTTAAGAGAATAGGTTTCAAATCTGGTTGTCTGGGCTTCCTTTATTCAACAAAGATTTATTGTGCCATACACAGTTCTGATGGTGAAAATGTAGTAGTGAAGCATCAGATCAAGGTCTGGTTTTCAGATCGGTCACATTTTAGTGCAAGATACAGACACAAGTAAATACTGAAATCAGATGATGCTCTGCACTCTGAGGAAAAACAAAGGAGGGTGAGGGGATGGGGAATGCTGCGGGAGAGGAGGCTTCTACTTAATGTTTGTCAGTCAGAGAAGTCTTACTGACAAAGTGTGAGAGACGGCCTTCTGTGTCTGTGGATGCAGAACCTATGAATACGGAGGACCAACTGTGCTATGCCACATTATGTAAGGGAGCATCCGTAGACTCTGTGATCCACTGGAGGTCCTGGAACCAATCCCCCAAGAATACTGAGGCATGGCTGTGTTTAAACAGAGATCTGAAGGATGTGGCAAACGAACTGTGCAGATGTCTGGGAGAATTTTTTAAGTAGAGGGAAGCAGTGTGGAGGTCCTAAGCTGGGAATGTGCTTGATATGTTCGCATCTAATCTCTGTTCTAACTCATCTGGAGATGCTTTTACAGACACACCTAGGAATAATGTTTAACCAAATATCTGGGCGTCCCATGACCTGGTCAAGTTGACATATAAAATTAACCATCACAGTCACCCTGCCTGCTGCATAGAGGATGAACTACAGGGGCAGGGGTGAAAGCAAGGAACTAAGGAAGGTAAGTATGATAATTCAGGGCAGAGATGGTAGTGGCTTGGACCAGTAGATGGTAGCCATTACTGTCTTTGGGTAGTCTAAGTCTTCATTTTCTTTTATACAATGTAGGGATAATAATATATCATCTCATAAGGTCAGGGAGAAGATTGCGGTTGATAATCTAGATAAAGCATGTAGTGCGGTGGCCAGAATACAGCTGGCGTGTGTAGCTCTACTGCTTTTGATGTGATTATTTTACTTGAAAACCTCCAGGATTGGGGCATACCGTAATTCCAGCTATTCACTTATTGGAAATTCTAATTCTAAACTATCTTCTTCTACATCGATGTGAAACCTGTTTCTATATAAATTCTACCTGTTAATACTAGTTCTGTTCTCTAGAATAAAATTGATTGAAATCTTAATTTTTAGTCTACTAATTAGCCCTGTATTATTTGAATGAAGGTTATCTTTCTGTTGGAGGACAAGGTTACCCATTAAAAATTCACCCGCAGCACTCTGTCCAGTGGGAATATTAATAAATTTGTTCCCCCCTCCTTTGCTTCGGTTGACACAGTTCTTTTGGAATAAGCTTTATTTGCAAAAACTCCAGTCTTGACTTTGATCACTGGTTGAACAAGTACTTCAAGCTTTTCTACTTTCTCTTAGAAAAATACATGGTATCAGGGTAGCAGGTTTGTTCTATACTATGAAACAAGATTTAATTTCTTTTTCACAAAGAAGGTTATAAAAAGATGATACATTAGTGATCTGTGCTTGTATCTCTTTTTTTTTTTTAAAGTGCACCTTGCCAAAGTTTAATTCTTTGAACCACATGTCAGAATGTGATAGGCTGGCCAGACATGCACACCACGACGAGAGAGCAGCCAAAAGTGGGTGTCCAGTGAGAGAATTTGTCCTAATATCTACTGAGTCAACAAAGTTGATCTATTTATACCTTTTGAAGTTGTACTTTATCGCAGTTTCCTTTAAGTCTCTTCCCATCTTAGTTTGGATTCTGCTCTTCCTTTTGGTGCTACTGTGTGCCAGGCACTGCACTCATTGTGTGCATGAAGCATAACCAGTCCAGCTCTCATGTGGGAAGCAGACCCACTGATAAAGGAAGTACAATGTGCTGTGGGTTCATATGGGAACCCACTTGGACTAGACTTGAGGAGGTCAGAGAAGTTCTCTTAAGGGGCTGAGACCAGAAGATGAATAGGAGATTGCTTGATGGCAGTGTTGGTGGGGCTTATGGATAGGAAGGATGCTGAGGGAAGGAGGGGCAGCTGTGTGTGAGGCACAGAACCAAGGAAGAATGAGCTACTGAGGAACCACGCTGAGAGCTGAGAGACATCCCTGGAATCTGTCGTTGGAAGTATAGGTGTGCTTGGGCAGGAGGCTGGAAAGGCAAGCAGAAATGGATGGGGGGTCTTGTGTGTCATGTTCAAGAGCATCATGGAGCCAATGGAAGGCTTTGTTTGGATGTGGGGTAGGGAAAGTGGCTTTGGCATAGGGTGGAGAATGATCTGAAAGTGTGCAAAACTGGAGTAGGATGAAGGAAGGGGGTGGGGAGAGCTCAGAAAACACTCTCATCAACATATACTCTATTTATCATGGTAGACCGTACTTTTGCATTCCCACCAATGGTGTAGAAAAAGCCCCTTCTTTGACACTCTGGGTATTTTCAAATTTTTCATCTTCTCTAATCTGATATGTGAAAAGAACATATCTCATTGTTTAATCCTTGCTTCCTTTTTTAAAGGAGGAAGTTTACTGCAGCCAGACAAACTCATCTCATGAATCTATCTTTAAAAGATATATGGCTTGTCCAGTCCCAGGACAGTTTTAGCTGATTTCACACCTTAGTATTCACAGGACTCTAAAGTTAGAAAAATGGGCCTTATAGAGAAAAGTGTAACACGTAGGAGACATGAGCGAATGAAAAGGTAGTGCTCATTGCAGTTGTCCTACGGTGGTGGGAGATGTGTTATCTCACACACACAAGAAAACTATTTTCAGGGACAAGATGTTACTAAGTAGGAAAAGAAATTTTTAAAAACTTAGGTAAGTGGCAGCCAAAAAGGTTGTGAGTTAACTGGAAAATTCATTTTCTGAACAGTTAAATTAATCAAAGATTGGTTATGCTGTGGAGTTCAGATATGCACGGAACCTCTTGGAATCAGACTGGACACATTCTGCACTCCATTTCCATGGAAATAAATAGCTCTGTGTTAACCGAAAGCCTCAATGGTTTTGAATTATTTCCCACCTCCAGTAAGAAGGTGCTTTTGGTTTGACTCTTCTGGAAAGTGTTTGTGAGTTATTACCCACAGGAATGGAGGGTTTTAATTCAGTCTCTTTGACCCTGTCTTTTTTTTTTTTAAACTGTAGTTGCTGTACAATATTATATAAGTTCAAGTGTACAATATAGTGAGTCATAATTTTTAAAGATTATACTCCATTTGTAGTTATTATAAACTACTGGTTTTATTCCCTGTGTTGTACAATATATCCTTGTAGCTTATTTTATCCTTAATAGTCTGTACCTCCTACTCCCCTCCCCCCATATCCCCCCACTTCCCTCTCCCCACTGGTAACCACTAGTTCTCTAAATCTGTGAGTCTGCTTCTTTTTTGTTATATTCACTAGTTTGTTGTATTTTTTAGATTCCACTCATAATTAATATCATACAATATTTATCTTTCTCTGACTTACTTCATTTAGCATCATGCCTACCAGGTCCATCCATGTTGGTGTAAATGGCAAAATTCCATTCTCTTTTTATGGCTGAGTAGTGTTCCATTGTGTGTGTGTGTGTGTGTGTGTGTGTGTGTGTGTGCGCATGCGCACGTGTGCATATACACATCTCATTTTCCTTATCCATTCATTAGTTGATGGACACTTAGGTTGCTTCCATATCTTGGCAATTGTAACTAACACTGCTATGAACATTGTGATGCATGTATGTTTTTGAATTAGTGTTTTTATTTTTTTCTGATATAGACCCAGGAGTGTAATCGCTGATCATATGGTAGTTCTATTTTTAGTTTTTTGAGGAACCTCCAAACTGTTTCCCACAGTGGCTATACCAATTTACATTCCCATCAACGATGTGAGGGGTTCTGTTTTCTCCACATCCTCTTTGACCCCCTCTTTATTTTCCTATTAAAAAATCAAGGAAGGACAAGCGAGAGCATTTGAGTACCTCTTATGGAGTATATTATATATATTTTACACACATACACACACACATATATATTTTTTCCCCCATTTACTCTTACCCTCCATATTACAGATCAAGAAACCAGTGCAGAATTAAGTTGCTTGCCCAAGATCCATTCTCTTAATTCCTAGACCATAGGGTAGTTTGGATGAGATAAGAACAACCTCTGTGAAAATACATAATGTACTGCCTAGCACATAGTACATGCTCCCTAAATTTTATTTGTTAGCATGAACAACGGATGAGGCCCATATTAGGTGTTTGTGATCCTAAAAGTTTCTAAAGCTGGACAATGGCCTATATAATACAAAATGACAACTGGTTCTTATGTACATAAAAGGTTAGTCTAAGGAAGATGTAAGTAGAAAATGATTTAAAAAATTCAAGGAGCTCTAGAGACTGCAGGGTATATGTGTAATTGGAACACACTGGTGGCCATAGCCCCTGTTTGAAAGGACTGAGGAGTTTGCTGTGACTTTGGGCAAATTATTTGAGGAAACCAAGGGCTGAGAGATTAAGAAGTCTGATTTACACACTTGGAAGTTCCCAGTGTACTTAGTGTATATTCAAATGTTGAAACTGAATTCAGGGTTCAAGCCCAGACTTCCTAGTTCAAATACTGGTGGTCTTCCAGCCTCCTCATACATCATGCTGTGGAGTTACTGGTGTTCCCAGGAAGACCTCAGCCTGCCAGTTTCCAAGTGATCCTGTGTGCTGAGGATAATTAATGAATGGGGTACTGTAAGGCACAGAGATCTTTACTGCAACTGGAAAAAAACCTTTTATAGCTGTAATATCTGCTTTTCCTGGGTACTTTGTGAAAACCAGAGCGTTTTAATATGGAATGATCTCTAGTCTTTGAAAAACTTTACGGTTTACGGGGTGAGTCACCTTCAGGAGGAACAAAAGTAGTGTTTTCAAGTTGTAAAGATTACGGTATTTTCTTATGCTTTCTTTCTCATAACACGGAAATCATGGTGATGTAGTGGGGCAGCCAGGAAGGGCTGTGTCTCCATTAGACCTTGGTTTAAATCTCCACTCCTATATTTCCCAGTCATGGGAACTTAGGGTAAGTAACTGAACTGCTTGGTGTGAGATGGATAATACCGGTCTCGGTGTTGCTGTGAAGATTGAATGTGGTAATTTTAAGACGTATATCACAGTGATCATAGGGGCCTGACAAATATTCTCGGTCCCATCATCTCCTACTTTCTCCTGCCTCTCGTGTAATGAATATTTTAGTTCTAGGCTAGTGGCTCTCAAAGTGTGGTCCTCAAACCAGCAGCATCAGCAGCAGCTGTGAACCTGTTAGAATTATGAACTCTTGAGCCCCACCCTAGACTTACTGAATCAGAAACTCTGGGCATGGGGCCCAGCGATCTATGTTTCAGTTCTTCCTCCCAGGGATTCTGATGCACTGGTCCAAGGTATTTGCAGAGCACTCACGCTATGGGTGAAGTACATATGAATTGCTCATTATCATGTGCTTTGGAATAGTATGCCCTTTCTGTCTCTTTTGTGACCACTGACACACATTTCTGAAACAACTGGTCATATGGCTTTGACTTATGATCTTTGCTTTGATAGTGTAATTTGCTGGAATACAGTGCTAATGCAAAACATTTGGAAAGTGGTGGTCAGAGTTTAACAAGAGCATCCATAGCGCCTGGGATATGTAGACCTACAGATTTACTAAGAGAAAGGAAAGGAAGACTGGTTCAAATTATGGCAATAAAAAAAAAAAAAAAAAAAAAAAAAAAAAGGAAAGCAGCACATAAAACCTCCCTGATTTCTGGAAACTTGCTTTTTAGGAAATGTCAAGAAGATTCACATTTTGGCAGAAGAGAGTCTTGTGGGAAAATTATGGGGTGAGAATAGTTGCAGTTTTGTTACCACCTAATTTAAAAGTAGAAAGATATTCTGATATTGCTATGGATAATTGAATAAAGTCATTTTGAGTTAATTTTGAATAAAACAGGATTGCTCATATTCAATTTAGTTACCATGGGTCATTGTCCAACTTTACCAGTCTTACATCTAATAAATTCTCTTTTGTAAATATAATCAAAGAGGAAGTTTGCTTAAGGCTTAGGTCTGTACCACACCGATGGCTCTTAGTTCCTAACCATCACTCCATGCAGAGAAGGAGTATCCTCCTGAGGAAACTAACGGCATCACTGTTGTCTAACTTTCGGGTCATTGATGTGAGCTATTTTACATGCCGACTTTATAGGTTATATCCTGTAGAGAAAAATGGAATCGACAGTGAGTTAGTTTCATTTTCCATTTATCTGGTGTAAATATTCTTTTAAAATTTCAAAAATTTAGGTAATTATTCTTCAATATGGCTCCCATTAGTTTTAATTATTAAGGTTTTATTTCACTATAATTTATTCAAACTCTGGTTTAAATACTAATACAGATACTGGGGTTTTATGTAAAATAACACACATGACTCCTGCTTTAAGGAACACTAAAATCTGAGATTTAATGAACAGTATACTTTTTCTTTTTGATTTTTAGTTTAAAAAATATACAACAGTTTGGTATGAAACTTTTCAAACATACAACAAAGATGAAAACATTTTAACAATGAATATCTATGTTCCCACCACCTCTTGGATTCCAACATTAACTCTTTACTCTGACTTGCTTCATTACACGTCTATCTGTCCATTTAGCCTTTTGTCCCTTGTATGGTTTTAATACTCACTGTGAATGCTCTAGTAGAGTGTAAGTATTTCATTCTCCAGTTGTTTGCTTAGATTGGTTGAATGGTTATATTTTATGTAAATCACTTGCATAGCCTTGCATCTTGGCAGAAGGAGTTTCTTGACCGTTTATTAATTTGGGATTTGTTCCTTTCTGTGTTGCTGAGCCCTTATGTATATTTTGAGAGAGTCAGAAGGGCTGCTTGAGAGTTCAAATAGGGACTCTTTAGGGGCACAGGAGGAGAGAAGGAAAGTGATAAATGAGTTCAGTGGAATCTACTGATGTTTAATCTGGGCTGTGCTTATCTTCACTGCCTGTCCTGGGCCTGTTGGCTGAGGCCTTGGGGCCAGCTGAGGGCTGGCAATTCTGAGGTCTAATGTTTCTTTGGAGGAAATGGAAGGATGTAAACTGGGCAAGACTTCTTGTTTTTTATTTTTTTTTTCTCTTGGAAACTTCGGTTGCTTTTCTGGGTATACTGTGTCGTGAGATAGCACCTGGCACACATGGATCTCCTTGGAACTGGTATCAGAATTGGGGCCTCCCTCTGCTAAGAAAGGCAGTGCAGGCGGGACAAAAGGGAAAGCCTCGGAAAGGTCAGCTGAAGAGTTACTGAGTTACTCATGTTGGAAGGAGACCTTATGACCCTAGTGCCTGCTCCCTGCTCTGAAATGTTCTTCCAGTTTAGCAGATCTAATTGGCTTCATTGTGAGGACTGGACAGACTGCAACATTTCCAGGGGATTTCTCTTCAGAGCTATTTCTGTCACCAGTTATCTTAATTTGGTTGTTTCATGATCACTTGAGATAAAGATAGAAGCATTTGATCACTCTTGCTTGGTGGGAACAGGAGGTACTTTTATTGGGGCCCAGATTTAATCTCCCATATCGAATGACTGTTCTCAGACTTACAAGGTGGATGTTAGTACCTTTTTCCAGAAAGAGTAACAGCACTATTTTGGGAGAAAATATTTAAAGATACTTTAAATTCTAATGTATGTTTAAATTTTGCTTCTATAATTTGCCCTTTAAGCTTCCTTTACTGTTTCTTCTGGAACTAGCTGATGCACGTATTCTGTATGAAGATGTTAGAAAAGAGTCCTTCCTTCCTGTGGAGGTCATGCCTCTGAATTTTCCAAAATGATGTAAAGGCATTGATGATGGACATACCTTCCTTGATTAAACTTGAGGGCATGGGTGGTACTGAACCTGGTAAGTCTGACTTGGTTGCACATTGTAATCACTTTGAGAGTTTAAAAATAACTAATGCCAGTTCAGCAAGGTTTCAGAATATGAAACACAAAAGTCAATTGTATTTATATCCACTAGCAAAGAATAATATGATAATGACATTAAAGACAGCAATTCCATTTATAATAATATCAAAAGGAATGAAATGCTTGGGAATAAATTTAACGAAAGAAGTACAAAGTTTATACTCTGTAAACTACAGCATGTTGAAAGAAATTCAAGATGACTAAATAGAAAGATATCCCATGTTCATGGATTATGACTTAATATTATTAAAATGACAGTATTCCCCAAATGCAACTACAAATTCAACACAACTCCCATCAAAATCCCAACTATCCTCTGCCAAAATTGACAGGCTGATCTTACAATTCATACGGAAATTTGATGGGCCTGACATAGCCAAAACAATCTTGAAAAAGAAGCACAAATTTGGAGAACTCTCTTACTGCTTACAAACTAACTACAGTGTTACCATAATCAAAACTGTGTGATACCATTGAAAGGATAGAGAGATAGATCAATGGAATAAAATTGGAAGTCCAGAAATAAATTCTCATGTTTATTGTCAGTTGATTTTCATCAAGGTTGCCAAAGCAATTCAGGGGGACAGAGCAGTTTTTCAGCAAATGGTGCTTGGACAACTGGTTATCTATTTGCAAAGAATGAACTTGGACTGCTTCCTCATGCCACTGGCAAACATTAACTCAAAATGGGGTATAGGCCTAACTATAAGAGCTAAAACTAAAAAGCTCTTAGAAGAAAATATAGGAAATAGAAAAAATTTAATGACCTTGGGTTAGGCAAAGCATGAACAAAAGAAAAAAAATCAGACTCCATCAAAATTAAATACCTTTATACTTCAGTGGACACCACCAAGAAAGAGAAAAGATAACCCACAGAATGGGAGAAAGAATTTGCAAATCATATCTGATAAGGGGCATACGTAGAATAAATAAAGAGCTCTTACAACTCAATAATAAAAACACAAATAACCCAATTATGAATGGGCAAAGGATCTAAATAGACATTTCTCCAAAGAAGGTGTGTAAATTACCAATAAGCACATGAAAAAGTGCTCAAAATCATTAGCCATTAGAGAAATGCAAATCAAAACCACGGTGAGATGTCACTTCACACATGCTAGGATAGCTACAATAAAAAAGACAGTGACAAGTTCTGGTAAGGACTTGAAGAAAACTGGAACCCTCATACTGCTGGTGGGAATGTAAAATGATGCAGCTGCTTAGGAAACTAGTCTAGCAGTTCTTCAAAAGACAAATGTAGGGTTATCATAGATCACATCCACTCCTGAGTATATACCTAAGAAAAATGAAAACATGTATCTGCTATTGAAAGAAGCCAGTCGCAGAGGACCACGTATTGCATGATTCAATTTATGTGAAATATCCAGAATAGGCAAATCCATAGAGACAGAAAGTAGACTGGTGGTTGCCTAAACCTGGGGCGAGGGTGGGAGGATTTGGGGGGAAATGGGAAATAACTACTAATTGGCATGGGGTTTCTTTTGGGATTATGACATGTTCTAAAATCAATGTGTGATCGTTGCACAATTCTGTGATTACAATAGAAGCCATTACATGAGCGAATTATAAGATACATGAATTATATGTCAATAAAATATATATACATATATATATATATAAAATATAAAATACTGATGCCCAGTCCTTCCCTCTGAAATTTCGGAATTGATTGGTCTGAGGTGTAGCCTGGGCATTGGACTTTGGAAAGCTCCCCAGATGATTCTATTAAATATCCAGTGTAGAGAGTCTTTGTGCTAGACCTTGTTACTCAAAAGTGTTTTCTGTCTGCCAGCTGCATCGGTAAGATCTGGGAGCTTATGAGGAGGGCAGAATCTCAGACCCCACCCCACGTCTTCTGAATCAAAATCTGAATCTTAATGGGATCCTTGAATGATTTAAATGGACATTAAAATTTGAGAAGCATTGTCAGTAAGGTATTTGAGTAGTAAGGCTGGTGAGTGTTGTCTTTGAAGTTCACTGCCTTCCTGTTGAAACATCTTTCTACTACCCAGGGCTTCTCCTTGAGGCTGCTCTTTTGGGCTCCTGTACCCTATTCCAACGTGTGTGTTTGTGAGGGCCTTCCTCACGCACCACCAAGCAATTCTCAGATACCAGCAGAGTCCTAGAGACAGTGTCATATTCCAAAGGTTAAGGGTTCAGTTGTACCAGAAAACTCCTCACCCCCAACCCCTGCAACATACACACCTGCCCAATTCAGATATCAGTCTCAAGCCCGGGTTGTTAACTGTACTGCTGACTGCTTGGCTATAAATCAGAGGTTCCTACTATCTCCTTCTTGGATGTGATTAATTTGCTAGAGCAGCTCACAGAACTGAGAAACATTTTACTTACTAGATTACTGGTTGGTTATAAAAGAATGTAACTCAGGAATAGCCAGGTGGAAAAGATGCATAGGGCAAGGTATGGGAAAGGGCACGGGAGTTTCCATGCCCTCCCCAGCTCACCACTCCCCCCACATCTCCATGTGTCCACCAACCAGGAAGCTTTCTGAACCCCATCATTTTGGGGTTTTTATGGAGGCTTCATTACATAGCCATGACTGATTAAACCATTGACCATTGGTGATCAATTCAACCTCCAGCCCCTCTCCCCTTCCTGGAAGTTGAGGGGTGTGACTTGCCAGTTCCAACCCTCTAATCATAGCATTGGTTCCCCTGGCAACCAGCCCCCATCCTTAGGTGACCCAAGGGGCATTCCAAAGGTCACCTCATTAACATAACAAGAGATAATCATCTCTCTCACCACGAAGGAAATTCTAAGGGTTTTAGAAGCTCTGTGCTAGAAAAAGTACAAAGACCAAATATGCTTTTCTTATTATAAATCACAATATCACAGCTGCCCTTTCCAATGGCGTCCATCGTTACCAGTGTTTTTTTGTCTGTAAAAACATATTTGTCGTAGATCCTTTTTTTTAGGGCTCTTCCCCCTGCTTGGGAACCACGAACCTGTATTATTATCCCCCTGCATTCACAATAATTTCTTGGGAATGATGACAGAAGCATTCTGGAAACAAGGTTTTCATCAAAGAAACCTAAAGGTCAAAATTTCTGGTAACGTTGACAGGTGGAATGAGTGGAGAGAGTGAGATTTTGGTGGTGCTGGTGGGGTACATAATTATATACACCAGATTTTAAAATCCAAATTATAATAAGTACAACAAAGGAGAAGTGTGAGTGCCTACCATGTGCCAGATCTTTTGACAGATGTTTCTAGAGGTTGTGAAGAGGAATAAAATATGATTCAGACCTTGAAGAAACTCCTGGGCTCCTGGGGAGACAAGCAGATTCACAGCCTTCTGCAATGTAGGGTGAAAATCGCAGCGTTATTTCCGTGAACAACATACTTAAGTTGTTAACATCTGGTGTTACCTAAGGTCTTGCTGGGAATATTGGCAAGTTGGGAGCAAAATCCAAGTCTTTTGGAGAATTGAGGGAGAGAGGGCGTTTGAATAGATCATAAAATTCTCTTTGAAGGGCCTGAAACTCTGATCTGTCCTCAAAGGCAAATGCCATACCATCCCTACTGCCATGAGAATCAATGTTCTCTTCCTTTTGATGGATTTATTGGGATTCCTTTTGAAGGGGAAAATAATTGGGACCCCAATACTGAAGTATTTTACAATTATTTTTATTTTAATCTCACTTAAACTGCAAACATACTACCAGGCATAAGCACGTTTAGACTTACATCTCTTAAACAACAAGAATGTCAGGATAAATGCATATGCTGAATATTAACCAAAATTATATAGCAAAAAATTAAAGTTAACATGAATATAATAGCTGGTGTTTAGTTTCCACTAAATCGCTTTTAACAGGCTCTGAGTTTAACAGTGAACAAGTGGTAACTCAGTGATCTTGCCACCTTTCTGTGTTGGAATCACTAAGATTCTTGATTTGCACAGCTTTCAGCTTGGCCCAGATGCTTCCATTGTCTCTCATCTGCCTGTGACAGTGACAGCATTCCTGCTTGGCAAAGTAGGGCTGTACCACAAACACAAGTGTGAGCATCGGAACTGAGCGGAAATGGGTGTTCCTTGCTTTTAGTCATATCATTAAATAAATATAATAGGAATAAAATAAAACCTTGCCGGGGAGAACTCATGGGCTCCCAAGAATGCACCCTTGCACCCAGTTTGAAGAGTTCTGTGACAGCTGAGCTTCAAGGTGCTGTGGGAGCAGAGAGGCTTGAGCATCACAGCAGCCTGGGGTACAAGGCAAGAGGGGCTTCCTCAAATAAGAGAAGCTTAAAGATGAGAAATGTAAAGCTAAGCTCCCTTTTGAACCATACTTATGGCTTATTGTTTGATTTGGGGCTTCTGTTGAGTCATCTGGTACCAGGTTTTCCGGTCAGTCCTCTGATGTCCTGTGTGATTGGGAAAGCAGTATGAAGGTGGTTTCCATCCCTAGAAATAGTATATTGTGAAAAGTCAAGGTTTCTGAAAGGGATTTTGTAAGAAGGAAGTTTTAGGATCATGTCATACCAGGAAACAATTTACTGCTCAGCATAGGTTGTTGATTTATTTGAATGTCTTTGAACCATTATACATTTCCAAACCCGGATGCTTTGGGTGTGTTAAAAGGGTTTTGAATTGGGAGAGATACAATCTTGAGTTGTACCAATAATTTAATTCAACAGCATCCAACAAAGAAGGCTTTATTCTTAGGTCGTGTGCAGGCATCATAGTCTCAACTGGAGTAAACAGGATATTGGCTTCAATATGAGATGTTATTTAGAACACTCTTGAGACATTGTGAGGTAACTGTGTACTGAGGCCGAGAAGTGTTGGCTTACATTTTATTAAATGTCCATTTTAGTGTACAGCATTGTACCAGGAATGATAAAAAGCAAAACAGATACTCAAGGTCAGTCTAGATTTTGGTTTTAAATGCTTCCTCCCTCATCACCTTCTTTCCCTCCCATGGTTGAGCTAGGGATGAGAAACCCTAGGTTAGTAGGTTGCCAACTCAGCTTCAAGCCATGTGGGCTGCTGGTCTTTCTCTGACCTCAGAACCCCAGCACCTGTGTCTAGAAGCATCCGAGATCCTGGGGATCAATTTTAACTTTCAGTTAGTGGCACTCACTACCTTTTCCTCCTGAGAATACCTATTCTCCTCCTGCCTCCCCTCCCCATTCTCATGAGACTGATCTCTTGGGGTTAAATCTCTTTGGGGACTTTCATTTCTGCATGCCTGCCTAGAGTTCAGAGACATCTATTCCATTTCCCAGTTATTCTTTACATTTGCCTACCTCTTTCACTTTTCAGAGTATCTTCACGTATTTATCCTCACGGAGGACTCTGTGTTTCCCTGAGAGTAGACTAAGCAGGTGATACGGTCCCATTTTCTAATTGTGAGTGCTGTGGCCAGAGAGGTTAATGACTTGCCCAAGATGCAGGGGAGACTTGAGAACTTGTACTTCAGTCTTGATATTAGAATCCAGTTCCATCGACTGTTCATTGTAATGCTTTTTTTCCCCAGAAAAAAACTTTAAGAAAGGTGTAATCTATTGACAGAGATGTGTAACTGTGTAGTATATGTGTGTGTATGTGTGTGTATATATATATATATTTCTTGGGTGTGTATGTAGGAGCTTTGTCTGAATGTTGTAGCCCCTTTGGCCTTGTCCACCTCATGAAGAATGCCCTTTGGTACACCAGAAAACAACATCCCTGAAAGGGGCCTAGGAGACACCCCTTTCTGGAAGATTCCATTGTGCATAATTCATAGGCTCTCGGGGTTGGAAGAGACAAGTCATCTGGTTCACTAGGTGTTTGATGGTTAAATCCTTAGTTAGATCCCATTTGCATCCTCGAGGGCTATGGAATGATTTTGAGGAACATCCTTATTATTATACACAACCGTTAATGGCCTAAGGATGTTTCTGTGTTCTACCAAACTAAGTGAAATGCTTGATGACTTAAAAGAAAAAAAAATTCCTTTTTTTCCCCCTTGGGTCTTCAAGATTTTGGAAAAGTTCTATTTTTGAAACGTTTCCCTTGGAATTCTGTTAGCTGTTATGAAAACAGTGTCTGTTTAATGCTATTGTTTAATAGAATGTGATTTTTTTTAATGTGACTAAATGACGATAGTTTTCTTTTTTCTTTCTATATTTTTCTGTCTTACTTACAAGCCACATACCATTTCTTCCAGAATTGTTAACCATTTTGCTTAAGTTTGGTTTGTGTAGCATGCACAGGTGTTCATGCAAATGCTTTTGGTTCTTTTGTGCTTTAGCCAGAGATATTGAAGAAGAGAGGGTTTGAGATTTAATATTAGTGAAGGCTAATGGAAGACATATACTTGAAAATTCAGTAAGAGGCAGTAACTGGGACTGATTGTTTTCCCCCTTTGCCTTTGAATAGAAATGCGTGCCCATGGTTATAGAGGGTCAAGTGCGGTGCTAGAGCATCACTTAACAACCTGCACTTACAAATCTCTATCTGGAACCAGTGTTTCTTAGAATTAAAAAAGGGGACACATAGGGTATATATACTTATGCCCTGTACTCAGTGTATTCAGCTTTAACTTCTATCCTAAAATCATGAGTCCCGTAATATTGTGGCCAGCAGAGTCTTTGTGGGGAGCTTCAAATTTCATTGGGTTTATGTATTGTGGTTGCAGTGTACCTATGAGCATTACATTATCAAATAGAACATCCACTATAAACTCATGGGAAAGCTTAGATTTCATCTTTACAAATTTGCAGTCTAAGAGGAAATGAGTTTTTTTTGCCTGCAAAGACTCACATAGTCCCACTTAACTCTAAGCCTTTTCTGTAGATGCAAGGGTTCTACAGAGAGGCTTGAATGGAGGTGTGTGTGATGTTCTGTTATCAGTATCTGCGCTGTTCATGGAGCTTCTGCACCACAAGTGCTGTTTTACTGGTTTCCTGAAGGGAGTGGAGATAGAATAATCTCAGGAGGCTAACAGATGAACATTTCTCCACAAAGTTTTTGAAAGTCTAAGATCAGGTGAAATGGAGTAGAAATATGACTAAATATTTCACAGTTTGCGAATTTCCAAAGGGCTTCCATGTACAAAATTTCATGTTTGTGTTTGTGTGTGTGAGTGTTTTAAACTGTGTGAGGTAACCATAACAAGTATTATTACCCCTGTTTTACAAAAGACCCTGAATAGCCAAACTATTCTTGAAAAAGCAGAACAGGGCCAGGGGAATCACATTTCTTGGCTTATATTACAAAGCTACAGTAATCAAAACAGCATGATATTGGTACAAAAAAAAGACACATAGATCAATGGAACAAGATAGAAAGTCCAGAAGTAAACCCATGCACTTATGCTCAATTAATCCATGACACAGGAGGCAAGAATACACAATGGAGAAATGACAGTCTCTTCAGTAAGTGATGCTGGGAAAACTGGACAGCTACCTGTAAAAGACTGAAATTAGAACATTCTTTAATACCATATACAAAACAATTATTGTCCCTGTTTTCAAAATTAAGGGAAGCATGTCTGGATCATCATTTAGGTAATTTTCCCATCGTCACTGGATAAAGGGGCACTGAGGAGAGCCCAGATATTAGGATCTGACATTCATTACACTGTTCACTTTGTTTTTCTCATATAATCTTCCCCTTGATCCTAGAGACCACCGATTTTCAGTCTTTCTACTTAAATTTCAAGTGGCAGTGGGAGGAGATCAAGGCAGTAAGGCTGGGATCTGCATGGCAGATAGAAGGCTGAGAGGTCGTCAGGAACAGAGTGGGGTGGACAAGCCTGCACATCCTTTACTCATTTGTCCCGTAGTGTGATACTGTTTTTCATGAACCATCTTTGCAGTTTCTCCTGAGTTTTGCCTGGACATTGAAGTTCTTCCCCACGTTTCCTTGCTGCTGCTTTTCCTACTTACCATTCTTTCTTGTACTAGAGACCATGTTTGGCACAGTAACTTTTAGAGCAAGTGATTGTTGACTCTTCTCTTGAGCAAGGAAGTGAAAGTTTAAATATTATATCTCTGTGTGGTCAGCTGTAGGAACAGAGTGACTTAAGATATTGTTTATTCTCCAATTCATACAATTCATCGTTTATTCCCCAGTTCATACTTAATCAGAAGCATTTCCCCATGTCTTTAAACATTATTTGAAAATATTTTTTTTGATTCTTCAGCGTTCTATTGCATGAATTAGCATAATTTATTTACATGTTTTTCTAATTTGGATATTTAGGTTATCTTCTAGATTCTTCTGTGATATAAAATCGACTCTTTGGAGAAGGGAATTTTTAAGTCCTTAAAGAGATAAAAATCTGGTTTAAATGGTTTGCCCCAGTCATTATTTCATTAGTGCATTGTAACAGTAATTTCAATCAAATAAATATACAATTATTTTTCTGAAATAATACAATTGTGATAGTTTTATTTTTAGGTGGGGAAAATGCATAAAGATGGTCAATGAATGGAACAGACTTCACAATTATGTCATTAGTATTCTGACCATAGAATTTATTTAATAGTTCAGTTTTTATAAAAGGTTGGTGCAACAGCAATGTTTTTAATGTAGCAGGTTGATACATACGTTATAAATTTGGGAAAATTGGAACCAAATGATAACTAGTCATCCCTTTGTAAGAGTCATTAATTTATTGATGCTTATGTATTTTGGGGGGTGTCCACCTCAAACATTTGAGTTTGACTTTTTTTCCTTATGCATATAGAAAAGAGCTCACCGATTATGAGCAAATTAGCAGAAACTGAGGAGCCAACTTTTGGACTTCTTAAGGGTTTTATCTTCTGGAACTACGGCTTTCAATTTCCTGTGGGGGTGCTGGGGTGGCTTAGAAGAGAGAAGGGAGAAGTCAGAGGTCTTCATAATGCTGTCAGTCTCTCTCCTGCCTTTTCAGTGTGACTCACATGTCCTGCTGCTGCCCAAGATCCCATTGGCGCAGGCAGTGCGTAGACCAAGTTTGTCCTTGGTGTTCTGCCTCTTCTCTCTGGGTTTCTTATTTCCTGTCCAGTTTTTTCTTTCCCCAGGTTCTACACAAACCTCCTCATCATGGCATCTCCCAAGGCCCATAGTTCTGGAAAGGTCTCATCCTCTCAAATTCTTTGACATTATCTTTTCCAGGTGTTTTTGCTATTAAGAGTCTTTCTAGATTAGTTATTTCTTTAATCTTATTTTGATTCTGTTTGCCTAGTTCAGCACGAGAGTCAGAGTTCTACCTTTGGGTAAATTTTGAGGGAGAGGACAATTGGGTAAAAATGGATCTGGGAAGTCACATAAGTTAAAAAAAAAAAAAAAAGGGAAAAAGAAGCCTTTTGCCATTAGTGCAAAAGAGTGTTTTTTCTTTTCCCAATCTATGGTGGATAAAATGTGTGCACATACAGGAGTTTGACTTGCTGCCTCGAATAAACTCAGTATTCTTAGGATGAAGTCATACATAATTAATCACCTGTCTCTGCATTCTTTCCGAAGTGATGGCTCGTAGTGTTCACACTTGTGATAATTTATGTTTCCTGAGTACCAGAGCCCCAAGTCTGCCAATTAAGGAAGAAGAGGCAGTGGTGGTTATGTAACCTCGGTGCTCCTGTAACGTGGTGGGTAATTGTCTGTCTTTTTTTTTCCTTCTAGTGTCTGAAACAGTACATGCAGCTGGCAATCCGAGAAGGATGTGGGTCTCCCATCACTTGCCCTGACATGGTGTGCCTAAACCACGGGACCCTGCAGGAAGCTGAGGTATGGGTGAGCGCCCTGGTCCTTCCCTCTTTCCTGTGGACGTGATTTCCTAGGACCTTGACTCTTTATGTACCTCCCTCCCTGGGGGTCTCGAAACAAAATACAGTTGTTAACTTTTTAAAGGATTATTTTACTGCTACACATCTTTGGGTTCTTTATACAAATGGTTAAAGCTGTTATTTACTTGGGTTCTGTGTATAAATGCTCTCTCTGTTGAAGAATCTCTAGAATAGGAGAAAGTACTAGAAATCAAATTTACCAAGTGTGAGCTTTGGAGGCTGAATAGTGGGTGGTCTTGGGATCTTTACTTTAAAGATAAATGGGGGAAGCGGGTGGGAAGGCATAAATTGGGAGTTCAAGATTTGCAGATACTAACTAATATAGGTAAAATGGATAAACAACAAGTTTATACTGTACAGCACAGGGAGCCATATTCAATATCTTGTAGTAACTTATGGTGAAGAAGAATATGAAAATGAATATATGTGTGTTCCTGTATGACTGAAGCATTGTGCTGTACCCCAGAAATTGAAACAACATTGTAAACTGACTATACGTCAATAAAAATATATTAAAAAATAAAAAATAAAGATAAACAGGTAACAGATTAGCCACAGTTATAGACAATATAAACTATTGTGGTTTTACACAGGTAGCCTGAGTTGAACCATTTCCAAACAGCAGAGAAAGGCCTTTCATTCAGTTTTTATCAGGCACAGAAATGTCTTTTTGGAGTGAGTTCTTTTCCCGTTGTATTAACACTGTGTTATATCTCTTTTTTGTTGTTTCTTTCTTTCTTTTTTTTTTTTTTGGTGAGTATCTTGCCCTTAAATCTGCTTTGAACCTTCAGGTCCTGCTCCCTTTAAATCTGGTCCACACTCTTCTGCTTGCTTTCATAGCCAGGGTACCAGCTAACCCTTTCAGCTTATAAAACTGAGGCCCAGAAGGTCTAAGTAATTTGCTCAGCCGTGCCTATGTCAAGAGCAGAAGAGCTAGAATTCCAATCCAGTTCTTTCTGACCACCATAATTACATGACTTTGAGTAGAACTAGGTAGGTGGATAGAATTCATGATAAAGGACTTGGTGATTGGAAGCTCAGTGGCGTGCATGTGTGTGTAAATGTGTATGTGTGTGTATATGTGCCTATACCAATACACACACACATATACATGCTTTGTTTACAAATGGATGTTTTTACATATATGTCCTTCGCTTTGTAAGCAAAGCAGTCAAAGATGTTACAGACCAGTTCTTACCACTCCACCTCTGGGTTCCCAAAGTTCAGCTTAAGGAATATCAGGGAAGTGGTACAGATGAGCTTGAAGCGTTTTGGGGGAAAGGAATAAGAGGGATGCATCATGGTTTAGAAATTGTTCATTTTAGGCAAACCATGAAATACTTGCAAGCCAGAGCTGTGTCTGCCAGGGAATGTTACTTAATTCATGTGGACAAAATCTATCAAACAGAAATGAAGTGATGTTTCTAAATAAGTCCTTGAAATTAATCATAGTCCTGTCATCCAGATAAGCCTACATGTGACTGTTTACACTGAATTAAAATTAAAATTAGAGATTCATTCCTTTGGTTGCACTAATCATATTTTAAGTAGTCCATAGCTGCATGTGGCTAGTGGTTATCAAGTTTGGACAGCACAGAATAGAACATTTCCATCACTGCAGAAAGTTCATTACAGAGCAGAGTTCTAGACTTTACGTGAATGGTAACCATTAGCCATTGACACTTTGGATATCAAATGTTAGGGCTGATGTGTACAGATCAGTGAAGACAGGCTGTCATCTTAACTTTTCTGATTTTCTTAGTATAGACTTCCCCTACAGTTCTCTTCTTCTTAAGCCTTCCTTTTCCCTCTGTTCACATTCTCATTCACACTTCCCTAATGCTGATTTCATTGACCCAGCTTTACTTCAAAAACAATTTTACTTGTAGGCTGCATTAAAACCAAGTAAACCCATAATGGCTCTTAAAAATGACAGAAGGATATTTGAAAAACAGAACAAAAGCATATTGCAAACTAAGCTATGGCATTTCTTAGATTCGCCGAAGCCTGTTTCCTATTAGATGAGTAAGAGACACTGCAGGGCATTAAAGGACCATTTCTGTACTCACTGGTCTTGCTAAGAGCCTGACTATAGATGGGTGTGAATTACAGTAATCAAATGTTCTTAACCAACTTGTCACTATTTTTTTTTTTCAGAATGAAAAAATGTGGTAGTGGTGATGGTGACTGTCTCTCATTTGGATCTGAGACATGAATAGATTGTATGAGAGAGATTGGTAGCTTTGTCAGTTTATATGGGACAACTCCTTTCAGAGCAGATACTGCACACACATGAACGTGGGCTGTACCACCTCCCTTTCTGACTTGCTTGGCATCAAGCTTTCCTTATATCTGGTTATTACTATCATACACAGCTCTTCATCTAAATATCATTGAGTATACCCCAACAGGGCTCATCCACATTGTGCTTGACCGGATTCTGTCTTTTTGTGGCTTTTTATTCCATTAAAAAAAATGTTCATTTTTACAGGTCACACACAAATGTACTTTGCTTGTTAAGAGCAATTCTGATTAAGGCTCAGGTTCCCTTTTTGCTGCTGCAATTTTTATTACAATACATGGTTCTTCACCGTTCATTGTCTTATAAAATGCATGTGAGTGTAACATTTCTTCATCTTCAAAGGACACTAGGAATTTGAGCTCTTTCTTCCAAATGCTTTCCTGGGTAGGTCTAGCTTGCAAAGTTGACAGTGCTTCATATGCGTGTCTCCTGCAAGCTTTAAATCCTGCCTGTCTTTTTGTTTTTTTTTTAATTGAAGTTTAGTTGATTTACAATATTGTGTTTCTGGTGTAGAGCATAGTAATTCAGTTGTAGAAATACATATATTCTTTTTCATTATAGGTTATTACAAGCTATTGAGTATAGTTCCCTGTGCTATATAGTCGGACTTTGTTATTTATCTGTTTTATATATAGTAGTTTGTATCTGCTAATCCCAAACTCCTAATTTATCCCTCTCCCCTCCTCCCCTTTGGTAACCATAAGTTTGTTTTCTGTGTCTGTGGATCTGTTTCTGTTTGTAAATAAGTTCATTTGTATTATTACTTTTTAGATTCCACATATAAGTGATACATATGGTATTTGTCTTTCTCTGTCTTACTTCACCTAGTGTGATCATCTCTAGGTCCATCCATGTTGCTGCAAATCTGCCTGTCTTCTTAATGCATCCAGATTGGCCCAGTTATGGCCCTGCCTCTTACCTTTTATCAGGAGGAGCTTCATCAGCAAAGCATTCAAAGCCCAGTTCAATTACTGTTTGCTTATGTAAGAAACAGTAGAAAAGACAGCTTCCCTTCAGTGTCATGGAAGCTGGTGGGAAGCTGTGACTCTGGGGACTTGTGGCTAGAGGTGTGCCCATGGGGAGCCAGGGAAAAGTAAAATTTTCCTTCCTTGCGTCATCTGGTACTTTCAGCTGTTGCTCTGCAGCGTTTCAAATGTATTTGATCCAGGAATCTTGTCCAACATGAAATTATGAAAGGCAGGACACAGATGGTTGGTTCTGATAGCATTACTTCAGGCAAGGCCTTTGCTTGAAGTTAGTAGCCCTGTTAAACAAGCGATGACTAATTTGAGCAGTTTCCTTGCAGTGTCAGGGAAGCAGCATCCATCACTTGCTGGGAGAGCTTGAGCCATTTGTTTGGGCCGGGTACAATTTGAGTGGTGAGCACACGTCTATCATTACACGGCCTGAGAGGCTGAACTTCTTCCCGCTGCCAGCTGGCAATGGAAGGCAGGGGACAGCTTCTCACCCACTGATCGTCCTTCCAAGTCCCGGCGCACTGAAATAACCTGCCTTTACAGCTAGTGCCAGGCACCCAGAGGATGAATGGGTACATCTGCTCTTGTCAAGAATGGGGGCTCCAGAATTGCTACAGGAAGGGATTTAGGTGGGGCACTGTGCAAGGACCTGGATGGAGGGATGGAGGATTGGAATGCTAAGAAACTTGAAGCTACAATTGCAGAATAAACAGTTTTTACTCATATTGCATGTTTATTTATGGTGGCTTTCGTAAAGTCTGCTGGAATGATAAGAGATCCAATTGCCACCTCTCCCCCCATCACCCTTCAGCACTGTCTCCACTTGCCATCTCTTCATTTAACTCTTTTTCCCCCTATTATCAGAGTATGAATCCGGGGCAGTGGAAAAATGAGGGTGCCCAGGCAAGTGGCCAGATTGCTGTCACTGTGGTTTAGGGATCTGAAAGGGAAGGGGCTGAATGTGTCTGTAACAACTTTTGGCTGTATTACGTGTTGGCTGAAGAAGACTAAAACTTTGGGGTGGCGCAGGATAAAGGCATCTGCCGTGCTGGAGTCACTGGACATTTTTGAGATTCCCAGCTGGATGTTATTTTAGAACATATTTAAAACTTTTAGAACACATTGAAAACTTTAAAAACTTTTTAAAACATGTAGTTTTAAAACTACATGTAAGTGGAGAATCAAGTTTCTAAGCTTCTTTAGCTAATGGCAGACATAAGCAATGGGGTAAAGGTGTCACATGGAAGTGCCCGAGGGCACATCCCTTTTACCCACAGATGAGCTGAGGGAGAGGCGGGAGGGATGATGTGGGAAGGTGTACTGAAGCCTCAGAGAACAGATGAGAAAAGAAGACCAAAGGCAGTCTTTTTCTGAAAGGTTCCTGGCCCTGGAATTCCAGGTCTCTTCCCCGTCTTTCACCTCCGCAGTGGGCTCTGCCTTCCGGCTCTTAGACAAGGATGCCCGCTTGCTTTTTCACCCAGGGTTTGATAGCTGGTGTGAGCTTGGCTTACTGCACTCGAGTGAATGGGTGAATGTGCCAGCTTTCTTTTTCTGTTCGGGAGGGCAGTTCTTATTTTCTGGGTTGAAATAGAAAACATTCTTAATTTCTGTATTTGCATGATAAAATACTTATCCATAAAGCCCATGTTGTTTCTCTTGCCAATAGTTTTTGCAAATCATAGCATCTCAAAAATTGCCGGAACCTTGACATGCTGTGATGATCTGCTAGTGATCAGTTCCATTTCCAGATACACTGGTCTATTGTTTTCTATGTTCAGCCTGTTCTTTAATTTTTAAAAGCAACTGAAGCGGAAATATAATTTAAAGGGCTAAACCTTAGTGAAGTCTGGCCTTTTTTTTTTTTTTACGCCTCTTCTGTTCTGACTTTCCAGACCTTGATGAGTAACATGTTTATGAAAGCCAACCCCTAGCTTCTGTGTTTTAACCATTCCACTTTCTTAACTAAAAGACAGTGTATCTTGTATTTATCAATGTAAGGAGAACACACTGCACTCTTAGCCAACCTGCTTCCCTGGCAAGCTGGTTTTCCTGTCTTCCCCCTCTCTTACTTTGTTTTTTGTAGGGTTAGTGTCAATGTAGGTGGTGATGCCTGCTTAAATATTATGGTCATGGTTAACAATGATACACAAGGGTACACCTTCCTTTTCATTTCTTCTCATTTGTAAGATATTAGATATATCCAATTACCTGTTATGTGTAATAGTCTCAGCACCCCCCATACACAGATATTCTGAGTCCCCTGGATATGCTCTGGCACAGGTGGAGGGAAGCAGAAAAGCAAAGACTTTCAGCAGAGTAAGAACTGGGTATTTAATAAGCAGCCTCAGGTTAATTTTTACCAAAAAAAAAAAAAAAAAAAAAAGACAATGGTTGCAGGTAATTAGTAGCTTCTTATTGTTATTGTTCTGGTATTATTGTTCTTATTCTATTACAATGAAATTGAACTTGTTTTCTCTTTGAATTGAAACTTTTTTTTTCTGTTTGGAAAGAATTTTTAGGACGATGAGGAGGAGGAGGAAAAGTGGTCTTTCATGCTTGGATAGGAGGAGAGAGACATTTTTATTTAACAGATAGATTAGTACAAATTTCAAAGGAGAAATAATAAATCACTTTAAATCAAGTTAAGGATTTTTTAGTAGTTGCTTTGAGGGGAGTGACCTCTTGATACTTGAGAAGATACTTAGAAATTTGTGTTTCTATTATTTAAATATGGATCTGGTTAGTAATGGATTCGAATCCAGTAAATAAAGTAGATATCTTTCATCCATACTGACCTAAATAAAATGAATAAACAAATAAATGAGGGATAAGGGACAATTCTTCTTTATAGTAGAATTGTAATGAACAGATACAGAATGAATAATGGACATAGAAAATCACTCTTAAGCAAATACCACAGTAATAATTATCATAGGCAAGAATTATTGACGGATACAAAAATTAGCAAACAAAGGTATGATGAGAAATAGGATATTTGAAGAATCTTAAAATATCTCCCTACAAGATACTTGTTGATTTCAAGGGGTGGATAAACCTGGCAGATAGCACTTTAACCAAGTTAAAAAGTTAACATCAACAGTATTGAGACAGGTTGTCCTCATGTCCCTCCTGACAGCCCAGCACCACTTCTGTGATGTTCTTGCCCAAAATGCATAGTCTCAACCCTATCATGAAAAAGCATCAGATAAACCCAAATTGGAGAACGTTGTACAAAATAACAAGTGGCCTGGACTAGTCAAACTTGTCAAGGTCATGAAAGCCAAAAACAGACTGCAGAACAGCCACAGATTGGAGAAGGCTAAGGAGACATGGCGACTAAACGCAAGGTGGTAACCTGAGCTGGATCTTGGACTGAAAAAAATGAAAAGACATTAGTTGGACAGTTTGTGAAGTCTGAATAAGGCCTGCAGATTGTTTAATTATTTTGTGTCAATGTAAATTTTATTATTACATAATTAACTATTATGTAAGGTGTTCATTTCACACTAGGAGAAGTTGGAGGAATGGCATTTAGGAACTCTGTACAATTTTTGCAACTGTTCATAAGTCTAAAATTATCTCAAAATAAAAAAGTTAATAAGGAATGTCTTGGTATGGTTTTGAATGATCTGGAATTTCTTGGTTGGCAGGAAGAGGGTAATTGATACCGCAAGACACCTCATTATCATCTCTTTTATTCTCTAGAATTTTCAATTTTGCAATCAATTTTAGTGTCCTCGTGTTCTTTCTCTTCTTCTTCTTTTTTTTTTTTTTTTTAAAGCAGTAGCTCCTTAACCTGTGGCCTGATTGAGCCTTCAGTCATCATCCTAACACATGAATTTCAGTTTTATAATTGTAAAAGGCATTGAGAAATAGTGACTTAGCTCCAGATAGCAATGGGACCAGGAATTTAATACTTTGGATCATCATTTTTTCTTTTTAAACTTGGTCCAGCTTTCTCTTATCTAAAGTCAAAGTATAACAGGAACATTTCAGAAAATTAGCTGTAATCTGTGAAATCCAACAAATAAGAAGATCAAGGAATAGATCTGTTTTTAAACTTATGTGTGTATATTGACTTCTGAGTAATTTAAGTTCCTTGGAGGCAGCCTCTGTATCTCCTTCCTCTTTTGTGTCCCCGGGCTTCCAGCCAATGCTTTACCCGTAACAGACTGTCACTGAGTATATGGGAAGATACAAATCCAGAAAGTAGGGACTGGCGAAGAGAACGGTGTGTTTTGGTGTCAACTTTATTCCAAAAGGATTAAACACAGTGACACAGTGAGAAGTGATGGAACTAATTTTTTGTGATCACAGGTTTCAACAGAAAAATTGTTTTACCTGATTAAGGCCTAATTCCATATAAAACTTTGACCTATAAAATAATAAGTAAGAGATTCAAAGTAGAGTAAGAGCCAAAAGAAATTAGAGACTTCAGACTTCCCTGTTGACAGTAATGTACCTCTGGTGAAATTTATCTTTCTCACTTAAAATTAAACATCCATCTCTACTGTTGTTGACTTTTTACTGCATTAATTTCTGTCATTTTTCTCATTAGAATTTCATCTGTATCTAAAATATCTTATCTCCTATTTGCTTTGTCTTGCATCAACTCAGTTTGACTTAGCTGTTATATAAATGGCTTGTCGTTGGAAAAAAATCAGAGTTTTTAGGGGTTGACTTTGATGGCTTTGAAGAGGGGCTTCATCAGTTCAGAAACTATTTTAGATGGTGTTACGCAGAATACAAGACTGTCCCATAGAATCAAAGACCTCAAGTAGCATTTTGGGGGGGGGGAGTGTTAAAAATAGATTTCTGGAACATTACGGAGGTCTCTCAGGCTCAGATGACGTCATTCCCCAAGTTACCTTGGTCCAGAAGTTAAAGTAGTGTCAGATTGTTTGTCCTCCACTTGCAGTGCATCAGTGACTAAGTCAGGAATCCAACTCCGATTCTTTAATGCTTTCCATCCCTTCATGAGCCTGCTTCTTCTGTCTCCAACTCTGCATTTTATTTGAGACAATTTTGTCTTCCAGGTAGTATTATAACTGGCTGTCAGTATACTCAAAGCCTAACTTTAAAAAATTATGATAAAATACACATCATGTAAAATTAACCATAACTATTTTACAGTAATTACTAAGAAGCTTTTATTTAAGGTGCCAGATGAAAATGAAACATTTCCCCTCCAACTGGAGGAAAAATATTATAATTAAATTTATGTTTTGCCATATTCTACTTGGCACAAAGAAGACTGAAATTGCCTGTTTTGTGGTTTCTTCATACATTTTAGCTAACTTAATTTGATTCATTTGAAAAATAAACATTGATTTTTGTGTGCGTGATGGGGAGAATTAGATTTTCAATACCTTTTAAAATGTATTATATTTGTTACGTATCATTTTAGATGCCTCATTTTTAAACTCAGCCTTTCTCAAAGCAGACTTTCTTCCATTAGTTGCAAGAACGTGTATCTAGATACATTTTCTACCAAAATATGAAATGCTTTACAGTTGGAGTTGCCAAGGCTATGACTGTGTCCTTTATCAATTTGCTGAGTGTCTGGAAACCTCATATAAAATCCTTTGATTTTTCTCAGTTATAAGTCTTTTAATCCATGTCCGTGTACTTCTATATGGACGTCAGTAGAATTATTACTTTTAGAATGCCAGTTTAAGAGCGGTTAGCTTTTCCTGCGTCTGGCTTTGAAATGCAATTTAAAAATGAATGATCTGAAATGTCATTTAGTTAGATGTGAATCATCGTTGTTTACTAGTGCTATCTGAAGTGGAAATGGGAGTCTAGCCACAAGAAATATCTTAGGCATTTCCTTTTCGCCAGGGCATGGATGGCAGTGAGTGATCACCAAAGGCCCTGTAAAGTGATTTTTGTCAGAAGAAATAATTTTTCGTATTGCTTAGAAAGTACTATTCCCTGGGTGACTCACGAAGTTTTCTTAATTCCTGAGGTGCTATCTACCTGGTACTAGTTTTCTAAGGTTCTAAAACTAGAACTATAATCTTTTTTTTTTTTTTTTTTGGTAGTCAACCCAGCCACTCCCTGCACTTGAATCTTCAGGCAGTGGCTCTGTTTGAAGAATAATGCCCAGTACGATAGACTATAATCTTTTAAAATTTTCTTAAATAGCCAAAAGGAGCATCGGTCGTATATGTACACAAATAATTTGGGAAGTCCAAAAATGTGGTTATCGGTCTTGTTAGCTGCTGATCAAAGAATGGGAGGTGATCAGTGAGGTCTGTAACTGGTGCCTTAAGCAGAGACTTGTAGCTGTTGCAGAAGATGGGGATAATTTGGCAATTGCTGCTTGTGTTAATGCATGAACAGTGTAAAGAAAAAGACATTGCAGACAATTGGTATAGAGGGGATACAGAAAGCCAGACAAGAGAAAGGGGTCATAACCCAGCAAGTCCCTTCTGGATATATATATCCAAAAAACAAAAACACTAATTTAAGCACATACATGCACCCCAGTGTTCATAGCAGCATTATTTACAATGGCCAAGATATAGAAGCAACCTAAATGTCCATTAACAGATAAATGGATAAATAAGATGTGGCACATACATATGTACACACACACACACACACGTGCGCACATGCGCGCACGCACACGCACACACACAATGGAGTACTACTCAGCCATAAAATTTTTTTGCCATTTGCAGCAACATGGATGGACTTGGAGGACACTGTGCTAAGTGAAGTAAGTCAGACAGGGGAAGACAAATACTGTATGATATCATTTATGTATAGAATCTAAAAAATGACAACAAACTAGTGAATATAACCAAAAAAAGAAGCAGACTTACAGATCTAGGGAACAAACTAGTGGTTACCAGTGGGGGGTGGGGAGGGGCAACGTAGGGGTTGGGGAGAGGAAGGTACAGGCTCTTGGGTGTAAGATAAGCTCAAGGATGTATTGTATGACACAGAGAGTATAGCCAATAATTTTGTAATAGCTGTAAATGGAAAGTCACCTTTAAAAATTATATAAAAATTTAAAAAATAAAGTCAAGAAAAAGAGATCATAAAACAGACTGGTAATTCAGGGCTCTGTGATGACTGAAGTCTCATCTTTCTAACATCTCTGCTTTCAGATTGCCTGTTTGGTACCTGTGGATCAGTTTCAGCTTTATCAGCGGTTAAAGTTTGAACGAGGTATGTATGCTCTCTGCTTTTGATCCTGATGGCGAGTGTGTTTTTTACATGTGTCCTCTTCACACTAACCTGCGTGGAAGATCAGGGCAGCTGTGGGCTGTCAGCAAAGCCACAAGGGTACTCAGAAAAAAGAAAACTGTAATGGCAACATAAACTTTCAACTTTCTCAGCCACAGCCAGAAAAAAATGCAGACTAGCAGGAAATATAACTTTCCTTATGTTGGCTGTTTTTGTATTTTTAATTCGGCTCATGTGAGAGAAGTTCTGCAGAAGTTGAATAGTTTCACAATAACAGTATGACAGAAAGACGTGAACCTCAAAATGGGTTTTACCACCAGTTTTCCTTCTCTTGAAGATGATTTCAAAACCTTAATCCACCCAAACATTTTTACTGCTCATTGTAATAGTCACTCCGTTTGTTCTTCTGATCCTACACTTGTGATTACAGTGATGGCTGAGTCTGTCACCCTAATGCTGTTTACAGTGTATAGAACTACTTTCTGACTTTGGACTTGGGGTAGTTTATATAGCTTTTCTATTTATATTGCCTTTTCATCTGTAGGAATTATTTTTTGGTGTGTTTTTCCATACCTGGTAAGTAGGAGAAAATTGTTTCCCCTGGAATTCATCAGACTGGTGTAGCCTCGTCGAGTATGTAACATAAACTGTAACCTAGCATGAACATACAATTTTCTGACTGCTAGCTTTTTAATCGGGATTAATAAAGTCTAGAGATGAGAGGGTAGGGGAAGAGATGAACATTTATCTGTCATGTGCCAGGAAATTTGGTAAGCACAATTACCTTCGTCTCATTTAACTTTTGCAATTACCCTGACACGAAAAAAGAAAATCATGCAAAGCATAAAGTGGGGAAGAGTTAGGAGTGTTTGCAGGGGATGGTATTTGCTACCTATGACCACAGTTTGGTTCAGTCTCGTAGGCTTTTTATTTTTAGCAAGCCAAAAGCAGCTTCATCTCTCATGAGCAGATCATTTAACTGAATTTGTAAGGCTGATATATTAAGGTGAAGTTCACTAAAAAATTCTTGGGTTACATTACCTGAATTGCATGGTTGCCCTGTAGAAACATGCAAACAGGATGCTGTTGAACATGGAATCAGAACCAGCAGAGTCAGATGAATTTTAGGTTTCCAATGGATGAAGCATAGCCTTATTCCCTGTCCTGTGTGGATTCTTAGCCAACTAGAGGGATTAATGGTGCGGTAGTTTATATTGGACCCCCTGATCCTTCCACGTGGGCTGATTAGATTGGACATTATAACACATCAGATGCTGATTAATGGGGTCAAACATCTGCCCTGCCATTCTCCCACTTTATCCTAATATCCTCTCATATAAAAATAAATCATTGCTGGAACTTAGACATTCACCCTGTGGATGGATGTGACTGGTAGCCAGTGCCATGATTTGAGGGCTTCTTACCTGGAGAAAGTCAAAGGAGTTAGGTTGAATTTTCAGACTTCTTCTTAAGCGGTCAGAGCTGTCAATCCCACCAGTCCCACTCAGTAACCAGGGCTCAGCCATTTATAGCGTTCTGTTGCCCCAGATGCTCCTCTGGTCCTCCATGACCACCGACCTCGTCCCCACCCACCTGCTGCCCCATCTATCAGTAGCAGGCCTTATTCATCATTGTTTCTGGACGTTTTATTAGCTAAAATTTTCCTTTTTTTTGTAATTGATTCTAATTAATGTCTGATTCTAATTAGACAAATTCTAGTAGTATGGTGCTACACAATGCAGTTTACTTGATTGGGATGATCTTTATCTAAATTGTATACTTCCTTTTTAAATGATAGACTTCATGCCCACCTCAAACTCAAAACTTACCAGCAAGGTGAGTGTGAGGGCTATGTCAGGAAAATATTTTGTGTGGAACTATTTAAAAGGGGATCTTGGGATGTTATCAAATACTAATATTATGAATGGGTTAAGTAACTACTGGTAGAAAGTGAAAGTCATTGACTGGACTCTGGGGCAGAACTGGAGAGGTTGTTTTTACTCTGAGAAAATGTAGAATCAGGTAAGTGGCAGCTCCTCTATCTTAGGAAGAAAAATTATCATTGGTTTTGTTCAATTCGTATTGCTACCAAGTTCTTTTCTCAGTTTTTAGTTTGCCATCCAGTGTTTTAATTTTCCTGTGACACGTTTGATTAGCTTGTCTTTTACGTCTTTGTTTTCATCTATGTCTTTGAGGGGAAAATCTTTTGAATAGGAATGGTCCAAAATCATCACTCTGTTTACGCAAATCAGAGAAGTGCCATTTGGCATTGATTGGTTAGTCTATGAATTCACTTTCCGTCCATCTGTGATTTTTCCATTGGCTACTGCTGTGTTTGTAGATTTTCCTTTCTGGGTCTGTCTTCCAATATTAACAAAGAAAAGGGAGTACTGAGTTTGACATGTGTTCATGATTATTGCTTTACTTTCTACTGGTTCTCAAAGCATATGTCTGATGATTAAGGTTAGAATTTTGTTTGTCTCTTGTTTCCAGAACCTACTTTTTCAATTATTTTTTTTTTTAAACTGGGCTAAGATTATCCATCTCTAGTCCTTAAACACTTTTTCCAATTTTTGTGACCCTTTTAACTTACTGTGACTGCAAGTTGCTTCAGTTCCTTGGCAGGTTAATGTGTCTGTTCTTGGACATTTGTATTATCATATAGTGGCTGGAAACTCTTACAAATGGTGTAAGTGCCATTATTGTTCTCCTTCATAAAAAGGTGACTGCAATGGGAATTTGTTTTCCTGTTATCACCTGTGAATCCTACTGCCTTCACTGGCATATTCAGTATGTAAGTTATGTATGTACTGAGTATCTGTTATGTGCCAGGGGAAGTTCCAGGGGTGGCTTCAAGCTGTGGTTCCCTCTTTCTTTGAAAGCTCTTTTGTTCTCAGCAGTTTTCACCAGCCTCCTTTCATTTGGAGTCTTCACATTTATGACACGGCTCTTCAAATTTCACCTCGCTCTTGTGTTTGTCCTGGGTGAAATGCTCCCACTCCACCTTTGGTATCTGATTATTCAAGTCTTATCTCACCAGAGCTCCCTGTGTAGCTGTTTGGCTTCTTTTAGTGTTTTTTTTTTCTCTTTAAGGCTGCATGACACTAAATGACTTTATCATCAGTTCAGCTTTATTTTTTTAACATCTCCCACTTCTCATTAGTCACCTTCCTTTTCGTAGTTTCTGATCGCAAGCTTAGTCTTATCATCTCTGTGTGTACGTGTGTGTGCAGGCACACTTTTTTTTTGAGCCTGATTTTCTGGTGTTTTGTGGTAAATATATGACAAGTGTAGGGTTTCCTTCTCAAGCTACTCTGTGCTTTCAGATGATAACACTTTCTCCTCCACTTCTCAACTTCTTCAACTTTACCATCCAGTTTTTTTTTTTGTTGATCACATTTAAATCTACAACAGCACCCTCTAGATGTTTCCATAGCTCTCCTAAACTGAAATGTCTGCAAAAAAAGACATCTAATAGCAGGTTAGGTGATATTTCTAAAGGGGTCCTGAATTAGAGGCACAATGTTAAGTGTTTGCTTCTTCCTGTCTGTGCTTCCATTTCCTCATCTATAAAATGGGGACAGTAAAGGAATGATTGTCCTCAGGCTGTTGTGGAGAGTAAATGAGTTAATACTGAGGTTGTCACGGTGTGCATTCAATAAATTGTTACTATCATTATTGTTATTTTTGTCATTGTTGTTCAGCACTTCCACCACCAAATCATGTCCCTGGTTTTTTAAACTAAACTAAGAAAGCATCTTCCAGAATCTAGATCGTACCTGGGACTGAGTGCACAGTAATATCACTCCGTTTTCTTTTCTTCTTAATGCAAATCTTTTTCACTGTGTTTCCATCCTTACTGTTCTAGATTCTGGAGAGTTGTATAGAAACTTGATAATCAGTACAAATTTCTTACACCTCTATCATATCAGTTTCCTTCATACAGTGTATTCTCTTTTTTTTTTTTTCTGCTTTATTGAAGCTATTTTATTTTGAAGGGTGGTAATTAGGTTGATTGATTGATTGAAATACTGGGGATTGAACCCAGAACCTTGTGCATGCTAAGCATCTGCTCTACCACAGAGCTATAGCCTCCCCTGCCCATACAGTGTATTCTCACCCAAAGCATGAATCCACCTTCTGTGACCATCTCCGAGGAGATCATGACTTGCTGAGATGAAGTGTTCGAAGTTGCTCCTTAAAGAGAAAAGATTTTCATGATGATAGGGGTTTTATAGTCTATTTAATGATGTGATTGTATTTTTACAAAAATAATGGTATTCTAAGACTAAAAAAGGCCTGATTCCATTATACTCTCATTAACCACGAGTTATGCAAACTCCTGACTTTTATTGGTCTCAATATAACAGTGTTAGACTAGATAATCTCAAAAGTTGTTGCCAAGTTTGAAATTCTGTGGTTCTCGTCCATTATCTTAAGAGCAGTCCCTCTGCTGATGGCCACCTCTGTTTGGGTGTGTTTACTGTAGCAGATGTTAATTCCAATCAGTTTGGTTTAATTGCATTTTAAGTATCTGCAGAAGACCTTTGTTCTTTGAGATAGCAGAAAGCCAATTAATTTTGGCATACTTAAAAATGCAGTGGGTCATAAAAGTTAAAACAGTTTGAATTATTTCGGCTGATAATCAAATTAGCTTGAGTGCATGGTGTTTCCCACAGTAATAAAAGTGCATGCAATGTCTTTTTTTGGCACAGCCTCACAATGGTTGAAGATGGCAGAAAAGCCACTCATGTTAGCTGAGAGAATATATAACAGGATTAAAAAGCAATCTCCCCATGTCTAATGCTGATAGTTTCAGGTGGGAAAACCAAGAGTCTTGAGTTCAGTTTTTGAAAACTGAAAACAATTATTGGGGTCAGACGTGGTCTTTAGGTTTCATGGCAGTTTTATTTTCTTAGAATGTTTCTATTTCCTAATAATCGTCAGAGTACAGAATTAGAAAATAGTTTTAAACAGCATTTCCTGCCTTGCATAATTTACATGAACAAGCAGAGTCTGGGGATCAGATAGTCTTGGGCTTTACTTCAGAAATCAATTCTAATTTTCATAAGTAAATTCCAGTTCAAGTCTGTGACTTCGTCTGTCTCTGATATAAGTATGTTCCAGTTAATCACTTTTAAATCATGTTCAGAGTAAAGTGTTGGGGGCACTATTCTCTTTTTCTAGATTTCTTAGCTTTTCCCCACCTCAGAGCTACAGGAAGCTTTCATCACTGCTGATACAGAAGAAATGAATTGATTATGCACTGGGGTTTTTTTTTGTTTTGTTTTTTTCATAATTTTGGAATAGAAATTGGAAGGAGGAAGGAACTAATAACGCTTAAGAGTTTGGGATAAGTGTGCATTTTGTTTATCAACATTATAACTGTGTTTCTCAGGCCACAAGCCAGGAGGTGGAATTGAATTCACAATGATAGTAACAAAAAGTGTTTTAGAAAGTCTCCCATTAACCCCGGGGGCTCTCCTTCCCTTCAGACTCCTCTCAGATAATTGGTGTGCAGGCGAGAGTGAGGAGAAGGCGGCCCTGGCTCATGTGACAGTGATTTGGCTACCACCTGGTGTCCATTCATCTGTTCCTTTTTAGCTTGGGTTCTGGAAGTCCTGTTGGCTACCAATGTCTGATGCCTCTTCAGTGTTTTTCCCTTTTCTACCAATCTGACTTTTAGGCCCCACCCACTTGTGATACACTCTGGTACCTGAGATATATACAGCAAAATTGTGCTCTTAATGGCCTATTGGAGTTATAATTTTAAAAAAGTGAAACAACTCTTAACTTCTGTTGACTTTTACTGGAAGCTGCTCTTCTGGGAGCTAGACTGAAGGTCAGTCAGAAGGGCAGATGCCATGTTTTGCTCAGATACCTTTTCGGGGTAACATGGCCAGGCGTGGATGTCCGGACCCCTCTTCCAGTTGAGGGAAGCTGTTCTCCAAGAGACTCCAAGACGCCCTGTACAAAAATCTCTGTGGGTAGTTGTTTCTGATCTCTGGAAATGCCTGAATGCAGGGCTGAGCAATACAGAAACTTGCCACAGAAGCTCTTTTTTTTTTTTTTTTTTTAACCATTGGGAATTGATCTATGGATACCATTTCTTTCTTTTTCTTTTTTCTTTTTTTTATAGATGCCATTTCTTATACTTCTGTTGCTTCATTCATTTACTCAATGAATACTATGTTCCAGGCACCTTTCTAGGTCAGTGTGGTCAACTGGGATGACAGTATCCAGCTGAATCTCTACCAGGAAATTTTGACAGTGTCACCTTCAAAATACGCTCTGAATTCTCAGTACTTCCACTTCTAATGTGGGTCGTCTTGATTGGGTGTACCATCTTGAATTAGATCAGTACAATAGCCTTCTAGTTGATCTCTCTGCTGCTACTTTGTTCTGCTACCATCTATTTTTTTTTTCCTACAGCAGCCAGAATAATCTTTTAAAAATGGAAATCATACCACAGCACTCCCCTGATCAAAATGGCCCTCCCCTGCAATGGTGTCTCATCAAGTGTGAGCCTTATCATCATGATCTGCCTTCAGGCCCTTGGTGACTATTCCCAGATAATCTCCTGGGGACTCTTCCCTCTGCTCACTTAGCGCCTTGTAAAATTGGCCTGCCTTATTACACATGTAAATCTCTTCTTTGGCATTATTGGGATACAAGTTGGAAATCTGTGGCTGCTGATTCATGGCTCTGATTTATAGGCTTAAATGTGATGATTAAAAATGCACAGCTATGAAAAAAAAAAAAACCCTCAAAAGTAGAACTAATGTTTGCTCAGTGTCATCTGGTTCTTACAAATGTAACAGTCCCAAAGGCTTATCTTTCCCAATTCTAACCAAATTAGTAGTTACCCTGTTGAAAGAGTAGAAAGTGTGCATTTGAGTTGAGGGGTCTCTGTCATGAATCAAAAATAGAGAAGTCAGAGAGAAAAACAAGTGAAAGAAATATTCTCTAGAGACACCAATGTACCTGTTCTTCTCGTTCAAAAATAACAGAACTCATGAATTTCTATAGAAGACTTGCGTGTGGCTATTTGACGATAAGGGCTAAATCTTCAGTCTTGTCTGTAGCTCCAGTAAGAAGAATTGAGTCACTACTCCTTTGAATACTCCATTCTTAACTCCTTGTTAATTAACTTTGCTCCTTACTTTAACATAGAAATATAAAACTGGAGAGGACTTGCACGAGTTTGGCTAGATTGCTCCCCACCTCCTCGCCCGTCCTCTTCCCACCAGAATAGCCATTTACTCTGCCTTTAACGGTTTATCAAGAGAACGGTAGCAGACCTCCCTTGGCAAGTATCTTTAATGTAGCTAGAGCAGTATTTAAAAGATGTAGGACAAGCTCAAGCACCTGTATGAAAATCTGTGCTTCCAAACAAAAGGTACATGGACAAATGATACCGTATTGCTACTGTGGGTGCCTCCTGTATTGATGGACTTTGCTTTAGGCTTTAATCATGTGAGATTCTAACTAGCAGAGCTTTCTTTTTATTTAAATTATTTTAGAAGGTGGCTGATGGGAGAAGGGGTCCGTTTGAGAGAAGTAATTGGTTTAAATCAGTAGGTATTTGGTTTCTCTTGTCTCCCCTGACCCTCTGCATTTATAAAGGGAAATTTTTTGATCCGCTAGGGTGGACGGGAATATCCTGAATGCATCCCGTCTGATTGGTGCTGATTGGCTTAGTGGGGGGGTGCTTGAAACCCTGGTGGGGAGATCCAGAGACACCTCCTTGTGACATGCTGTGCTTCTAAGTGCAGAACCTAAGCCTGCCCTCTAGGGTGGCTCTCCCTGGAGTTGAAGATCCCAGACAGACATGCAAGAGCAGTTAATGAACAGTAAACTAGAATATATAACCAAAAACCAAATACTCTTTAGAAGAGTATTTGGTTTTTCATACACATGTGAGTGTGACTTCTAGGATAAAGACCTGACTGTATATAGGATGCTCAGGAAGCAGGAAAAGTTGATCAGCAAATATGGTTGAAAGAACCACCTCTTCTAGTTAGGACTTCTCTTCTTTTTGTGCTGTATGAATTCTGTTCTTCCCTTTCCCACTCTGTGCTCCACACTTGTCTGTGCCAGCTTTGGTTTTAGATATTTATGCTTTCACTCTCAATTTGACTTGCGTTCAGTGATATGTTGGTAAACAAATTTTTGAGGGGGTGGGGGTCGGGAGAGGAGGCTTTTGATTTATAGTGTTTGCCAGTTTACAGGGTGTAAATACTTCCACTGTGGCCGATTTCCAGCAGCCCGTGTGACGTCGCTGAACGAGGAGTTGGAAAGAATGTGGGGGGTTCTTGTGAGTCAGCAAGAGCCCACTCCTAGACGTGACTTTTGGTGTCCTTGCTCAGCATTTCCTTTAAGTACAGAAGGAGACTCATCTTTTATTTTTGTGCCTTCCAAACTCTGGCTGCCTACAGAGTTGCTGTTCCAGGGTTTTTCATTTTTCTTTAATCTCTGTTTATGTGGCACTGTAGCTCTTTCTAACTTAATCTCCTTGTGTTTCATCTCAGCATGTGTCATCTGCTGTGTGCTGCAATGCGGAGGGACTAGTTTTACCTCCTGATTCTAGAGCTGATTAAAAGGGGACACTTTATTGTGGATGCTTGGACAAAAAAAAGCATAAAAAGCTTTCTGTATATTAAAATGTTTCTGTATTTTAAAAGCTTTCTTACTTCCATCCCCTAAGATCTGCTCACAGATGTTTGTTAGTGATTTTATTTTTGTTATCTTGCGAGATGGTCTGCTGGTTATCACATGGCCTATTCCATGAGTACCTGCTCTAAGAAGTGTGGCAGGGCTGAGTGACCTCGTAGGTTTGGATCCGTCTTGGAGACCAACAGTAGAAATCACCACCCTTGGTTGTACTACGCTTCCATAAATGTTGGCCTAGAAAAGAGAATAAATGGAGGGGAGAAATCTTCAAGCTTGAATGAAAGGCAGTAGACCATCACGTTTTCTTTCTTTACGCTTTAGAAGTTCACCTGGACCCGTACAGAACATGGTGTCCCGTGGCAGACTGTCAGACGGTGTGCCCTGTTGCGTCGAGTGACCCAGGACAGCCTGTGCTGGTGGAGTGCCCTTCTTGCCACCTGAAGTTCTGCTCCTGCTGCAAGGACACTTGGCATGCAGGGGTCTCCTGCAGAGATGGTCAGCCGATCGTCCTGTCAACAGAGCACGGGTAAGAAAGGAGACTTTGTCCTTGGGATGGTCCGCTAGTATTCTTAGAAGTATGTTGCTTGGAGGAGGTGTAATCTTGGGATGGGATTTCAAGATTAGTTGTTTCCCTGCAGAAGTATCTCAGAATTGGTAAGTTGTTAACAAAGAAAATAACCCAATAAGCATTTCTAAAGGGATTTTAATTATTTACCCCTGCACCCAACCCAGAGACGCTTTCAGATGTTGCTGAAGTTGGCATTTGTATGAGTTTTGATTTCTCTTGAGGTAGGGAGGCATGCGGTCCCCTGGTTCTGACTGGGACAGCGTGGCTTGTCCATGGCTGTTTACTTCGGTACCATAACCACCTGCAACTGATAAGCCTCATACCTCCCGCTTGCGAAGTGGTGCAGAAATGATTTTTTCCCCTGACTAAATTGCTGGCTCGTGAGGTGTCTAGTCATATCAAAAAGAACACAGCGGTGGAAACAACAGCCCTTCGGTGTAGCACGCTGCTAAAATTCGTGTGTGCTAGGGGAAAAGAGCTGATCTTTCAATACTTTATGCTCTGAAAACACGGTGCCAGGGTTGAGATTTTGTTATGATGAGAAGCAGTTCACCCCGTACCTTGAAGGGTGGAGGGTTTTTTATGGCAACAGCAGGGCCCGGGGTGAGAGACCTCTGTGTTTGATCCCTTGCTGTGCTAGGGGCTGTGGCTGATGTGGCATCAGCAAGCCAGCGCTGTACGTCCAGTTGGCTTAATCACCCAGCGCCCTCGGAGTGCGTGGAGCCAGTCTCCGGGGACAGCGATGCTCGCTGGCTGTGATGCTGCGCTTGAATCGCCAACCGGGCAAATCACGAGGGGAGAAAGATCCAACCCACGTGGCGGGCGTGTGCCCGCCTAACCCGTACCTGCTGCATTTTCACTGCTGTGGCAGGACGGTTCCTGGGTATCACAGGACGAGGGAAAGATCCCAGAGGAAAGAAGCGCTGAGTTCTGACATTGTCACTTGGCGTCTGGTGCACTCGTGCAAGTCACTCGGCCTCCAGGAGTCTATTTCTCTGTTTGCTGGGGGAGGGGAAGGTACGGGTTCACTGCCACATAAGGTTACTGTGAGCACCACATCCGATCATAGGTGTGACAGCACTCTGTGAACTTGGTGTCTCTGTGTGCTGCCTGGCGGTTTTGGCGAATAGCAGCTAAAATGCAACCCGGTGCCAACCAAGGCTCACCTGGCCCTCCCGCCCCTCGGTTTGTGCTGCTGCTTTTCTGTGCCCCTTGAGCCTGGGAGCCTTGCTGGCGGTTCCCCTGTCTGGAGCCGGTCTCTTCAATGCCGTGAGGCATTGATTTTAAAGTACGGATAGTTGACTCCCGCCAGTCCCCTCCGTTTGTTTATGCGGACAGATTGTTAGATGGATGATCTCTGCCCTCGTCAGATGCCGACCTATTTTCCTGCTTTGTGGCAGGCTTCTTGTCCTTTTTTATTCTGTGTGTGCTCAGGGAACGAAAGACTAATTTGGCAAAACAATGAATTCAATCAGCTGTGGAAAATACAATTATTCTATTGACTCAAAGCCAAAGATAAATAAATTAAGGTTCTTTTTTTGTTTTGAGGGATCTGAACAACTCATAATATGTGTCCCTCCTGTTTTTACCCCCACCCTTTCCCTTGGAAGTGAATTAAGCACAGAGAGTGAAGAGTTCACTCCCTACCCATCAGGACCCCTGGGAACTCAGTTGATGACCGTAGAGTTGGGTCTAGAAGAGCGTTATTTGACTGTTTAATTAATTATACTCAGCCCACTTCCTCCATAGCTCTGGTTAATGTACACCTTGTGGTCTGTGCTTTTTGAGAAATCAGACAGCATTCTCAATCCCTACCCTATAATTTCTCATTCCTTTTGTTTCGAGGCCCCTCTTCGGGACAGAGGCAGAAGCCCCCATTAAGCAGTGCCCAGTGTGCCGAGTTTACATCGAACGCAACGAAGGCTGCGCTCAGATGATGTGTAAGAACTGCAAGCATACGTTTTGCTGGTACTGCCTCCAGAACCTGGACGTAAGTTCACTTGGAAGAGCCTCCTCGTGTGATCTGGTCTTTCTTTGCACTGTATCTGCAGCAGCCAGGATCCCACGGGCTTTCCTTTTAAAACGTTGAGCCCAGGAGGGGAAGGTATAGCTCAGTGGTAGAGTGTGTGCTTAGCATACACCAGGTCCTGGGTCCAATCCCCGGTACCTCCGTTAAATAAAAATAAAAAAATACAATACCGAGCCTGTTTTGGTTCTGCAAAGCGATTCTATTTTTCCTCATGAGAGTTCCACAGCCTGCTAATTCAGGGACCTCTCTGTGATTACCATAGGGGTGTCACCTTAACTCTAGAGGCAAGCTTTTGTTTTAGGGATGTTTCCTGCTTTGGGGGCAGCATCTTTCTCTGTTTTGTCCAGGACTCTTAGTGTAGTCATTTTATATTGCTCTTGTAACCGATTACTACAGATTTGTGGCTTAAGGCAACACACGTTTCTTCTGGGTTAGTTCTGTACATTGGAAGTCTGGCACGGGCCTCACTGGATTAAAATCCAAGTGTCCTCGGGGATGCGTTCTTTCTGGAAGCTTGAGGAGAGAATCCACTTCTTTGCCTATTTTAGCATCTGGAGGCTGCCTGCGTTCCTTGGCCTGTGGCCCCCTTTCCCATCTTCAAAGGCAGCAGCATCACATCTCTCTGACCCTCCTTCCTTTGTCGTAGCTTCCAGAGCCATTCCCTCTGACACCAGCCGGGCAAGCGTCCCTGCCTTTGAGGACCGGCGTGATTAGATTCAGGCCATCTGGGTAACACAGGGTAATCTCCCCCATCTCAAGGCCTTTAATCACACTCACTCCACACGGCAGAAGGGACTTGGTAACATAGTCACAAGTTCTGGGAAACAGGCCACCGGCCTCTTTAGGGGAGCAGTTATTCTGCCTGCCACAGTTAGATTGGTTTTTTTCTTTTTGAATTTAAGGGGAAAAGCCATTCAAATCAATAGTGTCTCTTAATTATTATCTCATTCATGGGCTTCATAGCAAGATTTTACTGTTCTGTCAGGGTCCCCTTTGCACCTAAAGGGGTCTGGCCTAATTATCCACCCACACCTCCACCCTGCAGGAAGTCTGTCTTCTCAAATTCTGTCCAGTGCTGAGGCCAGTGGTAACCTCCGGATGAAAAGGGGTGAAAGACTGGTGAGAATTCTGTTGTTTTCAAGGCTAGTGTTTTACAGTTTGGGGCGGCACAAGCTGTTTATCGGGATTCCCTACTTTGGCAATTTGGGCCTATAAAGGAGGTCCGTTCCAGTGGGAGCCCTCACTCCTGGTTGGATGGGTGGCTATTCTTTTCACAGCTTCTCATTATAACTACTCAGTCTGCTTCAGTTCGATAGGCCATTTGTGTCAGGGTTTTAGTATCATCCACACTCAGCAAGTGAGCGCAGTTAAAACGTGAGACGCATGGTGACCACACAGGCCTGAGTTTTAACAGAAAATGAGGGAAGTGGGTTAGGCTGACACCTACAAGTAAGAGCCTCCATCAGCTTGATGATGTCAGGGTTTCAAGGTGAGGTGTGCACTGGGGAGAAGAAAACTGATATTTTAGATTCTAAAAGCTCAGCAGCTCAGGTTGATAAACATGTTTTCCTTCTTTTAAAAAAAAATTCTACTTACTATAACTCCTTGAATTACAATTATGTTTGATATTAGAGACCCCTCCTAGTTCAAATGAGTGACAGATTCTGGATCAGGATTTGCCTCATGATTTTCCCCCTTCATGCTTTACAAATGAAAGAAATCTTACTTTTTAAAAAATTTTCCTTCAGGTTTAACCAGGCTATTAATTGCATTCATATCCACAAGGAGGCTGAGCCCATGAGGTTCTCTTTAGGAGGCAGGAGTGTAAGAGAATAAATATGTGCCCCAGATCTCTCCATCCTTTGGCTGAAATACGTTTGGGGTATGGCGTTGCTAAGAACACAGTGTTCTGTCCCTTGTGCTGTTCTGGTGTGCGAGGTGAAATGGTACAGATGTTCAGTTGCTAGCTACACAGCATCTTCTTCTGGTCATTGTTTTTCAAGATCTCACTGTCTCAGTTTTAGCCAAGGGCATTGGCTTGTTGGTCATGAGGGTTTTCTGTAGGCAAGTGTTCCATGTCAGATGATGGTGTTGATCTTTGTTTATAGGAAAGTTTTAGAGCATGGGTCTAGGAGAAGGGTGATTGTCCAAAAGCCAAGCCTGAGACAGACACCAAAAAGAATGGTTTTGAGTTTTGCTGTGGGGAATTGGGTTTGTTCCTGCCCTGATTCTCATCTCTGCTGTTTCAGTGAATGAAATATTCTTCACCTTCTGCTTTGGGAACCTCAGAGACGTGTCCCCTTTGGTTATATCTTCTCTCTCCTGTGACTTCTGCTTCTTGTCTCTACTCTCCAATATACTCAGGCACTCCACTGTGTCCCATTTGAAAATGAATAACACTTTTCTCAAGCCTACGTCTTTCCCTTACTGCCGTGCTATTTCTCTCCTTCCTTTAGAAGCCAATTCTCAGAAAAGCAGAATCACATCTAGCAAAATCCTCTGGTACGCAGGCAGATTCCCACGTAGTCCCACCCTGGCTGTATTCTTCCCAGGCTCTGAGGGATTGCTGCAGGGAAAGGTTCAATGGATACTTCAGTCCTCGTCTTACTTGGACTCTCTGCTGCTTTTGTTTTGACATCTTGACCATCACTGTGCCGGTGATACCATCTCTTCTGATTTTCCTTTGTTTCTGGCCACTTCTCAGTTTCCTTTCCAGACTCTTCCCTGGCCCATTCTATTTTTTTTTTTTTTTAGTGCATTTTGAAAAATTGAAGTACTGTTGATTTACAATATTGTGTTAGCCTTAGCCCATCCTTAAATGTGGGTGTTCCGTAGCCTCTTGGCTTCTCCCTTTGCTTCTGCACCCTCTCCCTGGGTCATCTCATCTAATTCTGTGGTCTCTTCAATCCAAAGACACTGCTTCCCAAGTCATTTCCCCCAAATCCAGATCTATGTAATCAGCTGCCTTTAGCACAGTACTGCCTGGCTGTCTCAAGTATCTCTCGAGTCCAACACATCCAAACCGTGACCATCATCTTCCCAACAAAATCCATCTCTATGCTGTCATTCCCTCCCTAGAGCCACTGCCCTCCACCCAGTGCTTCTCCCTTCTCTGTGATTTCTTCTGCCTGTCCCCATCTAGTGAGTTATGCCCTCTTAATGTCGCATGACTGTATTTACGTCTTCTCTGTCTCAGCCCCTGACACTTAATCTCTGCTGATTTAATACAGTGGCCTTTTAGCTGCCTCACTTAGAGCACTCTCATTCCATCCCACACCTCTGCTCAGGCGACCTTTCAAAGACAATTGGTCAGGTCATTAATCTTTTTTAAGAATCAATCAACAGTCATAAGAAGTATAATCAGTTTTTACTCAATGATCTGTGAAACTGAGACACTGTCTGAAGATGACGGGCTCGGAATTCCTAGAGGCTGTCATTAGCATCACCTGAAGGAGCCTTTGCTTCCGCGGAGGTGCTCTGATCTGGTTAGCATCCACCTCCCAGTTCAAAACTGCGTGTTTATCGAAACCTCTCTCTTTGCTTTTCAGAATGACATTTTCCTCAGACATTATGACAAAGGGCCGTGTAGGAATAAACTCGGCCACTCGAGAGCCTCAGTGATGTGGAACCGAACACAGGTACCCTGACCCAAAAAGGAGCATGAGAGAAACCAGACTTAGGATGACTGAAAAAGCGCAGTTGGTCATCCTCCCCACTCTGTTCCCTCCTTACCCCTCCCTCCCAGCCCGAGAGGTTCCGGGGGTTCAGGGGCAGAGCAAGCGAAAGGCAATGGAGCGAGTGCCTGACGTTAATTCACGGGCGCCGTCTCCTAGAGGAGGAGCGAGGGGGTCAGGCCACGGGGCGGCCAGGGAAGTAACAGTGACCTGCAGGATGAAGGATGCTCTTTCCTCCTTAAAAAAAAAAAAGTGATAGGATGACTTTCCTAAAGCCTCTGCTGTGAAAGGCAGGGCTCTGACACCCCACGAGCCCCTGCTGGGGCTCAGATCCTTCTGTACACACCTCCATGTGTTTACATGGCAGGTTCAAAGGGAGTCCTGGTTTATTTTTAATAATATTTTGTAGTTACTGCAGGCCGTGTTCCTTTGGAGGGAGTCCGTGTTAATAGCTTAGTCACCATTATGAACACCCCTCTGAGATGGTTGAGGACGCTCGGGTGGAGCGAGCCAACGCCAACAATCCACGGTCACGCGAAGCTTGCATCGGAGCCCGAATTAGCGTTTGGCTTGCCCTTCTCACCTTTGATTGAGCCCTTGGTGTCTCCCTGGTTTGGATCCAGTTCAGACCAATGCTGGGCACCAGCTAAAAGTTCCCATGATTGTAACTGCTATATGTGCCTGAGATGGTGTCCTGATCAGTTCTGGCTGCTGTCACAAATTACCGTAGTCCGGGCAGCTTAAACAGCAGAAGTGTATTTCTCACAGTTCTGAAGACTGGAAGTCTGAGATGGGCAGCGGCGTGGTTGGGTTGTGGTGAGGACCCTCCACGTGGTGTACAGTTGACTGTCTTCTCACTGTGTCCTCATGTGACAGATAGTGGAGAGAGAAGAAGCAGGCTCTCTGGTGTCTCTTCTTCTAAGGGGACTAATCCCATCATGAGGACTCCAACCTCATGTCCTAATGACCGACCAAAGGCCCCCATTTCCAAACATCATCATATCGGGGACTAGGGTTTCAACATAAGAATTTAGGGGAGGCACAGATGGTCCACAGGTGGTGGTAGAGTAAACACATAGGAAGATTTAACTGCTGAAGCAGGCTTTTCTTCTGCATTTCCAGGTGGTCGGGATTCTTGTGGGATTGGGCATCATTGCCTTGGTGACTTCACCCTTGCTGCTCCTGGCTTCCCCTTGTATAATCTGTTGTGTCTGCAAGTCCTGCCGGGGCAAGAAGAAAAAGCATGACCCATCCACAACCTAAGCTCTCTGTCTGTGTCCATGTGCCAGAGATGTCTGGGTTGTACGAGACAGCACAGTGATAAAGCCCCACTTAGTGAACTCGCCTCCTCCTCCTCGCCAAACTTTGGAAGTGCCTCTGTGTCCAGACTTTGAACTTGCCTGCCCACCTGTGGCATCCAGAAAGGCCAAGCACTGATGTGTGTTCCCGTGTAAAGAGAACCAGGTTCGACAGTCCAGGTTGTGTCCCCAGAGCATGTCGGGAAGCTTTGGGGTCAATGGGGAGGAACTAACACATCATCATGTCATCATCCGAAGGATCCCACTGGATCATTCAACTTCCAGCCAAATCCAAGGAGCCCGAAGGAACATTCGGTGTAATAAAGGTGTTGTCACGGCTGGCAATACACCTGATAACTGAGGAGCCAGTCTGTTCTGTGTTGATTTGACCACCGTGAGAAGCATGGGGGAAAGCCTCATGTAGCAGGGGAAGGATAAGACTGTTGAAGGGGAAATTCTTAGAAGAATTAGAATTCTTATAAGAACGATAAGAGGGCTGCTTATCTTGCTATGGTGGTTCTGCCTCTGCCGATTACTGGGTGTGCTGTTCCCAGCGTTCCGCCAGTAACTTGGCAGAAACACAATCGGTTTCTCCTTGTGTGATCTCAGCTTCAAGCTGGAGAAACTGCTGTGCAGAGGGAGTTGTCCCTTCCCAGGAAAAGGGCTGCTACAGGTAAAACAATCTGGTCTGAGTTAGTATCTTTCCCCTGGGTGGTAAACCTCTCTTCCAGCCAGTAGCTGTGGTCTACAGGATTGTTTTTATGAAGTCTGAGTAGTGTGGCAGAGATTAAAAATCTTCATCAGAGGTAACAGGGACCTTTCTTGAGCACTCTGTTTATGCACCCAACAGATTTAGAACTGGACCTAAAAGTACACACCAAGAGCAGACATTAAAATCCTTGGGGACATCTAGAATCCATGTAACTTGCTGCCTGCCCAGAATTTTTATTCACTGGACGTGCACGGATATACCCAATGGTACACACGAAATAAATGTTTACTTAAAAGCCATTCTGTCTTTCCTTCTGGGACTAATATGGTTCATTATAAATCAACCTAAAGATTTTTTGCATATTATATATATAAATTTTAGGTACAAGTTCATAAGTTCCCTAAAGGTTTCAATTCATAGATAAAACTCTTCAAACAGTCCTTAGTATGGTATCATGCCATCTCGGTGTGTAAAACACTAATTGAAAGTCAAGTTATTTACGTATTTTCAAATACGATTCAGAGCAGCTCTCTTCCCAGCAAAGTTGTGCTCTTTCAAAATCTGTTAGGGCAATCGGAGTGCTTTTTGTATGTACAGGGCGCTGATAAAACAACAAAAAATACCTAAGAAATAAAATGCAAGTGCTTTATATGTATCTCAAGTAGTTAGGATTTGCCTCACCTCACTGTGGCTTATTTTTTCCCATTATACTGTGAGTCAGATTTTGAGTAAATGAGTTTTGAAAAGACAACACCTTTTACTCTAATGACAGGATTGTGTAACTGCCATTAGCAGTGTAGCCCGGTGCTTCGCGAGGACCGTATTAAATGTTAGTGGACAGCGCTCCTTGAAGCTGGGGCACCACGTCGGGAACTGTCAGGACCTGTGATGTTTTCTGAGGTGAGTGGGTAACTAGACTATTACATTGCTGCTATCCCGGACCTGTTATTAAAGAATGATGCTTTGCCAATGTAATGGAATGAATCCTAAGTGGGGATGTGTATATTTAAGGAGCTTTAATTCACGTGTACATATTGATATCTGATATATGTATAGTACGTCTATTGGCCTTGTGCATTTTTATTTACAGTTTGTATAGAACACAGATGAGAACGCTGGGACAACTTTTGAATGGCAACCAACCAAAAGAGATTTTTAATCATGCGTTAGAAATTTCTCAATATTAAATGTCTTTATTTTCCCTTGACACTCTACAAACACTTCAGAAAAAAAATCGGTATCTTCTATCACTGTATTTCATATTGGTATAAATAGAAATGTACATAGATTTGAATAATTTGCTTTGTCTTACACTGCCTCATTATAGTGCAGGGCATTTTTAACTGCTCAGGGGATCACAGGAACTCAGCTGAAATTGAATTTTTGTATCTAAATTGTCAGCCTTGGCAATATATTCTTTCATTAATGTACCCTCCAAGATGGTTCCTTAAACAGGGGCTGATTTCAAGTAACCTGAAATGCTGTATTATCAGAGGCAGAGCTCCTGAATTTGGAGTAAAGGTGGAAGAAAACATCTCTGCTCATTCCTTGGCTAAATTGAAGGAACTTGTTCCTCTCACAGAGATCCTATGAACGAATTAGCTTACTTTTTTTTTTTTTTTTTTTGTAGGGGATGGGGAGTTGGGGGGTATTTGTCAAATAGATTTAAAATAACTGGATTTAAGTTTTTAAATGTTAAAAAGTGCCTGAAAAATGGTGACGTCTTCCTTAAATCGCTAGCTTGTGTGAGATTTTCAGAATCAACAGGCACAGGTTGGTTGGTTAAAACCCAAATATATCTCTGGTGCATCAAAGGGCGAGTTGCAGGGCAGCCTAGAGATTTTGTTTATAACAGGGAAAGCTGACAACTTTGATAACAGAGACTGATGTTTTCATTTCCGATAACTGGCCAGAGAAAAGGTTTAACCTTGTCTCCTTCCTCTCTCTGTTTATCGGTTCTATCCTTTCCTGGTTGCCTTTCTGTTCTAGGAAGAAATAGGGTGTCTATGTAATACTATTTGGATGTTGTGGCAAAAATCTTTTCGTGTTTTCAGTAGTGGAGGCCATTTGAAATAGAAATTTAAAAAAAAATTTCTTCACTGCATTGTGATCTGGGTGGAATAACTCACCTTCCAGAAAAACTATTGGATGGAATGGCACAACATCTAGCTGTTGCCCCTTCTAGGAATTTTTTTCCTTGTTATTAGGTAGGGAAGGTGGGAGAGGAAAGCCATATGGAAGCAAGTTTTAGACTTTTAAGCATCCTGTTTGTTCATGCTGTGGATGTTTGTTCCAGACTTGAAATCTCTAGTTTGAAAGAGGCCTTTGAAAAACAATTCACCGTGTGAATTTTCTTGTAGCTCGCATCACAAGACTCTTACCTATCCAGGTTTGAAAATCTACACGTTTATTTGAATGTGAATCACTGTTTCTTGGAGCCCCAAATTGTCTCTTAAAGATGATAAGAATCTACGTATGTATTACTCTAGCCTTCCCTACACAGTGCTTCTAAAAAACTTCCTGGTCATGAATGGATGCCTTTATGTATATAGAATTGTGTGTATATGTGTAGCTTTATAGACAGTTTCAGAATGCCTTAGATAAATGACATTTTATACAGCTGTTACAATTGATGTCTATAGGCTATTACATCTCATTTAATTCATGATTTAGAAAGTTTTGTTGTGTATTTAAGAAATTGCTGTTGTGTTATATTTTTCCAAGTATTGGAGAGGAGAATAGCTGTTTTAGTCTTTCTGGCCCCAATAAATGTGGAGCAGATAATCAAGTGTGTTTATTTTTTGTTACGCTGTATACTTCTAGACACGTTCAATTTTATCATCCAGGAGCCAACCAAATCACTGTTAAATCTTAGGTTCAGAATGGACCGAAAGCACCCGAATCTGCAATGCCATGTTCAGAAGACACTCTTGCTACTTTGCTTCTTAAAAGAAAGGGGAGCAAGTGTTATACCCTCGCTTGTTGCAGGGTCTTTTGTTGTGTGTGTGATATTCCACTGGTTAACAACTCAAACGTATGTCGTTGCAAAACTGAAAGCTCACGTTCCTATAGTGGTGTTGATGCCCTTTTATTGAATGTTATATGCTTCTAATATGATACCTGAGAACAAAGGTTTACAATTGACTTATAATTAAAATTTCATGTTCTGAGTTTTCAGTTTTGGGAAATCAGTAAGATCATTTAAAAACATGTTTGGGTTATGGTTTCTTAATTTGCTTAATCGTCTCCTAGAATGCCAACATGATTTCATTTTTGAAGTCTGCTTATTATTTGCTGAACTTGAATTTGCATTCCCAAAGAATTATTGAATGAACCATTTTATACAGCAGTGATTTTAATTAATCCCCTAACCAGCAAACTCATTGCAATGTAAATTATGAATCTAGTGAGTCTGGAGAATTAGAATTAGGTTTTTCTGTAATTCAATTATTTTCATTTGTTAGATAGTAAATCTAGTAATTTTTTTTTTTTTGGCCCTAAAGATAGTATCCAGCTCTACAGTATGAGAAAGAAATGAATTTCTTCAAATAATTTAATAGCAATTATAGTGTGTATTATTTATATATTTATATATGTGGGTTTTTTTTTTTAAAGAACTTTCGAGAACAATCTTATGAGATAAAGGGAGCAGATATTGGATCTATTTCACAGAGAAAGCAAAAATGGTTTTGTGTTCGTGTCTTGCCAGGGGTCATACTACTGATGAGTGGTAGCTGGAAAAAAACGCCAAACTCCTTGAAAGCTGTTCTTTCATCAGCCAGTAATTCTGAGCTTGCCTTTACTGTTGTGTGTGAGTCCCAAGAGAATGTCCTCCTGTCTCAGTTGTCTGCATATTCAGTGGAGGCATATGTAAGATATAATTTATTATTTCAAATAATCATTTAGAGTCTGGGTTGTAGTTTGTCTGAAAGCATGCCTAGGACAAAGGGCCACCCCCTGAGATCATCCCCAGTCACCCCCCTGGGGTTCAGCTAGAGGGGAAGGGCAGGAGACAGGAGCTGGAAGGTGATTCATTAGAGAAATAACGCAGTGATGTGCATCTGACTTGCTAATACTGGAACTGGAGTTACAGCTGGGTCAATGTACTGACTCCAAAAGCCAAACTGTTCACCTCTTCCCCACAAATCCGAGCTACATTGTCATCAGTTCCTTTTAATGTTTATAATAAAGACTCAAAGTGATTAACTCAGATCCAGATCGTCCCCTGTTGACATTACTAGCTTGTACTCGAAAGGGCATTTATGGCCTCACTTTAAATAAATCAGTCGATTGGCAGTTTCAGAAGCAAGAAATGGGGTTCTAAATAATGAACTTCATGAATTTCTGACCTATGTAAAGAAGTGCTTTGAATTCCATTTTCTCCCTTTATGTCTTTCAGTTTTATCGGTTTTCCTTTTTTTTTTTTTGTGGGTTAAAACTGGGATCCAGGCTTTTGATGAGAAGCATATTAAGTCTGACATTAGCCATTTTGTCTTGTGGTTCCTTAATGCCTGGGCATGATTTGAGGGGGTTATTTTCTTCTGGGGAGAGTTGACATTAATGCTGTTGAACACATTTAAATAAAATGAATATGAAGGTTTTCTTGAGGTGAGTTGTGGGACTTTTGATTATTCACTAGCCTGGACTAATTTTTCTGAAGCAAAGCCAGTTTGTTTAACTAAAAGCAAACAGGTCCAGAAATCCACACACTGTCCAGCATGGTGTGTCCCAAATTCCAGTCTGGCCCCAGGACTCTGACATCACAAGGGCATGTGAACAGAGTATCTGGAGAAAGTTGGTAAATCTGTGTCACCCAGGGCACAGAACAAGCCGGCGATGTCCTCTGTTCTCCCTGCCCTCTGCCAGTCTGGGCAGTGCGAGGTTGAGGATCAGACACCCAGCTTGCAGTGAGATGGCTTCAGTTCCAGGCCTGGCTTTGCTTGACTGGTGGTGTGGTTCGGGGCCAGCCATTTATCATACAGCATCATTTCAGCCGTCTTAGCTCAGGCTTAGAAGCTCAAAGTGAGATCACAAATGTCAAAATGCTTCTAAGTGCTGTTTGTTGGGAGAGGAGAGGGAGCCGTTGTACTGTGTGTGCTGAGTTTGGGCCCCAAGCTTTCAGCCAGACACTGTTCCCTAAGAGAGGAGGGTCCCAAAATACATTTTAAGCTTATGAATGTGTGTTGAGGGAGGAATAACCTCCTCGATAAATATGTTGTCTTTTTAGATTTAAGATTCCTTTATGTCGTTTTTTCACAAATATTTTACAAGCATTTGGCAAATTTTATGCGCCATTAAAATGGAAGATACATGGAGAGAGAAATGCAGAATTCATAGCAACACAGTAGGTTTTTCTGGGGAAGAGATTTATTGTGGAAACGTGCATTTACAAGATGCCTTATGGTGTGCAAAGTACTTTCAAACATGCTTCCCTTTCCTCTTTGTACTATTCTAGAAAGTGGAAATTAATACGCCCCTCCCCCAATTTACAGATGGGAGGCGAGACTCACGGACCAGGTGACATGGTGCAAGGTTACGTGGTGGGTTGGTGGCAAAGCTAGAATTTGAATCCACATCTTGCATGTGCCTGCCCCAGGACCTCCTAGCATTATATTCATTTTTAAAACAGTGGCTTAAAGCAACACATTTATTAATCTAGTTTCTGTACATCAGAAGTTTGGCATGATGTAGCTGAGTTCTCTGCTCAGGCTCTTCCCCAGCTAAAGATTAAAGTGTTGGCCCAGGTGTATTTTCACCTGGGCTCGGGGTTCTCGTCCAGGCTCACTGGTTGTTGGCAGCATTCACTTCCTTCTCACGCCTTCCGGGTGGTCCCCTCCATCTACAAGCCATGTCTAGTCCTTCCCATAACTCAGATTCTTTTGACATCTGCTGCTGCTGCATCTCTCTGACTTCCATCATGTTAAATTTTAAAGTGGCCAATGGGAACTGTTTTTCATTTTTCAATAGGAAATTTAACTTTCTGCTGTTTCTGTTTCTCTGCCCCGTGAAACCAAGCTGTCTGCGGATAGAATCGTATTAGCTAGAAGAAATCACAGTCTCAGGGAAGAGTTAACAGCATATCTAGCTTCCTACAGGGGAACTGTTGATCTAAAGTTTCCGTTAAGCCTGGCATGGCCAAGGTGTTAACAGTAACCCTGCTTCTGGCTGGCGGCTTTGGGAGGTCCACTTGATCTTTACATGAGACAGATTTTCCCAAATGGGCTTAGAAGAAAATCTGATCTCATCTTTCTAAACAAATCTTCGGAAGATTCAGGACTGGAGTGAATCTTGTGTTGGATTCAGGAAGGACAACTCCTTTCAAGAGCTGGCTTAAAGTGCAGGATGGCGTTTCTACCCAAGTCAGACCAATAGAGCAATGGATTTCAGTTAACCAATGCTGTCTGTTGTTGAAGGACCTACGCCAAAAGTCAAGGTCATTACTTCTCCCTTTCTCCTGTCCCAGTGCAGGAATATAGACCCTGACAAGATGCTTCAGATGTTTTAAACTAGAATGGCCATTTTTCTGACTATAAATGGAAGACTAGAGGGCGGTGTGAGAGCTCTATTAGCCGCTTTCAGCTTCGTACAACATACCATTCATTTTGGCCTCAGTTTCCTCATCTAGAAAATCAGAAGTGATTGTTTTCTTGGTCCAGTTCAGATCTAACCTTTCATGTAAGATGGAAAGGATCACCAGTACCCATCGCAAGCCTCACATACACGAGAAGAGCACACAAGAGGGAAATTCTCCTTAGCAGTCAAGGAATTGGTAATTGCCCAAAGAAGCTTCCAGGCACAGAATTAAAGATAATTCCAGAAGCATGTGAAATATAGTAAAAGTTTATTTAAAATAGGCAAATTCAAAGAACAGTGATTAAACCACATCAGTTTGTTTATAGCTCTTGATGGCTCAAAAGACAACAAAAGTTGGCGAATTTTTCAGGGACACGTTTCCTCTAGTACTTATATTAAAAACAACAGAACCTCGGTATCCTTATTTTAAGCACACAATGGACTATTTATTCTGAGTTTGTCAGTCAAACTCAGTTGCTTATTACTGATTAATTTTTTTCCGTATTTCCTGTACACATGGCATGTTCTGTAAATTGAATTAAATTTCAGGTACATATGTATATGTGTTAATGGATGTTATATAGGACACTATATATGATAGTATGTCTATCTATGCATCTATAGTGTGTGTGTGTGTGTGTATGAATGAACAGGAGACAGGTAGATAAGCACATCTACTTAGGAACAAAGAAATTTTTATTCAGACTTAAATAATACTTTTATTTTAAAAAGTGGAACACAAGACTACTTATGGATTTCAAAAATAGTAAATTAAAAAGTAAATTTAAATATTCAAAAAATGCTTTAAAATGCTGATTTTTAAACTAAAATGTGTTTTCTTGTCCATGTATTACTTGAAACCCAGAATAAGGTTTCTTACAAGTGATTGCTCCCAATTGTGACAAAATGTTTTGATTTAGGGCTTTTAACATTTGAGATTTAATTTTAAGAGTGGTCACACTAAAACTCATTTCTAATATTTAAATCTGATGTCACAAATATAACCAAGGAAGTAAAACAAAGACTTGAAAAAAAATCTTCAGCTTAATTTCTATTACTCATTTTAATGAAAACAAAAATGTGTGTTGATTGCATCTTTAAATGAAAATGAAGCGGGGCGGGGAAGGAAAATGACTGTATTCTTTCCCCATCACCCATTCCTGATCTATAGGGTGTTTCTCAAACGTTTCCACATAAACATCCTCAACTGGTACAAGAACATGAATTCACCCCTGGAAGGAAGAGATTGACCTGGAAACATTGCCCACAGTGAACTACCGAGGACTGGAAACTTCTTTGACATTTCCTGCTTTACTTCTTAATTTTATTGTCTTTAACATTCATCTAAACATTATAATCTATTCCATACTGTTTTGATTTCATTTTGAAGATAACATTGTAAATTACCAAAGTAAAATTCACTTCTTAAAGATGCTTCACCTTTTTCTTGTTTCTTCCAGTACTACTCAGTGTCCCCCTGGGGTGCACCTAAGCTTGTTTGGGAAGGATGCCCTATCTATAGCTGAAGACACTGAAGAAGGCAAGTCTATTGTGTTACTATTCTCATTACAAAGCATGTATTCAGCACCTTCTCTGTATAAACATATGTGTGGCAATTAGTGGCCTAGTCTGGTTTAGGGGAAGGAACATATTGGGCTACTACAGAAAGACGAATAACCATATCAGGTCATGCCTGATAAACGCCAGGTGAGTGACCGAGATATGTGTTACAAGCATGTGGAGGAGGGCAGACATTGCTGAAGCTTTTTGGTTAAGGGTTTACTGGATCAGTGCTTTGATAGGTTGTTAGGATGGTGGTTGCAAAGAAGCAGCAAGGGCATTACAGAGAGGGGCATGGTGAGAGCAAGGTGGCTGGCAGAGTGATAACCAGCCTAATTAAGAAGCAAAGAACTTGTAGAACAGAGGAGAGACGGAAAATGACGAGGAAAGAGAGACCCTCGACTGCCAGGCTCAGGAATTGGTGGGTTCTTATTACAGAGGGAAGCTGGGTAAGGGTTCTGAGCATGAGGGGGTGATATGTACAGAGATACACGTTAGCAGGTTAACCTGACAGCAGTGGATTGCAAGGGAGAAAGCTGGAAGCAGCATGACCAGTTAGGGGCATACGGCACTAGTCTAGGTATAATGAAGACCTGGTCCAGAGCAGCGTCTGCAGAGAAAGGAAAAACAAAGCAAGTGAGAAAGATATTTTGCGGACACACACACATACACACACACACACACACACACACACACACACACACACACACATACACACACATACATATATGTATGTAATTCAATAGCATTTTGGTAGTTCTATCACCAAAGCACTACAGAATAAGTGCTTTTTTTAAAAACAAATTTTTTTTTTTTGGCTTACATCTAACTTTACTATTCTTTTTAAATTTGTTTTCTGGGGGGAGTTAATTAGGTGTATTTATCTATCTATCTATCTATTTTTTTTTTTAAATAGAGGTACTGGGGATTGAACCCAGGACCTCATGCATGCTAAGCACGCACTCTACCACTGAGCTATGCCCTGCCCCCGCCAGAATAAGTGCTTTTAAAAAGTCTTCCATTTTACTACCATTTTCTTATTTGAACATAGTATTACTGCACTGAATCTTAAAACCTCTGTACAATTGCTATTAGTTTTTACCTAGAGCCAGCTTAGAAAGGGTTATGTTACTGTGAGGCTTACTCATAGGACTTACCCTGAAATCCTTCTTGAAACAAAGCAGAGAATAAATACAATTACTCATAGGGCATGATGGAAGAGCCAGACCGAATGCAGAAAAACTGTGTGGGAGATGCATTTCTACTTGGTTTTATAATCTGGGTAATTCTTAAGAAAGTAGAGGCCACAGGAGAGTTCCTTATATTAATGAATTCATTAGTACTTAAGAAATGCTTTCAACCCAACTACATTCTCCTTTCTAAGGGAAAGCTGGGAGCACTGAGGTACACAACCAGCTTGACAAAGACCGGAAATGGAGCTGGGTTCTGAGAGTGCTTTCAGGAAGTTAATTGACCATGTTGTTTTCATTTGCTTGGAAAGGAATTCCCTTTGAAAGTGCAGTGAGGTGTGTCTTTCCCCTTTCTTAGCTGCCACTCTGTCTGCTAATAAGATAAACTGATGTAATCTTACGTTACATACTTTAGTTTTTATTGTATGTGAAGAACTAAAGCTTGTAACGATACCACTTAACTCAGTGATTCTATTTTACGAGCAATGATTAACCCATTCGCATTAGAGTATTCTTTTGCCCTTTGCCCATGGAAACCATTTGCTCTCTGGATGTCTGTGGACAGTAGCTGTGGGAGCCTGGCTTACTACAGTTCAACACAGACACCAGGGAGGAGAGAGGAGGAACACTGAATTCTGGATTTCAAGTTAGCCTTCTGTTGATACCCATTATTTTAGGAGGAAAAAACGGAATTCTTGTTTGAGAAGTTCATTTTAATGTAACCACAGTATCAACTGATTTCTTGAGGATTTAGCTCACTTATACAAATTCCTCTTCCTCCTGTCTTTCCTACCTCCTCCCAATGTGGTTACATCCTTACTATTAATTCCTTTCTTGCTTACTTTTCCAATATTAAGAATTGAAACCTCCATTCCTCTTTCCATCAAATATAGACAGTATCTCTTGACTCCCTACTTTGTAAAAAGGCGATGAACATCCCTATCCTTGCTTCTACCTCTCCTCCTCACCCTCTCTCAATTTTAATTTGTAAAATCTATCAGTTATACTTTTAATGTTTTTAGTAAAAACGAAAGAGGAAGTACAGTGTAGTGGTTACGAACTCTGCTTCTGAAGCCAGATCATATTTAGGTTTGACCGACTCATTACTATCTGTGTGACCTTGGGCAAGTTATGTAACCACACTATGCCTTGCTTTTCCTATGTGTAAAATAGGAACAGAGGCTGTTTCTAACTTCAGTATCTGATCCATAATAAGTTCTCAATAAGTTGTTGTTACTGTTATTTTTATTTCTATTATCAATAATTTTCAAGACAGAAAATACTTGTTTTTGATTTTGTCTTTATGCTTTCATTTTCAATAGTTTGAGTCTAAAAATGGAAACCTAGTAAATATTTTCACTTTTGTAAATATTTATTTGTATTGTAAGAGTCAAGCTGTGTGGTTTGATTATATTTCCTTAATAAGAGAAACAAAGGTGAATGCTCAAGTGGATTGTTGTTCCTTGTCCTTCACCAATTGTTAAAAATGCTACGCTTTCCATGCTTTTTGTTTCTCCTAGAGTTTCTGAGTGTCTTTTCTTTCTCTGCCTGATAAAAGAAACATTAATCGGTCATTAGATCATTATCATTTTTAATATCCTTAATCATTTCTATATTTCGCTTAAAGCTTATTCTGTTCTTTGTTTCAGAATCCATCAAGGTGCTGCTCTAATTGTTGATTTCCTTTCTATGAGTACATTGGCCAACTTTTTGCTTTTCCTTGAGTATATTTTATGGTTTTTTTTATTACACTTGTGAATCTTATTGCATATTCAAGTCCTTCTTCTCAAATCCCGTCTATTTTACGGTGTTGACTCTTCCCTCAGTGACCTCCCTCCGGAGCCTCCCTTTTCCCTGCCTCAACTCCATGGCTGTCATGCTGAGACCTCTCTTCCTGCTGCTGCTTCTGACCTACTCTTTCCTGGATCCCATGTCTTCTTTTTTTTTTTGGTTTAGCCCCTTGTTTTGCTGGAGTAAGTCTTCAACTAAAATGTGTGGAAGGCAAACTTTCCTAGTCATTGCTTGTCTGAAATTTCTTTAGCCTTCCCTCACAACAGAGAGTTTGGCTCAGTATTGAATTTTAGATTGTAAATTCTTTTCCCTCAGAATTCTGAAGACATTAATTCCATATCTTCCAAAATCTAGTTCATTTGTAGCAGACTTGTTTTTTCTCTGTTTTTAACTTCCACAGTAATGTTTATAGTTACGAGTCCTTTTCCTTCATCTTCCTTCTTAGCTGGTTAATCTTTTCCGTGTGAAGACACATTTTCTTCTTAAGCCCCAGGAAATTTCCTTCTATTATTTCTTTGCCTCCATCTTCTCTTATTAAACTCCTATTAGGTATGAAATCCTCTGTTTTGATCCCACATGCTTCACCTTTCCTCCCATGTTTTCCATCTTTCTGTTCTCCTTTATGGGAAGCTTCTTTTACTGTTACTTTTCAACTGTTCTCTTTTATTGTGCATCTTTGCAATCATGTTTTTAATCTCCAGGAGTTATTTTTTATTTTCCTATTCTCCTTTTCCATAGCATCCTGTTAGGGACATCATATCTATTCTAATCTCTCTAAGGATACTAGTTAGAATTTTACCTGTAAAAAAGTTTGCCATAGTTTGCTTCTCTCAAATGTTTGATGCTTCTTGGCTGTCCATTCACATTTAGATGAGTGAATTAAATGATCGGGAATCCTGAGGGGTTCTGACAGTGGGACAATATTAGATGAAGGCAGTAATTTTTGATTGGTGAGCTACACGTCCTTGTAGGAATGGGCAATTGATTATGACTGTCATAAATTCTAAATAATGACAGACCTATAGTGGTAAGCCATCATTTGGTAAATGGTTTTATTTTTCTGTTTAATAGATTTAAAACAATAATCTTTAATCCAGGAAGTATAGAGCCCAAGGGGGTCCCTGGGAGGTTCTCAGGAAGCCTGGCAGTACTAGAATTGTATGTAAAATTGTGTTGCATATGTATTTTTCTGGAAAGAGGTTTTCACAATCTTTAGGAGGCTGTGACAGTACAAAGATTAACAGTGTTCAGTGGGAACATTTATCCTTTAAATTCTGGTCGACTGGTATTTCTGCATAATGCTGGAATTAGAAGAAAGCATTTTTTTTTTGTTAGTTTTTAGTAAGAGGGAAAATTTTGCTTTCTCCTACAAATAATGGATTTAAGAGTGTGTTTAGGTATAGCTGACAATTATGAGCTTAGGGCTAAGGCATATTTCTTACTGAAAACTCATTTCTTACTCATGACCTGGAAGCCCAGAAGAGAATATTAACTAGTTTCCAATGTACGTGGTGGCAGGATGAACATAAGAACACGATCTCTCCTTCTGACCACCCAAGTGGCCAGCTACGCTGAATGTTTTTTATTGTACCTTCAAGTTTTGGGATCAAACTAGCTAAATCAGGGTCTTCTAGAGGTTTCTCTAAATAACCTAGTGAGCACTTACCTGTCCCTAAACAAAACCCGCAGACTTGCCTGTCTAATTTTGGCAGTCAAAGCCCCGTGGCTGCTAGCAAGTTTGCCTCTACTTTGATCTGCTATGTGTATGACACTATATTTTTTGGCTGCTCTAAAGCAGACTGCCAATTAGATCCAAATGTGTCAGACAGCCTCGGAGAGGGTACTAGTGGCCAAGTTTCCATTCGTGGTTACTACTGATTGATGCCTGCAGCATTCTATTCATTTAGAAGTAGAAACGTATTCTCATCTGTAATCTTGGGGTTGGGAGTGGAGATAATGGTGGGGTTGGAGGGGAGAAAGTCTCAGAACACATTTAAATCTCTTCATATCTCTCAACTTTTAACTTTTGTTTTTCCTTTAACACAGGAAAGACTCAGAATAGTAGGAAGTTGTGATTCTGTTGTTCAGATTAGTGTATACTTTCTAGTTTCTTAGGTATAGAAGGATGAAGGAAAGAGGAAAGAACGTCTCACTTACTGGAAAACAGCTCTGCCTGTGATTGTGTTAGATACTTTCACATGTGACCACAGGTCTAGAAAACAGGAGTTAGCATTCTGCACACTGTTGAGGCACTCACGGTTCAGAGAAGACGAATACCTTCTTTTCCACTGTATACGTTATTAGTGGCAAAACTGATTTACGCAGGTGTCTACTGGATTCAAGGTGTCTGGGCTATTTGTACTCCACTGTACAATAATGTGAGTGATTATGGGGTTAATCCCTCTAGCAACTGAAAAGAGCTTGGAAAAAGCCTCCAGTGCACAATGAAGAGGAGGAAACTTAGTCTAGAAGCTTACCTGTGGGTTAGCACAGAGCAATATAGAAAAAATTAAACCAGGAACCTCATTTCTAGACGTCAGCCTTTGTATTAATACTTAGACATGGACTGGGTTTATTTTTCTTTTCTAATCCTGGACTATAGTTTCTTGAAATCAGATCATTGTTCTGAGAAGTAAACTACGCCAAGGGGAAGGATGGAGGAGAAAAAACAAAACAAAACAAAACTCTCCTCTTTGTTAATGAGTCACATTGTCTGCACTTAGTTTTTCATTGACACCAGCTGGGGTGGTTTTTGCCCATCTCTCAAGGAGGAGCCTAATGATGACTCACGGGGTCTGCATCTCATCTGTGGTACCAATTGATTCTGGAAACTCCAAATGCATTCAATTGAATGTATGTTTAAAACCATTGTTTTTCTTTCTCCCCCATGCTTTTTTGGGAGGAGTGGAATTTGATATTAGGGACCGTGTTACACAAAAGTTGGTGGAGTATACTTCACTCCAGCTCTCCAGAAAAGGGAGGTTTATTGTAACCAGAACGTTTAGCTGTGATGAAGAGCCTCAAGCAGAGGTTGGCAAACTTTTTCTGTCAAGTGCCAGATAGTAAATATTTTAGGCTTTGGAGGCCATATGGTTTCTGTGGCAACTTCTCAACTCTGTTGTCGTAGTGTGAAGGCAGCCACAGACAATATGTAAACACATAGGTGCAGCTGTGTGCCAATAAAACTTTATTTACAAAAACAGCAAAGGGGGCCAGATTTGGCCTGTGAGCTGTAGTTTGCCAAACCCTAGCCTAGAGTATGTCTCAAGTTTTTCTACACATATAATACCTACTACCAAGCACACAGTAAGTACTCTAAACTTTTTTTGATGACTAAATGCATATATGAAGGAAGAGCAGAGCTCTTCTGCTATGGTCTGAATTTATACGTTGAGATTCATATTTTGGAAACCTAATGTGCAGGGTGATGGTATTTGGAGGTGGGCCTTTGGAAGATGATTAGGTCATGAGGGTGGAGCCCTCATGAATGGGATTAGTGCCCTTATGAAAGTGACCCCAGAGAGCTAGCTTGACCCTCTACCATGTGAAGACACAGTGTGAAGCTGGCAGTCTGCAACCTGGAAGAGAGTTTTCACCAGAACCCTACTGTGTTGGCACCCTGACTTTGGAGCTTCCAGCCTCCAGCATGATGACAAGTAAATTTCTGTTGTTGATAAGTCTGTGGTTTTTTGCTATAGCAGCCAGAATAGACTAAAACAACTTGCCAGACTTTATTACTATCAACTATGTTATAAATTAAGGAAGGTGTTGGTAGGAATAGACTCAGTTTATAGACAGAAGAATAAAACATGAGAAATTAGGGCCCCTAGAAGTTGCAGGGTAATTTTCATAGAATTCATGCTTCTTGCTCAATGCTGCATTTATTGAGCTCCCTTGGTTTTATATTATTTTAACATTTATTCTAAAGAAAGCCGCTTCTTTCAAAGAGAATACTATTAGTTTCTGCTGTATCAGATAAGCTTCTCTGGGTTGTAAGAAATGGAAAACTCAGTTCAAACAGGTTTAAACAATACTGGGAATTTGTTGGCTGATGAACTTGAAAAGTCCTGATAGAAAGCAGGTTCCAGACAGGCTTGATCCAGTCACTCAAAGTTACCAAGGACCCAGTTCCTCTTTGCCTCTGTTGTGCCTGCCACCTCGTCATCTTCATTCTCAGGTTCTACCCTGTGGGATATCCCTCAAGGTTTTCTTGTTTGGGGATGGCAGAGTGGGGAAAATGAACTTCTTCTCAAATTTCTGCCACCCTTGACCAATGAAAGAAACAACATGGATAAGTATGGACTAACACGTGTCCTGGTTTGGGCATGGGGAGCAGAATGAAATTAGGCAAGTCAGTTCAATATTTGGTGATCTTGAGAACAGGGAACAAGCCAAAGTGTAGATGCATTCTAGCGAAAAGAGCACCGTGGAGATATGTAAGAGCCTAGCAGGGATGCTGAGCACAAAGCCATTTAGAGTTATTGGAATCCTGGGAGAAGTCGGGACATAAGGGTGGTTGGACAGGTAGGAAAGAACCAAAACCTGAAGCCACCGGAAGGAGTTGGCTTTTATCGCCAAGATGAATGGGCATTGCTGAAGAGTTTTGAGCAAAGGGGTGATGAAATTGGACTTGAATGTTAGGAAAATGATTCTGACAGCTTTGTGGAAGGAGGTTCCGGGAGAGGCAGGAAGAAAAGCAATGAACCTAATACAATCAGCTGCATATAGTTTAGGAACAACAGGATGAAGAAGAAATGAAGAGGAAGAGAGCCATTAAGATAGAATTAATCCACTCGGTATGGGGGAAAGTGAAGCAACTGGAATGACTTCCAGCTTCTGTTTCAGAAGCTGGGCCCAAGGTGGGGCCATGAACCATGATGGATATGAATAAACACCTCCCTGTGCCTTTGGTTTTGAGGACATGTATGAGAGTCTGGGATGTATCATGTATTTTTCCAGATATATTGGAAGAGGAGAAGAACCCTCATAGAGGTGACAGTCCCCACGTAGTATCCTAGTCGCTCAAGCCAGGGCGAGGTCTCTGCAAAGTTCTGTGACTTGTTTAAAGCCTTAGTTCCCACCGCCTTTGAGAAGTGCAGACTGCTGGCCAGACTGAATTCAAATGCAGCCACGGAGGCCCCGGGCTACTCGGCCTCATCAGATAAGCCCTGGGTAGAACCAAATCGTTGTGGAGGGAAATTGGCCTGTCTGTCTAATCTCCTTAGGCTGCTCTTGCTAACAGAACAAATTCTAATCGGCAAAGCCACCTGGCCCTGAAAAGGAAAAAAAAAAATGCCTTTCTTTTTGGTTTTGTAAAGAGCCTGGCAGGAGGATTCACCATATGCAAATGCCTTAGGCAACCCAGTGGGGAAGGACAGGAGGGCGCCAGTCCCGAGCCCTCTGTCCATCTGTGACTCAGCCAGGCCTCACAAAGAGCATTCTCCAAACCTGCAAGGGAAGAAACAGAATTGAAAGGAGCCTCGTCATTGTTCTGACCGTGGGAACATATGTCAGCAACATTGTTCCAGCCACTGCAAAAAGGTTCCCAGCATTGATTCCCAGGCAACGACATGCATTAAACTGGTGACAGTCGCAGCTGCCGGACCAGCCTGCGAGTGACCAGAGGAAGGGGGGATGCTCAGAGAGAACAGTGTGGGCAGTCACGCCTGGGCAGGACGCCCTCCCCTTCTTCAGGGTCTCAGCTCAGCCTGCCTCCAAAGACCTGAATGTTCAGAAATTGTGGGCGGGAGGCAAAGGGAAAATGTGATTTAATCAAGACTGGTTCTTTAGTTAGAAAATGCTTTGGGATTATGGTAAAAAGGATTCTAAATTGAAATGCAGTGTTGTTCTCATTAGCGATCCAGGAAGACTTTGAAAGCTCCAGAGTGAGTGAGTTGCTCTTCAGGTAAAACCAGTATCTCAGTCAAGGCAAAGAGGTGGCACAGCGCTAGGCTAACAGGCGGATGTGGCAGACGGGGAGATGGAGTACAGCTCGGAATGTTCCAGAAGAAAGCTTTTCAGTTTCTCTCTAGTTTCCTTTCTTCTCTGGACCTTCTGTTTCTTTCCTGTCTTAAAGTGCTCTTTCCTGATGTTATGGAGAAGGAAGAAGTCCCCGGACTTGGTATTAGGCACAGAGGAACAACTGCAGTGGTACGGAGAGAGCTCTGGTCCAGCCAGTGCAACAGCCTGTGTTGACTGTTGACGACAGGTCAGGCACTGTGTTCTGAACGAAGCTCAGGGGAGGCGTGATAACAGTTGAGACACAGTCCACTCCTCTCAAGGCGCTCACTGCCTCGGGAGGAGGTGATTGTTACACACGTCAGAACGTAGTAAGGGATCTGGGAGAGGTACCAGCAAGATAGCTGGTAATGCAGAGACAAGTAGAAGTGTTCTGCCGAGACCTCAGAGACAAACTACCATCTGTAAGATAGAAAAACAACAAGGACCTACTGTAGAGCAACAACAGTCAATAGCTTGTCATTACCTATAATGAAAAAGAATATGAAAAAGTATATATATATATATATATATATATATAAAACTGAATCACTATGATGTACACCAGAAACTAACACAACATTGTAAATTAACTATATACTTAAGTGAAAAGCAGACCAAAAAAAAAGTAGCAAGCTCATTTTATAGTGATTTAGATTAAATTTATATATTACATAAATATATATAAATCAATAGAGGTATTAAAAGAGAGACCTGGGGAAGTTTCAGGAAAGAACTAACAAGGGGAGAGAGCCAGGGAAAGACAGCGACAGTGAGAACAGACGGTATTGTTGCTGAGAGGAACGAGAAGGTTCTGAGAGGGAATATTGCTGTGAAAATCCCATCAGGATGGGTGACACAGCCACCTCTGATTAACTTGCTTCCCTCAGGGTATTGGAATTTGGGATTGTTGATCTTTCATAGCTAGAAAATTTAACACCTGACTGAGAGTTTGAAACAGGCTAAGCCAGAGCCCATCCTCACTGAGGGGTTTCCATAGGAACAGAGGAAACACAAAGGCCTCTGACCTTTCGGAATTAAACGACTAAACCAGAAAAGGAGAAGAGTGGAGCTTTTCCTGGTCTGTTTCTCCCTAGCGAATATTTATGGAGAGTCCTTCCTGGGCGCTGTGGAAACCACGTGGTCCCCAGGAATGTGGAGTCCCACAGAGGAGATATAGAAGCTGTTTTTATTGCTTAGAATATGCAACTGATGCTTTTCAGAGACCCTGAAGGCACTGAAACTGTTCATCTAAGAAAACGCTTCTCTCAGGCCTCGACCCTGGGCAAGCCAAGACAAATAAGAGTCCTTCCAGAGGTCTTGTTTCATATACTCTTCGAGACACCTGTTTCTGAACACTTGAGTGAATTATACGTTTGCCTCATTTCGGTTCAGTGACTGCTTCTGAAGATGACTCGCTTGGATTGTTAGGTAGTATTTTTCAGGGTCAACAGAGCCCCTCCCAAGAAAGGAGGGAAAAAGCAGAGGCCATCCCCTAAAGCCCTACAGAAGGGGTGCTGTGGGGTGGGGCGTGTGGACCGGGCAGGAAGCCACATTTATTGTATAGCTTTATCCTCGGGGCACGGTGCTAGGGACCTTGTAGACAATACCTTCTTTAATCTTCAAGACTCTTGAATGAAATAGGAGGTATCGCTACAGAATGATGAAGAAATCGAGACTCTGAGAGGTTGAGCAACTTGCCTATGAAACCCATCTACTCAGCAATGATGCAGCCATGATTCATAGGCTGGAATCCAGGGCTTCCGCCAGCCTGCCCGGGCCGCTCCCGGGGCAAGAGCTGCTCTATTGGAAAGCAAACAATACAGCTCTTTCACTGGGCTAATACCAGGGTGAAAAAGAGGGTGCAGAAGTACCACTCCACCAGCAACCTTGCTACTGCCAGGGCAAAACTTTCAAATATTTTTTGTCCACCACTGTAGTAAGAAGTAGATGTGACACGAAGACCCAGTACAGTTTTACACATTAACATTTCAGAAGTTTCATGAAACATGCTTATGTTTATTAAGTGCGAGGCTCTCTGTTTTTCAACTGGAGTAATCTGTTCTGTTGGTTCTTGGTTCGATGAGAAGTCAACGGCTGACCCTGGCTCTCCAGGGTGGGGGTGGCCTGCTTGGTGAAAGCACTCACTGCGGGTAACAAACTAGGGGTTTGTTTGTAACTTTGGACAAAGGAATTCTGACAACCCCTTTCTTCTTCTGCACCTATGCCTCTGGCTAAAAACACCATGTTACCCTCTTATGATTTATTTTTCCCTGAAAGGCTGTCTGGTTCTGTTGTTCGCAAAGGAAAGAGGTAAAACTGCTTAGCTATTTCCAAGAGCCTTTTCATCGAACTTATGTGAAGGGCTACACCCCAGGGTGGATTCTAGCTTCTCCAACCTTCCTGGGGTTACTAAGGGCTTCAGGCAGCCCTCAGTCAGGAGGGAGTTTTGAATGTGAGGAAGCTGACCACGTCTGCTTTTTAAAGTTATTTTCCTTGTCCAGGTCATGCATAGAGGTTCTTGCTTAGGACTCCTACCTGGGAGTGACTAGAACTTTTAAAGCAGTGTGCTTTTACTTTAATCACAGACATTCTGCTCGATTTGGTGGCCTCGAACATGAAATGTTTGAGAGCATTGGAGAGAGTGAGGTGGTGTTTAATGAGGTGGATTTTATGTTTCTATCCACCCTGAGGTGAGAGGCTCCCACCGGAGGATCATGTTTGCCAGATGTGTGGGAAGAAACCTGTGGGAATAATCTTTCTGAAGGCACTTCATGTGCTGTGAAGTGCTGGACAAATACGAGCAATTATTGGGATTAGGTGGGATGCTGAGCAAGGCCCAGGTGCTCCATCCTGTCTGCAAAAGATGGCAGGCCTTCTCTTGACACAGGTGGGGCTTGTGACAAATGGTTGCTCTTCACCTGACCACAAAAACTGTTGCTCTTTTTCTGGTCAATAAATCCAATACGTATTGATTCCCTGTTATATGCTAAGTATTGTGCCAGGCTTTGTGGAGGCTGAAACCAAATGAGATGTGGTCTCTTCCCTTTAAGTGCTTATAGTTGATATTCAGGGAGAAGAGAAATTTAAGCAACAAAACAAAAACGTGAGAAGTCCACAATGGCATTTAACTCAGTGTTGTTCGGCGTGCTGCAGATGGTGAGGGAAAAGCCAACGGTCAGGTTAGTCAGAGGAGCCCTGACCTGCCTCAGGGTCTGTGAAGGGAGCTCCACGTTAGAAATTAGAGGAACGAGGAGGCAGCAGAGGTCTGTTTATTTGGGAAACTACTCAGTAACCTGCAACCCTTGGGGTTTATTTGACCTGCTTTGTGATGTTGATTAAACTCAGGCTTCAAGACAATCCATGCACTGGGTCATGCACCGAAGGCCTCCGGAAAGAATTTAATTGAAGTTCTGTGACTTCTGGGTCTTGATGTGTTCGTTACTTTGGGTTGCCATAACAAAATACCATAGACTGGATGGTTCAAACAATAGAAAATGTATTTCTCATAGTTCTGTGAAGTCTAAGATCAAGGTCCTGGTGAAGTAAGTTTCAGGTTGAGACCTCTTCTCTTGGCTTATAGGCTACTGTCACCCACGTGACCTCTTTGAGAGAGTACTGACCTCTTTTCCTCTTCTTACAAGGACACTAATCCCATCATGGTAGCCCCATCCTCAGTGCCCTCATCTAAACCTAGGTATCTCCCAAATACCCCACCTCCAAATAATGTCACATTGGGAGTTACAGCTTCAGTATATAAATCTGACTGGGGGCGACACCAACATTCAGTCCATAACACTTGGTGTGCTCAAATTCTGTGATGAAAGGGAGAAAGGGGAAAAGCACAGCAGAACTTCCACCTCCTCTGCCACCTTTGAGCTCTGTTACAGCAAGAACACATCCTAAATCCTCCACTATCAGTGATGTGTTCACCTCTTTTAAGGCCATTTCAACGTGTTTGTCATATCCAAAATTGAAGCATGTTAGAAGGCTGCCGTAGTACAGTCCACCAAATTATGTGTTGAGTATTAGGGCCCTGAATGCATGCGCTTGGGAAATGTAAACTCTATTAGACAAATCATACAATTTATCCATCAGCTTCCATAATTAACATATGAGTAGTAGAGAGGCCACGGGTCAGTTCCTTCCCAGCTGATTACCTATTCCTGACTTAAAAGCAGTCAAAAGTTAATAGTGCCGTTTCTTCCCTTTGGTTCTTCCAATCAGTATTTCCAATGACATCCTCCTATTTGAGCCTTCTCTTCTGCCTCGTCTTCTTTGCTCAGAAAGACATGTATAAAGAAGCCATGAGTTGTTTGTCTCCTTATTTTTCTGGCTCTGGGCCAGGGGTAGCCATGCCTGGCACATTCATTTAAGATAAGCAAGGGTGGGCTGTAATTAAATGATCATAAAGAAAATTCCAAGGAAAGCAGAGTGTTGGGGATTGGATGGGATGAGTACCCTTTCGAGCCAGTATCTGAAGAGGCCCCTGTTGTGCCGGGCAAGGCAATACCTGGGCTGTGAGGAAAGAATCCTACAACCTCCATAATGACCCATGGTCACTGGGCTTCTGAGGCTTTCCTTCCAAGCAAAGCAGGCTCCTGGGGAAGGAGGGTGATCCTAATTTTCAACATTAATTTTTCTTAGCAGCATTCACTTTCTTTATATGCCTTGCCACGGTAACCCAAGAAGGCACGACATAGGATGACCCAACCTAAGTCACATCACCCAGGATATCACAGAGGCCACCAATGTGATTATACAGATTCATAGAAACTCGTGGATAGAGGAACTGTAGGGATTGTTGGTCTAGTTCTTGATTTGGGGTAAAGAAAGCAAGGCCTGTTCGTATGGTGTCTTCATCAGCAAACAAGCTGGCGCCATTTCTAGGCTTCCTGACTTTCACTCAATTCACTGTTGTGTTCACTGTGCCTGACTTAGGAAAGTTTATGCTTTTTATTTTTATTTTTATTTATTTTATTTTATTTTATTTTATTTTATTTTATTTTATTTTATTTTATTTTTTTGGTGTTTGAGATAATCTTCCTTTGAGGATTGCCTGGTATTTTAGCAAAATGCTGGAAAATTTCTAAGCTCATGGTTTAATAGACAAGGTTGGCATTGATTTCACCTTTTTAGCAGAGCAAGTAGCAGATCTAGAGGTGATGATATAGTTTAGAAAATATGCTGGGATAAAATCTCTTAAGTCAACAAAACTAAGGCCATGTTTTATTCAGGGCTCTGAGTTTTGTTATTAATTCATTCTGGGGTCAGACTGAAACACTGCCCTTTTCTAGGTGGTTTTCACAGGCAGTTGTAGAAGAGATGCTCTGTTTTGGGGCATTGCGATATATGCTGGGTGGGGGTAGGGCTGGGGAGATGGGCGTGGTATCAGGGAGAAAGAAGACGGTGTAGCCAGAAAGGAAACACTTGTGTCAGGAAATGTGTTTCTTTTCCAGCATGGTTATGTTATTGAAATGGTCTTGTCCATTTCACCTCTTAAGGCTTCTTCTACTATTAAGGAGAATAAAGATTAAAGGTATACTTTATGACAGCTTGTATGTTCACAAAAGATCCCATATCAGGAAGCCAGGAGACTGAGAAGTATCAGCTGAGCCACTAAGAAGCCAAGAGCATCCAAAAAGTAATATCTACCCCTTGGGCCCCCACTTCTTTATGTCATGGAGAAGTGGATTAGATGACTGTTTTAGTTCTCCTGTAGCTCCCCAATTCTAGATCATCCCTCATGGCAAGATATCCTGTTCCTGGAACATTCTGATTTGGTGTACTCTGCCAAACAGTGCAAAATATACTCATACGTACAGTCTGGAGTTGCCAGATTTGCTAGTTAATACCCTGAAGGTCATGAATAGGAGGCTCCCTTCCTTCTTTTACCAAAACTGATTAGGAAGATTTTATAATTTGGGGAGAGATGGGCTGTCTGGAAGGCATCTTGGCTGAAAAATTCTGTCATACCCTGTCCGTAGGCTTGTTGGATAAGTACCCAGCTCAGGGTCTGGTATTACATAGCTTCCCTGGGAGTGTAGATCCCTTCCTGGTTAATATTTTTGAATGCTTGAGGAAAGATCTTAGATTGCCTTAAATGAAACTGGCCTTGGGACATTCTCTGATGGCTCACTGCTCAACCACTTCACTTTTGGCCCAACAATTAGCCTTCTCTGGCTGCTCCTTAGAATTGCTTTATTCTCTCAGGCTATCTCCACATGCTTTTGAGCTGTCTCTTCTCAATGAACTCTCTAAAACTTGCCTGTCATGTCCCTTGTGGGTCTAACCATTCTTCCACATGACAGACAAAAATTTGCTGCCTGTATAATACACACACACACACACACACACACATTACATATATAAATAAATATATATAAGAAAGTGGTGAGGGAAGGGATCACAGTCTACAAACTCAGTCTGTGACAAATCAAAGAAAAACAGTAACTTCAAAGCTTCTGCCAAATGCTAAAGGTTATGAATCTTTTGCTTAGGAAAATACTGGATGGATTATTTTAGTTAAAAAAAAAAAAGATTGTGCCTTCTGGAATGGTCTAGAGGAGAAGATGAGACCAAAGTACTAAATTGCTTTGTGTAATAAAATTGAGGGAATATGAGCTTGCTTGAATGGTAGCTTGGTAGAAAGATGGTGAGGACCCTGGGGCTATGAGGAGAAAAATGATGGTAAAAAAAACAATCTAGTTGGATGCAGTAACATAGAAAATTGTTGACTAAGGGAAAGAAACAGCCAGCAGGAATCCCCTGTAGCAGGACAGAGAAACTTTAAGAACCTAGTGATGCCTAATACCCAGTGATAAATTGTTCTTTAGGAATTGTAGTCTTCTGTTAAACCTAAGCTTTTAGTAAAGTTTGTTCCATGAACTAGTGGTGATAGACTTGCTGTGGGTGTTGAAAGGAGGGAGAAGGTTATAGCCAAATAAGGGAAGGGAATGAGGAAAGAGGTCAGCTTTAGCAGGAATAAGATGGTAAATAGCACTGAGAAACCAGCAACAGCAGGAACTTGGAGTGATTTGAACCAACAAAAATGCTTCTTAGATTCCTCAAAAAAATATCAGGGAGGTGATTGGATTTCTCACCATATTAGATGGTAGCTTGAGTCATTTCATTTGAGTATTAGTGATGAGGGTGACCCTTGAATAGCTGGTAAATGGGGACATTTAGATTATAGAAATGGGACATGTACATACACAAAATGTGCAAAATGATCCAGCACTGGCTGACATTGTGTACTCCCATGCCACCTAAGTTCGTGGTTGCATATTAACATCCTACATGGAGCTTTAAAAAATTACTTTGCCCTGTCCATCCCCAGATAGTCTACTTCAAGCTCTCAGGGTTGTGAAACCCAGGTATTGATATTTTTGAAGAGATCCTCAGTTGATTCCTCATATGCAGGTAGGGTTAAAAATAATAGAATTGTTATTTTTAGATAGGTAGTATCCAAATAATTCTTGCCTATTTCCACTCCGATTTTAATTATAGAGGTAAAAAGTGATCTGTGGGGGTATTATCAGCAATAGTTCTTTAAATGGATTTATAAAACATGGAACATTTACACCCCAAACTGCATCGTATGTAACTGTACCATTACTAAACATCTGTTAGGTGCAGGATGACATGGAGGTCGTTAAGCCTGGATTCTAGTTTCGAGTCAAACCAGCACAACATATTTGAAGTTTAATTTCCTCATCTATCAAATAGGGCTACTAATAACATCTGCCTAATCTGCCTTATGAGTTAGGAATGAAACAATACAGATAGATGCAAAAGTTTTTGCTAAAGGTAGAACATTTTACAAAAGTATAGGGTATTGTTATTTTCCTTTGTAGTCTCATTAAGTCACGCACTTGAAGGACTGTGTGTCAATTTTCGATCAGTGGGAGGCGGAACCTTCGGAGGCGGAACCCTCGGAGGCGGAACCCGCGGGGCGAAGGCAGAACGGGCTGTTTCCTGTCATTTCACGAAAGGCACTTGTGCGTCCACGAATTTTGGTCTCAGCGAGTGTCCTAGAACCAGTCCCCAGAGGACACCGAGGGCTGCCTGTGTATGTATTTATGTACATATATACGCAGAAATATATATAAATACACGTATACCCGTGTACACAGGTGTGTGGATTGTATATCCAGTGTTCACTGGGCCTTTGGAAGCAAGGGTATCCCAGGGCAGCCCTAGGCGGTGCAGAAAGAAAGCACTAAAGCTCACTTGTCGCCCCAGGGCGGCGGCGACCACGGCCTCACCTTTGTGCTGACAAGGCTGCCTGATACATTCTTAAGTCCCTGAATAAGCTTCAGGCCTTGTTCCTCTTTCTGCCTTTGGATGCTTCGTGTGGAAGTCATCTCTAGGTATGGCATATGACAGGGGAGACTAGCGTGAGGAGTGGGGTGGCCTAGGGAGCCAGGGCCGCTTTCCCAGCTCTCAGATCAAAGCGTTTCACGTGGATGTGGAAGGGAGTTTTTAGAGGGGCCACTAACAGGACTGCACCCTCAGAAATAGGTGGGCTGTGTCAGTAACTTTTCAGTTCTTATTTCTGCTTACTTCCTCCGTTTAAAACACTCAGGACGAAAAGGTGTTCAGGGGCTTCAGTCCTGTTTTAGGGCAGAGAATCTCTTCCCAGGCCTTGAGCTCGCCCCAGTGGGGAAGGAGTAGCAGCTCTGACAAAGGCTTTACTGTATGGTGTCAGGAGAGGCTGGCCCAGGACTGGACATGGCAGCTCTGTGCGGGCCAAAGAAGAAACACTGCTAGGAATGGACTAACTGGAGGAAAGGGTGTTTGTATGGTTAAATCATAGTAGGGGTTTCAGTGAAAACTCAAAAAGTATATGGTGGTTCCCCTTCTTTCACAACAGCCTAGAATGCTCTTTTTACACAAGCCATCCTCAGGGAGGATTAAGGAATCTGGAATCAAGAACATGGTTTTACTGCCCCACTATTTTGCTTTCTGGAGATTTCTTTTCTTCCCTAACTCATGGTTTTTCAAGGTATCCACGGTCCAAGTTTGAATCTGGACGTGGAATGGTACTCTGGGTCCTGTTAAGCTTAGGGTGGAATTTGTCTTAAGTATTTAAAGGATCAGGGAGCTGAGCTCATACTTCTATCTTCAGTCTCCTTCCCCCACCCCCAGTAATAGCGAGGGCACCAATGCTGGATGTAGATATGATTTGCCTTTGGGCCCCATGGGAAGTCTTGGGCCTGGAGGTTTAGATGTGGGGGCATTAGAACATTTCCATGGCATTGTCATTCTGGTCTTCTTCTTGAGCAGTCCTAGGGCTGCTGAGAGCCAGGGGTCTGCATTTGTGTCTGAATCCTGCTGTGACCTGTGACCTCATATAATTTCCTGCATCTCATTTTCCTCCTTTTTCCTGTTGAATGTAAACACTTTTTCCAACTATAAATTAGTGTAAAGAATTATAGTTCTGGTACTTACATGGTGGCTTTTTTCCCCAGTATTTTCCCTTTTTATTTTGTTGTTATTATTTTTTAAAATTGAAGAACAGTCAGTTACAATGTATCAGTTGCTGGTGCAAAGCACAATATCCCAGTCATGCATGTACATACATATATTCGTTTTCATATTCTTTTTCATTAAACATTATTACAAGATATTGAATATGGTTCCCTGTGCTATACAGAAGAAACTTTAAAAAAAAGATCTATTTATATACATAGTGGTTAACATTTGCAGATCTCAAACTCCCAAATTTATCCCTTCCCACTCCCTTTCCCCTGGTAACCATAAGATTGTTTACTATGTCTGCAAGTTTATTTCTGTTTTGTAGATGAGTTCATTAGTGTCCTTTCTTTTCTTTTTTTAGATTCCACACATTAGTGATATATGGCATTTTTCTTTCTCTTTCTGGCTTACTTCACTTAGAATGACAGTCTCTAGGTCCATCCATGTTGCTGCAAATGGCATTATTTTATTCTTTTTTTATGACTGAGTAGTATTCCATTATAAAAATGTACCACAATTTCTTTATCCAGTCATCTGTTGATGGACATTTAAGTTGCTTCCATGTCTTGGTTATTGTAAACAGAGCTGCTATGAACATTGGGGTGCATATACCTTTTCAACTTAGAGTTCTCTCCAGATATATGCCCAGGAGTGAGATTGCTGGATCATACAGTAAGTTTATTTCTAGTTTTTTGAGGAATCTCCATACTGTTTTCCATACTGGCTGCACCTACATTCCCACCCACAGTGTAAGAGGATTCCTTTTTCTCCACACCTGCTCCAGCATTTATTGTTTGTGGACTTCTTAATGATGGCCATTCTGACTGGTGTGAGGTGATACCTCATTGTAGTTTTGATTTGCATTGCTCTGATAATTAGTGATACTGAGCATTTTTTCATGTGCCTATTGGCCATTTGTATATCTTCATTGGATAATTGCTTGTTTAGGTCTTCAGCCCATTTTTGGATTGGGTTGTTTGTTTTTTTGTTATTAAGTTGTATGAGCTGTTTATATATTCTGGAAATGAAGCCTTTGTTAATCACATCATTTGCAAATATTTTCCCCCATTCTGTAGGTTGTCTTTTTGCTTTGCTTATGGCTTCCTTTGCTGTGCAAAAGCTCATAAGTTTAATTAGGTCTCACTTGTTAATTTTTGCTTTCATTTCTATTGGCTGGGTAGACTGCCCTAGGAGAACATTGCTAAAATTTATGTCAGAGACTATTTTGCCTATGTTTTCTTCTAGAAGGTTTATTGTGTCTTATATTTAAGTTTTTAAGCTATTTTCAGTTTGTTTTTGTGTATGGTGTGAGGGAGTGTTCTAACTTCATTGATTTACATGCTGCTCATGGTGGCTATCTTAATTTCTATTGAGAATGTATATAAGAGAGGGAGGAGGATGTGACCATTGAGTTTATGGTCAGAAAGAAAGATCTTTTAAACTTAAAAGTGTGGTTGCTGAGAGGCACAGAGGAAAGGAAAGACAATAGGTGCATTTCAGATTGTGGTCAGTTGCATAGACTAGAGAGAAAAAGTTGGGGGCAGGGCAGAAGGAGAAAAAGCAGGCTGGGCCTTCTATTAAAAGCTATAAGAGATGGTAACTTAAAATCTTTTTCTCCACAGTGCTTCATATTCTACCATTAGAGATTTATTCCTTTGGATGAAACACTGTCCTTTTATTACCATTCTCACTTAAAATATAAATATTTCTGGAAGGGGTAACATGTTAAGCCATTTACTCCTTTTTCTCTTCATTTCCCAACGTGACAGGGACAGCCTTGGTAAAAGTGATGGTGCAGGATTGTCTGTGGAGGAAAAGTTAAACCAGGGTATGGATGAAGAAGACTTTGAGACTCTTTTCACTTTCTTCACTATTTTGCTTAGGGCTCAGTTTCTCTCGGAGTTTGCAGAGAGGACAGGGAGTGAGTGTGCTGAGGCTTCTGCCTGAGACTGGAATTGAGTCAGGGGTGATACTTAAACCAGGGAGTGGGGAGAACAAATCCCTGGTGTCCAGAAACTGAATAACACTTCTGTTCCTTCACTGTATGCTACTGAGTATGTTGGCCAAGCTCAATGGAAATACTGCATTCCCGGGCAGAGCACCTCATACCTTCTGCAGAGAAACTGCTTTTCCCTCTACAGCCTGTGTTGTCACAGGACAAGCTCTGATCTCAGGGGGAAATGTGTGCTAATGGCAATTAATGAATAACCCGTCAGAGTTCACAAAAGCCTTTCAAATCCGTTATGGCATTTGGTTCTCACACATTACTCTCCGGGAGCGAGATGAGATTCTGGATCTAATTAGCATATGAGGAAATAAGAACTTTTGGGATGGTGGGAAAATCATGAAGTTGCTTTGAAGCCATGTGGCTGGCCCCTTGCAAGTAAGTCAGAATGTCGACAATGATAATGGTAGGTGCTTCATTTGTTAGAGTATCGGTTTGTTTTTGTTTCTTTAGTGTCTGTCTGAGGAAAATGATACCTATGAGGGCAAATTTGAGGCACTGTATGTGAAATGCTGAGAGCTCCTTGATGCAAAGCCCAGGATGCTTGTTCAGTTGCTCCGATGCGATAGCTTTCTGGCGCCATCTAGTGCTCTACTGAAGTAATAGCAGATGGATGGCTCTTGGTCTAGAAGGACAGTGGAGTAAACGGAGTAAGAAAAGATTTTTCTGGACTTAATGGATAATATCTAGAAAATAAAGCTGGAGAAATAGAGTTAGAAAACATATGTATGGGTGTGAAAAAGAGATATCTTGAAGTTAGCAACTGGCCTGTAAGTAGAGAAATTAGGAAAAACAACTTATGAGAGTTTGCAAAACGTCCCTGATTCCCAAGGAAGTGAATCTGTATCTGCTAGCTTCCATGTTAGCTGACAGTTAGGTACATTAAAAGGAAAATAGTATTTCGCATGTTTAATGACTTTTGAAAATCATTTGCAAAGTTGTTTTTTCACATAGCAACATGATACAGTGGTTTGGGAAAGGAATTTCAATTCAGGAATTTTCTTTAAAATAAAAATCTAACCCCCTCTCCCCAATTCCCTTTACAATTGCTGTTTTGATTCCTATACCAGTGGAGAACCTAGCTTGGGCTTTTCAGGGTGACATCCCATCAAAATCCCATGGCAACGGAACTTTTCACAAGTATCCAGCTGTCTTTCTGTCTCTCTGTGTGTCAAACAGGCAGGCAGCTGTGAGTCATCAAATACACACTGGGGTCATTTGGGAGATAATCTTTATGAAAATAAAAAATGGGTTTGAGTGTTTATCGATTGTTTCGCTTCAGTGTGGAATGAGGAAGCTCCGTGAAGTAAAGCAATGGATCCTTTAAGTGTGGTCCAGGACAGCACCATCCAAGTGATGCACCTGGGAACTTGTCAGAAATGCTGTTCTCAGGCTCTGTCCCAGACCTACTGAATCAGAAACTCTGGTTGCAATACTCAGTAATCTGTGTTTAAATGAGTCCTCCAGGTGTTTGTGATCCATACTCAAGTTTAAGAATTTCCCAGTAATGTGTGGGTGAGGTGGGGAGAAATAAGGAAGTGGTTTAGAGGGAGAAACGAGTTCAGGCCAGCTCCTTCCAAAACACTGTCATCATTATATGGGTGAAAGGAGTTTGGAAGGAACATTGAGGATGATTCCTTCAGGGTTAGGAAATGAACCAGACACAAGCCATGGGAGAGTGGAAAGGGATGGGGAGAGTACTGCTGATTTTCTCTTGCGGTTGAAGCTTAAAGGGTTCATCAGACCTGTAACCCCTTATCCAAAATTCTAACATCACAAAGCTCTGAAAACCAAGAATTTTACTGTAAGTTTGGCACCAAAATTCATTGGTAGCCAAACCTGTCTGGAATTCCTATGAGGCTATTTATGATCATTATATTTATCCCACTTAGAGTGGATATTTGTGTTTTGCTTTGATAATATTAGTACATTTGATTATGGGATATGGCTCCAGATCCTACTGGGGGTCTTAGGAATTCACCGTATTTGCTTTCTAAATTCTGAAAATTCTCCATTCTGAAGCAAATCTCCATCAAAGATTTAAGAAAAGGGATTGTGGATCTGTATAGGTTTAAGAGCCTCTGGGCATTTCTCGGAGCCAGCCCACTGAGCTAAGTCCTTTTTCTCCCTTCCTCTTCTCTTCTCTAATGACCCAGCTTTCTGCAGTGTAGGGGTCCTCTAAGCCAAGGAGTGATAGCTCCAAGCCAAGCCCTAGGGATAGTTCTGCTGGGGAGGCAGTGGGTCTAAGAGCCACTGCTGGAGTCAAAAGACCCACCTTTTTTGTCCAGTGCTCCCCAGACTGGAAATTCCTCGAGTGTGAGGCCATTGCTTGCGTATCTTTGAGCCCCAGTTCCTTGCACAGAGCCTGATGTGCTAAATGAGTGGAAGAGACTTTGTGATGAAAAGGTATAATTCAGGGAGATGGGAGCAGATCCAGCTGCTGGAACTGAGGGAGTTCTGCTTTGCCTTCCTCTCATCAGGCCACTCAGCTATCAGAGCAGAGACTAACGTAGTGAATGCAGAGGTTATTTCCCCCTCTTGTTTTTAATTAGCCAGACTCCATATTTTATTAATCTCTCCACAGTGTCCTTTTGCTGTTCCTGAGTCTTATCTAGGCTACCACATTTACATTACACTTAGTCATCATATCTCTTTAGGCTCCTCTTCCTGTGACAGATTTTCAGACTTTGCTCGTTTTTGATGCTCTTGACAGTTTTGAAGAGTAACTGGTCAGATACTTCACAGAATTCTGCTCTAGTGGAATTTGTCTCATGTTTTTCTTATGATTAGCCTGTGGTTATGCGTTTTGGGGAGGAAGACCAGAGAGGTGAAGTGCCCTTCTCATCACATCCATGTCAGCGACTATCATTCCTTTTGACAGGGCTCTCCTCGGCTGTGGCTGTTGACTGCTTGTTACCGCTTCATTCTCTTTATATGGAGATCCCAGGGAACTCTTCAGAGTTGTACTCTTTGCCACAGAATTCAGAGTTGAGCTGTACTGACCTAAGCAAGTATTTCCAGTGAAAAAACCCAACCTGAAAAAGGGATTTCTTAATTCGTGTTTTTTTTTTAGGGGGTGGGTACCCAGCTCTGGTTTATTAGAAAAGGTGTGAACAGAGTTGCACTGACTTACTTCGTGTTTTTATAAAATACAAAATTCTAGTTTCAGGCATGGCAGGATCCAGAAACTCAATCACAGTCAGGAGTCTGTCTCTCATATATTGACTTTGTTTCTTTTAGGTTGGCTAGGTTGGCTTCAGTTTTAGGCTGGCTCTCTCCAAAATTTAGAAAAGATGATTGCTAACTTTTAATGTAGGTGTTTCTTTGAAAAAGAGAATTCTGTGTCTTCAGAACTGCAGTTGGCCTTGAGGCCAGACGCATTGCCCTTCCTTCTCCCACATATATCTGGGTAGGGGTGATAGACAGAAATGATAGGACTCTCTGGATCCAAGAGGCTGTGACTTTGTTCCAGCCACCTTTAATGGATCTGCGCCTCTGTGTGCCGAGGGCCTGCAGACATGGGAAACACACTTTTCCCTTTCTGTAAGGTGTGTCATTTTCCCTTGCTAGGTCTGGCATCTTGGGGAGCCAGAACTCTCTTCAAAGGCGAATTGATGTAGACCCATTAAGTTTGTGCCTTGTCTGCAGGCAACAGCTGGGTAGTGAAAGTATTAAAAAAAAAATAGCGGTGGTGTCCCCAAAGGGTGATATTATTCTAAGAAGTTAACGAAAATTCCTTATGCATCCCAGAGCTCTGGAGCGGCAATGCGCTGCCGCTTGCTTTTAGAGCCTGCCCGTCGCTGCTGTCAAGGTCGCACTGTCTCTGCCATCCCTCAGTGCCCATCAGAAAGGACTACAGATAACAAAGACTGCAGCTGCTTGACTAACACCTCCTGTACCTTGGATTTTTTTTTGGCTACACTGCAAGAGGCTGCTTTGACTTTCTCTGGTGCCGCAGAATAATCTCCATTCCCTGCTTATTAGGAGAAGGCAAGGATTTGTTGTAGATGATACAAAGCTGAACTAAAAGTGTTATTAAAGCAAATTAATTATTCCCTAAGCTCTCCTTCATTCCCTTTTCTCTGTAACATGGTTTCTTCTGAAATCTTTCTCTATAGCCTTGTCATCGTTCATGTGCAACTTTCTTCTTGGTATTCAGCTATCACTCAGCATTTGATACTTAACAAAGTTTATAATATTTATAAGATCTTTTAAATTAGTCTTTTCCTTAAACATTTATTTTAAAATAATTTCTTTCTATGAAAGGATTATATGATCATTATAGAAAACCTGGAACATAATAAAAATGTGAGAAAGAAAATGATATCCAGAATCGCAACGTCCATAGACAACTCAGAGAGGAAGTGAAAATTAAGATCCAAATAACTGGAGAGATGTACCATGTTCATAGGAAAATTGGACTCTCTCTCTCTGGTTTATTTTCTTCCTTTAGCATTTTGCTTAGGAGGGTATTCTAAATCATACGTCATAAATGCACATGTATTTCTACTGGGTCTCCTGAGTATATTTTTTACACTTAGCAGTTTAATCCATACAAAATATATATTGTTGTACATTGTGAGGTAATGATTTGTCTTCCTCCTAAAATAAACTTGCTATTTTAGCATCATTTATTAAATAATCCTTTCTCTTACCCCATGAGTAGTAATGCCCCCTTTACCGTAAACTAAGTTCTTTTTGAATAGACGTGTATTAGATTCCATTTCTAGACTATTTGTTTCCACTATCAATTCTTATGTTTGTACCGCATTACATTGTTGTAGTGTCATCATATGTTTTATTATCTGGTAGTGAAAGTTCACTTAATTACTGTGAGAATCACCAAATTTGTTTTAGTAGCTGCTGAAGTTCTGGCTGACTCATGGGATTATATGGTTTTGTGACGTCGTCTCAAGATATTAATGTTAAATGTTTTACTAGTTTCAAAATGAACTTTTTTCATCTGACTATAATGTCTCACAAGTTTGTTGTAAAAATTTGGATGATTCAGGCAAGCACAAAGAAGAAAATAAAAAACCCCAATTCTATCACCAGAGAGAGCTATTTACGATATTTTGAATCACAGCTCTTTGGGTATTAAAACAACCGCATTTAGGTGACTCATTCCTGCTCGTTTTGCAACGTCTCACTCTGTTCAAGCTCTCCTCCTTTACCGTCCACCCCCCGCACCCCCCACCTTCTCCCAGCTGCAGGTCTAGACTCTTGGTTCTCACTCACCTTCCTCTCCTCCTTCCTCGCACTCATGCTCTGCTGAGAACCTGCTGCTTAAGGGCTTTTTCTGAGTAGCGCAGGCCCTTCCCTTGGCTCTAGAGTAGGTAGACCATACCCTTTACTTTTTTTTTTTTTTTTTTTTTTTTTTTTTTTTTTTTTTTTTTTTTTGTGGAGGAAGTGGCTTTTTAAAAAAACCAAATATTGAATTCTCTCTTAGGTGACCTCCAGCTCCCTTGCAGTCTTCCTGCTGGATGGCCTAGGGGTAGGAGCAGTGTTGAGCGTTGAGGTGGGAGGGTCAGTTCTGCTTCTCCTGGACTGGTCGCTTGCAGGAGGCTCTTCGTGGACGTGGCTGGCTGCAGTGCCTAGCGGGCTCCTGAGCTTGGAGTGTCTCTGCCTAGAGACTTGTTCTCAGCTGGGGGCCTGGCCTTCCCCAGGCCAGCACCTACCACCACTGGAACTTGGAGCTGATGAAAAAGACTAGAAAAAATACAGTAAAAACTAGGGACAGGTGAGTACACAAAATTTTGTGAGCCATTAGCTCTTTGAAATTATTGGAGATAATTCACAAAATTGGCTCTGAGTTTTCTTGACACAGTAGGAAAATACCATCACTCACAGAAATTTTAGTAGTGTATCTTTAAGGGAAAAAAAAAAGAGCAGTTGCTTAGGAGAAATAAAACCTCCCCTGGTACTGAGAAACTCCTCCTTGGCCCTTATAGAGAGAACCCTGTGTTCTGCAGTGAACAGTGTCCTCAACGATATCATCAAAGTTAATGTGTAGCTTTTTACCTTCCATAACGTGAGCCAGCAGCGTAAATGTAAAATGCAGTTTGGTGAAAGCAGTTCTGTGGGGAGGGGAGCCAAACAACTGTCCAGACTAGGTAAACTGTATTTTCACAAAATAGACCGACGTAAGCACAAATCTTTAAAAAAAAAACAGCTTTACTGAGGTATAATTGACAGATAGGAATTGTATATATTTGAGGTGAACAACTTGATGTTTTGATATACATATATTGTGGACTGATCACCGTAATCAAGCTAATTAACCATCCCTCACCTCACATAGTTACCATTTTCTTCTTCATCTTTTTTTCCTTTTTTTTTTTTTTTTGGCGGTTATGTGTGGTCAGAGTACTTAAAATCTATTGTCTTAGCAAATTTCTAGTATATAATATGGTATCATTAACTTTAGTCACCACGCTGTATATTAGATCTCCAGCTTAGATCTCCAGAACTTACTCTTCTTGCATAACTGAAAATTTGTGCCCTTTGACCAACATCTCCCCATTCCCTCTCCCCTGCCCTCAACTCCTGGCAAACACCATTCTACTCTCTGCCTCTATGAGCTTGGCTCTTTCAGATTTTACATATAAGTGAGATCAGTGATCCGAGAATAAATCTCATATCTAGAGGGAAATAGAGACTGCCTGAGAGTCCGATATAAATATTGGCTCTCTTAACTAGGTTTTGATAAAATTAGGTGTCAGTGACTTCAAGATTGTTCTTTCAGGAATGGCTGAAGAACAGGTAAGCCATGTTGCTGGCTAAGTGCAGACCCATGTGCTTAACAGCTAAGCTGGGAGTAGGTCTGACTGTGGAAGTTGAGGCGCCTAATAGGATACATGCCATGTGGAACACTCCCCAATTATCATTTGTAATTGGGTGGGGCCCAGACAAGGTCAGGAGCTGATAGCCACATGCACTTCCTGTAGATTAAGTATTAAATATTATATATGTGTGCTGTTAGTTTTCATTCATTCAATAATACTTATTGAGTATCATCTATGCATTTGGCAACATTCTCTTAAAGTGTGTCAAGTATTTGTTTTTAAATAAATGGACATTCAGAGCAGAATTCTTGCTCATGGGGGATCTACAAAGCTGTATTTTAATGTTTAGGAGGTTCTCACACTTCAAAAATTTGGGAACCATTGCCAAAGGCCATACTGCTATAATTTTAGCCTGCAAAACCTTAGATTTTGCAAAGCATTTGCTTTGACCATTAAAAAACTTAGTAAAATTCCCATGTGTCAAGCACTTTAATGCTAATGTTTTACTCTGTTAACAAGGGCACTTAAGTTTGAAAATGGGTAGGGAAATCTTCTGGGATTTGTGCTACAGACTGCCAACTAGCTCTTCTGCTTTCTGCCATTGACTTCTTGGCTACACTTTATCTCTTTTCTTGGAAGGAAAAAGAAAGGATTTCTTGGTTGCAGGTGTGACAACAGATGCCCTTAACTTGGCCTCAGCAGTGGACCTACGGGATTTTGCTATGATACTACTGGGTTACTCAAGGAACTCCAGTCAGTATCTCTCAGCACCAGAGAAGAGTTATATCAAAGTTGGTGGATACCATCAATTTTTCTGTTTTTTAAAAAATGATATTTTGCAAACTTAAAGCACTTCTTTGGTCTCTGTACGTGAGGAGAAAGCATGGCTAGCAGTGCTATTGTCGCCTGAAGATGTCCCTGACTTTTAGAGCCTCCTCCTTCTCTCTCACCCTCCTCATCCCTTTCCTCTCATCCTCTTTCTCTCCTTCTCCTCCTTCCTGCTACTTTCACAAAAGCTGCAGCCAAGGTCCAGTGGTTACTATTTTGGTAGATTTCCTGTGCTTCCCAAGGGCTACAGGATTACTTTTGAACTGCAGTTACATAAGTCCTGCTATTTTTAGCCTCCTAAATAGTTCTGTAATCCATCCACCTTCCTCTTGTCCACAGTCATCAACCCAGGCCAGCCACCCTTGTCTCTGGCCTAGAGAAGTTCACCTTTCATGGAAGGATGTTTGAATGAGAACAAGTTAGTGTTTTTGCCCTACTGCCAAAATGACTCCTAAGCAGAAGAGTGACAAACATCCTGTACAATAAATTAATTGCCTTTCACAACATTCCTCTGAGTTTTACCATTTCTTAGGTAAGGTGTAGGTATCCCAAACCTTCTTAATCCTTGGGTGATGTTTCTGTTGTAAAGATATGCTGAAAAAAAAATAATTTAGGATTTCTAGTAAGATTCAAAATGGTCATACAAAAAAAAATGGTCATACAAAAGGGGAAGTCTTCTACTTAAAGAAATATGAGAGCTAATGAAACTTATAATTTATGTAGTTATTCATATAGGAAAGTGCCTTGTGTGCAAGCTGTCAATTTATTGACACTCAGTAGGAAAGCCTTGTTTGTGTGCCTGAGTGATGTATACATAAAGAGAGAATTTGGACATGCCACAGTAACTGCTGTGATAGAAACATGAACATTTTGCTTGATCTGTAACTGATCAACCCCCCCAAATCTCAGTCCCCTATTTTTACCCACTCTTCTATGCTTCTTATAAAAATAACATTTAAAAATATCAATAGGGATATTGAAATTGATAAGTATTCATGTTTTATGTTCTATAGTATATTGTGTATCCTGCATGTACACAGTCAATTTTTTTTTTTTACCTCCCTGACACAAGCTCCCACGTTTTTGGGTCATGATTCTAGCTTCCTCCCTTTTTCAGTGATGCTAAGCCAGATATCCTTGACAACTCAAGTCATTTGAAAATGTTACATTTGGTAGATGTACTGGTTAGCTGTGAACTGCTGTCTCCTGATGCATCTCGAAAGGTGAGGCCTGTCTTTCATTTTGGACTGTTGATGTCCCTGCTTCAACCACAGCCAATGGTCCATTTGGAAGGTGGCTCTTGTCTTTTTTACTTTGTAAGGGAGCTTAGCTAATCAGTCCTTATTAATTAGTCACTAATCTGTACTGTGTAGCAACAACTGTTTTCACTAAGTGGTGGCAGCGTTAATTGATGGAGGATAACGAGCCCCTCCCTAATTACAAAGAAACACTGCTCCTTCCCTCTGTAGACGATCCCTTATAGGTGAAGGGCCACTGAGGGACAGCTGGGACAGGCACAGGGTGGCAGGGTCTAATTTGTTTTCAACCAGCTTTTAAGGAGTTGCTTAATTAATATGAGATCAGCGCACTGGAAGGCTTGAACAGGTGCAAACACACACTTATAACCAGCTGTGTAATTGACCGCAGTGGAACAAGCCAGGGCTGAGCATACAGACCTCACTAATCACCTGCTCACCTCCTACCTGTGGCTGTAAAAAAGCCTGTTGTTTTTAGTGCAGGATTCTCTGAATCTATCTGAAAGGCCATATTGTGTTGGGAGGAGTTTAAATTATAAGTCTTCGAGCAAAAACTTGTAAATTGGTTCATCTCTGCTCATTACTCACCATAACAAATGTTGCTGGTCTTTTTTCTTGTTTATTTTTGTATCCTTCCTGAAAACCAGGGATTCATGTGCATATTGTGCATGGTTGTGGGTACATAGGTCTCCAGGTTCAAATTGCAGAGCCGAAGAATTCTAGAGTTCTGGGAGTTTTGAGGAGCAGCTGACTAGTCGGCAGTATGGAGCCAGTCCAGCCAGTGACCTGCTTTTGTAAATAAAGTTTGATTGGAACACAGCCATGCTCATCTGTGCACGTATTGTCCCTGATGCTTTAGTGCTACAACAGCAGAGTGTAGTTGTGTCAGAGGTCATATGATGCACAAAGCTGCAATTATTTACTAACTGGCCCTTTACAGAAAAAGTTTGCTGATCTTTGAGATCAATAGTTCAATCCATATTATGTTTTCCAGCTTTTGTTGTAAAGTTCAAGTTGTCTTTAAAAAAAAGTGTTACATGTCAGGTGGGGCTGGGCAGCATTCACTTTCTTTACCAAAGATTTTCTGAGATTTTTAATATGTCGATGCACATGGTGTACATTGCAAATGCCTAAGAAGAAGATAAAATATACAGAAATTTTACAATATCACTGCATCTCTATGAACACGTCCAGGAAGAAACTCACTATCTCACAGGGCAGCGAATAGCATTTTAAGATAATTTGATTCTACAGTGTGGGAAGCCCTCTCCACTAAGTAGTTTCTTCTTATCTTTCTTCTATTTTTCACTTATGGTTTGTTCTCCAGATCCTTCATCAAGCCGGTCATTCTTTGGATCCACAGTAGTTTGTCAACATTCGTTTTAAGCATTGGTTCTAAATATTTAGAGAATCTGAAAGAAGTTTTAGATTCTTCCTTAGAAAACATATACACTCCAAAATAACACATAACAGACAATTTTATGGGGTTCATAGATTCTTTGAAGCAAATCTATGTTGACTGATTCTTGCTGAAGAACCTCTGTCTCTGTCTGAATTACGTCAGCCAAAATGGAATCCACTATTCCCTCCAGGTAGGTAGCCGTGCAAGTAGAACAAGAAATATTAAATATAGCATACTTAAAAAGTTTAGCCTCAGAACTTTTATCTCATGTAGATTTTGCCAGAAACTAAAATCCCGAAATCTTTTTACGTATAGTACCATTTCACCATGTATCTCCTATACTGTACCTTTGCAGATGAAAATTTTAATCTGAAAGCAGGACTTCATGGTTATTTTTATTCATTTAGGTTCAGTCCATTGTTTTGTTCTCTCATGATCTTACTGTATCTTAATGCCATCATCTGGCGTTCTCGTTACCCTTCTCAGATTTATCATCTGCAAATTGGATATGAATGTAATTTCTTATTTGCCCAAACCATTGACGAAACTGCTGAATCAGACAAGACTTTGTAGGGCTGTACCACGGCTTTGAAGACAGTTACCAAGTTTGATGTCTTTCCGTTAATCAGCTGCTTTGCTCATTATATCCAATTCACAACTATTAGCTATATTATAATATTATTATCTTTTATTAAATGCTCTTCAGAAATAAACACATCTTGAGACCACTGCATCCCCATTATTTGCAATATGATAACTTTGCTTAAAGCAAAACAAACGAAAAAAGAATGTGAAGTCAGTGGAGCATGGAAATTCTACTGACTTTTATTTATTAGTTCTCTTTCAAAAGTTCACTTAATCAACAGATACTAATTGAAAGAAGCCAGCATGGCTGAAGTGCCTGCCAAAATGTCTACAGCAAGGCCAGTTGCACGATAAATACTAATTTCCTTTCTTTTCTGTTTCCTCCCTTCCTTCCCCCCCATCCCTCTCTTCTTCTCCCTTTCTCTCTCTTTCTTTCTTTCACAGTTGTAGACATGATGCGGTATGCAGAAGATTCAAAGAGAAATAAGAATAATTCCTATTTTCAGGAAGCGTGTGGTCTAGTGGAGGAGATGAATACTCAAAATATATGTAAATTCCTCCCAAATTATAACTTCTTTTTTGAAAGCTCATTTTTTAAATTTGCTTCTGAATAATTTTTATTTTCTAACACGGGATCTAGGCTTAAATCTATTTCCTTCTCTCAATCTCTGTCAGAACACCTAACTTCAGTGCATCAAATATTTGTTCAGTTGTACACATCTCCCTCACGACAGTGCAAGCTTCGCAAGAGAGAACCTTTACATTTGTTGTTCATATGTCCCCAGCATCCAGAATAATAGCATGAAATATCCTAGATGCTCAATACATACTGTATTACATGGAATCTAGGAAGCCATCAGTTGTAAGCAATACCATTGTTTTATGTACACTAAGAAAGAAAAGCACTACCAATTAATTTATGATACCTGCTGAGATAGTGATGAAAAGATGCATCCTTGTTTCAGAGTTGTTAGAGTGTAAAATAATATGCACCTTAAATTCAGTGAATAAGAGTAATCGTCAGATGGATGGGAGGGTTGATGATCTTACGATAATTATTTTCAAGGTTTAGCTAACATGTCGTTTCAAGTCAAAATCAAATAACAGACATTTATTGAATAATTGCCATGTGCAGTATTCTGGTTAAGTACTTGCTTCAAGTTATCCCTGACCATGCCACCTTGGGGAACTCCCCTCTGCATCCCTCATGCTGTAGGAACTCAGAGAGTCTGACAACACAATTTAGGACTTAATTATATACTGCCTTTTACTGATCGCCATTGTTTCTAATGAAGTAGCAGTCTTGTCTCCACAGACCAAATTATAAGCCCCTTGAGCACAGGAATTTCTTTAAAGTTATACATTCTTCACAGTGCTTCCCCCTTCTGTTACCCAGAAAGGAGAATGTAGCAATTTAAAGACTTGCAGGATTGAATATTAAGTATAGAGAACACCTAAGAATACTTTTAGACAGATGGATAAGAGACCAGTAGAGATGAACAGACTGAAGGAATGTGTGAGAAGGTATAATGTAATGAAAAGAGTGTTTATGACACGTGGTTCCAGAGGATGCTGGTGAGACTGATTCAGTAGCACAGGAGCAGGGCGCAGGCTTATTAAGGAGCAAGGAGATGCTGCAGATGAAGGGTAAATGGGCAGGAATAAGAAAGCCCCTCATCATTTATTTCTCTAGGAAACTCCAAAAGAAGAAATAAGGAAAGAAGGGGACTAAATGGGAAGCAGTGGAGAAAATAAGTCTCTTGTAACCTCATCAGCTTCACTCTCCCTTGAGTTTTCTTCACCACCTCCTCAAGCCGCCAGAGTTAAAACTCAAATGAAGCCTGTTCCCTCTTTGCAGTCAACACCTACCTCCTTTTCTCCACCTCGTCTTATTACTTTCTTTGGTAATCCAAGGCTTTACATAGGTATGTCTTTCTTAGTAAGGCAGCTCTCTTCCTAGATTTAGACAGACTCTTAGAATTATGGGGAGAAGGAAATGGTAACACAGTGGGATATGGGGAAGACGAAGAAGCCTGTAATTAATAATCACTTTTTTTTTGCATCTGCTACAATTTTTACACAAGATCATTTATTTAATCACAGTCACCTTCCTTATAGATTTTAGGTATCTGTCCCAGGTCTCAAAGGCATTAACTAGTAAAGCTGTTGTACAAACACTGGTCTGTCTCCAGAACCCAGAGCTCATGCTGGCTTTATACAACATCACATTGCTGCTTAACAGAGTGTCTTGACTACTTCTGATGATGAAAGATCTATTTTCTTATGTATTCTTATATTTAATACCTCAGTATTTTTCATCCCTTAAAGAGATTTTGCCAAGATTTGGTATGTTTTAAATATGTTTTGTTACACGAGTTACACAGTTCATAGTGAAAACACCTGGAAAGTAGTAGTTAGCCAAATGAAGAAAATAAAAGATAATCCACGATCCTGTGTGCCGTGATTTTTATAATCACTAAGATGTAAAACAATCCCCCCTCTTAATTACAAAATGTTTTGAGTAAGAATATAAGCTTAAGTGCTCACTCAGAGACAGATACTTGGACATGGATTAATAGATCAATGGCTTAAAGTTTCCTCCCTTGACCAAAGTATTAGTTTTAGGCCTTCTTGTTGTGGGGTCTGTGTTTTGTTTTATTTTCTTTCCTAATGAGCAACTGGACCAAAGGATCAGGTTTAATTACAACTAGAGCCCCTTTCTGTGTGTACATCGCTGCAGACCTAATTGTAGGCTGGCATCCCTGCTGCGGCCTGAGCGGTCATTAGCTTGCTGATAATGGACTGTTCTTGTCAACAAGGCCTCATTAACCATTGTTTTTTCAGCAAAATAGTTGTAAGGGTTTGAACTTGTGATTGAGGACGCACTGGGCTTGTAGTGCTAAGGGAAACTTTACTTATTACACGGCTAGAACCCAGGACTTCAGGATCCAATAAGTGATGCTGTCCAGGGAGGACCTGGCTCGGCTCCGCAGTACCCAGCGTGTGATGTAACAGGAGGAACCCTGACCTGAAAGTGAGCAGGCCAGCATTTTCGTCTAAGCCCTGCAGCTGCCCTTGGGTTGATCATTTCAATTCCTGTCTCTCAGTTTCTGCATCTGAAAATGAGAAGGTTCTACTCAATGATTAGTGAGTCATTTTTTTTGTCAGTAAAAATAATTTTGCATGGTGCTTTTTGCAGTTTTCTTTCTTCTTCTTTTTTTTGTATCCATGATTTTATCTTCTTAGGTTACACACTAGAGGGCAGTGGTACATTAATATTATGAACTGTGAATGTAAACTTGGTGCTGCACTCAGCCGAAGTTCATAGACGTTTGGTTTAGTAGGAAATTTATATGCTTATGCACTCATATAAAATATAGGAAGCTGTTTTGTGGTTTCCACAATTGATATTCATCTTGCCCCTTTTAAATATTTGCTAGATTTGGGAATCTTGCTGCTTCACAATTCAGCTTTTCCTCTTGTTAGTTCTAGTTATTAGAAAGTTATTTCTTCAATTAAAGAAAAACCTACTTACCTACAGCTTCCACCCACTAGCCCAATGGCACCACAGAAAACTCTGTTGCTTATTTCTCATAATGGCTCTCCAACTATTTCCTAGAATTGTGCTGTTGTATAGCTGCAATTACCATCTTTTGGTACCTGAATACTCTAAATTGATGCTCTGCCATGTGTCAGGCACTGTACCAGGCCTATTAGTTACATTATTTTATTTGATCCTTACAATAAACTCTGAGGGAGATTTCATATTTATTTATTTTTATTTTATAGAGGCTCAGACCAAAATCATATAACCAATAAGAGGTAAAAGTGGGACTTGAACCTGGGTCTATCTGATTAAAGTTCCTGCCCCTGGCTACCACACATTGTCTCCTTTTATTAGATGTGATGATCAGGAACTAGAGACAGTAAACAGCAAAACAGGAAAAGAGTGAGGACTAGAGTCTAGGTCTTTGGAGAACACATTCAGGTTTTCTTTACATTACAGTATAGTACATTCAAGACTGTTGTCACTTACTTCCTGGGTCCTCTTCTCTCTGTATAAATTGTTCCCATTTCCCTTCATTGTTTTTCTGACGGTTTCCTTTGCTATTTTGTCGTCACCTGAGCAAACTCAATTTGATGCATCCTTTCTAAGTTATAAAACTCAGAATTCAAAACAATACTCTGTCTAAACAGTACAGAAGGCACTGAGACTGCACTTCCTGTCATTTGGACTTAATTTTCCATTTGCACTGTCTAAGATTGCATTAGTATTTTGTATGATGTTGGCTTATTTCAAGCATAAGTTCAACAATACCCTTTGTTCCTTTTAATTTTATTTTAATTTTTATGAAATGTAAGAACAAGACAAAATGATCCCATCACATTCTTATGGCTAGAAGAAACCTCCTGATCTGATGAGGAGTCCTTCTGAATTGATCATAAGCTATAGTGAAATCTTGGTTTCTTAAGAAATTCAGAAGATGTGAATGTGAAGATACTCCAGTTTCTGGGATGATGACTAGATTCATGTTGTGTGTCAATGTCTGTTTTGTTTTTGCTTTCTTGTGAAAAATGCACGCTTACTCCATGGGCTGGACATCTTTTCCCCCTGCCTGTTATCCTTTGCCAAAGCACAACCTTGACATCTTTGTAAGAAAGGCTGAGATGGGCTGTTGATCAAGGGGCCCTGCATTTCTCGAGCTAAGAGATGGGCATGTGAAGCAGTGCTCTCAGTTCTAGGACTGTGGATCTTGATTTGAGTGGTGTAGGATAGAAAACATGGTGGCTGATTCATCCTAATGACAGGAGTCTGCCCATTAGATCCTGCTGTCCCGATCGTATGGCCTTACTCTTCAAAATTTCCTTCAACCTGTGAGCTACTTCATGTATCATTTCAATACTACATATGTATATGTACATATATGTATTATTTTTAAAGTCAGAATCAGTTTCTGATAATTGCAACCAAAACAGTCCTCAGTCATACACTGATCTTTGGAATAAATTTACCTTTTTAAAATAGCCTTATCAGAAAGTTTTACTGTTCCCTGACATAACAGAATAGCTAATCTAACCAAGAGCATTTGTTAATCTATTATCATGTTTATTGTAGAAACTATTTTCTGATACATTTTTGGTATTGTAGTTTTAAAATATATTTGCCACATCTGGGAAACAGTATGGAGATTCCTCAAAAGATCAAAACTCGACTTACCATATGACCCAGCAATCCCACTCCTGGGCATATATCCAGAAGGAACCCTAACTCAAACAGACATCTGCACCCCAGTGTTCATAGCAGCACTATTTACAATAGCCAAGACATGGAAACAACCTAAATGTCCATTGACAGATGACTGGATAAAGAAATTGTGGTATATTTATACAACGGAATACTATTCAGCCATAAAAAATGACAACATACCATTTGCAACAACATGGATGTCCCTGGAGAATGTCATTCTAAGTGAAGTAAGCCAGAAAGAGAAAGAAAAATACCATATAATATCACTCATATGTGGAATCTAAAAAAAAAGAAGACAAATGAACTTAAATATAAAACAGAAACAGACTCACATAGAATACAAACTTGTGGTTGCCAGCAGGAATGGTGGGTGGGAAGGGAAAGACTGGGAGTTCAAGATTTGTAGATACTGACAGGTTTATACAGAATAGATAAACAAGTTTATACTGTATAGCATGGGGAAATACATTCAAGATCTTATAGTAGCTCATGGTGAAAAAGAATATGAAAATGAATATATGTATATTCATGTATGACTGAAAAATTGTGTTGTACACCAGAAATTGACACAACATTGTAAACTGACTATAACTCAATACAAAATAGAATAAAGATAGTGAACAGGAAAAAAAACTTATTGGCCACATCTAATGCAATAGATGTATTCTTCAAAAACTAGTCATAAATGAAATTTTATAAATTGACTTCACAAAGGACAGTTGCTAGTCAATAAAAATTAATGTTGATATCTGATGTTGAATCTTTCAGAGTGCTAATCATTCATCTGTTTTATAAATCTAACATTTAATGAATTTAGTTTTTTCTAAGAGGGAAATATATGTATCTGTATGTATGTGTGTGTGTGTGTGTGTGTGTGTGTGTGTGTGTGTGTATAATTGAAGTATAATTGACCTACAACACTACATTAGTTCTAGGTGGATAACATATTGATTCAGTATTTCTATACATTTCAAAATGATCACCAAGATAAGTCTAGTTCTGTCACTGTACAAAGTATAACAATATTATTGACTCTACTACCCATGCTGTGCATTTTATCCCAGTGACTCATTTATTTTGTAACTGGAAGTTTGTACATCTTACTCTCCCTAACATATTTCACTCCCACCCTGCTGGCAACCACCTGTTTGTTCTCTGTATCTATGAGTCTGTTTCTGTTTTGTTATTTTTGTTCATTTGTGTTGTTTTTTTACATTCCATATATAAGTGAAATCGTATGATATTTGTCTTTCTCTGTCTGACTTATTTCACTTAGCATAATACCCTCTAGGTACATCCATGTTGTCATAAATAGCAAAATTTTAGTCTTTTTTATGGCTGAGTAATATTCCAATATATATACATATATATTACATATTTATTTACCATATCTTCATTATCCAGTCATCTATTAATGGGCACTTAGGTTGCTTCAATATCTTGGCTATTGTAAATTATGCTGAGATGAACATAGGGTTGCGTATATTTTTTTCTAATTACTGTTTTTGTTTTCTTCAGAAAGATACCCAGAAGTGGAATTGCTGGATCATATGATAGTTTTATTTTTAATTTTTTGGGAAACCTCCACACTTCCATAGTGGCTGCACCAATTTACATTCCCACCAACAGTGCATGAGTTCTCCCTTTTCTCCACATCCTCACCACATCTCTTGTTATTTCTTGTCTTTTTGATAATAGCCATTCTGACAAGTGTGAGGTGATAGCTCATTGTAGTTTTGATTTGCATTTCTTCGATGATTAGTGATGTTGAGCATCTTTTCATGTGTCTGTTGGCTATCTGTATTTCTTCTTTGGAAAAATGTCTTTTCAGGTCCTCTGCCCATTTTTGAATAGGATTGTTTCTTTTTTTTGATGTTGAGTTGTATGAGTTCTTTGTATGCTAACTCCTTGTCAGATGTACCATTTGCACATATCTTTCCTCATATTAGATATATTGTTTGCAAATACCGTTTACCAAATATCTTGTCTCATTCAGTAGGTGGCCTTTTTGTTTTGTTGATATTTTCCTTTGCTGTTCATTTTTATATTTTCAATTAAATATTCATGTTTGAAATTTATTGCTATATAATCTTGGTGACAATATTATATCTTATTCAGGCAACAAGACCTTTTCAATTCTGTTTCTCTTACTCTATTGTCATTAACCCACCAGGCATCTCTTTCATGTGGGAAAATTACAAATTCATTTATATTTTTACTCCTGATTTTCTTCTCAAGCTTCAGAGTCACACTTTCAACTTTCTGCAGGAAATATTGACATTATTGTACATACAGTTCAAGGTGATGTTCTCAAACCAAATTATTTATCTCCAAGGGCAGTATTGAGAACATTGTTTGCTACATTGTAAATCCCCTCTTTGATGGTCTGAGGTGGAAATTTCTCCCTGGTTTCAGTACAAAGGAAAAATGAACTTTTCCTCAGTAACGGATTTACTTTACTCTCATGGATCCTGTGACTTTTGGGGTAGGGATTACAAGGAAGCATAAAGCCAAATTCGTGACTCTATTCTGGCTCACTTGTGGCTTCATCTTAGTTTTCTACTTTTATTTTTCTTTGGCCTCATTTTTTCCTTCTTATTTTTGTTTTACCTTATGTTATTTTACATTACTGTATATATAATATGCATTCTTATAAGCTTCTGTAAATCCTTTTTATTGGACAGGGGTATAAATAAGTAAAAACTAAACACATGGGTTCATCCCATTTTTCCTCCTACTTTTCTTATGTCTTATTTGTATCTCCTACTTTTCTTATTTGTCTTTGTTAAAGGCATCTTTCAACATCTATCTTTGAGGCTTAAAACTTAGAGTTACTTTAAATCCTCTCCATCCCTCCTTCTTTGTATCTAGGTAGTCTTCAGAAGTGGTTCAGCTGTGCTTCTGCAATATTTCTTACACACGAGGGAAAAACAGGGGGAACTGTGGTCGCCTGTCTGGGAAGTCTGGGACAGCATTTGAAGAGATGTGATGATCTGCATCCTTCAGATCACTGATCAGTTGGTGAAATTAGCTGCTTTCCCCTCATCTGTTCTATCCTTTACCTTCTTACTGTGGTTATTTCCCCCCGGATTAACTCTTCATTACCAGGCATCTGGATGAATAAAATTGTCTTGTGATTGATTTTCTTGCCTTTAGACAAGTAGTTCTCAAACTTGAGCATGTATCAGCATCCTCTGAACGACTTGTTAAAACACAGATTCCTGAGTCCCATTTTCAGTTTCTGATTCTGTAGATCTGGGGTGGGGGCTGAAAATGTGCGTTCCTGACATGGCCCCAGGTGACGCTGCTGCCGCCTTGGGGACCACACTTTGGGAACCAGTGCTCTAGACTGCTCCCTGCGTCCATTCCACACGCTGTTCCCAGGGTGTAGCTCTTTCAGGGCTGCTGCTTTTCTCAGGAGCCTTTGTTGGCTCTTTATTGTTTATATAATTTATTTTCACTTTTCAAATGTCCTACCTCGTATTAAAGACCCCCCCCAAAATCTGAATGCAACCGTCTCTTTCATTTTCTAGCATTTCTCCTTAGTCATGCTGTAATTCTCTTCTCTTCCTTCCCTCTGTTTGTTAGTGACCAACACATTCTCCAGTTTCCACTCAAGTGACATCCACTTCATGATGTTCCCAGTTGTACTCGGAAGCTGGCCCTCTCTTCTTCTCTAATAGCATTTTTACAGATTTGCATCTTTAATTATTAGCAGAGTTATCATATTTCATCTACTGAATTTAACAAGCTTCAGAACAAGGAGTGAGGTCCCTCAGTCTCTATCGCATGCTTTTCACGCGGAAGGTCTTCTTTAAATCTCTCCTGATTATACTTACGTAGAGGTTTTGGGAGGCGGGGACATAGAGGATGAACGTTATGAAAACACGTGTAGAATTCCCCTGAGATCACATTTCTTTGTGGCAAAAATTATAACATTTCCCACTTTCATTAATACAAATGAAGTATTCTACAAAACGTATAATAAGCAATTGAGAAAGACCCCAGATTAACTTATCATGTCACAGAATTTCAACTGGACAGTAATTTTTGCCTCATCTTGATTATTGCTAAGGTTCATTAATTATTATGGCCACTTTATGGAGCAAATTATGTAGATGGCAATCCATTACAGAAGTACTCCCTACATCTGCCAATTTGTAAATAATAAAATGTCTGTTTTGATATAGGCAGATAAACATGAAACAGTTTTTTTGCATGTATTTATAGGTGTTGTCCATACAAAGTAATTTTCCCATTAAATGTAGTTAGAAAATTCTAGATTAAACTGTGTTAAATTTTATTGAACTTCAGGACTCCTCACGTCCTGAATTCCATTATGTGGTAGTGTATTTTAGGAATCTTTAAAAGGAAGCGTACAATATTAAGCATTTTTCCAAATTCTTTTTAAGTTTTAACCATTTTATTATATTTTAATTTAATTTGCAGAGCAGCTCACATTGATAACTCCCTTTGCATCACTATTTGGGAACCCAGTCACAAAACTCCTGTTTAAATATTTGAAAAAGAGGCAGTTGCCATTCCAGTGACCTGAATTAAATGTGAAACTGGTAACACTAAGTATTGGATGTGTCGTACCTTCACCCAGTGATGAAGGTGACACTCACGGTGATGAGTCTGAGCTCACGCGTTTAGTGGTTTTCTTTTGTGATTTCTGATTCCTCCAAGTTACTGAGTAAGAGTTTTGTTGAGGATGGAGCAGGGAGATGGATGGACAAAAGACCTCACTGATTATTTCATTTGGCTGCAATTAGCTCTTGCTGTCAGTGCAGGATTCAGTTCAACTTCATTGCCTGAGCAGGACCTAGACCCTTGACAGAGCTCCAACAGGACGTTTCCTTTTACAGGAGTCATTCTGGAATATATTGTGTTCAGATGTGTTGATGGCTATTTAAACCTCACTACTGAGATTACTGGTCATTATAAGAGGTCATATCAAGGAGCAGGGAAACCAAAAACTTCTCTGCCATGCAGGTTTGCTTGTGAGGCTGAGAGTATGCTGTGCCTGACACTGCATTCCTTTGGGGAATGGGGATGGTGGGGAGGTGACTGTGTGAATTGGCATTAACAGAGTAACACACATCCCTAGCTAGCCTTTTCCTACTGGTTTTCTGGATGATTATCAGCTCTACACCTCATCTCACTCTTTTTTCTGACTGTCAATGAGAAGAGAGATGCTTTTGCATACTTCATGCACCTTTGATTAAAAGAGCAGCCGCAGAGTCGAATCTCTTTGATGTCTTTACCTTCAGTCAGTCTCCTTGGCAGCATATTCTGTATCTCAGTAAAGTCTTTCCTCTTTTCAATCCATCAAGAAGAACCTTTCAGATGTTGACTTGCTTCCAGTTTGGATCTGAGAATTTTTTTTTTTTTGAAATAAATAAAATGCAGTGTAGTGAAATAGTTTTGAAGTATTTGTTGTCTGAATATCCAGGGAATGATATACTATCTCTTTCTAAGAATGTTGACTCATACTTTTACAAATTTATTAATCTATGTCCCCTTATTATTAATCTTGTGCTTGACTTGACTCAGGTTTCTTTCTGAATCTTATAATCAATGTCCAGATGGTGCATCTGCTTCCCTTAATCACTGGGCTAATGGGCATTTACTAAATTCTTCTAATTATTTCTTCTGACTTAGATATGAGGTTCTCTTTCACTTGTTTTGCTTTTATCTATTGTTGGGGTATACTCTCTTACTGGCTGATGAAGCCATAGGGATTAAATGTCTAAAGTGGACACTTTGCCCCAGTTTGATGGAATAAGACCAGACATTCCAAGCTCTGCTTGTAAATCCATGTCTTAGCCGCAGTCTGGGTTTTAAAGTTGCCCAAGTGGGAGTGATAAGAGTCCATCCGATGCTCATTTTCATATCAGAGTTTTGTAAGGTTCAAATGACCTATTTAATGTCAATATATCTTGGGATTTCATGAACTTTTCTCCCAATATTCTAGGCTTCATTTGGCCAGCCTTTATTCTTTGGTCCCTTCTTTGGGGTGCCTAACTTTGCAACCGAACAACTAACTCCAAAGCAGACCTTCCCTTTGCCCTATTTCCTGGCAGTGATAAAATCATTTCTCTTACTGCTGTGGTGAAGGAGGGTGGAGGAAGCCATCAGAGTCTCCTTTCTTTCTTCCAGGCTATGCTCTAAGATTGCTGTGTAACAGTAAGAAGTGAATGAACTCTGCCCATAGCTTCCCTCAGAACCAAAAAACAAGGCAAAACAAAAGTGCTTGAGAGAAGCTACAGTCCATTGTACCTGTAGGTGTTGGTTTTTGATCCTGATCACTTTTGCATCTTTCCTGGGAAAGCCTTCATCTTGCTCTGTTTTCTTCCAGATTATCACCTGGTTCTCCAGAAAGAGAAGGTGATACTGCCCAGAGCCCTTCCTGACAAAGATGTTCCTCAGAGGGAAAAGCACAGGACAGCTGTTGTGGAGAAGCTTTGGGGCACTTCATGAACAGGTGAGGTCCTTTAAAGCTTAGCTCAGCTGAGTTACTCGCTCTCTAGAAACTTGGGTCATAACCAGTCATTACATATTTCCCTCTGCTGATGTCATGGGCTATGGAAACCCTCTTCTTGTGGCTGAAAACCATCCTAAAGAAAATCAGCATCATGGGGGTGGGGGCGGTGGGGAGGGGATGGTGTTGGAGAACGGGAGGAATGTCCCTGGCCAGGAGGCCGGAGGTGCCCCAGGAAGCTGTTTCCTCTGAATAGTTAAATGGCTGCCTCTCAACTTGCACAATGTCACATTGAATTTGAAACAGGGAACTTTTTATATTTTTCCCCTGATTGTGCTGGCACCTGGCAGATGCCTATTTACCAGAGGCATCAATACACATAGTAATCAAAGGAAATCAGAGGCACAGATTAGCAACAGCTGCAAGTCATTAGTGACAGACACGGGAAAGCACAATTCTGCACCCAACTTTGAAATAACCAATATGAGTATTTCAGAGCATGAGGGTTACCGCAGGGCACTCGCTAACATGAGAGCAGCCAAACAATAGCTGGGCTTGTCTCTCAGGAGAGCCCTCTTCTCAGCGGCAGCACCGCGCTCTCCACATTAAAAACCGATCAGTCCCACAATATCGGTCCTTTGAGTGTCAGCCCTTTCCGAGTCTGTGTGCCCGTCTTCCGATCAAAGATTGTCTCAACTGAGAAATAACCTCTGGCTGGTGGGAAAACTTGTTATCGCCTATATAATTTCAGTGGTGGAAATGCGCATGTATTCCTGAGGACTTAATTATATCACTGGCCTACTTGGAAAGGGCCACATAGAGGGGAAAAATAAGACTTTCCCCTTTCTCATTTAATTTTATTTTTTTTCCACATTTCTACTTGAAAATCAGCTCTGATTGATAGGTGTTCTCTTGGTAGCGACACATTTTCACTGGAAGCACTAACCTTCGCCTACTCCAGAAAATACTATTCAATTTTTAGCTTTTCCCCAATCAATTCATTCAGTGCCTCAGTGGAATACAAGTTGGTCATTTAAAAATTCCTAGCTGTTGCCTGATATGTCCCAAAACAAATTTAGCCAGCATGGGTTTCTATTTTAGACGATCTCTGGAAATGCAGATTTACTGTACAACTGGGTGATGGCCTAGAGATAAACAGACACAGTGAGCTGCTGTCTGATTAGCAGGGCTGGGCAAAATTTAGCCTCACATATATATTGCAATAATTGGACCATTGGACCGTAGGATGTAGATTAAATTGGTCTCATCACTACATGTGGTCTCTTTTCCCTTTACTTGATATTAAGGTTGGATTATAATTTTTTCTGTTTTAGAAAAGTCTCCTTCCCCTGCTCTCCCTCCCCAGAAATATCTTCTGAAAGTTTTTCTAAAAATTCTTATAATAATAAGTGACTTGTTTTGGAGATCAGGATAAAAAAGGGAGAAAAATCCTGCCTTTCATTTAATTTAGAGCCAACCATTAAGCATCAGCTCTTTAACAGCAAGCAATATGCTATTATTCTAGAAGGAAGCTTCCTGGGAACACGGATTCCTCATGGCCCATGATACATCACAGGCATTCAGATGAATGCCTTATGTGCTGTTTTTTAAACATTTGGAGGAGAAAAATTATTTTATACTTTATTAAATGGCATAATCTGTAGACTTAGGGAGATGTGATTTCTTGAGGTCATTTTATAAAGAAGCAAAGACATGATATTAGTTAATTTTATTTACTGGTTAATTCAGTACATATTTATGGAATGTCTGCTGTCTCAGGAAATGTTTAGGCATTGCAGATACGGCAGCAAAGTTAACAAATGGCCTGGTTATCATGTACTTGGTTGATGGTGAGGATGTAGGCAGCTTACATTAGAGGCAGCAGCTTGACTGCATTTCTTCATTATATGCAGCTTCTTTTTCCTTATTCCTTTCTCTTTCTTTCCTTCCTCCTCCTGTCTTTTCCTCCCGCCCTGTTCCCTTTCCTTCCCTTTCCTATATCCATGCATCATGATTTAGACATTAGAGGTACTAAGCATTGTTTAATACAATTATTTAATACAATAAAGTATACATTTTTGAGAATTAATCTGTATTATTTAGGCTGAAGCTACTATAAATAAAACCCCAAATGTCAGTGGCTTAACACAATAGAAGTTAATTTCTTGCTCGTGTGACAATCTAATGAGAGTGTTCCTGGTTGGTAGGAGGCTTTCCTCCATGCAGTGACTCAGGGACTCAGGTTCCTTTCATCCGATGACTTTGTCAGCCTTCGGAATCCTCTGCGTTCAGCAAGTAGAAGGGGAAAAAGGAGGTGAAGAAGGCATAGCCATTTCTTAACCAGCTTGGCCTGAAAGAGGCAAATGTCTCTTCTGCTCATATACCATGGGGAGAGCTGACTAGATGGCCCACCTGGATGATGGCCCACCTTGGGCTGCACAGACACTTGGAGCTGACAAGTCTATGCCAAAGAAGTGGGAAGACAATTATATATCCGGCACCATGCTAGTTTCTGGAGGTGAAAGATGGGTAAGTCAGTATCCTTCAGGGTGGTGAGGACCACATGGATACCTAACTAACCATCCATGAAGTCTAAGTACTAAATAAAGTCGGATATGAGCACAGATGCAGGGACAAATACCTCACTCAGGAATGGATTCAGAAAGCAGAACCTTAAAGGGCTTCATCTAACAGAGAAGAAGAGCTGAGAAGACGCTCAGTATGTTCAGACAGTGGTGAGCTGCTCAGTGTGCCAGGTGTCCAGGAATGTGGGGGTAACTGGACCAGATCAGAGAGGGCCTCGTGGGCTGTGCCTTTTGCATGAGTTACTCGAATGGGAATGTGAACGTGTGCTGTGATGCTTCAGACACAGGTCTCTTGATCCCACTCCTTTCTGAAGCCCTTGTTTCTTGAATATTTCATTACATACGTGCAAGGAAGCTGATTTGTAAAATTTGAGGAGTCATATGTGATTTTTTAGGACAAAAGAGATTTAGTTTCTAAGAAAGGGAAACAGCCTTGGCAGCCTTGTTCCTTACTGAGTAGGAATGTGTCGCCTTACAAAAGAGGTGCATTAAAATGTATGAATTCCTCCATCTGACTTCAAGGTTGATATTTCATCACACATTTAAGGTCCCTTCCCTTTCTCTTAATACTTGTGGTAGTAAAATGTGCGTTATTATAATGCCGGAGAGAGCTTGGGGTTCCAGGTACCAGAAGAGGCTGAAGTTGTCTCAGCTGTGCTAGGTGGAGAGCACCTTGTTCTGTTTAAACTTGGCCTAGGAGGCATGGCGAAGAATGGGGTCCCTATGGGATGAGCAGGGGAGACCAGCTGGAAGACACACACACTGCTTTTCCCAAACGTTTTCATGACTAGAATCAAAGGGCTGGAATAGACCTAAGATTTCAATGTTCCTGTGTTCCTTATCATAGGAGCTTATCTTTATCATGTAAGACTTTAAGTTCTTAATGAATATTTGCTTTCCTTTTTCAGTAGAGAGTCTCAAGCTAGTTAACAAGTGTGATCGCCCCTTTCTGTTATGCCCGCTTATTTATGAATAGAGACTGGCATAGTGAAATAGACTTAAAAGGTTTATTTATTAGTCTTATAGTTAATGGTATCTTTTGAAAGTTGAGACTCTGGGCTTTAGAGTAGAGAGAAGAGGGAGATAGAAATATGGATGAACTGAGGTTTCTGCCTACATAGTAGAGAAGATGCAGCTTATGTAAATCACTCTGATACCACGCAAACGTGAGAAGTTCCATAAGGAAGGAGTGGACAGGAGGGAGAAAGAATTTGTTGCTCGAGGAAACCAGGGAAAGCTGAATAGAGGCTGATACTCAGGGAGGTTACCAGAGATTAGTCCAACGTGACATAGGCGGTCGGTGCCTGAGATAGAAGAGGCTCGGTTCTTCCAGGGCAGGGCTCCTGGCTTTCCTGCACGATGCCAGGTGTGAGAGAAGATCTGAGGACAACGGCAGGGGACACAAGGTCTCGGCTTTGTACAGAGGACAGTTTGCACGATTCTTCCAGTGGAGAGTCAGCCAGTTGTGAACACATTTAGGGTTCTTTCAGGAAAAGGATGGTCTCCACAACCCAGCTACCACCACCAACCGGGACCTTTGGTTTCTGTTTTTTTTGTTTGTTTTTTTGTTTTCCCTCTCCTGCAAGTGTTAAGTCCAACTACCCTCATTGCTTTGGGTGTCAGAGAGTTACATGGGTTAGAAGGACTGCTTATAAAATGTAAAGACAAATGATGACTGTCAGAAAAAAGCTTTTGAGAGAATGAAGAGACAGAATTTACTACAGCTTGAAATGGGTAAGTATTGTCCAATCGCCATTTTTTTCTTTTACCGTAAAATACAGAATAGAGAATGCTAGAAGATTTCCTTTTTAGAACTTGGTAAAAATTACAGCAGATGAACGTTAGGCAAAATCAAAGGGGAATTTTGCTCACATATGAAAGTTTACAAGAAATCTAGTTGAGTCTGGTTCCAGTATTTGCTGAAGTTTGTGGCTGTGTCAACAAAGATGGGTTAAAGTAAGCATATTTTAGATCCTAAAGAGAGCAGTCTCATAGTCTGGAATAGAGAGTAGCTTTAAAGTGTTTTTAAATGGGTTTCCTTTTCTTTCCTTCCAGCTGTGCCTAGTGCCGGGGAAGATAAACTGGCATGTTCTTTGTTACATAGCAACATACCCACCCAGGGGAGCGAGGCACGTTAGATTTTCAGAATCTTAAGTCCTTTCAATCAGTTGATAGTGGAGTTGGGGAAAATAGATTGGGCAAAGCTGCCTAACCACGAAATATGGCACTGTCATACTTGAAACATTTTAGCCACAGTCTTCAGGTTAGAGCCTACGGTCTCATTGGTAACACTGGCCCAGGGACACGGAGCAGCAGTTAAAGTACCCGCCCGTAGTGGCACTTGCCTGCGCGTCTTTTGACCTGTTTCGGCCGCTCCTGCTTCTCTCCTGCTCCAGTGGCTGTAATTTGAATGGCGTGAAGGACTTTGATATCCAGGTGAACCTCTTGGCTTTACTTTTGTACCTCCTTGGTTTTACTTACAACTCTCTACTCTGACCAGAGTTGTTTTTATTTTTTGTGTTTGTTTAGCATCCTGGGCACCTCAGACCAAATGACCCTCTGATAGCCCAATATTTCTTTCCTGTACGTCTATTTTCTCCTTGATCTAAATTCAGTCTTCTAAAGACTCGTGGGAAATTAGCTCTTCTACTCTTTATAAAATGTCCTGTGCATTTTGTGCTTAATAACTATTTTAATGTAGAGTTCCTATAATCCCAAATACTGGATTTTTCTTGAAATGTTTTACTTTTTTTTCTTTCTTCACTTTTATGGCTTCAATAAGGGGCATTTTGTGAAAACATTAATTTTCCAAATCCATTTCTGGTCCTAAAAGAACAAAGCCTACATTTTGAAGACAGGTATTTTTAAATAGCCTTAATATGGAAAACATTAATATTAATAAAGAAGTTAACATCACATATTGCTTAAAGCTTCTTCTGAGTGCTCCCCTATCTCTGCCTTCTGTGGGACAGGGACCCTGACCGGTCAGTATGTCAGTTCACAGTGTCAACACAGAGCCTGGATTGTGACAAGTATTCAGAAAGAGTTGTTATATATTGCTAAAAATATGTATTTTCTCATTTACACATCACAACTGCTTTATGAAGCTGGGATAGTTGATTCTTGTTATTCATTAGTAGTTCTGTTCTACAAAGTCATCATGAACACTGAGTTAGTGAATTCTAAACCATTGCTCCTCAGGCAGATGCAGGGTTAAGTCCCTGTGAGCCTCTGCTCACAGCATTTTCATCAGTCAATTAACACATAACCTTGCTTTATGTGTGTATCTGTTCAAAGATACGTTATTTGATATATATTTTTGATTCATCTACATTGAATTCATGGCCAGCAGCACTATAACTCATGTCTGGATGAAGCTTATCCAAAACATGTATTTCCGTCACATCATAGACTTCTGTGCTTAGAAACACTAGACAGCACTATAGCACTACACTTGGGGACCATTTTAAAGAGTGAAATCATAAAAAAATCCCCACAAAAAGTATGAAAATGTTGCACTAAATAGATCACAAAAGGGATACTTGTTTGCACTATGAGAGCTGAAAGCAGAAGGCGGAGCCTTGCCTTGTCCCACCTCAGCTGGGAACAGGCATGACTCAGATTTTTTGCCACTCTGTGCATGTGCATGAATGACTGTGGAAGCACCGTGCGTTCTCATTTGGGAGTTGCAAATGAATATTAGCAAGTAGGTGAGTTAGCAAATATGGAATCCTTGAGTAATGAGGATTGGCAGAATTAGTGTGTCCTTTTTGTGTATTTGGAAACTCCAATTTCAGAAGGATTTGTCTGTGGTCATTCCAGTGGAACTGAAACCTAGGTCTACTGACTTCTGGGTCAGTGTCAATTCCAAAATCCCAGGCTCAGGAAATGGAGGGGGAATGTATAATCAGGCTCATTAGCACATACATAGTGCCCATTTTTTAAAATAGTATTTGGTATCTGTGCTTAAAGTTATCAAGTTCTAGAATTTGAAATGACTCACTGAAAACTTTCTTGTAAATTGTTTATTTTGTAAGTCGTAATGTTTCTCATTTACATTAAACATATAGATAATCACTGAATTATTATCCTATTATGTCTGTAAAAGGGAAAATAATTAGGACTTATTCTTCTCACATGTAGATTTCATCAGTGCAAGAGGGAGTGTTACAACTCACTGCTTCGTTCTTAGAGAGCAGCCAGTTAGTGCTTGCTACATACAAGTTAACTACTCCTGGGAGGAGGCTGGAGAGAGCAGATGAAGAGGAGGTGGGTCACTGCCTTCCAAAGTACCTTGAGGTTTATTCTATGATGGTTTGGTGCCTTCATCCTCTACAGAAGCCAGATAATTCAGGGTGCTCAGCTCAAAGGAGGAGGAAAACCAAAATTGGTCCAATTGAGACTTTAATTTTAAACCTATAGTACCAGAGTGACTTAAAATACAGCTTTGTATTCTAATGTTGGGAATGAGAAGACAATAACTGTTGCTTACATAATATTAATTTTATGGCATTCCCCATTTTTCAAATTTTCAAAAAACATTTTCCAAGTGTAGTTCTGCAGGACATTAGCATTCTATGAGATCTTAAAAAATGCTCTGTATAAAAAGGTCTTTGAAGTCAAGAGAGTTTGGGTTAAATGTGGTTAACCAGGTGTATTTTAGTAAACTACTAAAGCTTGCGTACTTTACTGGCAGCTTCTAAAAGCTGCTGATAAGCTTGTGTGCGTGGTCACTCAGAGCACCTAATTGTGGAACGTGTGCAACATCTCCTGTTCTGCAGACGTGGTTTGGAAAATGTTGTTGTGAAGCATTATGTGCAAATTCCAGGGAAGGTGAAAGAAGAGAAAGTTAAAATTTCCATTCTGCTAAGGGGAATGGAAAAGTCAAGTGAGACTGATTACGTTCCGCACCTTCTACTACTGTAGACTCCTCCCATGTGAAGCTAGATCTCTGACAGCAATCCTCTACGTGCAGAGACAGTATCTGCCTGCCCCAGGGTAGAGGGGAGAGAGTTCCCTTGAGCACAGTGCACAGTGGACAAACCCAGTGATCTCTTTCCTGAACCTAGGGGTTCTGGGGAGGCTGTAGGAAGAATGTCCTTCACAGGCAAGTGTCAGGCCACAGGTCTTAGAAGTGTGGGGCTTGTAGTGGGCTGGATGGTGGTCTTCCTCCCCAGTAGATGTATTGTCCCTGCACCTCTGAATGTGACCTTGTTTGTAAATAGTATCTTTGTCGATATAACTATGCTGATTAGAAAATGCCATAAAACCATTGATTGGTGATGCATAAATGTGATTTTCATTGAACAAGGTGCAGAGAGAAATGGGTGAGGCAGTATGACAAAATGTGTCGGTGGGACCCATTGTGGATGATTGCAGAAAAAGAAGAAAGTTATAACCTAGGAGTGTCCCATTCAACACTGAAACGTGAAGTCATTTTGAGAATGGAGAAGTGGTTGGTTTGCGTCTGCATGGTGAAAACTAATAAAAGTAGGAATAGATGCTGAAGGTGCTCATTCTGCCAGATTATCATGCTTATTCTTGTCAGCTGTATAAAGATTTCAAATATTCAGTGGTATGTAGGAGTGAAGTATCATTCAAGACTGAGCTTCCCCCCAGGGCTGTTAGATTTGCTTTAGTGTAAGTTCACAGGACGTCAGCTACGATTACTTTAGGGATCATAACGACCTGCTGAACAAAGGCTACTTTGGGACAACAGCCCCTTTGGTTTATCGGGGCTGTACTTTCCTGTGATGTATTCTCATGTGATTAGATTGATGTCTGGCTTCCGACTCTTCTGAGGCTCGAAAGAGGATTAGATCACTCATTCTCAACTGGTCATTTCTCCCTGTAGATGGGAGAATCACTGCTAATTGATACTTTTTATATTTAATTACACTTAATTTCTTCTGTCTGGCTGCCCTGAAACCAAGAAGAGGAAAACAGTGTTCTACATGCAAATCTTCTAACATAAACATTTCTTAACCTCATTTGCTTCAGGATTGGTTCAAATATGGAATCCTTAAGATAAAGAACGGTTCATAGTGGCTTCATATCTGTATTTGGTCCTGTCTCTTGAGTCCCCCTTTCTGGAAACCATCTTTGTATTTTCTGTGATGGGAATTCCCTCATTCTCTTCTTCCCTAAAATTTAACTATTCCGTATTCATTAGTGTTGTAATCATTTCCCAGTCCTTTTGTTAGCTTGCTAAAATTAATTCCGTAACCATAGGTCCCTGTCTCCCCCTTTGAACCACCAGGCACAGGGCTCTGGTCACAGTGCTCTTTCAATGGCTTTGATGGCATTACTCCTCCTTCAGAACCCTGGTACTTTCTACTTCCTTCTGGATAAAGTTCCCAAGTTGGTCCCAACTCACCCTGCCTGATTTCCTCCTATTCCCTGTACCCATCAAGCTGTTTTATTTGCTGTCTCCCCAGCGTCCTGCATTTTCTTCATCTGGAACTTCCATATACTCCTCCCTATCTCTCTGAATCCTGCTCATCATTCATGAAGTAGAGCCCGTCTCTCTGGAATGCCTTCCTTGACTGCTTTGGTTAAATGAGGTCCTCCTTTAACACCCTATGAATTTATTGTAAATTGCACTGACTTGGCAGTTTTAGGCATCCCCCCAGTGCATACCCTTTTCATACACTTCTCTTACTTCACTGTATGTAAGCTTCATGGAAGCAGCCCCAGTGTGTTTCAGATTGCTCAGCTGTAAAACTGAGGGCTAGATTAATTATTTTAAAGATCCCTTTTCGTTGTATGATTTCCAAGGAAGATATAATATTAGAAGTGAGCTAGCAAATGACTGTTTTTCCTTTAAATATTGTGTCCATTCTGTTTGGTAATCTACCTTTTATTTGTACATAGCATTTCTCACTTTGCTCACATGCATTACATTGTTTGATCCTCACACCCACCTTGTAAAACGTCCAGAGTAAATATTAGCTGCCTTTTACATGTTAGAACTTGAGGGCTGTTGATGTTAAGTAACAAATCTTCGAGTCCCTGGAGGAGTCACTGGGTCTGGTGCTCCCTGGCCTGCTGCTCCCCTGATCAAGATGCCACATGATCTTCTCTTCACTTCATGCCTCACAACTACCAGCCCAACCTTCACGAAGCACCTTTATGTTCCTCTTATTCTCAGCCATCTGCACTTAGGGGTAGAGGGTTAGAGAAGGTATCACAGATTTGAATCCCTCAAAGGGCCAGGCAAGGTAAGTTAATGAGTGAAGTGGGGTCAGAACCCCATGGCTGGGAAGGCGTTGGGAGCGGGGGACTGTGGCAAATGGAAGAGCACATATCCTCTCTGGGAGGGAGGATCCCTGTTCTGCCCTGGCCCTTTGTTGCCACTCAGGAATGCTGGCCCAGGTTTGCTAAATTTTCAGTTTTTCAAGGAAAGCTGGAAATATATATTTTAATGGGAAATCTACATTTTAAGATGCTCAAAATAAATGAAAAAATATTAAAATCCTGTGAAGCCAAAACGCACATCTATAGGTGGTATTTGGTCCCATTGATCCTCAAGTTGGGGACCTTTGGTTTGGAGGTATGAGCCATGTTTAACTCTGTTAGCTTCCTCCCCCCACCCCCCAAATCCTATGATGTGATTTGGTGAATTTTGTTGAATTTTGCTACTTTTATTAAAAGTTTGATATAAATACCATAAATAAGAATAGCAACCAATTATTGAATGCCTGCAATGTGCCAGGGAGTATGCTTGGTGCTCAACACACATCATCACTAATTCTCTTAGCCACTTTATGAGATATCTGTTATTATCCTTATTTTACAGGTGAGGGAGCCGAAGTGCAGGGCTGACTTAATTTGCTAAGACCACATAGTAAGTAGTGGAACCAGGATCAAAGCCACTTTCTGGCCTCAAACTGTGTTCTTGCTCTTTATTTATTACACCATGTTACCAGCATCCTCAGAGAAGAAAGAGAAAAGGTGGAATGAAAAATGTGGTACTTCCCTATCATGAAACAAGTCAGAAGTGGCCTCTCTGTATGGAGAACTTAAACAGACGTAATCTTTCCCTTTATTTATTTATTTATTTTTTTGGCAGTAGAAGAGGTATGCTTTTCTTTGTGAACATGGGAGAGGAAAGGAGATCGCTCACAGTAGGATGAGATCCTCTTTTCTTTTAAAAACTCTAAGCCAGCAATAGGCTCCCAACCAACTAGCGTCTGGCCTATGTTTTCAGACTGTCTGCTTTGACCATAATATCCTGTGAGATGGCCACTAGCTTACTACTGCTGTCTTTTACTTCTGTTTTCAAAAAGCAGAGATCTAGGGGGAAAAAAAGATCTTTTGTTTAAGATCTGAAGTCAAGTCCAGATATAACAAGATCCCACTAACTTCCTCCACCCCCTAGGGTTTAAAACCGAATTCCCTCTGCCCAGATGGCTGCTACAGAAAGACAGAGCATTCCCCCACTGCTTCCTCTTTTTGTTGGCTGCCCAATGATTACAGCTAATGACTCCCAGCTGTACTGCCTCCGAAGACTAGGGGAAGATGAATCTTTGAAAAATAGTTTAATAACAAGACTCCTCCAGGGATGGGTGGGTCTGATGTCAATCCTGTTGGAGCACTCATTCAGAATCTAGCTGGATGGTGTGACTCGGAGAGAGAAGAGTTGCTATGTACATTTTGAAGCCCTCTTGGTGTTCCCTATGAGAATCTGATTGACTCAATTTCCTAATGTTGGTTGAAAAAACAATTCATCTCCAAAATACTAAAAAAAAAAAAAAAGTTAAAAAGTTAAATATGTGTAATATGTACTTCAGCTCCAATTTATAGAATTTGAAGTATCTTTTAGGGCTGTGACTTTTTCCAAATCAAATATACTTTAGGATAAATCTCTTTGGAGGATTTTTTTCCCTTTATTTATTTATTTATTTATTTATTTATTTATTTATTTATTTATTTATTGGGAGGATTTTCTAACATGTTTATGTATCATACAAATAATTTGATGTCTACAAAATTTTAAAACTTGACATCCTGGAGTTTCCCCTTTGTCTCTGAAATACCAGATTCTTTGAAAGATTGACTTTAAATACTATGACCCAGCAGGGAGAAGAAACAATGATCAAAGGATACTAGTCATGGAAACTATCGATAACAGACTTGTACAGATTGGATGCTCTTATCTTCTCTCCCACCCTCTTCCTCCTCCTTTTCTCCTTCCCTTTCCCCCCCTTTTTCCTCTTTCTTCCTTTTCGTCAGTAACAAAAATAACAATATGAATTGCTGGGTAGGTGGATGGGGGGAGGGGGGATTAAAGATTTTTACAAATCTAAAATTTGATGGTTTTCTCAAACTCTTCTAGAAGTATTTGATGGTATTTAGAATCCCTCTTCCTCCATACAGTCTTCCCCTAAAGCTGCAGACAAGATTCTTTTCCCATATGCCCTTACTGAATGTCTCCTGTGAGGCAAGCTGGGTGTGGGGTTAGATACATTAAGCCACTCATTCGTTACTTCATGTTCTTTGAGAACACTGGCGGAAGAAATCACATTCTTGAGCAGTTGATTGCTATGCTGTCTAGTTCTATAATGATTCCTTTGTGGATCATTGTATCTTTCTAGGAGGTGATGTGGGTTAGTGGAAAGAGCATGAGCTCTTGTGTCAGAGATAAGTTTGAACTTTGACGTGCCTCTTGCTTAAACTTTTTGAGCTTTACTTTCTTCATCTGTAAAATGGAACTTGCAGTGTTGTTGTGTGAAACAGCATCATGTTGGGATAAAGGCAGGTTGTTTTGTAGGCCTCCTGTTAAATGCTTTAATTATGGTCTTTATTATTATGCTTTCTATTCATTATGTATTATATGCTTATATGTATATGTGTGTGTGTGTGTGTGTGTGTGTGTGTATATATATAAAGTTAGGCAGAGAAAGTTTTTATAGTGTTTTCTGTTGGCTCAAAGCAAGAGAGATAGTGGAATGTGGATTTCTATTATAAGGTAGTTCACAATTTTAGGCCGGGGGAGGTAATTAGGTTTACTTATTTTTATAGGAGGTCCCAGGGATTGAACCCAGGACCTCGTGCATGCTAAGTATGCTCTCTACCACTTGAGCTACACCCTCCCCCAAGGTGTTTACAGTTTTAATCTTATTTTCATCTTGTTTTAATTTTCAGAGTAATCATAAGAGGTAGATACCATTAAACCCATTTTAAAGCCAGGAAATTAAGTCTTGGAAGGGTTAAGCCCTTTTTTGGGAGTATTTTCCATCATGGTTACGTTATATAAATTTGAAAACTTGATTCTATTTTATTTCTATTTTGGCTTTGAAATATCAGATCTTCTGAAAGGTTGTCTTCAAGTGCTTGTTCCATTCAGGGTTCTGTTCTAGTCAAGAGCACAATTAAACGTGCATATCATGTCCTAGGGAAGCAGAGTCGATGGAAGAGGCCTGCTGTTGCCTTATGGTTGCTACTAAGCATTAAGCCCTTAGAGTGCCGAGAAGATTTTCAGCTTGATTCAGGGGCTGGTTCTCTTGGCAATAAGTTCAGTAAGAGTGAAAGATAACTTACCATGGGAAGCTTGTTTAAGATTCTGACTTCAGTGGAATCTCTTTTTTCTAAATATGTGTAAAATCCAGAGAAGAATGTTGCATAGTATTATGAATGAATACTCTTTTTGCCAGTTTACTGAAGGGGCAGATGAGGAGCTTAGCCCTGTGTGGAAGTAGCTTGCCTCTCTCCCTTCCCCTTCCGTCCTTTCTACCCTTCCTCCCTCTCCTTCCTTCCTCCTGCTCCTTCCTTTCTCCCTCCCTTTCTTTCTCTCTTTCATCCGTTCTTTCTTTCTTTCCTTTTCCCTTCCTCTCCCCTCCTCTCTCCCCCTCATTCTCTTCCCTTCTTACCTTCCTTCCTACCCTCTTGTTTGTTATTTGGCTGGGGCTGTATGCTTCACACACTTACTACCTCTTCCTTCTGTAGTCAAACCCTGTTTCCTGGTTATAGAGGGGGGCATATCATCTACATTAAGCCAGTCAAATTCGCTCAACTGGGAATTTGAATATTGAGTGAAGACACCAGGGACAAAGACCAACTAGAGCTGAGTCATGCAGTGGCTGGACCTTAGCTGGACAGTGTATGGAAGGGCCCCTGCTGCTGACTCCCGGGGCTGCCAGTGGTTTTTGCTCTTCCTGAGGCCTGATTGCTTACCTCTTCCATAATTTGGTGAGCTGTCTCAATATCTTTCTAATACATTGTTGTGCTTAAATTAATCAGAGTTCATGTTGCTTAAAACCAAAGAACATTAACTGACTAGACATATATTATCTATCTTAATCGTCATACCAATCCTACACAGTAGGTATTATATGTCACATTTTACAGATGAGAAAGTGAAGCTTTTTGAGGATAAATAATTTGCTCAAGATCAAACTGTTAAGAAGACTGGTGTTAAAACTGGTGTTCAAATTCAGTTCTTTCTGACTGAAAAGTCAGTATTGTACATACTATCCTTTAATGGCTTAAAATTCCAAAGAAAGTTGGAAAAAATATTTACAATGTTTGAGACACTCCACAAAACTTTAAGGTATGAAGAGTTCTTAAGAAATCAGTGAGGAAAAACTTAACATAGAAATAGAAAAACTGGGCAAGAGAACATGAATACACATTTCTCAAAGAATTAATAACGATGTGTCATTCAGTGTAGAAAAAGCTTAACCTTATCAATAATACAGAGAATGCAAATTAAAGCAATGGCATACCATTTTAAACCTCATTGATAAAAAAGGCCAAAACTAAGTTTTGGCAAAAGTTTGGTAAAAACCTTTCCCTTGTTATAGGTCAAAGTAAAATCTATGCAAACCTTGAGAGAGGAAAAATTTTTCAAATACATTTAGAATTCCAAATTTGTTCAAAACATTTGATTTAGACATTTGTTCTATGGAAATAATCAGAGATATACTGTAAGATTTATGTCCTAGGGTATTTATCATGTTAATTATAATAGCAAAAGTAAAGAGCAAAGTAAATGTCTAAAACTAAATGTCTATGGTATGACACTAAGTTTAAAAAAAGCAGGAGATCCGAATAGTCACTCACTCAAGAATTATTTATTGAGTATGTATAATGTGCAAGGCACATTCTAGGCATTGGAGAGACTGCAGTGAGCAATATAAAATGTTTGTTCTCATGAGCTTACATTCTAATGGGGAAACAGTAAACAAATACACGTATGATTATGATCAATGTATGGATAAATATAAAACCGAGTCAAGGGGATAGAAAGTGATTTAAAGAAGGCGACACACGAATCAAGATCTGAATGAAGCCCAAGAATAAGTTATGTAAAGATACAGGATATATCCATAAGCTATTGCCGTAATAATATTGGGTATAAACCACCACAAAACTCAGTGGTTTAAAATAAGTTAAAATAATTTGTTCTCTCCACAATTTATTCTCTCTGAGGTAGGGAGACAGAGCTTAGCTGAATCAGCCTGAGCTTGGCACGGGCTTGGTGCCGAGTTGAAAATTATGCCCAGGCCTGCGTCATGTGAGCCTCATCCCTCTAAGCTGGGGCATGTTCTCCTGGTGGTGATGACAGAGGCACAAGAGGAGAAACCCCGCCACCCCAGCATATTGCAAACTGTTATTTGAGACATGTTTGCTAACATTCCATTGCAAATTCCAAAGCATATCACCCCAACAAGCCAAATATCAATGGGACAGGGAAGCATATTCCATCTAGAATGGGAGAAGTGAGGACTAAGTATTTGATGAACAATAATTACATGAGAGGAGAGCATCCTGGGAAGAAAAAAGAGCATGTGCAAAAGTATTGTGTTGGAAGCAAGCTTGGCCCCACAAGAGGCTAGTGAGGATTTAATAGAATAGGTGGTGGGGAGAGGGAGAGGAGATGAGGCAGCAGGCCTACATCATACAGGGTCTCTGAGGCCAAGGTTCGGTGAAGAGTTTAGAATTTATCTGAGGGTATTAGAAAGGCATTGGAGGTTTTCAGCAGATAAATGACAATCTAATTTACATGTGAGTAACGTGACCCTAATTCTATATAAAAAGATATATGTCTGCCATGAGAAAAAGATTGAAAGAATGTAAACCCATACAGACGTAAACAATGGCTATCTCTCAACAGTATGAGTATGTATAATTTTATACTGAATTATTTATACTCTGTCATAATTTCCAAATATTAAGAATAATCATGAATTGATTTTTCAAACATTAAAAAACATCATCTTAAGATTGAAAGGAGCTCTCTAAGAAAATTAATTGGCAAAGTACCTCAGTAGCCTAGTAAGCTACTTTAAGCTCTAGTTTCTCTGGTGTCTACACTTGGAAGAGCTGGTGAGTTAAAGTCAAATTATATTTGATTATGCTTGGGTATATCTGTATCCATTGATATATAGAATAAATATATACTTAAATAGTAGCATATCTTTCTTTTTGTTATAGAATGTTTCACATTATAGAAAAGTATAGATACTAATATAAAAAATGTGTTTACCACCCAGCTCATTCATATAATAACTTGAAAAATTTGCTTCAGATCTATTTTTCTCCCTACCTCCTTTCTCCCTTCCAAGTTAAAATCTTACAGATACAGTTGAAGCCCCTGTAACTAACCTGATCCCATTCCTCTCCTGCCATCTGCAGAGGTAACAAGTATCCTGAACATGGAGTTTTAATTCTTGGGAATGTTTTATACCTATACTGTATGTTATCCATAAATAATTTATAACATTGCTTTGCCTGTTTTCCATCTCTGTTAAATGTGTTCTGTGCTTCTTTAGCTTCTCACTCAAAATGCATTAATACACATGCTCTGGTGCATTTAAACTGCTATAGAGTGTCCAGCTGTATAAAAAAATCACAGACATGTTTCCTTGTGAAAGTTTCTCCATAGAATATATACTTAGGTGTGGCATCACTGAGTGGCATAAGTCCTTTTAAAATTTTTTATTGAGATTTAATTCACATACCTATGATACGTGTACACTTAAAGTGTACAGTGATTTTCAGTATATTCACAGAATGTACAGCCATCAGTGCCATCTAATTTTAGAATTTTTTTGTATTAAGAAATCCAGTATCCACTGACAGTCACTCTCCATTCTCCCTTCCCTACAGCCTCCAGGATCTACTTACCAATCTACTTTCTGTCTCTGTGGATTTGTCTTAGAGGACCTTGGACACTTGGAACAATACAATATGTAGCCTTTTGTGTTTGGCTTCTTTCACTTAGCATAATGTTTTCAGGGTTCATCTATGTTGTAGCATATAGCAGCATTTCATTTCTTTTATGACTGAATAATATACTATTGAATGGATATACCACATTTTGTTTATCCATTCATCAGTTGATGGACATTTAGGTTATTTCCACTTTTTGGCTATTATAAGTAATGCTGCTTTGAACATCTGTGCACAAATTTTTGTGTGTTTTGAATTCTCTTGGGTGTGTTTCTAGGAGTGGATTATTGGGTCATATGGTAAATATATGTTTAACTATTTGAGGAGCTGCTGAACTGTTTTCCAAAGTGGCTGTAACATTTTACATTCCCACCAGCAGTATATAAGGACTCCAGTTTCTCCGCATCCTAAAGACATTGTCTGTCCTTTCAATTATAGCCATCTTAGTGAGTGTGAAGTGATATCTCATTGTGATATTGACTTGCATTTTCCTAATGACTAATGATGTGAAGCATTGTTTCATGTGCTTATTGGCCATCTGTTTATATTCTTTCAAGAAATGCTCATTCAAATCCTTTGGCCATAATAAAAGTGGGTTATTTGTCTTTTATTGTTGAGTTATAAGAGTTTTTATGTATTCTGGATATTAGTCCCTTATCAGATGTATTATTTGCAAATATTTTCTTCTTTCAGGGATGTTGTATTCACATTCTTGATATTGTCATATGAAACACAAAAGTTTTTAATTTTGAAGAAGTCTAATTTATCTATTTTTATTGTTTTTGCCTGCGTTTTTGGTATCACATCTAGGAAACCATTGACTAACCTAAAGGTCATGAAGATTACCTGTGTTTTCTTCCAGTAGTTTATAGGTTTGTCTCTTCCATTTAGGTATTTGGTTCATTCTGAGTTAATTCTGGTTTGTGGTGTCAGGTTGAGATCTAACTTTATTCTTCTGTATGTGATATCCATTTGTCCCAGCACTATCAGGTGACAAGGCTATTCTTTCTCCATTGAATTATCTTTGCATGCTTGTCAGAAATCAATTGATCAAAAGTGTATGGGTTTATTTCTGAATTATCCATTTTATTCCATTGTTCTATATATCTATCCTTATGAAAGTACCATACAGTCTTGATTAATGTAGTTTTGTAGTATGTTTTGAAATCAGGAAATGTGAGTCTTCTAACTTTGTGATTCTTTTTCAAGATTGTTTTTGAATATTTTGATTCTTATGCATTTCCATATGAAGTTTAGGGTCAGATTTTCAATTTGTGCAAAAAAGACAACTTGGATTTTGACAGACATTGTATTGAGTCTGTAGATTGATTTGGGGAATATATTCATCTTAAAGTATTTAATCCTTCAATACATGGACTCAGGATATCTTTCCATTTTGTAGATACTCTTTAATTTCTTTCAATGATGTTTTGTAGTTTTTAGTGTATACATTTTACACTGTTTTTGGTTAAATTTGTTCCTAAGCATTTATCCTTTTTGTTGCTATTATAAATAAAATTGTCTTATTTTCATTTTCAGATTGTTTATTACTAATGTATAGATGTACAGTTGACTTTGCACATTGATCTTATATCTTAATCTCTTGCTAAATGCATTTACTAGTTCTCATAGTTTTTTTGTGTGTGTGGTACATTATAATTTTTCTCTATATAAGAAGACTATGTCATCTGCAGATAGACATAATTTTACTTCTTTTTTTTTGAATCTGGATAACTTTATTTTCTTACCTAATTGTCATAGCTAGAATCTCTAATACAATGTTGACTAGAAGTGATAAGAATGGACATCTTTGTATTATCTCTGATCTTTCAAGCTTTTAGTCTTTCACCATGAAATATGATATTTGCTGTGTTTCTTTTCTTTTTTTAAAATAGGTGCCCTTTATTATGCCCTTCTATTCCTAATTTGTTGAATGTTTTTGTCATGTAAGGTTTTAGATTTTGTCCGTTGCTTTTTCTATATCTGTATGGATGATCAGCTGGCTTTTAACTGTTTTTTCTTCTAATATGGTGCTGCATTGATTAATTTTTGTATGTTGATCCCTTCTTGTATTCTTAGGATAATTTCCCCTTGGTCATATAGTGTATATAATCCTTTTTATATGTTGCTGAATTTTGTTTGCTAGTATTTTTTCAGGATTTTTACATTGCTATTCATAAGGAATATTGGTTGGTAGTTTTCTAATCATGAGTGTCTAGTTTTGGTTTCAAGGCAGTATTGGACTCATAAAAGGAGTTAGGAAGTGTTTTTTCCTCTTCTATTTTTTTGAAGAGTTTGTGAAATATTTATATGAATTCTTTGAATATTTGATAGTACTGAGTGGTGTAGCCATCTAATCCTGGGAGTTTTGTTATAGGCCTATTCATATTTTCTATTTCTCTTGAGTTAATTTTAGTAGTGTCTATCTTCCTAGAGATTTGTTCATTTTATTTAGATTATCTAATTTGTTGGCATATATAATTTTTCATAGTATTCTCTTAAAATTTTTTCTATTTCTATGAAGTTCAATCCTTTAAAAATTTGAGACTTGCTTTGTGGGCTAACATATAGAGTGTTCCACATGCACTTGAGAAGAATGTATATGCTTTTCTTGTTGGGTGGAGTGTTTTATAAATATATATTAGGTCTAGTTGGTATATGGTGTTGTTCAAGTGTTCTGTTTCCTTATTGATCTTCTGTCTAATTGTTCCATTAATTATGGGATAAGAAAAAGTCTCCAACTATTGTTGAAATGTCAGTTTGTCTCTTCAATTCTGTCAATTTTTATTTCATGTACTTTGGGGTTCTGTTATAATTGTGATGTCTTCTTGATTAATTCATCTTTTTGTCATTATAAAATGTCCTTCTTTATCTCTAGTAACAATTTTGATTTTAAAGTCTATTGTGCCTTATATTAGTGTAGCCACTCCAGCTCTCTTTGGACTGCTCTTGGCATTGTATGTCTTTTCCCATCTTTTTACTTTTAATCTATTTGTGTCTTTGAATCTAAAAATGTATACTTTGTAGACAGTGAATAATTTATAGTTGGTTCATTTTTTTCTATTTTTATTCATTCTGCCTGTCTTTGTCTTTGGATTGAAATGTTTAGTCCATTTATATTTAATGTATTGCTGATAAGTTAAAATTTATATCTATCATTGCTATTGTTTTTATAAGACTTATACGTTTTCTGTTCATCACTTCCTCCATTGCTGCCTGCTTTTGGATTAAGCAGATATTTTTTAGTATACCATTTTAATTTTTGTTTCTTTGCCTACATATTTTTGAGTTATTACTGAGTTGTATTGGGCATTATAATTGACATCTTAATTTTTAGCAATCTAAGTCAGATTAATAAAGCTTAATTAGAAGGATATAAAAAAATACTTATTTCTATATAACTCCATTCTCTCCTTCCTTTTGGTGCTGACATTGCCATGCAAATTACATTTTTATGCATTCTATACCCATGAATACAAAATTGTAATTATTGATTTATGCAGTTGTCTTTTAAGTTAGATAGGGGGAAAAGGTATATGTTACAAACAAAAAATGCACTTATGCTGTCTTTTATATTTAGCTTTGGAATTGCCTTTATTTCTTCATACCTTTATTTCTTCATGTAAATTTGAGTTGTTCTCTAGGGTCTTTTAATTTAAGCCTGAAAGACTCACTTTAGTATTCCTTGTAGGGTAGGTCTGCTAGTGACACATTCAGCTTCTGTTTATCTGAGAATGTCTTGTTTTCTCCTTTGTTTTTGAAGAGTAGTTTTGCTGGATATAGGTTTCTTGGTTGACAGCTGTTCTTTCTTCACTTTGAATGAGTCATCCTACTGTTTTCTATCTCCATGGTTTCTGATGAGAAATCACTGTTAATCTTATTGAAGACCCACTGTACATGATGAGTTGCTTCTCTCTTGCTACTTTCAGCAAAAAAGTAGCAAGACTTCTGACAGTTTGATTATGTGTCTAGGTGTGGATATCTTTGAGTTTCTCTTACTTGGAGTTCATTGAGCTTCTTGGAAATGTATATTAATGTTTTTCATCAAATTTGGGAAGTTTTCTGCCTTTATTTCTTCAAATATTCCCCTTGGGGAAAAGCTCCCCTCAAGGCTGCTGCACATGCTCTGAACTGTATAGCTCCAGAGAGGGAAATATTAAAATGGCTTGAGCTGTGGCAGTGGCAAAATTGCAGAGTGTGAGGGGTGAGTGCAAGGAACCCTCTTCTGAAGTCCCCACCCATCCCAGAAGTGCCTGCAGCAGCAGTCCAGCAAGGCTTGTCTCCAGGAAATGATAGAAAGTGACATCTCATCCATAATGTCAGGAATTGTTCAAAACTCAGGGAAATATCACTACTCCTCTCCACAGGAATGCAGATTGGGAAACTGAGGCCCAGAGGGGTGAGAGAAGGCAGATTGCTGGCTCCCTGGACTCTCACGTTCCACCAGGGCTGTACTACTCAGTGGTTCTCCTTACAGATCCTTATGCCAAATGTGCACATCCCAAACCTTTAGTTTCCCTCCATAAACAATTACAAAACTAATTAAGACTCAAATTATATTATATGAACCATCAGAATAATTTTCAGAGGAAGAAGAGGTCAGTTTGGGCTGAAGTAGCTAGAGAAAGATTAATGGAATCCAAATACACTGGTATCTGGAGATAAAGGGTTAATATTTTATTTCCTTACTGAATAACTTACTGGAATAGCTGGAAATTAATGAAATTAAGACTTATGGCATTGCACAGAGGTTTCTGGTCGAGGCTAAACATGCCCTTCAAATCATTTCGCTTTCTGCATGGTGAGGTTTTCTCTTATCAGCCGAAGGTCTGCAACCCCAGATTTCTTCCTATTCATAGGGACGCTGTGCAGAAGCCAAAGACCAGCATGCACAGGGCTTTGCTCCTAGTGGGGTCTCATTGAAGACAAAGATGATTCTAATGATGTCATCCTAACCCATCAGGTCTTTGGATGCATTATGCTTGTAATTTGGGAAGGGGCTATAAGCTAACACTTTTAAGATGCTTAAAACTTACTAATTTTAATAGCTTTCCAGTGACATGAAGAATCAGACTTTATTTTTGCAAATCATTTTCTGAGAATTAGACCTGATACTTCTATTCCCTCTGGTCGACCAGTTAGCCTGCCACTCTCTCTCTCTTTTTTAGCTTAAATTTGATTTTTGAGAGATTTAATCTCATTCCCTATCACAACATTATTTTTCATAACAGCAGGAAGAAATTTGATAAACTATTCTAGTTTCTTACATTTGTGAATTTAATTCCCACTTCGTCAAAATGGGCTTCTGTCAGGGGATGAAACCAGGTGCACCAAGTTGTTCAAGTCTTAAATACCTCTCTAGCTTGTTGAAGCAATTGCATTAAAAATTTTAATAAATATGGTTGCTGACTTTCTTGTTCCCTCTGTGTTCCTGCTACAGTTACACTGTTTACACTTGAGCTTTTGCCACATCTGGTTAGAACTCAATGACTGCCCTCCCCAGGCACCTCTTTTACGTTACTATCTCCCTCAGGATTTCTCTTCCAAGCATTGAACTTTCATTAATTTCTTTCTTTGACTTAAAAGAGGCAGGATGGTGTAGTAAGAAGAGTATGGCCATTGGTCCCAGAGATGCCCAGGTGTGAATCCTAGATCTGGCATATGCTAGCTGAATGATCTTAGATATTCTAACTTTTCTGACAAACTCCATTTTCAGTAAAACCAGGAGACCCAGATATCTTGAACTATGAGTTATGTATACATACTGCCAAAAGCAACTGAGACCAGTGGAAGCAGGCAAGAAGCTTCATGGTAAATGGTGATGGACAGTGAGAAGGATAGTGAAGAAGGCATGAGCTGTGGTGAATTTCAGAAAAGACAGTATGTGTTCACTTCCAGGCTAGAAGGGCCCCATCCTGAATGCCAACTGCAGTGAGCAAGGGTGAATTCAGGGTGCCCAACGAGTCCAAGTTTGCCTGGACCTTTCCCAGCTTTAGCGGTGAATGTCCCGTGCCCTAGGAACCTCTTGAGTCCTGGGGCAAACCAAAATGTGTTCACCCTAGATGAGATGAAACAGGGTGTGGAACTGTGGGAAGGTGGGAAGGATCTGGGGGTCACACAGATGACAGACTACAGAAACTGTAAGTCAGAATGCACCAACAAAAGGTGGGGATAGTACCTTGGAAGGTAAGAGATATGTCCTGTGTGGCAGTGGCTGGTGAAGAAACTGGAAGATCACATCAGTGGAAACCATTCTGAACCTTAAAGTCAAAAGGAATGTGGTTGAATAATAACAGGCATTATTTTTTAAAGGAAATAGCCTGTTGCAACAGAGAGGAATGGAGAAAGCCTATGAGCTGTAAAGCCTGGCAGACTGGAACACCTCAGTTCTTCCTCTCAACCCCCTAGTAACCTTTGCAAAAAGCTGGTCCAGGAAAATTAAACTCATTCAAACATGAGTAACAGCAAAAGGAATTGGAAAAGCAGCTATGTAGAGATACTATTAAACTGTCAAAAAGAATAGCAAAATTTTCCTATAGACAGATGAAAGGCACCAGAAAACTACTGCCAAGAAGCAGATAAAAATTGTAACTTAACATCACTTTTGATTAAATAATCAAGTAATAACTGTTATTAATGAAGGTGTACAAAGCTACAAGAACTCAGGACTGGATAACAAAAGATGATGAAATAACTAAAGGAGGAGGTGAAATAGGATTTGGCAGAAATCATGAAAGAAGCAAAAGAAAAAGGAATTTTTTTTTCCAGAAGACTAAATTAAACAGAACACAGAAGAATGGGCACCACTGAAAGCACAGTAGGAGACAAGTATATAGATATGAGAAGAGTGAACGAAATGAATAAGAAATATAGAGATAAAAAGGATTAGAGACAAAATTATAGGAATGAAACACAAGGAAACATATACGTATGGGGTCTCCCAAGAAGAAAACCCAAACAAAAGAACAGAACAAATATTTAAAAATACAATTCCAGACAAGTTTTCTAAAAACAAAATTAGGCACGAATCTACGTATTTAAAGGGCTTATTGTGTACCAGAGAAAACTGACCTAGAAAAGTCAACATCAAGACATATCCTAAAGTGATTAGAATAAAGAAAGAATATTTGGGGAAAGCAGATAAAAATATCGAGTCACTTGTGGTGAAATGAAGTTAGGCAGGCATCAGACTTTTCTAAAGCTAAAAGTCAATCCCAGAAGACAGTGGGACAGGTTTGTATATTCAAGAAAAGAAAGAAAGGGTCGGAGATCTTATATATGACCAAGATGTTCATCTGTAGTCTAAAAGATGACAGTAAAACTAGTTTTGAAAGTGCAAGAACCCAGGAAATATTATTTATATGATGCCATTTTGAGGAAACGATTAGAGACTGAACTCCTGCCAAATAAACGATGGCTGGAGAAGCTTTGGTGAAAGGACTGGCAATGAGCATTAAATGTATTTAATTGCAGATTTAAGTCCAAAGCAAAAGAGGAGAAACTCAAAGGGTAAAGTCTGAAAGCAGTGGCGAGGTTGAGACCCAGGATATATCTTAAGGAGCTGAACCTTGATTGGAAGTGAGATACTCTTTTCATCATACAAAAGGATGAAGGGAACGCTGATTAGACACAGGAAGGTGGTTTTCGTGTTCTCTGTGAAGTCCATGCACTGAAAGTAGGAGGAGGCTAGGCCTGAGGTAAGGGTTAGCACTGTAAAGGAAAACAAAAACAAAAGCATATGGAATAAAGTGGTAGATCAAGTTTCCAAAGCATCACAGTAGAAATATGTATAAGAAGAGTTTGCTGTTTAAGGAAAATCTGCAATGTGTCTATTAAAGTGAACTATTTATCATGAGGTACCTGTGTTTGTTTCTTCTGTAAGTCGGATGTTGAATAGTATACAGAAGTTTAGGACAGATGTTTATATTATTTTGTAGCTGTGGACATACTGCTTTGTACTTTTCTTATGCAAATCCATTCGCTTAGTTTCATTGTTCTACTGTATTTTGGCCTGCTGTTGTACTCAGTCCAGTACACTGTGTGCTTCAGGTGTTCATTCAATAAAGATTTGATAGATAAGTAAATGAAACACACCTATTACAGTCTATTCTGCTTAATATTTATTTTCTAGCACTCATCCCTAAAGATCCACATGAAATAATTCTTACTTTTTATAATCATTTAATTTTTGTTCTCTGACAAAGTGACCTATGAACTTGAACTTCCTGGTGAAGCTTAGAATAATAATTACAGTGAAATTTATAAATGCTGAACTGTATACATTTCTGACTTAATAGGCCAAGGTGTAATATATATCTCAATAACCTTCATCCAGAAAGTCCAATTAATTTTTTAATAAAATAAGAGGCCATATATGAAAGTGTATTTGGAACACTATGTTCAAAAGGTCATGCTCTAGGTGGGCCAACCAGGGAAGTATTCAGCAGCAGGTATGAATTTAAAAGACGACCTGGGTAGTCATTTTAGGATGGTTAAATAATTAGGCACCATAGAACTGTAGGACTGTACTAGCCAAGGGTGAGCTTCTCTGGGAGCTTTAAATGAAATATGGTTGAATTGTTTGGTTGTTGATGTGGCCAAAATAATATTTCTAAGTCTTCCTTACCAGTTCCCTACTGACTCAAAACAGAATTTTCCAGAGATATTTTCTCAACCCAACTACAATTAAGCCAATATACACTTGATACTGTTTTCCCTACAAGATTTGAGAAGTGTACATTTTACGTCATTGTTAATTTACTGTGAAAATGTCATTATTTAAATATATCACACTGTTCACAATTTTGTGTGAAAGAGAAAACCTCTGAGGATTAACCAATATCAAAAATAATTTATGATCACCAGATCATTATTTCTATGTAAAAGGAAGGTTGAGATGATGAGAAGTAATAAGCAAAACAGGAAAGAGCTGAAGAAAGTTTGAATACCCTGTGCATTGGGTAATTTGCCTCTTTCAGTGAGGACGGTTTCAGAATGATAATTCAGAGTATCCGTAACAGTCACCATGCCTCGGTATGGAATGATTCTAAGCTAAAGATAAAAGGATAGTCTAGTAAAACATGAGAGAGCCACCCCGCTTTGATACATTTTATTTAAGAAATGCCACAGAGCTAATATGCACAGGTTTAGCCATTGAACATTTTGGGGAACAAGACTGTGATGTAATTGAAAGAACACAAATTTGAAACCGAAGAGTTGGGCCCCAGCCTCACTGCGGTGTGTACTAACCATAGGGTCAGAATGTAACAGTGCCTTCTTTCTAGGACTCCTACTACGCATCAGGAATGGTGTGATAAAATACTTCGGAGAGTGCTGGGCACATGGCGAGTGCATGGTGAGTGGTGGCTGTTCTCAATTCTTACTATTTCATGGCAAGAAATTTTATTAAGGTTAAAAATCTCGGAGAAACAAAACATCCACAAATCTCAAATAGCCATCTGTTTTGAGCAGCATTCATGCTATGAAACTCTAGCTCATTCAAATGATTTGGATTCCCTCTAAAACCCGCCATAATGAGATTTGGCCTGCACCAGAGAAAAGCCATTAATGACCTAATTGTCAAATCTGATGGCCTGTTTTCAGTCATGTTCTTATTTATTTCCTCTGTGGCTTGTGATGCTGTCGACTGTTCTTATCTTCATTCATTCATCTGGATTCCTCAACAACCTTTTCTCCTGGTTCTTCTCTTGTTTCAGACTCCTTTCCCAGAGTTAGGGTTTTGAAGGGGACTTTTCTTCACTTTCTGATCTCATCTTCTGTGCAGACTTCCCTTAAGTTCACCAAGCAGAGTCAGCACCACTCAGCAAACCTTTATTCAGTATCTAGTATGCACTTGCCCCTCTTGCAGGTATTGGAGTCACAAGGACAGTGAGCTCAGAGTGGTGGAAACTCTCAGTGCTCCTCATATTGAGTTCCTCTCCTTTCTGAACACACAGGAGGTGATTTTTTCAGCCCCTTGCAGGAGATGGAGCTGTGTAACTAGTTTTAATTGTGAGATGTGAACGCAGTTCATGGGTTGAGGCATTTAAGAGCCAGCACACTACATCCTTTCTCTCTTCCCTTCTGCCATGACCCAGGAAATGATGGGTTGACCTGAAAGTGTCACATGGTGGAGGGAGCCTGGGCCCAAAATTTACAAATGGAAAACACTTTTACTAACTTGCATCAGACTATGTATGATTGAGAAGAAAACTTGTACTAAGCTGCTGAAATCTCAAGTTTGTTATTACATCCCATTTTATCCAATCCTATCTTAAACCACTATAGTGTGATATACTTAGAGGAAATGGGTGTATGTGTATAAACTACCAAGAAAATGTGCCAAGTGCCATGACGGAGTAACCACAGGATGCTTTGGGAGGAGGGGCAGTGAACTTATTCTGAGTGGAGAGTATTTAGGGAAGATTCCTGGTTCTAATTCATTTCTTTCCATCCTTCCTCTCCATCCTTGGGTCCAACTTTAAGGAAATGCCAAGGAATAGAGGGCTATGCCAGGCAGCAGTTTGCCTAGGTTACTGTGATCAAGAAACCCAAGACCAAGCATCCTTTTCCCCCCTCAGCCCAGGTTCCTGCTGCCTGGGGACTTCTTTCAGGCTGTGATGCCTGAAGAGCCCATAAGACGTTGAAAATACCCAGCTTCATGATTTTTCACTTAGCACCGTTCAGACCAAGGTCAGCCAGAGAAGCTAGCTTTATCTTGAAGCTCTCTTGAATCTACAATCTTGAATTAACTCCTTTGTCTTATTATTTTCATTTGTTTCCATATTTTTTGGTCATTGTTCTTAGCACTTCACAGATTTCTCTCCAGATATTCCTGTAAGGTAGAGCTAATTGGAAAACATGCTGCCTCTAGTTACTCTGTGTTCATTTACATTTGATTTTTTTCTCATTACAATGCTATTATTTTGGGGTTTATATCTATTGCCAGAGAAAATGTTAGTTTAGCCCTAAGCTCATTCTTTACCTCTCCTTGGCCAGAATCCTTCTGGTGTTAATTTCAGTTTTTTTTAAGTTAAAAGCATGTGAGCCATTCTACAGTTATGACTTTTTCTGCTTGTTCTCATTCTCTTTTTTTCTCCTCAAGGTGTGGCTATCCTATAGTTTCTCCTGAATTTATTAATTTAACTTTTTGATGTTCCCCTGTACTTAATCCTGAATTTCTCTAATATTTCTCCTCTGATCAACACTTTCCACTAAGCTGCAGGGTATATGGGTGAGGGGACATTTGAGATAAATATGGAGTATCTAGTATTATTTATCTAAGTGAACAAGAGTTATAATATCATTCCAAACAGAGGATGAGCATAAAACACCATGGAGGTGTTGAGGGATCTATGAATAATTTGGTACCGAGCAAGCAAGTATAAAGACAGAGATGTCTTCATGTCTCATTCCTGGGTGTTGGGGCTAGTCTTGTTAGGTGTTGGTTGAGTTACAACTTAGAATTGGATCCAAAGAGTTTTTAAGAGTTGGTTCATGATATTCATGTCCAAAGCAAACAAAGATTCTAAGAATTGGAACATCAATCTAAGTCAAAGACTGTTAGAAGAAAGGCTAGATTCACCAGAAAGATTAACTATAAATACCAAACTCAGAAGGCCATAGTGGGGTCCAGTTTGAAATCCCAGACCAAAATGTAGAGTCAGGAGAAGACAGCACTGGAACAAGGTCAAGCACAGACCAGTTAAGGGGACTGAGGTCCAAAGTGAGAGCTCTACAAACTAGTGGGTATTTATTGTTTGTCTTCATGAACTGATGGGTTCAAAAAGGGACCATGGTGGCACGAGGTTGTATCACAGGCCTAGGGCATGGCAAACATATAGGAGATAAGGTTGGAAAAAAAACTATAGATCACATCATGGGGACTTCTTGGCTAAGGGACTTATGACTTATTTTATAGACCGTACAGAGTCAATAGAGGATTTTAAATGGGAATGATAAATGGTGAGATTTGCATGGATGAGAGCCTTCAAGCAGCAGTGTGGAGGTTGGACCAGTGGAGCATGGGATAGGAGGCAGGAGGACCCCTGGTTAAAGGGCTTTTGTCGTTGTTTGGGTGAGAGGAGAGGAAGTGACTATGGCAGGCAGTAGGACAGTGAGCACTGGATGATTACTTGAGGGTGGGTAGATTTAGAAGGTATTCCAGTAGTGTCTTTGTCTTATTGTATGTATAGTGTGAGGGTGAGGGAAAGGGGGGAGTCAGAGCTGGCTGGCAGGTTTCTGGGTGGATGGTGGTGTTAGCAGCAGTGATAGGGAGATCGAGGGAGGAGAAGTTTTCATGAGAAAGATTTTGATTTAGTTTGGGGACACGATGCTTTTGTGGTTCTCACAGAATATCTGGCTGCAGAGATTGACAATCTATTGGATCTACCGGTCAAAACCTACAGGAAGGGAGAGCATAGCGATGATTTGAAAATCCCCTCAGAGAAGGCAGGCTCTCACCCTGAGAGATGACAGAGTGAAAAGTGGGCTGAAGACAAATCCTCTGATTTTAAGTTAAAGACATGAAAGCCAGCACCTGGAGGAGAGAGGGAGGGCGGCATCCAGGGCCAGAGTGAGCAGGCTGGTCTTTGAGTAAGAGAGGAGGCCCCGTCGTCCGCTGAGTCTGGACAGGCCCGGATGGGAATAGGAGCAGCTATAGACTGTTTGATAGGCATTGGGTGTAAAGGTGGAAAGACTTCGCCTTCTCATTTTCCTGGTGGCATAAGAGACGTTGTTTTCTGCTGTGCATGAGAGCAGGGGTCAGCAAACTATTTTCCGAAAGGCCAGATGACCAGTAGTGCAGACTTAGCGGGCTGTAAGCGTCTGCCACAACTACTCTACTTTGCCGTTCTAGCGGGAAAGCAGCCCTCGGCATTACCTTAAATGATTCCATGTTCCAAGAAAACATTTGCAAAAGAAATGGTGGGCTGAATTTGGTCTGCGAGCCGTAGTTTGCTGACCCTTGTATTAGAAGGTTGAGGCTGGAAGGGAATGTTGGCGTTTTGGAATAGTCTTTGCAGGAAACAGCAGAGAGTGAGTGTTGATCAGTGGGAAGGGAGAGCGTGCAGGTAGAGCTGAGGGTCCAAACGACATTAAAAAAGAATGCGTTGGCTGGGGCTCTGTCTGCGCTGTTTGGGGGGCCCTCTAGTCATTCTGTGTTACTTCCTCCTTTGTGACCCCAGAGAGTTGCTTGTTGGCTGATCAGAGGTGTCTCTCCCCCTTGATTGTGGACGTTTTGAGGGCCAGGTTCCTATCTCATTAATTTTGTGATAGCTTGATTTTCCTCAGTTTCCAGCTGATCACCTTATCCTTTAGCTGCAAGCATTCGCCCCTCCCCTCACTGCGACACAGGAAGAGCCTCTTCCTGGACCTGAGCCGCAGCTGCCCAGCCTGTCTCACTGCATGTTGAGTCCACCCAGGCCCATCTCTTCCTTTGGGGACTGGTGACTAATGTGGTCAGAGAAGCTGAAGTCATGCAGCAATTATGGCTCCACACACACACATTCACTGTTTTATCTGTTTCCCCCCCATCTTCCTGTCTTCAGAACAAAAAAATTCTCTGACTTCATATGGCCAACACAGCTGTCCAACTGTCTGCAAACACAGAAGTGAATGAAGTCAGTGAAAGGATGAGTCACTGCACAACAGTGTTATTTACACTAGCCTCCATCTCCCCCGCCCCCTACCCTGGGGATTTACTGCTCTGGAAGGAGCCCTTTGCCACATCTCCAAGGGCAATGTGTAAGGAATAGCATTTTACGGGAGGAAGTACCTCACTTGGCTCAGTGGCTTAATGGTGTTTAAATATTTTCTAGAAAAAGGGCACACAACATACAATTCATGATTCAAATCCACACAATTTAGTTATAGCTTAATAGTGTTTCCTGAGTCATGACACAGAGTGAACCTATAACCAGGAGAGTGCACAGGCACCAATGGTAATCTTATTTCCTCTGCTGTTGTCCGTATTAATTCATGGACCATCATGAAAACAAGCATCCTTGCAGGGCAGATGGCACCGCTTGATAATCTAAATTGAGGCTGTTGGTTTTTTATCATGGTCAGTTGTTTTATTAGGGGTCAATGTTGGCATAGATTTGAAAGCTGTGCTGAATAATAATATCAATATTAATAAGCAATTTATTTTCTCACTATGATCTCTGCCTTTCTGTTACGAATTTCTCCTGTCTTGAAGATGATGCCGTTCAGAATGTGAGAAGCTTAGACTGGCTAAAGTTTGTCTTAGTTCTCACATTGACTATGTTTCCTGCTTTTCCTGCCTTTGGTCAGCCCGTTGTAATCATCAGCCTTGTATCACCCTCTTTCTGAACTGTCTTTCCCCCTCTTTATAACGGGCCTCCCTGGGGACTGTGCTTGAATTCTCAGACTGAGGAGGAGAGAGGGAGATAAGACTGAAGCTAGAGGAGCAGCTGCTGGTCCACCCGGCTGCCAAGCCTTGGCAGCCGGTTCCTGGGGAAGCAGTAGGCACCTGGTTCACACAGGACCAGCACAGCTGGTCCAGCTTTTGACTGGCAGAGCGTGGCTTCCTTCGTCACCGAAGTGACTGGCCCTGTGATCTTGCTACAGCCTGCTGAAACCGAGAGGGACACAGTGAAAGCGGTACACCTCAGTGGCGCAGGTGCAAGTCACATTTCACTAATGAACAATGGGCACTTTGCACACAGGGAGGCTTTGATCTGAGAGCTAAAAAGCCCTTCTGTTGGACAGGATGTTGGCTGAGGCAGGCAGCAGTAAGAAGCATTGGGAAGGATCCTTTATCCAAGAAAGTCAGTGTAAGAGCAGTCATCAAATACGACTTGCAGAGTCAAAGACTCCCATTCTCAGAAGGATGGGATAAAGCTATGTTTGTGGAATTCTTCTAGTGGATTCTGTATCTGGATCATCCCCAAACATTTCTTCTATATTAAACTTAAATCTGTCTTCTACCCATCAGTTTTAGTTCTACCTTATGGGTTTATATAGAAAACAATTCTGCTTGAAGAGGAGAGCATCCATGTGAGAGCCTCCATGTATTTAAAGAGCACTCTTAGGTCTTCCAGGAAGTGTTAACAGGGCATCTTCTAATAAGTAAAAATAAGTAAATTTATAAATAATAAAATAAGATAAATTGCTATCTCTCTGTACTAAATGGGGCATTCCTCCTGTACAGTGACTTCAAAAGCTCCATGCAAATTTCTTGTCTCTTCCTCTAAACAATCAGAATTGGATTAAAAAAAAATTTTTTTTATAATGGAAAAGACCTTAGAGATCATCTTTTCTAAGCTCCCATTTCACAGATTGGGAAACAGAGGCTTACAGAGGTGAAGTCACAACAGCAGTTCAGAGCTGAGATGCGAATCCAGGCCAGTCCAGGGCTTGTGCCCCTTTGTCAAGTTGCCCTGATGATGTCTGCGCCCAAGTGCAGGAGTGACTGTGATTCCATGCTGGGCAAGGTGCAGACTACCCATCGCACTCTGTAAGCACACAGGACTTTCATCAAGCTCACCTTTCTTTCCCCATAACCTGCTCTCAGAGGGCGCCCTGATCTGAGACTGTGTGTGAATTTTTAGCCAATATATTTCTATTTTTGTGAGTATTTGAATTCTTTCCTCTCACTTTTCATTGAGGAGTGTAGCATGTCGGGCAATGAATGGATTTGAGCCTCACAAAGTAGATGAAGGAGGGGCAGTTAGGCAGAGGAAGGTCCCTAACTGGGCATGAGCATTTGAGAGAGGGTTTTGCAGGGGTGAAGCATGCAAGGAGAGGGGTAGGGGCATGAACAGGAAGGGATAATGAACATCCACGGTGGAAGGGTAGCAAGACATGGATTCAAAGCCTAATGTGGAAAGGCTTTGAGCCATTGTGTCAGCAGGGGTTTGCTGTGTCTGGGGAGGTTTTCTGTATTGCCATTCTCAGTTAGGCTCAGAACAAGTGGGAATGCAATGTTACAGAGAGACAGACATCACTGTTTTCAAATCCTTGCTGTTGCTCTTGGATCAGAAGCTTGTTTAGGTTGATCCTTTACAGCAGAATAACCAAATCTAGTGGTTACCCTGCTGGAGGGGATCCCCCACCTATTAGGCCTCCTTTCCTTGTCAGGACTGGCTCAGGACCCAGACAAGGTCAAACCTGGCGCAGTCATAGGCCTGCGAAGTCTACTGAACAGGGCTAAGAAAAGCAGGGACATGGTACTGTAGGTGTTGGAAACACTTTACCTTTTCCTGTTTTTCTCCTTCTCTCACTTTATCAGAACCTACATGTCCCATGTGTCATAACCTCTGGACTTAGCTGTTTGTTAAGGAAGTAATCAAATAATTTTGCAGGAGTACCGTAGCTAGTTAAATACAATGTCATTATCAGGAAACATTTGGTATAGAAGTGGTAATGGGCAAGAGAAGTGAATTTATTGGGAAAAAATTGGGTAAAGTTGAGTATTAGGGTTTGTGTGTGTGTGTGTGTGTGTGAGAGAGAGAGAGAGAGAGAGAGAGAGAGAGAGAAAGAGTGTGAGAGAGAGAGAGAGAATACGAATCAACTTGAAAAAACTATCCCTCTGTAAGACTTGGAGTTCTCAGGCTGGGGACAGACTACATTCAGATCCCGCTACTCCACGTGTGTCCCTTCAAAGTACCTGCAATTCTCTTTACTACCATCAGAATCATTGCCCTCCAGTGACCTGCTATCTGTATAGTTTTCACTGTTGCTAAGGGGTTTCCAGAGTACTCTGCTCCTCAACAAACCAGTCTGTCCTAATTAATTACATTTGAATCAGCAGATTGTTTTCCTCTTTTTGGTTGGAATTTGTCTTTTTAAATTCAGTTGGCATTTGCTTTTATTTATTTATTTTTTTAAGTTTCCTTCCCTTTGCTTTTTTTAACACTTGAAAATGTATAACTGAGTCAACAGTGATGGACCAGTTTTGCTGCTTACTTCTATTTTTGATTTGAATTCTGCTCTTCATTCAAAATTCTCATGGTGGACTTGAACCCTTTAAATCTGAAGTGTTCTTGCTTTTTTGGCCTATTGGTGGGCCACAAGCACTGGTTTCCTAGACTCTGAGTTGATGAATGCCGATTCTTTTCCTTAAGTTTTTCTCAGAAACAATTGGGAGGGATATGAGTCGTGTTTAGATCTGCCCACAGGTTTCACTGTGCTTCCTCTTAAAATTTCCATTTCAAATTTCCTCTGCCGTGTAACATTTGTCTATGTCTTAAAAATTTTTTGTCTCTTTCATAATTCTTTTGTGTAGTTTTTCTTTGCTATGGTTGGAAAGTTTGCACTGGGATTTCAATCTTTATCCTGATGTTTTGCAATTTGTATTTTTTAATTGTTTTGCAATTTATATTTTGACTTTTGCTGTAATCCCAAATTGCATAAACGCCTATTCTTGTTCTCAGGATATAAGTTTATAAACCATTTAGATTTGCTTTTTTACTCATTTCTTCTTCATTTTCATCAGAGAATTCATGAGTTCGGATGGGTGAGCAGATAGTAGTCCTCAAAAGCCTTTTCTCTTCCATTTTTGACTTGCTAGTCAGTTTCTCACTTGTTCTTCCTTTGGCGTGGCTCAGGCCTCCCTGCCAGAGGGTGTGGGGACAGTTGGAGAAGAACCTTGAAATTCCTCATGTGATGAAAACAAAATTCAAGGGGGAGCATACTTCACTTTGTGGTGAAGTGGGGAGCAGGTGGAGGGAGGCAGAGTAGAGCAGGGTCTTTTTTGCCCACCCATTGAGGCCTAGTCTCACTTTGCACACAGAATTGTTCTCAGCTTGTGGGCCTTGGAATACTTCCTCAGAAGTCCTGAAATGTTTATTGTCTATGTCTCTCCTCTGTTAATTGCAGTGTGGTCTGTATTCTAGTCTCCAATCAGCCTGAAATCCTTTCAAAAATTAAGATCGTCTTCTATTTCCCCAGCATCTAGCACAGCAGAATCTGGAACATAATTGGCTGTCAAATTTGCTAAACGAGCAGGTGAATATGTTTTTCCCCCCAATGCTATATATAGTAGGCATTCAATAACTTGTGTTCACAGTTACTAATAACATATTTGAAAGTCACTGGCCACTTATAGCGCCACACTTTTTGGGAACGTATCCATTTTTCCTTGATCGTATCTAATTCTTGATTTTGTCTTTTGGAAACAAATATCTAAGAAACTGGGATTGTTCAGTTTTTTTGAGCCGTTTTATCTTTTTGTGAGAAAAGGGCTATAAGAATAGTTAACACATTAATTGTATATTTATTAACAAACCTGGCTAGGATGAGTATTAGCTGCTGAGATTATGAAGGAGAAAGTTGGGGAGTCATCAGTTTATTCTATCCGGGCAGAAAATCATCTTACCTTGAAACTTCCTCTTGTGTGGTCCTCTACATTGATCAGTAAACAAAGCAGCTGACTGCCAGATTTTTATTTCACTTCATTGTGTGTAGATGCAGGGAAGGCAGTGCTTTCTTCCCTACCTTGATGGCAGATAATTCAGGCTAACCCAGTATTACCTTTGGCAATATAATGATTACTTGAACATAAAATCATAATTAGATTGAGTTCTTTAACTTGATGCTCCCAAGAAATAATTATGCGTTTAAGGCTAAGTCCAGGGGACAAAATTCAGTGCTTTTGAGCAATTCTGTTAAAAAAGGTAACACTATCCTTGTGTGTAAAATGGTGGCATGGCCATTTTTCTTACCTCTTAGTATATCTGTCTCTCCTTCTCATTCTCCAGCTGTTCCCCAATCAAGTATTGCTTTGAAAAAAATGTGTCGTCTTGGATCACCTGAAAATTATCTCGCAAATTATGTCAATAAGAATATCTGCAGAATTTGGGATTATAAAAATAATAGAGAAGTAATGAACAAATACATTGAATATCTGGCACGTAGTAGACGATCAAAGCTATGAGCTTGATAAATGAATGTGGATGCCGACCACACAGATACAAAAACAAAGGCAGCAGCGTGGAAACATACACACCGACCTAACTTGAGTGCCTCCATGGTACTAAGAAGTAAAGGGGATAAGTGCCATGCGTAGGAAGTAATCTCAAATTCTGATGCAGTCTGTCCTTCTGAAACTTGGAGAGGACCCTCCAGAACACAACAGAGCCAACTGGACTTAATATGAACTTTCAATAATAGTGGTCATGGTTGGAGCTGTACAAATGACACATTGGCCTCAAAATCTTGTTCATGCTTTTTGATCAAGCATTTATTCTTTTTTATATTAAATGTTTTATACCCTTGCAGTTAGGGAAAGTAATATTTTCAGAAAAAAGAGCATTGGAACAAAAACTGTAACTAAGAATCTCCTCAATTTTCCAACTGTGTCTCGTGCTCACATAGCATCTAGGTTTTTTTTCTTTGTGGGATGGGGGGGTTCTCTAATTAAGTTATTTAAAAATCAAGTGAAAAACAAACTTTTCTTTTTTTCTAGGAAAGGCATGACTCGCTCATTCCAATGTGGTATTTCTAATTTTTGATTAGTGGAGGATGCTCTCATTGTCTGCCAACCACTGGGTGTGTTTGTTCTCCGTCACTAAATAATAAGCATCTTCATTATAATTGTAGAGGGCTAGATTAAAAAACTGAGTCTTGACCTTGTGCCCCAAGCACCAATAAAGTTAGCCATTTAGAGATAGTTCTGGAGTCAAAGTTTCCCCATTTAAAATGCCCCTGTCCAATTCTTCAGAGTTCAGCTTGGTATCATTAGCTGAGTCTTCTGCTCTGTCTCAGGAGGCAGAGACAGGGTCCTAAGCAGCATTTGTCCTAATTGCCTTGTTTGTATTAACGTCCCCAGAACTTTAATTTAACTTGTTTGGAAAGGTGTTCTGCCTCTCGCTGTCCAAATGGTTTGAACCTCTCTTGCACGTGGGCTCCATTCTGGGCCTTGCACTGTGACTTTGCTCTTAGGAGTTTTCAGCTGTGGTGACAGAACACCCTAAAAGCCAATGGAAAAATTAGCCTGACTCTAAAATTACTTTTCCCTTGTCATGTCCACCACTCTCAAGTGTGATGATTTTTCCTGTCTATGCCCCAAGCATTCTCCTCTCTGTGACTCTGCTTTGATGGTTAGCTCTACCTAGACAGTCTTCTCCCAGCTTCACCTATTTAAATTTCTGACGATTCTTCAATGATCAGCTAGGAGCTCACCCTCTTTGTGAAGTCCTTCTGGATTCTTGCGGCTGGAGACAGTCTCCCTTCTCTGCTGTCCTGAATCTGTCCCATGGCTCCTCATGCCCCTTGCCATTTACTGCCCATTACCCTTACTGGGCCTTGCTGTTTGTCTCCCAGGACTTCAGGCTGTAAACGTTTTAAAAGGCAGGACTTTGCTTACTCAATGATTTCTAACCAAGAGCCCTCTTAGAGGAGTTGCTCAGAAAATTTCATTGATGCAAGACACAAATATACCGTGGAGTAAAATAATCTGTTTACTAGACTAAACTTCTCCCCCATTTTTCAACCGGATTTTGAAATCATGTAGACATAGCCAGCTGTAGAATGCAAAATAATCCCCCCTCTTCCCAAGGTGCAGTCTGTAAGCCATCAAAATCGTGAACAGAAAGGAACTATGTGTGTTTATAGGTAGGTGCCTGTGCTCCGGGGGAAACGTAAGTTCAAGTTTTGGCAAATTGATTACAAAATAACAATAACCTAGTAACGTGTGTGGCCTATTATTTTATGCAAAGTATTTTGTGTCTTGGGAGAGGCTGTCTTGGTGTTTCCTGAAACCTGACACATATATCACACCTCTAAGCTTGGCTTCAATTCAGATTTCCTAGAGTTACAGCCCTGCCCCTTAGGTGCTGACTCACCACTGCTGCTCACTCTTGTTAAATTTTCTGGCACCAGCACATGTGTTGTGACTTTTTTTTTGTCTCCAAAGAATACATAGTCACATCAGAGAACTTTCTCTAGCCGCTTTCCCCTCAGTGCTGACTAAGTCCAAAGTACTTTTGTAGCCGAAGAAAACAGTTCTACACCCTCAGAGTTAAATTTAATTGCCGTTTCATAAACTTTCAGTGAAATTCTGCCTTCCTCTTTGGAAAATAAATGATCTTTATGGTAAAAACTCTTTCATTTGATTAATAAAACTTCAGTAGGAAATTTAGATATAAGGAAACAAATTCTGTTCAGAAAATCCACCCACTACAAATAATCTGTTTATAATAAGAAAATCCAAAGAAACAAATCACAGAACCTGCCCTCAAGAAATTCAAGGCATCAATAGATATTAAAAAATTAAAGCACATACAGTGTCAGAAGGAGTATGATATAGGTATTATAAGAAAGTACAAAGTGAAGCATTTAGTATTCTCACAAGAATATTATCACAATTAGTGAGATCGTGTGTTTAAAAAATTTGGAGATATCCTGATGAAAGTGAACATTTCTATTGAATGGGGATATCAGTGGTAGTTACATCATAGGTTTATTGTATGACATAAATGAGTGGGTAGAGATAAGGCATTTGGAATACTGGCTGCCACAAGTTAAGCAGTCAGTGTGTGCTGGTTATTTTCAATGATCATTTCTCACCTCTATGTGCTATTTCAAAGCTTTTTACAAATAGTTGCTATATTGTGACGTTTCCCAAGCAGGGAGAAATACCTGGTAATAGTCATTCCAAGTATATAAAATAAGTTACAAAGAAGGATTATGCCACTGAGAGCTATAGAACTACCACAATTAAGAGAATAAACATTCTTAAGACTTCACTATATGTTCACAACGATTTAAAGAAAGAAAAGTTTAGTATCAAACATGTATTCTGCACACAACAACAAACATCTGATGGACTTCCGAAGACTCACTAAATTAAGCAGATCTTGGGTGATGCCCAGTACTGAACCTGACTAGTTAATTGCCCAATCCCTATATGAATTGCCATATAATTTTATGCGAAAATGAATGATAGAAGCTGTGTCTTCTGGATGACCAAAATCAGCCCTAAGGAGTGAAGAAATAAACTGAGCATGTTTTTCATTCCTATGTCAACAAACAATTGATTACTTGTTTGTCATTGTTATGTTGGTGACAGAAAGTGCACGGGCGAACACTCACTCTCAGTTTATTTTTAATTACATCGCATGGTCATGGTGTTACAGTGGGGAGACTCGAGCTGTGTGACCTTGAACCAGTGATTACCAACCCTGGGCATCACTTCCATCCTCTCAAATTAAAGTGTACCTTTATATTACCTTCCTGAGCTAAAATGCTATGGCTCTAGAGGATGGAATTATATTATGGACATTATAGAAAATGGTTTACCACTCATTTGAAAGTTTCTTTTAAAAGGACTCATTTAAAGTGTGTATAACGAAGCACAGAGCATTACTCAATGTTGATTTGTTAAAAGATTACAATTTAGCTCTTGAAATAAACGTTTCCCAAAATAACAGCATTTGGGAAACTTGGAGCTCTGTTTTAGTCCTTTCACAGGAACTAAGAGGTCTTTCACGCTATGAAGGCAGAATACTGAGTAATAGAAGAAACAAGAAGTCCTCAGTCTTCATCTCTCTGCCTGGGGACCCAATGGACTATTATTAGCATGGGATACAAAATAGATTTGGTAAACATTGGAAAAGTCTTGCCAAGAAGAGTTTCAAAGACATATGTTCTTTTGTAAGTGCCATGATCAGAATAAACAAGCAAGATGTTCTAATTAAGAAGTCTCTGTAAGGCAACTTGTTCTATAACTTAGCACTGAGGTTCTGAAACAGACAGTCAAAACTTTGGGGGTGGGTAACCCCTATTCCTTCTTCCATCCAGACTGTTTTAAAGACTGGAACAGAGAGCTGCCTTCTCTACTTTGACCACGAGAGGGAGGGCAACTACGTGGAATTACTCAGCTAAGGCAGTCATTTCTCCAGTCCACAGTCACCCTTGCCTCGTTAACCTGGTCTTCACAACAAATCAGTCTATCATAGAAACTGATTTTCTTTGACTTTTTGAGAGAGTGGAAATGTAGGGGGATGTGTTTTATCAATGCATATTAGCCCCATCTTTTAAGTTCAGTGGGGTTACGATACAAATATTATTTTCTTATTTTTACAAACCTCACTAATAAACTTGGTACAGATCTGGCTGAATGATGGAGGGAGAGAATAAATGGCCATGCTTCCAATCTGTCCCTGTCCTTGCAATGTGCCTGGATTTTCCTCTGTAAGATTATCTCTTTTGAGTTAAAGAATTGAATCCTTATAATGATTTCATGGGATAGAGGTTGGCCTAAAACTTTGATAATTCTTCCAGCCCTAACATTCTGTGATTCTGTATCTCCTCAACTGGAGTATTAACTTCTCAAGGATAAGGAACTGGGACTTAGCTATAACACACACTGCCAAGGCTGATCCCTTAACAGATGCTCACTATAAGAGTTCATGACTAAAAATGATTGCTAAAATTGGCTTATTTATATGATTATTGACCATCTATGAGCACCATAAAGAGTAGGATATAATTTTGATTCTCAAGGCATATAACTGTCTCCTCAATATTTAAAAAAAATCTGTTGAAATTCAGGATGGTAGTGCTTCAACAAAATGCTCAGAAATAGTGCTCCTTTTGTCCTCACTATAACCATCTTCCCCAACATACATACAAATCTATTCCTGTCATAGGTACACATATTCCGCACACTGCACACACACACAAGCAAATTAGATTCTAAGGCAGAAATCTTTACCAAAGCCATTATGCCAGACAACAAGCGATTGTGTAAAGTCTTTCTCATTCTCATAAAGCAATAATAAGGAGTACAATAAATTTGCAAAAAAGAACTATTTATGATTCACTAATGAGAGAGGTATTTATAGGGCTTTTATGACATCACATAATTATAACATGAAAAGCAGAGACTCAGAAAAAGTTTGAAGATGACAGTGATATTAAAAACCATCCTTCCTCCTGGTGGTGTTGTTATTATTGTTATTATTTTAAACAAAGGGAAAAACTGATGCTGAGGAATCACACAGGTTGTTGTTGGTGAGCTGGTAGCAGAACTCAGGTCTCTTGGCCCTGAGCCCATTCTGTTACATCCTGCAGTAGAAATATCAGTGCAAGCTGTTCCTAGCATTTAGAAGTTGCTATTTCTACCAGATTGTGAAGCCAAACTGTGTAAAGATTTAGAATCTGAAAAGGAAGCTCAGTTGGAAAATATGCCTAAGTGCAAAATGAACCAGGACCCAAAAATTAAGGCTTCCATAACACGCATAATTCCAATAGGAAATAAAAATGCCTAAAAATAAACTGTGGAATGAGAAGACTTGGTTGTTACTAATTTAGAGCCATTAGTAACAAAGATATAGACATTAAATAAATACATGGTTTATATCCTGCTTTTGATTGAGTCATAGAAGTAACTGTGAATGAGAACATAAGGCTAGAGTTGAGGCTGCTTTGTGCTTAATTTGATACTGTCCCTTTAATATAAAAAATGCAAAAATATCAAAACCTACCATAAATATCTTACTGCTAATAATAGAGTTGCCATCTCTGTTTGGTGAGACTACAAATTCAATTAATTCCAATTCTGGTTCCAATAAGCTCTTTATGAGTCTAAAGGGATTATTAACATGGCAAAGTTTGAAAGATTGAATCACAACAACAATTTCTTGCAAGATTTCTGAAGCTTTGAGCAGTTTTGCTTTCATGAAAATAATCATCTATTAACCTAATGCAGTAGAAAGAGCAAACTGGGAAGAGAGGAAGCCAAGGAACAGGGGACAAAATGTAGGGGGGGAATGGCATTCCTCATTTTCATTTATGCACCAAGTAAAAGTCAATGCCACTGTCAATTTTTTTATTCAGGCTGACCCCAAGAGGATAAGTTCTGTTTAGGATCTGGGTTTTTATTTTTATGTACAAGTTAAGTTTAATTTAATACAAATGTCACATACTTCCACCTTCCTAGAAGTGGTCACTTCATCTTCATTAAGGAAATGGAAACTATTATGACCTAAGTCTTCATTCTGTGATATGTGTGTTTGGACAAGCTTAGGCAAATAGCAAAGATTCAGAAATTCCTACCACCAAACCTCAGGCATTGAAAAAAATGCTAGAGACAACTCAGTTCTCCATCTGGCTGTTCAGTACGAGCCGTGGAAATTTAGTCCAGCTAGTCCTTCAACTCCACATAATCTAGGTTCCTCGGGGTCTGAAACCTTGAGGTTGTGACGGTTTTCCCTCCACCACTGCCCAGAACTCATGAGCTCTTCCGTTGGCACCTTCAGTTAGCTTGGGCAGTTCTGATACTGGAACCATGGACATTTAGCATCGTTGTCAGCAGCTCTGGGAGATCAAAATCGCGTTTCCACCCCTAGTCCTTCCAAGTGTTTTCTAATACTAGAGTATTTGACAAGACTGGAAAACGCTGTGGCCTCTTTTTGGGTCCATGTGTGCAGGTGTATATACACTGGTTCAGTCAGCCTGTACACAAGGGCGCCAAGATTGGGCAAAAACTGTTGAACACGTGGTGGTGGTGGTGGTGGTGGTGGTGCTGGTGGCAGCAGTGAATAGTTATTCCATAATCTGGCACTAAAGAGTGAAAATAATTATTCAAGAAGGCCCTCCAAAAACAGTAGCAGCAAACTCTACTGGTTTATTCATAGATTAATTTAGGTCTAAATAATACCGGTATCATGGCATAATACTCCCACTTAATTAAGAATCAATACAGTCTTCAAGCCAGGGATAGCTAGAGGCAAGTCTCATCCTTAGCCTGAGTCTTTGTACATTTAAATTTTTTTTAGGTTTTCATGCCTAAATTGAATTATTTGCTTCTATTTCACAAGAAGCTATAGGGGCCAACATTTTCCAGTGTCTTATTACATGGCATAAGTATTGTGCTGTCTTTGCTATAGAAATGCCTTCTGCAGGTCATATTGTCACATTTCCTTCTCTTAGCCATGGAGGATGTTTATGTATCACATCACCCTAGGCTGGGACAGGTTCCCTCTTGTACGAGTCTGAGCTATTTCTTCAGTCACCAACCAGGTCCCAAGGACAGGTCTTAATGCATGTTTCACCCTGGCTGATTGATCACATACTGACATGGTAACTGGCCAAGTCTTTCTTTGCTGGACATGGTAACTCCCCAGGCTTCACCACCAATTCTGCCCATTTGCCACATGCTAGTTAGCCGAGGCAGAGAGCCAGGTGTTGCCTTTGACATTTTTTTCTGCAGGATGACCTGCTGGCATCCCGTGGCTACTTTGTTCTGATGTGTAGATGCCTGGGGGCTGCTCGCTCAGCACACTGGAAAGGGCTGGTCATTTCCTCCCCTAGACAGGGGCAGGATGGCAGAGCCTGCAGGCAGAGAGCTATTAGAATGACTGTTTCTTAAATACAATCAAGCTCTTTCTTTATGGCCTTTTCCTGTTTCTTTTCTTCCCAAGGACTCCTTTCTGTATCTATCAGGGAGTAAAGTGGTGCCTTAGGCACTTCAGAGTCTAAAGGAAAGGGAAGGGGGGTGGGTTTGAAATCCTGTTGCTCCACTCTCTGCTCTGCCCAGTACTTGTGGGTTCACAGGCCTCACTTCCATCAAGTCTGGCTTTCTTCCTGGAGTGAAGTAGTCATGGGACTGGGTGGATTGGCTCAAGGGAATGGGGAGACTTTTTTTTTTTTTTTTAGCACATTGTCCTTATTTTGAGTCATTGGGAGGGGAATGGAGTTTAAAAATACCCTTTACCCCTAGTAACATTAAAATGTTACATTATGGTAAGTTTGACTGAGGATAAGAAGAGAAAATGGAAGTGGGGATAGTAAGGAAACTGACTTCTTGTATCTTGAGCAGCACAGTTGGATCAGCGTGGTCTTTCAGGCAGTGGCTTGCCTTTGCATGATCAGATTTTATTACTACATTTCTTTTCTGGCTCTTGGAATCAGAGAAGTGAGAGGGATGATTTCTCACATTGCCAGGTGAGTCCCCTGTTTTTGTCAGGAGACAAATATGGGAGCATTTTTTTGGAAACTCCTCTCCAGCGTATTGTTCTTTCAAGATCCTAGAAAGAGAAGAGGGGAGGAATAAGAAATCAGAAGGGGAAGTGATTCTGAGAGAACCTAGAAGTTTCCTTCCCAAAGAAGGTTGTCCCATGAACAGTGCCATCAAGAAGGTGATCTCCAGATCCTGAATTTGACAGTCCTTGGAGTTGAAGAGATCCCAGGATCATGATTGCTGGGCATTGGAAGTGTCCAGTGGGCCAGAGGAACCTATGACACTATGTGAGCTGTCAAGAGGGAGAGAACTGAAGCAAAAAGAGATCAGATAATCTCTGAAACCTATCCTCAACCATAGAGTCACTGAGAACGACTGATTACCCAGCCCCAGAGCTGGGGCTGTTCCCAGTCAGCCAGGAAAATAACCATGGCTTTTGGGTAAATGAGAATTTGTCTACTTGGTCTCAGCCTGACTTAGTGATTTCAGTGGCTAGAAGGACAGGATAGGATCTGGGAGAGAGAAAGAATGCCAAGGAGGAAGGGATGCCAAGGAGATGTTTCTGGCAATGGAGCAGCTGGCATCCTGTTCTCATTGAGATTGGCTGGCCCGGGAGGATCCTAGTTACTGTGAAACTGCTGTCTCCATGATCTCTGTGATGGGAACAGTGTGGGTCAGAAAGAGATGTGAGATAGAGCTGGTTGATGCTGAAGAGGATATTGGAATTGCTGCCTTTTGCCCCAGCTTCAAATAGGAGACTGTTGACACCAGCTGCCACCAAGGAAAGGTCCAGCCCCTTCTTCTGCTCTGTCTTCAGGGAATGTACCAGCCACAGTCTGTAGGCCTTTTGGCCAGAGAGAGTGGGCAGGCTGCCAGGTAGGCCTTTAGGATAGTCTTCTTTATAGGAGGCCAGAGGGAGAATATGAAAGTATGGCGAGGGATTCTAAGAGAGCTGGGCTAGGAAATTAACCTAGATTAAAAAACAATGAAACAAGAGTCTCTTGTGGAATTGTCCCTAAATCAAAGACAAGAGCTATGACATTTATCATTGAGGGATTTTGGTTAGGTGATCTCTTCCATTCAAACGATCAAGGGAAAATAACGCTATTTTCCCCTTTCTCAGCCTGTATGCTTCATGTAAGAGATTCCGCCCCCTCCTTCTTAGGATAAATGCCCAGGTTTAAAGGTGAACAGTCTCTTGGATGGTAACATAAATAGTACCATTGAGGCTAACTTTCCAACAAAATGTGAGAATTAGCTGGGAGTTTCAGTTTATTTGCAGGGAAATCTGGAAATAAACCAGTGGTGCTAGAATGGGCTTGAGAGTAGGTGAGGAGGAAGGCATCTATGGAAGAGGGACCATGCCCTGCTTTGATTTGCCCATTTGTTGTCTGGTTCAGGAAAATACCAAGACTGGCCTTTTGCAGGGATTTCTAATGAGGTGCCAGTATCCTCTGTAAGTCTTTTGTAGAGTTTTCTGGCTTCTGATACCAAGGAAACTTCTGGAGGAAGACAAGGCATAATGGATTTGTTGGCTGATTTTGTTCCCCTCAGGAGGTAGGTGACTGGTTACAACATAGTGCTAACTTTTGGAGAACTGACTTTCCATGTTGACACTTGGAGTGGCTCACTGGGAGAGAAACCTTGTGGAGTCCGAGAATTTAATGGCTTTTTATTCTTCTTTATTTTGTTATTTCCTCTTATTCAGCACAGCATTGGTTTTATTGCCCTGTGGCTCCAACAAAACTGCATTACACAATCATAGCATCCCCTATTATGTTGTACCTTTGGATTCCCATGTGTGAGGCCAGTCAGTGCCACATAGTCTTTCCAGGATGCATCTCTAGATTATGGCTCCTTTCAGTTGCTTCACAAGATAGCAGGACAGTAGTGAAAGTGGTGAAGTTGGGATGCTAATAACCCTTCTCCTTGAAAAGCATCTCTCACAGGATGTTGTAAGAATTTGAGATTTCCTCATGAACTCTTAGCTGATCCTTTTACTGAGAGCATTTGGGAAAAAAACATGATTTGACTCTCGTTTCCCACAGTCTTGGGGGTGTTGTAGTAGGTCCTGGTCTTTGAAATTACCAGTAGCCATAAGAGAGCTTAGGATTTTGACAGGGAGGTGGAATTGGGATTTGGAATAGGGTAGAAATACCATTTTGAGATACTATCTACACCATAACATTTCCTATATGTTCCAGCTTTAAAAGTCATAGAGTCACTAGAATGGTGCTATGGGTACACATTGGGCATGGTTTAAATGGAATAGGTTAAACTGTGACGATTTTCCCTTAGATGATAATCCAAACAGAAAATCTCAGGAAGATGAGAATACAATGGATGTTGGCATTTTAATGAGTATAGTTGTGGAAACATAATTGAAATCATGCATTTGGGAGGCAAAGATTAATTAGTGGAGGAAATGACATCGTATATACATATACAGCTTATGGCTAGTTCCAGTGCATCATGAATCAGTTTCTATATGTTCACACATGGAATCATTTATGGTACTTTGAGTAGGGAGAATGGAAACCATGTAGCTTGAACAATCTACTGTTGACATACACCTTTGGAAAGTATCCTATTTTTCTTCCTTTAGGTCTTAGAATCTTTCTACTCCTATTTTTGCTATGTTTGGTTTCAGTATGGGTATTAGGGATGGGGTTGAGTGTAGAAGTGGATGTGTCTCTGTTTCCCATCTTCACATATAAGCTGCTTCGAAGCTGGCTCAGTTCTATGTAACTTGAAAACTCTGTTTTCATCTAGGCTAAAGAAATTCTGTAAAAAGTTATGTGACTCATGCAAAAGAGTGAAATTGGACTCTCACCTAACACCATATACAAAAATTAACTCAAAAAGAATCAAAGACCTAAGTGTAAGATTCAAAGCTGTGAAACTCTTAGAAGAAAACATGGTGCCAAAGTTTTACTACATTGGATTTGGCAGTGATTCCTTGGATATGACACCAAAGTCATAGGAAACAAAAGGAAAAATAGGCAAAGTGTTCTTTAGGGAAATCAAAAATGTTTGTGCATCAAAAGACAATGTCAGCAGGGGGTGGGTATAGTTCAGTGGTAGAGCGCATGCTTAGCATGCATGAGGTCCTGGGTTCAATCCCCAGGACTTCCAATAAAAAAATTAGGAAAAAAAAAAAAAAAGACAATGTCAACAGAGTAGAAAGGCAACCCATAGAATGGGAAAAAATATTTGCAAATTGTATATCTGATAAGGGATTAATATCCAGAATAAATAAAGAATTTCTAAAATTCAAAAACAACAATAAAAATAAACAACTCAATTCAAAAATTGGCAAAGGACTTGACAGGTATTTCTCTAAGAAGATGTAAAAATGGTCAGTAGCACATGAAAAGATGCTCAAAGCACTAATCATGCAGGAAATGCAAATCAAAACTACAGTGAGATACCACCTCAAACCCATTAGAATGGCTATTAACAACAACAACAACAAAACTGGAAAATAGCAAGTGATGGCTGGGATATGGAGAAATTGGAACCCTTGAGCAATGTTGGCGGGGGTGTACAATGGTACAGCTGCTATGGAAAACTGTATGACAGTTCCTCAAAAATTAAAAATATGATTACCATATGACTCAGCAGTTCCACTCTGGGTACATACACCTGCAAATTGAAAGCAGGATCTTGAAGAGATATTTATATACCCATGTTCACAGCAGCAGTATTCACAATGGCTAAAATGTGGAAGCAACCCAGAGACCATCAACAAACAAATCAACGAGTAAAATATGGAATATACAATGAAATATCATTTAGCCTTAAACAAGAAGGAAACTGACATACTACAACATGGATAATCTTGAGGACATTATACTAAGTGAAATAAACTAGACACTAACAGACAAATACTATATGATTACACTTATATAAGGTATTTAAAGGAGTCAAAATCATTGTGATAGAAAACAGAATGATGATTGCCAGAGGTTGGGGGAGGGAGAAATGGGGAAATTGTTGTTTAATGAATGTAGAGTTTCAGTTTAACAAGATGAAAAAAGATGAAAAAGTTACGGAGATGGATGGTGGTCATGGTTACACAACATTATGAATTTAATACCACTGGAATGTACACTTTAAATGGGTAAGAGTAAATTTTATGTTATGGCTATTCTACCACAATAAAAAAAATTAGAAAAAAAGTTATGTGATTACTTACTATGTTGCCCTTTGTACTTAACTGGCTTTGTATACACATTTTAAATACATACAAACACATTTTTGCCATAGTTGATCAAACTGCTGACTTAATAGGTGTTAACTTGGATTTTATAAAATCTAAGTGCTGAACAATAGGTGAAGTTATGTAAATTCGTGTATGTAAGTGAATTAATATATCAGCATTACAATTATGTTGACAAATGGAAAATGCTCAATATGTAATATTAACTACCAAGACCAGAACATAAAACCATGTACAGTGGTGATCTCATATCTATAAAAATATGTGGGGAAAATGGACTTGTAGGAAAATAACAAAATGTGAGCAATGGTTATCTGTTGGTAGTGAGTTTGAAGGTCATTTTTCCTTTCTGTAAAACACTTTCTACATTAAAAATACTGTTTCTATAATCAGAAAAATATTTTTGTAATGAAAAATAATCATAAAAATCAGTATTTTATATTTAGATAACACTGGATATAAATGTCTTCTTTACACCTGATCAAAGTGTTGACTTAATATGCCTGAATAATATTTGGGAATCAGACTCCTGTCAGGAATATACCACTAGTATGAAATACATCGTTTCTGAAGATAAATAGGCTCTGTCTTCCAATGTTTTGACTTCCAGTGCCTTGCACAAGCACAGAATCTGCTATGAATTGGAGACCTGCCAGCTTGGGCAATACAGCTTAACAAATGAGGTTTATAAGCCTTTTTTCAGTTCATACTGGTAGCATTTTCTTACTGAGATGTAAATACCACAGCTGGTGAAGTAGCAATATTAATTAGCATGGGAAGTAGGTTGGGGGATATGAAGGGAGTCACTAAAACTGTCATAGGCTGTGACTGCAGATAAAAAGCAGGTGGAAAGTAGATAATAATTTTTCTCCGTCCTCTGAGAAGATAGATAATATTTGCTGTGTCATATGTGTAGAGAAAAAAATATCTTGCTTTAAGAGCTGATCACAGAATTTTCTTTATGGGAAAGTTCCATTGTTTGGCTTGATATCTGGGTTGACCATTTTGGTTGTGGAAAGAAAGCCCTCATGGCCCAAATGTACTGAGTGAGAGAGGTCTTATATGAACAACTCTGAGTGAGGATTGAATAGGATATTTGGAGTATAGAGGCAAGTGAAGTAGAGAGGAGAAGGAAGGAGGAGGAGGTTAAGTGTGTATATGTGTGGTTAGTAATGGAGAGAGTCTTAATAGAAGGCAGAAGAAATTCTGCAGTGGTGGCGGAGTGACGGTGGTGGATGATAGCTACAGAACTTGTCAGAAGAGGACCAGAAGCCTCTCTTCTGTTGATCTGTGCTACCTTCTCTGCCAGCATTACCATGAATTTTCAGTAAAGAGTCTATTACTTCCTATGGCTGTATGAGTAGTCTTTTTGGAAAATCAAGAAGAAGGGGCTATATTCCATGAATGGGCTGATGTACAGAGGAAAGGAGAAGAGAGGAGAGAGACATTATTAGGATTTTAGAGAATTAGAACCAAAGATATTAAGGAAAAATGTTAAGTCTCCCAAGAATTCCCAGAAATGTTTAGGCATGCTGGGCTACCCAAGGTAGTTAGAATGAGATTTGAGATCACAATCTCAAAGGCAGGGTCACCCTAGTTGACATCTGTTACATTTGTACTTTTAGAGAAGCAGATATTTAATTGATTGGTTGATTGATTTTTAGCTAACCAAATGTCCAATCTGGGAAAATCTCAGTCCAAAGTTTGATTTTTATCAGTTCACAGGTTTAGTCTTTCCCTGTTTGTTTTAAGTACTACAATTTGTAGTTGAGATTTGCAACTGTCAATTATCTGTTCTCCTGCCAATATTAAAAAAAAAATAGGCATGGGAAGAAAATAATCATAAAGACATTTAATCAGTTACAAGAATCGGGTTTATTTCTCCCTACTGGGTCATGTTTTCCAAATAGTCTTCAGAGAGTTTAAGCTGATTAATATTTGTCATGTCAAAACCACATAATTGCATTTCAGCCCATTAGTATGCCCATAGTCTTACGGCACAGGGCAGAGCAATCAATTTATCACTAAAATTTCATTTGTTTACTACCCAAATAAATGAAAGTGCAGGCTTGGAAATTATGTCAATGCTGTTAGTAGTGATTTTGGGGGCTCTTATTTTCCCCTAGTAATTGAAGTGTTGGATCCAGGATATTTCTACTTGTGAGAGCCAAGTCCATGAGTATTATAATGCAGCACATCCTATCAGCTATTAATCAAGGTATTTCAAAGTGAGGGAGAGAGACCTCAATTTGGACAGTTCAGTTTCTTATTCATGAGTTCAGAGGGCTTTCTTTTTTTAGATGCCTTTTTCCCTTTCCACTCTGTTTCTTATTAGATGATCTCATTTTATTGAGACCAACAAAGAAAAATGAGTACACAGGGAATATCTGCGCTTAAAAATGCACATTTATGGAAGTGCAATTTCAGGTTGAAGTATTATTAGACAAACTAAATATGGCATACTAAAAAAGCAGTAGAAAGTAGGAGATTTGGCTTTTAGTTTATACCTTATTTCTTGCAAGCTCTGGGATGTTGGGCAAGTCACTTAGCTTTTCAACTCCTCATTATCTAATTACTGGAAGGGGGTAATAGTACATGTCCCACCTGAAGACACAGGACTGAACTCAGTGATCACCTGTCTGCCCTGGCTCTATGGCACTTCCCCTCTCTAGCCCCTTACTGTACTTTGTTTTTCTTCATAGCATTTATCACTACTTGATCTTTTCTTTTTTATCCTTAGAGTTTTTAATGACCTTAGGCAGAAGCAATACAGTGTTAACTTACCTTCATATTTATTGATCACTACCTGATCTTTTACTGTAAATATATTTATCTTCTTATTCTTTGTTTATCCAAATAGAAAGTAACCTGCATGAAAACAGCATTCCTCTGTGTTATTACCAGTGCTAGGGCAGTGACTGGCATGTAGTGTATGATCAGTAATATGGGTTGAAAAGATGAATCCTAGCTATAAAACCTAGGTTTATAAAATGGAATCGGATGCAGCGTGATGCCTAGGCTTTGTTGTCAAGATGTCACGGTTCAAATCTCAGCTCCACCACTTTCTGGCTGTGTGACCTTGGTTAATTAGCTGCTTAGGGCTTCAGTTGTATGTTTTGTTATGGGTAGAATGAGCCAAACAATAGTACCTAACTCTGAGTTGTTATGAGAAAAAATAAAATAATTCGTGTAAAGTAATCAGCACCGGGTCTGAATTCATCGTCAATTATCACTATCGGTTTTTGGATTCATAAAGGCATAGACTCAGCTTTTCCAAGCGAGAATGAAAAAAAAAAATAGATGATGCCACAATAAAGACTTAGAACGACCAAGGGTTACTGTTGTTGTCTCATAATGAATGCTATCTCCTGGTAACCCCAGTGTTGAGGTACAGTTATGTTAGCTGTGTTGCAGGCTGAACGAGAACTCTTTTACAGGATGATCTCCTGTCAGTCTCTTACTGCACGGTTAAAGTGGCAGTCGGGACAGCAGTGAGCCAAGCTGAAGTGGTTGATGAATTACTTTGGAGCTCGTGGGTTGTGAGGAGCCCGAACAGGATCAGTATCTGGGCAGCAATGATGATGGTGGTGTTGCTGGGGTCACAGGCTAACAGGGGAGGAGGACAAAGTCAGGTGGCCCTGAACTTATGTGGAACCGCCAGGATCAGGTTGTGCCTCTGCTCAGACCTGAGCCAATTCCCCTGCTGCCTTAGATCCAGGGAAATCCTGACGGTGACAGGAGGTTAGAGATGAGGACTGAGAAAGGATGGAGGCTAACATTTACTTAGTACCCCCTTTTAGTCAGGCACTGTCAATAATTTTAGAAGTTTCCATCTCATGCAGTCTTTATAATAACCCTTGAAATAAACATTTTGTTTATTTAATAAAGACCTGAGGCTTAGGAAGGTTAAATAACTCAGAGGCAGCAGCAAGTGAGAGATGGTCCAGAAGCTCTAGGTTAGACCTCTCTGACTCCAAAGACTGGGGCTTTCAATATGGAGGTCTGATCTCGATGGAAAGGGTCAGGGTCCAGGTGGGCTCAGTACTTGGATCTAAGAAGCCCATGTGGAGAACTGGCAGCAACAGGGGACACCGAGCACACTCCCTTCTCAGGTGGCTCTTCTGTGTTCCAGTCCAAACTGGAGAAAACTTAAGGTAGAAACACATGGGCTGGTGGAGGAGCAGACTTTTGAGAACCAGGGGAGCCTTCTCTGCCTATCCTGGCTCCTCACTCCCCAAGACTGTGATGATTTAGGTGTGCTTCCTGTCTATTCCCGTAAGTCGTTTGTGCGGGAACCTAGCTCTACCTGACGTTGTTCTCTACCTATCTTCTGATGTGTCTGCCCTGCACTCGAGCCTGCGATTTCCTTGAGAGAAGGGAGAGTGGCTCCTCGTTTTGTCTCTAATGCCTGGTACACTGCATGTCACATGGTCGGTGTTCCAAGTTGCTGCAGAATTGAGTGAGGGGAATGAGTGGGAGTAGTGGTTGGAGCTGGTCCTGAAAATATCAGCAGCTCTTGTCTCACTTCCTTTTATGGTGGCCGTTTTAATATCTTCTGTTCCATGACCGTTTCCCCTCCTGCCCCCTATCCTTCTTGCCTGTAGACAGGAATACAGTTGGTTCCAGAAGTAAGGCCCCTGTTTTCTCTGCTGAGGGAATAAGAAGGTGGTGGAGGTGGTGGGCCCAGAGCTGTTCTGCGTCACAGTTAGTCTACTCTGGGCAAGGCCAAGAGGTTGTGCATAGATTATGAATGGTTTGCCAGAGCTGGAAAGTATCACAGAAGCTGATGACTTGAGAGATGCAGCGTATGTAAGAGGCCAGATCCAGTGATCGTGGGAAAGAAATAGACTTAGGCATTGAGGTTGCTCTTTATGGTATTTTCTTTGGTTAAGCATCATACTTTAATTGACTGCCAGCAATTTGTATGTGACTAGGATAAACTCCTGCCCAGTAGCTTAGATCAGGGATCCAGTTTAGTGCAGTAGTTATGAGCATGTACTCTGGATGCATTCTGCATTTAAACTTGGTTCCACTGCTTCCTGGCTCTCTTTGACTCTGCTAAATTTACCTAAAGTCTGTACCTCAGTTTCTTCATCTGTAAAATGGCAATGATCCAAGGATTAAATAAGTTAATACGTATGACACACGTGGAACCAGTCTTGGTACTTACGAAGTATTTATTATTATTATTATTATTATTATTATTATTATTATTATTATTATTATTATTATTATTATTTCTTCAAAACTGCACAGCAGCATTGTAATGCAGATTTCAAAACTTTGATGATTTGCCTTTCCAGCAAGATGCATTGGAGACCATTGTCCACATTAGTTCCTAGCATTAAAGAATGGAAAAGCAAATGACTAATAAATAGTATAGTGGAACAATCGGTAGACTCCACTAGATTTGGAGTTGAAAATTCTATCATTCTAGCAGCATGATCTTGGAAAATTCCTTTCAACCCCTAGTCTCATTTTTCTTCCCTTTTTTTTTGAAATGAAAGGGTTGAATTAGATCTAGGATGACATGTAAGTACAAACAAACTGCTAGTCTACCCACTGGTGACCATGGAAAGCATGGCTAATGGATAGATCAGCATACTTTCTGGCTGCTCATACTTTGACTGACTGAACACTGCCAGCCAGGAAGCCATTGCCAGTTGACTGCTGTTGGCAAATAATAAAACGGATTTCCCACTTGTAGTATCATATGCTCTTGAAGGTTTCTTCCAGCTCTATACTTCTGTGCTTTAATGATTCAGAGGTGAGTCAATGTGTTAGAAGTTGTTTTTTTGTAGATTTAACATAGCTGGCACTGAGAACTTTCCAGGAGGCCAAAGAGTTCAGGGAACTTGGAGAGCTTTCTTCACAGTCAGGATAAGAAAATGTTCCCTGCTTACCATGATCCTTATGTTTCAAAGGGAAATCTTGAGAGGTAGAGGAAGACCTAAGAAGGAGAAAATCTGGGTGTTTGAGATTCTCTCCCCCTACTATTGCCCCAGACTGCTTTTCAGAAGGCTCCCATATGCCTCATGGACTGGGTACAGGTGTTCTGTCCTGGGAACCCGGAAGATGTTGCCGTGTACAAATGGTAGATTTTGAGGCGTTTAAACTGGAGAGCTTCCGAAGAACAGGGTGGGTTTCTGATCTATGAGTTGAAAGCAAATTGACACAGGGGAGTAGTCAGAGGCCAACCATCCTTTCTATTCTCTAAGTACTGAATACAGATGTTTTAATATTACCAGCATCTGATCACCTTATTAAGTCTGGCTTTGTGATAAGATGTCCTGAATTTAAAGTTTGGAATTCAAGCCTAGTTGTATAAATACATTTCAGAGAAGTGGTGATGTGAATTCTTTAAGAGAATGGTGTGTATATTTTGAGAGCTCTGGTGCCGAGTTCCCCTTCCCCCTGTCATGTCACTGGGGTTTCGTTTTTACTCTGCTATTGGACAACTCTGGAGCACTTACTTCTGTGCCCATATTGTTTGAGCTAATAGTTTCCGTTTATGTGAGACTGGTAGATAGTAACACTTGAGAAGTTAAGCACTGTAAAACCAGAGAAAGTGATTACTGTGACGATGTTGGGTAGGAAGAATTTTGAACATCCAGACTACCTCCTTACTGGATCTTATTTTAACCACCTGAAAATTTTCTTCCAGTATCTAAAGAGCAAGATTGCTACATACATGAAAAAGAGACTGAATTTGCTGACTCTTAAGAGGTTAAAGCATTAACACCAGCTTTCTAGTGATCCGGAGGTAAATGTTTTGTGAGGGATTTGGGTCTGCTGTTGCACATTCATCAAGAACCAAATGCTCCCATAGAAAACTCTTGACTCCTCGTGGGAGCAATGAGTGGAAGGCCTTTGTTATTGACATCAAAGGTGTTCTTTTTTGTTTTGAAGTTTCAACTGTAACTTCATTGCCATGTTTGTGTTATTTATACCACTTATAGCTCCCGTTTTTTTTTTTTTTTTTTTTTTTTTGGCAGTTCTGTAAAAACCAACTTTCTCTATCCAAACCTGGAAGTTGTAAAGAACTCTTTTGCTGGGGGGTGCTGGTACTACTGAAGCAGTTTGGGGCTTTCCTGAAAATTAGATTTGTTTATGCCTCTCATTTGCGATTTAAGAATAAATAGGAAAGTCTTTTCTCTTTGTGGTTCTTTTGAGATAGTAGGTGATACTAGAGCCAAAAGATGGTGGTAGGAGAAATAAAGCAAAGCAGCTACTGAGTGGTAGGGATGACAGAGCGAGGCCACTGAGGCATGTCTTCCAATTCTGCCAGTTTTGTAAATCTACCCTCCTCTGGCCCCCATGTGTTAGCATCCTTGTATGTCTCTGTCATTAAGTTTGTCAAAACTTTGCTTAGGAGAAATGAAGAAACCTGCTTCAGAACCTGACCTACTCACTAGCTCTAAGGGGCAAGTGACTGGTTACTCTTAAAGTGCCTCCCCATTTAGAGAGCAGCCTTCTGCCTGAGAGTGTCCGAGAGTGTCCAAGAGTGATGGAATCACTCTGTGAACAGCTGATTACCCACCATGGTAATCATGGCAGCCAACATTATCTGAGCACTGACTAAGTGTTAGGTGCTGCGCCAAGCACACCACATACTTCCTCTGTTAGTGCCACAACACCCTTCTGCATTTGATATGACTATCATTCCTGTCTTACAGGTGGGGCATCTGAGGCTTAGGCTCAGGTGACTCAACCCGAGTCAGGTAACTCAAGTTACAGATGGGCTCATGCAGCCAGTATGTCTGGAGCTGGGATTATTTTTTTCTCAAATATTAAACCTTTATTTATTTATTTTTTTAATTGACATACAGCCAGTTACAATGTGTCAGTCTGAGCTGGGATTTTGACTCCACAGGCCATGCTCTTAACCAGTTTATTATCGACAGTATTCCAGCATTTTTCTGAGGACAACATTTGATGAGGGTTATTTGATGACACAGTCAGTGAGATACCATAATTGATAAGAAGGATGGAGGGGGTTCAATGTTCCTTTTGTTTGTCTTATAAATGACATACACTGTTTCCTTGGCCTCTGCTTCCTCTTCTATTTGATTACGTTTATGTCTTGAAACCAACGGGTTCCCGTTGAAAGCGTGGTAAGAAATCTGAGAGGAAGCAGCCTTGGAAAAGAAAGGGAACGATTGCAGGCTGCCGGTGAGTGTGGAAGTGAAAACACAGAGGTGGCCCTCAAGTCTAATTGGGAGTGATATACTCCAGGGGAAACTTTGATACTAAGCATCAAGAATTCAACGCTCCTCATCATTTCACATATTGGGCACATAATTTGTGTGGGGATTACAACCTGCATCTTCTTAGGTGCCTCTGGTTTCTGAAACAGCTGCAGCCTTTGAATCACAGAGTGTTTTTTCCCTTGCTGCTTCAATCTCCATTGCAGCCAGTTTGTAGACGGGAGGAGTTTCTACTTTATCTGCTCCAACCACACTCCCACTTTCTGCCGGTGTATCAGGAAGAAGCTCTGACTCCTGCTCCAGGCGAGTTTGCCGATGTGTATGCATGGTGGTGTGTGTGCATCTGGCTATTCCTGAAGATGCCGGAAACAATGGTGAAAAGTGTGGGAGGGTGAGGACCCTTATTGTGTAACAAACCGAAGGCACCAAGGAGGCTGCATTTGTTGTGAGTTAAAAGGTTTATACAAAGATTTTCTTAGTAATGTCTAAGGTTTTAATAGGGTAATTAATCTTTCTAAGTGTTAGTGCCAGATTATGGGATCAGCTATTATCCCTGGCTGCAGAGTAATCCTTTGTGTGTTGCTATGAGCAGGACTAAGTGAAGAGAATACTCAGGTTGCCAAACAAAGATATGGCCACAGCTAGCTTGTTTAGGTTTTTAAATGCATTTTCTGGTACAGTTAAAGAACCCGTGTTTCCGTGGGACTATCACTGCCCTTTAATAGCCATTGAGTTGAGGGGAAAGGCAGAGAAATAAACATACATGCTTTGTGCTTTTTATTCCTTAACAACCAACTATTATTATTTTTAAAATAATGACAGGCATATTCATTGGAGACCTTATTTTAAGCCGGAAAATACAATTTAACAGAAAGAAGAACTTGCAGGAATAGGACAAAAGGTTTTCATCTAATTCCAAAAGTTCTGCTTCTTTCTCTTTCCTTAATTGAAGTTAGTGAAAATGGTCAGAGAATCCAGCAAGCCAACAAAAATCGAAGAGGAAACACAGTGGCTAATGAGACTTGGCTATAGCTTTTAATGAAGATTGATTATTTAATATAGCCTATCAAGTTATTGACTACAAATAGATGGAATATATATATATATGTGAAATAAAAAAGTTCAGAACATGCTATACTGTTCATTAAACCGTGAAGGCGTAATGAGGGTGTTGCAATTCAACCAGTGGCCTCTGCTCTGGCTTTGCTTAAACTTCCCCCTGGCTTTGACCAGGATCTGCTCTGGCTGTCTAAATGAGGGCCTTATTCAGAACTGTATCTCTTGGTTTGGCAATTGGTTGTAGTTACAGCTTATTTTCCCCAAACCGCTCCAACTGTTTTGTTAACATGAACTCTTACAATTCTCAGACGCTAGTATCGCTGCTCTGGTAGAAATGGTTCTCTTTTGGACTGTAACTCCTTCCCTGTCCACGAGGCCACATCTTCTGTGCTGGCTCCACTGTTATGGTTGGCTGCTTACCATAGGAAGGGTCACTGGGTTTGCCCTTTCTTGAACAATGTCTGTATTTTGATGATAAATTCTACTTATGAGTGAGATTTACTGGAGGATGTTGGTGGGCCGTGGAGAGATGTTCTTGTTTGTCTTTCACATAGAAATGGTATGAGGGTGACGACTTAGACAAATATTTTCCTGTGTTGGGCAGAGCACTGTGTTTTATGGAGAGTTTTAAGGAGTGAAGAAGCACTTGGGTTGGGTGTTCTGGTGATCTTGACGTCACATCAGTGCTTTAGTTATATCCAAAACAGTTATATAGTTATCTCTCTCTCTCTATCAAGATGCCAAACTTCCGGCTCCTGAGCTGATAGGAGGGAGGCCTGCAGAGAAAGGAGGAGAGGGAGGAGTGCTCATGAGAGTAAGATGATGATCAGGGTGCATGTGAATATCAATTAGCCAGCATGCCACAGAAAATGGTTCATGCAGCAGCTTGGGCTGGGGTGCATGCCACTGGAGTGTAGCCCCCATGTGTTATTTAGGTGATTGGTGCTAGCTAGTAACATTCACAGATGGCTGCTACTGCTGCTACTGTTGGGAGAAATATTACCCAAGGACAGACATGGTATTATTCAGTGAAGGTCAAATAAGAAACTGTGTTTCCTAGCCAAAGGGCTTTAAAATGCCCTTTTTATTGTCACACCACACAGAACACTGGTCACGGTGGAGGGGGCATGATTCAGGATGGTACAAGTGAGGGAGCTGCAGCATCAAGCAGTTACTCCTGTTAATAAGAAAAGGCAGCAGTCAGCATTTTGCACACTTTGTTGCATTTTGCACAATTTTTTACATTTTGCACAGCATATTGATGGGAGAAAAACCTCCGGGAAATCAGTTTATAAAGACTCATGATTTAAAATGAGTGTTTAGTCTTTGTAGATGAAAAGCTTGAGCTTTTGGGACAACTCTTAGGGACAAGCATACTGGAGCTATTCCAGAGCAAGATAGGGACAAGCAGAAGAGGATCAGCGGATTCTGAAAAAATTCAGATTGGAGAAGAGAAGAGATTATTTGCTGGATGAGGAGGAATTGGATATTGAAGTAGGAAACACTGTGTAGTCCCTATTACTGGTTTACATAAGTGTGTGCTTGTGAGTCTTACTTCCGTGTGTGGATTTTCATATATCCTCTTGTTGTTTTACTAAAACTGTTAGTGTTGTTGAAAAGCCTGGTCCAAGTGGACGCTTTTTGACTATTCCAGGCAAGATTCTGGGTCCCTCATTGTCCCAAAGAAGTAGAAGCTCCAACAGAAAGCTGCCATGATAAGTTTAACTTCTGAGTGGGTGTGCTTAATTCCTTCACAAGTGCGCAGTCACTTTGGTAAAGCAAATCCTTATCTATGCTGCATTTGAAATAATGCCAAGGACACGCTGTCAATGTGGGTGGCTAAGAACTCTTTTATGGGCTTTTTAAAATTATTATTATTGCATAGGTGAAGAAAATGGGAGTAGGATAAAGAGGGTGTGAATGGAGAGAGAGTGGGCTTCACTCCCCTTCATGGAGAGCTGGATAGAGTAAGACTTCATTCTGCTACAATCATTTCTCTTCTTGCTAATGATAAGGTCAAGTATCTATATGCTGGAATTCAAAGAATGTTTTTAAATTGAAGTATAGTTGATTTACAATGTTGTATTAGCTTCTGGTGTACAGCATAGTGATTAAGTTACACATATTATATTCTTTTTCATATTTTTTTCTTTATAGGTTATTATATGATATTGAATGTAGTTCCCTAGGATCTTCTTGTTTATCTATTTTATATATAGTTTGTATCTGTTAATCCCAAACTCCTAATTTATTCCCCATCTTTTCCTTTTGGTAACCAAAGTTTGTTTTCTATGTCTGTTCATTTGTTCATAAATAAGCTCATTTTTCTCTTTTTTTAAGATTCCACATGTAAGTAATATCATGATATTTGTATTTCTCTATCTGACTTACTTCACTTAGTATGGTAATCTCTAGGTCTGTCAGTGTTGCTGCAAATGGTATTATTTCATTCAAAGAATTTTGTTTTTCACTTCTTCAGTGGGTTAATGGCAACTCCAATACAAGTCACCAAGAATAATGAAAGTAAACAGAGAATCAATCCAATGATTATACTCTCAGATTAGTTATCATAATTTCTCATGTTTCAAAAAATTTCCAGTTATAGAATCACTTTATTGCTGTCAATATATTTGTCAACTTAGTTTATGATAGTTCTGGAAATTTCTCCATGTCAAACAGAGGTAAATAATCATGCTATTTTACATGGAGTTTTTTTTTGTTTGTTTGTTTACACTTAAGGTTTTAAATTTATTTTAAAAGATAATCCATAGTCATAGTAAAAAATCAGAATACGCAGCAATAAAAAAGCATGCTGTCTAAAAATCAGTGTATACAAAAAATATAGTAAAAATTAAGTTAGAGTGATTTAAAAATTTTTTTAACTTTTCTGAGCATAGTTTTTGTGCTGTTCTTTTGCATTAAAAAATAAACAGAAGCTTCGTCTTTTGTTCTGTTTCTGTTTTTCAGCTTAAGGCTATTGGTCAAATTGGTCTACTTCTTAATAGCCTTAGAAACTTTTGCTAATCTTGGAAAGTGGTCCATCAGGTGACGTGTTGGCAGAGCTACATGTACAATTTTAAAAAACTCTTCTGTCTCTTAGGACTATCCATTTTTGCCTTCACTCATTGCTTTGGTTTCTAGTGGACGCCACTGAGCTTTGCACATTGGGTTAGATATGCATATTTATGGGTTAATGGAGTGGCTCTGGTACCATTTCCAACTCTCAATTGGAGATAATCACCTGAAGGACTGGTATAACTATAATGATATAACACTAAATAGGAACTTTAATTCCTATTTTGCATGGTGTTAAGTATTTATTTCTTTGGAGCAGCCTTCAGCTTGTAATTCTTTCTTCCCCTCCCTTTCCCTCTTCCTCCTCTCTCTTATTTCCTCCCTTTCCTTCTTTGTCTCCTGTGTCCTCTCTTCCTTTTTTTTTTTTTTTTTTGGTGTTTTGTGTAGAGATCTTTTTTTTTTAAGGTAGATAAGAGGTCTGATTATTGGAACAAGAAACATAATTTTAATGCCAAGTAAGCTAATATCATTAAACACACACAATTAGCCAAGGTGCTGAGGAGGAATAATTTATAAATTATGAAATTACCAGGGAGTAATTTTGTGAAGAGAAATAGCAGTTTTATTATGCTATCTGCATATGTCAACATATACTCACGTACATAGACATGTGACTATTTTTATTCCCAAATGCCTACTAATATTGCAGGAGAGGCCTTGGAGATCATTCTGTTTATCCACCGTACTTTATAGAAGAGGAAACTAAAGCCCCAAGAAGTTAGACTGCCTGTCCAGGGTCACCAAGACACATTTGTCAGAGCTGTATTCACAACCCATTCTTTGGATTTCTAAGCTTCACAGGGTTATGCATTTATATTGCATGTGTTTTTCCCAACCTTATTTTGAAAAAAAAAAATAGAAAAATTAAAAGAATGGTAAGTACTATGATCACCAATACACTCTTCATCAGTTGTTAACACTTTTGCCACGTTGGTTTTTCTCCCTGTCTTTGTCTCTGTCTGTTTGTCTCTCTCTCTCTATATATATATGTATATGTAAGATGTGCATATGCATATATTTATTTTTTACACTTTTTCCTTTTTTTAAAACCGTTTGAAAGGAAGTTGCAAACATCACTCTTAAATGGCTCCTGATGTGTTTTCTAAGAACAAAGGCATTCTTCTACATAAACACAATAACTTGCACCAATTTAACGCTGGTACTCTGTTATTATTGTGCCATATTCAGCCTATATTCACATTTCTCAACTCTCCTTGTGATGCCATTCAGTTTTTCTATTTCAATCTAGTAATCCAAGTAAGGATCACACTTGGCATTTAGTTGCATGTCTATTTAGTTTCTTTTAATCTGGAACGATTCTCCCATCAGGTTTTTTTAGGGTCTTTCATGACACTGACAGTTTCACAGAGTCAAGTTCAATTTTTTGGTTGAATTTGTATTTATATGGTTGTTTATCCATGATTAGCTTCAGGATAAGCCTTTTTCAGGCCAGAACTCTCCACTGGTGATGTTATGTACTTCCTGTTGCGTCACATCATCATGAGGCCGGTATTGTCAGATTGCCCTATTATTGTTGAGACTAACACTTACATTCTTGTTAATAAATCTGTATGGACATTTAAAGATATTTAAAGGTCATGAAAAACGCTGTAAGAAGAAAACCATCTCTGTTTGAGAATCCTATATAATTGTGATAGAAAAAGTCATGCAATCAAAGTAGGCTCAGAAGTCAATTGTGAATCACTCAAAGCAGTATGTCTTCTGAGATATGCTGAGATTAGAGGCACCGATTTAACACCTTTCTCTGAATTAGGGGCAGCTTTAACTCCTAATAACTATACTGAAACTGTCATTTCAGCTGATTAACTCTGGCATCAGCAACATCCTTAATTAGAGGTCAGTGCATTCTACAGTGAGAAGCAGAGTGGAGCCTGGGGGCCAGGTTCTGCAGGAGAAGGATCATGAAGGACTGGGCAGCCTTGGAGAAGAGAAGGCACTAGAAATATTGACACTGGCTCAGACGGTTTACCAGTTTGAAGTCCATCTTTTGTTCCTCTTATTAAAAAACAAGTTAACAGTCACTTATCATTTAATTATTGGGAGATAAAATGAAATGAATGTTTCTTTCACAGCTGAATGATGAACTTTAGTTATTTCTCCTGAGCTCCGTGTGGACCCTTTAAGGACTAGAAGGGAATTTCCCCGCTATCCCTGGACTGATGGACTTCCTCTCCTGAGCACTTTCACCTTACCTTCTCTGTGCTTCGCTCCTTGCTTTGTTTTCCTTACCCCACTGCCCATCAGTCATTTTGTCTCTGGCCCGCTGGTCAGATCAGTGCGAATCTAGTCTTTTCTGTCCTTGAACCTCATTTTACTTCCTTGGTTTGTCGCCTCTCAGACGACTCTTAGGGAAGCACCTCTGCGCTAACTTGTGCATCTCTTCTCGCCTACATGTGCCTTTTATACTCCTTACCCTATCTCTTCATGCAGGATATGGAAAATTGCCTGTATTTCTAAACGTCTGCTCTCTGGGATTTAGTTTTCTGACTGTCAATGTAGTTTTATTAATAAATATCATATGTTGGACCACAGTACAATCTTAGTTTCTTTCTTCTATATGGGCATCACTTTTTTTTTTCTCATCTCATACTATATATTTCTACAATTGGAGGTGTTGAACATCTCATGGCATTTCATTACTGGAGGAATGCTCAAAGATATCTCTAATACATTGTAAGGCTCAAGCCAAAGTGGTTTTGCTGATTTCTGCTGAGTGCAGAATGATATTAGTTCTGAGAGTATGGTTTCATAAAAGAAATTCAAGGTGCCAAGTGTGTATCGACATTTCCCACATTCACGTGAATTCTGTGTTCAGGACTCACAGGAGTGCCTTTCAGAAGTTAAGAAGGCTGTTTTACATATGGCAAACTATCTTCTTCTATCTCTCATCCTTAACAAAATTTATCAGTCTTGCATGCTCATGTGCTCTGAGCTAAGTATGATTTAATCATTAATTCATGACTGCGATCCTTTTGAGGAGCAGTTACAATGCCTTTAAGCATGGCTGGAAAGAAACTATGGCAGAATATGATTAGTAAGATAATGTTTTTTGGAGGTGGTGATTTTGGAAAAAAGGAGTACTTTTCTCAGGTTTTATAGATTATGTCATAATTTGACTGACTGCTTCTCATGTTACTCTGAAATTATGATTCTCATGTTACCCTGAAATTATGATTACTCTCATCATTTCTCTGGACTGTTTAACTGCTTAACCAGTCATTATAAGAGATGTGCCCTGATCCTGTTAGTTTTGAAAAAAACAGAACCCCTCAACTCAGTTTTTAAAATAAAACCTATTTTTATTTCACTTGTAAAAATCATTCACCCTCTTTATAAGAAATTTAGAATCTAATATGTCACAACCGTATTAGTTTTGGTGTATTGTCTTAGGCTTCTCTTTCAATGTAGAGTTTTGCTACAATAGATAAACAAGATTATACTGTATAGCACAGGGAAATAGATACAAGATCTCGTGGTAGCTCACAGTGGAAAAAAATGTGACAAGGAATATATGTATGTTCATGTATAACTGAAAAATTGTGCTCTACACTAGGAATTTGACACAACATTGTAAAATGACTATAACTCAATAAAAAATGTTTTAAAAAAAGAGTTTCGCTGATTTGTATTACATGCTTGTGATGATACAAACTATGCACATTTTCTTTTTCAAACCAAAAATTGTAACTTAAGGATTTCTCTTGTGTCAAATTCATAGTAATAATTATTTTAATGGTTGCATAGTATCGTATTATAACAATGAGCCATAATTTATTTCATATTCCTTATTGTTGCTTATATAGATAGTGTCTGTTCTTAATCATGAATAAATATGCAGTAAAAATCTTTGTGACTAAAGATTTTCCTGCATTCAAAAATATTTCCCTGGGATGTTGTGAATATTGATACATAGTTTTGCAAAAGAGTAGTAGTAGCTTATATTTCTGTTATCAATATATATGATTACACAGTATATGTATATGTAAAAATATGTGCTAACTTCACTGTCAATGTTGTGTGTTATATTAAAAAAAAAGACTTTGCTAATTTCATGGACTAATCTTAAAAGTCTTTAACATGTTGTTGGAATACTATGAATGTACAACCTTTCCCATGTTTTGTGATTCAGATATATTTCCTCTTTTGTGAATTGTCTATTCATGTCCTTTTCCATTTGCCTTTTGGAGCTTTCATGGCTTTAATATCAGATCTTATGTAGTTTTTAATAGAACAAAGATGAAAGTCACTTGGCTCTTTTTCCTGTTATAGTACTTTCTCCTGGTTATTTGCCTCTTACTGAACCTAGTTTTATCTCCGTCTTCTCTATCAAGGAGAAAAACACTTCAACTGTAAAGTATGAAACTAATGTGAGGAGAAGGGAACTGAAACTCAAGAAGGTGAGAAGCTCTTTCCTTCTTCAGATGAGTGAAACTGTTAATTCTTTGATGAGGTGCTATTCAAGGAAGGATTTGGAGATGCAGTCATAGAAACAGTAATTGCTAATCTTTGAGGAACATGATATTTCCAAAAAAAAAAAAAAAAAAAAAGCAAAACTCTAGGATCTAAGCTCACTGTGCTAGTATTGTGGTGGCACTCTGGCAGAATTCTTGATGAATGTTTATGAGGACTTGTCACAAAAGAAAACACTGACCAGTTAAAACCAGAATGAGTCCACAAACAGTTTTGCCAAAGTAACTATTTTACATAGGTTATTAGATTCAGTGAGGGAAAGAATTCTGTGAACATAGGCTATTTCACTTCAACAAGGCATGCGTTGGGAACGTTTATGTTCTTGGAGGCAAGATGGAGAAGTATGGGCTGGGCGATAGTCCTGTTGGGTGGATTAACAACTGATTAAAGAACTCACACAATAGGATGCTGATTGATGGGAGCCTTGAGTTGTGCTCACAGGGCTCCAATATAAGCTATGGTTTAATTAATGTTTTTCTAATTACTAGGTTGAGATCAAAGCCTTCTTATCAAATGTGTGTAGGCCCCAAACTGGGAACCTTAATGAATAAGCTAGATGAAGGAATATTTAAAAAAATAACTCAATTGATGGAAATCATGGTAGTAGGCATACATGTAACATATGAAAAGCTTAGTTTAAAACAATAAATTGAGCAATTTTAAGATGGAGAGTCTTCATGCAAGTAAAAGGTTTGAGTGTCTCTATTGTTTGAGAGCTTCACATAAGGAAAGAGTATGATATCCTTTTTTGTATCAGCCGGAGTTCTGTAGAGAAAACAGACCCAATAGGATACACACACACACACACACACACACGCACATGTGCGCACACACACTAATTGGGGGATGGCTGGCAAGTCTGATATCAAGCAGGCTAGAAATTCTGGCAGGAATCACTGTTGCAGTTTTGAGTCTGAAGGCAGTCTAGCGTCAGAATACTTTTTTATTATGAGGACCCCAGTCTTTTCTTTAGGGTTTTCAATGGATTGGATACACTCACCCACATCATGAAGGGTGATCTGCTTTACTCAAAGTCTACCCTTCACAGCAATGTCTAGACTGGTGTTTAACCAGACAACTGGGTACCATAGCTTAGCCAAACTGACATGGGAAATTAACCATCACAATATTATTCACGGAATATTGAGGTGAGGTGTTAGGGGTATCATATTCAGGTCAGTTAATGGTGAACATCTCATAATTTGGTTTTAGTTCTGGGTAAGAGTTTATGAAGCTCATTCTGTTTGGAACGAGTCAAGCAGTGAGCTTACTGAGTTGGTAAAAAGTTAGGAAGACATGCCATTTAAAGAATAGATGCAGGAACTGTGATGCCTTTAGAAAGAATAAAACTCAGAAAAGCTCTACTACCCAGAACCCTTTTGGCTGGCAATTACTCATATTGACTTAAGCGAAAGTGAAATGGATTGACTTATGTAACTGAAAAGGCCAGGAGTAGGCCTGGTGTAAGGTCCAACTGATATCCAGATTTCAAACCCTGTCTTCTGATCTCTTTTCTGTATCTTTGGTTCTGATTTACTTGGCTTCATTCTCAGGCAAAAATCTCTCCATAAGGTGGTGCCTGAAACTTTGAATTTTCATCATTTCAAAACTAACAACCCATAGCAAAAAGAGAACAGTCTCTTTCTCAAAGGTTCTATTAAAAAAAATTGGTGGAATTAGGTCTCATTGACTTAGCTTTTGTCAAATTTCAGTTAGAAACTGGCCACTGGGGCTAGAAAATTTGTATGTATTTATTGCCAGGCTTGGGTCACATACACATTCCAGCAGTGTGTACCTCCAATCCACCACCAAACAACCACATGGATTAAGAGTGAGGGAGGTGGCACAAAAGGAAAATTAGATGCTGTTACCGGAAGAAGGGTAAAAAGAAGTATGGGTGCTGGCTAGCAAAAATGATATTCTTCACTATAAAGGACTTGGTAACTATTTTTCAAACATTTGCAGGACTGTAATGTATTAGAAGGGTTAGGATTTTTCTAGGTATCCCCAAAGGGAAGAACTGGTTGGTGTCAGTGAGCAGAAGTGAAAGGGAAACAAGATTTTGTCTCTACATAGGGAATAGTATTCTTATAGAGTACTGGTATGGTGGTGTGTGTTGTAAGGTAACTTGTGCCCTGTCCCTAGAAGAATTTATGCAGAAACTTGATGGATATTATACATGCAATGCCTATTCTGTATTAAAGAATTGCCTGGATATATTAGACAGCCCCTTCTTGCCTACATACATTAGACAGTCCCTTCTGTTTCCATGACTTCATTATTCTGTGTTCTCCATATATATGTGTGCCAGTGCACGCACACAACCTTGTGGTTATTAGATCTCCTAAGAGGGAAATTTAATCCAGTTGCCTGATAAGGGCATTATTTAATGTTAGTTGTTTTTGAATTGTTACTTCTGTGCCTGTTGAATCCATTCCATGTTTCTAGTTCTGCTTAATGTAGCATTACCCAAGACATAAATAGCTATACATGTGGCAAAGAAGATGTAATGCTGATTAGGGGCAAGGGATTGGAGAGACACCTGGGTGGGGTTCACTTTATCCTCTGTACAGGTCACTTCCCCAAGCAGATAGAATATTCAATTTCCACTTTATATTTCAGTTCTAGCACCAAACACTGAGAGAATGTAGACTATAAGGAAGAAATAACACTAAAGGGAAGCCCTCAAAGATAATTCCATCATCCATAACACCAGGCGCTTCCTGGCATTATGACTAATAAAACTCAGCTAAAAACATGTTCTAAATATTTTTATGTGTGAAAAATAGAAAATTGTAATAAAATAATGGCTGTTATTTCAAACCATGACTATAAAATGCCCCTGGGAGAGAAATGCCTAATTATGAAATAAAACAACTTTTGTATCCCTCAGGCAATGTTTTCAAACTATTGCTCTCTCCAAAGTAGTCACTATAATTAGTCCAATTCCCTAGAAGAAATGAAAAGTGTAAGGGAATTCATTTAGGGCTATAGCTCAGGGCTGTATCTTGGATTAGGACCAATGGACTATTAAAATGCGAGTGTGAAATAAGTGTATCAGCACTGTGGGTCAGAGGAGAACTTCTATCAGGAATTACTTGATATTACCTTTGAGTCGTGATATTCATGTGTTTTCAGCAGGTAGGCTGAGAGTTATGAATTCTAGGCAGAGTTGGGTGACCTTTGATGGAAATTTATTCCCAATACCGGTTAGCTGTGCCATCTCTCCATACCTCAGCTTTTCCAGTTAAAAATGACTGCTTTTGAAAAATAAAAAACTAATGGGCAGGGAGTAGAGGAAAAACTTTAAAATTTCTCTTTGCTTCCCCTTGAACTATTTTGAAATACTATAGTAATCAAATGGAAACATATTCTAGAATTATAAATATCATTATTAGGATAAGTAGTTTATATTTCGCCACTAGAATTTAAATCTCTCTAAATTACTTCTAAAGACATTTATTTAGAATCACTTTGTGCCTGATGTGTTAGGAACCATTGTTTTGTTCATTTTATTTTACAGGCAAATACGCAGCACAACATTTAAAGATGAGGTAGACACTTCCTAGCTTTTAGAGATCTCTGTCATTTTCTCCAGCCAGAATGCTGTGCCTTCTCTGCAGATTTCCTTTTCTTGACTTTGGATCTGTAGCTACGGCCTCATTCTCTTGGTTTGATCTCAGGGTGGGAGTTGAATACAGTCTGTGTCAGTCAAGGTCCTGGCAGGAAATTGGGTAATTTCAATAGAGTTTAATAGGGGAACTGTTTACAATAGTGTGTTCAGATTGTAGAGAAACCACAAGGTACAACTCAGAATGACTAAGGAGAGGGGGAGTTCCCAGAGCTCTGAAAGAGAGAGAAGTATGCGGGGAGGGCTGCTTGAAAGGAACTGTGACCTTCAGTCTAGGGACTGAAGCCATCCTGGGTGAATGACTATCTGACCTTCGTGTTTTCCTCTTTCTGATTTTCTGGCTACTCTAATGGGTTCTCATTGGAGGATGTAAGAAGCTTGTTGATGGAGTAGTCTACATTGATTTCTGTCTAATCTGTGATGTCCTGTCTACTTTAATGGGTCCTCCCCAGAGAACCCAACAGAGAACCCAACCAGCAGCCAGAGTGTGAGAAGCTTGCTGATGGAGTGGTCCATACAGCTCAGTCTCCCAGGACACACAGGAGAGAAAAGTACATAGTGAATTTTGATGGGGCTAACAGAAGAGATCCAGAACAGTCAGTAGTAGTATACTTTCCAAAAGCAGAAATGGGATAGTAGGTTGCTACTGTATTTGACTAGATTTGAAACGAAGGGTTTCATTGTCTTGTGGCAGAATAAAACACACATGCAGGCCTTTAGTCAAGGGACATCACCTGAGCATGCATCAAGCCATGGCTTTCTGCAGTGAGCCCTCTGCATGACCCAGTCTTGGGTCCCCTGCTTGCTTACATCTGATTCTTTTTTCGTCTTCTGCAGCATGAAACAATTTGTCTGTATTTAAAAATATCACATATTGGGGCACTTTGAAAGATGCTTGTCTTAGAGTCATCAGACAGCTCCCAAAAGATGTGCAGATGTAAAGAAGGGAACATTAGAAGACTGAGGCCACTGAGGGTGACAGTTCAGAATAAGAGATGATTTTAAAGGCCATCAATGGCAAAACAGAGTCCCCAGAAAGATAACCCTTGTCTTTCTTTTTTCTCTGCAAATTCAATGCAAATGAAACATTTTTAGGTGGTTAACACTCAGGCCAGAAAACCAAACATTTTATTCTTTTCATTTTTTCCTCCTCTCTCTTTAAAATTGGGCAATTAGTTTGTTCTGTTAGGAAGATTTTCTCTACATCTTAAATACTGGCATAACTTAGAAAGGCTAGTAATTTCAATCATCATTTAATAATTATTTGATTATACTATCTTAAAATGTAATCTATCAATACATCAAGTGCAATAATTTTAAAGAAATGAATATCTTCAAATAAAACATCTCTATGTATTTTAAAGGATCTCCTTAAATACAAAGATATGTCCATTTTTATTTCCTCTCAAATTTCTAGCCCTTCTTTCTCACTTACCCTGAAGCTCAAATCTGGGGAAAATGGTTTTTAATTAACTCTGTGGTTTCAAAGTTTTCACAATTTACTCTTGGATAACAGACATATTTCGAGAATAAATAAAATTGTACCTGTGAAAAGTATTGAGTCTAGAATGGAGAGAAGGTATGTGGATTCAAGGTGTCATTATTAAACAAACGTTTATTCCCTAAACACAGCTATGGCAGGAAGCATAGGAAATCCCTCAGTGAGGTGGTCATCTTTAAGAACCTGCCATTTATTTTATAATTAACAAAGTAAATGGGTAGTGTTTGAATTATAGACTGAGTGCTTGCAGGCATTGAGGACATTTTTTTGTGCGTGTGATGCACTGTTTGATACAAGAAACAGTATAGAAATATATCTCTGGCTCGAAGTGCTTTCCAAGAAGATAAAATAGGATTTGGTCTACTAGATTGGACATCCAGGCAGGCTATGATGGTAATTTAAACTTTGTGGCTACCCTAGAGTTGTGAATTCACAGAGATTAATCCCTGGAATGCTCTCCAAATCACTCTCTAGCTTATGAGCCATGAAACTGTCTTTCTTTCTTATTTTGTCAAGACCAAAAGGTCACATGAGTCAGAAAAATCTAATTGGAGGTGAGTCTTAGCCAAATGGAGACTGACAAACCCTTAAGGAGACTTGAGATCTTTCTTTTCATTTATTTATTTATAAGAGCTGCGGAGAAAAAAAAAAGGTTTAGTGATATCTCAGAGCATAATTGGTCAAAAGCTATCAGTACAGTGGAAAACAAATTGTAGAAGAGAGGTTAATTCATTTCACTAAGCATCTCCTCTTGCTTAACTGTCCTAAAGCAAAAACAAACCAGCACAAATAAGTCACTAGGAAAGTGTGAAGTCAGACTGATGTGGAATTTACACTCCCAATCAGACAAGTTGGATTATTTCGATTATTTCAGTAGCTCTTTCTGTGTGAGGTCATTGATGTGGGAATCATTGGTAAGGAGGTTTTTTTTTTTTTTTTTCTGATTTATTTTACTGTTTTGATTGGGTCTGCAGAGGAGATGCAGAAATTGTGAGAAGTTTCTGGTTGATTTTTATTGTATTAGGTTTTTTTGAATTTCATATCTGAAGGTAGAGCTCTACCTCTACAAAACTGATGTGTTTTTAAAACTAAAGACAAGACTTAGTAAATATGCAACCATCTAATTTTGAGATGATGAGGACTGAGTGAAGAGGGCAGAAGTAGGAATGAAATGTTAGAGGGATACAGGAAATATTCTAGAAGAGGATTGGCTGTGTGTTCTGGCTGAGAGGCAAACTGAAGATAATTCCAAGGCTTTGTGTTTGTGGGTAACTGAGAGAATCATATTAACATTAATAGAATAAGGACATTTGAGGGGCAATTATCTTTAGAAGGTAAAGGTGAGGTGGGGAAAGGATCTACGGTAGAATCTTGACATTTATAGATACGACTTTTGCAACATTCAAGGCATAATACAATGCATAATAATGTTACAATTATATAATGACATCACACATTTTCACATATTAATTTGTAATGGAGATAACGCCATTGAGTCGTGAAGATTAAATGAGCAACATGTATAAGGATTATGATTATCATTATCGTCACAAAAATGTTAAGCAAGCACTGATCAATTCTATGTGCCAGATATTGTTGTAAGATTCTTGTGTATATTAACTAATTTAACTCCAACGGCTCCACAAAGTAAGTACTGGTGTTACGATCTCATTTTACAGATGAGAAAGTCAAGGTATAGTCAGACGTGAAGCAGCTCGCTTGAGGTTACGTTCAGTGGCAGAGCACAGACTCAATTCAGATATTCAGGCTCCAGAATTTAGCTCCTAATCACTCTCTTCTGTCGACTTCCCGGGGAAAACTTGAACTGATTATTCTGCTAGACTGGAGTATAATAGTAAATTTTCAGTTACTGAGTGATCCTAGCCAACAGCCCTGTGTTCATACCTCAGTAAATCTCATAAATTTGAGTATGCTCAAAGGATCCTGGCAAAGTCAATGGGTCTATGAGCATAAAGGAAAAGACTCTAACACTGCGTTGTGTAAATTATAAGGATGTATGTTCAGTTCTATAAAATACAGATGAACAAAGGAATTCACAGTAATGTAATCATAATTTAGCTCGCTTGATATTAATTTATTTGACAAATTTTTTTTTGCGCACCTACCACAGTGCTAAGCACTATGGGGCATTTGATGGGGAAGAAGAAAATTCCTTCTCTTAGCCAGCTTACTGTGTAGTGGAAGAGACAGATGAAATGAATGAAATGCAATTCCTAGGTGGAAGTAAGCACCAGCGTTGACTAATTTAGCAGTGCCAACTAACTTGGTTGTAGGAGGGTCAAATGTAAGGCTTTTTGGAAGAAGTGATGTAAAATACGGAACGTGAAGGATGAATAGATCAGTGCAGGTGAAAATGAGAGGGGAAGTGGAGAAATGAGAGAGAACGGGCTGTGCTTGTGAAACTGCAAATTGGTCAATATGGTTGAAAGATACAATTTGCTGGGGGTGAACATCAGGTAGAGCTAAAGCTGCAGAAGTGAGCCAGCGGTCAGCTCACGAAGGCCTTCTAGGTCACGGTGAGGAGTTTGATAATTATCTTGAGGGCAGTGGAACCTATTGATGTGATTTAAGCAGCAAAATATTATGGTCCAGTAGCATGCTTGCGGTATGTCTGGAGCATGCAGATATGCCGGTCTAGTACTAATCTTGAAGGGCTTTTGGAGAGTACATTTTTATTTATACCAAATTTATATTGAGCACCCATTGCATTTATAAAGAGCTTGTAAACTATATGAAGGAAAGATAAAGACACCTAAATTTTAGCAGGTAGCATGCTCTTCTTTTGTAATGTGTGCAGTTTTATTTTGCTGCAAAGTTAAGGACAAGTGCATACAGTCAATATTTTTTTTTTCTTCAGTACTGAATCACCAGTTACTTGTGCAGGGAGGCAGTTGGACTTGATTTCTAGTCTTGTGCTCTGGGATGCTGGGACAAGTCAGTTAACTATTGTTTGTCTTGGTTTTCTTGCCTATAATGTGAGAAACTTGAAGTAGATCATCATTAAAGTTTCCTCTAAGCTCTAAAATTCACCTATTGTGGTTTGAAACTTTTAGGACGTTCCAGTCATGTGAAAAGTGATGAAGTTTTACAATACACTATTCTTTTCTTTATGTTTTTCCCCTGCCTCTCTGGGTAACTTCAGTGGTAGTTCTTGTTGCAGAGAGGGGCTGAAATGATAGCAGGGTATTCAAGTCAGAAAGAATGTGGAGACCGACCATCTTGTTCATTCCCACGTGTTACAGACGAGGACACTGAGGCATCCTAATTTTATGACTTACCCCAATTCTAGCAGTGAGTCAGTGGCAGAGTGAAGTCCAGATCCCTGGGGGTTTCTGACCCCAACCCAGTTCTTCTTCTTTTAGGGGTCACTTTCCTCACCTCTTTCACAACAAATAGGATGATGTCTTAGGTAATGAACTGGGAAGAAAGTTCGGCACCGTGGAAGATTTCAGATGTTCTTAAGCAGAAATGACTGCATTACTGCCAAGTAGGGCTGCTGTTTATTTTTCTGGCTTCGAGTCACTTAAAAATATATATACATACATATGTATTCTCATATATATGTATGTATATATAGTAATATATATATATATATTCTGCTCCCTTATTCTTCATAAATGATTCCTCCTTTTGTACCAATGTTTTCCTCTCTGGTTTCTCTAAAAGAAAGATTCTTTTTCCTCTTTTCCTCACCCCCAGTTCTCTTACATCAGCAACTAAATGATCTTCCTCTTAGTTCAGGAAGCTGGCAGCCTCCAATCTGCAGCCTTTAGATAGCCAGCTAATTAAGGGGAAAGCAGGTGTGGATGGGTCTATTCAGCCTGTAAATAAGTGCCAAAAATTAAAGTTATTGGTCTGTGAGTGCTAGCAGGTGGAAGCACTGTTTTATACCTTTTACAGAGGAGGGGAAAAGAAGCGGGGGTAGAAGGCCTTAAGGATAGGGAAGAAAAAAATGACTTTTTATGACTAAAAGCTCTTCAAAAGAGAATGTGTTTATTTCTGAAACGTTGTCTTGTTTGGGATTAATCCTAAAAACATATAATTGCCTGCCCTAAGGGTGCAATGTTCTCTGAGCAGGGATCCATGAACTGTATGGCCTGGGCAGAAATAATTCATGGTCTCAAGCTGATACTTACTGGCGTAACTCATGACTGACTGCAGACATAAGTGCCTGTGTTCTTTTGTGAATTCTCTTTTCCATTTCTTACATATGCTCAAATGCCCAGAGTTCTCTGTCTGCAAAGCTCCTCACTTAAATGCTGAGAAAAAATATGATCTGTTGTTGCACAACTTAATGCACTACTTAATGAAGCGATCTGGAAATAAAATTTATGTGAGGAAATGAGTTCCCGGAGCATACTTCTCCCTTCGTCATTTCTTTTTTCTTTCTGATTTTTCCCCCTTTCTTTTTCTTTTCTTTGTGTTTAATAATTTATTTTAGCATTTCTTAACTGGAGGAAATTTTTCAGTAGGATGTTATGGCAGAAGACCACAAAAGCATCATACATTACACATTGAAACTACATTAATACATGGCTGAAATGCTAACCCATACAATAGAATAATTATAGTGTATCTTCATTGAAATTGTACACATGGCTTTGTGATCATGCTCATTAATTTAGATCTAAATGAAGCAAAATTATTCTGCATGGCTGCTGAGTTAATTTATGTGATATAAGTAAAGAAAAGTTAAATAAAGTGTGATGGAAAATGAGATTGCATCCAGGCAATTAGGTCCAGAGGAAGAGGTTCACTTGTCTCCCCAGGCTTGCTGGCCCCTCTTGTCTGCAAAGATTATTCATGTTAGTGCAAAAATTTGTCCATTTAAAGACTGTAGCATGGAATGTCTTGATGCAAGTTCTGAAGCATCTTCTTCACAGCTAAATTTTAAGGGGGAAGAATAATGTATCAGTAGGATAGATGCTTTTGCCTGGGACTATTCAAATGTTCAGGTAAAACAACACAAGGTTTTCTATTGATGTGAGACTGAACTCTTAACACGATGGGAAAAATGTTGTGCTGCTATAATGAGTAGTGTGCATATTGTATACTCTTTCTAGTAGACAAGGAAATAAACTTTTTTTTTAATTGAAGAGGCATAAGTGTCACCATGATTTTCTAGTAGTGCAGCAGTGTCTCTATGATACATTGTAGAAAAAGCTACCCCATTGCTTTCTTATTTATTTCATCCCATTTCAAGGTGTTTTAAAATGGTAACTAGTTTTCAGTTTTGTGATCAGTAATAGTTTGTCTTACAAGATGGAGGAATGATTATATTTCTGTTTGTAGAAAAGAAACTGATTTTGAATCCAAATGCCATTTGAAAGTATCCACAAAAACCTATGTCCTTCATTTACTTAAACTTTCATTTCTGTGAGAGAAAAGCAGATATAATTCAATTTGAAAAATTTCGACTGGCCTAAATTCTGGAAATGCAAAGATAAGTAAGACAGGGCCTCTATCTTCCTGACTGCTTGAATCTATCGGTTGAAAGAAAAAAAGACCACATGCGAATAGCTAGTCAACTACCACAAGTGAGGAGATAGTTCAAACTATAGTGGAGATCAAAGAGAAATAGTAAAATCTAAGTGCAGGAGGGGCAATGACAGTCTTCATGAAGAAAATTACCTTTGATTACTGACCTTGGAGGAAGTCGTAGGCTGACAGGGAGACTTAGAGATTTGGGGCAGAGGAGGGAGGGGTAAGAGGCAAAGTGGTCAGGAGTTGGGCAGGGTCTAGAGTGTAGGGTCCTGTGGGGCAGTCATGAGAGAGGAATTTAGAAAGGTGGGTTGGGATAACATTGTGGGGGCTGAGGTTCGTGAGGCATTTTTATTTCTCTTGGAAGTAAGGAAGGGGTGTTGACAGTTTGTGAGCAGCTCGGTGCTGTCAGTGATGTAAGGGGTAGATAAGAACAGGGACACTATGGAGGCTGGGAGGTCATTAGGGGGGTTGGCAACCACTCAGTTAAGTGAAAATTCATTAGTGATTAAACCAGAAAGATGTCAGTGGGGATGATCATAAGGAACATATCTGGGGCAATTTGCAGGTCCAGTTGGTTGGGTGTTGGGTAGAGGAAAAGAGAAAGAAGAGAGAGAGATGCTGGTATCTTTAACAAAAGTCCAAAGGAGTTGCAGAATGTGGTGGAAAGGTAAGCTCAGTTTTATACTTCTGTGTTTTGAGGTGCTTCTGAAACATTTAGTAAAAGATGTATAGCAGTCAGTTGGAAATTCAGGTCAGAGCTACTTTGAGAACTTGAGCCAAGGGAGAGCCTGTAGAAGGCTAAACAGACAATAATAATGATTGAAGCCATGGGAGTAGGTGACATGGCTCAGGAAGAATAAGTAGAGTGAGAGAAAGGCAAAAGAAATGACTTTCAAGGTAGATTTCTTCACTTTAGGAAAGGAAAAGAAATTGAAGGATAGAGAGGAGTAATCAGAGACCCAGGGGACTGTGAGGATGATGTAATTCAGTGAAGTGTAAGTAGGAGAGAGTTTTAAGAAGGGCACGAACAACAGCATTAAATATAGCATAGTGGCTGAGTAGGAGGAGGATAAAGACAAGACTGTTGAATTTGGTGCTTCGAAGGTCAATGGCTACTTCAGTGCAAAGATGGAGACAGAAAATAGACTGTAAGTGCTTAGGCTCGGACAAGCAGTGGGTTCAAGGTGCTACTCTTCCCAGGTGAACAAAGACTGTTGAGCTCAATCTAGAAAAAGGAATCTTTTGAAAAGATTGGATGTAAATCTTTGAGCCTTCCCTGATAGATTTTTCCAGTCTATTTTCACTGAAGCCCCCTGCTCCTTGGAGTTTGGGTATTATCTGCACAACACTTTCCCCTCATTTGCTAGGACCCACTGGAGTGGGGAGGTCATTTCACAGCGGGAACCTCCTCTCATATACTGACCACGGAACATCTCCCTCTTTGAAAGGACTTCATTTTCTCATGGACATGTTGCCTTCCTGTCACATTTCTGTGAAATAAAAAGTGGTTTTAAAAAAAAAGCCTCCTCCGTTGGCAAACTTGGAGGCCATGATGCTGGAAGACAGCAACTCATGTATCTATTAACTGTAGAGAGATAAGAGCACATGTTTACAAGTCCCTTTCCATCCACTGGGGCTCTGTGCCTCAGTCTACTTTGTACTCCTCAGGTCTGTTTTCTCAGAACTAGTTGTGAAGATTGTGTAACAGTAATATTTTAGTCAGAAGGAAAGAGTAAGAAAGATAATAAAGGATTTAACGGAATAGAACAATCACACATTCCAAATTTATTTAACAAGCCTCTACTTTTAATTTTCATCACGAAGGGAGCACATGCCCGTTTCCCTCTTTGCCTTTCATTTATCCCACTGTTGATGGTGGTCTTCTTTCATACCTCTTTCCTTAGTGCCGAAAATACAGTATCAAGAATTCAGATAAATATATGGTTAAATCCTTGTTCCCAAGATTCCAAAGATCAGTGGCATATTTTCCAGCACTAATTTTTGAACTTTAACCCTTTAGAATATTTTATTTTTCATCTCTTTTCTGTACCATATGAGTTATGCAATCATTGTCTTGGCTTAAGGCACTTGAAAATAAGGTCCTTTTTTGCATATCAAGGAGTATACGAAGATCCAAACATTCTCTCAGACATTATGAGATCAGCTGTGGGAAAAGTGCTGTCTCAGCAGAAATGCTGTAGCTGTCGCTGATTTGTGGAGACATCAAAAGAAAATGAAGGGAGGCCAAAGACTGAATAAAGCAGTCATTTCAAGTATAAGTAATCCCAAGAACAAAGTTTTACTCATTTATAGTCTCCACAGTTATAGAGAGTTAGTGCCTGGGGTTTTTCCTTGGCCTCTTCTGTTTGTGTACAATTATCTCGAGACTGATTTTCTAGCAAATAGTGTGCTCAAAAATGAGGGTAATTCATGAGAATGTGTTTATTTTGTGATGCATTAAAACTACATTCGCATTTTTACTAAGCTGTACAGTTTTGATCTTCTGTGTGAACTGTTTGGCATAGCATTATAAACATATTTGCTCTGGAATAATTATGTTTAATGCTTAGGAAGCTTCGGCCTCTATTTCCTTTAAATCATCATTCTAATCTTAACTTTTGTTACCTTAATGTAGCTGCCTTCCTTTACCCCTCTCTCCTTCTGTACGCTCTGGTTCCCTATCCTCTTCTTTGGAGGGAAGGGAACCAATCCAACTTTACCTAAAATTAAAGACTCTTGCCTTGGGAAGTGTGCTCTGCAACCACTCATGATTCCTTGTTCTGACCCACTGGTCTCTCCCCAGATCTCTGCACCACCCTACGTCTCTAATGTGCTCCTCCCTTAACCTTTTGCTCTGACTCTGACCCACTTTTCTCTGGCCCTAGTTTCCAGAAGTACATGGTAGGCAGTTTCTCCCTGTTATAGGTTGAATTGTGTTGCCCCAAAAGATATGTCTGAGTCCTAATCCTCATTACCTGTGACTGTGACCTTATTCAGAAACAAGGTCTTTGTGGATGTCAGCAAGTTAAGATGAGGTCATGCTGGATTAGGATGGGCCCTAGTCCAGTGACTGATGTCCTTACAAGCAGAGGGAAATTTGGACACAGTCACATAGGGCGAACCACATGAAGATAGAAACAGAGATTGGAATGATGCATCTGTAAGTCGAGTGCCAAGCATCACCAGCAACCACTAGAAGCCAGGACAGAGGCACAAACACATTCTCCCTTAGAACCTCCAGAAGGAACAAACCTGGCCAGCATGTTGGTTTTGGACCTCTAGCTTCCAGAGGTGAGAGAATAAATTTCTGTTGTTTTAAGTGACCCAGGTTGTGGTAATTCGTGATAGAAGCCCTAGGAAATGAATTTACCTTTCTTTTTATATATTTCAAAAATTATTTAATTTTTAACAAATAAGATTGAAACTAGGTAATGGTAAAGCTTCTTAATCAGGCTTCTGGGTTGCAAACAACCACCAATAAAATAACTAGCCAATAAGGTAAAATTTATTAGAATGATAGAAGCAGCTAATGGAATCAACAGAAAATTTAAAGACCTGGGCTGGACACCAGGACAACAGCCATGATCATGCTACTGAGTAAGTTTTCGGACATCGTGGCTACCAGACATGCTACTGTGGCTGACTCCTTTATCTTCACAGTGAATTCCTCTACGATTTTGCTTCTTGACCCCAGGTTAATCCTTCAGGGATTAGCCTACCAGTGGACATGTTCTCAGCTGGGCCTAGACCATACCTCGTGAGGCTCCAGGAGAGGGGACTGGAGCTTTCTGGTGACTCCTTTCTGAACTTTCTCCTTTTTTGCTATTGAGCTGTATGAATTTATTATTTGGGATATTATTTGGGATGTTAACTTCCTATCAGATATATATATATACTATGTGTATATAGTATATATATATATATATAACCTGTGAATGTTTTCTGCCATTTCTTAGATTGACTTTTGAATTTTGTCAGATGCTTTTTCTGCATCTATTAAGGTGGTGTTATGATTTTTGTCTCTCATTCGGCTAATATGGTGTATCACATTTACTGATTTACATATGTTAAGACATCCTTGTATCCCAAGGATAAATTCCAGTTGATGGTGCTGTATGATTCTTTGCATGTGCTGTTGAATTTGGTTTGCTGGTATTTTGTTGAGAATTTTTGTATCTATATTCGTCAGGGATTTTGCCTGTAGTTTTCTCTTCTTGTAGCATTCTTATCTGGCTTTGGTATCAGGATAATGTTGCCCTCGTAAAATGAGTTTGGAAGTGTTACCTTCTCTTCAATTTTGGGGGGAAGAGTTTGAGAAGAATTAACTTTAATTTTTCTTTAAATGTTCCAGAGGACTTACCTGTGAATCCTTTTGGTCCCAGGCTTTTATTTGTTGAGGTTTTTGTTTAGTGATTTAATTTCCTTGTTATTGATCTGATCAGATTTTCTATTTCTTCATGATTCAGAATTGGCAGGTTATGTTTTTAGGAATTCATCTACTTCTTCAAGGTTGTCCAGTTTGTTGGTATATAATTGTTCATAGTAGTCTCTTATGGTCCTTTCTGTTTCTGTGGTATCAGTTGTAATGTTTCCTTTTTCCATTTATAATTTTATTTATGTTTTTGTTTTCTTTTTCTTGGTAAGTGCAACTAAAGTTTTGTCAACTTTGTTTATCTTTTCAAAAAACCAACTATTAGTTTTATTGATCATTTCTGTTGTTTTTCTATTCTTCATTTCTGCTCTGATCTTTGTTACCACTTTCCTTCTGCTAACTTTCAGCTCAGTTTGTTCTTGTTTCTCTAGTTCCTTGAGGTATAAAGTGAGGTTGTACGTTATCTGAGATCTTTCTTTTTTCTTAATGTAGGCATTTTCCCTATAAATTTCCCTCTTAGCGCTGCTTTTGCTGCAGCCCATAATTTTGCTATGTTGTGTTTTCATTTTTTTTTTAGATCCCAATATGGGATTTTCTTGAGTTGCCCCACAAGGCTGGGGAAGCTGATTGTTCACCTTGCTCTTTGTTTCCCTGTGGGGGAACTCTTTGTAGCTGGAGCATCCCTTCTTGGCACTGAGCAAGGCCAGGTTGGGGGATGGGATGATGCAGCTAAAAACAAAACTATCTTCTTTGCCTTTTTATGTGGTTATTCTCAAGTTTTTTGTCTAAATATGTTGTTGAAGTTTCTTGAACAGACTCCAGAGCTCTCCCAGAATGTTTTGTTTGTGAACAGCCATCTAAACGTTGAACTTTGTGTGGGATGTAGGCTAGGGTTTCTTACTACACCATCTTGGTGATGTCACTCACTATGACACTTTTAACCAGTTACTGTGAGTCAGAATTGGAAGCCCACGACTTAAGGGAAGGGTGTTAAGAGATAATCTAACTAGAGTTTCATGGCAGGCAAGTGATTTGCCAGTCGTCACACTTAATAGAAAAGTAGAAAGAAGATAACCCGGCCTGGTAGAATGTGCACAGACCTTGGTGTCACATAGACTTGGATTGGAATCCATCTTTTCCATTCTTTAACTCTTCTGGCCTTCAATTTCCTCACTGGTAAAGGGTGAAAGACAACCTACTATTCAGGAATGTTATATGGAAAAAGGAATTGTCTTGGTTAACTCAGGCTACTATAAAAAATAGCATAGATTTGGCAGCTTAAATCTTTGGTGACAGTTCTGGAGGCTGGGGAGTCCAAGATGAGGGTGCAGCGTGGTGGGTTCTAGTGAGAGTTCTCTTCCTGGCTTGCAGATGACTGCCTTCTTGCTGCATCCTCACACAGGAGAGAGGAGACTGAGAGAGAGCGCTCCAGTCTCTGCTTATAAGGGTACTAATCCCATCATGAGAATTCCACCCTCATGACCTCATTTAAACCTAAACCTAGTTACTTCCCAAAGTCCTCCCTCCTAGTGCCAATGCCTTGGAGGCTAGGATTTTAACACATACATTTTTGGGGCACACATACTCAACCCATAACATGAATGATAACTTAATGTCCCTAAAGAAACTAGCTATGGAGTAGTTGACAAACATATTTTTCCTTCTCACTTCCTCTTTCTGTTTATGCAGTTGGCCAGTGAGGTTTCCCAGCTGTCTGTGTTGAGGCATTGCATTAGATCATTTTCTTTGTGACATGGTTGCTGTGATAAGTCACTGATAAGTGACTGCATGTTTATGATACCGATAGTATCCATGGACTGGTACATGCCAAATACCCTCTTTCACTATGGCAGTAGAAAGCTTGAAAATGGCAGTGATTGTATAACAGATTTTATGAATGTTTGGAGAGGCGATTTTTATGTAGCTTGTTGGTACCTCTTCCCTGTTTAGAATCACTACTGAAGCCTTACTAGAAATGAAAAGTTAGCTTGGTGTAATGCAGAGAGTACTGCTTTAAGTCAATGCTTAAATCTGACAAAAGTCGAATCTGCATTTAGGCTTCACCACATACAGTTTGTAGCATTTGGAATATTATTTCACCTTTATGAAGTTCAGTTTCTCCTAATCCCAAATGGGACTGAAAGTTTATTTTTAAGACCAAATGGGATATATATGTATATACATCTGTGTAGAGAATTGAGAAGGAAGGAGTTATGACAGAAATACAATGTTCTCGCCACATAATATGTGAAGATAAAACCCTAAGCTACCAGCAGTGTGACTGTGGGCAAGTCACTCATCCCCTATGGGAGCCTAGTGCAATGCCTTGATTCATTTGAATTCAGCGTGTATTCACAGAATACCTGGCCTGTTTAAGACAACTTAGCTGAAATCAGAGCTCTACCTTATGTCAAGGCTTTATCCTACCAAGTGGTCTTTGAGTTAAGTACTCATCTTAAGTACTGTGCAAATCTTTTTACTGACTTCTCAAAAAACAAACAAACAAACCCCAAACCCCAAATATCCCACTTAGCTTGGGACTGTGCGAAAAGTTTACTTAAGCATAGCCAGATATTTCATAACTTATGCACTGTATTCACCTTTCTTAGCAAAGGACAGACAGAATTCTAATTCTCTTCTCTATTTACATCCCATAAAAGTCCTAGAAATGTTCCCGATCTCAGGAAACCATGATACAAGAAACCCCACTTAGAATCACTATCTTGGATAGGTGGAATGAGTTAGCTTAGTGTTCACTTCACACTATCACAGGTCATGCAGTGGCCAAAAAAGGGTAGCAGACAGATACTTGGATGACTCCCTAGTGATCTTTGCCTACTGATGTTCACATCCTTGTGTAATCAACTCCCCTTGAGTGTGGGTGGAAGCTGTGACTTGCTTCTAACCAATAAAACATGGCAAAGGTAATAGATGTCACTCCTGTGGTTATGTTATAGTATAAAAGACTCTGTCTTGCTAGTAGACTTGCTCAAGAGACTCTCTTTCTCACTGGATTTGAAGAAGCAGTCAGCCATATTGGGAGGTCCATGTAGCAAGAAGCTGAGGGAAGCTTCTAGGAGCTGAGGCCAACATCCAGTTGACAACCAATAAGCAGCTAGGGCCCTTGGTCCTATTGCAAGGAAATGAATTCTGCCAACAGCCTGAGTGAGCTTGAAAGTAGATTCTCCCCAGTCTAGCTTCCAGATGAGACCGTAGCTCTAGCCGATGCCTTGATTACAACCTTCTGGGGCCCAGAGCAGAGGACACAGTGAAATTGTGCCTGGACTTGTGATCCACAGAAAATAGATATAATAATAAATATGTACTGTTTTAAGCCTCTAAGTTTGCAGAAGTTTGTTACCCAGGAATAGATAACTTATATAATAAAGTAGTAATTTATATAATAAAGTAAATTATATAAATAAAGTAGTAAAAATTTATATAATGAAATATAAATGAAATATAATATTCTATTTCATGCAATTTGTTATATATCTATTTATAATTGGAAAAATAGATTCATGTTCTATATTTTAAAAATATTTTCAAGTTACTTTCTTTTTGGTATAAGAAACAAAGAAAACAGTATCTTAGCAAATATTATAAACCACACCAAAAGACTGTGCTCTTAAATCTGCACTAAGCCTTTAAGTGTACAAAGCAGGTGTGAACTTTGAAAACATGTTTTCTTTCCATGTAGGTAGTCTGCTACATTAACATTTGGGGTTGGGAGGGAAAGGAGACGTTATGAAGTGTTCACTGATGCATGTTACACTGATTGCGAATGACAACTTCCTTTCAGCAAGATGTAGTGCATTCAACCATTTTGAGCTTTATTTAATATTTTTTCTCCCAGAAACCATTACTGATGCTTTTAGTTTGGTAACAGATAGATTGGCAAAAAAACTAGTTGATTTGGCAAAAGTCTGGGTTCTGGAGTCCTCATGAATTAGGCATTGCCTTGTACAGCCTCAGAGAGCTTACACAGGCAGCAGCCTGCCTTCCTTTTTGGTGAGTCCCAATATTCTCCCAGGCTAAGTCCAGGCATAGGAAGTCAGGGCCCAAATGGTAAAGTTTAATGAGCCAGTCATGCAACAACAGGAGAATTAGCTCCTCAGAGGCTGAGATGATTTCTATTTCATAGCACAAAGCCACTTAATAAGAACACATAAAACCTTTCTTCCTTTTTCTTCAAGAGAATGTACAGAATCTATCAGAAAAGGGAGTATGGGCTCAAATTCAGAGTGTTTCTTCTTTTCAAATAGCGTATCAGTGAATACAGGCATATCTCAGAGAAATTGTAGATTCGGTTCCAGAACCACCACAATAAAGCGAAAATCACCATAAAGTGAGTCTTGTGAATTTTTTGGTTTTCCAGAGCATATAAAAGTTATGTTTGCACTATATTATAGTCGATTAAATGTAAATAGCATGTCTAAAAAATGTACATACCTTAATTTAAAAATATTATCGCTAAAAATGCTATTATTAGAGCTTTCAGCCAGTCTTAATCTTTTTGCAATAGTAACATCAAAGATCACTGATCACAGATCACCATAACAAATATAATAATAATGAAAAAGTTTGAACTCTTTTGAGAATTACTAAAATGTGACACAGAGACATGCACTGAGCAAATGCTGCTGGAAAAGTGGTGCCGATAGACTTGCTTGACTCAGGGTTGCCATAAATCACCAATTTGTAAAAAAAAAAAAAAAAAAAAAAAAAAAAAAGGCAATATCTGTGAAGCACAATAAAACAAAGTGCAATAAAATGTTTGCCTGCACAACCATTTGCCATTAGCTATGTTATGTCTGATTGATAACCAGCCCTCGTGTATTGCTCAAATATTGTTAATTTTTAACTATAGGATATTACTCTTGAGATTTCCATAGGAAATCTTTGAGCACTAGGTCTAAACCAGTGATTCTTAGCCTGAGCTGCATGATGGAACCTCCTGAGAAGTTTAAAAATCCCAATGCCCAGGTCATACTACAGAATTATGTCAGAATCTCTGGGGCTGGGTTCAAGCCATCAGTTGTTTTTGAAGCTCCCCGGGTGATCTCCAGGGTGAAGTTAGTGTTGAGAGTTATGGGGACTTTAACTTCTATTTTATACTCACACTCTCTCTGTAACCACACGTTTGATGTCTTGAACTAAAATATAGTTCAGGTAAAAATCAGGAAATAAGCAAAAACATGCAAACAAACCAATGAACATGAAGAATAAAATGACAGCAATAACTAGACACTTCTTTCCCTCCCCCAAAGGCACATTTGCTCTTTCCTCAGACGCTTACTGTGAGCCTGTTTTAATTTTCGCACACTGCTAGGGGCTGGTGTCCAGAAACAATGACCCAGGCCGTCACCGTACGGAATTTTTCACCTGATGTCTGACATAAATAAATCAATAGTTATGACTTCAAGAGTAGAACTATTATTGAGTAATATATAGAGTGTTAGGTAAGCATAAAAATGAGGAATATAATTTAGATAGGACTAGGGTGTATAGAAGCTTACTGAATGAGCTGATACTTGATTTGAATCTCAGATGAAAGGAGATTGACTCAGGTGGAGAAGGTGGGGAAGAGCATTATAGGTTGATGGAAAAGCATGTGTGACGGCATAGAACAAGGGAAAATATGGTCTTAGTTGTAAGCAGAATAATGTCCTCCCCCACCCCCAAAGATGTCTACATCTTAATTCCTGGAGCCTGTGGCTATGTTATGTTGCATGGCAAGGAGAAATTAAAGTTGCAGGTAAAATTAAGTTTACTAATCAGCAGACTTTATGGTAAGAAGATTATCTTGGATTGTACAGATAAATTCAATGTAATCATAAGGACCCTTTAAAATGAAAGAGGGAGACAGAAGGGAGGTCAGAGTCAGAGACAGATACGAAAATGCTACACTGCCAGCTTTGAAGATAGAGGAAGGGGCCAGGAGCCAAGGAATGCAGGTGGCGAGAAGCTCAAAAAGGCAAGATAACTGATTTCCCCTGAGAGCCAACAGACTGTAGCCCTGCGAATACCTTGATTTTAGACTTCTGACCTTCATAGCTATGAGATAATAAATTTGTGTTTTTCAAGCTTCTAAGTTCGTGGTAATTTGTTATAGCAGCAATAGGAAGCTAATACAGTTTCTGGCAGGGAACTGCAAGTGGAGATACATTTGGGATAAAGTGTTCATGAGCCACTGAATGACTTTTGGCAGGGGAGGAAATGAAGCAGAATCATATTGTAGAAAGCCACATCTCTGGCAGTGTTGATAATGATTTGAAATAGGATTACCTGCAGAAGGGAGCAGGATATGAATAGAGAGATTAGAGAGGAGACTAATGTGGTAATTTGAGCAAGACTAGTAAAAAGACTGATAATGGTTGCTTTTTATTGAGGACATGTTTATGCATATTCCTGCATCTTGCATCTTAAATTCTAATTTTTAAATCTTAAAAAAAAACTCTCAAAGGAAGTTTTAATACCCACATTTTATAGGAGAGGAAACTGGGGCTCAGAGTTTAATAAATGAAGTTGCTCAGGATCATACAGCCCATTAGTGATGAGCTCTTTTTGGAGCCCATGGATTTTCTAGTATTTCATGGTACCTGAAAAGAAAGACAGATAGCAGCTGACCTGAGAATGAATAAGAAGGTTTTTTTTTTTTTTAAGTGCAAGGAATCAGTGCCACTGGGAACAATCTTCTGTACTAGAGAAGCATTTGAGGATTTTAAAATAATAACTGAAGTTCAAGAAAATGAACCTTTGTCATAAAGGGAAAAAAAAGATGAAACATAGACTTTGCTTCTTTTCTGTAAAATGCTTAAACCCTTCATAAGTGTACCAACAACATTTAACCAGGGTATAGAATATTTCTGCTGTTGAGAACCCATACTGTTTGGTGCAGTTTGTTGGGTGAAGATTGAGCTGATATAAATCGGTGCAGAGTAGGTGCAACTGGCTGTACTGGTAATAGAGTACACCAAGCCGAAACTCTAGGAAGGTGGCTTGCTTTCTGGAGCATGTAAGAACTTCCCTGTAGAACAGTGAAAGAAGTCACAGGCAGGGAAGTTCATAGTTCTACTCAGACCATCTACATAATTATAAAGGATGACCACGGGTATGCTGGGTAGCTTTAGCTCCGTTAGTATGTTGTCAAAATTCCTAACATTCTAATTGCCCAGCAAACTCAGTAAGGCCGAGGATCACTGGATGATGCTTTGTTCGTTTCTGTCTCTTCAGTGCCTGAGGTGCCATGTTGAATATTTGTTAACTTGACTAAATGCATATTAAAGTACATTTTTCTTATAATTGTTACTGGTTTGGGCTATATGCTGTTGCCAAGATTTTAGCCCTAATCAGGTATAGCTACAGTTCACTTATTTAATGATAGCTAAAGAAAATCTAAATTCTTAGTTTATACTATTAATTTATAATGAATGTTGCCTGAAATAAGAGTGACTTTGATTGGGCTAGAATATTTACTTTTATAATACAAAGAGATTATTGTTAAATTGTGTTTGCTTCAATGGGATGTGGTATGTGTTAGTACTGTGATGTTTGGGTTGAGTGTGATTTGGCTCACAAGGACACAGTGGTGTGAATGTTCTCTATGAACTCATGCAGAGAGTTGAGAAAGAAAATCTGAGAGGAGAGAAAAGAATAGAGGGCTTCACCTCTGTGATCTCAAATGTGAACACACACTGATGTTAAGATGGACAGAGAGACACAAGATCCCCAGAAAGATAGGAGAGTGAAATCAATGAGCAGAGTCAGAAAATGCAGAGCAAAACAAAACAGCGCAGACTAAAAAGTAGAGAAGCTGTCAATAGGTCAGAGGTTTAGAGATGCTGAGTTAAAGAGATACAGCAGACTACTGAGATGAAGAAATTCTGCTCACTGATTATGTGGATCAATAAAAGGGAGGCCATTAAAATACCTCCTCTTGTACGTGTTATAATACATCTGTCCAAAATCGGGCTCACTTCAATTCCCAGAGTGTTCATCTTTCAGACACAAGTTTTAAATCAAGCTTAGCTTCTGCTAAGTCCTCAATTTACATGCTTTCAAGGATTGGGTATGCACTCAGAGTTTACTAAATGCTGAGATTTCACTGAATACTGTAGTTGCTAACAGGGCAATTGGATATATTTGTACTCGTTTCTGGAGGTGTTTTTGTTCAGGGGTTCCCAAATGCTGACTCAGAGACTAGCTATGTCAGAATCATTTTATTTTATTTTTATATTTTTATTGAAGCATAGTCAGTTTACAATGTTTTGTCCGTTTCATTATAGATTACTGCAAGATACTGAATATAGTTCCCTGTGCTATACAGAAGAAATGTGTTGTTTATCTATTTTATAAATGGTAGCTAGAATCTGCAAATCTCTGACTCCAATTTATCCCTTCCCACTCCTTTCCCTCTTGGTAATCACAAGTTTATTTTCTAAGTCCATGAGTCTATTTCTGTTTTGTAAAGAAGTTCATTTGTGTCTTTTTTTTTTTTTTTAGATTCCACCTATGAGTGATATCATATGGTGTTTTTCTTCCTCTTTCTGGCTTACTTCACTTAGAATGACGATCTTCAGGTCCATCCACATTGCACAAATGGCATTATTTTACTCTTTTTTATGGCTGAGTAGTATTCCATTGATTCCATTGTATAAATATACAACTTCTTTATCTAGTTATCTGTCAATGGACATTTAGATTGTTTCCATGTCCTGGCTATTGTAAGTCGTGCTGCTATGAACATTGAGGTGTATGTATCTTTTTGAATAGAGTTCCCTCCAGATATATGCCCAGGAGTGGGATTGCTGGATCATATGGTAAGTCTATTATTTAGTCTTTTGAGGTATCTCCATACTGTTTTCCATAATGGCTGCACAAAACTACATGCCAACCAACAGTGTAGGAGGGTTCCATTTTCTCCATATCCTCTCCAGCATTTATTGTTTGTGGACTTGAATAATGGCCATTCTGACTGGTGTGAGGTGATACCTCATTGTCATTTTGATTTGCATTTCTCTGATAATTAGCAATATTGAGCATTTTTTCATGTGCCTATCGGCCATTTATATGTCTTCACTGGAGAATTGCTTGTTTAGGTCTTCTGCCCATTTTTGGATTAGGTTGTTTGTTTTTTTGTTATTAAGTTGTACAAGCTGTTTATATATACTGGAAATTAAGCCCTTGTCAGTCACATCATTTGCAAATATTTTCTCCCATTCTGTAGGTTAGAACCTGTATTTTTATAAGTGCCTTGATATCTAATGCAGGTGTTGGCAAACTTTTTCTCTAAAGGGCCAAATAGTAAGTATTTCAGATTTTGTGGGCCATAAGGTCTCTGATACAACCACTCAACTCTGCCTTTGTTGCCTGAAAGTAACCCTACGCAACACAACAAATGACCATGGCTGTGTTCAAATAAAACTTAATTTACAAAAACAGGCAGCAGGTTCCTCAAAAAAAAATTAAACATAGAATTACCATATGACCTAGAAATTTCATCCTAGGTATGTACCCAAAAGAATCAAAAGCAGGGACTTGTCCATCCATGTTCATAGCAGCATTATTCATAATAGCCAAAAGGTGGAAGCAGTGTAAGTGTTCATCAATAAATGAACAGATAAGCAAAATGTGGTCTATGCATGAAATGGAACACTATTTCGTCTTAAGAAGGAATGAAATTCTGACACATGCTACAACATAGATGGATACTGAGAACATGATAGAAGTGAGATAAGCCAGACACAAAAGGACAAACATTGTATGAGTCTGTTTGTATGAGTACCTAGAGTACTCTATGAGTTACAAATTCATAGAGAAGGAAAGTAGAATCCTTGTTACCAGAGGCTGGGGAAGGGGAAAATGGGGAGCTATTGTTTAAGAGAGAAAAAACTTCAGTTTGGGATGATGAAGAGGTTCTGGAGATGGATGGTGGTGAGATTACACAACAATGTGAATGTGCTTAATACCGCTGAATTGTACTGAAGAAGCTTAAATGGTGAATTTTTGTTATGTTTATTTTACTACAATAAAAAGAAATTTAAAACATAATTAAAAAGCAGAAAAACAGAAATAAAAAGTAAAATGAAGAAGAAATGGCAGGAGGCACAGATTTGACTCATGGCTCTAGTTTACCAGCCCCTGGTCTAGTGTCCAGCTCGGGTAGGGAATCACCAGCAATAGTTCATATCCTTTTGGAGTTATGATGGCAGCCAAACCCACCCTTACTTTTTGTCGTTGTTGTTGTTGGGAGAGGAGGAGGTAATTAGATTTTTATTTATTTATTTTTAATGGAGCTACTGGGGATTGAACCCAGGATCCTGTGCATGCTAGGCATGCACTCTACCACTGAGCTATACCTCCCTCCTCACTTTTCTTTGATTTGATTTTTTTTCCAAAAATGGAACTCTCTAATGTTTAACAACACAAAATATTTCTCAACTTCTATGGAAAACAAGGTTCTCTTAGTGTCATATTTAGATCAAATTACATATTGTATTATTATGATCTACTTTTGTCTTCCAAAATCCACCTGCCACTAAATACTTGATAGGGTTTTCCATAAGGAAATATTCCAGATGCATTACCTGCCTTCAGCATTTTTTGTTTCTCTGTTTGTCTGTGTGACTCTTGACCTGGATTCTTGTGTCACTAAAATTGTTTCTCTTCTCATATAGTGAGGCCAGAAGTGTTCTTCACAAACTACTCCTTGTTGGACAGAGGGATGGAAGTCCTCCACCATCTATGGAGACATGAGGAGTTTGGTGGTAAGTGTTCTCCCTCCAAATGCTATTGAATGGACAGAATAATGTCACCTCTGCTGTTTGCTCCTCTTCATATTCGTTTCATATTTTGTTTCTTAAGCAGTTGATGTCTTGCAATAAAGAAAGGTGCAGCAGTCTAGATCCAAAGTACAAAGTCATCCTAATTAGTAAAGAAGTGGCAACATAAAAGGGTATAGCATGGAAGCAGAGAGAGGATAGACTGACTAAATTCTAAGAAGAGGAAGCTGTGCTGACAGGCATGTCTGTGGGGATATTGCTTAATCTCTCTGAGCCTCATTTTTCTCAAGTGTGAATGGGTATTAATGATATTACATAGTTTGTAGTATTATGAGAATTAAATGAGATAATGCATGAAAAGTGCCTTGCTCAGTAATTGGCAGAGAATGGGATCTGAAGAAAAACTGCTCTATTCTGATAATGATTAAGATGAAATGTGCCTGGCTAAGTCCATATTCCAGAGTCAGCCAGTTAAGTACATAATTGGTAATTATTGTTCATCATATTTTCCTATGGAATGCTTATTTGTTAGAATAAGGGCCATGGAAGTTGTGAACTACTTTCAGATACTAACTACCATATATAAAATAGATAAACAACAACTTTCTGCTGTACAGCACAGGGAACTATATTCAATATCTTGTAGTAACCTATAATGAAAAAGAATATAAAAAGGAATATTGTATATATATGACTGAAATATCGTGCTGTACACCAGAAATTGACACAACACTGTAAACTGACTATACTTCAACTAAAAAATATTAAGAAAAATCAAAATGAAAAAGCATGGAAGAGAATTAAATAATTTGTATGTATCAAGGAATCAAACTATCACTGATTTTTTTGGTGACACTGGTAGAACACAAGCAGCGTAACTTAAGTTGCATTTCAAATCATAACAATAATTTGAAGTGTTTTAGAAAACATATTTACTTCTCAAGGATGTCTGAGTGCTTTGTTGAAATATGTTAAAAACTCCCAGGATTGAATTCAGATTATGGCCCTCCCAGTTCTCATCTGTTGGCTTTGAGGCTCTGGCAAGCCTTTAGCCTCCCTATGCCTCTTTTGCTTCAGTGAACAAAACAACAGTAGGCTCAAATGGATGAAGACCATAGTGTCGCGCACTTAGTTCACATTCAATAACAACCAACCTCTCCTTTCCCACTGACTCACAAATAATGCAAAACCCACTAACAGCAAGTTTTCTCTATTCTTTCCACAAAGCAAAAGATTGTCACAGAAGCCTAAGTGTCTGGGTCTCTTGTTTGTCATATTGGTCTTGAAAAAAAAACCCTTGCTTTCTTCAAGACTGATGGTTCTAGTACCTTAGTTAGACATTTTGCTTACAAGTTTTGTGATTTTGTTTTTAAAGGAACAGATTTCACAGATGAGAAATGTGTCTTGTAGCTGGTAGCTGTGTGGTACTAGGTGCTGTGGAAAGGCATTGCTCTCTTGCCCAAAGCAAACTTCCAGGGCCATCTTTGTGACTCAGAGATCTGAAAGCCAATGACAGGCTGCCAAGAAAGCTGAGGCTGGAGGAACTACATCCACCCTCTTCCAACCCTGGAAACTGGTCAACCTAGCTCAAGCATATTGTTGGTGTTTTATTAAAAGGGTTGATTTGGAGAATGTTGTGTTTGCCATGCAGTGTCATGCCTCTAAGCCTTGGTTTCCAGCCTTTATTTATAAGCCTAATTGTTGCTATGGAAATTCAATATTTAAAGAGGTAATTATTGCTGATCTTGTTGCATGTGTCCATTTCTGATGTCCAGCTGTTAGCTCTTTAGCTCCAGTCTAGCAGATTAATTACTGCTATTGATTACTTTGAGCTTCTCTCTTCACACCTGCAGTCTGCGTAATTAGCTGGTGGCCTCCTTTGAAAATTAGGAGCAGTTTCATCCTGGCACTTGCCATTTCCCAGCCATGTGCACTGCACTGATGAACAAAAGCAAATCTATTTTAAATAGAGATATCTGGGTAATGAACTCTTTGTGTTTTTGAACTATCCGTGGATAATTCAAATTACCCTCTGTTAGCAAATATTGTACCTCATTTGATGACTATCTGCAAAGAAAAAATTCCAAAACACTGGTTTTTATTCCCATTTCCACCTTGCAGAAATTTGCTCCTGTGTGTGGTTTAAAAAAAAAATCAAAACAACTTTTTAGTTCTGCTGCTGAGGGTGTTAGGGCACTGGAATGGGTTTCCTAATGGAGCCCAGTGGAAGCAGCTGAGTTTCACTCTGAGTATTCCAGGCATCCAGGTATTAATGTTCATCCTTTCGTTAGATTCACACTCCTAGTCTGAGAGACAAATCGCCATTCTTGGGAGTCATTGTTACACACTGGGAATAAAAAGTTTCCAATTAAAAAATGGTATAGGCAGAGAAATGAGAGAGATTACAGGAGCTTTCAAAATTTTCTTCCCAACTTTATTTCAGTCAGTAAGATGTTTTTCCTTTCTGCTTATTGGAAACCAAATCCGGCATTGCCAAATATCAACATCTAGAGTTTTGCCTATAACGTCCTGTGATGACACTTTCTCATCTGTCGTATGACACTGCCTCCACACTCAGGACATACAAGCTGGTAGCAGAACTGGAAGCGGACTTCCCGAGTAATGACGTGCAATGACTACTAACATGGCCAGCTGTTCCCTTCCATGCCAACAGGGTCCCACTAATGTTCCCTTTAGCTGTTTAACTTGTTTTGAGTTATTATACTAAGGGTTATTGCTTATTGTAGGAAAAAATAAAGTGCTTTCCTCCTGCCCATGGCATGCATCTGCCAGCTTTCATTTGAAGCTTAAAGTGAATACGTATGTCCCAAAGCCCACCCAGCACATGGACGGAAAAAAGTTTAGAAAGTTATCACTTGTCAGAGTGATGAAAATACCATGCACTTGTGTCAAGCACAGATGTGTTTGGTTGGATCCCAGCAATGTGGAACTGCTTCATCAGCCCCGGCAAAGCCTCTATGGAAGCAGAGAAATGCAACTTCCTTCTGTCTGGGGAATCAGATGGGCATTGGGCATGGAGCAGGAAAGAGTGGAAAGAGTAGGGGCATTCGCTCATCAACTCAACGAACCTTTGGGGCAGCTAATGTGGAGGCTGAACACTGGCCCTCAGACCAGAAGGTCCCCAGCTGGAATCTCATCATTTCCACTGTTTCCAGATTAAAATTTAAATTGCGTGCTGCCATTTGGAGGCCTTCTGGGCAGGGTCTCGCAGAGTCACCAGTTATTAGGACTGCCTCCTATTATCGCAACCCTAAAAGCTATTTGAACAGCAGCCTAATGTGATGGTGATTTCCAAGGCCCATTTGCTCTTATTGCAGCTAACCAAAGTTGCCTTCTCATAGTACCGGAGAGGAGAATCCGAAGCACCAGAGGAGTATTTTGCTGGCTGTAAATATAAATTCACCCCAAATAAACAATCTTTTGTTTCCCCGATGTGGGCAAGGTCGTCTCTAACTCTGACAAATAGTAACCCTCTTTCCCTTACCAGAGAATAAACTTTGGTTCACACAAATTACAATTTCAACTCAACAGGAAATATGAAAAACACAGTTTTAAAATATGAAATATGAAAAACACAGTTTTAAAAGGATACTACAGGAAAGTGCAAAGTGAGAGCTGTATAAAGCATTCCATACTTAGGGATTGAATAACGCCTTTCAAAGGACAGGAACGTATGCATACACACACATGTATGTTTATACATATACAAATATATATTTTTGGATGTTTCATTTTTATGATTGCAAAATTCAGCACGCTTAAACTGTGACTGTTTGAGGCTGTGCACAGTATATGTATTGTGAAGTTGGACATGTCCCCGATCTCTCTGCTGTGTGGAGCTGCTTTGGCCATTGGTTTTTCAGCACCAGCAGAAGAGAAATTAAAAGTCTATCAAGTTAAGTTTTTTACACCTGATTTTTAAAACCATTTAAGTTTTATGAACCATGAGGAAGGCGAGGTAGTTGTTCAGTTACTGGGCGTATTCAATAGTATACTAAACAGCTAAGTGAAAGGAGAGATGAGAATTTATCTAGTGATGAATAAAAATAGTGAAGCTGACATGTATCAAGTGCTTATTATGTGCATTGTGCTTAGTGTTTTGAATACATTGTCTGTTTTAATCCTCACAGCAAACCTGTATGTATTATGAATGCTGCCATTTTCTGGATTTTGCAGGTGAGGACACTGAAGCTGAGAGACTGTGTAATTTGACCCTGGTCAGGTGTAGCAAGTAACTTCATTTGTCTGCCAAGCCAGACTTTTCACTACTTCTGGATATTTTATTCCAGCTGTAGTAGCCTTAGTGATGTTTTGCTCCATTTATATGGATTCTTTAATGTTTGGATTAACCAATTGAAAAAAATCTACCCATAAACCCGGTGTCTTTGGGCCCAAATAATAATACTTAAGCCTCAATCTAACATTTTGGGTTTCCTTAAGTTTATTGTGACATATTACAAGTAATTGTGCTAGGAGTTCCAAGATCGTGTTATCTTGTCTGAGGAAAGAGCCCACATTAATGAAATGTGGAGATGGAGCAGAACTGGGCATTTGTGCAATTGTTGCCTGACCTGGGTCAGGCAGGATGCTCAGTGGCTGTCTTAAGTTCTCCTGTGGGGAAGCCTTTTGCTGGAAGAATCACAGACTATTATTGATTCTGTTACTAGAAATGCAGGGAAAATCTCCCTCCCCCACAGCTTTGCTGTTGTGGCTTTCTTACTGTGCCCAAATACTCTTGTTTCACTTGGATGCCTGAAAATTTTATTTTCCAAGGAAACAATCAGAATAAGGTCTCTTTCTCTCTCTGTGTGTGTATAATGCACATAGAGTATATTTCGCTTTTCCATAAATATATTTTGTTATATATGTGTGTGTATTGCTGTTACACACACACACACATAATTGTTTTCGCATTATTTCTAAGACATTTTCTGGCAAGTGCTTTCGAGAGAACGAAAGGCAGAGGCCTTCTCAGTGTCACTATATGTGCAAACATCTTCAGATTCTATTAAAGCAACTTCATTTTTTTCAGTCACGGATGACTTTTTGAAGGGGAGTTGTTTTATGATTTGTAGCACACATCAGATAACCTTCAAGAAATTCTCTTGCGAAAACACAGCAAGTCAGATTTTCCTGATCTTAAATTTTCCCTTTCTATGTCTAATAATATCCCATCCTTAACATCAACTCTCGCCCTAATGAGCTGAAACTACATTAGCAAAATCTTAGGCAGATAAATTGACTCAAACCTTGGTTTGATGATCCTACTTAAGACATTCAATTAATTCTGTTTTGCTACAAGCTAATTTATGACTTCGTATTTATTCAAAAAAATGTTGAAGATACAAAGCTGTGGGAGACAAAATAATGAATTATTCTACTTTCCTTCATGTGCTCATCATGTGCTCACTACAGTGAAGGAGGAAGAGAAAGGAGAAAGAAATGCTTTTGATGTTAGATGTGTGGCTATTTTCTTGTCATTTCAAGACAGTCTTTAACTGATACAAACACATTTATATCCCTCTAGGAGATATTAATTAGTGTAGTAAATGTTGGTTCATTAATTGTTGTTAAATTTTTCTTTATTTACCCAGTAAATAGTTTTTATCTTTTTTCCTCTTTCATGTCTCCCTCCCTCTCCTCACACCCCCACTTCCTTCCAAGATATCAGTTGGTTTAGAGTGGTCATAAACTTGTTTTCTTTGTGGTGGATAATGACTGGCAGTTTGATGAAACTGTGATATAGTAACAGTTATTATGATCTACTTTTTGGTGGCAAAGCTTAATAATTGATCTGTATACTTTGAAAGAGAAGAGAAAAATCTGAGAGTTTTAAAGTAATTTACAGCCCCGTGCCACACTCGGTGGGTTTTTAATGAGCTTCTCTGGATATACAGGTAGCAGAAGTTTTTTCTGCTGATGTGCAGGGCGACTTGTCAAGACATCCTGCAGGGAAGTTGTTCAGAGAAGGTCAGCCAGGGAATAGGATTGCAGTAGGTGATGCTGGGGCACATAATTGACTTCCTCAGTCTCTGGAAAGTGATAGAAGGCGAGGTTGAGAGGAAGCTGCCCCTTCTTAATTCCTCCTCCCTCTCTCTTACTTTATTAAAACTGCTTTTCTTATACCTCCTTCTACCATTTCTCTTTCCTTTTTGCATTCTTGCAGCCTAAATCTCTAATTGCCACCCATGTTGCTTTTTCTACTCAATTAAAAATATGAAATATTTCTTATAATAATCAGCTCTAAATTTCCAGACTATTCTATTTTATAAGCCTCTATTTTTCATGTATTTTTCTAAGGGCAAGCAATAATGTTCCTCTCCCTAGCATGACAGCCAGGGCTATTGTGTCAGACAGGTTAATCTTGCTGTGCTGCAAAACAGAGTCATATTCCTTGGGATTCTTTGTTGCGATTTTTTGCCATTTTCACTCCTAAACTTTGGAGGACCAAATATACCCACCAATCTCAACAGACTTCCCCTCACCCTGGTAATCTATAACTGTAAACAAAATATACACTTGCCAAAATTACAGATTTTCCAATATTTCTTCTTATGCCAACTGGAAAAAATAGGTACCTATAATGCGCATATATCAGTCAATTTAAAATAAATGACGTTTTCATGGTACGAAGGAAAGTAATTGTACAGGGTACTTATTTTGCTGCATTTTAAAAGTGTAGTTCTAGGTACCTACCGTATCATACACTATTTCATGAAGCACCTGCTTTATTCCATCCGGAGAAGTCCATAAAGTGAACTTGTGTAGAACAAGTCGTAGAATCAATTGCCAATAGGCTGATGTAGGTACTTTAACAATTCTGGTGAAAAGTAGAGACAAATTAAGATAGTAAATATACATAGATACTCAAGGAATTGATTTTTTTTTTTTTCTTTTTGTAGCTGAGAAGTCTTCCAAGGCTGTTCTGTGGGGCTGTGTGTATAGACATGCTAAGCAGTGTTCCTGCTGCACTGGATTTACTTTGCATTTTCCTATTAGGACTTCTGGAAAGAGAGCTTCCCTCATTTGTGCAGAGGAGGACAGAACCTGCACATTCTTTCAAAGCTGTCAGTTCTGTCTACTGTAAAAAAGGACACGGAAGACTAGGAGCCTCAGGGCTCAGCATGAATTTGTCCTGTGTCACACTGGAGCTTGCCATTGGAAAATCTATCATGTCATGGTTTTAGAGTCTGAAGAAACAGGGAGTGAATGAGAGGTGGTTGTCATGAACTCTTGGAAGTGAGCCATATGTCTGAGGTTACAGCTTAACTCCCCTGATTAATCTGGATGTTTAGAAGGTTTGAGTTTTGAAAGATTATTTTATGAGGAAATGGTGACAAAGGAAAAAGGATGCTGTGGGTTTTCTTCAGAGGTTTCCTGTGAGGCGGGCTCATGCCCGTTTCTCCAGGCTGATCTGTTCTCTGGCTGGCAGAGACAGCAGGAGATAGATGGCAGACATGGTGTATCCAGACACAATGTGCTTGTGGACCAAGGACATCTTGATGGTTTCTCTCTGCTGTGACCCTTCCAAATTTTGCTCTTCTTTAATCACCCTGAATTAGATATTAACATTTAAGTGTCCTCTTAGGGCTTGGCAAAATTGAAAAATAAATAAATTTGCCGCTGAGGAACTAAGAAATTAAATATCTGTTACTAGCATGGTGAACTTTCATGGACTTCTGTATTGAATAAGCCTTTGTATCTCTGACTAGCATTGTTCAGCACAATTACATTTAGTGTGGGCCTGGCTATAACACCCCCATGCTGCTCTCCCAGGGTTTTAAAACTACCTCAGCTCCCTCTTCTCCTTTCCTTTACTTTCCAGACAATGTTTTGCCTGTTGGGTTGATGATCAAGACGGGATTAACTTTCCTGAAAGTAATTTCAGAAGACAGACCATTGCCCCTCTGCGCCCCCATAAGATTATAGGAGTAAAATCTCTGAGTGGGGAATGAAACAGGAGAGGAGGGGGCAGGGCACAGCCATTCAGGGAATGACGGCAGTTAACATCAAAATGGTGGAGGATTCAACTCCCAGTAGGCTTTGAGGCTCAAGATGGTGGGAGATTTGACTTCTAGTAGACCTTGAGTTTCATTATATGCGCATTGTAATATTAACATGGTAAATGACACTCCCACAAGCACCATGACAGCTCCAAAGCTAATCATAAAAGGTCAAAGAGTGGGCAGTGGCCAAATTCCTGGGAATCCCAGCCCCGTCCCCAGGGTACTTGGAATGGTCCTCCCACTTGTTAGCATATGAAGCTACAGAGCCCATAAAAACTGGCAACACCACACCTCATGGCCGCCTCTCTTGCTCCCTCCTCTTTGGAGAAGGCCCACACTCTGTGGAGTGTGTACCTACTTTTACTTTAACCTGAGCACACAACCCCCACACCTCATGGCCTTTCTCTTGTCTTTTGAAACAGCCTACACTCTATGCAGTATGTATCTCTAAAGAAATCTTCCTTTACTCAAAAAAAAAAAAAGACTGGCTTGACTTTTCAGGTTCACCCTACATATTGTTTAACCCTATTACTTGCAACATGAAACCATTATTTGTTTTGCCATTTGAAATGTAGACTTAGAAATATGTCATATTTAAGTCCTAATGTTAATTTAAACTTTTCCTATATAGGGTATCTTTTGACTATGGCAACTCCTGCAAATTTTCACATTTATATTTCTATGCATAATTGAAAGAAAAGACAAAAATTTGAGTTAATGGTTATTCCAGTGATTTCTAGTAAGGGAATAATGAAGGTGATTATTGAAATTTAGGCTAAAAAAATTTATTTTCAAGTAAAAATTTCTGGCTATTACCTGAGTTCTAAGGTGATAAATTTGAAGACTGAGTCTTCAAAATAATCTGCCTCTAAATTTAGTGATACAGTAAACTAACTATTCTAAGGCATATTCAGACAGTGGATATTTGGGTTAAACAAAATTGACCCTGGAAAGGACCATGTAGCATGGATAGCATTATTTTGTAGAGGAGGAAATAATATGTGCTTGACTCTAAATCAATATTGAGGATAATTCTTCTTTCTGTTATTTAGGAAGTTTTTGGAATTTCAAAATACTTTACAGCTATTATTAGGCACCATACTTATTATATTGACTTTTACGGAAGGTATGCTGAGTGTACATGGAATATGTAAAAACTCACATATTGTTCTATTTAAATAGTTGGGTATTTGCAAAAGAAGGTGATGTTGTCTTTTGGATGAGGGTATAGTGTGGGCAATCCTCTCCTCTCTCCTCTCCCTCCTTCCCTCCCCTCCCCTCCCCTCTCCTCGCCTCCCCTCTCCTCGCCTCTTCCTTACCCTCCTTTCTCTTCCCTTCACAAATATCAACCGAGTGCCTTCTCTGAGCCAAGCATGGTGCTGTGGAGATAAAGAACTGAATAAGACAGATAAGTCAATCACCATCTATTTAGTCTCTGAAACTTAAAACCAAAAAAGTCATTCTTAATTCTTTTTTTCTGCAACTCATACAGCTATCAGAAAGTTTGTTGACTCTACCTCCAAAATATATAACCTGGATCTGTTATACCAAATCAACTGTCATACCCACCTGCTGTAATTCAAGGCACCACCACCTTCCACCTGATCTAGTACAGTTTCCACCTAACTGGTCTTCCAGTATCCCCTACTGCCTGCCTTATCCTCCATCTTCTACTGGCTAAAGTGATCTTGTTATGCGCACGGTCAAATGGAATATATCTAAATTTGGTTTTGAAAGTGAGTTGGCTGGGATGGGGTGAGAGTGTTGTTCACTAGGTTTAAAATGTTTTAGAAACTTAAAGAAAGTAAAACTGCACGTCCTATGAGATCTAATCCTTTTATATGGGATCCATCTGAATAAATGAGTGTCTTTTTAAAGTGGGCAAAACTGTGTATTCCAGCTGCAGACTAAATGATAGCTTCATTTCAAGCCTCCTGACTGCCATGGAACCATCTGGTATGTGCTCATGTGTAGGAGTAGGTGAGACTCCAGCTAACACTAAAGTCTTCAGCTAGTCTAAGTTGTTTCTTATTTACCACTTCATACCACACCTGGGTACAGAGGCAGAATTACAACTGAAGTCTGAATCTCTTCCTCTCGTCTTTAAGCTTATTCTTTTCTGCTTTTTCACTTATGTAAAGGTGTCCATTTTTAGGGAAATTGTTGGAATGGAAACAAAAAGTAGTTATATCTGTGGGAATCGAAACTCTAAAGTGGTAAAGATTTTATTTCATTCACACTTTGAGGATGTTCCCCAATTATTGCTTTGGATCAAGGGGAAAAAGGTTTGTATATGCTTTCCCCCCATGTGCAACTTTGAGCGATGTTCATATGTTATGTGAAATGATTATGCTAAATGTCTGTGAGAACTTGAGTCTTGGTGTGGATATATAGTGAGTCTATGGGACCCAAAGGAGAACAACAGTAGGAAGATAGGAAAGGCAAGGGATTTTTAAAAAATGAAGAGCTAGTAGGAGATGGGCGAGTAGGGGATGAAATGAGAAATTGGGTGGTTTGAACAGATTGTGTATGTATTTTCCTCTCTGAGACCTCTAAGATCTCTTCTTGTACATTGCATGGGGAAAAATAATCTTTGCTTTCATTTTAGCTTCTTTCATTACTGCTGTATATTCTTTTAAGCTTGGCTCAGAAAAGAAAGGATAATACAATACAGGAGCTCAACATGGTGACTTAACACTGGGCTTGGATCTGGCGCTGGCCAGGAAAGACAAAAAAGTAGATCATTATTAATGCATACTATTAGTGCAAAACTAAACATAATACTACAGTTGAAAAGATTAGTATACTGCCTAGCACATCATCATTTCTCTCTTTACAAATCACGCTACAAACAGAAACAGCATCTTTTAAAACTGAAGGCTGTTTGGATATGTGGCTGTGGTGTAATATGCAGACAGGCGTGGTCCGGGGGCTTCCTCTGTCTGGTTGGTCTTTACTGGAGTGCTGGTAGTGCCTGGTTTAATTAGTAATCAGAGATGTAGTCATTGCTGCTTTGTGACTTTGAGAGCCTTGATTGTGAATTACATGTACAGATTGCAATTTCTTTCTAAATAGGGTCCTTTGTATTCAAGGGCCTGAGGAGGCTTGCAGTCTGTGATAAACTGAGTTTTCTTCATGTACCAATATGTCAGACATCATTGTAACTGTTAAGATTTTGGGCAGTAGTGCCAGGCAAAATCCATGTATATGAGTAATGAATTTAGACACACTTTGCTTGTGAGAATGATTTTGCTAGGCACCCTTTCCCTATCCTACCCCGACTGAGAAACCTACTGGCTAATATAAATAATTTAAAAGTGGAAACATCCTGAGTTTTAAAGTCTGAAGCTGCTAGTTCATAAACATTGAGCATTTCTTACTGATGGCACTGGGTTGTTATGTCTGATGGGGCGTCCGAAAAGATAAGGCATGATCTTAGCCCTGAAAGAATCTGCAGGCTTTGGGAAGTCAAGCTCAAATATGGATTTAAAAAATAACTAATTTTATAAGATATTTGTGATAAAGCACCAAGTGTATGCTGTTTAATAGGTAGCTTTGCGATAAAGATGTGTCTTGACTGCAGAATTTAGAATGAATTTAAAGTGGAACTAAGTGTTTCTATCAGGAGGTGTGACAGCCTCTCTGTCTATGAACTGGTATATGGATCATTTTGTTTATGAACCAGACAACTGTGAAAGATCATTAAAAGCAAATAGATGGAAACTATACTGAACATTAAAGAGTTATTAAAGGCATTATGAGAAGGGTGGATATTTGCAGCTTCCTCCTGAGGACCAAGTAACATGTATTTAGATATTTCCACACTTGTGGCATCATTGATATGTGGCCTCATTGGGTGATTCAGGCCACAGAAGTTGGAGAAAAGCTGACAATTTAACCCTTTGTTACATTTACTGATTTTGCTCTGCTCTATAAGAGAACTCCGCCCCTAAGAAAACCAGTTAAGGCAGGTTTTGCCTATTTCTCTGCCCCCAGAAAATATAGTGTATAATTCCCATGCAAAAAAAAAAAAAATGCATCAAAGAGAGGAACACCAGCTTGCTGACATCCTCATAATGGAGTATGGCCAAGGCAATTGTTGATCTCTTACAGCTTTTTGAAGAGTTAGCTCAGCAGTGAGGCTTTGAATAGGTCCACCCTTCTGTTATTCAGCCAGCAATCTGCTCCTGTCCAATGAATGGAATAAGAGCTGAGAGGCAGAATTTGATCTTTGTTCAAATTAGAAACCTGTCTCCTGTAAGCTGGGTCCCTTCCTTCTCCTTTAAAATCCTCTACTACCAAGGAGAGAAAAAAGAGATCTTGAATGTGTAGCGTAACAATCATTCCATTAGCTATAAACCTCACTTGGCAATTTTTTTTTGTCTTTAATTGAGTACTAGGAGAGCCACAGTGTGAATGCTATATGCAAATCCATTAGTCTTAGTACTGCTACCTATAATTAACACTGCCCAATGGAATTTTAAAAATATTTATAAAAAAAGCAATGGAGTAACAATTACCATTATGCCCAAATAAACTCCTCCTCCTCCATGTTTTCATCAAGGGAGCCGTGTTGTTACTTCAACAGGCACAGTGTTGTGGTGACTTTTGTGATACAAATAAAGCAAGACTAAAATTCTAATTGTGAAATTTAAAAGGAAAGTAATTGCTTAGTGTTGGTTAATTCCATCTTTGTGTGATGACAGCAGCTGCGTTTCCCTGCCTTGTGTATTTTAACAGATGGCATTATTTCTTATGGAGTGTTACAGTAGTGATTGAGGTGACACTGAAGGAAAATTCTGTGACAGTATGTTAAGTAAGACATTACTGACAAGCCTGCTGCGCGGCGGTGCAGAACTGCACGTCATGGATCTCTTCTCACCTCTGTAGCCCCCGCCAAATGCTTTCCATTTGCAGCATGTGGAACCAGAACAGAAAGATGAATGGAAAATCATGTTCTTTTTCAAATTCACTTGTTTGCATATCATTAATAGGCCTGGGAGGAAGGCCCAAATCTGGCAAAAAGGTGCATTTATCAATCCAGTATTGTACTGTTGTACCTTTCTGCCAAAGGTAGGCAAATGAAGAGGCACTGATAGGCCTGAGTTCTAGACCAGGATCTGTTGCCAGTCACTTTTCTCTGGATTGGTCTCATTTGTGTGGAAGGCTGGGGTTGGACTGTGACAAAAGCCTCTAGAGCCCTTTCTGTGCTGAGTCTCTGTGATTCTGAAGGTCCTGAGCTTTGTGTTTTTGTGGCACAGAAGACGAAGTGAACAGAATGGAATCTAGATTACTCTGTGTGCTACTGATACTGATGCAGTGTAGTGTAAAGACCAGTGGGCCACAAATCAGGAGATCTGGCCATGGTTCAGCCAATGACACAGGTCACTGAGTTAATCCGTGTCAGCTTTCTGACCTCCTTCACAAGGACGTAGTCAAGGTCTAATAGGATTATGCTACTGAAAGATGATTAATTAATCCAACAAACATTGCGTAATTGCCCTGTGCTAGCTACTGTGCCAAGTGCTGGGGATTCAATGGTAGGTAAAGCATGGTCTTTGTTTTGGAGGAGGACGTGTAGTAGGAGAGTGGTAGGTAAATGGGTAATTACAGTAGAGTGTAATAGGGGCTTTGATGGGCACAAGTACACGGTGATATAAAGTAGATAGGAGGGGCAGCTCACCCAGCTCGGGGCATAGAAAGCTTCCAGGAAGAAGTGAATTCTAAGCTATAGCAAATATAGTTAGAAGAGGGAGGGACAAATAATAATAATGTGACTAGCAGCTTCCTGAAGCAAGACTTAGAAATCCTTATGGTTTGGTTTTTCCTTCACTACTGATCTTAAAAGTAGGAGCTCACCAAAATCTTGGGTCTCTATGAGAAAGCAATGCTCTTATTTAAAGATTCTTGTAGTAGAGAGCCCAGAGATAAACCCACAGACTTCTGGTCAATTAATCTTTGACAAAGGAGGCAAGAATATTCAATGGGATAAAGATAGTCTCTTCAGCAAATGGTGTTCGGAAAACTGAACAGCTGCATGTGAATCAATGAAGCTAGAACACGCCCTCACACCACACACAAAAATAAACTCAAAACGGCTTAAAGACTGAAACGTAAGACAAGACACTATAAACCTCCTAGGAGAAAACACAGGCAAAACATTCTGTGACATAAATCTTAGCAATGTTCTCCTAGGGCAGCCTACCCAGGCAATAGAAATAAAAGCAAAATTTAACAAATGGAACCTAATTAAACTTATAAGCTTTTGTACAGCAAAGGAAACCATAAGCAAAACAAAAGGGCAACCTATGGAATGGGAGAAAATATTTGCAAAAGATGAGACTGACAAGGGCTTAATTTCCAGAATATATAAACAGCTCATACAACTTAATAATAAAAAAAACCCACAATCTAAAAATGGGCAGGAGATCTAAACAATCAATTCTCCAATGAGACATACAAATGGCCAATAGGCACATGAAAAAATGCTCAATGTCACTAATTATCAGAGAAATGCAAGTCAAAATGACAATGTGATACCACCTCACATCAGTCAGAATGGCCATCATTCAAAAGTCCACAAATGATAAATGCAGGAGAGGCTGTGGAGAAAAGTTAACCCTCCTACACTGTTGGTGGGAGTGTAGTTTGGTGCAGCCATTATGGAGGACAGTATGGAGGTTCCTCAAAATACTAAACAATAGACTTACCATATGATCCAGCAATCCCACTCCTGGGCATATATCCAGATGGAACTCTAATTCAGAAAGCTACATGCACCCCAATGTTCATAGCAGCACTGTTTACAATAGCAAAGACATGGAAACAACCTAAATGTCCATCAACAGAGGACTGGATAAAGAAGCTGTGGTATATTTATATAATAGAATACTACTCAGCCATAAAAAATAGTAAAATAATGCCATTTGCAGCAACATAGATGGGCCTGGAGATTGTCATTGTAAGTGAAATAAGCCAGAAAGAGAAAGAAAAATATCATATATCACTTATATGTGGAATCTAAAAAAAAAAAGACGAACTTATTTACAGAACAGAAACAGACTCACAGACATAGAAAACAAACTTATGGTTACCAAGGGGAAAAGGGAGTGGGAAGGGATAAATTGGAAGTCTGAGATTTGCAGATACTAACTTCTATATATGAAATAGAGAAACAACAAATTTCTTCTGTATAGCACAGGGAACTGTATTCAATATCTTGCAGTAACCTATAATGAAAAAGAATATGAAAATGAATATATATATGTTTATATATGACTGAAACATTATGCTGTACACCAGAAATTGACACATTGTAAACTGACTATACTTCAATAAAAAATAAAGGAAGAAAGAAAGAAATACTCCTGTAATTATTTATATCCTGCTTCATTTTGTAAAACAAATAGTTTTAAAATCTCAAGAAATGACATTTAAGAGAATACTACCATTGATTGTCAGACTCCAAACGTGAGCTTGAAAAATCCTCTCCAGGCTTTCCTCTTCACAAATACTGTGTAAGGCCCTAAGTGTTTTATGGTGTGCTTTGATGGACCTACTTTGCTTGGTAAATGGAGAAATGACAGTGGCTTTATATATAATACAAACTTTTGGCTTTCTTTTATAATCTTCTCTAAGAGAAGGGCTGCCAGCTTGTTGCTCAGTGAATAATAAATCTGACTCATTCCCTCTCCCTGCAGGCTGACCCTCCTCCATACTAATATTTGACATTTTACAGTTTAATTAAAATCACCCTCTAAGCAACATACCACAAAGAGAATGATAGAATTTCTTCCTGCAATATGATGCTGAGTAAAGGGCAATTCACCAAGTCTGCCATTGTGCCACTTTCCACGGAGCTACATGGAGACCTAAGAGTGTTAGTGAGACCTTTATTGAGAATGTTGGTTAAGTGGGAGAGAAGGGAGCCCCTGACTTTGGGAACGGAAATTGAGCCACATCTCCAAACTTGGTGAGAAAAAACATGTCCTGCCACCTCAGCTCTCCTTTAAGCCTTTGTTCTTTCAAGGAACTGCAGACAGTGAATGCCATGATGACACTTCTGCACCAGAGTTATCTGTATTTGCATTTTGGATCCTCAGTGCCCTCCAAGTTAGAAGAAAGAGCCAGAGTATAGTATGGTGACCTTTGCTTGGGCTTTGATGTCACAAACCTTTGAATATTTCTAGTGCTCAAACCTAGAACTCTAGACCTCCATATTTGCCTCTCCTCTTGGTTGTCTTAAAGATACTTGACACTCAAGGTGGCTACACTGAATGAATGCCATCTCCCCTTTCCCTTGAATCCTCCCTCTGAGGTCTTTGTCTCCGTGTTTCAAAGTAATAACACTTTTCTTTACCATGATTCTTTTGGGAACGGTACTGGTTTTGTTTGGATGCAAGCCTTGACCATCCTTTCCAGCTTCCCAGTCCCGGCAAGGAACCTGGACATCAGTTGCCACCAAGACCTCAGAGGGAGAGAGGTTTGATCTGTTCCCAGTACAGAGGACTACTGTGTTATTTCTCTCCTGGAAAAGAAGGGAATAAAGAAGAACGAGGAGGAACTTGAAGCAAAAGTAAGTGAGAAGGAAGAAAAAGAGGGATACAGGAAGGAAAAGAGGAAGATTGAGAGAAATTGAGATGAATTGAAAGGACAGTGAAATTCCATAGTGATAGACATGGAGGTCAATGGATATTTTAAGAAAAGAGTTATTTGAAATTCTCAATAAAAGCTATTTGTTCTAAAATGTAAACTATTCCTCATCTTCATTGTGAAATATTGTATAGGATGTAAATGTATGTGTGTGTGTATGTGTGTGTGTGTGTATGTATGTGTTTGTGTGTGTGTGTGTGTGTGTGTGTGTATAAACCAGTAGAGAGGTTGAATTTCATGTCCAGGTTGACATAAAACACGGCAGAGACAGCAAGAGAAGAGAGGGAATACAAACAAGGCCAGAGGATGGAATGTTCCTAGGAACTACAGCAATCTTTTGAGGACAATGGACTTGTACAGACTGTGGAATTGGAGGTTCAAGGCAATTGCACTCAAATCTTCAAGATAATTGGGGCCCCAGGTAGCATCTGAGTTATTAGCTATGTCTGCTGCATAAGGTAAAACACATAGGATTTGATCTTGACAACCACACACTTCCCCTGGCCCCCGACCTTCCCTCATCCTCCATATCTAATCTTCTTACTTACTGAGTTTGGCTGTTCTCTCTGAATTACCATCTATCTTTGGAAACTGAAACTCAGAAAGTGATATTCTCCAAGTAGAATAGACATTTTTGTTCAGAGTATCTGTAGACAAGAATGATCATGCTACTAGAGGTTTTTTTTTGAGGGGGGGGGGTGATGATCAAAGCCCACTGTGGGACAATTTCATCTCAAACTACTTTAACACATAACTTCTAATATTGAGGTTGAATCAAAAGGAACACCAAGATTGCACTACAATATCTCTAGCAGACTTGACCATATTGGATTAAAGATGGCTGAAAATGCTTCGCTGCACATCTTGTCAAGGGGCAATGTTTCCCATCTCCTTGATTCTAGGCTGGCCCTTTAATTGGTTTTAATTAACAGAACATGAAGGAAGGGCTTCTATGAGGCATTTGAGTGTGGTTCTTTAGAAATAAGTGGTTCCCTTTTGGAATATTTCCTCTTGAGAGCATGTTGCCATGTAAGAAAGTCTGATTTCCTTGAGACCGTAATGCTGCTAGTAAAGCAATGTAGCTACTTATAGAGAGAGGTTGGCGAGGGGAGAGAGAGAGAGCAAGCCAGCCAAGGGGATGATTTCAACTGACATTGCATAGGCAGAACCACCCACCTAAGCCTAGATCTAAATAATGACCCATAGCATTTTGAGCAAATAAAATGGTTGTTAAGTTACTAAATTTGATGTAGTTTTTATGCAATAATAGCTGAAATGATGATACATGAAGGCAACAGAACTAGACCACATGGTTCTAGAAGAGATGCATATAATAGTTCTGCTGAGGTTTGACCATCAATGCCATGCTTACCAAAAGATATGTGACGAAGTGGAATTAATAATGAATATTACTGTAGTTTTTATGGTTTATTCAGCACATTCTCATTTAATCCTTATGAGTGTTCTTTGAGGTAGACCTTATCTCATTTTCACAGATGGGGAAAGTGAGTCTCAAGGGCCACTTAGTAAGTTGTATTCAGATCCAGGTATTCTGCTTCCATATAGTTCTTTTCCAAATAAAATTGGAATCAGTCAAGGCAAGACTTAAAATAGCTTCCCGTTAATAATGTAACAAACATGGAGTGATAGAGGAACTAGGCAAGTTTCTTTCAGTACTTCACTAAAGTATATCACCTAGTTTATGCTGTTGTTGTAATTTGACCAGTTGCTTCAGTGAGAAGAAGTGGCAAGGGGTAAAACTGAATCCTTGAACCAAACTTAGTAAATGTGAAACTACTGCCAGCATTTAGATTGTCTGGAAATTTGTGTTCCAATTAATTGGCTCAAAAATTTGCATCAGAGGTTTATGATGGAATTAGTTCTTTAAAAATAAGCCAGTCACAATCAAGGTAATCATCCTCTGACCTTACAAAATAATTACGAAACTTTAGCTAAGGCTTGTTCAGTTACTTTCCATGATAGAGAAAATTATCTCTCTTTTGGATCATAACCAGTAATGTGGCATGTGTAATTCTACTTTATTTATTTTTTTTAGCATTATGATCAATTTCAGATCAAAATGTCCTTCTATATCCCAAACTTGGGAGTGAACAGTTTCTGTGTACATTGCTTGTAGTGCGACCTAGATAATGTGATGACAGCCCTTTGGAACAACACCAAGACCACTCCATATACGTGCCCTTTATAAGCAGGCAGTCTCACTATGACAGCTTGAATTACACACGCAGTTTTTCCTGTATTAATATATACCCAAACATCTCCCCAACATTTTAAAACATGAGCCAGTCTGAGATCCTTTATAGTTGATTATACAATTTGACTAACCTGGAAACACGGGCCAGGGAGGTATTCTTAGATCAAAACTCAGGGAGGCACAAGGCAATAAGACTTACATTGTAAAGATAACTCAAGCCATCATGGGTAGTAGATTTGAGGATAGCATTCAAGTCATAGTTACAAATACCAGCCACACAACTCAGCTCTCCCTGTGTGTAACACAGAATGGATATCACCTTGTGATTATCAGACAATCAAAGGCATAGCTATAAAGGGAGCTGTGGAACTTCTTTACCCTGGTGATGTCAGCTATTACCACACAGGTTGGTTCTGAAAATTGACACTTTAAAGAAGGACAACTTCAGTGGATTTTAATGACAGCATAGAATGTTTGTATCCAAATTTCTTTATCTGGCCTCTTGTTGTCTGAACATTTAACAAGCTTTCATATCATTTTTGCCTGTTGAAAGCAAACTTATACTGGAATTTGTAAATAAGTCTTTATACACCTACACCATGATTTTCTTAGTAGAAATTCCTAGAATTAGCCTGAAAGTATTAGGCATTTTAAATGAATGATCATATAGAATATCTATTTTTGAAGTGTCATGTTTAAGAGAGTCATTATCTGTCTTACTGGTTAAATTTACCTTAAAGTGAAAACAATCCAGATTAACCTAAATATTTAAAGAATATGGTATGGCCAGACACTAATATAAAAGACAGTCAGCCTCCCAGAATTAACACTAGAAATGAAAACAAAATCTCTATGATGACATTTCTTGTATTTTAGGGAGATCAGGATTAAGCATCATACAGCACTTCCTGAGGAAACAAACCTGGGTCATAGTTGGAACAAGGCTCTGATAATATTAAGGCACCAATAAATATTTAATTTTAATGTTCATCTCAGTGCCAAATATTGCACCTGGAGATAATATCTGATTGGGTCTGGACCAAAGGGATGAATGAATGAACACTGGCTTTAAACACTGATTTATAAATGCTTTACTTTAAACTATTTTTTCAGACTACTCCAAATCTATCCTATACTGTAGTTCTTAACTTTGATTTTTCAATTGTTTTCTGTTTTTATTTCTACCTTTAGAATCTCTCATGGTTTTCCATTCCATCTACTTGGGATAAATGTTTATTGTCTTTCTTCTACCTATTTCCTTTCCTTTGCATGCCATGACAAATGCTTTGTTTTGCTTGGACACTAGTGGTACTTGAAACATGTTGATGACATACTAAAGCTACCTTCTATTTTGTCTCTTCCTAAATATCAAAAGGGATGTTGACCTAAGATGCAGTTCAGTTACTAAAACCACTAAAAACAAAAACGAAATATTCTTTCATAGTTGGAGTATTATCAAATGCTTCCTGCTTTTTGTTCCTCCTTTGTCTTCTCTGAAGAGGAAGTGGGTTGAAGAAACTGAACTTAATAGAAGAATTGTTCAGAGAAGACATGTTTTTGAGTAACTTTAAATATATGATAAGTTGAATCAATTATCACATTACTATTAAATAATTTCTCTCATCTTATTGGATGAGTCACATCTACAAAGTAGTTTTATTACTTTGAAACATGCTGATTATGTTAAAAACTCAAACTATTAGAAAAGCATAAAGATTAATATGAAAATAACCATATGATGCAATTAGTTCACCAAGAGATAACCACTGTTAATATATTGATGAAAACTCTTTGATATTGTTTATGAACGCCTACATACATACATATGTGCCTACACACCCATTTTATGTAATTGGGATCACACTATACATACTGTACTTTATATATATACTTACATATAGTATGTATTTATATTGAGTTTGAGCGTTTTTTCATAGCAAGAAAGATTCTCTATTATTTTTAATGGTTGCAGGATATTGCTTTATTTATACTATAATTTACTTAAATAACATTTAAGAGAGAAAGAACACATTCTCTTTCCTTTCTCTCTTTCTTTTTTTTCCCTTCGCTCCCTCCTTCCTTTTATCTTCCTGTCTAGCTGCCAGCCAAAATAGTCTCTAGAAAGGGCATATTAATTGAAATTTTCTTCAACAAATCGTAAGTGTTTGATTTTTTATTTCCCTTTTCAACTCAGATTTTGATATTTTTCACCTTTTCCAATCTACTAGTATGATATATAGTAGCTTCAATTTACATCTCTTTTGATTATAAGTAAGAAAGAACATCTTTTTGTGATTGCTGACCATTTTAAAGGTTTTCCTTTGGGTAATTGTCTATCCTTGTCACATCACTTTTTTTTTTTTTTACTCTAAAGAGGTTTTTTTTGAGTTCTTTCCATATTAAAGATAATTTTTTTGGTCGTATGCTTTATGAATATTACTTCCCAGCTTGTGTTTTTATTTAAAATATGTTCAGTGTGCCTTATATTCCTCTTAGAATGAAGTTCTTAGTTTTATGTGGTAAATTTATCAATGTTTTTGCTTTATGCCTCTGAGTTTTTATGATATTCTAAAAGATTTTCCCCACCGTATAATTCTTTAAAACAAACCGAAAAAACCTCCTAAATTTCAGTTAGCAATTTTATGGCTTAATTTTACTCTTTAAATAAATGAGGTAATGTTCTAGCATTATCGTTTTTTCCTCCAAATGAGTAGTTTATTGTCCTAAACAATTAGCAGTATTTTTCTACCAAATGACCAGTTTATTGCCCCAATGACTTTATTGAACAATAATTGGAAATATTTTTGAACTCTATTTTGCCAAGTTTTCAAAGTTATTTAGTTGGGATTTTGAATAAGCATTTGAATAAATTTCTATAATGTTTTAATTGAATTCAATATATGACAATTTAGAGAAATAAATGTTTTTATAATGCAATTCTATTCAAGAGAACATTTATTCATTTATTTATTCACATCTTTGTTCTATTATGTTCTTTAGTAGCATGTTGCAGGCTTGCTAATCATTTTGCCAATTTATTAATATGGTATCTAGTTGCTTTTTTATTTCCTCGATAATAACTGAAAAAGAACTTCTTTTTGTATTACTGCTGATCGCTTTGTTTTTTCTTTGGGGACTTTCCAGTTTATGTCCTCCTGAGGTTTGAAAAATAATTTGTAAAAATTCTTTGCGTACTGAGGTTAGTAACCCGTTGTCATATGTTTTGTAAATACTATTTCCCAGGTTGATTTTGTTTTCCAAATATGTTTGTAGTGCTTTTATTTTTCCACTATAGGGAAGTGTTTTATTTTGTGCAGCCAATTTATCAGTCTTTCTGTTTAATGTTTCTTGGTTTTTATGACAAAAAATTGTATTAAGTTTATTCTGGTATGGAGAGACCTTTAAATTTCAATCATTCTGGCGGGTGTGTAGTGGAACCTCATTGTGGTTTCAATTTGCCTGTCTCTAATGAATAATGATGTTAAGCATCTTTTTATGTATTTATTTGCCATCTGTATATCTTCTTTGGTGAAGAGTTTGTTCAAATATTTTGCCCAGTTTTTTTTTTTTTTTTGGATTGTTTTGTCTTATGAGTGAGTTGTACTAGAATATATTTTAGGTACAAGTTGTTTTTCTTGGGTATATATTTTGCAAATATTTTCTCCCAGTCTGTGTCTTGCCTTTTCATTTTCATTATATTGTTCCTTGAAGAGCAAAAGACTTTAAGTACAATTTATCATTTTTTAATGGATTATAATTTTTGGTGTCCTACTTAAAAAAAAAAATCTTTGCCAAGCACAAGGTCTCTAACATTGTCTATGTTTTATTCTGTAAGTTTTATAGTCTTAGCTTTTACACTTAGCTCTATGTTCTTATCTGAGTTAATTTTATATATGTCGTGCATTGAGTCAAGTTTCATTTCTTTTTTTGTACATAGCTATCTAATTAATTGTTTTTAACATCATTTGTTGAAAAAGTAGCCTTTTCCCATTCAATGTCCTTTGAACTTTGTCAAAAATCAACTGACCATATATATGTCAAAATTTTTTGATATTGAACTCTACTCTCTTCCATTAATCTAAATGTCTATCTTTACATCAACCACACTATCTTGATTACTGTAGCTTTATAGTAAGTCTTGAAATCAGGTAATTAGGTCCTCTTTGTTCTTCTTTTTAAAAAATGATTTCAAAACCTTTGCATTTCCTTAATAAATTATAGAATCAGCATGTAAGTTTCCACACAAAAGTCTACTAGAATTATATCAATTTACATATTGTATAAGAATCTTATAACCATAGATTGCTACTCACTTCCCCTGGCCTTTGTGCTATTTCTGTCATACATTTTACTTCTGCATATGGAATGAACTCACAATCTATTTTATTATTTTTGCTTTAAACAATTATACTTTAAGCTGATTTAAAAAGTAAGAAAAATATATTCTATATCCACCTATATACTTACTATTTCTAGTGTTATCCATTCCTTTCCTTAAATCCAGATTTCCTTTGAATATAATTTTCCTTTTGCTTGAAGGCCTTTCTTTATCATTTCATGGCGTGCTTATCTGCTAGCCATGCATTCTTTCAGATTTTGTATGTAAGCAAATGTTTTTATTTTGCCTTTGATTTTGAAGGACGTTTTCTCTGGATCTGTGGTTCTAGGCTGACAGTTGTTTAATTTCAGTACCTTACAGTTGTTGCCCCACTGTGTCTGGCTTGCATTGTTTCTGATAAGTCTGCTGTTATTCTTACTTTTTCCTCCATAAGTAATGCACCTTTTTTCTTCTGGATGCTTTTAAGATTTTCTCTTTTTTACTATTTTGAAATGATTTGATTATAATGTGTGTTTTCCTTTTTTTACAACATGTCATTTTCTTCATATTCCTTGTGCTTGGGGTCTGTTAAAGCTGTAACTTTGTGGTTCTAATGAAATGTGGAGAATATTTGGCCATTTAAAAATATTTTTGTTTCATCCCTCTTTGTTATCTTTCTGGGACCATTTAAATATACATTCAAATGACTGAGATTATTCCTTATCAATGTTGAGTTCCTTGATATTTGCAACACTTTTTCCCCCATCTTTTTCACTTGAATTTTTTGCTTCTTTTAGGCATATAAGTACATCATTTTAAAAACAGTGGTAATTTTACCCTCCTCCATTCCCATAATTATGTCCTTAAAAAGTGTTTAATGTATATGTATATTAAAATGCTAAATAATAAAGTTAATAACAGAAATTACTATTTATTATTGTTCTTGGCTGTCATAGGGATGATTCTGGAGATTCACTATTAACCTTGAAGCTGGCATGTATTTTGAGTTAAAGTTTTTATCATGTTATGGGAGTATCTTTCTATCAAACTGTTCTCTTAGCATCTGCTGAGATAGTATTTCTCCATTGACCATTTAATATGGTGAATTTTCTTGATACATTTTCTAATAATGAACCATTGTTGTATTCCTCAAATGATCGCCACTTAGTAATGATTCATTAGTTATTCTTTTAGTGTACTGCTAGATTCAACTTGCTAATATTTTATTTAGATTTCTTTTGCTTTATGAATGAGATTGGTCTTTGTCCAATGCTTGACACGTACCTACATATAATTTCAGTACACAATGCTTTGTTGTTAGATAATATTAGCACTCCTCCTTCCAATTCCACTTTCCAAAACCACTTTGTGTCAGGCACTGTGTTGAGCAAGAGGAATTTAAAGACAAATATGCTCTGGTTTCTGTCTTGGAGGAACATACCGCCTAGTAAGGGAGAGAAACAAGGAAATAGACATTTATGAAATGATGTGAAAGTGCGGCAGTAGAGGCATATTCCAGGTAATCTGGGTGTGCAGAGTGGATGTTTATGGCATTTATGTGGTTGTAACTTATGTTTGGTCAATAAACATTTGTTGAATTGAACTCACTTTGTTTAGAAGAGAATTTTTAGAAGAGGCTTCACAGGACAGTTGATTTTGGGTCTTATTGAGAAGTAAAGGCTAGAAGCCAAGTTCTTTTCTCTGAGAAGAACAAACTACTTGGAGAATTAGAAGGTAGAGAGACCTGATTTTACTGTAGCTTTCTTTTTCATAATCAACACCTGCAATTTCAAATGGAACTTTTTTTGCCTTTATGAATTTGTTGTGAGTCATAGTTTCTGAATTGTTTCCAAATCTTTACCAAAATCAACTGAGTATGGCTATGCCCTGAGTTCAGCAAAATATTTCAGAGAATTATTTAATCATAAGTAGTTTGAATCCTAGAGGAATTTAGTATTGAGATTATTACCCTTTGATTACTGGAAATTACTTAGATTTAAAGGAAACAATCCACCTGTTTTTCATATCCTATACTTATTTTTCTTATATGTCAGTCTTTCTTTCTATTTTACCTATTTCCTTTGTTCTTTTTCCTCTGGCCATATTACATAGCATAGAAAGGAGGAGAAAGGAACAAACATGTATTAATCATCTATACTGTGATCTAAACTGCTGGACAGTTCACAGCAACCTTGAGGGAATATTCTTTTTTCTTTCTTTTTTTTTTTAGAGTTTCAATATATTTTTATTGACGTATAGTCAGTTTACAATGTTGTGCCAATTTCTGGTGTATGGCACAAAACTTCAGTCATATAGGAACAAAATATATTTACATATATTCATTTTCATATTCTTTTTAACAGTAAGTTACTACAAGATATTGAATATAGTTCCCTGTGCTCTGCAGTAGAAGCTTGTTGTTTATCTGTGTCATACATGTTAGTTATTATCTGCAGATCTCAGACTCTGAGGAAATATTCTTGTTATCCTCATTTTTTCAGCTGCAGCTGACTCATGGGCACATGACTTAGTTATGATGAACCTAGAATTCTAATGCAGATATGTTGGAGTCAAAGATGGCCTTTCTACCACACTGTAGAAAGGATTTGGTTTCAGGATGAAATAGATGTTTCTATATATTTTTGAGGTACTCATGTCTTTACCTATGCAGATCTAACAACTATCAGCAAGTTTATCATGTAAGAATCCCTTGCGTCATGTGATATAAACGGCATAACAAGTTTTTACCCCCCGAGACTCTTGATTCAGGCAGCCACATGGCATGCCTTGGAATCCGCATTTCTAAGAAGTTCCTCAGGTTATTCTGATGCCCAGCCAGCTTTGGAAATGAGAAATGTATGCCACTGTCCCCAGTGGTAGAAGTTACGTGTAGATGTGAACTCATCAGTGCCTCTCAGAATTACTGTGGTCTTTGGTATTATCTGTGCGGTCTCTCCATGTCATGAGCACTGAAATAGAAAAGGCGAGTGTCCCTTAGGAAAGAAGGTGCTGGCTCCCCACAGCATCTGGAAATCTTCATGGATGAACTCAATGTAAAGATGTTACTTCTTAATGGAGACTCCTGTTCCCCATCTTTTTCTAGGTTGGTTCCTCTCAATCCCGGCTGCACATTAAAATGGCAATGCCTGGGCCCCAAACCAGACCGACTGAGTGGGAATCTCTGGGGTGGAGCCCAAACAGCAGTATTTCTTAAAGTGCTCCAAACGATCCTAACGCATTGTCAGGGTTGAGAAGCATGCTTTTCTCAAGTAGGGTAAAGTGAGTTCAGGGTAATGGGCTTCTTGTTTATTACTTCTGGGAATTGGGAAAAATCCTAATTTAAAATGTTGAATAGTTTCCTTTTAAATTACCCTTTAAAAAATAAAATTGTGTATACTTAAGGTATACAATATGCTGATTTGATACATATATACAACAGTCAAGTTAACATATTTCCTCACATAGTTGCCATCTATTTTTTAATGAGAATACCTGAAATCTACTGTCTCAGCAAATTTCCAAGGTGTGATACAATATTGTTAATGTTTGTCGTCATGATGTACATTAAATTCTAAACTTATTCACCCTGTATGGCTGCAACTTTCTGCCCTTTGAGCAACATCTCCCCGTTTTCCCCAGCTCCTCACCCATACTGTTCTCCTCTCTGCTTCTGTGTATTTGACTTTTTTTTTTAATTTTTAAATTTTATATTTGTATTGCCCTTCTCTTATCCTGAGTATCTTAATTTCTATTGACATTAACATACTTCCTTTATTCCAATATACAAAATACTGTAAAATAACAGTATTTTTTTAACATTTTTTATTGATTTATAATCATTTTACAATGTTGTGTCAAATTCCAGTGTTCAGCACACTTTTTCAGTTATTCATGGACATATACACACTCATTGTCACATTTTTTTCTCTGTGAGTTATCATAACAATTTGTGTATATTTCCCTGTGCTATACAGTGTAGTCTATTCTACAATTTTGAAATCCCAGTCTATCCCTTCCCACCCTCCACCCCCCTGGTAACCACAAGTCTGTATTCTCTGTCTGTGAGTCTATTTCTGTCCTTTATTTACGCTTTGTTTTTGTTTGTTTGTTTGTTTGTTTTTGTTTTTGTTTTTTAGATTCCACATATGAGTGATCTCATATGGTATTTTTCTTTCTCTTTCTGGCTTACTTCACTTAGAATGACATTCTCCAGGAGCATCCATGTTGCTGCAAATGGCATTATGTTGTCGGTTTTTATGGCTGAGTAGTATTCCATTGTATAAATATACCACATCTTCTTTATCCAGTCACCTGTTGATGGACATTTAGGCTGTTTCCATGTTTTGGCTATTGTAAATAGTGCTGATATGAACATTGGGGTGCAGGTGTCATCCTGAAGTTGATTGTACATATAAATGAGATCATGCAGTTTTTTTCTTTCGGTGTCTGGCTTATTTCACTTAGCATAATGTTCTCCGTATTCATCCATGTTGTTTCAAAAGGCTGGATCTCTTTCTTTTTTCAGACTAAATCATATGTCTCAAATGTATGTCCACTAAACAACAACTTCCCATCCCTCCTCCCACTGACCCTTGACAACCACCAGTCTACTTCCTGTTCCTATGAATTTGACTATGCCAGGTGCCTCATTTCTTCATCCATTCACCCATAAATGGACACTTAGGTTGTTTTCATAGCTTGGCTATTGTAAGGCTATTGTAAATAATGCTGCAATCAACATGGAAGCACAGATGCCTGAGTATTTCCTTTTATTTGTGCGCATTATCAACATCTTGAATATTTAAAGAAGTCAAGGATAAAAGAAGTAACCAGTGAAGTAACATGTCCGACTTGAGCTTGTATTCTTCCCACCAACTTTACTCATCTGAAACTACCACAAAAACACCCCATACTTTTATGCTTTCTAAGATGTGTCTTGGGCTTTTAGGTAATCTGGAAGTAACTGTGGTTGAATCTATTGAAAAAATGAAGTTTATCATTGCTAATTTAGGCTTAAATTGATCAACTCAGTTTTCTCCTGCTTGTGTCAACTGCGGGTCAGACACTCCCCTGGGTACTTAGGATACAACTGAAGACACAGCACAGTTCTTGCCCTGTTGCTGTCTAATGGGGCAGAGAGAGAGAGACAATGAGAGAAATATTGCAGGGTAAGTAGAGGCTGCTATGAGAACACTTAGGTGGAGAACCTAACATAAAAGCATTTCAGAAATCCCCGGAAGTCCATTATCTTGCATCACCTGTGCAAAGGCAAGAGAAAGAAGATATGGGATACAATGAATATTTCTCTGTGACAAAGGGTTGACACATACACAAACAAATCCAACTCTCAGCGTGCACGCGTGTGTGTGTGTGTGTATGGGTGTGTGTGTGTCGGTTTTTGAATGATGTCCTAGGAATCTGTATAATGGTTTTTATGTTCTATTTTTCATTTACTGATAGCATGGTTTCATTCTTATTCTTCTTTGTATAGAGATAAGGTGAATAAGATGGTAAAATTTTCACTTCACCCCCACCCCTTGCTTTCCCATAATCATTCTGAGAGGTGGTCAGATTAGGACTATAATTCTTTTCTCCTGAGTTTTGGATTTGGGACAAATCTTGCTGCACTACATTGACTCCTAGAGTGAAGTGTTTGGGTCCCCTTTGTTATGTGAATAAACTTCATTGTTTATTTTTATGATTTTTAAAATTTTATACCTGCTGACTATCTTCACATCAAAGGGAAGTTGGATGGCTTATATTTTCAATGATATTTGAAGATAGCTATGCTAAAGTATTGCAAATATTCTTCCTTTCATTTCCAAGTATTGCAAGTGCCCTTTTTTGTAACACTAAACTCTCATGAATAACCATTGAAATGTCATTTTTTCCTAACCTTTTTTTCTTGAAAGTTTGAGTTTTGCTATTGACTTAATTTTTTTTTTTAACGCCCTGAGGATTTCCTTTCATAATAAAAAAGAAAGAAAGACCACTTAACAAGTATGGTATTGTCTCCATGAATAGATACGGCAAAAGAATAAAATCAGTGTTAGGATTATCATTCTTGCCAATATCCTTTCAGGTGTATTTTGTAGACTGAACTGAGGGTGAAGGACAAGGAGAGGCTGGAAGGCATCAGCACAGGCATTCTTTCTTGGCTCAAGAGAGTTCAAACCCAGCTAGGGCAGAGTTTTCACCTAAAAAGGAGTTTTTCTGATAATAATTACCTCTTTAGGCAAAGATAACTCACCAAATGATACCAAAAAGCTTTTTATATTAGATGAGAGTGGAGTTATAACTGAATAAAAATGAAAGCACATCTTTTCTCTGAAACGGTCTTGGTATTTTTACTCTTTGGAGGTCTACTTGAGTGCGCAGGTAAATCTGTACGAGCCTTTTTTATCTTTACATTGATAACAATACCATTAAAAATTTAAACAGAACTAGAGAGGATGTTTTTATTGAGTTAGGAAATGTAGAAACTTTCCTATTCTTCTGACATGTTCTAGGCAGATGCTTCTAAAATAAAGCATTTTGCATACATACAAAATGTCTACTTGGTTTTGTGTTAATGTTAACTTTTAGGATAGAAGTATGCTATTTCTCTATCCTGTTCAAAAGGGAGACAAAAATTTGAAAATTTTGTCCCCTGTCTATTGAAAATGAATTTTAAAAGTTATTCAACCCCAAATCATGCTTGCTTGTTAAAATTTATCAAACCCAAGTATCTGCTGGTTTGAATTTCTATGTGTCTTTTACTTCCATAGTATTACTTTAAAAAATACTGAGACATTTTTCTGTGATGCTGCCATTATAAAATGTTCTTCGGTCAGGAATTATCGATTGTGGAAAGTCAGTACTGGGAACACGAGGTTATGACTCTTTCCCAGTCTTCCCTGAGACTTCCTTTTATCCATCCTTACTCAAAGGCATGATATTTTCTCAGCATGGACACTGAAGACAGAGGTGGCTACATTTTCAACCTCTCCTCCTGATTCACATCCTGAAGGTAAAAAGAAATGCTCTCCAAATAGATTGAACCTCAGAGTTTGCTCTAAGAGAGCAAGTTTACATTTGTCGGAGGAAAATGGAGAAGCATGGTAGAGGGCGAACACTGGGTGCTTGGAGTTAAGCGCCACCGCCCCCAGTCTAATGGGTAATAGAGTCATTAATTCTGCTGATTAACTTGGCCTTGGGGTTCATGGAAATGACATCCACCTCCTTTTTTTTTCTTAAGCTCAAACTGTGGAACGAGAGAACATAAAAAAACAAGCTAATTAGAGAGAAATGAGGAGAAAAGAAGCAGAGAGAAAAGAAAGACAGTTTGAGCATTAATGAGACTTGTTTGGGGAGAGAATGTGACAGGCTCTTCAAAAGCATTATTGTCAAATGTGTCACTATTTCATAGATGGCGAGAGCTACCTTTTGAGCTTCATGCTGATAGTTAATGATTTGAAACTATAAAAAGATTGAAAAGGTAAAAGGGAAAATGTCAGACTCAACTGGATTTTAATGAGGTGTTTTTTGTTTTTTTTTTCCCAAGGAAAACAGCTGGGAAAGTACAGAAAGTTCGCATCCTTTCTATCCCTCACTCTCCGGATTTTCATTTCTTTCTTAGAGATACAGTTGGCAAAGGAACAATGGAAGAAGGATATCAAAGGTCTAAACTCAAAGATCTGGGATGTTTTACTTTTCCGAGAAGATGGGTGGTAGCGAGGGCAGCACAGGGGCTTGAGTGCCACAATAAGGAGAGATTGATGGAGGAGACAGCAATGGTGCTTGTTTGTTTTTGGGGACGTGCTGAGCAGAAGCCATCTTCACACTGTGAGATATAACAAAGAAATCCAAAGTGATTACGCAGGTTCATTTGTCAGTATCACGGCTTCAGCAATTGCTGTGTGCAACAATGAGATGACAGGGCATTTATGGCTGATGGTTGGCTATTAGTTGCATTATAGGAAACATTAGAGGAGAGGAGAGTACATAGACCAGGGAGACAATAGCTTCCTGGGCTCGGCGCTCAGCAGGGTGGCCATGTCATTACATTTGGTAGTGCCAATTTAATTTAAAAAAAAAAAAAAACTGGAAAGAAACTTTGAAAATGAATTCTGTAGCCCCATTTTTACCTTAATAGTAACTGTCAGGGTTTCGTTCCCTGGGCTCTCAGTTATGTATTAGTAGGCTGAGCACACAGAGAAGGCTCACATATATTCAAAAGAATTGAATGTCAGTGGGAAACTCAGAACCAAATTTCAGTTCTTTTCTAGATGATTTTCCTGTGGTCCTTGAAACATTAAATTCTGATTAGGGTACAGTACCTAGGGACAAATTACTAATCAGGTACCAGGGTCAAATCAACTGCCTTACTAATGAGTTTCTGATGAAATCCTTCCTGAAATAAGACACTTAGATTACTGATTTGAAAGTGGTAGCCCAGCTCATTGCAAAGCAACAGGGCTGCATATAGAATGGGGACATGAATTCTTTTTTTGTTTCTTCACAGTTCCTCTTCCGGCATCCACTGATGCAAGTAAATCTAAACTCACTGTGTGCATGTGTCTGAGCTGGCTATGCCCAAATGTGTGTGTTTTTGGTCTACTTATCTGTAGAAGGATTGAAAAGAGAACAGAGTTGAAAATAACCATCTGAAGAAGATCTTGAGGGCAAGAGGGATTATTAAAAAAATTTCCTCTACTTAAAAACCTTCCTATTCTAGAGTTTCAGAACATCTTAAAACACTAATTCATTCTCAGGTCAGTCCCATATTACTAAGAAATTCTGCTCTTGGGTAGATGGAGGCATGGAGGGCTAAATAAACTTGACCAAGGTTTTAGTCATTATCCAGTTGAAGACTGGAAGCTTGGATATGTATTTCAGAACTTCTCTGACTTACACTCAAGGCACTAGATGTACACTTGTATTATTTTTAAGCGCCTTTCCTCCCAGATATCGTGGATTATTAAAACAAAATTTTTGCAGCGGTGAGAAGGATGGGGCCTCTTAAGCCTCTTATTTGGTGCTGGGAATGGGCAAAGCTCTATATGAAGCATGGAAGGTATTTTTTACGAAGTTTATTGGAGAAAATAAAAGAGTTGGTTCCAACTCGAAAGGATATTGTTTCTTAGGGATTGTCATTTCCCTAAGGGCTCAATTTAGGAATTTCCTCCTGAAGAAGACTTTCCTGATCCCTAAGAGCTATGTTAAGTATCTCTCCTTTGTGCTTTTCTGTCATTGCACTTAGCACATTTTATTAAAATTGGTGGTTTAGATGGCTGCTCTTTTCTATTTGAGGACATAATACCAAGAAAAAATAAGTACAGTTATTTAAAATAGTTGATCTTATTTGTCAGTAGAACTTCAAAAGAAGAAACAATGATTTAGATAAATCTAAATCAATCTCTCTTTCTATTGTATTTCCCTTGTTCTTTGTCTTTTAAAACTCCTTGACCTCTCCCCAGTTTCCCACTGGTCTTATTCACAGAAAGTCTTAGAGACCCTGTGAGTGTTTCCTGTACTCTCTCTCCTGCCAGTCATTGACTTTTAAGTGTCATCTAAATTACCAAACAGAATGTATGTTTGTAAGGACAAAATGTAATTCTTCATCAGGATCTTGTTTTTCATAGCCATGCTATGGACTATTTTGTTGGGAAGAGAAAATACTTGATTTCAGAAGTGACCAAGATAGATTCCTATAAGAAAGGAAACATGGAGGCCGACACATTGCCTCTTTCCTGAATTGCTTTCACGGGATTTTAAATAAGTTCCTGTTTTAGTTGAGTGACTTGGCAGGCATCCATGAGGTGCTGGGTAAGTTTACAACTCCCTTCATGTATATTTCCATTCACTTTTCCACAGCAATCCTATGAGCCAGGCTGGACAGGGTCTTAAATTCCTATTGTACAAATGAGCAAATTGAGGGAGAGTGTCTTGCTGAAGGGCAGGTGGGCAGGCAGCTGCTGAGTGTGTGTGTGTTTGTGTGTGGTGGGGGGGGGGGTTGATACTCAACATCTAGCCTTCCTGTTTCAGTACTTACTCTATGATTCTAATCTAGACACCAAAATGACCTCTACAGTTTGCCACAAGTTTACTAAAGGTTATGTGTTACTATTATTGCTACAGTTTGCACCAGGAGCTCCGCAGAAAAAGATACTACTAACACGAATCTCAAACATTCAATTTTCAATGGCTGTTCCTAAAGGTAGACAAACTCTTTCTTCTAGAAGTGTACAGATGTTAAATGGCAAAAAATAAAGGCATATGCATAACTTAAATGACATTTGATTTAAGAGGAGTGCAATATGGCTGGATATAAACTGATGTATAATTTAAATTCAGGGAATAAAAGAAAAAATATTTTCTAAAAGTAGTTATAAAAGAAAAATACCATCTTGACCACTCTAAAGAGAGTAAGTGTCTTAATGATACAAGAACTAAGCAAATTGCCAGTGTGTGTGTGACAGTGTGAGCATGTGTGTGTGTGTGTTTGTGGATATATAAGATTTGCCAGGTTTTTGCCAGTGGTGCTAACTAGGAGAGTTGTTGAGCAATCACAGTGAGGGTTCCAGAGATCCACAGCTGGAATCTGTGCAGGTGCAGCTTTCTGGTCGCTGGCCAGCATTATTTTGCAATACTGCTGGCAGTAACCACTTTTAAATAGAAACATGATTGCACTTTATTTTAATATTTCTCCCTTCTATTTTTTCCCCCGTACTGTAAATCAACCCTTCTCTGAGCATAAAGTCCTTGCCAAGGTTTCCGGTGTGAAGCCCACTGGGTTGAGGCTGTTTTCAGTGCTTAGAAACACACTAAGTTTACGGCAGTTGGTTTAGTTCACATGCCTGAGTGAGAAAATATTAACCACACAAAGCAAACTCTTCTTGGGCTTTTTGACATTTTTGCAGATAAACTGTTTCACTACTCCCAAGACCATGGCAGGTAGCAGGTCACTATGTGACCAAATTAAGACCAGCCTCTTTCTTCTGGTTTGGTCTCTTGCCTTGTAGGTTCTGGGAGGATTCTATGATAAATGAAGTCATTGGGAATCAAACAGATCCCTCTTCAGAACAGTAATTAAAGTTTACTTTACACGTAGGTAACACTCAGTGTCGGACACTATTCTAAAGACTTTATACGTATATTGATTCATTTAATCTTCATACCAACTCTATGAGGAAGGTACTATTATTATGTGATTCTACAAATGAGGAAACTGAGAGACACAAAAGTAATTTGCCCAAGGTCACACAGATAGTGGAGAAGCCAGGATTTGAACACAGAGAATCCAGTATTAGAGTTTGTCTTCTTAACCACTTGGCTATACAGCGTTCCATCTTGGAAATTTGAGGCTGCCTCTTTTCGTATGGAGCCAAGATCTGCTTCCCCACTCTCTTCCTGTGCTATTTGTGTACATATTTGTCTCCTCAACTGGACTTGGGGCTTTCTAAGGGTAAGAGATAAGTTTTTAATCTCTGTGTCTATCCTTGCCATCCAGAACTGACTTTTTCATAATAAGTGTTCCACACAAGATAATAAGTATTCCACACAAAGCAGACATTTCAAGAATTTGAAAAAAATTATGTACCAAAATGTTTGATAATGGTACAGAAGATCAAAATAATTAAGAGATTTGTTTTAAAGCCTTAAAGTGCAGTAAATTCAGCATAAAGAGAGTTATCCAGGGTGTTAATTGACAGCACATTTTCCCACAGGACCAGGGCTCAAGTAAAATTTCTTGTCTGGTCTTAAACAGACCTCATCAAACTCTGTATTCTTTGTGTCACAAATACAAGAAAATTATTTCTATGCGGGAGGAAGCATCCTTAGCATTTTCCCTTGGTATTGGACAATGCAGTTCTTGTTTTTGAAGTAACCTCTGTCTTCAGCAAGTTCCCTTGAGGCTTGGCTTTGCCTAATAAATTCATCTTCACTTAGTTCTTTGGAATGCTTACTATAAGCCCAAATGACCCATAACTGGTAATATATTTTACAAAGCACCTAGTTCTTGCTCCTGGTTCTTTGACCTTAGGAATAAACTGACATGATTTTCTTACTGATTGTAGCTGGATGGTGATTTTATAAAGAGCTCATCAGACCTGCCCTATGCTTGTAAGCCATTTAAATGCCAAACCTCTGTTAGAACCAATTTCTCTTATTTTTGTGTAAAGTTTATAATTGTAAAATACTCATCAAAAAGTAAGGTTTAAATGCAGAAAGTTTTACTTAATACTACAGAAGTCAAAGCAATGAATTAGGAGTTAAGAGGTAGTGATTTTCGTCTCACACTTTCCAGTGATTAGCTATGTGACTAGCTGGGTGACCCTGAGGAAATCATAATGGGGTAATTTTCCTTATTAACAAAACCAGAGAGTGAAATTAGATAATATCTTTCCAATTCTTTTAATCTAGTCTCCAAGTTACAATAAACCCCTCCTCCTTGAATTCTTATCACTACCACTTTCCACCAAAGATCTTTACAGTGAGAAATACAAATTTTGATCTGTTCTTTTGGTCAGTAAAGAATGACAGCCTTGCAGCTGAAGAGTTTGTTGAAACTTTCAGGAAGGAGTTGATTGGTGTCACATGTGCAAATTTACATTCTACATTGTACATTTCAGAGCCGCATAAGCTGACCTGAGAATTAAAAGTTACGAAAAGTTTCCTTTCTCTACTGGTGACTTTTTGAATGATCCCAACATTGCTTGCATGCTCGTGGTCCCTAAGGAGCCTTCTGACTTGACTCTGTTTCTTTGCAGTTGTAGTAATATCACTCTTCTGCCTGCAAACTGACGCTACTGACCTTCACATGTTCTCCAAATCTTTGCTACTCAAAGTGTGACTGTAGACCAGCAGCATCAGCCTCACCTGGGAGCATGTTAGGAAAGGTGACCTACAGAATCAGAAACTGAAGTTTAACAAGATCCCCAGGTGATTTGTATGCACATTAATATGTGAGATGGACGCTCTAGATCTCTGATTGCTGAAAGTTCCTCTCTCTTAAAATCTCAGAGTGTTCTGTTTAATGTAGTGCTACCTGAATCAAAACATACTGATACACTAGAAACGCAGATCCTTGTGGTTAATTCCTTCACTCAAACAGTGAGTGTGTGGTGGGGAGAGGAGGTGTAGCTTGATTTTCAGCACATCCTAGGATGCTAGTTTCTCAAGCTGGCACAGGCCCACAGCAAAATTTGGGCTTTGATGCATTAGGAATTAATCGACTCAAGTTGCACAAAGAGAAGCATATCCAAGCAAGTGCAATTGTGTAGGCAAGCTGTGTGCGAGAGGGTCAATGACCTGATCCAGTGCTTTACAGCGAAGATTAGAGCTGAAGCACCAATCGGAATTTATGTGGCAATTAAAAACCATTCTCACTCCTCCCCCCATGTCGTAAAACGTTTGGTTGTTTATCAACTAACCTTGTAGGGTATTATTATGTTCCCTCTCTTGTGATCCATCAGGCGCGTTCTGACTCCTGTGCTGAATGAGGAAAGAACAATGGGAAAGCTGCTCTGTAGCTAATGGGGTCCTTTCTTTGGTGTCCTCTTGCCTCCAGTTCCAGATTTATCTTTCCTTTCCTTTTTATCATCACGTTGCCTGATACTCAGTCTCTCCTTGCTGCTTCTGAGCCCTGAACCTAGCTGTCAAGTGTCTGGTGCTTGCTTTTTCTCTCCTACTCCTCATCTTCCTTCCCTCCTAAAACCCACTCTCCATTTTCTCTCAAATTGTGTCATGTTAAATGATTCACAAGACTTGACAGTCTCTTTCCTCTGGAATATCTGAATTTTAGCAACAAAATCCTGTCTTTCTCCAAGTAATTGTCTCTGCTGGAGTCCTTCAAACATCAATACAGGTGAGTGGAGGAGGAGACAATATTGAAAGCAGCCTGTGCTGCCTCTAAAACTCTTGGCCTGGATGTTACCTGTTTGTACTCCATCCGAGGGTCTCATGGGGAAGTTGGTGGGGAACCTTGGTGGGGAAGCTAGCCTCCCAGGAAACTGGTGAATGAGGCTGAGAAGCCGCTCAGAGGCCCACAGGGGTGGACCGCTCTCCCTCTGACCGCTGCTGAGGCTCGCCTGACATAAGTATTTGTTATTTCCATTCACAACCTAGAGATGGTTGGTGTGTGCTTCTTCCTTTGTTCACAGCAGGAGAAGGGCTCCGGGGTCTGGTGAAAGACTTTTTGTGCGGGCAGTGTGTTGACATGTGCTGCTCCTTGGTCGGGACTCTGGGGTTCATGGAAACAGGCCTTGTCTGCCTTTGCTCTACAAAGCCATGTTGCCTCCAGTAAGTTTGTAACCTTGTGTAGATTAATTGGGATCTCAGTCTAATCTTACAGTGAAGCTGTTTGTGGCTTCTGCCTGCCGTCCTCTGGCCCATCTGAAGTGCTAAAGTCTTTAGTCTTGAAAGAGAACTCTTCAGCCTTGTGTGTGATAAATTTCTAAAATGCCCACATAGTTAAAAGATAATTGATGTTTATGGAGCAATTATACTATGTTGAGTAATATCTGAATTATTTGACACAGATACCGTATGAAGCAAGTACTACCTTTCTTACTTTATAACTAAAGAAACTGAGAGAGATTTAAAATTTTGCCTGGAATCACAGGGCATGGTGGAGTGGTTTTTCTCAGCCACATTGTTTCGCTGCAAAGTTCATGCTCTAAAAATCTATGCCACTCAAATAACAATATGGTTTAATGCATGTTTTCTCTGTTAGTGTAGAATACTTTCTTCTGATTACACTAGTTATGATTATACAAGTTACATTAACACATGACAACAAAAATTCTTTTTTTATATTGAAGTAGATAGTCAGTTACAATGTGTCAATTTCTGGTGTACAGCATAATGTCCCAGTCATGCATATTTGTGTGTGTGTGTGTGTGTATATATATATATATATATATATATTCATTTTCATATACTTTTTCATTAAAGGCTATTGCAAGATACTGAATATAGGTCCCAGTGCTATACAGAAGAAATTTGTTGTTTATCTATTTTTGTATAGTGATTAACCTTTGCAAATCTCAAACTCCCAAATTTATCCATTCCCATACCCTTTCCCCTGGTAACCATAAAATAATTTACTACTTTTGCAAGTCTGTTTCTGTTTTGTAGATGAGTTAGTTCATTAGTGTCCTCTTTTTGTCTTTTCTTTTTTTTAGATTCCACATATGACTGATTTCTTTCTTTCTTTCTTTCTTTCTTTCTTTCTTTCTTTCTTTCTTTCTTTCTTTCTTTCTTTCTTTCTTGCTTTCTGGCTTATTTCACTTAGAATGATGATCTCCAGGTCCATCCATGTTGCTGCAAATGTCATTATTTTATTCTTTTTAATGGCTGAGTCATATTCCATTGTATAAATATACCACAACTTCTTTATTTAGTCATCTGTCGATGGGCATTTAGGTTGTTCCCAAGTCTTGGCTGTTGTATATAGTGCTGCTGCAAACATTGCAGTGCATGTAGCTTTTCAAAATAGAGTTCCCTCTGGATATATGCCCAGGAGTGGGATTGCTGGATCATACGGTAAGTCTATTTTTAGTTTTTTGAGGAATTTCTGTACTATTTTCCATTATGGCTGCACCAAACTACATTCCCACCAGCAGTGTAGGAGGGTTCCTTTTTCTCCACAGCCTCTCCTGCGTTTATCATTTGAGGACTTTTGAATGATGGCCATTCTGACTGGTGTGAGGTGATACCTCTTTGTAGTTTTGATTTGCGTTTCTCTGAAAATCATTGATCATTTTTTCATGCACCTACTGGCCATTTGTATGTCTTTACGACAACAAGAATTTTTAGTTCACATTATTTCAGCTCTCTCCAGGGTCTGTCCTCATTCAGTTCTTCACCTGCTCACCTCTGGTATGAAAAGTTATCAAGAAGGTGGCTTATGCTGTGAGGAACCCTTTCCTTGCTCTTTCTTGTTTTTATTTTTGTAAGCAGTTATACCCTTCATCCAAGACTAATAATGTAGTTTATTTTAAATGATTCATTTGGCTTGGGGACTACTTGAATATTTTTATTGGATACGTTTCTTAATAAACACATTTAAAGGAAACAAAGGATCTACTTTGTCCATTCAAAAAATATTTGAGTTTCTACTTTTTTTTTGGTAAGGCCCCGTGTTGTGAGATACGGGGCATGTGATGTTCAGTCCAAAGTTCTGTGGCCAGGTGTGATGGTTAGTTTGATGTGTCAACCTGACTGGGCCACAGGGTGTGTGGCCCCCTGTGTCTGTGAGGGTGTTTTTGCATGAGATTAACTATTTGAATCAGTAGACTGAGTAAAGCAATAGCACCCCTAATGTGGGTGGGTCTCACCCAGTTAATTGAAGACCTGCTACTGCCTGGCTGAGGTGAACCTCGGTCTTTTCCTGCCTTTGGATTCAAACTGAAAATGGAAACATTGGCTCTTCTTAGGTTTTGAGCCTGACAGCTTTTGGTCTGAAACTACACCGTTGGCTTTCTGGGTCTCCATCTTGCAAATGCAGCTCTTGCGGCTTTTCAGCCTCCATACTCACATGAACCAATTTCTTATAATGAATTTCTCTCTGTGTATACATGCAGGTATATCTCAGAGACGTTGCAGGTTCAGTTCTGGACTACTGCAATAAAGCAAATATCGCAGTAATGTGAGTGACATGAATTTGGCTTTTCCAGTGCATATAAAAGCTGTGTTTACACTCTACTATGGTCTATTAAGTGTGCAATAGCATTATGTCTAAAGAACAATGTATATAACCTTAATTAAAAATATTTTATTGCTAAAAAAAAATGCTAGCTACCATCTGAGCCTTCAGCGAGTTGTAGTATTCTTTTTGTTGGTGGAGGTTTTGAAAAAGTTTCAAGAATTACCAAAATATAACATAGAGACACGAAGTGAGAACCGCTGTTGGAAAAATGACACTGACAGACTTGCTTGACGTAGCATTGCCACAAAACTTCAATCTGTAAAAACATGCAGTGTTTGTGAAGTGTAATAAAGCAAAATGCAATCAAATGAGGTGTGCCTATATATACACATATATATATTCTCCTGTTGGTTCTGTTCTCCTGAGAACCCTTGCTAATACACCAGGTGATACCAAACACAACTTTTAAACACATCTCTTTCTTTTGTTTCCCCCAGTTTTGGGAGAAATAATTGACATACATCTCTGTAGAAGTTTAAAGTGTACAGCATGATTGTTTGCTTTACATACATTGTGAAATGAGTACCACAATAGGCTGAGCCAACATCTGTCTCATTTGGATAGAATAACAAGAGAAGAAAACGATTATCCTTGTGGTGAGAACTCTTAGAGTGTACTCTCTTAACAACTTTCCTGTGTACTGTACAGCAGTGTTAACTGTAGCCACCATGTTACACGTCACATCCCTAGTGCTTGTTCATCTTGTAACTGGAAGTCTGCACCTTTTGATTACCTTCCTCCAATCCTCGCTTCCCTCACCACACCTCTGGGAACTGCAATTCTGATCTCTTTCTCTATGAGCTTGGCGCTTTTGTTTTGTTTTGTTTTTTCTTTCTGTGGGAAGTATCTGCACTTGGAAGATAGATGAGATGAATTCCAGTAGGTTTTGTTTAATGAATCCTATAGATATAAGTCACTGACTAAATCAGTCTGAGGAAAAGTATGATATCAATAATGGTTGGCCAGACTTCAATCAATCCATTGGACAAAAACCTCTTCTTAGGGACTTTTTGTGAGAGTTGTGACAAGTCTGAAAATGGAATACAGTATTTCCATTGTTTTATGAGCTTCAAAAGAAAGGAAGATGTTAAATGCCAACTGCCAGGCCCCAGAGGAACAGTTACTGTTGACTAACTGATTGCGCGGCCAAGTCCTCTTTTGGTTGGGAGAGAGAATTTCATATGCCTCTGTGTGTGGCTGTGGCAGGCTTTCTCTATAAGAAATACAGAAAAGGAAATGCTGTGTTTCTTACGGGTTGGGAGGTTGATGTTTCTAATAAACATAGGCTCTTCCCTCTCAGAATCTTTAATCTCATTCTGGTATTTTTTTTTAATTGAGTGGGATTCACATAATACAATGTTAACCATTTTAAAGTAAACAATCCGGTGGTATTTGGTATATTCACAATGTAGTGTGACCATCATCTCTGTCCAGTTCTGAGCATTTTCATCACCCCAAATGGAAGTCCTGTACACCTTAAACAATAGCTTCTTGTTCCTTCCTCCTTCCCATAGCCCTATTCTAATGTGGCTTTTAGATAATTCTCTTTTTACAAGGAAAAATGATCAGAATAGAATTCAAGTAGAATAATTGAAGGATTAAATTCAACTTATGGGTGGTTTCAACATTTATCATGCATGCTTATGGAATTCTTGGATAAAGAAATAAATCCATATGTGAATCCAACACTCTTCACATCATGGGAAGATGTGAGCTTTTGAGAATTTCTCAACAACCCCTGGTAAGACAGGCAGGCTTCAGTTGGAACAGCTCTGTCAAGTTCTCCCAAGATGAAAACACGGGGAGCAATACCCTTTTGGCCCCCCGCCGTTGGCCGTATTGCGGCTGTCAGACAAGCCGGCACCCTGCACACAAGCTTCAGCATCGAATCCGGCTGCTTTCCAGCCCTTTGGCTTTTGATTAATACAGAACCGACAGAGCTGGTAGTGGATTCTGTGTGAGGGCTGCTTTCTGTTTCTGACAGACACCTCCCACGGTCTTTTCTCCTTAGCCATCGGATTTCTGAGCTGAGTTTTGGTTCACTATCTGTGTGTCTCTCTTTTCTCAGTTTTAAATATTCTTTTCAAAACCATCAGACATTTGACTGCAGAAAGTCACAGGCCTTTAAATACACGTGGGTGCTTGAATATGATGAAGTCATTGCTCCATTTCCAAGTTGAAGTGGTTGGGAATAGATGAGGGATGTCCTTTTATTTGCCGCATTATTCACCCTAAGTGTTAGGGGCACTTTGTGGTTAGCGGCAGTTTTCATAGAAAAAGAGGAAGAATGTTGTCGGGAAGTGGGAAGTGCCCACTCCAGAAAACTGTTTCTTGAAGGTTAGCGGGGGAAGCAAGTTTTCGTCACAGGCCTGTGGGATGGACTTGTAACTCCTGATCCTCTCTGCTGAGATGTACATTAAACCCATCCATCTCACAGTGGTGTTTGGTCAGGGCAGGGCAGGTTCCTGCCTTGTAGGGCTGCGCATGTTGTACACTCTGCATCTCAAGAGAGAATTGATGTCAGTAGATTTGAAAACCACTAAAGGTATTTATAGTCCATCCCTTAAGCAATTGAAATCTCCCTTGTAATTTCAGTCTGGCTGTTTTGGTTCTGCTCTCTGGGAAGAGTAAGGCAAATGGTTCTTCTTCATTGCCAGTCTTTCAGACGTAGGAAGGTGGAAGTCACGTCCTCTGAGGTCTCCTGCTGGTGTGGCCTAAGCGGTGAGGATGGAAGAAGGACCACTTCCCTCACTGCTGTTCTCCTAGGGCCACTTAGGGCGGCATGGCCTTCATCTTAGCCACATCTGGTGTTGACTCACCCCTACTGGGTAGTCAAGTGGAACTTAAAAATCTTTGTTTCAGTGTGTATTGATAGTGATATTTCTGGCTTTTCCATGGTATTTTACAGTTTACAAAATACTTTCATACATTTCATTTGATATCAACAGTAATTCTGAGGCAAGAAGTATGGTTATTATTGTACGCATCTTATCAACAAGGAAGCTATGAGAACTTAGATGGCTTGGTCAGTATCAGCCGCATATCCAGTGCTAAAAGAAAACGGTCTTTGTGAGTCTCTAACTTTTTAAAAAAAATCATCAATCTGGCTTAGGAAACTATTGTTCAGGTTAGGTTCCCCCATCTTGCACTTGTCCATTTGATTTTCTGGAACTAAAAATACCTTATTGGGTTTTAATGACAATAATTTTGCGAGGGGATAACAGCAAGGAAACAGATCTGTATTTTCCAGCATCTGCCTTAAAATTTAATTGAGGGAAAAACAATATTTGTCTATCTCTAGTATTTGTTCTTATTCTATTTACTGAGATTGCAAGATTGCAACAAAGGTGGCACACTGTAACTGTAGGTCCTTTTCTTCTTCTTTTAATCTGGGCACTTGAACTTATTTAAATAATTGATGGACTCACTTTCATTTCCTTCCTTTGTGTTTTCATTTCTTTCCATCCAGGTTTGTTCTACCTTTTTGAATTTAAAAGTATCATCTGCATTAAAAGACACTAGCTGTGACACCTCTTACCAAATACCTCGTATTCCTGCAGAATTCCACTTTTGTTTCCCTCCTTTTCCCCTTCATTCCAATCACTCTCATGATACTCTCACCATCACATTCATGGCTTTTCATATAAGCGTATATTTTCCTTCCATACAGTATGTAATTATAATACTTAACTACATTCAAATGTGACAACGTACCAAGTACATTATGATAACAAGCATAGGTACATAGGAAAAAGCCAAAGCTTTAAGAATTTTAGGGTGGTTTTAGGATTATTATAGGATTGAACATTTATGTTGTTAGGTGAAACAGTAGAGAAATTGGGAGGGTTTTTAGTCTCATTTTAAAAATAATTCACTTGGTGTGATTCGGAAGAAAATTGAGATGATAAAAGATCATCCTGAGATGATAAAAGGTCACCTGTGGGAAAACTATTTGCTGTATTTGGAGACTGAAGATAAGTCTTAAAGAACAAAAGGCCATGCTTTCAGGCGCTTGGATTTAAACTCTAGCTTCTAAATTTGGGGCAAAACTGAAACTCTGAAGTTTGTTTTGGCTCCAGAAATGTTCAGTTTTGCAAAGTCTGTGGGTTTCTTGTTGTCTACCTCTAACTTCCACATCCATTACAAGAAAAGGAGAGGAGCATTTTGTTGTATTCTTACCTTGACTGACTAATTTAGGAAAAAATGTGAATTCCTCAGAAAAGAATGAATACTCCTGAGTTAAGGGAGGATATCGTTGCAAATGTCGCTACCAAAAATTGAGGACGTGAAATTTTATGTGGATAAATGGCTGCACATCAACAGTCTGCATCGCAAGAGTGGTTCCATGAGACACCCTGAGTTCTTGTGTGGAATATTGCGTTCCTTTTAGATGAGCCCGAGCAGTTTCTTGCTTTAATGTTTTGTTTAATGTGGCTGATAATTGGTGGAAAGCTCTTAAAATCAAAGCATCTACTACTTGAAAATGGTCTTCTATTGTAAATATACTTTATGACAGATATACTTTACAAGGTAGGTGCAGTTTGATTAATCAACTTAAATGCTTCACTTACTCCTTAGAGAAATCAGAGCAGATGTGGAAATGGCTTCAGTCTGTGCCCTTTTCCATAGTTAAGGCGACTGCACTGTAACACTGTAATGGATTTCGTTCTCTTGAAGTGTTTGTGTCATGCATCTCTACTCAGGGCTTCCAACAGACTTGACATCTCTATTAAGAGAGGAAGTCAAAATGCAGCAAACTGAAAACAAATGACAATAATAGAGAATGATAATAGTGAAGAAAAATAGGCCACATTTTGAGTTCTTATTTTAAAAAAATGTTCTTATAAAACAAATTCAGAGAATGCCTGTGATACAATCCTTGCAGGTCTGGTGGCTGCCTTTGGCCCAGGGGAAGAGCACAGCCTCTCACAAGACGGGGAGGAGAGGAGGATGGTGGTGCAGGTGACCTTGTCTGTAAGCAGCAAACCGCCTTGATAATAGTGTGTGCGGCATTCACTTGGAATTTTGCTTGAAGAACACATGTAATATGTACTTTCTCTCTCAGAATTTTGTTTTTTTTTTTACAAGAAAAGTCAAAATGCCGCAGTGCTGTGAAAGGAGAAAAACACAGTGTAAATAAAATTCTCTAATTCTGGGGAAGCCATTGTCCATTTATCTCCACTTAGACATCCTGACTAGCTCACAAGCCTCTGCTTCTTCATAATTCTACTAATGACTCAGGTTTCCTCCAGCCCTTCCCTCTCCCTCACCTCCTGCTTCTGATGGCTATTGATTCCTTTCTCCATAATGCATCGGAGTGGTATCCAGTAGGACATTCTAATTTGATGCGGAATCTGAGCAGTCATGCTTCAGGGACTTCCCTGTACACGTCCCTTACTTGCTCTGCTCCCTCTCTCCCCGCTTTGCCCCAGATTTGTATTTACAGGAGCTCATGGGCCCTTCTGCAAGCTGCTTCCACTCCCTCACCCCTTTATCGCTGCAAGTACTGCCACACTGTTCGTTTCAAACGACGCTTGGAGGCCAGTTTGCTGGAGTGTGCAGCAAGTTGAATTGCCTCTGCTTCCTGCCATTCGTGTGACAGATAGTGCCATAAAGTGGATGTGACGCGGTTATTAGGCTGCGATTCGGTGCACACTGAGCTGTATTGATTGGTGTTGGTTCAGTGCTTGCTACACATTTTATCAATTGACCTTCCAGATTGTGTCCAGCCTTTGCTTCTTTTACCTCTGATTCTACTTTATCTCTACTTTTGTGGCTCCTAATTTTCCTTTGGTTGATTTCTCCTGGTATTTCTTTAGTTTTCCATTACCCAGACAGGCTTTTCTAATGAAACCATATTTTCCCCTCAGCACACTTATTTACTTATTTATTTATTTAGCTGGGTTGGCCTTCATTATTCTGACCTATCACTTCTGTCCTTTGAGTTCCCAGGTTCTAAAATATTTCTGAGGGCACACTGAAGAACTTTTCCAGAACTTTCCAGGCCCTCAGACTGACTGTCAGGGCTCAGCAGAGGGTGATTTGCTTGCATCAGTCTGTAGCTGATAACAGGGCACCGAGGAAGGGAAGGGAGGGAAGGAGGATGGAGAGCTCTAGCTGCAGTTGCTCTCCATGACAGGCAGCAGGCAGCTGGTGTTCTCTGAGCAAGGCCACCTTTCCGTTTTTGAAGTTCGTTCTTTTTTATTGTTGTTGTTGTTCTGGGAAGATCCTTTTCTTCAAATGTTTATACAAAAATATTAGATAATTAAACAAAGGTAGATGTGGAAAGTAAGAACTTTGGCTGCAGGTGGGGGGAAGGAGGACATGAAGAAAAAGGTAGAGGGTAGGAAATGAGAAAGGAGAAAATGTACAGAAAATGACAAGAGAAGAAGGGGCAAAGTTATTTGAGAAGGTGGAGAACAGAGACAGATGTGCTGCCTGTGTAGGAGGCTTAATGGATTTGTGTTATGAATGGATATAAATATATGTATATATGTGTATATATATACATAAAGAAGGTATTGGGGTGACAGTGAAGGTGAAGAGGGGAGAGGCTGACAAAGTAAATGTTAGAAGAATTAAATTAACATATTTTTATAGATTGTGAACCCATCAGGAAGAGTAAACGTTTAATACACTGCTGAGTACCTTGTCAAGTGCTGTATAATTAATAATAATTACAGATGCTATTGTAAAAAAAAATCACAGGAAAATTTGTGTTCCTTGAGCAACTGTGTTGTGACACTGAATTGTCTTTGAACAGCAATTTTCCAAGAGTTTGCTTCTTAGGTTTGTTGCTTTTTATTTCCCATAGAAGCAGGAGTTAAATAAAATCTGTGACCACCTTTTGTCTTGGACATGAAGCAGACCTTGTTTGACCATTTTGTTTGAAAGAATCTGAGATTTTTAGTGATGGTTTTTGTTTAACAGGAACCATGTTGGTTGTGCAAAGCAATTGCCATCTGAATACTTTTTACTGGCCCAAATGCAACTAATACATCTTTTGAAGACCCACATCTGCTCATCAGAAATTAATTTCTGAGTCAAAATTGCTGAGTACCAACCTCAACACAGTGGAAGAGGAGTGCACGTCCTGAAGCTGAAGTGTGTTTTGTTTTGTTAGGAAGCACTTCCGACTAAGACTGAAAGTAGTCCAGGGAGAAAGGCAGTGTGCCTTGTGTCTGTCACAACACCATACATACCTGAAGCTTTTATTTTTCAATGACCAGTCTAGCTGTATTTGTAAAAACATATATTTTTCTAGTCCTTCATAATGTCCCTATGAAGTGGTTAAGAGAGAGTCCCTACTTTATTAATTGAGAGAACTTTAACCTCCTGTCTCGCTGAGTATTCCATATCAAGGGGTCCACATGGGAAGCTGGAACATCATTGGATGACACAGGTATTTCCTAGTGTTTTGGGGGATTAGGGGAATCCTTGGGGTCTGTAGGCCCAGAACACCTTCTCAGTGTACTCATGCTTGGGACAGAAATGGTTAGGGCTACTTCAAGGGTCTTTCTTGACCTGGGCCCTTGGCCAGCTTCTCACTTGGCACTCTCCTTTCCTACGATGGGCATGAAAGAGAGGATTCATTTTATCCCCTTCTTCCAGTTAGCACCTCAAGAAAAGAATGGGGTGGCACCAGCTTTATTCTTGTTCCTGAGTTTGCTTACAACTGCACTCATTTGTTGTGTAGTTTTGTCAATTTGAAGAACTTTTTCATGTCCTTTAAGCCATTCCATTTTTTTTCTAATTAGATTCATTTTATTAATGATAGTTATCCTAATTTCCAGTTCATTCTTGTCTTAGTCTATTCTGGCCGCTATAACATAATAACATACTCTGAGTGCCATAAACAACAAACATTTCTTCTTCATAGTTCTAGAGACTGGAAGTCCAAAATCAGGGTGCTGGTATTGTTGGGTTCTTGGCAAAGGCCTAAACCATTCCGGTTTAGTGTTGGCCATAATGACCTCTTTTGCCCTTGAAACTGCAGACAAACAATCTTTCTTAATGTGTGGGAACATGGATGCCATACCGTTTCCCCCCAGCAGTTTGACTGAGATATAATTAACATATAACATGATATTAGTCCAAGGTGTGCAACATCATAATTTGATGAATGTATATACTGCACATGCCATATTGCTGAACTTGACAATCTGTCATCAGATCTGATTTGTGGAGAGCTGAGGCTTAGCAAAAAATGGTTTAGGACATCTAGGCTGTGTCTTCTTATGCAAAAGTGCCCTGCAAGGGCCGGATCATAGAACATCTGCACCTTGGGAAGGCGCCCACTGACTCACCACAACACACAAGGAGGAGTTTCAAACTTACATGAGTGGCTTGTTTTCACTCAGTCTGGAGAGTCGGGCATATGGGGCTGCTGAGGAGAGGTTAGAGGCTATCATTAACAAGGCCCACCAGGTTTTTCCTTCCTTAAACTGCCACTCCATGTTCAACAACTGGACTCAGCCCTGCTAAGGAACACATGGGATGGCAGTTCAACACTTAGGTCCACGGCCTTCATTCAAACTAGTCTGAGGACTTACAGGCTAAAGGCTTTCTGAAGATCACTCTTCAACTCATTTTAGTCACAAGAAACTTAATCTTGATAAAACTAGATCACCACATGGGTTCTTTCTTGCCTTTATGACCAAAGTCCTCAGGTTCACGTGTGAGCAAATGACTACTAAGTAAGTGTCATTCAGACCAGAGAGTGCGATGTTCTCAAGCTGTAGCTTTTAATTTCACTTACATTTTCTCACCGGGCACTGCAGTGGTTAAAATGGAATTTGGTCAGAGTCATTTCGCAATAATGAGGGAATACTGGTGAAGGCCTGGCTGTTGCTTGCTTTATAGTTGGATCCACATCCCAAGGTATTATTAGAATCTATGGAAGAAAAATAGTCAAAAGACAAATAAAAGAGATTTGTATTTTTCTTTAGTAGTATTAATATAACATTGCTATTGCTCTTTTACATCAAAACTATTTTTTAATAAGTGATAACATGATTACTAGTTAATGCATTTTTATTGCTGAGATAAATAATTCCTTCTATTGTGGTGAGAGCACTCCTGTGGGTTACATTCACTCCAAATATGATATCACAACACTGAAATGGTGGGTTGGAATCCTACTAAGAAAGTTTCTATATCAGTTCTGTAAAGAAAAGACAGATAGTGATAGGCCTCTGAATTCTTTCCAGATCTAGAGAACATCTTTAGTAAATGTGAAGTGGATTCAACAGTAGGATTCAGTATCTTTTGTTTGAAGTCACTGTATTTTGATATTGTATAACATGTCCTGTTGGTAATTGAAAATGCTGTTTAGGAGTTAATTTCACTCGATGCCATGGCTCAAACACACTCATAACATCACAGTTGTTTAAAAACTATGATGCTTTCCCAGGGGTTGTGATGGAGTCCTTAGGTTTTCTTATGGAAGAAATGTAACAGTGCTTCTCACATTGTTTTTGATTTGAAAAAATTATCTCTACAACATAAAGTATTATGGAAGTTAATTTTAGGTGTAACTTGGCAGGCCATGGTGCCCAGATATTTGGTCAAATATTCTGGATGTTTCTGTGAAGGTGTTTTTTGGATGAGATTAACATTTAAAGTGGTGGACGTTGAGTGAGGCTGATTGCCCTCCACAATGTGCGTGGGTCTCATGCCATCAGTTGAAGGCCTTACTAGAACTAAGATTGACCTCTCCCAACTGAAAAGAGGTTCTGCCAGCAGGCTGCCATTGGACTCAGACTGCAACTCTTCCCTGGTTCTCTGTCGTGCCAACCTACTCTGCAGATTTTGGATTGGCACCTCCATGATCGTCCTAGCCAATTTCTTAAAATCAATCTCTTTCTCTATCTCTTCATCCTATTGGTTGTGTTTCTCTGGAGAACACTGACTAATACCAGTATTCTTAGAGCTGAAAAGAAACTTGAAGTCATCTAACCGGCTGCTTTTGTTAATTATGAGGAAAAGTGATGTCCAGAGAAACAAAGTGACTTTCCTCAATGACCCAGCTAAGTAATTGCACTTCCCACACATCATATTTATTGTGTATATGAATAAAGCAACACCCAAAGAAGCAGGTTGTAACAGAATCTATACCTATAGGTGACTATCTAGATTTTTAATAAAAGGACTTCAGTTTTCAGAGGGTAGATTTGAGGAGCAATTAAACAGAGCTTACCACCTAGTACAATTTGCTTGGCTATCCTTAAATTTAGCCTAATAATCAGTGTCTGTCCTTGAGGAAGAGTGAAATATTAGAGAATGTTAACCCACAAAAAACTCTGACCTAATTCAGAAATGCCTTCAATGAAGTTAAAAAAACAATTACTCCAAGTATGTATCTTGGGGAACTGGCTCCATTTCAATTTATTCAGGGTTCTTAAAGCATCTAAAAAAGTATGCTTTAAAATCCCATTTCAATTATCTTTAATAAGATCTACTTGTCTGATATAGATGCAATATGAGAGACAGAGCAAAAAAATACTTTCCTTTCTAAATAATTCTTTCTAAAACAATTATAGTGCATTTTATTTAAGCCACTCCAGGGTGGTGAGTCTTATTTGTCATTTTAACTTCCTTCTGTCTCAGGAAGAACACAGGTATAATATCTCTTGGCTCCTAAATGATTTCTGTAATGAATATCTGATGGTGGAACCTTGTTAATAACACTATGACAAAAAGTATTTTTGCCCTAATCTCAAGGTTATATCTTTGGGAGTAACTTGGCTCTTTTTCGTACATGGTTAATTTTTTTTTACTTTTCATTTTTAAATAACTTTATATGTATAAAACATTGCAAAAATAGTACAAATAATTCCCTTAAACTCTTAATCCAGATTCTCCCAAATGTTAACACATCTGCTTTTTCTCTCTTTCTCTCTGTATTGATTTCTCTCTTTATTTATATGTGTATTTTTTTTCAGGGTAGATTGAGAATAAGTTGCTGACATAAAGCTCCTTTTAACCCTAAACACTTCCTAAAGCAAGGACATTCTCTTACAGAATAAAAGCATGATTATCAAAATCAGGGAATTAACCTTGATGTAGTATTTTAATCTAATCTGTATATTCAAATTTCACCATTTGTCCCACTAATGTTCTTTACAGTAAAAAATAAAAAAAAGCAAAAGGCATTTCTAGTTCAGTATCCAAATGATTAAGTTTTTAAGTTTAACATTTATGACAAGTCAAAGTTTAAAGGTTTGCATGGAAATTAGCAATCTCCCTTCTCCTCTACTCCAATCCTACTTCTCGCAAATACATCAGAATCAACATGAACATGTTTGTTTAGCATTGTCTTTACTCTCACTTATACACATGTGAAGTGTACTTACTGCTTTTTGGTTTTGTGAAAATTAGGAAGTTTACCACATACATTAATACACAGCATGGCTTTTTCATTTAATTGTAGATTAGGAACATCCTTTGAGAAAAACAGATTTATGTAATTCTGTTTTGCTTGTTTTTAAAGTTCTTTTTAATTAAGGTAATACGTGCATATTGTTAAAGGCAAACGAAAGGCTCATAATGAAGAACGCTAGTACTTCCCTCCGCCTGTCTCACTTCTCGTGGAAAACTGCTTCCGCTTATCTTTATCTTACGGATGATTCCATTCCACACCACGAAGGATATCCCTATACTACCATTTCATTCTTCATCATTTTTAGTAGTATTTTATCAAATCCCTTTTATGGTATTTGAGGACCTACCTCTCTCCTCACTGTATTTCCTATACCTACTTTCCAAGTTTTTGATTAAAATATTTTTTGAGTATATATTTTGTAATTATGAAATAACATCATATTTCATGAACTATTGTTCACTGCTAAGTCATATAGTATTTTGTGGCCAAGCTTTTTTTCCTTCTAAAACTTTTTTCCTTGCCGTTTAAAATTGTCTCAAATTTTTTATTTGCTTAATTTGTATGAAACAAATTCTAATTCTTCTCATGCATTCAACAGCTTTTTTTCATCTCTCCAGCAGCTGCTCAATACAGTTATCAGGTGAACTGCTAGATCCTGCATTTTCTCTTTTGGAGCCCTTAATCCACTTGCCCCAGACTAGGCACATTTACTAGGAACTGGTAACATTTCTAGATTCGCTGTACAACTATTGTCTTGGCACATCTGGAGATTATTTTATCCATTCTTTACTGAATTTCCTTTTACCTGGGTCCTCTTTTCCTATTGACCTATTCCCCCATTTTGTTGCTGCACAACTTTCAATAGCTTTCTATACCAGAGTACTTTGCATACAACTTTTTTAGACCTTGCATATCAGTTTATTCTGCTCTCATAGTCAATTGGTTGGCTAGGTATAGAATTTTGGTTGAAAAGTAGTTTCCCACAGAATTCTGAAGTCATTGTTCCCTTGTCTTTTTGCTTCTAATGTTTCTTTTGAAAACTCCAGTGCTGTTTTTATTCCAGATTGTTTGCAAATGATCTATATCTGCTCTCCCAGGAAAGCATTAGATTTTTCTTTTCATCTCTGATGTTCTGAAATGTCATGATTATATATCATACTGTGGTTTATTTTTTATCATTTTTCTGAACTCTCAGTGGGCCTTTTTCAGTCTGGAGAAGCATGTTTTCCAGTCTGGGAAAGCTTAATTTATTATCATTTAAAAATTAACCCCTCTTTTTGCATTTCTTTCTGGAACTCTTGTTAGTTAGATACTAAACTTTCTGGACTGATTGATTGTCTTTTGTGTGTGTATGTGTTTACCTTCTATCTCATATTACACATTTCTCTCTTTTGTTTTATAGTTTGAAATTTTTCCTCAATTATATTTTCAATCCTATTAACTTTTCTATTTCAGCAGTCATTTTTATTTTGTCTTCTTTCCTTTCCGCCTCCCTTCTCCCTTCCTCCCTTCTCCATTCTTCCTTCTCCTTCTTCTTCTCCCCCTTCCTCCTCCTCCCCTCTTTGCTTCTTCCTCCTGATCCTCTTCCTTTTCCTCTTCTTCTAGCACTCTCTTCTTGTTTCATAGATGTGTTTTTTTAATCTTTCAGAGGATAGTAATTTTAGTTTGTTTGTAACTTCACTTTTCACCTACCTTCTGAATTGTTCCTATTTCATTAAAGTTTCTTTCTTTTATGTATTTGCTTTAGCTTGCCTTCCATGTCAGAGCTTTATCTCAATGTCTGGTGATCCTTGGCTGCCTGTTCATGTTAGAGAGTTATGCGGTAGATCAGTGTGCAGAATTTATTGGCTCATGGACTTTATTGTAAGGTGATCAGGGTTTTTTTTTTTTAATTCTTGAGAGTCTATAGAATGTCCATTTCTATTTTCTTGGTCACTCAATTTTTTGATAGACAGATGTTCCAAAATGCCTATATTAGTTATCTATTGCCACATAAAACAGTACCTCAAAACATTGTGGCTTGAAACAACACTTATTACACTGTCTCTGTATGTCGGGAATCTGGGCATGGCTTCCTGGCTCCCTCTGTTTCAGGGTCTGCAAACAACGTGTCAGCTAGGGCTATTGATATCTCAAGACTCCACTGGGGAAGGATCTGCTTCCAAGCTCAATTATGAGGTGGTTGTTAAGATTCAGTCCCTCATGGGTTGTTGGACGGAACACCTCAGTTCTTTGATGTCTGTTGGCTGCCCTGGTTCATGCCACTTGAGTCTCTCTACGTGATGAGTTACTTCATTAAAGCAAGCAGGCCAAGAAGACAAGAAAGAGCAGGCCAGCAAGATGAGAATCACAGTCTTTTATAACCTAGTCTTTCCATTCCTTTTGCCATATTTTATTTATTAGAAGTGAGTCACTGGGTCCAACCGACATACAGGGGAGGCTATTACATAGAGTGTGAGTGCCAGGAGACAGGGGTTATTCGGAACATTTTGGAACGTTGTCAGCCCCAGTGCCCAAGGACTTGTTATCCAGTCTACAGGCATTCTGACAACTGGCTGGAGGGAGGGATTGTCAGGCTTGTGTCACCTTTTCAGTAAACAGATTTAGTCTCTCCTTTTTTTCCATCTAGCAGCTTACTCTTGCTTTTAGTTGTGCCTGATGTTTTCAAGGTGGAGCATTTCTGGTTCAATTTCTTTGGTAAAGAGACTCTTATTCCACTATAAGAATAGGACATGGGCAGCTTCTTTAAAGTATGAGGTGGAAGAGGGAACCTGAGAGTTTAACTTCTTCGTATGCATATTTAAAAAGTCAGCTTCCCTTTTCCTTACCTCCAAACTTAACCTTCATGTTGTGTAATAACGTATTTTCCAACTTCTGAACCTTTTAAAGCTTCTTTGAGGATGAAACAATGTGCTTCTCATTGATACTACCCTCTTGGGGCCCATAGGTTTGTGCTTTCTTTGCTCTGATTTAAGTCAACATTATTCCTGTATCCATTTTCTATCTTTTTAAAATTGGTTGATTCTACTTTGCTGTTGTCTTCTTCCCATTCTCTTTGTCTATGAGGATTTTTACTTTAAAAAAATAATCCTACTTTTGTCATTTTACCAGGGTTTGGGAGATGGTAATAAATACACATGTCTCTATACTCAACCACAATTCTCTCCACAATTCAGTATTAAGAAAGGGTTTCACTTCTCTTTCAACATCCTAAAATGGCACATATACTATATCTCAAGGGAAGTCTTACCCAGTAATCAAAGGTGCTGCTATTGTACTGATATTGGTTGCTATCTAAATATTGAGAACATTGACCTAAGGCAAAATTATTTATTTTTGTGATTCTCACCTATCTTTGCACCACCCTGATGATTTAATTCCTCCTTAGTCTCAGGAATTCATAGACTGTATCTCACATTTCCTAATCTTAGTTTATTTCACCTGCTCTCTTCCAGAGTTCCCATTCTGCAACTTTTTTTTTCTTCTTCTCTATCTCAGATCAAATAACTGAATTATTTAAGTAGTTCTTAGAAAAAGAAAGCCTATTGGTTCATTAGAATATTTGACTGTCAGATGTCAGTGTGAGCAATTAGAAGCTTCAAGTCCTGGCCTAGTCATCTGTTAGTAATATGACCATTTGAAAATCCTCTTAACTTCTTTGTAATCTTTACTTTCCTCATCTTTGAAATTGGGAAACAAGAATAACATCTTCATGGAAAATGTAGGACTACTTCTTGGCATAGTACCTGGAAGATAAGGAAGCATTCAAACAGCAGGAGCAGTCATTGCTGTTACTACCATTATCATTATCAATATTATTGTTAAAGATGGGTGAGGCACCTTCCCTGGGATACTTCATGTTATGAAATATGTTAATGCCAATAAAAATATATTGAAGAGAAAGAGTCCTACACTGATTATTCTATACACCACTAACAGAAAATTAAGTGTCAGAAAGGGGCTTCTGAGCATCTGTTAAGGAGTATTTTGAAGTTATGTTGCTAGGTGCATTTGTGCCTTGAATTATGTCCTCCTGACCTTGACTTTTGGTAATATTTTTTGTCTTGGTATCTTCTTTGCTGATAATAATATAGCAACACTTTAAGATTATTAATTGCATGGTATAGCTTTTTCTGTTATCTTACTGTAAACCTAAGAGTCTCATATCTGTGCTACACATTTAATAATGTGTGTCTTGTAAAGAGAATACGATTGTGTCATTTTTTGATCCAGTCTGGCAATTCCTGTCTTTACTTGGACTGTTTAATCCATTTACATATAATGCGAATATTGTTGAGTGTAAGTCTACCATTTTGCTATTTGTTCCATCTGTTCCTTGGTACGTTGTTCCTCTTTTCTGCATTCTTTCTCATTTCTGTGGCAGGAGCAATTGTCTATGACAACTTTCTATATATCATAACCAGATTCTTGGCACTGTTTGAATTTTTATTTCTTTAAAAAAGCAAAATTTTCTCAGTGATATTATAGTTGCCTTTTACATCACTTAATGAAGCCATTGTTTCAAGCACTATTCTTCCTTAGGAAGAAAGTTATTGTTGATTTCCCACTGACTAGATCTTCATAGTTGTTGACTAGAGAGAAATTCTCCTGTTTCTCCCAGTGTCTATTTAAAGACAATTGCCTTATTCTGAAATCTCAGCTTCAAGTTATTAACCAGGGCCTATGCTGAAGTAAATTTTCTTCCTTTCTTTTTTCCTCTTTCCCCTTCTCTCCTCCCTCCCTTCCCTTCTTCCTTCTTTCCTTCTTCCTTCCTTCCCTCCCCAGAAGGAAGTAGCTTGGAGAGGCCCTATCTCAGTTAATGAGCACCCACTGGAGTCTACCAAATAAAACAAGAATCAACATGTAAAAACAAAGTATTTTGTAATATTCTTGTGGGTTAGATGGAGAAATGTGAGATGGAGAGTAATGAAGTGAGGTGATTTCATAGACAACTCAGCAACTGAATACATAGTTTTGCCAGAGAGATTGATGTCTACCTGGAGAGAGGCCTCTAGCTGAATGCCACTGGGCTTCTATCTCTGTATATCCTATTTACCACATTTTTTTAAATCAGAGAATTCAGTCAATACTTAAAAAAAACATTTTTTTCCTAATCTGTGGGAAGCCTACTTGCACTGTAGGGGAAATCCATAATGCTGGTTTAAAGAAATATTTCCTTGGTAAATACCATGGGGAGTCTTAGGCCCAATACTCAAAAAATACAAGGACTATTTTCCTACCTACCCTCATCTCCTCTCCCATCTGCACCCTTGGATTTTGGGTTCAAGATTCAAAATTATTTCAATAGTTAGGAAAAGAATTCAAAATTGACAAGATAAAATATAAATGGATAGATAACAAATCTGATATTTAAGAAATTAGTTCTGTAAGTATTTTTACGTATGTATGTATCTATATAAAATATGTAGATACATTTATGTACGCACATACTTACAGAATAATGCACATCAGAAATACCTGGCAGTTTCAGATGTAATAAGAACCAAACCTGGGACGCAAGAGTTAAAAACGATTCTAATTAGGTGTTAGACTGCAAACGTAAAAGCATATATAAGGCCATGTAAGAATATCTGGTGATATCTGGATTGGTATAACTGCTCTAGGAATTTTATTTTTTTGCAAATAGAGATTAAATAATGAAGTAAGACTGGGATAGTTAATGCTGTGAAAAGTCTTGTCATACAGAGAACAATTAGGGGAAAATAACAGTGCTCATTATGAACAGAAAATTTTTAGGAGACATGAAAACACTGGAGGCCATATGTGCAATCTTTATATACAAGACAAATGATTTTTTTTCTGTTACTCTGGATGAGAAGTGTTTCTCAGATTTTCCACTGAAGTATCCTTAATGATACTTGTCAAATTTCTTTGAGAACGCATATTTCATTTAAAAATATTATCCAAATGTTACAGTCTGCTTCATCATTTATGTTTGTGTTAGTGTAATGTAAAATGATGGGTTTTCTTTCTTCCCTTCATATCTCCAGGAAAAAGCATTTGTGTTTATTCTGTACCATTCCTGTGTTCTCTGGAGTACACACGTATGCCTGGATATCCATACTACAGGTTGAAATGAGACCAATGGGCAGAAATTCCCAGGAGTATATTTTTCACTTATTCTAAACCCAAATGCCCAAAATATAACTTTATAAATATTGGCTATGTTGTCTTAAAAATAAAAAATCAGAGCCTGAATAGCCACTTTTAAGTTTCTTTGTTTGATTTTGGATCAGTTGTAGGGACTGGGTAATTCCTGAATTCTTTGAGTCGATGATAGCTTTAAGGTTGGAGATTACATTTGGCATCCAGGGAAAGGAAAAATGATCAGAGAAACAAGGAACTTGCAAGATACTCATATCAATTAAATGTTAAATATTAAAATTTTGGATCAAAGGAATGGAATTTTTAGGTTGAAAACAACAGTGGAGACTTCCAGGTAGCCCAGGAAAATGGTTGTTACTAAATCTGAATTTCTCCACATATTCTCCAAAAAAACTATATAGGTCAACAAGAAAAAATATAATCCACAAAACCCATAATGTTAGCCCAACCAGAAGAAAAATAACACCACCAACTTTAAATCATTTTTAAATAGAAAAATGTACTGCAAGTTTCAGCAGAATCAACTGAAACCCCTGACACAAGTGTCTCTGGAGAGGGAGCAGTGTCCCAGTTCTTGCCACCTCTTACTCCAGCCACGTGAGCCGTAAAAGCGGAGGGGATATGGAAGAACTAAAATTAAACCTGGACATTGAAGGCTTTCTTTTAAACTCATGGGTGAAATAAAAAATACAAACAGAAATTATAGAATATCTAAGAAGTAATGATTATTAGGATATTATACCTTAGAATTTATAGGATACATCTGAAGCAGTTAGAGGAAACTTCTTAGAACTAAACACTTTTATCAATAAAAGTGAAATAGTGAAAATAAAGGAACTAAATTCTCAACTGGAAAAGTGAGGAAAAAACAATAAAGTAAATAAAATAAAAAGTCGAAAAAAAAGAGAAATCAGTTACACACAAGTACAGTAAAAAAAATCAAAGAAAACTGACAAAAACAGAAGCAAAAATTAATGAGGGATAGATAAACAGTAGATCTAATAATAAGAACTAATTAATTTATCAAAATTAATTGTTTTGAAAAAATTAATAAATTTAAAGAAACCACCAGCTAACTTAAGGGGAAAAGGGAGAAAGAATATATGTGTACACAAATAAAGAGATGGTAAGGGAGAAATAAACATTGAAATAGAAGAAATTTTCAGAATACTGATACTGTTTTCAGACTTCTAGGCCAATAAATTTGAAAACCCAGATGGGTAATTTTGAAGGATAAGACAATTTAGCAAAATTGGTCTCAAAGAAGAGAGAACATTTAGACCATTTTCTTACTGTAAATAAAGTTCTCAAGGTAGTACCCCACGTGAAATTTGAGACCCAGATAGTTTCACAGTAGATTCTACCAAACTCAGATAGTCTTGATCCTATATAATTTGTTTCAGTTCACATAGAATCTGATGGAAAACTTCCACAGCATGTTATCTAAATCTAGTAAATTTAGTCTCCACACACACATAAAGAAATTTATAAGCCAGTATCACTTATGAATATTAATGCAAAATTCCAAATAAATATTAGCAAACATAGTCTAAATACTACATTAGGAGAATAATGGCATACTTACATTATTTAGTATTAGGAAATCCATTAACATCATAAGCCACATTAACAGATCATTAATGGAAAAATATTCCTCTCCCTACTCCATTGTATAATAACTATCTGAAATTTGCTATTTATTATTTTCTTACTCCAAAATAGATTTACTATATTCATATGTGCATAGTGCTTAGTTTCCTTTAAAAAAAACCAACTTTATTGAATGGTATCATATTTGACATGTTTTCTGCAGCCTGATTTCTTCATTCAGTGTTATATTTATGATAATCATTTATGTTTCTTTGTGTAGGTCTTATTCATTCATTTTCATTGTTGTGTAATCATATGTTATATTTATGTTTCATAATTTATGCATTTTCTATTGATTGGCATTTAAATTATTTCTATTTTCCTACTATTAATATCTTTCTACTTATCTTCATATGCACATATGAAAGAGTTTTTATAAGATGTATTTAAAGAGTGAATTGTTGGATTTTAAGGTAAATGAATCTTAATTTTTACTAGATATTGTCCAAATCCTCCAAACTGAGAATAACAATTTTCTCTTCCACCACAAATGTTGAAGGTGCAAGTTGCTAATATTCTTTCCAGCACTTGATTTTGTCAGATTTTTAATATTTCCAATGTGGTCCATGTGAAGTGGTATCCCATGGTGATTTAAATTTGTATTTTCTTACTGTTAAAGTTTACATTGGTTTCAAATGTTTACTGTCATTCCTATTCTTTCTTTCTTTTTTTAATTGCTTCTTTATTTATTTTGGGAGTATTTTTCTTTTGAGTTATCTTTTTGATTTGAAAAAAAACTGTATATTCTAGACACCAACTCTTTGTCTGTTATATGCAGATTTCTTTCTCAGTTTATAGCATGTCCCTTTATTCTATTTATGGTATTTTTATGTGGTAGAAATTGCTAATTTTGTAATAGTTTAATTTTCAGTATTTTTCTTTGTTGTCATTATTTTGAATCATGTTTTAAAAATTATTCCCTATCTTGAGGTAAAAAATATTCCTTTATTTTCTTCTAAATGTTTTCAATTTTGGCTTTTATGGTTGTGTCTTTAATGTAATTAAATGACTGCAGCATATATATCAGATAAATATTTGATTTTATTTATTCTTTTGAGATAGATTATCAGTGTTCCCAGCTAGCACTATTTATTTATTTATTTAACATTTTTTATTGATTTATAATCATTTTACTATGTTGTGTCAAATTCCAGTGTAGAGCACAATTTTTCAGTTATACATGAACACATATATATTCATTGTCACATTTTTTTCTCTGTGAGCTACCATAAGATCTTGTGTATATTTCTCTGTGCTATACAGTGTAATCTTGCTTATCTATTCTACAATTTTAAAATCCCGTCTATCCTGTCCCACCCTCCACCCCCTTGGCAACCACAAGTTTGTATTCTGTGTCTATGAGTCTGTTTCTGTTTCATATTTATGTTCTTTTTTTTTTTTTAAGATTCCACATATGAGCAATCTCATATGGCATTTTCTTTCTCCTTCTGGCTTACTTCACTTAGAATGACATTCTCCAGGGACATCCATGTTGCTGCAAATGGCGTTATGTGGTCATTTTTTATGGCTGAATAGTATTCCACTGTATAAATATACCGCCACTTCTTTATCCAGTCATCTGTTGATGGACATTTAGGCTGTTTCCATGTCTCAGCTATTGTAAATAGTGCTGCTATGAACATTGGGGTGCAGGTGTCTTTTTGAAGTAGGGATCCTTCTGGATATATGCCCAGGAGCGGGATTCCTGGGTCATATGGTAAGTCTATTCCTAGTCTTTTGAGGAATCTCCATACTGTTTTCCACAGTGGCTGCACCAGACTGCATTCCCACCAGCAGTGTAGGAGAGTTCCCTTTTCTCCACAGCCTGTCCAGCATTTGTCATTTGTGGACTTTTGAATGATGGTCATTCTGACTGGTGTGAGGTGATACCTCATTGTAGTTTTGATTTACATTTCTCTGATAATTAGTGATATTGAGCATTTTTTCATGTGCCTATTGATCATTTGTATGTCTTTCTTGGAGAATTGCTCGTTTAGGTCTTTTGCCCATTTTTGGATTAGGTTGTTTGTTTCTTATTAAGTCATATGAGCTGCTTATATATTCTGGAGATCAAGCCTTTGTCGGTTTCATTTGCAAAAATTTTTTCCCATTCCGTGTGTTGTCATTTTGTTTTACTTATGGTTTCCTTTGCTGTGCAGATGTTTGTGAGTTTCATTAGGTCCCATTTGTTTATTCTTGCTTTTATTTCTATTGCTTGAGTAGACTGTTCTAGGAGAACATTTTTGAGATGTATGTCAGATAATGTTTTGCCTATATTTTCTTATTGGAGGTTTATTGTATCTTATCTTATGTTTAAGTCTTTGATCCATTTTGAGTTGGTTTTTGTGTATGGTGTAAGGGAGTGTTCTAGCTTCATTGCTTTACATGCTGCTGTCCAGTTTTCCCAACACCATTTGCTGAAGAGACTGTCTTTATTCCATTGTATATTCTTGCCTCCTTTGTTGAAAATTAGTTGACCAAAAGTTTGTGGGTTCATTTCTGGGCTCTCTATTCTGTTCCATTGGTCTATATGTCTGTTTTTGTACCAATACCATGCTGTCTTGATGACTGTAGCTCTATAGTATTGTCTGAAGTCTGGGAGAGTTATTCCTCCAGCCTCTTTCTTTCTCTTCAGTAATGCTTTGGCAATTCTAGGTCTTTTGTGGTTCCATATAAATTTTATTATGATTTGTTCTAGTTCTGTGAAATATGTCCTGGGTAATTTGATAGGGATTGCATTAAATCTGTAGATTGCCTTGGGCAGTGTGACCATTTTAGCAATATTGATTCTTCCAATCCAAGAGCATGGGATATCTTTCCATTTTTTAAAGTCTTCTTTAATTTCCTTCATCAATGGTTTATAGTTTTCTGTGTATAAGTCTTTCACCTCCTTGGTTAGATTTATTCCTAGGTATTTTATTACTCTGGGTGCTATTTTAAAGGGGATTATTTCTTTACATTCTTTTTCTGTTGATTCATAACTAGTGTAAAGAAATGCAACTGATTTTTGAACATTAATCTTGTAACTTGCTACCTTGCTGAATTCTTCCATCAGCTCTAGTAGTTTTTGTGTGGACCCCAGCTAGCACTATTTATTGAACAAGCCATCCTTTCTTCATTAATTTGGAATTCCTCTTATGTCACAGATAGACTTTCCACACATGTGTGTTCTTCTAGGTTCTGTATTCTGTTCCATTGGTCTATGTGTCTATTTCTGAGCCAAAGCCTCACTATCTTATTTACTATACCTTAATAACAAGCCTTGGTATTGAAAAGGCAAGTCCCTCCACTTTATTATTATTCTTCAGAATTTTCTTGGCTAATCTTGGTCTTTTGCATGTAATGACTCTTGATTTGTTGCAGCTACAGTGAATTTTCTTTAACCTTCCTTCTACCTTGAGTCACTCCCTCAGAGTTTAGACTCCTAAACTAGAACTTTTAATTGACTAAACTCAGGTCACACACTTGCACTCTAATTACCAAGTATGTGAAGAAGTATTTTCTGCCTTCAGTTTGCCGTGGTAGAAACTGGGGCCCTGCTTTTCAGCTATCCTGGAACTCCATTCAAATAGGAAGATTAGTATTTTGGCTGTCTGCTGTTGCGTGCCAATTTATGCCAAAGCCTAGTGGCTTAAAATAACAATCATTTTATTGTCAGATGATGATTTTGGGGGGCAGAGTTTAGCTAGGTGACTTTTATGTTCCACATGTTATCAGCTAAAGTCGATCAGTGGGGGTACCTGATCAGGTCTGGAGAATCACATGTCTGGTGTCCTGCTGGGAACACCTGGAAAGCTAGGCTCAGCTGGGACTGTTCATTCGTGTCTGCACAGGGCCTCCCCAGCTTGGTGGTCTCAGGGTTTTCATACTTACATGGGTCTTAGGGAGAGAGTGTTCCAAAAGACAGGAAGTAGAAGCTACCAGTTTTTAAAGGCTTTGGCCTGGAAACAAACAGGGTCACTTCTGCTGTTTCTATTAGTCAAAGCAATCAGAGACAGTCCAGGTTCAAAAAGAAAGGACATGGGCTACACCTTTTGATGGGAGGAAAATTAAAGAATTTTCTGCCATCTTTAATCTGCCATAATGAGTTTAGTTGCTGGGCAGCCAAAATGTCTCATGTCCACTAAAATAAGGTCAATTTTCTCATTTCTTTCGGAAATAAAAAGACCATGTTGTATTTTCTTTCAGTGGTCTATCTTAATACCTTGTAAACCTTATCTTGTAGGGCCAAGAGATCAATAATTAAATTCATCAATAAGGGATCTGATACAGGAATGAGTTGAGTGAATGGCTCCAAATAATTTTGGAGTAAGAGGAATTTATCCATAGTATTTGGAATCATTAGAAATTAAGTAAATGTTCTCAGTCTTGTTAGACTTTAATTAAAGACTCATATCTGTCTTGGCTTCGCCACTGCCTGACAGCGTAAATCTTATGTAAGTTATCTGGATCATAGGCTTCTCATTTGAAAATGTGTTTCTTATCATGTATCCTACCTACCAGATGACGCTGTAATGCTGACGTGAAAGTAAAATGTGGTAAAGTATATAAAAGCCTTTTGAAAATTAAAAGAACACTGATTCAAATCATTATATCCTATTAGTAATATTTACATATAAAGCATTTAACTATTGTTTTTTAGATTCCACATATAGGTGAAGTCATGTCTTTTTGTGTCTGACTTATTTCACTAAGCATCATGCCTTCAGGGTCCATCCATGTTGTCACAAATAACAAGATTTCATTCTTAAAAAGAAAAAAAAGAACAAACAAAACAAAACTTACAGTTACGGGGAACAAACTGGTGTTTGCTGGTGGAGAGGGGTGTTGTGAGGAGGGTGACGTAGGTAAAGGGGATCTAGAGGTAAAAACCATCAGTTATAAAATAAGTGGTGTACAGCATGGTGACTATAGTCAGTAACACTATATTGCAAATTTGAAAGTTGCTCTCATCACAAGGAAAAAGATCTTTGTATAATGACAGACTTCCTGTGGTGATCATTATGAAATGTAGACACATGTTGTACACCTGAAACTAATGGAATATATGTTAATTATACTATAGTAAAAAAAAAAGTTTAATTCTGTAAAAGTGAACTACAGTTCCTTAAGTTTTGTGACAAATCATACTGCCAGTTCTGCTGTGGGACTTGTTATCTCCTCAAAGGCAGCCATTTGGAGGTTGAAAGAAGAAAGTTATTTTCATTACAGCTGCATGTGTTCCTGGTACACAAAAACAAAATGATCTATAGACTCAAAAATAAATGTTATTTTGGTTAGCTCATATCAAGGATCAAACTGTCTTCTCCAGTTTCCAGTAGAATTGATCAAAAAATATAAAAATAGATAAAAATTCCTACCTCCACGGAAAAACTAGAAAGAGCGTCATACATGTTTCAGTAATTTTTAAGAATGACCATTCTTCCTGTGAGAGCACGAGGCTTCTGAGAACGCAGTGATTAGAGGACACGTTATTGAAAGTCTGCAGTGGTCTGCAGTGTAGAGGTGTAAAGTCAGGCTGCTTGCCACTGGAGACACAGGAAGACAACTTGGTAGAAACTGCTCAAAAATGGGTGCAGGGCGATTTTACTCGCAGAAAGCTTCCACAGCAGGTATCTGGCCAGATCATGACAAGGCTTTTCCTCTAATGAACAAAGCATAAAAGCCACAAAAGGGAAACTGCAGGAAGAAAGAAAGGGCTTGCCCCTTCCCTCTATCCCCCACCCCCTCAAAACCCACAATAAACTGGAGACTTTAGAATGTTTTGTATTTTCAATTGGAAATTATATCTACTTAAATTTAGAACACAGACATAAAGAAGGAAAGATATGAGATTAGTATATAATACTTGGAAATGTGAAAAATGATTGATACTTCAGAAACTGAAATGAAAGTAGCAAATAGATTATACACTGCATAAAATTGAATTAAGGAAGTAGAATGAAATGTTTGTGATATTCACCCAGTTTTCAAAGGAAAAGGATAAATATATAAAAACGAGTTGGCCTAACATGATATCAAGGTGTTCCAATCTGGGTATAACAGGAATCTGCTAACTAGAGAAATAAGAGAAGGCAGCTTTCTTAAGTTGAAGGAAGTTTTGTATCTGCCAGTTCAAGGGCTCATTGGTGGATAAGATGTACATAAAAAACAGGCTGAACTCTCATCCTGGTAATATTTTTTAAACATAGTAGAAAAAAATCTTACAAGTTTTCAAATGATTGCAATGAACATTCTCATATCAAATATCTCTAGGGCAAAGAATAAAAGTATTAGTGAAGGCTCTTATACCACATGTCCAAATATTAGTAAGATAATCAGAATTAGATTATTAACAAAAAAATTAGAATCAAATGTTTAAAAATTATTTAAAGAGAAGACTAATAAAACTTAAGAAAAACAAGTAATATGTTTTGAACAAAAATCAACTATCTTTGAAGTCATCTTTGGCTGAGAAGTAAATGATGGCAACTAGGATGTCAATAGACAGTTTCATTATTGGTCACTGAAGAGTAGAGTTTCAGATATGATTTTAGCATCCTAAATTAATCTCAAGGAAAATTAAGATAGGCTGGAAGTCTAGGGGAAAAAGAACAAAAACGTTAAGAGTTAATGTAACAAAATAGTTCAAAGGAAGACTAACAATTTTTAAAAATTAAAGTAATAACCACGATATTACCAGTAATGCTAAGTGTCTCAGGAATGGTAGGTAAATGTGTATTTAGTATATACAGATCCTTGGATTAGATTTTAAAGTAAGCTCCACTTAATAGAGAGACTTAAAACCAAATAACTAGAAGTATTTTAAGTAGGAAAATGGGAAAAGATATATCAGGCAAATGGAAAGAAATGAGGTTTAACTCTATTTATAGCCACCGAAATGGATAATAGTTAGGTTTTATTTAAAGGATGCAAGAATGATTTAGTATTTAAAATTTTTAATTTGTATTTTTTTATCGAAGCATAGTTAATTTACAATATTGTATTAGTTTCAGATATACAGCATAGTGATTCAGTACTTTTATAGATTATACTCCATTAAAAATTATTACAAAATGATGGCTATAATTCCCTGTGCTGTCAATATATCTTCATTGCTCTTCTGTTTTATACATAGTAGTTTATACCTCTTAATCCCATACCCATATCTTGCTCTTCACCGTTTCCCTCTCCCCACTGGTATCCACTCGTTTGTTTTCTATATCTGTGAGTCTGTTTCTATTTTGCTATATACATTTGTTTGTTTTATTTTTTGGATTCCACATGCAAGTGATATTATGCAGTATTTGTCTTTCTGTGTTTGACTTATTTCACTAATAGGGTTAGTAATATTCTAATATTCTCTAGGTCTGTCCATGTTGCTGCAAATGGCAGAATTTCATTCTTTTTATGGCTGAGTAATATTCCATTGTGTGTGATATATACACACACACACACCACATCTTCTTTATCCAGTCATCTGTTTATGGACACGGGTTGTTTTCATGTATTGGCTATTGTAAACAGTGCTGCTATAGACATTGGGTTGCATGTATCTTTTCAAATTAGTGTTTTTGTTTTTTTCCAGGTATATTCCCAGGAGTGGAATTGCTGGTAGTGGAATCATATCGTAGTTCTATTTTCAGTATTTTGAGCAACCTCCAATCTGTTTCCCTTGGTGGCTGCACCAATTTACATTCCCACCAACAGTGTACAAGGGTTTCCTTTTTCCCTGCATTCTCACCAACATTTGTGATTTGTAGACTTTTTGATGATAGCCATTCTGACAGGTGTGAGGTGATATCTCATTGTGGTTTTGATTTGCATTTCTCTAATAATTAGTGATGTTGAGCATCTTTTCATGTGCTTATTAACCATCTGTATATCTTCTTTGGAAAAACGTCTGTTTAGGTCTTCTGCTCATTTTTTGATTGGTTTGTTTGCGGGTTTTTTTGATACTGAGTTGTATGAGCTGTTGGATATTATGTTGGATATTAACCACTTGTCGGTCATATCTTTTGCAAATAATTTCTCCCCTTGTCTTTTTGTTTTGTTTATGGTTCCCTGTGCTATACTGAAGCCTTTAAGTTTAATTAGGTCTCATTGGTTTATTTTGCTTTTATTTCTTTCACCTTAGGAGACAGATCTACATAAATATTGCTATGATATATGCCAAAGAGTGTGATCCTCTAACTGCCCCCTAGGCCCTACCTCTGGGGCAAGCCAGTGCAGGCATGCTTCTTAGGAGTGAAGTTCAGGCTTCCTACAGCTCTCCTGGTAGTCTCAGTGGTCCTCCAACCAGCCAAGGGTTGTCTCCCCTTTGTAGGAGCTCAGGACTGGGGTGTCCAGTCTGTGGCTCTTGCTGCTTCCTCCCCAGGGTGGGTCTCTGCCCGAGTATGCTCCCAGTTTCCTCTGAGTTCCCTCCCAGAAGCACAGGTCCCAATCTGATCACTTTTCTCCCCTTTCTACCTGATTTGTGTATCTTTCTTACAGCCTTGGTTATAGAGGCTTTCTGCCAGTTTCCAGTTAGCTTTTAGTGAGAATTGTTCCACATCTAGATGTATTTTTGATGTATTCATAGTGGGAGGTTAGTTCCATGTCCTCCTGCTCAGCCATCTTGATCGTTCTCCCTCTGATTTAGTATTTTTAAACTATTAATATATCAAATTAATTAATCAAAAAGGGGTAACAAAAAGCTTAAGAAGCACCTTAATAGGTTCAAAAAGGCACTAAAAGTCAGTTAACATTCTTCATTAAAAATAAAATCTTAGCAAACTAGATATCTTGATATTAAAAAGCTACACATTTTATAGTAGAAGTCAATGTGATGCATAGTAATGATACAGTCCCAGAGAGTTCAGTAACTGGCAAAGACACCCGCTACTATCATCATTATTTTACATTATTCTGGAGGTTACTAATGCACTGAGGTAGAAAGCCATGGCAATCAAAATGCCTATGGGAAGGGAGAATACAGAATTCTCACAATTATAGGTGGGTTGAGCCAGGAAATTCAAGAAAACAAAATTGATAATCACATTAAAATATAGCTCAGCTATATGGCCAGATTAAAAACACACAGAAATTAGTAACCTCACTAGAAACCTGGAATAAACATTCAGAATATCTAGTGAAAAAATGTAGGCCAAAGAATAACAAATATATAAAACATAGGCAGGAATAAATTAACAAAAAATGTAGCTAAATCAAAAGTTTACTGAATGACAATAAATTTTAATAAGTAGAGTAAAATATTGTGGTGAGGATTTATAGAGAAGCAGTTTCCCTAAATTCATTTCTCATGTGAATATGATTCCAGTAAAAGTCTGAAAATCTAAGCATAATTTTTTAAACAAAATGCTTCCAAATGTATATTGAATAATAAATTGGAAAGAATATTTAAGAAACTTCTGGGAAAAGGGATAAATTTATTATAAGGATGGACTTTTCCTCAAATATTGACATTTTTGTATATATTGAAAATACGAGCTTCTGTGACATTATAATTAAGTAAGCATCTAATTTGCTGAAAATTAAAATAATTTTGGGTTCTTTTCCTGGACTTCAGAAGGAAAAGGGTGCTTTTCTAGTAATTATTGCAACTATAAATATCAAACATTGAAAGTCATCTTCAGGAATGATTTTGTTTATAATAAGAAATAGCAAAAACCAGACTGCTGATCACCAGGAATGTCTCCTACATTTTGCATTTAAAAACACCCTGAGTGAAATGAAAAGTAAAATGACGAAAGGGAAATGTATTTGCAACATATGACAGATGGCTAATATCAACTAATTAATATACATCATTATAAATATCATTAATAATACAAAGTTCACACAAAAATCAATAAAATAACCTCCTTTTAAAAAGAGACTGTTTTATCCCACAAGAGTAGCAAGTGGTCCAAAAGTTCATTTTTATAAGTAATAGAATCAGATTAAATCAAATATAAATGTTTAAAATTTCATTCTATAATTTGAAAATGTGAATATCCAGTTTCGGCAAAGTTATGGAGAAATACATACTTTTCTTTGTATGTTGCTGGTAGCAGCACATATAACAACATATATATGTAATACATATATAAAGTGTATTATATATAATCTCCTTTATGTACATATTTTTATACCCTTTTTTTTTCACCCCATCTAGGAATTTATTGAAAGGAAAGAATAAGAAATGTACAGAAAATGCTTTTTACTTTAAAAATGTCTTTATTAGGTATTTTAAAATTATAATACATTCTTGTTATAATACATAAAATGATACAATATGAAATGCATAGAAGCAAAGTGAATTGTCTTCCCTTGCCTGCTTCCTGCCTACGCCTGTCATTCCGCTGTGGACATCAGTTTTAGTGGTCTGGTATACATCCTTCTACACCTTTTTCCTTGTCCAAATGAGTATATATGGCATATTATGTAAGGGGATTTGGTTGGTTGGTTGTTAGTAAAGACATGGTTTATTTTAATACATGCATTATTCTGTAGTGTCCTTTTTTCACTTATCAATATATTGTAGACATTTCTAGAAGTCAGTAAATACAGATCTGACTTGCTTTTCCAATCCAAAAGCACACAGATATTTTATATGTATTTATTATCGTGATATAGTGATAATACTATAATGATATATATTATGTATGATTATCTTATATACATATAAGATAACTAAATACTTTCTTATCAATCTCTCACACACAAAGCCAATATTTCCCCTGCCTTAAATCAACCCAGGGGCAGGTACCAGGGAACTAAAGACGACCTCTGTGCCCAAGGGCCCACCAGAAGTATTCAAACTAGCCAATTCTAAGCTGTTCACCCTGCTCTGCCTTGCCTTTCCTATAGAAATCCCAACAAAGTCTCTGCGCTTGGCCTTCCCCTCACTGCTGTCTTCTGCCTCCTGACCATCTGGTGCTTCCCGTGTGGCTCTGCATGGCACATAATGACCACCTCTCTGGGACCTGTGAGTGTACAGGCACACCTCAGAAATATTGTGGGTTTGGTTCAGACCACCACAATAAAGCGAGTATCACAGTAAAGCAAGTCACATGAATTTTTTGGTTTCCCAGTGTGTATAAAAGTTATGTTTACATGATGCTGTAGCCTATTAACTGTGCAATAGCATTATGTGAAAAAGAGCAATGTATATGCCTTAATTAAAAAATACTTTGTTGGTAAAAACTGCTATCCATCATCTGAGACTTCACTGAGCTGTAATCTTTTATGCTGGTGGAGGGTCTTGCCTTGATATTAACGGCTGTTGACTGATCAGGGTGGTAGGTTACTGCAGATAGGGGCGGCTGTGGCAATTTCTTAAAGTAGACAATGATGTTGCTGCATCGATTGATACTTCCTTTCACAAACCATTTCTTTGTAGTGTGCAATGCTGTTAGATAGCATTTTACCCACAGTAGAACTTCTTTCAAAATTGCAGTCCTCTCAGTACAGCCCTCTTAGACCCTGCCATTGTATTATCAACTAAATTTATGTAATATTCTAAAGCCTTTGTTGTCATCTCAGCAACCTTCACATCCCCCTCGCCAGGAATAGATTCCATCTCAAGAAACCACTTAACTTTGCTCACGCATGAGGAGCAACTCCTTACCTACTAAAGTTTTATAACAAATATATGACAATAATGAAAAAGTTGGAAATATTGCAAGAATTACAAGAATGTGTCACAGAGTCACAAAGCGAGCAGATACTGTTGGAACAATGGAGCCGATGGACTTGCTGGATGCAAGGTTGCCACAAACCATCAATTTGCCACAAATCATCATAAAACAAGTTACGCCTGTAATGAACTTCTTTCCACGCCTCGTTCTTGTTTCTTCCTGGGGCCTTATGGACTTTATGGTACCATATCTAACACAAACATTCTTGGAACATCTTTATGTCAAATGGTATAAAACTGTATAAAAATCAGCATTCCAGTTTCTAACACATATATATGTGTTTGCACACTATAAAAATATTAGCGGGAATTACACCAAAATGTTAATAGGAATTATTATTGATGGTATGATACTGGATGATTTCAATGTTTTTCTTTACTTTTTTCTATATTTTCCAAAGTTCCAGCAGATTCAACATGGTGCATTCAACATGAATGTAAATATGGCTGTCTGTATCTCTACCTACCTCTATCTACCTATTATTTTACATTCATAAAACTGAATTAATACTAGCTTTCTAAGTTCCAGAACCTGATTCATATGATAAATTTTCAAAACTAAGACTTTTAGAATGGCTTATATACCATGGCATTCTCTTATCCCTTTTTAATCTGATTACTGATTTTTTTTTTTTTTTTTGGTATTATGACTCTGTCTTCTCAAATAATAAAAGGGCAAAGAATGACACATACCTCTTGGCCTCCATGATGTAGAAAAGATACCATTATGAATATGACTGATGTCTGATGGAGTCAGTTAGTTTCCAAAAGAAAAACTGAGTAACAGGAAAATAGAAAGCTCTAATCTAGGAGATTATGACTCAGTCCTTGCTCTCTCTGCAAAATGAACTCTTTGTAAACTCTGACCCACGAATGTTCTTGTATGCAGGAAGTATTTTCATTTAACTTCTAATTTAATTTTGAATCAAGTTTAGTGATTTTCATTTTGTGATGAGGCCAAGTCCAGTGGTGAATGGATGCCTGCTATGGAAAAAGGTTTTACTATTTTAACTTGAACCAGCTGAAATAGAAACTTTAATTGCCTCTCAGACTGATTGATATCCCACAACCAAACTGAACGTAATCAAAGATTTGATGCTACATCAATAACTGAAATGAAAATTCTAAGAAAGTGATGAGCTAACAAATTGTGCCAGACTAAAGAATCTGGGGCAGGGTGTATGAAGGGTGTCCTGTGGTCTCCCTGGTTTTAGAAACTGATACTTTTAAAACCAGAGTCCAGGACATTTCTTGTACCATTAAAAATATTAATCTAATGCTAGACAATGAGAAATAAATGTATGCAAGATATTTAAATACATGTCAATATCAGTCTAGAGGTGAGATCTTAGTGAATTCCCAAAAGACATTCATGCTTCTTAATAAATTTCCTTTTCTATTCAGGAATCTAGGTGGCTCTGTGTGTGTGTGTGTATTTCAGTATTCAATAGTAGAACTAATGAAAAGAGGCGTGGGAAAAAGATTTGTGAGAAATCAAACTCTTACAAGAATTTCTTCCATTTGTTTTTAAAAACTCCTGTAGAAAAACTAATACTTATCTACCACAGGTAACTGTTAACTCTGGTCGTGGTGGAATGGTTTCTTCTGTACATGAAGTTGCATATTTTCTTAAAAGTAAGCTCTGTGATGACAGGTATTCAACGTTTGTGAACAAATTGGAAATAATTTGGAATTGCAATATTTATAGATTACAAGTCAATTATATGGAGAGATTTAAGAAAAATCCATTTAAAATTATTTTATACAAATAAGGATAACATGACCTATATCTAATACTAAAGAAAAGAAAAGTGAACATACACTGAAAATATCCTTGTAAAATTTATATGATTTTCCTCCTTAGTAAACAGAATCAGACCATCTAAATCTACATCACTCATTATCTTTCCGTCTAGATAATTTTTAAGTTTTTAAAACATTTTTACTATAGTTGATTTACAATATTGTATTAGCTTCAGGCATAGAGCCCAGATGCTTTTCCACCAGAGGTTATTACAAGGTATTGAATATAGTTCTGTGTGCTGTACAATACTTATTGTTTGTCTATTTTACATATAGTGATGTGTATCTATTAATCCAAAACTCCTAATTTATCCCTCTCCCTCCCCTTTCCCTTTTGATAACTATAGGTGTGTTTTCTATGTCTGTGAGTCTGTTTCTGTTTCATAAATAAGGTGGTTTGTATAATTCTTTTAGATTCCACAAATAAGTGATATAATAGGATATTTGTCTTTCTCTGCCTGACTTACTTCATTAGTATGATGATCTCTATGTCCATCCATGTTGTTGCAAATGGCAATATTTCATTCTTTTTTATGGGTCAGTGATATTCTGTTGTGTGTCTATATCACATCTTCTTTATCCAGTCATCTTCTGATGGACATTTAGGTTGTTTCCATGTCTTGGCTACTGTGAACAGTGCTGCCATGAATATTGCTGTGCATGTATCTTTTTGAATTAGAGTTTTTGTTTTTTCCAGATGTATGCCTGGGAGTAGGATTGCTGGATCATATAGTAACTCGGTTTTTACGTTTGTAATCAATCTAGATAATTTTAAATGAATCTTGCCAGAATGCTTATCACCTAAGGGAGTAAATATGTATGTATGATCCAAATGCAGTAACCCTTTTTTTTCTTGAAAGCATTTTTCCCACTGTCCATTTTTTGTATCTTTTACTGGACTCAGTGGGTCCATTGCTTGGGGTGCTTAGCAATTCAACACACCAAGTACTTTCAGTTAAAGTAGAAGCATTTATTACTTGTGACAAGTTAGGAGACAGGGAGATAGCTTTCAAAGCACTGTTTCCCCAAATGGCTGGATGGAGAAGTTTTAAGCCTGGGGGTCATGCATATTTATGAAAGGCTAAGCATGATTATTATAATGAGGCAAATGTTACCCTAGGTTGCCAAAAGCTGCAAGCAAGTAGGTGCTTGATTGTTTGCACTGTGGTATCTTGTTGACTAGAATGCACTGTAACCTTTTTGGGACATCTTGTGTTTGGAACTTTCTATAATTTAACAGTTTCTGCAAAACAAGCACACTTCGTTTTAACCCCATCCTTTCCCTACTGCTACTTGGCTAACAAAGCCTCTATTTCAAAACATTAAACGTTGTCAAGAACTATGAAAGGTCTAAGATTTTACTCCACTTGTACAATAATACGTTAGCTTGCCACAATTTCATGGATGCTGGCAGAAGACATGAGAATCTTGGGTCAGAGATAAAGGACAGTTTATTACTCACAGAAATAACAGTGGCCGGACTGATTAGTTTTCCTTTGTCTCCATATTGCATGGGGATCAAAGCAGATGGAACCAGATGGAGGTCTCAAATACAGTGACTGTGTTCCAGGAGAGAAATCTTGACTTGTGGAATCTGAATCTTTTATAATGAGCAATATGCATGCCTGTCCTTTGCTTTGGAAGGAGATATCTTTATCATATAGATTAGTAAGCAAAAATGTCCTTTGCTCTGGAGGGAGACATAATCACCATCTTCCAAGATTTTGGCTCTGCAGATATCTTTTAAAACATAGTCTAGAACAAAGGGTAGTATGTGCCTCTGCTTGCAAGAAGTGCGGAAGTGCAAGGCACATGGAAAATTGTCTGACAACAAATGTGTGAAGATTATCCTTAGGAATGGGTTTCCAAATGGCAGAAATGAATTATTTGTTCTAGGAATCCTTGGCTGGTTGGCACTGAGGATTGTGTGTTATATACCATGGATGTTCTGAAGCTCTACTTCCATGAATCACTATTTGTACTTCGAGACATTGTTGTGATCAACATACAAGAACAGTGAGGGGATGTGGTAGGCAGAATTCTAAGGTGATTACCATGACCCTCACCTTTGTTTAATCTTCTTCTGTTGAGTGTAGGTGGGACTTCTGAATATGAAGAGCTATCACTCCAATGATATATTACATTATATTAGAAAATGGAGATTATCTGGAATGGGCATAATTACCAACATACAGTTTTGCCCACCTTCTAAGTACAAAGGGGAGTGTATTTCATACTTTCTTGAAGTTAGGTGTGATTGTGTAACTAGTATTAGACAATGAAATGTGAGTAAAAGTGATACATACCACTTCTGGGTCAAGGCATTTAATAGATGGGGCTTGACTCTGCAGTTTTCTCTTTTCCTGCCAGAAGTACCCTGGAAGCCAAGAGTTAAGATGGAGCCCACATTAGCCTTAGTCCCTGAGTGGCTCTGATAAGCAGAGCTTCCCTTATTGGACTGGTCATATGAGCAAGAAATAAACATTTGTTCTTTTAAGCCACTGAGATTTCAGAGCTATATTGTCACTGTGACACAAACTAGCCTTTCCTGACTAGTACAATTACTTGAATTAAGGTTATAAGTAGCAGAGTCTGCAATTCTTGTTGATATATTCAGATTAATTTTAGACAGTAATACCCATCTTATACTCGGTGCTTTAACTGTACTGAACTGCTTGCAGGTCTCTGAATGCTTAGTGTTTTCCCCAGACCTCAGGACCTTTGAACCCATTCTTCCCTCTGCTTGCAATCAGAGAGTTCATCATAGTGGGTGGTTAAGAATAAGCTACAGATTCAGTCTAGTCTAGATTTGTATCCAGAAACATCCACTTCCTCTCTGTACTGTCTTGGGCAAGTAATTTAACCCTTACTGTCCCCACTTTCTAATCTGTAAAATGGAATAAAAATAGTGCACCTATCATAGGGCTACTGGGAATTTTAAATGAAAAAAATGAAACATTCAGAGTAACAACATTGCTGTTATTATTACTATTATTGTTAAAAACTCCTCTCACATGTTACCTCTTGTAGGAAGTATTCCTGATTCTTCTAGGTTTGATTAGATAGCCCTTTATTGTGCTGCTGCAAAGGATTATCAAGACATTTATAAAACTATATCAAAACTTGGCTGTCTCTTCCTCTCTGATGTCAGCATTTGAAAAGTATCTTGAAAATTGGAAGGAAAATAATGTATTGCTAGCACCCATTAGTCAGTAAGTGTTTTCTGAATGAATAAGAAACTTTTGAGTCAATAGCTGTGGGCCTAAGCTAGTAATTAGTACTAAGAAAATAATTATGAGCCTCAAGTAAAATAAATCTTATAAATGATAATCATATGAATTAATCTAGTTACAGAAGTGTTCTTTTAACTATCTTGATTGATTGAAGCTTCATTTTTTTTAGAGTTATGTTAAATGGGATGTAATTTTCAAAAATTGAGATCATTTTTGATTTTCTGAAATTGCTGAAAGCATAAATTTTATATTCTACATTGTTTGAAATACAGCTAATCATTCTGGCATTAGCAACCTGGATTATGTTTAGAGAGGTACTCAACTCATCACACTTAGTAATAAATGTCAACAGTTAGCGTTACTGTTTATAAACACCCAAAATTGCTACAAGGCAGAAATAAAGTTTAAGTCTATTATTTTTGAATTTTAAAATAATGTTTTTGCTAATGTTCAATTTACAATAAGGAGTTTATTTAGACATTTGGTAAAACTGACCCTTTTAGCTTAGTGACAAAGAAGAACTCCACATCTTTGGTTTTGATATGTTTGTAATTTCTCAAAAGAAAATACCTGAATTTTCTTTTTTGTCGGTGTCTGGTTTTTAAGACAGTGACTCACCTCCCAATGTAAACACTTTTGTAGTCAACAATGCCTCCCTACCAAACAATAATTTTCCATGTTAATATGGGAAATGAATTTCACCTTGGATATTAAACCTTTATCATGCTAAAGTTTGGAGACTTTTTTCGTTAATGATATTTAGAATTTTTGCTCCACCATTGTGGAGCTATCTTTTCTATTGTCTGATTCCTGCACGTAATATATCCTGCTCGCCAAGAGGGACATCCCTTTTTTGAGCAGAGGCGGCTGCTAGCAGAGTGGGAAGCTCATTTTCTCATGCTTGAGCAAAATGAAGGTTCCTAGTGAAGATAATTAGGTTTTACTTTCAGCATGGGAAGACACGATAGTAGTGAAAAAATTGAAACAGAGAGGAGAGGGGGAATGAAAAGAGATTCATATTATATTATGTAACTTGTGCAGATCAAGACGTGAGAAGGACATGGTTTCCTAGAAATCTCAATACTTAAGAAACAAAATGCATTTTAATTACTGACACCTTAGGTTAGCACCCGATGAGAATGTTTCAAACCAGGCAGGGTGTTTGGTGTTTTAAAATAACACAGTGTCCGAGCACTAAAGCCAAAGGCAAGTCACTTGCTCTGCATGACTGTCCACTTGAACCTGACTGCCTTTGAATTTTGCTTCAGTCTTGTGAACAGAACGAGCCCAGAGATGCCACTGTGCCCAGGTGCACCTGTGAGAAGGAGGCACATGTGGTCACATCCTTGTCCTACCCGTAGGCAGGGAGGATGCTCATGTGACCTCTTTGGCTGCTCTTTCTGGGATAGAAGGACGAGGTCTGTCCATGAAAAAAGAACTCCTGTATTTGCTTTTCTTTTCCTTCTGTCACATTCATGCCTGTGATTTCTGTCACAGCTGGCTGTGTGTGGCTTCCTTTCTCCATTGCGTAGCTTCAGTTTGGTTGCGCACCCCAGGATGTCTTAATGGCTATCAATGAGCCTAATTAATTTTCCCCCTTTTCAAAATGGCCCTTTGGCTAAGTATTTAAGGGAGCTTAGAGCTTACAGTTTTGCAGCAGAAAGTGATTGTTTTCAAATTCCATAAGGTGAGAGACAACTGTGTTTGTTTCAGTGGTTGATGAGCGGGTGATCACCAGTGCCAGGAAGGGTCTGAGCTCTACACTGGGACAGACTGATGAGAAAAGGTTAGGGGCTGCGCTTCAGAGCTGCTCTTCTTGGCCACTGAATCCCTTGCACGTGGATGCAAAGTTTCATGTCCACTCCGGGGCAGAGATACGATGGCTCTGGTTGCTGTTATTTTTGGTCAGTGTAGGGTTTGGGGTATGAGTATGGTGCTTTGAGCTTTCTTTGAATTTGTTTCGTCTTAGCTGACATTAATGATACACATTTCAAAATTTGGCAATGGAATATATGGGGGACATTGGCAATTGTCAGTAAGACTTCAGCTTATTATAGTCTATGTAATAAAACCAGATTTTAAAAAGCCTGATTTTAAATTTTATATTTTAAGCTGTGTTGTTTTCCAAGACATCTAAACTGGTAGAAAATCTGTGAACAAATCATTTAATCTGTCAAAAAAAAAACCACCAAAAAATAATCACATGTTTTCCCCATGTTTGTGGCAAATATGTAGTGAACCCTGTGCTGCATGTCTGTGACTTGTATGTTCTGTTGGGATTTATGTGCAACTTATAAAATTGCACAGGAAAGCAATTTCCCAGTCCTAAGTTTTTTTCACAGTTATTTTCCACAAAATGTTTCCCTAACTCATATGTCTTAACAGCTGCCATTAAAACATAGTTTAAAAGCACAAGACAGATATACTGAAAAAGACAAAAAAGTTAACATGCCATATATATTTAGCATTTATAATTTTTTGTTTCTCCCTGAGTAATCCTGGGATTAGTCAAATGGTAAGGTGAAACTAGTCATTTTTTGTTTTTGCTTTTTTTCTTACACTCTTCAATATTTCTTCTTTTCTTAATGCAAATATCATTCTTGAGTCCCTTGATTTTTGCCTCCAGTATTTTATAGTTAATTTTCTTCTTTTTACTTGGTTTTTTCTATATTCTTTCCTTTCCCCTTTTTCATTTTCTAATTTCCCTTTTCCCTGTTCTTTCTTGCTGTTTTTCTATCTCCTTTGTTGTATCTTAAAAGAATAAAGAAATAAATTATGTCCACCAGAGGGCAGTCTGAACACACACACACACACACACACACACACACACACACACACACACACACACACACACACACACACACACACACACACACACACACACACACACACACACACACACTGATCTCACACACACACACACACCCCTTTTACCCTTTTTCTCTCTTTTACGGCTGTCTTCCAGGAGGAATCTGAATGAGAATAGGTAGTACAAAGCAAAACAAAACCCTTTCATTTATACACTCCTTTCATTATCGCTTAAATGTGGACACGGCGTCTCAATGATTTCATTTGTGAAGACTCAGTCTTCTCTAGATTTGTATAAGGCGTATACAGACCCTTACTCTGACTACCTGAAGGAAACAATAAACTGACTTGAGTTTGTCTCAGAAAATACATGGTGAAAAGAAAACTTGGGCTGTGAGATTTTGATTGGATAAACATGAAAAGTCAGTAGACTCATTTATGGGATTGCTGTAAAATACATGTGACTGCAGTGTTCAAGAATTTTACCCTCTCATTTAAAAAAATTATAAGCCAGGGCTTTATTTTTCTATATGACTGCAATCTTCTGGACTTCAGGTTACTCCTCTGTAAATAAAAATACTTTTGACTGTGATCCTTGCAAATTTCCCATATGTTCCCTAGGGAAGTGTAAAAATAGAAGGGGCTTGAGCTTTTCCTCTTTTTCACTTTCCTGACCTGCGTATATCTTTGTTGCCTGAAAGTCCTATTCTGCCCCACTCAGAGGTTTGGGTGAAGAAAAGAACTTTTCAACATAGAAGTTTGGTGACTTGACTTGAGGTGTGCCAAGGTGTGAGAAAATGCCTACTTTATTACCTAAAGTAATAAGATGCAAAATGAGGGACTACCCAAATACTCTGAAAAAAAGAGAGGTGTCTGAGTAACCCATTAAAAGGCTGAAATCCTGGGAGCAGAGAGGAGAAGAAAGTTTCATGGTTAGACTTTCAGTTTCTGAAACCTTGAGGTGTGCCTTATGGGTACAAGGTCATAGACTGTGTACTGGTCTGTCTTACGTAATCAGCACCAACTTCAAAATTGATTGGAAGCTCTCAATAAGTTTGCTGTTGTAGAGGGAATTTAGAATTCACTAGTTTCAGAATATGAGGCTATTAAGTCAGTAGACTTGGACATTCTACTATTATATTGAAATATAGTAGATGGAGAAGATATCTGAATTTCAAGTGATTTTTCAGTTGAATTCGAATGCAATGATCTCCTAGTACTCTTTTTGTACTCTTTCCAAGGATTTCAATGGACAGTTTCTGCCACAGGAATAATTTCTCAAAAGATTTCATCTTTCTGTGGTACAGAATGTTACCTTTTTTTATAATTACTTATCCTGGGGGAATCTGGGTTGGTAGGTATTTTGGAATGTGACGTGCATTTTTGAACTTCTGCCTGCAGGAACACTGAGGAGATGCAGTTGAAGAGGTATTTTCAATTTGATGCTGATCCAAATTAAAAAAAAAAAAAACTTGCTAAAGGGACTGAGCTCAGAATTTAAGAAGTTCATTGTTAATCTCAGTGTCCCACCAGGCACTACACGTGTTGACTTACGTAACAAAGAGGGATCCCTTTCTAGCTTGAATGAAATCTTAGAGCTAGAACGAACCAAGATTTTTAAGGGGGCTTCCACACCTCGCAGATATGTAACTGAAGTCTGCATATATTAAAACAAGTTGTTCCATAGTCATAATGACTATACTATTTGGTTCTGAATACTTTTTAGATAAATCTAGAGCTACAATACCCAATTAATCTCTGACATAGCCACACACGTGTATTCAGCTACTTCAAATGCTTACCAGATCCTTGTTCCTATGCCTTGGTCTATGGCTAGTCCTGTATAAAGACAGTTTCTTAGGGTAAGAAGATGGCATTAAGGAAGCATGCATTACCAAAGAGATGCCTTTTTCACTTTACAAGGAACTTCTTATGAACTTTTTTGCACTAAAGAATTTCACAAAACCCCAAATATTTCAGTTAATGCGATTAACTAAAATAATGATGTTAATGGATATAAAGTTTCATGCTAATATTTCAGTGACTTAGGTGATCCCATGTAACATTTTCTTTGTTTTAAAAGTCAGGGACTGATTATTTCTTTTAGGCACTCCCCTTGCATTTTGGTTAGCTGCCTCTAGGAAAGTGGTTCTCAGAAAAGTATGATCCTCTGACCCCCATGAGCAGCATGATTATTTGTCAGAAATGCAAATCCTCCAGCCCATCCCAGACCTGCTTGAAGAAGGTGGGGTGTGAGCGTGGCAATCTGTTTTCATAGCCCTCCTGGTGGTTGTGATGCTCACTTGAGTTTGGGAACCATGGTGTTGGTTCATGAGAACAAATTCTGCTAACTTTAATACTTTAAACTTTTTTTTCTGCTTACTCTATCGGGGTAGAATGATTTTGCCCAGGTTTAAATCATTTCTTTTTATAAGAGAGAAGTATGAAAAATATGAAGACTTCCCTTTTCAGGTTTCTTAATTCCTTTCTTTTATTTCTTTATTTGTGGATTCAAAGATTGCTTGTTTATAGCCTTTTTCTTTGTAGGAGTAGAGACAGACTCCTCCATGGACATGCCTGTCTGTAGCCACCATCACGTTTATTTTTTCTCTTTCCTAGCTGCATCCCTGCCGCTTCCCTACTGGAAGCTGTCCATCTCTCCTTCTGGTTCTCTCACTGGTCCTGCTCCACAAAACCTTTACCCAGAGTCCAGTGTTATCAAACTCCATTACTAGAATGTTCAACATTTCTTCCAATTAACGATATGAAATATAAAAAGCCTTACTTGAGTTTCTCAAAGATGGCAATAACGAAGCACTGAAGAAATAGTCAAGGGATCGGGGCTAATTAAAATGCAGCAGGGTACAGAAGTAAAGGTAACTGCGGCTTGCTAGGCTGTGTCTCCGGTAATCAGCAGTCCATAGTTTCCCCACACTAATTGACAGGAGATGCAGTGCTCCTGAGTGTGCGCACAGCACACATTAAGGGAGTCAGCACACACTGCTCTTCCTGCCTGACTTGTCTCATTATCAACCTTGAACCAGCAAAGGTCAGAGGATGGGGCTGCTTTCATCAGTGTGACAGGTGTCTGAGGAGCGTCCCTCTGTAGTCTAATAATTTGGCAGTTGTCTTATCCTGTACATGAATTAGTGATCTGATGCTTGAGGTATGATGGATAAAAAGAGTGTCAGCTCTGGGTAGGCAATGTAGCTCTGGGCATCTGTGTTAGCCCCATCACTAACGCAGTCTGGGAGGTGTGTGTTGTAGGGTGCCTTTTTTCTCCTAGAGAAAGAATGAGTCTGGATACAGTCATTACAAAAGAGCATTTTCCTAGAAAATTGCTATCTATGGAAAAATACTTTACCAAGGTATTAACATTCACAAGTCAATTTCTATCAAGTAGACTTTGACACCTGACACTTTTCCAGTGTTGGCATAATGATAATAATAATGAATGTTCTTTGAGAAAACTTAAAATCAATTAATCATATTGCCTGAACATCCCTCATGTGCTGAAACTGATTTCAGACACAATGTGGAGATGTAAATAGGCAGATGTTACACCCTAGCATGTATATGATATATGCCAAGATATGCTAAGTATAAACACAGTACAGAAATAAAGAACATATTCAAAGATACATATGTGTAAGCATCTATTTATGTAACAGGAACAGTGAAACTGGCAACCTCACTTGGCAAAGATCTGAGAACATATATAAGCAACGTGCAATGCAATGGGACGGATACCTTCTTAGGGGTGAGTGGCAGAGCAGAAGAATGAACTGGAGGCGGGAATGAATGAGAAAAGACATCTTAATTACAGGAAGAATTGTGCACTGCTGAGTTTTAATCTAGTTTTTCAAAGAGAGGAAGGATACAGGCAGGGAGAAGGAAAAGGAGAATATTTTCTACCAGAAAGAAAATTTTGATACTGAAGGACAAAGAAAATATTTCGAATGTTTTCCATTATCACTGAGTATTCTTTCTTCCCTTGTCACTTGTGAAATTCCTGCCTAATCTCCAGTTGCACTGCAAAATTAACCACTTTGTTCAAGTGTCTCTGAGCCTACCGCAAGGAGCAAAGTTGATCATTCCTTGTCTGTTATGTCTCTACATTGTGGGTAATCTGAGTATCACCTGCATCGTGGTGGATTGTAATTATTTGTTCCTATGCCTGTCTCTATTAGCGTGTGATGCAGCTTGGTCTGGTTTAATACATCACAGTAAGGCTGGAGACAGAGCACAGATTTTGGAACCAGATGAAGTGAAGTAGAAATTACATATCTATGTCTCACTAATAGTTATTCTTGGGTGATTTATTTAATTCTCTAAGCCTCAGTTTCCTCATCTGAGAAATGGAGATAATAATATCTAGCTCATAGGGAGGTTGTGAAGATTATATAAGATAATGTACTTAGGTTTCCAGTAAATGCCAGTTCTGCTCTTACCCTCCATGTTCTTCCATCTAGAATATTTAAAATCCTAGAGGATAGGAATTGTGTCATATTCAGCTCCATAGCCTCATTACCTAATTCTGTATCTGGCATAAATAGCTGTTCAATGAAAGTTTGCTGAATTAAACCAAGTTGCCTAAAACATTCATGTGGACTGATTGCGCTATTCAAATCAACTCCAATATATTTTATGGTCTTGGAAGAATTTATTATTGGTATTATCTGTTGTTTCTCTTACTTTTTTTTTTTTTTTACTATATGCATGGTTGAGGGAATTTTATGGACATTTTGAACATGTATTTAGTCAAAATTATTCTGAAAATATGTTCCCTAAAAATATGGGTAAATTGAATTTGTATTAATTTATCCAAGACCAAAATAGAGTATTACTCTTTCTAAGATTCCTATTCTTATATTTAAATATAGCTAGTTATTATGGGTACTGTAAATATATGGGTATTTCTATGAAATAGGATAGAAATGTAAATATTATTCTATCAATGTATCACATAGGAACTGTACACTTTTTCCATCAATGTTTGCATGCTTGAGATATTTCTAAAACCTGTCTCTTTTTTTATTGAAGTATGGCTGATTTACAGTGTTTGTTGATTTCTGATATACAGCATAGTGATTCAGTTATATATATATATATATATATATATATATGTGTGCGTGTGTGTGTGTGCGTGTATATATTCTTTTTCCTTATACGTTATTACAAGATATTGAATATGTGCTATATTATAGTAAGACTTTATTATTTATTTTATATAGAATAGTTTATATCTGCTAATCCCAAACTCCTAATTTATCCCTTCCCTCCCCACTTTCCCCTTTGGTAACCATAAGTTTGTTTTCTATGTCAGTGAGTCTATTTCTGTTTTGTAAATGAGTTCATTTATCTCATTTTGTTTAGATTCCACATATAAGTGATAGCATATGATTGTCTTTCTCTGACTTTCTTCAGTTAGTATGGTAATATCTAAGTCCATCCATGTTGCTGCAAATGGCATTATTTCATGCTTTTTTATGGATGAGTAGTATTCCATTGTGTGTGTGTGTGTGTGTGTGTGTGTGTGTGTATACACACACCACATCTTCTTTAGTCAATCATCTTTTGATAGACATTTAGGTTGCTTCCATGTCTTGGCTATTTTAAATAGCGCTGCTATGAACATTAGGATGAATGTATCTTTTTTTAAACATTTTTTTATTGAGTTATAGTCATTTTACAACGTTGTGTCGAATTCCAGTGTAGAGCACAATTCCTCAGCCATACATGAACATACACATATTCATTTTTTGCTGTGAGCTACCACAAAATATATACCAAAGATGTATATATTTCCCTGTGCTATACAGTATAATCTTGTTTATCTATTCTGCATATGCCTGTCAGTATCTACAAATTTTGAAATCCCAGTCTGTCCCTTCCCACCCCCACCCCCTTGGCAACCACAAGTTTGTATTCTGTGTCTGAGTCTGTTTCTGTTTCTTATTTATGTTCTTTTTTTTTTTTTAAAGATTCCACATGTGAGCAATCTCAAATGGTATTTTTCTTTCTCTTTCTGGCTTACTTCACTTAGAATGACATTCTCCAGGGACATCCATGTTGCTGCAAATGGCATTATGTGGTCATTTTTTATGGCCGAATAGTATTCCATTGTATAAATATACCACCACTTCTTTATCCAGTCATCTGTTGACGGACATTTAGGCTGTTTCCATGTCTCAGCTATTGTAAATAGTGCTGCTATGAACATTGGGGTGCAGGTGTCTTTTTGAAGTAGGGATCCTTCTGGATATATGCCCAGGAGTGGGATTCCTGGGTCATATGGTAAGTCTATTCCTAATCTTTTGAGGAATCTCCATACTGTTTTCCACAGTGGCTGCACCAAACTGCATTCCCACCAGCAGTGTAGGAGGGTTCCCTTTTCTCCACAGCCTGTCCATCATTTGTCATTTGTGGACTTTTGAATGATGGTCACTCTGACTGGTGTGAGGTGATACCTCATCATAGTTTTGATTTACATTTCTCTGATAATTAGTGATATTGAGCATTTTTTCATGTGCCTATTGATCATTTGTATGTCTTCCTTGGAGAATTGCTCGTTTAGGTCTTTTGCCCATTTTTGGATTAGGTTGTTTGTTTCTTATTAAGTCGTATGAGCTGCTTATATATTCTGGAGATCAAGCCTTTGTCAGTTTCATCATTTGCAAAAATTCTTTCCCATTCCGTAGGTTGTCTTTTTGTTTTACTTATGGTTTCCTTTGCTGTGCAGAAGCTTCTAAGTTTAATTAGGCCCCATTTGTTTATTCTTGCTTTTATTTCTATTTCTTGGGTAGACTGCCCTAGGAGAACATTTTTGAGATGTATGTCAGATAATGTTTTGCCTATATTTTCCTCTAGGAGGTTTATTGTATCTTGTCTTATGTTTAAGTCTTTGATCCATTTTGAGTTGATTTTTGTGTATGGTATAAGGGAGTGTTCTAGCTTCATTGCTTTACATGCTGCTGTTCAGTTTTCCCAACACCATTTGCTGAAGAGACTGTCTTTATTCCATTGTATATTCTTGCCTCCTTTGTTAAAGATTAGTTGACCAAAAGTTTGTGGGTTCATTTCTGGGCTCTATTCTGTTCCATTGGTCTATATAGCTGTTTTTGTACCAATACCATGCTATCTTGATGACTGTAGCTCTATAGTTCTATAGTATTGTCTGAAGTCTGGGAGAGTTATTCCTCCAGCCTCTTTCTTTCTCTTCAGTAATTCTTTGGCCATTCTAGGTCTTCTGTGGTTCCATATAAATTTTATTTTGATTTGTTCTAGTTCTGTGAAATATGTCCTGGGTAATTTGATAGGAATTGCATTAAATCTGTAGATTGCCTTGGGCAGTGTGACCATTTTAGCAATATTGATTCTTCCAATCCAAGAGCATGGACTATCTTTCCATTTTTTAAGGTCTTCTTTAATTTCCTTCATCAATGGTTCATAGTTTTCCATGTATAAGTCTTTCACCTCCTTGGTTAGATTTATTCCTAGGTATTTTATTACTTTGGGTGCTATTTTAAAGGGGATTGTTTCTTTACTTTCTTTTTCTGTTGATTCATAACTAGTGTAAAGAAATGCAACTGATTTTTGAACATTAATCTTGTAACCTGCTGCCTTGCTGAATTCTTCAATTAGCTCTAGTAGTTTTTATGTAGACCTTTTAGGATTTTCTATATATAGTATCATGTCATCTGCATATAGTGGCACTTTTATTGCCTCTTCTTTTCCAATTTGGATCCCTTTTATTTCTCTCTCTTGCCTGATTGCTGTGGCTAGGACTTCCAAGACTTTGTTGAATAGGAATGGTGATAGTGGGCAGCCTTGTCTTGTCTCAGTGGGAAGCTTTTGAGTTTTTCACCATTGCGTTCGATGCTGGCTGTAGGTTTGTCATGTATAGCTTTTATTATTTTGAGATACGTTCCCTCTATACCCACTTTGGTGAAAGTTTTTATCATAAATGGGTGTTGAATTTTATCAAATGCTTTTCTGCATCTATCGAGAAGATCATGTGGTTTTTGTCCTTTCTCTTCTTGATGTGATGTATTACATTTACTGATTTGCATTATGTTGAACCTTGGCTATTTTAAATAGTTTTGCTATGAACACTGGGATGCATGTATCTTTTTGAGTTAGAGTTTCCTGTGGATGTATGCCCAGGAGTGGGATTGCTGGATCACATGTTAACTCTAATTTTAGTTTTTAGAGGAATCGCCATACTGCTTTCCACAATGTTTGCACCAAATTACATTCCTACCAACAGTGTACGGTGGTTCTTTTCCTCCCCACCCTCTTCAGTATTTATTGTTTATGAAATTCTTAATGATGGCCTTTCTGACTGGTATGAGGTGATAACCTCATTATAGTTTTGATTTGCATTTCTCTGATAATTAGCAATATTGAGCATATTTTCATTAGCCTATTGGCCATCTGAATGTCTTCATTGGAGAAATGTCTGTTTAGGTCATCTGCCCATTTTTTAATTGGGTTTGTTTTTTGTTATTGAGTTGTATGAGCTGTTTGTATATTCTAGAAATCAAACCCTTGTCAGTCAAATCCTTTGCAAGTATTTTCTCCTAGTCCATAGGTTGTCTTTTCATTCTGTTTATGGTAAAACATCTCTTTTGAAATAATACTTGGAGCTTGTATAATATTCTTAAAAATATTTCTATTGTGGTAAAACATATGTGTTATAGACTGAATATTTGTGTCCCCCCCCCCCTTCATATGTTAAAACCTAACCCAGGAGGGTTATCAGTAGGTGGGACTTTGGAAGATGATTAAATCATAAAGGTGGAGCCCTTATGAATGGGATTAGTGCCTTTAAAAAGATGACCCCCAGTTATAAATAATAAGTAGTTCATTTGTATCATTATTATTATTATTATTATTATTATTATTATTATTATTATTATTATTATTTAGATTCCTCATGTAAATGATGTCATATGGCATTTTTCTTTCTCTTTCTGGCCCACTTCACTTAGAATAACAGTCTTCAGGTCCATCCATATTGCAACAAATGGCATTATTTTATTCTTTTTTTTATGGCTGAGCAGTGTTCCATTGTATATATATGTACCACATCTTCTTTATCCAGTCATCTGTTGATGGACATTTTGGGTTGTTTACATGTCTTGGCTATCATAAATAGTGCTGCTGTGAACATTGGGTTGCATATGTCTTTTTGAATTTTATTTTTCTCTGGTTATATACCCAGGAGTAGGATTGCTGGATCACATGGTAAGTCTATTTCCAGTTTTTTAAGGAACCTTCATACTCCATTCCTTGCCCCTTCCACCATGAAGGGGACATAGCAAGAAGAGGGCCATCAATGCCAGAAAGTGGATCCTTACCAGACACTGAATCTGCTGTTGCCTTGGTTTTGACACCTCAGCATCCAGAACTATGAAAATAGACTTGTGTTGTTTATTAGCCATCCAGCTCATGCTCTTTCTTAAGAGCAGCCAGAACTAAGAAAATAGGTAATGTAATATTTATCATCTTAACCCATCTATACATTTTAAGTGTATAGTTTAATAACATTAAAAGTATATTCTCATTGTTTTGCAACTATCACCATCATCCATCTTCAGGACTCTTTGTACCTTCAGAACTGAAACTCTGTAACCATTAAATAATAACTCCACATTCCCTCTCCTCTCAGTGCCAGTAACCTTTAATACATGTTCTATCTCTACGAATTTGACTACTCTAGGTATTTCATAGAAGTAGAATCATACAGTATTTGTGCTTTTGTGACTGGCTTATTTCAATTAGCATAATATCCTCAAGGCTCATCCATGTTATAACATATGTTAGAGTTTTCTTCCTTTTTAAAGCTGCATAATATTCCATTGTATGTATATACTGTACTTTGTTTATCCATTTATCCATTGGTGGGCACCTAGATGTGTCTACCTTTTGGCTATTTTGAATAAGTCTGTTATGAACATGGGTTTATAAATATTTCTTTGAGTCTTGACTTTTACTTCTTTTGGGTATGTATCTAGAAGTAGAATTGCTGGATCATATGGTAATTTCATTTTTTTATTTTTGAGGAAACTCCTTACTGTTTTCCATAGTGGTTCGCCATCTTATATTTCTGCCAGTAGTACACAGGTTTCCAATTTCTTTACATCCTTGCCAGTAGTTCTTATTTTCTATGTTTTTGATAGTAGCCATTCTAGTAGGTATGACACAGATTGTATAATGTTCTTTTGATTATCTGCAGTTATTTTTGTCTTTTGAAGGTAGCTTTCATGATTGTAACAAGTGGTTGATCATTGGTAGCCAATTTGTTGAATAATATGAATGACAAAATGTGACTATACAGTAATGAAACCTTTGAAAGATTCAACTCATATACTATTTGATAAGAATCAAAAACTATTTCAAATCATGCTTCTTTCCTAACTCACCTCTGGTTTCCTTCCTGATTAATTCTGAATAAAAGCTATTGGGTAGTGCTGAGCAAGACAGGCATGCACAGCTGGGGGCATTGGGGAATGGCAGCCTGGCATGGGTATCAGACCCTGCATGTGTTGAGGAGTGCACCATGCAAAGGGTGTGACAGGTGGAGGCCCAGTGCAGGACAGTGTCATCCAAACAGCACGGAGAAGGCATCTGCATGGTGGCAGCCCAGATTAGAGTGCTGGAGGCCAAGCAGGTAAGGAGGATAAATTGGCAGTAGTGGCCATGATGGGAGATTGGCCACATTTAAAGGGGATCGATCCAATAAATGAGTATGTTTTGAGGTCACATGAAAAGTCAGTTGCTCTCAGAGAAAGTCAGAGAAAGGAGTACAAATTTGGAAGGGGGGAAATGGAAATGAATCCTGTAAGGTTGGATTGTAATTGGTGGTATCTGTGTGAACTCACACTTTTCAATGTATGTGACTAATGATAGAAATAAATACAGATGTGAACGTGGATGGGAGGCTCTGACCACTGAGAAGGCCTTGTTACAAAGACAACCTAATAATAGGAGCACACCCAGTGCCTCAGTCATGGCTTGTAAATTCCTTTCTCCACCCTAAGGAGCCAGAACTCTCTAGACAAATGACAGATTTCAGGGTGTGGGCAGGGAAAGTATAAGATGATCTTGGAATATTTTGTTGTACCAGAAAGTAAAGAAGTGTTTAAAGAATGATAGCAGCATATCAAAAGGTAATGAAAACCACCTTGAAAGGGCTCCCACGGCCAAGACTGGGACAATTCGAGCAACAACAACAACAAAAAAAATGATAGTGAAAGATTATAAACAGTTGAATAAAATAAATGTCTTTGAGTCCATACTGATATAAATAAGAGAATAACAAATGAGAAGAAAAGCTTTTTTTGGCCATAGAAAGCCAATTATTACATGTAGGGGAAATGATGGTATTAGAAAATCATCACTTAGCAATTATCATAGTGATAATTAATTCAATCAGGAAATGTCAGTGGAGGCTGAAACTAAAGGGTGAAAGTTTTATGAGGAACTGGATATTCACAGACTCAGAGTACCTCTCCACACCTACTTTTTACTCACAGTGGAAAAACAGAAACTTAACAATGGAGAAACCTGGCAGACAAAACCTGAGTCAAAAGATCAGAGTTAACATCACCAGTAATAAAACACAGCAACATCAGGTGCCACGTTAGGATGTAGTGAGAAGAATCCAGCATCACTTCTGTGCTGTTCTTGCCCTGAATCTAATCATGGGGAAACTTCTGAGAAACTAAAGGATATTCCACAAATTAACTGGGCTATAATTTTCAAGTAAGGACTTGAAAGTCAAGAAAACACTGAGGGACTACTCCAAATTGAGGATGGCTAAAAAGACATGGCAAGTAAATGTGCTTTATTTATGTGGGTGGATCTTTTTCTAGGAAGAGCAATATTAGGACAATAAGCTACTGGATTGGAGTCTGTGTATTAGATGGAAGTAAACATAACAATGTTAACTTACCTTTGGTGGTTGTATTGTGGTTATGTAGGAGAATATCCTTATTTGTGTTCGGGGTAATGGAGCATTATGTCAACAAGTTACCCTTAAACAGTTCAAGAAAAAAGTTATTTGCACCATTCTTATAAAAATTATTTCAAAAATTAAAAATAAATATATGAAAGTGGAAAAATAAAATGGTGGTAACTTCATTGGAAGATGAAGTCTCTTATGGTGATTTGTTTGAAGGAAATAACATTCAGAATATAACTTTTCAGATGTCCTTACCTGTATTCAAATGTCACTCTTCACTCTTGATTTTCGAGATATCAGTAGCTGTGGATAAAATAAATCAAGGACATGTTAAATGAAAACACAACAAGATCATCAGTAACTCAGGTACCTGTGATATGATGCAATGAGAATGACAGTTCCCTCTGTGGGAACTGTCCCCAAACTTATAGTCCAAGTCTCACCATGAGAAAACATCAGCAAACACAAACTGAGGGACGTTCTACAGAATGTCTGACCAGAATCCTTGAATGTGTCAAGGTCATGAAAAACAAGGAAAGACTGAGAAACCCAGATTGGAGAAGATGCAGGAGACATGATCCCTAAATGTGGTGTGATGTCCTGGATAAGACCCCAGAACCAAAAAAGGACATTAGTGAAAGAACTGGTGAAATCCAAATAAAATCTGCAGTTCAGTTAATAGTGTTGTGCTGATGTTGAATTCATTTGCCGTGGTTATGTGAAGTGTGAACCTCAGGGAGGCTGGGTGCAGCATGTGTGGGAATTCTCTGTACTCCCTTTGTAACTCTTCTGTAGTCTAAAATTATTCCAAAGTAAAAGGTAAGAAATATGTATATGCCAACCAGAAACAAAGTTATGGAAAGTATTTCATCTTTGTTCTCTTAAAAATGTTAATAAAGTACCAATGGACTATATTTGTATTATTTAATCAGCCAAAAATACACGTGGCCCTACTATTTTAACCCACAATGACAAGAAAGCTATACAGACGGACCCAGTTTGTAACCAGAAATAACACAGACTCAGGCTTGTCTTATTTCTGAAGATCTAGAACAGATCAGACATATATGTTCTACACCGACCTCAGCTGTCTTTTCTTTTGGGGTTAAATGTACAGAGTTCTGCATCCCCTTCCATTGTTTTCTCTCCTTCCTCTGGACCCTTGCTTCATCCTGCTGCTGCCTTCTGCATTCAAACAGGCAGCTCCAATTAACTCTGGGTTTTCACATTGTTTAGACTCATAAAACAAATAAACCACATAAACATATCTCTTCCTAATTAATGGTTTGTTTTTCATAGCGTGACTGTGAGGTATATTACCATTCCAGAAGATCTCTTTTAGGAGTAAGAATAAGAGAAAGGAAGGAGTTGAAGGCAATAGAAATTTCCATCCCGCTTTGAATCTGCATTTCCTTGCTGGGTAGGGGTTGGCCTTGTATTGAGGAGAAATTCTATTAAGAATGAGAGGAATTAGAATTGGGATTTTATTTTCTAATATAAAAACAACAGCAACAACAAAACCAACGTGTACCCTCAATCAAGGGAAGCAAGTAGAATCAAAGAAACCAAATTAACAAAAACAAACAAAATAACAGAGAAAACAGCTCTGGAAAGCTGAAATCCAAGAAGCCTGGAAGGAAGTGGGGAAGGATGTGGGGCTGGGGTATGCTCAGTCAAGCTGGCTCGCACACATTGCTGGAGGCAGGTAAAATCACTCTGATTTTTGGAAAGCAACTTGAAAATGTGTACCGAAAGCCATTATTGTTTGAACCTTTTACCTCAATCATTCCACATCTGTGAGAGTAGTCTAATTAAATACTAATTCAAAATACGGAGAAATAAATCTGTTGTTATGTGATTCATAATTGTGAAAACAATGGAGATAACTTAAAGATTCATTAAAAAGGAAAGGACACAATAAACCCAATGGCATGTTATGAAGGCATGAAGGGTTATAATTGTGAAGAAAAAAACTTAGAGACATGGAAGAATGACTAGTATGGTTGCCACTAAGCTTTGAGCTCTGGAGATGGGGCTTGTCCAAACTAAGATGTGCCACGTGAGTAAAATAGATGTCAGATTTTGAAGACTTGGTGTGGAAAAAGAGTAACATACTTTGTTAAAAATTACAATAATTACTAACAATTATAAACATAATTTATTAATAATTTCATATTATTTTTATGTTGAAATAACAGTATTTTAGGTGTATTGGGTTAAAATATAGCAATAAAATCAATTTTACTCATTTCTTGGAAACTTTGCATTGGTATATGTAGCTTGCAGTATGTTGCCATTGAAAAATACTTGTCTAGAGCCCCTTGAAGATAGGGTTTAATTCTCGGTTATATAGCCACATGTCTAGAAGACCATATGGCTCATAGTTTGGGTGCATTAAATTTTTTTAGCCACCTGATAAATGAATGATCATAATATTTACTTTCAAAAAGATATGCAATTGCATGTATGTTAAGCTTACTACTATAAATTATTCATATAAAAAGAAAGAAAGGTAATACACAAAATTGAAGAAGTTGGTTGTGTTGAGATGGTGTGATTATAGGCAACTTGTTCTATTTTTGAAACTTTCTGTAGAATAATTTTCCATAATTTAAAGAGTTTTCTTCCTTTTTTAGTTAAAGAATGAAGGCAGAAATTGTGTTTTTTTGTTTTCTTGTTTATTTGTTTGATTGTTTTTTGTTTGCTGTGGGAAGAGAAATATGTACACATGAAAAAAGTCTTCAAACACACCGCTGTGGCTGATCCCAATGCCTTTCTAATGTGAAGAAGGATGTCTTTCGTGGGACTTGGCAGAGCGGTCTGATGCTTGAGAGCTGCAGTGCTCCATGGTTCACAGAAGCCTTTTCTTGGTGTTGAGTAGTAATCTCTTTGGCCCAGAGCAAGTAAGGAAGATTTTATTATCTCTAGCTTCTGCAAGGAGCTGCAGTTATTTCTCAAGGTCAGGTCAGGGAGCATCCTGAGGATGAGTAATAACGGTCCTCTGAGGGCTTTCGATCCTGGCAACGGTTTAGAACCATGTAAAGCTGATAATAAAATAATTCCAAAATAAATAAACAGTGGGTACATAAGTGCCCTCGGAGATCAGTAAATCTGAGCGCACGAGCTGCCAGTGCAAGGAGCAGATAAAACCTTTTCCTTCTAATGTCCTGATGCGTTAAGGAGGATGCCAGCACCATTTCATGGTTTTAGGGAAAAAAAGAAAAAGAAAAAAGAAAAGCAAAGTGGCTCTCACAAGAAGGCTAATAAGTGAAGTTCCCAACCATTAAGAAAAATTCTAGACTGTGACAGATTTTCGTTGTTTCAACAGATATTTGTTGGATCCCCTACTGTGTGCTAGGAATGGTTTTCAAGGCTGAAGATAAAGCAGTAAACAGTGCTTACAAAATTCCTTACCTTCGTGGTATTTGCATTCTTGTGGGATAAATTAAGGCAATAAACATATATAATTTAATATGTAGCATGTTAGATGGCTGTAAGTACTAAGGAGAAAAATAAAGTGAGAAATGAGGGCAAGAGACAGCTGTGGGAGAAGCAGCTGAAATTTTATATTAGTGGTGAGGGAAGGCTTCTGAGTAGGGGGTGTCTGAGTAAAGAAGGGCCTGAAGGAGGTTTAAGAATAAAACATGTAGATTTTTGGTAGGAAAATATCTCAAGAAAGGGAAGAGCAACTGTTAGGGCCTTGAAGCAACAAGGAGCTTACCTGGCATATTTGAGGAACAACAACAACAAAGCCAGTGAGGCTACAGCAGAGAGAAGCCTAGGGAAGGGAGTAGAAGATGAAGTCAGAGCTGTGCTGTGGGGTCAGACGGTGCAGTCTTCCAGCTCAGGGGAAGGACTTTGGCTTTTACTCTGAGTGAAATGGGAAGACATTGTAGGATACTGAGCCACAGAAATGAGATTTTGACTTACACTTACCAGGATCTTGCTTCAGGGAAATCAGCTTAGAGGCTTTTGCAATAAGACAGAAATTAATTATGAAATTATGGTATCTTGTATCAAATGGTCATTCTGGCAAATATAAGTGGTCATCTTCTGCATGTATCTTATCTGATGGGTTTTGTTGACTTACTGGATATAGGATACAAAAGAAGTAGAGGAATTGATGATGCTGCTAGAATTTTTGGCCCAAGCAAATAGGAGGATGGATTTTTGCCATTTATTGAAATAGGGAGGATAGACTCCTTTAAGTTAAAGATACATATATTGTAAACTCTAGGGTAACCAGCAAAAAGCTGTAACAATAAGCCAATAGTGGAGATAAGATAGAAAAAATAAAATGCCTAATCAAAATTGTTTTCCTGTTATTCCTCCATGCCTTTTCGTGATCTATTCCAAACAGCAAGGAGAGTATTTTTTTTAATTTATCATTTTAACAACTTTTAAATGTATAGTTCACTAGTGTTAGGTTCATCCATGTTGTAACATGGCAAACATGTTTTGCCTTCCTTTTTAAGGCTGAATAATATTCCATTGTATATATGTACCACATACTTGTTTATTTATTGATATGTTGATGGACATTTGGATTGCTTCCACCTTTACACTGTTGTGAGTACTGCTGCTATGAGCATGGGCTCATAATCTCTCTTTGAGACCCTGATTTGAGCTCTTTGAGTTGTTTACCCAGAAGTGGAATTGCTGGATTATATAATAATTTATATAATTTTTTTGAGAAAACTCTGTACTGTTTTCCACAGGCAGCTGTACCATCTTACATTTTCACCAACAGTGCACAAGGGTTCTAACTTCTTCACATCCTCCCCAGTGCTCATTATTTTTTGGCTTTTTTTGATGGTAGCCAAATAACAGGTGTGAGGTGGTATCTCATCATGGGTTTGATTTACTTTTCCCCGATGATTAGTGATGCTGCACATCCTTTCATGTGCTTGTTGGTCATTTGTTTATCTTCTTTGGAGAAATGTCTATTCAAGTCTTTTGCCCATCTTTAATACAGTTGTTTGTTTTTGTTGTTGGATTATTCTTTATATATTCTGGATATTAACCCCTTGTCAGATATATGATTTATAAAGACTTTCTTCCATTCTGTGGGTTGCCTTTCACTCTGTTGTGTCCTTTGGTGCAACAGTGACTTTTTGAATTCAGAGTAGCTTACTTTTATCACAGCTAAACTTCATGGCTTTGCATTTTTTCAGCCCTGGCTAGAATGCCGCCCTACCTTCCTCTGTTTGGGTAACTGCAGTACTTCCTCAAAGAGAGTATGTTTTAATAAGCACATATGCTTTGTCCATTCTCTACTTTTAAACTCTGCATTCTGTGTTCCAAGGTCTCGCTTTGTGACTGTTCAGCCGCGTCTCAAGCTGTTGCATTCGCCCTGACTATGCTGCATTCTGTTGACCTTCTTTTGTTTCCTCTTAGTGCCAAACTCCTCCCTGAATCAGAGCATTCACAGTTGATGTTCTCCCTGTCAGGAATGCTCCCTCTCAACCTCTTTATCTGCCAAATTCTCATCCCCCTTCAAGTTTAAATTTACATGTTAATTTCCTCAGGGAAGTTTTCCTTCACCCTAGGGACTTAAATCAAGTTAGAGTGTTAAATAGTTTCTCAGGACTCTATAATTGTCCTTCAAAACATTTATTAAAATTGTAATTATTTATTTATTATTTTAGGGTCTCTTGACAATGGCATCTGCCTAGTTCTGACCATTCTAATTATTCCTTTTTGTTCTTAATCTTAATCTTTAACCTTAATAAAAGTAAAAGCCTTGTCTCGCTTGTTTAACTTATAGCCCAGTGCCTTGCAAGGTGCCTGACACAGAGTAGGAGATCAGTTAATAGAATAAATGAAAGAAGTATAAAGACTTGGAGAGAAGAAGCATTTTATTTAAGATGTGGGGAAAACAGCAGTTGGAAAGCACTGATATAATTATGAAATAAAAGCAGCATACAGTATGCTCTTAAGTACTCGCTAGATAGGAATTTAGAAAGCAGTTTGTCATTTTCAAAGGAGGAAACTGAGCCAAGATTTCTTGTGACTTAATTCTGTTGTCACATAGCTAATAAGTAACAGAATGAGGCAGCCTGAGAGTCCGTGATTAGAGGCACAGTTTTCTTTACAATATACAGTTCAGCTTTTGTAGCTCCCAAGAATGCTAAATGGTAATGAAGTAACTGGATTTTGTATTAAGTCTATCATTGACGCAGGAATATGCAGAAGGGCATTCTGAAATAGACTCCGAGTCAATTTTGCCAGGTGTTCTAGAAGTTCTAGTGGTTTCTGATGTCAGTTTTAAGGTGAGTTGTATGTGAATCCTCTTCCACTAATGGCTTTCTTACTCATAAATTTATCCATAAATTTTGCATCACTTTATATTTGCTGCCAGGTTGCTCTCTGCATCAATGGATTTTTAATATGTATTATCTTCTTAGTGAGTATGTGCTTCCTTTAACTGTTTCTAATTTGCACTGCTCAGGGAACAGAGGTTGAGAGAAGCATTCTGGGAGTATGCAGTGAGTTAGGTCTTGGATCTTGAGTTTGAATCTTGGCTCTGCCTCCAAACCTTAGTTCTCTTATCTCTGAAATGCAGGGGTGTTAATACCCCTCCTAACATAGGTGAGAATGAATTAATGTACGTAAAATGCATGACAGATAGAAAAGCAGTAATTTAATATTAGTTTCATTCTCAACCTTGTCTTTATAGATTTGATAAACTAATCATTTCACTAATTTATCTGTTGTGATTCTAGAATTTTGATCATGAATCTTTCAACTCAACCTTTTCAAACAGCAGTTCCTATCTCCTTTAGTTCCTATCTCCACAATGCATCTGCCTTTATAGTTCTGACTATTCCAATTGTTCTTTTTCAGTCCTCCCTACTTCTGATGTACCCTTATAATACCTTAATCAATATTCCAGGTGTGGGCCATGAAAGTTTAATACAAGGTGGGTTAAATTTTCTCCTGAGTATCTGTTGACTGATTGTTATAACTATTTAGAAGGAACTTTTCATAAAATGGATAAAATGATATTTATTGATATCTCTTTTGTACATAAGTTATGGTTACCCAATTTAGCAAGGAAAAATACAGGCTGTCCAGTTAACTGAATGTCTTGTATTTTATTTTATTTGGCAACCCTACCATAGATAAGAGATGATCTCTGTATAAGAAAAAAAGATTAAGATATGGTTTCTGCTCTAAGGAAGTTGTTTTAAACAAGTTAAGGATATAGGCATGGACTTAAAGGTGGGTAATCAGGCGATACATGGAAAGAAAGTGTTCCAAGTGAATGGTGTTTAAGTTCTTAGGGCTGCCATAACAGAGGACTGCAAAATTGGTGGCTGGATGCAAGAGACTTTTTCTTGTAGTTCTGGAGTCTAGACACCTGACTTCAGAGTGTCAGCAGTATTTATTCTCTCCACGGGGCTTTGAGGGAGAATCAGTTCCAGTGCCTCTCTCTCCTAGCTTCTGGTGATAGTCAGAAATCCTGACATTCCTTCGTTTGCAGGTGCAAGACTCCACTTTCTGTCTCAGTCTTTACATGGCATTCTCCCTGTGTGTCTCTTCTTTCTTAATAAAGACAGCAATGCTGTTGGATGAGGGCCCACTTAATGACCTCATTTTAACTTGATTACATCTGCAAAGACCCTTTTTTAAACTAAGGTCGTATTAAAAGGCACCAGAGGTTAGGATTTCAACATATCTTTTTGGAGGACACAACTCAACCCATAACAGATGGTTTGGGTATTGAAAACCATAGAGTTCAGAAAAGGGGTGATCTGTTGTGGAATGGAATGATGAAAAAGGCTCATAGCAGTGTCAAGAATTAATTGAGCTTGACTGTGAAGGGTGGGTAGACCTTGTTGGATAGGAGGAGAAGGGCTGGAAGTGGATAATGAGTGGGAAAATAGGGAAAGGGAGTCATCTTCTAGGAATGGAATATATTTGCTGCAATTTACTAAGGATAATCACAATCATGCTGCAAACTCTGAGAAAAGCAACAATAATTAAACTTCCTTAGCTCAGAAAAGTAACAGTGTCTTTATGAGGCAGATTTTATTGGTGTCCAAGGTTCCTTTCATCTCTGAAATTCGAATTGCTCAGTGTTAATTTGGTTTTGGCACCAGCCCCAGAGATACTAGAGGGACAAGCCTGGGAAACTACCATGGGCAACCTCTGTATCCCCGAAGAAGGCACTAAGCCAGTTATATTGGAACCAACTTGAAGATAATATTTTAAATCAAATATTCATGTAAAATAAGATATAAACTGTTAGCAACCAGTACATTCTAACTGTAGTTAGAATGCTATTTACTCAATAAATATGATCAAACTTTCTGACTTTTTAGGAGGTATCCATATAGCAAAGTTGGTCTGGAAGAAACAAAGACCAGAAAAAAAAAAACTGTAAGCCTTGTTTATTGTATGAGACTGCCAGTGTAGAATGCAGACCAAGCTGGGTCTGTATTTTTGCGAATGTGTACCATACTGTGGTGCACCATAGAATGTGCTGTATTTCTATATGGACTAAAGGTTTTAGACCTGGCTTTCCAAATTCTTGAAGAAACCAAGTGAAATTCAAGTTAATAGTTCATAGAAGAAATAGAAGACACAAGGGACAAGCCATAAGAAATGCAGACAATGGGCTGTTCAGTCTCCTTTGATTCTGCTGATGGGGACTTTTCTGGATATGTGTATATTTTCTCACATTTTCTCTGCTGTAATTAGTCAATTAAATCAAGTTTATGTGAAGCTTTTTTTTTATGTCATTACCTTAGAATTTAGTAAAGTACTGAGCTGCTACAAGGCTAAGATTTTCTTTCATGTTTCAAAGAATCATTTGAAAAGAGAGAGGAAATCTAACAACTGGGATGAGCTCTTGTCTGTTTGTTATCAAATTACCTCTTCCTCCTGTTGCTGCCCCTCACAGTTACCAAAGAAGGAGGCGCACACACAGGCACAGATAGTGGGAGGAACCCCTCGAGTCATTGTGACTTCCAGGTCTGTGATATTTGCTGCCAACAGAGATCTGGGTTTGTAAGGCTAATATCCACAGACCTATTTATGTTATCTAGTCAGCTGTTCAGATGAACTCTCGCAAGGCTGGGATCTTAGAGACCAAAGGTCAGATGTACTCAATGAGAAAATAAGAGTGTGCCTACTTTCCATTCAATATATCATTGTTTACAAAAGTAATTTTTAGTAAAACTGCAAACATAAGTATTTCAGTCAAGTAGTGTATTGTTGAGTCTATGTGCAGTTTAGTTGCAAGGGTTAATCAATCAGTCAATCATGATTAACAAGAAACCTAGGTCCAGTGGCATACCTCGTCTATAATCTGCAACTAATATCAGAAAAGCTTCTGCTGTCTACTTTCTTTCCAGGCATTGGTAAATCTGACTCAGAGGAACTCCAGGAGCCCTGATCCCCTGCACTTTGGCCATTGACAAAGCCCCTGGGGCCTTCCTTCTGCCAGACACCTTTATTTAAACAGTCTTCGTTCTGGAAAGAATGTTTTCCTTGCTTATCGCTTATCAAGTGAAAGGTGGCATTTGTCTTTCTAACTTTTAAGGATCTCCCCAGCTTCCTTTCTTAATTCCAGCTTTACTAGCTTGTGTTAAAATTCTGTATCCTCAGGTTATTTGTGATAGATATGCACATAACTGGGCTCCTTATCTGCACAAAAAGGAATAGCTGCTCAGGATTAAAAAAATCCTCCTTTCCCCTACGGGACTGACAAAACCTTTTTTATTTTAGAACATTTTAAAAAACATATAAAGGAGAAGGGAGAACAACTCAAGAGTATCACCACTTAAAGGCAACTGTTATCCGGTATTTTAGTTTATGTTCTTCCAATCTTGCTGTTTCCTGCATATTTTATTTTGTAAACCAGTTGCATTTGTATTCGCTCTAAAATGGTGTGTATGTGTGTGAATTATTGAATTATTATTATTATAACACTTTTATTTATTACTATTCATCAGAAGTGGTATAGCAAAATGGTCATGAATACAAGAATGTGGGCTCTGAAGGCGGAGTGTGTAGGTTCAAATCTTGATTCCTCTTTCTTTTTTTTTTTTTTTTTGCAAACTCAGAAAAGTGTTTCAGCTTCTTTAAATCTTAGGTTCCTTATCCATAAAATAATCTTGGGATAAACATGTTTGTGTGAAAGATTTTTTTTTTTGTAGTTCAGTGTATTTTCTGAATTATCTCAATTCCAAAAAGTAGAATGACTGGATCAAACAAGATGAACATACTGTCAATTTCTTTCCAAAGAGGTTGTAGCTGTTGAAGTTTCCATTAGCATGGTACAAATGTGACTGTTTCCCTGTACTCTTGCCAGCAGATAGTATACTTGCATGTGTGTGTATAACATCATTTGATACAAGTATTGCTACCTCATTCTTTGATCACTAAAGAATTTAAATAGTTGCCATGGTATGACTATTTTTTAAGATATTTGAACTGTGAAGTTTTTTGAGTACTGTGGAATAAGTGAGAGTCTAAACTGATTTGCTCCAGTAACAGTAGAGCTGGAGGAATCTGTAGGCTTGTGTGAAGTAGAAGCTGTTCAGAGACAATACACATGTTTACAACTACCCTGGTGACTGTAGGGATGTTTTTACTACCTTATACCTTCCTTGATAATATTCCCTAGATTGTATTTCCTGCTTTGTCAAATATTTGCTGAGTGAGGTGACATATTTGATGAGCGTGGACCATCCATTTCTCTAACTATGATCCCCCAAGGAACCACATCTTCCAATACTTATGCCCTTTCATAGTCTCTCCCTGTGTAACCCATGGAATATGACAAAAGTAGTCCTGCATTGCACGTCTTCTGAGGCTAGATCATAAGAAGATTGGCATCTTACACCTTGGGCTCTTGGAAGTTACATGCATTCTGGTAAGAAGCCATCTATCACTCTGAAACTGCTATGCTGTGAGGAACACAAGCCAACCATGTTAGTGAGGTTGTGGGGAGAGAGACATCTAGCTTCTACTTTTAACAAGTCTTCCAGCTGAGGGCCCAGAAATGTGAGTGTAGAAGCCATATTGAACACTAAAGTCCAGTTAGATCTTCTGATAACTCTGGCCCAGCCACTGTCTAACCATGATCACATAAATGATCAGCAGTGATAACGACCCAGGTGAACCCAGTCAACTCACAGAACCAAACCATGAGGGATAATAATAAATCATTATTTTAAGCCTCTAAGCTTTAGGATGGTTGATTGTGTGGCAATAGAAAACCAATACAATGAATTAATACAGAAGAACCACAAGTTCTCTGGTTTGAAATATTCCTTCTTTAAAAATTAGTGGCAAGTAAACATTGGTGCTGTCACTGATCACTTTTGTCAAAATGGATGCACAGTCAGAGAAGACAACATTACAAATTGACTGATGGTGAGAATGGAGTGGTGAGAGGTAATTAAGAAATGAGCAGGTCATAAAATTTTGCATAGGGTTGGTGGTAGAGAGAATGGAGAGACCTGGTAAAGAGGTTATTGAGAATCAGTTCAGTGCAGTATGCAAGTCAAGGGTTGAGATGACTTGGAGATTTGTGGAGTTTAAAGATAAGATGTTTTGAAAGGACAAATTAAGGATTACATGACTTTTTTGCCTTGAATGTCTGTCCCTGTACAGATTGATAGATCTTTGTTTCTGTCTTATATATCAGGGTAGGGGACAATTTTGGAAGGCAGTGTTGATATATTTCACATAGATTTATGTTATATTTGGGTAATTTAGTAGCATAATGTCTATGTATTTCAGTGTTTTTAAGAAGTATTATCTTTGTGAGTTTTGGGGTGGGTACTACACATTTAATTTTGTTATTTAATTTTCCTTATTTCTACTTTGCAAATGCATATATGTAACTGGCATTTAAGATTACATGCTAGGGCTACATAGGCTGTAGCAGAATTTAATTGACTGAAAAATATACGAGATGATACTATGAAGAACATTCATTTTATTTAGTGTTTTGGTCACTGTTTATCTTTTTGGTAGCCCCCAAACTATACTGAGTTTATGAATGTTTCTGAGGAAGATGGACTGACAAGTTTATGGAGAGGAACTTCTCTTGAAGTGCTGCTAATGAAACTGTCAGCCAATATTCTGGACAATTGAGAGGCCAGATCCAACTCCCTTGAGCTTTCTTTTGAGGGATAAGATCCCAATGTAAAAATTAGTGTTGAGAGAACTTTACTCTTGATATTGGATGTATTACCACTTTCTTTCCACTTCTAATTTGCAGCCAAGGTCATCTGTTGCTTCAGAGCAGGCTGTTCATTTTTTTTTTAAAGAGTTTTCTTAAGATCTTTATGATACGTGGACTTAATTATGTAATTACATAACAAATCAGGTAACTGCTTCAGAGGAACAGTTCTGATCTATGAGGTGCCTAAGATAGTCTTTAGAGAAACATCTAATTACATAGTTACAATGCATAATAGATCAAAATAACAGGTAGCAGGAATATCTTTGGAGCCATAAGAGAAACCTTATGGTCTTTAGGTATGGCATGTAATATTAGTTATGAAAATAACCCCACCATTATGTCATTTTGTAACAGCAAATAATGGCAAAGGAGATATTAATGCTAGATACAATAAATATTATATGCACTTTGCTTTTTTTGACACAAACAACTTTCTTTAAAAAAATGTAAAATCAATTGAAAATATCTTTATTCTATGAGAAAGAAGAAACTGACATTTTAGATACAGAATGACAGTGATATTTGAAAGAAAAAATTTTAAAGATTGTAAATGTATCAAGTTAATTAATTATAAAAGCATGCATATTAATTTCAAAACTACAAAAATTCAGTTACAATGTCAAAGACAGACAATTAAAATAGTATATGCATATATTTGAATCTGGTATTCTATTTTTCCTGAGTAGTAATGAAAAAAATCAGGAATAAAACTAAAACATTCCAGAGTCTTGGAGTACTGTGATTGCCTTAGCTGTATGCTGGGGGATGAAGGTTCCATTGAAATCTGGGCAGTTCATCAGAAGAAAAAGTGAATTTTAATCATGGTCCAGGTTGTTCAAACATTTTGGTGTTGGTGGTATCATTTTTAATATCTATTGCGGAATATAAGCAAACACTAACATTTTGAATCTATTTTATATAACTCATAAAAAGCTGTCTTAGTTGTTTTATGAGCAAGAGACTTTTTTGTTATGTGTTTTAAAGGATACATTTTACAAAAAAAGTCCGGAATCTATCAAAGTCCTTCATGATTGAATAGTCATTACCCATTAAAAATTTTCATACCAAAGATACATACACCCCAATGTTCATAGCAGCACTATATACAATAGCCAAGACATGGAAACAACCTAAATGTCCATTGACAGATGACTGGATAAAGAAGCTGTGGTACACGTATACAATGGGATACTACTCAGCCATAAAAAAGAGTACAGTAATGCCATTTGCAGCAACATGGATGGATCTGGAGATAGTCATTCTAAGTGAATTAACCCAGAAAGAGAAAGAAAAATATCATATGGTATCATTCATATGTGGAAACTAAAAAAGAAAAGAAAAAGAGGACACTAATGAACTCATCTACAAAACAGAAACAGACTTGCAGATATAGTAAACAGTTTTATGGTTACTAGGGGAACAGGGGTGGGAAGGAATAAATTTGAGACTTTGAGATTTGCAAAGGTAAACCTATATATAAAAATATATTAAAAAACCAGATTTCTTCTGTATAGCACAGGGAAATATATTCAATATCTTGTAATAACCTTTAATTAAAAATCATATGAAAATGAATATATGTATGACTGGGACATTGCGCTGTACACCAGAAATTGACACATTGTAACTGACTATACTTCAATAAAAAAAGAAGTTAAAAAACCTCAGTTTCATACCAAAGCTTATATCTGGTGACAAAACAAACAAAAACAGGACATGATGGGCAATGGGTCTTGAAAATCTACTTTCCCTTTGCTTTCTATTATTTTTGTTTGGTTTGCATGAAAACTAATACATATGTGGGAAAAATTCTAAAAGCATCTGCCATAGGCATGGGCTTATATTCTCTGAGACCACTGGTATGTAGAAAAATAGTTGGCATCTGTAAATGAACATTTCAGATGTGTCACAGAGCCAACAAGTTTGGGAAAGTTTTTTCAAGAACATTTTATGATAAAATTATGCAAGTTTTGGTCGTGAAATATATTTAAACAATGCATTTTTAAATTCACCTAGGGACAGTTATGAAAATATGGCTAAAGTGTTTACATGCCTTTGTATTTTAAAAAGTCAAGTTTTGTTTGATATGTGTAAACTCCCTATCCTTATGTATCTTTTCTCAAGCAAATATAGTTTCTTGTTTTTTGAGGCCTGAAAATATTTCTTTAATTAATAAGTATTAGTTCATTATTCAAGATGGACAGCATATATGAACTATGTTTCGCATATGCTAGCCCCATACCGTGGGATAATACTTAATGCCCCTCCGCAAGTACGATGATATATCCTATATAGTTAAAATCATTCTTTTACTAAGTGAAAGGTAAGAAAATGCTGCACATGGCCATGAGGAGGATAACAGGGACCAGGTTTACCTTCTCACCTGAATGAACTAAGAAACCAGACAAAACATATAAAGCATTTGTTATCAGACATTACATGACAGACAGCACATGATTATTATCCCTGATTACAAGATAAGCTATATGGTTGCCCCAGTTTACAACCTAGAACCTGTATCCCCTCTGCTGTTCAGGGACAGAGGAAACCAATAAAGTAAAGGAATCTCACTGAGTTTTAGAGACACTGATTGGAGTTTAGAAAGGTCAGAATACTGCAGCAAAGGGAGCTCCACAAAGACAGAGCTGGGAAGATCTGCAAAGATGTCCCCTCGAGTCTTTGGCAGAGTACCAACCTGCTCATGCATGAGAATAAACTATCCAAAGCTGGAGAAAGAACCACTAGAAATAAGTCAGCTGAATAATTCTTGAAGCTAATCATGGTCTGAGAATAGTTTCTGTATGTCAGTCAGTGTAGTGATATTTCATAATAAATTAGGCATTGGGTAAGATACTTAGAAGAAAATTATCTTAGTAGTGGGGTCAAATTATCTCTAGAATAAAGGCTGCTCTGGACCTAACCTAATTTCAAAGCAATCCTATACAGAAACAAAGTAAGACCAGCTAATCTAATTGCATTCCAGACAAAGAGGTCAATGCCACTTAAAGGAATACAACAAAATCCTCCACTCAACAGTGTAAAATTCATAATGTCCAGCATACAAAAAAAAAAAATTGAAAGGCATACAAAGAATTAAGAAAATGTGACCCATAACCCAGAAAAAAAAATCAATAAGTAGATTTGATCCAGAAATAGCAGATATGATCAAATTAGCAAAGATGTTAAAAATAACTATTATAAATACATTCTGTATTTGCAGGTTGAGGAAGGCATGAACATGATGAGAGATATAGAAGATATAAAAAGACTGAAATGAAACTTCTAAAAATTAAAAATAAAATACATATAATAAAAGTACACTGATTTGGATTAATATCAGATCGAACCTTGCAGGGTGAAAATTGGTGACCTTGAAAACAGCAATAGAAATTTTCCAAAATGAAATAGTTGGGTCAGGGAAAGAATGAGGAAAAAATAAAAATAGAGCACTGGTAGTCTTTGGAAAACTCTCAGGCAGTCTAACATATGTGTAATTAGTATCCCAGAGGTTAAAAAAGGAAAGCAGGGCAGGAGGGGGAGAGAAATATATTTGAAGAAATAATGACTAAAATTTTTCCAAATATGATAAAAATTAGAAATGTATAAATTGAAAAATTCATTGTGCTCAAAGTAGCAGAAATGAAGAAAAAACACACCAACTCACATCAAAATTGCTGAAAACTAATGTAAAGAAAATTATAAATTAGCCAGAGAAAAAGACAAAAAGGAACAAAGATAAGAAAGACAGCTAACTTATCACTGGAGGCTACAGAAGCCAAAAGACAATGGAACAATATCTTTGAAGTACTAAAAGGAAAAAATAAAAGAACCTGCCAATCTAGTGGTGCTGTGCTCAGTATTTGGTGATTGGGAGGATGGATTGTGGTAGATTTTATGACTAATGGTCCTTCCTACCAGGGCATTATGCAACTCTATCTGTTCAAATTAGGGGTGGCTATGTGCATGAATATCTTGGCCAAAGAAAATTGGCGTAAGTAAGTCATGTGTCACTTTAGAACAGAACTGTAAAAATTACGTGTCTCTTTTCTTATTTTCCTTGAGACAAGCAATGTTATAGATAGAGGCAGGTCCATCAGCCTGAGATATGGAATAATGATGACATGAAGTTGAGCCATAGTTGACCCAAAAATGACATGTAACAGGAGCAAGAGATTTAACTTGTCATAAACCATTGTGATTTTGGAATTGTCCACACAGCCTAAACTCGACCACTCTAACTGATACAGGCAGCAGGATTATTGTGGGGGAAATGGGCACATTCACAGCATGAGACTCTCAAAGAGAACACCCACACATTCTGCAAAGCCCTCAAATAATACAAAGCCAACTATGCAGGTATTTCTAATGTAGAAGAATGGTGATTGGTACCTAAAGAAATTGAAGTAGATAGTAAAGAGCTCTCTTGCTAGTCCAAAGTTCAAAAAAGGTAGAAATAAATAATAAAAAGAAAGAACAGACCCAGGACAAATATAAGAGAATGGAACCACACGGAAAAGCTTCAGAAAAGCTAGAATACCATATGAAACTTGAAAAATAGCTGAGGGCAACAGAAAGATTTGGTTAGCAAGAAGAAAAGCAAGGAAATGGTAGTTTTTGTGTTTGGAGTTGATGATGTAACATTAAGGGATGCGTAGAAGGAAGCGGTTTTTAGAAGAACTAACTGAAAAGGCCATCAAAGACTTACGTGGAAGTGAAAGGAAGCCTGAGATAGCTAAAGAGGATACAAAAATGCATAACTGTGCAAAGTGAGCCCAAGTCCACGACTCAGAACTTATTGTACTGGGGTTGCTGAATGGCTGCTGATGACCTTTGATTACATTTTCTGTTCCTTGTTTGGTGTATAGAAATGTGATTTTTTTTTTTTTTATATTGATCTCATGACATGGCTGACCTATTATTAATTCCAGCATGTTAAACTGCTTTTGAGGTTGTGATCTGAGCAACATCTGTCAGCCAAAATGATATTTTTGTTGCTTCTTTGCAATTTAAAAAATATTTTTTAACATTTGAACTAGGTATGATTTTCGTTTCTCATTTTCATTGCTAAATTTTAACCTTTAAAAATATTGTCCACTGCATTTTTTGACATACAGTTTATGAGATTATGCATGTTTCTTCTATTTTCAGTTTGCTAAGACTTTCTAATCACAAAACAGGTCTCAGAATATTAGGCTTGTTTTCTTTTATCTATTGAGATGTTATTTTTTCTTATTTTAACAGGAAAAGATAATAGATGTTCAAATTTTAATGAATTCTTACATTCTTGGTATAAATCCAATTGGGCTATGGTGTTGTGGTGACTTTTTAATACACTGGATTTTTCATCTATATTCAAAAGTGAAATTAGCCTGTAATTTTCTTTTCTCTTTGATTCTGTTTTCAGTATCAGGGAATGATTAACTTCATAAAATGAATTAAGATGGCTTTATTCTTAAATTTCCTATTTCTTGGAACAGTTTCTATGAAATTGGAATTTTATCTTTCCTTGATGGATTGAAGCAACACAATTATCTAGACTTAATTTTTTTGTATAGGTAGGTTTTTACCTTTTAAATCAATGTATTTAATGATTGTGGCTTTATTCCTTATTTTTTAGAATAGACTTTGTTAAGTTGAGCAGTTTTAGGTTCACAGCAAAACTGAATAGAAAGTAGAGAGATTTCCTATATCCCACTGCCCCTGCACATGCACAGCCCTCCTCAAAATCCCGCGCAAGAGTGTTGCATCTGTTACAAACAGTAAACCTGTGTCTACACATCATTTTCACCTGAAGTCCATCGTTTACATTAGGGTTCACTCTCAGTGTTGTACATTCCATGGTTTTTGACAAGTGTATAATGACCTTTATCTACCATTACAGTATCATATAAAGTAGTTTCACTGCCTTAAGGTTTTGGGGATCATAGTGACTCCATGATGGGACAGAACAGTTTCTTTTTTTCCCTTTTTGTTAACAGGAGAATTTTTCTCCAGCCGAAGGGTATACAGCCTTGTGAAGATTTTGGTTTTTCCAGGTTGGGAACAGGAGATATTTTCAAGTCACCAATTTGTGTGAACCCAAGTTTAACACCACATCCTATTCAAATTCAAGTCTTCTGATCACTGAAATTTCCTTTAAATTCAGCTGTGCATTTTTAAGGATGTTTGTTATGTTTATTCCTCTAGAAGTTCTAGTTTGTCTGTTTGGTATGGGGAAATATCTATTCTGCTATAATCCTGGAAATAGAAATGCTTTGGTGGTCTTAAAAACCTTAAAGATCAAAAGAAATGTTTAATAATGGTGATGCATGATTTATAAAAATAAACAAACAAAGAAAAAAGTATTCTTTAGGTTTGTGATAGATTAACCTGTGTCAGTTCTCTTGAGTATTATAAAGAAACTATTAAAAGATTGGTAGGAAATACTTAGGTGAAAATCAATAGAGTTTAAATTGACTTATTAAATATAAGTTATAAAGTGTATATCATTTTTGGACAAGGTCTCTCAAGTCAGAGAGCACCAGACAATAAGCATTGTGTCTGCGATATTAGGCAATGAAGAATGTTCAAAAAATGTGAAGGAGTGAAGGAGTATGGGTGATGGGATTGATACTGTGTATCTCAATCTGAGGGAGACTTTTGAAAAGAAGTCTGATGCAGTCTTACTGGATGGGCTGCAGTGTAGCAGATGCTGCTGCCCCGTCCATATCCCCTCAGCATTCAGCATTCTGATAGCTCATTACTGCAAGCACCTGCCACTGTCTGCCTGCGGACTTATCGGTCCCCAGCAGTGTGCTTGGCCCACATACAGGCCAGGGAGTTAACGCCTCCATCAACAGCACTCAATCTCTGAGAGATGAAAGTTAGTCCATGGCCCTGTACCCTAGTTTCCTCATCTCTCCACAGAGAGTCCTGTCTTGGCTTCCTCGCTTCCCTTCCCTGTTTCCCTTCCCACTTTCCTCCACCAGCACGTTCTGAGGAAACTTCCCAAATAAACTACCATTCTTTAAATCCAAGTCTTAGGGTCTTGTTCTTGGGGAAACACGACCTAAGACATGAAAAATTCAGGTCTAGAGCCTAAGAAAAGCGAATCATTTCTTCATTCATCATTTCAATAATTGTTGTTAATCAGTTTATGTCCGAAGGGATGTTTATAGTGATAACCTGTGAAAGTACTTTGCCTTATCTTTCTGAATTTTATAAATAATTGAATCAAAATGTAGAAAGTTTCTTAACAAATTTAGAGATGACGTAGTACTGGGGTAGGGGGATATGTAGTGAGTATGTTAGAGAGCAGAATCAGGGTCCACGTAATTTTTAATAAGCTGAAAAAAAGTCTAACAATTTTACATTGATGGATTAAGATCCTACAAGTGAGTCTTCCAAATGTGTGATATAATCACTATGTTATAGCATTTTAGAGCTATTGGTAAATAGTAAACTTACAATTTGTTAACATTGTGTGTGGCTGCTGAAAATGCAGATGTGATTTTAGGTTGGATTAATAAAGTAGTATCTAGACCAAAGGAGATGATAATTACATTTAATTCTGCAGTTAACAGACAATCCTGTTCTAAATACCATGTTTCTAAAAGTCTAGAAACAACCTGAATACTAGAGGAGAAAGGAGGTTGAAGGCAGTTGGAAATATTATATGGAAAAAGATGTAGTACATATGGTTGTTTAACATTAAGTAAAGAAGAATCAAAGAATATGATAATTGTCTTTCACTGTTTGAAGTTCTTACCTGTGGGAAAGGAAATAGACATGCTTGAAATGACCACTAGAGTCATTCATGTCTCTATAACCAGTCTCTCATCCAATGCTTGCCTATGGTATGAGCCCAATAAATGTTGGGTGAGTGAAAAATTAATGTCACTGCGTATTCACCTCACTTAACTGTGCAGTTGAAAGAGGACACATACTCTTTTCATTTTTCTGTGTTTATCCATCCTTTTGTCTTATCTCATATTTGAAGTCATTCTTTGGATTGTGAAGTCAAGATGGAGGACCAGTTTTCTGCCCTATGAAATATTTCTCACATAATAGTGAGTCTATAAATGCAAATGATACTGATTGTGGTGTTGATGTCTCCTGATAAACACAGCCTCCAGTTTCCTACTCTCTTTCATTTAAACTGTCCTTGAGTTTATTGTCGACAGCAGTGGCAAGTGTCTGTGGTAATGTCGCTTCAGTCTTTTGTCCTGGCTGTTAAACTTTCCCTTTGCATTTCCTTCAGGTTGTATCATGGTTCAATACATTTAAATCTTAAGATAGCGAGCAAATATATGATGTAAGGAAATAAGCCCACTGACTTCTATTATTCCTCACCACAAGATTTCCCCTGCTTCCCAATCATTTTATGCTTTCTTAGCAGCATATTTCAGATTGTGAATCAGATTAAATTTTAGAATAAAAACTATATGATGCATTTCTTTGTTTATGCATTTTGGAGTCCTCTCCTCTAGTACAGTGAGACAAATTTTTAAAAATTTTCTTTTTACAGAGATGACTACCTTAAATGCATGAGTACTTACTTACCGTGGAGTTATGAGGAGGATGGCATCCTGCTGTGCATCCTTCAGGTCCCAGCTTGATAGCCTTTCCTGTCAGATGTTCCTCGTGACTCCCTTAGTTCAGCTGGCAGCATCTTGGGTGGGCTCCACACACTGTCTCCGGCTACACCAGGGTTTGCATCCCACTCATCCCACTGTCTGTGAAGTCTGTTTACTTGTCTGCACATCCTAGCAGGCAGCAGAAGTTACAGCCTCAGCACTCAGTACTGTGCCTGGTACATGATAAGCACCCACTGACTATGTGATTAGTATTTGTTCAGAACAATAGTTTTCCAAAAGGTGCTTTTTTTGGCTTTAGAAAGCTGCCATTATTCTGTTTCCTATATTCTTTCTCATTTTGATTTTTAACTCAGCATAGCTGAACCTAAAGTTATAACCAGTTGTACCCCTTGATTACCATGCAAATTTTCCACACGATTTTACACTTCTTTATGTTCCATTCATAGTGTCTCAGAAGCCGAATTTGGGAAAACCTAGACTGGGAAGATGCCCCTTCTTTGGTTTTTATTTGCTTTATTTTTTTTAGAGCTGTATTCGGAGGTGTAACCTTGCCCAAGTCAGCTAGCTTCTATGGACTGCAGTCTCCTCACCTGTAAAAGAAGGAAGGACTGGAGAATCCCCACGGTAAGTTCAAAAGACAACATTCTTTAATTCTGTGATTGAGAAAAGTTTTCAGTAAAAGCTTTGTAGTTCCTTGCCCTTCCCTCCCCACCTCCTGCAAAGGCACCCTGATCATTTTTCCTTTTCTTTGGGCCTGATTGTCTCTTCTTGTTTATGGCTGCCACTAATTTGCTCGTTTGCTTGCTGGAAAATAGCTAATTAAAACCCACTTCAGCTAACAAGCTGACTGGGACCATGCAAATGTCACTCTCTGCTGTCTGCTATTTCCGTTTATACTTTACATTATTAGTGTTGTTTTTCCTCCCTGTGTTATAATGAATGCAAGGATAGATTTAGCGCCCTCTTCACAGGTGTGCACTGGTACCGCCGCCACCATCCCAGGAAAGCGCTGCTGTTTTACTGCACTTCAGCACTTGGAGTGTTATTACCCCTGACAGTTAATGGTTTCAGACTGCATTGCTTGTTAGCGCTAAATTTTTGAACAGCTTCATCTATCTTTTTGTTTTTACAGTGACTGGCCACATTAAGTGTGTGTGTCTGAGCTATTAGTCCCGTCTGTTCATCGCACGCATTTCATTTGTGTAGGATTCTTCTTTTCTCTCTAAAATTAGTATGTATTGTCATCCATATACTTCAGCACATCGACTTTTGTTATAATTATGCTGTCATCATTGTGCTTCCACACATTTGCTAATTTATTGTAGCTAAATTAGACCTAATATTAGCAATTTTGCAGCTGTTCCTTTAGAATATACATGGCTATATATTTGTATGTTATTTAGTAATTATATTCCACAGCAAAAAAAAAAAAAAATGGACCTGTTTTCAAGAGGGAGAGAGGGAAAAGATAGAAAAGGGGGAGTTCAATACAAACAAATTCACCTGAGGGTGAAAAAGAGATCAAGAAAATGAAGAGAAAAATGCACTACAGAGAAGATATAAGGGGGAGATTCCAGAGTAAATAGAGAGAAGTGCACGCTTTCCTAGGATTGTGCAATTTGAAAGGCGTGTGTTTTAGGCCTGAGACTTGCAAAGAAGTGAGCACTCTCTGGGAAGGATATTCTCTGCTGGATTCTTCTATTACTGTGAATATGCTACTTACTTGAATAGCTGAGCAAAGAATACCATGAGGAAATGATGGGAAGTTTTTGTGTGACTTGTGAAGGAAAGGAGAAGCACGTAGGCAGTGTGGATACTTCCATGAAAATGCGGTAACCAGTATATCTAGGTTCAAGGTTTCCATCATTGGGTTTAAAAACATGCCTGAATGGGAGACCGTGAGGATGAGGAAATGAGAATGGTTTGGATCTTTACATTGTCTAGAATAATAAACAGCTTATATGCAGGTTTTCACTTTGTTTATACCTGGTGATGATATTTCAAGGAATATTTTTTAAAAGTGCCTGTAGTGTGTACTCTGTGTGTGTGTGTTGCATTTTAATTAGGTTATGAGAATTTAGCATGATACAGGCATCTAAAATTATACAATACCACATTTGTTATAATGTACAACACAAGATAAATGATCAACAAGACAGATTATCCTAGGACACAAACAGCCAGATGTGGAGAGTCAGGTATTTTGTAAAGCCACCTGGATACTATTTAATATATTGAGTTAGTAATCCCTTTAATGGGACCCTCATGGTCTAAAAGAATTCATGGGGTGGAGATGGATATGGATATATGGATCTGTTCTTAAGAGGTAACTTACTAGGAGAAGCTAGCTCCAGGAGTACTGGTTGTTATGAATTTATTCTATGTTTTAATGGACTCACACATTATGTACAATAATGAAAAATAAAATAAAACAAAACATAATGGCACTGCTGTCTTGACCTTGAGAATATATCCCAGGAATGCCAGGTCTGCTTTCTTAGGGGTAAAGTCCTACCTAGTATGCTAGAGATTTGGGCATAGCATCCCTCTTAGATATTCACATTTTCATTCCAGTCGGGCTGTAAGAGAGAGATTTTCATTGCTGACTGTGCCCCACTCTGACTGCCCTCTTCTGCTTCTTCCTCAGTAGAGCTGAGTATCTCATTTCTCTTCTCTTCTCCAAGTGACCAAAGCCCGCTCTTCAGCTCTTAGAAAGCAAAGCAGATTGAAATGGCTGAAACATTTGGAAGTGTTGCTCCTCACTGGCGTCTTATATTTTTATGAAGAACACTCCGTTAAACTTAAAAACATGATGTCCCAATAGTGGAATTTGGGGGGAGAATCAATAGGTGGGGAAGCTAAAAAAGTGAGGGTTTTAGAACTTATGAAACCAAAGTATGTACAGAGTTATGGATTCATAAAGCTGGCTTTTTCCTTTTGAAAGAGTAATGGCCTTACTGGAACTCACAAGGCCATCAGTAAACCTAACCCCAACCTCACAGACTGTGGGGACAATCCCATCTGGGATTTAAAGCAATATTGATTTAATAAATAAAGGTTGAAAGCCAGAGACAGCAAACATCCAAAACCACCAATAGCAAATGAAAAAAAAAAAATCCATGAGGTCCTCTTTCTGCCTTGGTATTGTTCCTCTCAGATCAAGTTAGTTTGAAGAACCAGATGATAGGTTCTTGGCATGAATCATTTTTTGAGCATAGAGCTCAAGTGGGATAGAAACACCAGCAAGAGGGGGCCAGTCATTCTCTTGAAAACCCTTTACAGACTCCAGGCCCTGATCTCCCAGGAATCTACTGCGTTAGCCTACCCTTGCCCGTTGAGCTCTGACTCTACCACCTGTATCAAGAATCAAAAATGGGTTAAATTCAAGTACTCCTCCCTCCACAGTCCACCTCTGCAGGTTCACAGAAACAGAAGAATTTTCCCACTCGACTTTCTTTGTCCTAATCTCTGTGGCTCCAGGGCCAGCTGCCCACCCAGATACCAGGGAAGGAGAAAACGGTTGATAAAAGCAAACAGTGGACTTTGAGATTTGCCAGATTTTCTGCATGACTTGGAGGCTACTTTCTGGAACAGAGCCTGCTCTCTCAGTCAGTCAGACAGCCTCAGAGATATGTTTGAGTTCTTTGCTATTCCATGCTGTACAGCACGTTGTATTGTGTGGGGGCCAGAGTCACTGTCAATCATTTCTCTCGGAAGATGCTTTAGCTTTTGGTTTGGATTTTTACTACACCAACTTTGCCAATTTTATTCAAAGAGCATTTCTATTTTTGCTTTACATGTTTATTGACAGTTAATTATAAGGAATAAATTGTATATAACTCTGGGTAGGATTAAGCCACCTAATATTTATTGAGCAACTACTCAGTGCCTGGCATTTGTATCTTACAGGCAATTATGAGATATCAGAAAGCCCTTTTGACAGAAAATCAGTGTCTGAAATAATATTTTATAGGTTTCACTTATAACATTTAATTTTCTGCTTTCACATGAGTTACATGGGCAACATACTCATCAGTAATCTTACTCATTACATTCTCTGTTTCTTAGTAGGGATGGAAATGGAGAATGGGTCGAGATATTCCACCCCAGGGTGATTCAGGATCTCTTGGGCACAAGAGAATGTAGGATAGCTTAAAAAAATCTGTCACTACCCCTACCTCCAACTTTTCAACATCATGCTAGAGATTTTGATTTGTCTCTCTGCAGTGTATAGCAGGTGTACCTTTTTTTTTCATTTTGAGAAATATGGCATTCTAGAATGGATACAAGGTAATATGTACATCAGTAGGAATTAGCATGTTGGGTACTTTAAAAATAAGCAAATAAATAAAACAAAGCAAAATATTACCATGCGTGGTTTCTAGAATGGGGAGAAGAGTGTTCTGCTTGAATGAATTATCCAATGGATGAATTTTAAAGTAGGCTGAAGAGTGAAAAATAAAGTCTGTTGATGTCCTGGTGAGCTGCTACATTTGAGATAGTGAAGCTAGATAGGACATAGCTGCTTACTGGCTGGGGAGAGACATCAAAGCTGTAGAAAAACAGCTGGAAAGCTTGTAGGGCCCAGTGGTGTAGACCCCATGTTTTTGTTGTAAGTTAACCCTGTCCTTAGCAGGGTGAGGACCTAGCTCTTGAGTTTCCACATTTACTCTCTTGGGCCTGTTGTCTCAAGAATTTTCTGTATGTGACTGTATGTGTTATGTGTGTGTGTGTGTGACATGTCCAAAATTGTGCATATGCTCAAGTTAAGTAGCTAAAAATTAATTTTAAATATCTTACTGGAGATCAATGTGCAAAAATTAAAATGCAAGCTCATATAATCCCCCCCAAAGTAGAACTACGCAAAAGCTAAAGCACTCAGGAAACTCTTTGGTCTTCAGATTTCTAGATGTCTTGCAAATGTCTCAAGCTACAAAGTAAAATTACAACACTCTCATTCACCCTAAGATATTACCATAAACAGTGCTTCCAAAGTTTTCTACTGCAGTAATCCTAGAGTGTTCTCAGTGGCAGAGAAAAGAGAGCAAAGAATGGTGGTGTTAGTGGGTAGTTGTAGTCAGATACCAGCTGCTGCAGAAGAGAAAAAATATTTTTAGAGTCTAATATTTTATCTTAACAATGTATTTAGGGTTGTTCTAATTTTAAATGTTTTCACCAAAAATATTTAAGTATAAGAAGAAGTCCCAAATTTTGATGCTTTAATGATTAAAGAATGACCTATCTAAAAAAAAAAAAAACAAAAAACAGCTGCATAGGCATACTTGTATCCAATTTGGGAAAAGCCACCTTAACTTATTATTGATTTCTGAAAGGAAGTCAGGGGAAAAAAGAGAAAGAAGACAGGTGAATGGAAAATTTTCTTCAAGATCATTGTGATTGTCTTGTTGGGAAAAGAGACTATGAGAGTTACTGACTTAGAATTCAGAATGTACTCCAAAAAAGAGAGTTTTATACTGGTCCAGAGGATTTAATTATAACAGAATTTTTCCTTTGTACTATTTCTAAACTTTCTATTTCCCAGCAAAATAAATTGGTTAACCTACCTCTTCTTCTAACCAGTGGTTTTTAGAAGTAAAGAATATACAGAGAAGTTAGGTCCACTCTTTTGAAAAAGCAACCTTGGGAAGGTGGACTAGTGCAGGGTAGGTCCTGTTTTTGATAGAGAAAAGCAAGAGGAGGGAACCTGTGAAATGTGAGCCACAGCTGTGAGGTCTGCCTAATGCACCAGCACCTCTTTTCTGCTCAGAGGGTGCCTTACAATGAATTCAAACCCTTCAGCTTTGGAGGGCACTCATCAGCAGAGGGCACCTGGACTATGAACTCCTGCTGTCTTGGGACCTTGGGTGGGAAAATTGTTCTCAAATTGGGAGGGCAAAAATGGTTGGTGTCACATTCTGCCTCGTCCATGAACTCAACAATTTTGACTCTTTATCCTTTATAGAAATGTCTGCTGCCAGGAAGTTTCAATGCCATTGTTTCACATGCAAGGATTAAGATAGTTCCCTATTTTGAATTCCTCTAAATAGCCTGAGGCCAAAGGAAACAAACAAGCAAAAGACAAACACGGAAAATCTAATATTTACTGGGTCATAAAGAACCAAAATCAAACAAAGTCTTCAAAGGACTGAAGAACTGTCACAGATTAGAGAAAGACACATGACAATTAAATGCGACGTGATATTCTGCATTAGATTTTGGACTGAAAAAAATAATTTAATTTGAAAAAGTGGAGAATTCTAATAAGGCCTGTAGGTTACTTAATACTGTGCCAGTATTAATTTCCTGGTTTTAATTATTGTATTATGGTTATAAAAAATGTTAACATTAGATGGAACTGAATGAAAGCTATACATACATTCTCTGGAGTATTTTTGCTACTTTTAAAAATTCTAGTATCATTTCAATATTAAAGTTAGAGAAATTTAAAAAAAAAAACTTCTGTCTCTGCCATTGAAAGGTCTAGAAATAATGAACAGCCCCAGTGAGTCCATCTAATGTCAATATTGTGGCCTTTTAATACTATTTACAATTAAAACTTACCAATGCTCCTTGGTGAAATTGCTCATTTCAGGTCTCTCTGTCATAATAGAAAGCAAAGTTATAAGAGATGAGATGGGTTAGGTCAGAAAGACTTTGGAGTAAACTTGAGAAATCTACCAGTGGCCAAAGATGGGACAATCTGAGCTTTAATGAGGATAACAACTGCAAAGGGTCAAAACATAAATTATGTTTAAATCCATGGGTTCATAAAGATGCTGGGGGAATATCCTAATTGGCCACCTTTGGAGGATGTTGGTATCAGGGAGGAAGAAAACTTCCCTTACCCTTCTAGTTTCTTCTGGATTGTCTAAGGGATAAATTAAAAGATTAGCAGGAGAAAATCAAATTTAATTTTGTGTGTACGGGAACTCCACATACATAAGAGGTTCAGAGACAGAAAAGTAAAATGAGCTATATAAGCCATCCTGAGCTAGGGAATAGAATAGGGGCCTGGGGCTTCCAAGGACAGGAGGGTCATTCACAGGACAATAAAAAGAGCAGATGTTTGATAATTAGATGTTTGCCTTGCCATATAGATGGGGCCACTTAGATAAAATTTATCTCTCATAATAAATCTTTTTCTGGGAAAAATCCTCAATTTGAATTCTTCTAGGAGGTTAAGGAAGGGGCAGAAGTTTCTCTTGAACCCATAGGGTCTCAATTGCCTTTAGCTCAAAATGATTCTCATGCAAATACAGCACATTTTTGGGAGGTGCGTTCTGAACCTCTATACTAAGGAACTTATAATTTTGAAAACTAATAAATTAGGGAGAAAAACCAAGCATTTTCTTGCCTTTCCTATACAACTGAATCTCAGAGTAATCAACAGCAAATTGATTGAACACTAGAGGGGACTTCTGATTTATAGCCAGACGGTTGGTCAGAAGTACACGTGACAACCTGGACTTGACATTGGCATCCTGAGTTGGAAGGTGTCTTGGAATATACATTTTATGGCTGGTTGGTGAGAAGCACAGTTAATAACCTGGGCTTGTGACTGGTGTCTAAAGTATATGTGGGAAGAGCACTCTTGTGGGATTGAGCCCTCAACCTGTGAGATCTAATGCTATCTCCAGGTAGATAGTGTCAGAATTGAGTGGAGTTGTAGGACACTGAGCTGGTATCTGGAGAATTGCTTGTTGGTGGTGGGGATTCCTACACACACACACACACACACACACACGCACACATGCACACGCACGCACACACATATGCACCCACACACTGTAACTGGTGATCAGAACACCTTTTAAAATGTCATAATGAATTTCAGTGGATCTAGGCAATGGTTACAAGGGCTGCTAACATCACAAAAAGGTAAAACAACCAATCACTGTATTTCTCTAGATGGAAGCACCACCTCTGAACTAGTCTTGTTAAAATTTTTGATCCTGAATCTGTTTAAACATTTAGCTGTGACTGAAGTTTTAAAGGAAAGGAACATGCTTAAATAATACTGTCGGGATGCAAAATCAAAACTATGAGACATCCTACTACCACAAATAACTGAGTTTCTTTAACAAAAAATTGCAAAAGAAAAAAGATTTAGGGGAACCTTTACATGAAAAAGTCTTAAGAGGCATATTAACTCACTGTAATATATGGACTTCATTTGGATCCAAATTCAAACATTATTAAAGAGATTATGAGGGATAGGAAAATGTGAAAACTAACCGGATATTTAAGGATATTAAAATTATTAATCTTTTGATGTTATAGTATAATGTGGTTGAGTTTAAAGAAAAACAGTATATAACCTTTAGCAATGTACACTGAAATATTTAAAGATGGAATAATATATTTCCTGAGGTTTACTTTAACATAATAAGAAGGAGGGGATGTGGATGGGCGTTATAGACAAAAAAAAGACATGCCATGAGTTGATAATTGCCAAAGCTGGGTGATGTGTACATGTATTTTATCATACTGTTCTCTCTGGTTTTGTATATGTTTGGAACTTTGAAGATAAAATGTTAAAATATATTTATCAGATTTTTCATGAGAGAGATCTGATGAATTTATGGCATGACACAGCTATATATGCCATACGCTAGTACTTCCCATATTCTTCTCCCCAAAATTCTGCCATATAGCAAACAAGCCAGAGGCTGGAGGTGGACAGTCTGTTTGCTCTGCATATTCAACAAAGTCAACAATTCATTTCCAAATATTTTGCAATAAGAAGCAAGATGTGTTTTTCTAGCACTTGACCCCTACAAATTCTTTCTTTCTTTTTTTTTTTTTTTACTACTTTTGGTTGTTTCCACTGTAATCATCAAAATGTTTATGGGAGTCATCAAAATGTTTATGGGTAAAAAGTAAAATTTATTTGCTAAAAGAAAATTCTTAGTATTTTTCCTTAAAGTTTTGTCAAAACTTTTCTTATTCTCCCTTCTGAATTAGAAGTGAAATTAGAAACTTTGACTATGAAGACTCTTTGACTTTGGATTTCTTAATAAGACTAGAGAAATAAGAGGATTAAGAGTCCAGTCAATTTTATTCCTTTAGGTTCAAGATGAAACAGCAATTTTTTCCAACATCAGAAAATATATATGCTTTTCTCCCTGTATACTTAAGATAAAGGTTCAGCTGAATCATCAGATCAGGTTTAATTTATGAGGCTGTGAATTTTTGAATATATATGTTTTTAATCAAAGTCATGCCTTAACGTGGCTAAAGTTCAAATAGTACAGATAAGCTTTTCTTCAAAAGCGCAACATACAAATGTCTCACCCATTCTCTCCATTATTTCTGCTCCTCAGAGGCAAACACTGATCTTAGTTACCCTCACAGACATATGCAAGGATACTCTTAGGCATAATCTTGTATTATTTATTCCAAAACGTGCTAATACATCTTTATTTTTATTTTACTACCTTCTGACATTATCTATTGACCAGTATTGCCCTTTGAGAACGTCATAAAAATGAAATAATGTGGCGTGAAGCCTTTCATGCGTGGTTTCTTTAATTTAGCATCACATCTTTAATCCCTGTTGTTGTACATATCAATAATTTGTTACTTTTCTTGATGAGTTGTATCCCATTGTGTAGATATACCACAGTTTAGATTTATTTTAATTTAGAATGAATTAGCAAATTGTAGGACATTTGAATATTTTCCAATTTTCGATGGTTATGCAGACAAGTTTTTGTGTAAAAATACCTTTATTCTCTTGGGTAAATTCTGAAATTTAAAAATTACCATAGCAATTATTAATTCCTAAGATATTTTTCTTGTTCTCTGAAAATTCCTTTTGTTTCCCATAGCATTCTGTCCTAGTTTTATGAATAGAATGTATCTTCGAATGCCCCTGAGGATCCCAGTGAGAGATTTAACAGTATAAAACATCTTTTACTCTTTTAACTTTTTGTTTCCTTTGGGGTCACTTTTTATTATGTTTCTTTTTCTTTTCTTTTTTTGTATGTTTTTTATTGAAGTATAGTCAGTTTACAATGTTGTGTCAATTTCTGGTGTACAGCACACTTCAGTCATACATGAATATACATGTATTCATTTTCATATTCTTTTTCACCATAAGCTAGTACAAGATATTGAATATAGTCCCCTGTGCTATACAGTATAACTTTGTTTATCTATTTTATATATACCAGTCAGTATCTACACATCTCGAACTCCCAATTTATCCCTTCCCACCCCTCCCCTGCTGGTAACCGTAAGTTTGTTTTCTATGTCTGTGAGTCTGTTTATTTTTCTAAGTGTAGAATTTTGTAGGTTTCTTTAAAAAGTTGGTATTCATTCATTGCCCATATCTGTTTAAGAATAAAGCAATTAAAAGTTAAATGTATGCTCCTTATGTGTTCATGAAGCTTGTTCATTGGTATGGAGGAGATAGGTCAGTCATATAGGGTATTTGAGAATTTTTGATACACAGATTTCTAATCAACCTTCCTGTTTTCACCCCCATATTTCCTCCTCCATCTCTCTCCCTGGAATCTCTCCTTGAGGTGATATTTACATGCCTTTCCCCTTACAACCTTTTTCTCCAAATATAGGAATCAACTGAGAAGTAGACAGGTATCACATTGGGGAAGAAATGTCAGCTTTATTCCTGGAAAAACTGGACAAGATAAGATGGACTGGACTTGTGGCAACACTGGATTTTTATTACTTTTCCAAAAGCCTAGACTTGAAACTCACTTAAATTTATAAACAGGACAAGTATTGACACAGCCAGTTTGAGATCCCCTAGAAACTGGGCCTTAATAATTATGGGCCTCCAGACTTGGACATAGGTATGCCTTCGACCTGAAACAGAAGGGAATGTCTCTATCCACAAGAGTTGCCAACCCTGAAAGTTGCAGTCACTCAGAGGCATTGACCTTCATGTGCTGAGAAGTGCTCATACCAATTATCGAATTTACTCTTCTTTTGGTTCAGGAGGGTGGAAACAAGGTGGAGTGCCTTTGAATGTTCTCTCATTGTGGTTCTTTTAAATTTAAGTATAGTTGATTTACAATTAGTTTCAAGTGTACAACATAGTGATTCAATTTTTAATAGGTTATACTCCATTTAAAATTATTATAAAATAATGGCTATATTTCCCTGTGCTGTACAATGTATCCTTGTTGCTCATTTATTTTATACACAGTAGTGTGTATCTCTTAGGCCCATACCCCTGTCTTACCCCTTCCCCCCTCCCCACTGATAATCACTAGTTTGTTCTCTATATCTGTGAGTTTGTTTCTGCTTTGTTATATATGTATTTTAAAGATTCTACATATAAGTGATAACAGAATATTTGTCTTTCTCTGTCTGACTTATTTCACTAAACATAGTCCCTCTAGGTCCATCCATGTTGTTGCAAATGGCAGAATTTCATTCTTTTTGTGGCTGAGTAATATTCCATCGTGTTTGTGTGTGTGTGTGTGTGTGTGTGTGTGTGTGTGTGTGTACCACATCTTCTTTATCCATTCATCTGTAAATGAACACCTAGGTTGCTTCCATATCTTGGCTATTGTAAATTATGCTGCTATGAACATTGGAGTGCATGTATCTTTTTGAATTAGTGTTTTTGTTTTCTTAGCACATATATCCAGCAATAGAATTGCTACATCGTATGGTAGTTCTATTTTTAGTTTTTTAAGGAACTTCCATACTGTTTTCCATAGTGGCTGCACCAATTTACATTCCTACCAACAGCATAGTAAGGTTTCCTTTTCTCCACATTCTTGCCAATGCTTGTTATTTGTACAGTTTTTGATGATAGTCATTTTGCTAGGTGTGAGATGATATTTGTGGGTTTGCTTTGCATTTCACTGATGATTATCAGTGTTACATATTGTGGTTTATTTTGGTATGTATATTTAATATTACACCATCCAATTTCTGTCTAATAGCAATTTATTGAAATCACTTGTCCTTGTTGACTCCCATTTTCTTCATAGCTTTCAATTTATACCTTTGTTTTTAACTGTCATTTACGGAGTCAAAAGTGGGAGAAGAGAAAATACTTGTGTTCATTCCTCTGTCCTAAGCTGAAGGCTACCACTTGTGACTTTTAATGTCATTTAAGATATTTATTTATATGATGGAAATTTGTTGAGGGCCAAATATGTGTTGTGTGAGTACATAGGAATTTTTAAATGAATTATTCTTTCCCTAAAAAAATGTGTATAAATGTGAGCGATAATATGTTGGTAAATGATCATTAAACTCTATAATTCACACTATTATCAAGGTAAATAAAAGTTATGTGAAGTTTACTTTCTGATAAATTCATCATGAATTTTAAGATTAATCTTCAGAAACTATCACTTTAAGATGGTAGTTCTCAAATCTATGTATGTCACCTGGGGAGCTTCTGAGTCAGAATTGCCTGGAGTGGATCTCAGGCATTTGCTGTTTACAACAAAAACAAAACTCTAGGAAGTCCAGATGCTCTGTTAGGCTGGACTACTTTTGCTTTGAGCATAACATCTCCTTGTTCACAAGGCTATAGTTCCTTTGTATTGCTTACGGAGTATATTCTAAAATTCTTGGCTTGGCGTTGCAGCTAACAATTACATTTTCAAAACTTCTCTCCCTCCTTAACCAAACCCTTTAGTTTGATTGGACATGTCACTATTTCCTGTCTAGTATATTTGCAATTTGTTTCTGCCCATGAAATTCTAGCTTCCCATTATTTCTTCTTATCTACTGTTCAGATCTCATTTTGCCATAAATATTTTCCTGTTCATACAAGTAGACTCTGGGTCCTCAGCCTTTTGAATTTTCAATATATTTTCATATCATTTTGGAATGCTTATATGAGACAGACAAAGGAAATCACTGAATGCACATGGATAAATTGGACAGTCTCTGAACATGAGGATTTTCAGGCTGTTAGGAAAAGAGACAATGATACAGCAGTAATACAACAGTATCTTAATTGCCATCTGAGCTGCTTCTTGAAGGGTGAGTCTAACTTATATAGATAAAGAAGATAGAATAGAGGGAGAAGATAATTCAGGCAGAAAGGGAGGTATGTAGAAAACCATAGAAATGGGAGCGAATATGTTATATTAGGGTAATCACAAGTAGAACATTTAGGTATATTCTGGGGTCACCAAAAATGATGAAACTGGAGAATTTAACAGGGGAAGACATTAAGAAAGGCCTTGTAGGTGTTAGCAAGGAATCTTATAAGAAATGGGAAACCATTGATGGATTATAAAATGAGGGGAGTGATATTATCTGCTTGAATTTTATAAATCTGTATCTCTGGAATAAGCATGGGGATTGTTTTTCTTCTTCTTCTTCTTCTTTTGTAAAACTAGAGACAGTACAAACAGATAAAAGGTTATTAAAGTGATTGAGATGACAGATGATGGAGACTGATGGATATCTGAACCAAAGCGCTGGCAGTGAAGATTAAGAGGAGGAGACAGATTAGAGGTTAACTAAAGAAAATTAAAAAGAGGAGGTGTAAATGTTTTCAAGAGGTGAGTGAGAACCTGGGTTGGTAGTGGTATTATTCCTGGAGAAATAGAACCTTAGATCATAAAGAAATTTGTAACAAAAAAGAGAATGTGTTTACTTCTGGAATTATTGATTTTAAGACGTGTAGTTGCTTTCAAACTTGAATTTGTAGTAGGCAGTTGAATATACAGATCTGGAGTTTAAATCAGAATCAGGGTGAAGGTACTGATATGTGAGGTAACATGATGCTTTCAAATTGATAGGATAAAAAGAACCATGGAGAGTATGTGATGGCAGAACTTGGATAAATGCTGACATTTAAGGCACAAGTAGACAAAGATGAGGCCACACAGGAACATGGGTATAACTGGCCAGAAAAATCAAGGAAAATGGAACACAGTGTTTATTATAGACATCATGGAAATAGAGAATCTCAGTAAATTAGGAATAGCCAAGTGCAAAATTCACAGAGGAATTCTACAAGTGAAAAATTTAAAGGCAACAACAAATTAGATTTAGCAACCAGGAGTTTATTGGTCACTTGGTAAGAGTAATTTCAGTGGAGTGGGAAGGGTGAAATTAGAGTCTAGTGTTTTGAAGAGACAGCACTGTATGGGAAAATAAGGATAGTGAATGTAGAAAACTCTTTCCAGAAGCTCTGCTGAGAAAGGAGGAAGGAGAAATTAAAAAGATGGCAATTCATACTTTATGAAGCTCTATGTGCATCTACTTCAGAACACCAGTGAATTGAGCTTAAGCATATGGCCCAGGCAAGATAAGGCCTAAGGACCCCTTCTCGTCCTCTAACTAGAACTGAGTAATACCACCAGTTACAACGTGTAGCCAAAATAAAGAAGGCAGAGTAAGTAGTTCAGCTTGTGGTTCTGGTGACACAGATGGAAGATGAAGATGAATAGAGAGCTACAGTGCGGTGCACGACTTTTAACCACAGCGATCACTCTTCATAGAAAATGTGGGCAAATCAATATCTTGGTGTCCCCAGAGGAGGGAAGGAAGCAGTGTTAGAAGGGAGAACCTGGAGAAGGTCCTCTTCTTAGATGCCGACACATAGGGTAAGATAAATCATCTTTTTTGTATGTAATTTAAAAATTCACACTGTGTTAGCATATTAAATTATCTGGATAAGGCTTATTCCATTCAGACTGAGACTAATGGCTTTTTCAGTTTCATTTAATAAAGGGTTTCTATAGCTAAAAAAAAAAAGTGTAAAATCACTTCTTTAGAAAGTATGTAGCCAAAATAGCGATATAAAGGTGAAATAAAAGACAAAATCATAGGAAATAAGGAGAGTTGAAAGGTATTGGCATAGATAACCTGTAATATTTGAAAATTTTTACAGATATCACTGCTTTCAAATAAAGGAAAATATTCAGAATATGTTCTCACAGTGTGAATGACAACAGCCGTCAAGGTTAAGTTTGGCCAGATTCCTGGCTCTTTCATGCTCAGAGAGTTTAATCTCTATGTGTTTATGAGTATGATACCAAGAGGCGCTCACTGACAAAAAGCTGTGCTTTGCACAGTTTGCTAAAACTTTTGTCCCATTACAGATGGACTACATCCATAGGGAAGAAAGCAGAGAGAGTACAGAGACAGAGAAGGGTAGCCAGGCCTTAAGTAGAAACTTAGCAAGCAATCACTGTGACTGAAACACATCCGTAAGAAAGGGAGATGGGCCATTTTCTTGGACCCAACTTTTACTGCTTCCTGTAACATGTCACATATCACGTATGTACACTAATTTAATTTTATCTTAGAGTAATAATATACACATAAAACTAGCCATTAAGTGTAAAACAGTGAAGTAATTTGCAAATTTTCCTACGGCATAATAAATTAAGCATGGAGAGCACTAGGAATGTAATTTGCAGTCATTTATAATGCAGCATTTTATGTTAATAATTCAAAATCACATGCTATTTGGAGACACTTCTAATCAATGTATTTATGAAATTGTCAACTGTGACTGTTTGGGTTCCATTTAGCTAAACATTTCAACAGAATTTGCTTGTTGTTATTTAGTGTTTGCTTGATGGCTCTTTTTCCTCATTGTTAAAACTTCTTTCTGATCACACCTCCAGACAACTGAAGTCAATGACTGCCTTCTCCTCTAGCACCAAACCCAGATGCTTCAGACACTTTGTTTAAAAGTTTTAAATGGAAGGGAGATGAGTGCCTGGATCAATAATTAATTGAAGAGGAAAGTTCATACCTTGTTAAAGAGTCGTTTAATATTAAATACATTTCATGTCTCAAATCCATAGACACTGACATTTCTTTAGAGTTGATAATCATGCCTGTTAGGGGCCATTTCTTTATATTACCATCTTTATTTGGATGGTTTTGAACATGAGGAGAAGACTAAATATTAATAAGTTGGCTTGTCGAAGGTTTATGATAATTGGAATTTGTCCAAGCAAAGTTTAATCCTCCTGAGGGTATTTCAGTAAAACTGAAGAACAAAACAATCTCAAGACCAAATGTAGTTAAAGTGGAAATTCAGAATTGACTGTAGTGGTACCAGTGGTACCCTATGCATTAATAACAAGGGAAACCGTACTGGCTTGCTTTCTCGTTCTATATCCAGATGAGTCAAATATTAATTTTTTAGTTTTAGAGATTCTGTGAGATTTTGTGATCTAAATAGAAGTGGACAAATCCTTTTTTTTTAACCAAGAGAGACATGTCTTCCATCCTTCACTTGGATTACTGATGTGTCTTGAATCTTACAGAATAATTTATACCCTCTGTGAATCACATTCACCGTGTACATTATTGTCACTCACTTGACAACAGTGGAAGCAGTGGTTGGACAACACCAACTTAGTCCCTATAGCTGAAAATTGTCACATACGGAAAAGAGATAGAGGGGAAACTGTAATGTGGCTTAGGTTTGGGAACACTCTCAGTTGGCCCTTGTGGTGCGTTCATTTTTGAAATTCCATCAAAGTTGTCATTTTCATATCTAAAACTTACTTACTGACTATGCAATGGACAGGAATGCTGAATAATGTGACATTGGGGAAAAAACCCAATACTATAGTGATGATTGTGGGAATATTCAAAATATTTGATAAACTTTGAAAGTATGTTGTGGGTTTTGACGAGAAAACCAATTACGTTACAAATGCACATGGGAAGGATTTTTAACCACAGAATGTTCTTTTAAAATTATGAATTTAAGAAGTTCATTCTGTTGTCAAAGGAAAAAACTCATAAAATACCAAGATATTACAGAAACAATGAAATAATTTTATTTCTGAAAAACTTTAATGATAAAGCACTCATCTGGAAAAATGTGAAAGATAAGTACATTTTTCATGCCTTAAAATTAGGCATCACCAAAATACTGTGCAATATTTTAACTGATAAAACATATAGAAATCTGAAAACCCCTGGCTTTTATGTTTTTATTTCCTTTTCCTTTCTATAAAATAACTTCAAAGAACTTAAAGGTGCTTTTTTGTGTTTTCCATAGAGTTTTAAGGGATTTTACCTGGGACCTGAAACTAGAATGAAATATTAGTAATGTCAGATCAGTTTAGTGATAAAACTTGTCTCCATCATTGGCAACTGGATCAGGGGCTCCAAGAACTTCTGTATAACAGTGGACAGAACTCATTTCAGAGTCATTCTGAGTTACCTCTGTTCCTAGTTTTGTACAATTCAGTCTGTCTGTCTGTTTTTAGTTTTGTACAATTCAGTCTGCTATTTCCCAAAACTCTTAAGTTGAATGGAAGAAGTCAGGTACCAAATTGTATGTACTGTGTGGTTCCATTTATATGAAGTTCAATATAAGGCAAAACTAAATATGGTGACAGAACTTGGAATAATGGTTTCCTTAAGAGACAAGTGAATAGTGACAGGGAAATTTGTGCTGATTCACAAATCAAAGATCATAAATAATGTGTTATATATTCCTTTCAAAATATGTAAATCCAAATATTATTACAAATATATTTAGACGTATTGATGTTAGGTACATAAATATTTACAATTGTTATACCTTGTTGATGAATTGACCCTTTTATAACTATATAGTGACTGTCTATGTCTTTTGTTATAGTCTTTGATGTAAATCTGTCTTGTCCAAGTATAGCAACTCATGCATTATTTTGGTTTTCATTTACATGAAATATCTTTTTATATTTTTCAGTCTATGTGTGTCCTTGAGGCTAAAGTGAGTCTCTTTTAGGCAACATATAGTTGGGTCTTGTTTTCTTATCCATTGAACCACTCTGTGCCTTTTGATTGGATAATTTATTAAATTTACATTTAAAATGGCTATTGCTAGATAAAGGCTTACTGTTGCCATTTTGTTAATAGTTTTCTCAATGTTTTAAAAATTCTTTGTTTTTTCTTCCCCTATTGCTGTCTTCCTTTGTGCTTAGGTGGTTTTTTGCTTTTTTTTTATATATACACTATGGATTTTTGCTTTGCAGTTACCTTAGGCTTATGTATAACATCTTACAGCCATAACAGTCTATTTTAAGTGTACCAACTTAACTTTAAAAAGCTCTACACTTACCCTCCACACACATTTTATTGTTTTGGTGTCATAATTTACATCTTTTTATATTCTGAATCCATTAACAAATTGTGTCTACAGTTATTTTTAATACTTTTGTCTTTTAACCTTTATACTGGCATTAAAAGTGATCTGCTCACTATTATTACAACATTAGATTATTCTGAATTTTACTGTATGTTCTCCTTTACCAGTGAGTTTGATCAACAGCATGCAAACATTACTTCCCCTGATCTGGACACGTACTCCTGTCCCTTCCCCTGTGCTGTCTCAGATGAGAGCCTGTCCTTTTACGTATATTCTGCCTTATGTATGGTTTTAAAATTTTTCATTTTTTTCTTTACAATTTCTCCAATTCTTTGTTTTTTCTATTTTGTTAAAGAAATAATTATAAATTATTTAATAAATACAGCAGTCCTGTGACTTGGAAGAAATTTTGTAGCCTTTTTAGGTTTGTTCCTCTTCCACAAAATGAGGGTATGAGTTGTCTGATAAAATACAGTATGAGCTACAAATGTAATTGAAAATATTCTACTAGTTACACTAAAAAAGTAAACAGAGAAACAGATGAAATTAATTTTATAGTATGTTTTAAACCCTGTGTGTTCAAAATATTATTTCAACATGTAGGTTAACTATATAAAAGATACAGTTTATTAATGAGAAATATTATTTTATTTGTTCCATAGTCACCTTTTGTACTAAATGTATCTTACACTTACAGTGTGTCTCAACTCAAACTAGCCACATTCCAAATACTTAATAGCCACAGTAGTTAACTGTTTTAACCTCCCAGTGCAAGTCTGATCTCTGAGGGAAATTAAGATTATAATTGAACTTGCTCAGTCTGCTAAACACCGACAAAGTTAATGTGGTGCTCGATGGACTATTCTTACTGTCCTTGCCTTTATACTTTTAACACCTGTACTTAAGAGTACGTTTATATTTCTTGGGTTCTTAAGCATTCTTTCCTCTTTTCTTCCTGGCCTTACGTAAAGTTACGCAGTCAAAACTGCGTTTATTGAAACCTCCTTTTGCACATAATCTATATTCTACTTCAAGGTCTCCTCTCCATGGTATTTTTTTCCCCTCTATCCTAAAATCAGCCTTCCTAAAATCTAGGTTGCATGTCTTTCAATTTCATATTGATAATTTCATTCCTCCTTGTCCGTCTGCATCTTATCCATAATGCCCCTTTGCTCCCTCTGTCTTCTGAAAGCTGAAATTGTCAGCAAGACAATAATTTATGAGATGCTCTACTTTTAGGAGAATGAGGCTCCAGTATATACCTCAATTAACAGAAGTCCCCCACTGATTCTTTATCTTGCTTCTGTGTCAGTTTTGTCATTTCTATTACAAAAAAAAAAAAAAATGTTATCTTGTAGCCTCTGTTTGTCTGAATTATATGCCCAGATGTCTCAGAACAATATGACATTAGTTTTTCGCTTTTGTGTGCTCATGAAACTGCTCAGCTGGTAAATTTAAAAACAAGTATGTACATGCCTTCCTTTCAATTTTGTGACTGTTGAACTCAGACATAACCCTTTCATTTCAGACGTAAGTCCAGGCCAGCAGATAATCAGTAGCAGATTCCAAACTTCAGTGCTGTGAGAGACCTAGGAATCCTATCAATTACATCCCTTATTTTGTAAGATTGGGAAACTAAGGTCTAGAAAGTTTCTTCATGTTTGTATACATGAAGCCAACATCGAGGCTCTTTTGATAGCCCTTTGTTAAAACTTAATTTCACTTTGTTACTTTTATAATTTTGTCAGTTGGTAGACACCTAAGGCTACATTTTTGTCTTTCATTTGTACGTAGAAGACTTTTGTCTGAAAACACCTGGACACCACTTTCATTTTGCCAGTTCTTACTGTACACATAGCAAACATTTGAATAATGGAAAAGTGAATGTCACATCTATTCACTTCTGTAATTCTCAGTTTTGCATGGACTTTAAAATCTGTCTTATTATTTTCTTTAAAACCTCTTTGATGATATCAGGGTAAAAAGTGGCCTCACGGTGGCCCCCCAGGTAATATGTCATCCCTCATTTTCTGATCTTATCTGCTACCACTCCCCTCCTTGCTCAGTCAGCTCCAGCCACCTGGCCTCCTGGCTATTCCTCAAACACACTGAGCCCTTTTTTGCTTCAGAACATTTGCACTTTGGAGTTGCCTTCGCCTGGAGTATTCTTCCTGCACTTCTCTAGAGGGCCCCTTGGCTTTTCATCCCATCCTCACTTCAGCCCTCTAATCCTCTAATGCGCCCTGTGTAAACCAGCAATCTCTCCCAGTTACCTCCCGCCTCTGCCTTGCAGATATTCCTTTCCTCCCTAACCCTGCTTATGTCAAGAACTACATCAACTCCCTCCAGAACTGTGCCGTCGGCTTCTGGCTCAGGCCCCTCTAATCACTGGAAATCAGGTTCTGACTAAGGAACTTCTTTGTCAATGCCTCACTGTCCTTGTGTTCCCACCACTCAATCCATACTTTTGAAAAGCTGCATATTCTTCCTACATGCAATTCTCTCTACCCCCCACCCCCCGAATATTTTTTTACTTTCTCACCTCCTTATCAAAGCAGTTTTGGCTGCTTCGTGGTGACAAATGTCTCCAAAGACATTTATTTCAGCCCAGGGTCTTTGCTTTGTATTTTACAAGTAAAAGGCCCATTGGGGAGGCTTTCTCAGAATGAACAGAGGGCTGCTCAAATTAGTTATTCAAATGTAAAGGAGGTAAAATATTAAAATATATGCAGATGTAACCTTTTCTTTTACTTCATTTTTTCAAGAAGATTCTTCATTTTCAGTTTTTTGGGCCTCCTGGGCCTTTTGTAAGCTGAACAGAACCGGAAAAAGCCAAAGGACTTCAGTTGGTCTGCATGAGAAAAGGCGAGGGAGAGACAATAAAAGGTAGAAAGTCAGTGACAACCAGATGGCTGAGGAATGAGGAGTTCTGAGGGGTTTAAACAGATTTTAAAAAAAGGAGTGGAGTTTTATGAAAAGAAAGATGTATCCAAAAATGATGTTAGGCATTTTTTCAAAGTGTATGTGATATAGTCTCACTCCGCTTCTTCTAAAGAAATCTTTGGTATTCATCTGTGATATATTAGAAATCCTCTTAGCCCAGACAAGTTGATTAATTGGTAACTGGTTAATTAATTTTTAAAAAAATATATGGTTATTGTAGGGACTGAAAAAAATGTTTCATAAGAGTTTTCATTTTAAATTGGAAGTTCATACTTTGAGGCAAGGCCAAGAGCTATTGAGTTTGAGTCAACGACAAGATATCTGAATTATTTCACTTGTAACTAGTCAATTTTAATCTTTATTTTCTTTATTTGGAGCAAGCCCTAAGAAGTACCTTGGGAAATAATGTAAGTACAGAATAATTGTATATTTTTACACAATTCCTAATCTTTAACAGTTGTCTTACCCACACCCAACCCAATAGCAATATTTTAAGCAATACTCAAGTATTACAAAGCATTCTCTCATGTTTTCTTTTTCACTACAACCAACAACTCTTTTACCTTATACATTTCTCATTTCATTGATTTATATAATAGTAAATTAAATGATCTAATCGCTGTAACAGGTACAACTGGTAAAAGCAGGTTTGGGGACAAACACTACTGACTCTAAGTGAGCAGACAACTGGTGGTAGGAGAAATACGTCACCGTACCAGAGAGTGGGACAGTATGCTGTCCGCAGCGTTCGCTGTGCTATGGTTATTAACAGAGTTTGATACAGAGAATGGAGAACATTGAGGCCAGTTCAGTGCTTCTCAGAGTCTGACTTGTGTTTCTTTTGGAAAACATTGGCTTTGAATCCATCAGCTGTAACTGAGATTTCACAAATCTCCACCTCTTATAACACAGAGGATTGAATAAGGCTTTGGAAGTCCGTCATTTCTAGTTTTTATACTTGCCATCCAGGGTCAAAATATCATAGGACCAAGTTTTGCAAAACACAAATGAACATTGCATTCTGTGTTTCCACCAGTATCCTCCATAAGAAGGGATGTAATGTTAATAAAAGAACTATTTCTTCTTACGCATCTAACTTCAGGTATAATGTCTTTTCTGTGTCTCTCTTTGAACTCTGTATAAACTACAAATTTTTCTCAGTGTTTCTTGTAAATGATTTTTGAAATATCTTCTTATCATACTAATTCTGGGGGAAGTAGCATGGCGTAATGGATTGAATAGGCTTAATCAGTTAGGCAAACCTAAGTTTGGACCTATGGAATTATAGTCCTGTGATTTTTGAGCAGTTTGATTGAGCTTTGTTATCCTCACTTTTAAAATAAGTATTAATATAACCTAGATTGTAGAGTTGTGAGAATTAAATGACACAATATATGCAAAAGGCCTAGCACAGTGCCTGATGCAGAGTAGGCATTTGATCAATGCCAGCTATTTTTAGTAACCATCTTCCTCAGTCTTCAGTCCATCCCAGTGATGATGTTATCAGTTCCCCACATGTGTTAGGATATTAATGCCTGCTTAGCAACTTAATATTTGAAAACTACCTTGGCAACTGCACCAAGCAGTCATATGAAGCCAGAAGAATAAAAGACAGGATTGAAGGCATGAACTCACCTCCCACATCTGACTTACTCAGAGGTTTGCAAAAACACTTTGATGGCCTGCTTTAAAAGTACCAGCGAAGTAATGCCTTACATTGATATCCTTATATGATTTATAGTTTTGTTTTGATTTTTTATTTTTGCTTTTTATGGTTTAAGTGCCTCCTCCTTTCAATTGATTCCATTTGAAAAGATGGTTTATTTTAAAGGAAAGTGCTTTGGTTGTTTCAAGGGTCTGCAGTACATCAAACACATCTCCAAGGCCAGTGTAGAGTGTTCTTCATACACATTAAATAAAGCTTCTAACAGGCTGCATTACTGGGCTCACTCAGCTTGCTCTCCACAGCCAGTTTCAATTTCACTAAAAGGAAAGAATTGGTAATTAATTATCTCGGCCATGTAATGAGTTTCCATTACTTGGAATTCAATAAAGCTCTTTCATTGTGACCAGGCTGATCAATAGCACAGAAGGGCTAATAGAAACCATAGATACAGCTGGGATAATAGAATGGCTATAGGAAATTAGGCTGGGTCCCTGGAGCACTCTTTCTTCTCTCTAGGGAGTGGAAGCTACTCAGTAGCTCCTTTTTTTTTTTTTTAAGAAGACTCTGTGAGGCATTGAGAAATGAGTAGGCTATTATGTTACTGCACAAGCTAATGGAAATTACCTTTACAAAATCCATACACACTTGGAGCTGGCATGACTTTGGAGATCATTTAGTTGTATTACTCATGGATCACCATGCCTTCTAGATGGCCATGGTTTGTTTTTTTTTTTTTTTTTTTTTTGGTACCAAGTGATATCATCTTTTTCTTTAACACCAACCTCCTCATTCCCTGTCACTACTGATTAGATCAAAGGGTGTAATTGATTTAAAAAAAAACAAAAACCCAACCAATCCTTAGAATAGTAAGAGGCTTATATAGTTGCCTACTGTAGAAAGATGTGAAAGACTAAAGGGATGTGGAAGAGGTAATTGATTTTCTGTGGAATTTCAGTCTGGGACTAGGAGAGAATGTAATTGTTTAGCTGGGGTTTCAAACTGATAGCCCCTACAAAGTGTGGACTCGTAAGGAAGGGTTAGGACAATGATTAAATCACATTTGTAATGATGCCACCTGCCCAAGAAAGGAAAACCACACATTCCAGCATTCCAAGACAGGCCATAGAGCACAGCTAATGCCTGAGAGTTTACTTGTTTTAGTGACAATCTGTTGTGTTTTCCTATGAGAATTCTGCTTTTCTTAAGATAACTTGAGTAAGTCCCTGTTCCTTTCAATCAAATGATCCTAAGTAGAACTCCGGTCCAATTCCTGCATTTCTCAAGTAATGAGCCAGCTGTAGGTAGTAGGGGTACAGGTATATGTACAGGCAGAGGCAGAGGCATAGGTGTACTGGCAGCATTACCACGGTTGCTGGAAGTTGTGCCAAGATGAGAACCTGGGTGTGGCAGATTGTATTTTCCAAAGCTGACTACCAACACATCTCCTATCCTACATGCTCTTCGGCACTGTGACCTTGCCAGTCCTCTACCAGGAAGCAGAGTGTCTTTTACCTCTCCCTTGGATTTGGGGAAGGCTCTATGACTGCTTTGACCAATAGAATACAGCACAAGTGACACTGTGCAGTTCTGGGTGTAGCTCTTAACTGATCTGGCAGCTTCTGCTTCCTCCTTCTTGGAAACCAGCATCATGCAAGAAGTATGACTTCCTCCAGGCCACAGTGCTGGAGAATCCTTGGATAATGAGATGCTGCATGGAAAGGCACATACACACACACACACACACACAACACACACACACACATACACAGAGGGCACAAAGAGCACTGAGATGTCAGTTACATTAGTAATAAGCCATTTTGAGGTGAATCCTCAGTCACCCCAGCTGATGGCACATGGATTAGAGACAAAAGTCTCAGCAAAGCTCTTTCCAAATCCCTGACACATAAAAATGGAGGAGTTATTTTGAACTACTAAGCTTTGGGTTACCTTCTTATGCAGCAATAGGTACTTGAAACATTAGGTCACTTAGCTTTCGAATGAGTTTTATGTCCACGGGGCCTCAGTTTTTATTGGAATAAAACAATATATTTAGCAACACATCCAAACAACTTTTTGAGCTAACAGTTTATTTGGTAAGTAGAAAAGCATGTGAATGTCATGTTAAAGTCACAGGAAACATTTCAGACAAAGGCTCAAATTATGTGACAGATGCAGTTTCATTAATCTTCACAACAACACCATGAAGGAAGGTATTGTTACTTCACTGTAGATTGAAAACTATGAGAAATTTAGAAATATAGTCTCAAGATTCCACCATGTGTCAGTGGTACCAAATTTAAGACTTTCTCATTGGTGGTTACTTATCTGGGTTCCAGTAGCTGGGGATGCTCATAGGAGTGTTCTTAGATGCCCATTCTATAAAATCAGTAATTTGTTATATTCTATTTGTGTTGCAAACTTGTGGTCAGTATCCTACTGGTTAGGAAGGACCAGCTTCCAGTTTTTCCATATCCACACCAACACTTATTACTGTCTGTCCTTTTGGTTATAGCCATGTTAGTGGATGGGAAGTCGTAACTCATTGTGGTTTTGATTTGCCATTCCTTAATGACTAATGATGTTGATCACTTGTATGTGTGTTTATTATTTTTTTTGTATATATTTGTTGGAAAAATGTCTATTCAAGTCTTTTGCCCATTTTAATTGGATTATTTATCTTTTTATTGTTGGATGTCAAAGAGTTCTATAAAGAACTCTAGTGTGCATACTAGACCCTTATCAAAATATATTATTTGCAAAAATTTTCTGATATAAGACATTGATTCTTTTTTTTAATTGAAGTACCGTCAGTTACAATGTGTCAGTTTCTGGTGTGCAGCACAATGTCCCAGTCATGCATATACATACATATATTCATTTTCACTTTCTTTTTCATTAAAGATTATTACAAGATATTGAACACAGTTCCCTGTGCTATGCAGCAGAAACTTTTTTAAAATCTATTTTTATATATAGTGACTAACATCTGTAAATCTCAAACACCCAAATTTATCTCTTCCCACCCCCTCTCCCCAGTAATAATAAGATTGTTTACTAAAGACATTGATTTGTAACCTTTTTTGGTATTATGTACAGCATTTTAAGAATCTGATGAATCCATGGACTCTCATAGCAAAGTGCACACTCTGTAAAATTTTGCGCATATTTTCAGGGATTTCACAAAGCATCCTGAGGCCACTCCATGGAAATCTTAAGAGTCTATGTCTCTCCACCTCTCCCCAGGTTGTGTATGACAATGCATTGCAATGAAATGAAGAAAATCACTCTTTTGGCAGGTGCTGTGAGGATCCCATTTGGTGACAGAACAGTCTTGTTGGGAAGTTGCCTTGAGACACCTTCTTAGAGTAGGCAGTTCTATACAGAGCTAAGTGTGTGGAGTCTTCAGAGGAGAGAAGGAAACTGCATGAGACAGGGAGAGATTTTTTCCCCCTCTTTTTAGGTGGGGTAGAGAGAAGGGAGAGAGAACTTCGGCCAACTGAGAAACTAAGAGAGGGCTGGAGAAGAGAATTCCCAGGACATACCCTGATGAATCAGAAGTAGATGGATGTTTCCCTGGGGCTGATCAACAGCCCTTGCTTAACTACCTTTGTCATGTCTGCTTCTCAACTAGAGAGAAAAAGATGAAGTGAAACAGTGAGAGCTATTTAAACAGACAACTGGAAGCCAGAGGCTGGGGAACGTTTAGACCTTTCTATTTTTCTAAAGCCTGTTGCTGGGGGAAAAAAAAATCATGAATCTAAATACTAATTTTTTGGACATGCAAAGTTACTGTTTAAGCCAAACTTAATGTCTCATGACAAATTTCCTCCCTTCTGTCTAACATTATTATCTTTTCTTTTCAAGAATAATCAAAAAAATTGTGCTCATCGTTTCAGAATCAGGAATTTCAAGGCATCATAGAAACGTAGCATTTAAAGGGGTCTAGAATTTAAGCCTTATACTTAATTCCCTATTCATCATGCTTGGTAAAAGGTCACTGAGGTTTTGCTTGAAGACTCCTGATGAAGGAGAATTCACCACCTTATAATAAGCTACCCAGTTGATTTGGTCTAATTTAGAGAAAACCCCTTCTTCACTGTGCTGAAGTGTGCCTCCGTGTACTTCGGACTCTCATCACACGTTATGCCACTTGGAACCGAAGTATGAAAACTATAGGTAACTCTCTATTTACCATCATCTCTGCCATTTATGTGGTAGGTGCTTTATATTATATTGTATTTATATTATTATTCACTTAGACAATTAATCATTACAACTCAGGAAGGTAAATGTATCTTCCATTTAATAAGTAAGAATTGAGAATTGAATTCATGGCTCAGAGAAAATAACCCAGAGACTGGGATTTTAACGTTGGTCTAGATGATCCCAATGTCTAAGTGATTTCTACTAACTATCACTGTCTCTCTAAAAATAACTAATTCTTTTTTTTTTTTTACCTGAAAGGTTTAAATAATAGAAGATAATGCTATTTCTCACTATTCCCTCTTCACTAAGCAAATAGCCTCAGATTCTTCTAAGCAAAACCATGTATTAAATATTTCGTTCTTGTTGCAAAGCTCTGTGCCAGGTACTCCAAACAACAATCTTTTGAGTGGGAAGTTGGTTTCTTAATGAATTAACTCACAATCCAACACCCACAAGAGAAGGTAATACTGTAAAGGACTGTACTCCTAGAGCAAAGTGCAGTCACCATTGAGGATAAATAGCCCCATCCACTGGGCACTTGGCCTTTGCAATTATTTTGTTAGGTCATACTTTCTTCTTTCTCTTTCTCTATCTACAAATCAAGGTCAGTCGTCACTTTCTTAATGTTACTTTGCTGCTGGAAAAAATATTAGATATCTCATTTTTAGCTTGACAAATGGTAACATCTTTGTTTTCATTTGTTCTCATGGTTAACAAGATTTAAATAGAGACAAGCAAGCTGGGGAATTTCCATCTGTCCATTGAGTTAGACTTGCATCAAGGTAGATGCTCCTAAAGATATAGAAATGGACTGAAGAAGTCACCATTCCTGATGAATACAGTCTGGAGGCCATATGGCCAGTGATGTCCCACTTTTTCACCAGATTTCTAAGTCTTGACAATTATGTTACTCATATGGATAGTTACAGAGCAGGCTCTTGAATTACTAGTGCTGCATGGCTGTGACTGGATGCCTCGAAGATTTCTGCAATGACCAGGCATCGGATTTTCAATAAAATTTCTCTGAATTTTCACATCTCGTGATATATAGTAGGGCCTTCATATTAGACGAGGGGCATTGTAGATGAGTCCACACTAGGACGTTTTGTGTGTGTGTGTGTGTGTGTGTGTGTGTGTGTGTGTGTGTATTTGTATTTTCATGCCTTTGAATGCCTCATAGGCATGTTTTTAGAGTTGTGACTAAAAATTAATTCTTCACTGTTTAAACAATGTTTTCCCAAATCCTTTATGGACCTAACATGATTCTGTTTATCTTTATACCCTGTTATTTCATGGATTCAGGAGGGGTTTAAAACCAGTGTTTTTAACAGAAAGGTCTTATATTAGTGAACAGGGAACTGAAGCCTGGGAACCCTGTAAGTTTGTAGCACTGATGATGGACGCAGGCTACTTCTGAGTTTGCCCTGATTCGCTCAGCTGACTGTGTAGGTGCAGTAGAAGGTCCCCATAGATTGTTGCGGGAAGACGTGGGGAAGCGGAATCCTTTCCTGGGCAGGCAAGTGTGAAAGAGAAAAGGAGAGCAAGCAAGGCATGGGATAAAAACACGTAAAATCTCTGTTTAAATATGTATTGAAGATTGTTTAAAAATATTTTGTTTTTGCCTTTTGGCAAAGCACTGCAGTGATTCCTGGGGATGCCTTAGAGGTGTTGTTTGTAAATGATAGTCTTTTCCACTAGTTATTGTAGTTATTATTAACTTATTCATTCTGCCAATATTTACTGAGTGTCCGATGCTGTCCTAAGTTTGGCACTCTAGTGATAAACAAGACCGAGACAGTCCCTACCCTTACGGAAATTCCGTGAGTAGCAGAATAGTGTGAATTTGTATTTCACAAAGAAAGAAATAACCGAATTTCAGATGAAAAAGGCATTTTGTTTGTTTGTTTAAAGAAATCTGTCCTTTAAAAAGCTACCTCCATTCAATGACATAGTATAGAATTTTAGGATTGTGCAATAAATATTTGTGGACCGATGTTATTACTAAGCAATGCTAATGTCTCAGCTAATATTGTCACTATGGTCAAGACACACTGGTCTGGTGCCAGGCCTCTCTCCTGAAGGCCAGACACCTGTGCTCTGCTTCAGGACGTACTTACTGACTTTGTACTCTACTCTCTGAGAGCTACGTCCCTCCCTGTATTTCTGAATTCTGGAGAATGCCTTAATGTGAGCTCCAGGTATTCACAACAGTTTGTTGGGTCTGGCATGTGGGGGTGGTTGAGGGAGTAGCTACTAGGAGGGGAAAGAATGGAGGGAAGTCCTCAAGTTTATTTATCCCTTTATCTCTTTTTGTAAACAAGTTACCTAAGTTCCAGAGAGCAGAAGGCCCCCAGACGTGACAGAGCCAGGCTGTCCAGTTCCCAGTGGAGTCACCTTTCTCTTTCACCCTCCTTGCAGTTGGGCCATTATAACATTTCTTTGGAACAGAAAGTGTCCACCATGATAATAGGAAGCTCTTTGTCTCTTTCAGTCACCACTGCATCCCCAGTGCCAGAATAGTGCCTGAGATATAGAAGGTGCTCAGTAAATGTTGATGAAGGAATTAATAAGCGAATGAAATAAAGGCTATTGATCACAATTAAGTACAGTTTGCAGGAGATCGTGAAAATTCAGTTTTGCGAACAACATAGTGAATCCAAAGGCATGTGGAGTGTTTTCAGTGGCCGCATTCATCTTTCCCACTTGTGTCTTGGTGGCCACCTGCACTGCTTTCTGCTGCCTGTATCGCTAGGTTAGAACATCAAGTGAAGTTCACTCAATCAGAAATCATTCATTCAACCAATAGGTAGTTGGCTATGCAAAAGGTTTCTGGGGGATTCTCCACAAATAGGCTTTTATTAAAAAAAAACAAAAACCAATCACTTGAATTAGAGAGGAGAGGCCAAGGGATGGTCTAATTTACGCCTTGTATCCTGGCCCGCAGCATCTTAGCATAGCTGGACCAGCACAGCAGTAAGTAAGTGAACCCCCGGAGAGGAGCAGGCTGCCCAGGCAGACTGTTGTCTGGCTAGAGGGTACAGTTGATAAATAAGACAAAGAGTTGAGAAAGGAAAGGTGGCTCAGTTTCCTTGAAAAATCCTTGTTTTCATTTTGTTCCTTTTATCCCATGACCCCAGATGAAGTATTTCTTGGCATAAGCCCTTAAGAGAAAGGTTCCAGCATGTCCCATTTACCACAGAATATTTCAGATTTATTTCAGCACCATTCACAGCAGCCAAAGAATGGGGCTATGAATGGAGGTAGTTAAAGAATGGCTTATTATTTCTGCACCTATGTTAGCTGAAAGTAGACACTATAAAAGGTATCTCAGAAAGTAAATGTTTTCCCTATCAAAGTTATACCGTGAGGTACAATTATAAAGGATTTGATTCTTATAAGTAATCACTTAGCATGTTCCCCAGTATCCTTTAAGACACACAAGCGATTTGGACTTGAGGCAAGACAGCTATCTAGATAAAGGAGTGATGTAAGTTTTGATTCTAAGCAATTAATTAACTGATCTGAAAACCTTAATACTTATTTGATACCATAAGCCTGGTTTAAGTATTAGAAGACAGGATGTCCTGTATGTTCTACTAGTAACATTCTGTATGACTGACCTTAGAAAAGCCACTAGTGTGCCCCATATCTTAGTTTTCTTATCTACAAAATGAAAATAATAGCCACCCAAGGCTACCTATGGTGGGGTGAATTATAACGTGCAAAAAGTTACATTGAAGCCTTTATCTCCTGGAACTGTGAATATGACCTAATTTGGAAACAGGGTCTTTGAAGATGTAATCAAGTTAAGATAAGGTCATTAGGGTGGACCCTAACTGCATCTGACTGCTTTTCTTCTAAGAAGAGGGAAATTTGGATGCAGAGGCACACAGAGAGAAGGTCACGTGAACTACAAAAGCACCAGAAGCTACCAGAGTCTCAGAGGGAGCCCGATACAGCTGACAACTTGATTTTGGATTTCTAGCCTCCAGAACAGAGAGTATACATTTCTTTCATTTTAAGCCACCCAATCTGTGGTAATTGGTTATAGCAGTCCTAAAAGTGAATTCACTACCTAAGTCACGTATTATGAGGTTAAAAATAATAATATCTGTGGAAAATGTTCTGACATCTCCTTCATCAGGATAAATTGCGATCGAAATAAAAAGATTGCTTAAACTTTTTACATCTTAAGATGTAACCAAAATGAACTTCTTTAAAGCAGACAGTGTTATGGAAAAGATAAATGTAACACTCTGTTACAACTACTTTTTAATCACTAAAAAATATCTCATAACAAGATTTTAGCCTTAAAAATGTCTCCAGTAGTACTCTGAAAATGCAGCAGTTCCTAAACATTCTTGAATAGTTAATTTTCTGCCTTTTTTCATTTTATAGGTTTAAATGATCTCTTTCCCTGGGTACATGAGATTTTTCCAAGGAAGCTTGAGTGTCTTACTCATTATACTTAGAGTTTTGGCTTTCCCACAGCTTACACAATAACTAGGAAATTAAAACATAGCAAAATGTAAACAAATTTTCTGAAATGTAGCCACAAAAATCCCTTGATAGGTCTGATTCTCCATTCACCACCCCAATAACTACGGAGGTGAAATACTATCCAATTGTAGTCGTTTTGCAATGTTCTTTGTTAATCCGAAAGAGTAGTTAGTCCAAAATAGCACATTCATCATGTCAGAAATGATGCTATGCTTTAGAGAGGATTGTGGTTTATTCCCCCTTCTATATATGTCTCGGAGATAAATGGTCCATGAGAGGAATCGTTGTTATTATTGTTCTAGACACTTGTTAGTAGTTCCTCTTTATTTGTCCTGATTTCCTTGAATTTGAATTGATCTGAGCAGAAGATGCGAGTTAAATGTATCAGACTAAAAACTCAGAAACTAGTTTACATCCTCTCATTTTACAGATAAGGGAAGCAACACATAGCTGCTCAGCGACCTGTTGAAGGTTACAGGGGGATTTGGTGACAGAACAGAATTCCAGTTGCCTGACTTCATCCAGTGCGGTGTTCTTTCTTCTGTAAAACCATAACGGTCAGACAGACTGGGTATTAGTTCCCAGATCTCTCACTTACTAGCTATGTGACTTTGGATAAGTCTCTTGAATTTTCTGAACATGCCTTTTCTAGTTTATAAAATGAAAAAAAATCAGGCTAGTAAAAGCTATGGTGTAGCTAAGAGAGAAATATCCAAGCTGAGAAAAGTTCAGTTTCCTACTCCTCCATCCCTTTGTCACATTAACTACTACTTGTCCTTTCTTTCTCAGACATGGCTTTGGGGACATTGCTTCCTTGACCCTCAAAGGCTTGCATAAGACCCTTCTTTGTGCACTTGTAGTCCCTGGGTTGTTCTAGTGTATAAGCTCTCCCCTCACTCCGCTCCAGCTGCCTGATTATTGGACTATTGATCTTTGATTACAGGAACCGTGTCACATTCACTATGATACTTTGGCACCTAGGACAGCACTCGGGGGAAAAAACAAAAGCTGTTCAGTGAATGATCAATGAATGAATTGTTTAGTGCACACATTCTAGGGGGAGGTGTTTTGGAAGCATATCTTCTTATGGAAAGAATCTCATCTTTTCCACAACTGCTACCAATGTAAAGCTTGGAGAAGTTCTCACACATTGTATGGATAATTCTTTTCCCAGTGATTTTTTTTTTTTACCTTCATGTTTATGTTTTGCTTAGGATACTGGAAAAATGAATACATTACCTGAGTATATACTGACTAAGGGTGGAGGGAGTCTAGGAAGCCCCAGGCAATCATAGTTTCTCCAGAGAAAATTCACTCCAGAATCACGTCTTCACTGACCATAAGCCACAGTGTACTAAACTACTTGTATATAAACTAAAGATTTCTGGCGTAAAAGAGGAAGTTGTAGAAGACTTGAAAAAGCTCCAAAGTTATTGTCAAATTTCCTGGATCTGAGCCCAGGCTTCAGTGTTCTTATTTATAACGTGGAGATACCAACATCCACCTCATAGAATTTTTGTGAAGAACCAATAAGAAGATGTTCATGAACACACATTGTAGATGGTGAAGCACTACATGAATGTAGAGATGTAGAATTATGAGTTGATTACTGACCTGGAGGATGACAGCTAATTCCTTTGCTTGCTTTAGTATCCAGGACTAGCAAAAAATGGAGAAAATTGGTCATTTAATCTTATTAGAAACCAGGATGCTATTGACAGTGTGCTAGGGTTATTCAGCCACTGATGCTCGGTGACTGCTGGAATGCTCCAGTCTGCGCTCAGGGAGCAGAAGGAAGAATAAGGCATGAACAAGCATTAACTCCTGGAACATCTAATGCTAAGAGCAGAAATTTGAATGAATAGCAACACTTTTCCTCTAATACTAGAGCTCTGTTCAAACATGCTTTTCAGAGGGTAAAAGTCTGAAATTCTCAAATTATTTCTTTTTAATGGATCTTTGATCTGCATAGTTCCTAAGCTATGAGTCCAGGTACCCCCCAGGATATACATACTTGACGGTAATAACAGCAATCACACTTGCCTGAGAAGTTCGGTTTAACTCTAGTGTTGTGTCCAGAGCTTTCTCTAGGGCACCCTAAATCAAACCGAGGCTCCTGTACTGCCCTTTGACAGGACCCATACCAGTAGACCTAGGCAGTACTTCTTGGAGGCCATAACTATTTCCACCTATTGCTAAAACATATTCTGAAAGTGACGCCATTCAGCCAGCCTCACAATAGTCACCAAGATGGAATTTCTACTGTCTTTCACGTCCTCTTCCAAGGATACCTGAGGTTTCTTGACCTGTTTTTCCTTCTAGTGTTCTTACGTTTAACCAACTGCAGCAAGGTAGATGGTTTGTGGATTAAAGAGACAGCCATCACCACACACATGCATACTTGGGATAAAATGCTAGGGTTCCCTGGCATATTTAGTCAAAGATACAGAACTCCCCATCAGTGAGGAGGCTACACAGTGTAGGTCCAGATGTACCTACCCTTTGACAAAGGGTTTTTCTTTGTTTCCATCTTAGTTGCTACCACATTCTAAGCAGGTAAATCCCATCAGAATTGAGAGAGGAGATAAATTCTTGCTAACTCTTGCTATTGCCCTTTTATATTTAGGCGTATAGCTTCAGTATCTCACTTGTCGAAGAACTTACAGTAATCATCTGTCTTCCATATCAGGGAATATTTACAGATATCATGCTTTTCTGATCCTTGAACCAGATGCCTCATTGGCAAACCCACATCCTCATCCAGGTAGCAAGGGCAGAGTTTTTGTTAAAGTGTCCCTTGAACAGACATGTACACCTACATTGCCAGTGTCCTAGAAAGCTTGTGTCCTGTGTACCTGCTGAGAAATATTCAGTGGGTGGAAGTTGTAAGGATGAGATGGGAAGCACAGAGAATAATTTTCCCATAAGTAGAATTATAGGTGTGACTGGTTATTCTGCTCCCTGCAGAATGACACCTTTGAGAAGGTTCAAAAATCTCATCCCTCAGCAGCGATTGTAGCTCCCAGCCATCGGCATAGAAAATGGAAGATGCCATGAGTGGTGAAGAAATCTTCCCACTGAGATGTCTCCTGCTGACACTTGCTCTTTGTTTATAAGGTCACCAGGGAGGATTTTCTCTGTTATTTCACTGAAGTTCTCTTCCATCCTTTAGAAAACATGAAAGTTCAGGGAAGGATTCCAGTATATTAAAACTAATGTTTTTATTTTTCACTTTTTGTAAGAAGCTCATAGACTGTTTTAGAACCAAGAGAAAAACCTATAGATGATTTTTTTCTCCTTGTTTTTAATTTTTGAATAAAACCAGGTAGGTTTCACTATAAAGGCTATTTAAAAATTTCTCTCTCCATATATTTGACCATTATATAAAGACATTTTTCTTTTAAAGTTACAAATGAGCCATTGTAGATTTCAGCAATTTTTTTTGAACGTTGCATGTGATTTAATGATTTCAGTTATGAATTAATATTTGAGTTATGTCACTACTTTCCAAATCTTCCATAATTATAATTCAATTTGTCAAAATTTACTTAATAGCCATGTGCCTAAGCATAAGGGAAACACTTGGTCTGTTTAGCAAACCTTCTGTCGGAGCAGAAACACAAGTAGACTGTAGCAGTTGATTACTGTTTTAGTGTGGGTAGGATGTGCCATATGATGCAAGATGGCTCCTGCCAACTAAGTCAGCACAGGATTTTGTTTAGCAGAATTTTGTTTAGTAAGAAAGAGTTTTGATAAATAGTCTTGTCTCAGATGGATTAAACTATTGATTTACCAATACTGTTCCTATCTCGACCCAAGGGGACACTGTTGATGCCACTTAGAAAATTACAAACTCTCTGCCATATGCATGTTGTCTAGCCCATGCTTCAACCCTATCACCTTTCAGCAGATTGCTTTAGACAAGAGATCTCATGGGCAAGGAATCTGCAATGCATATAAGCTCACTTGCTGATTTAATACAAGAGAGTCCTAGACATTGACCTTGTCTTGAGTTATTCTAACTTGGCAGGGCTGTAACACTGCAAAGACCTGCAAATCCCTTTTTAACAAGGCTACCTGAACCAAATGGCCCCAGTCCAAATACATGAAAATTTAAAGATGTCCAAGATATCAGTGGCCTTATAGTATTAAATAGGAAGACTGACACTGCCCTTAACTCAGGTCTACTTATTTATCCAGTCAAAGATTCTGTCTCCAAGCATAATAGCTGCTCTGTTATCACTTTATAAATTACTGTGCATATTATTTCAATAATGAACTGGGAGAAGGCATTCTGTTTGAAGATGTTAAAGGCACCAAATGCCCCACTAAAATCCCCAGATGTTCAATTATTTGAAAGAAATTATTTCTCCTCTAAGCAGATTGTATTTTTAATTTTTCCAGAAACAGCAGGTAGAATGGATATTATAATGTCCGTAGATCCCACGGTCCTTGAAGTGCCCACAGGTATTGCAGGCCAACCAAAGTGGTTCTCAAGGCAAGAGGCAAGGCAAGAGGCAGGCCAAGAACAGGATGCAAGTGCTTACAGTTCTGCTTATGAGTCCTTTCTTTCATCAGGAAAAAAAAAAAAAACCTATAATTTTCCACGGTGAGAGGGAAGTTGGCAATACCTACCTACTTGGCACTAAGTAAACCTAATTTGGCAAGATTTATAGTGTACCCATTGCAGAAATGATCCTGCGTGCACATCATGCACTGTGTCTAAAAAGGCAGCCTAATGCATTCTTTGCTACTTTAATGATGGTATATTGAGCACAAGTGCTCTGTGAGTTTTGCATGGAGAGCTTTCCCTTGGCAAACACATCTACATTATTGTGTGTTGAAAATATCATATCATGTATATCATATATATGTTTCTGCATCAGGGTATGTGAATTTTACACTCTGTAGTTCTATTGTATGTAATTTTCTTTCAGCATAGTCTAGGCTGAACACTCCTGGTAAGAAGCAAAAAAAAAAAAAATTAATGGATGCAAATGGAAGACTAAAGAAAGGTGAAGCAAGTTTTTAGAATAAGAAACGTGAGGCTTGGGTCCTTGTGGGAAGCATCCATTGTGTATGCTCTGCTAAGTATTTTTCTTTAGCTGAGCTCGTTTCCTTGCTGTAACATGATCAAGTTTGAGTAGGTGATTTCTTAGCCTAATTTCTATAATAAGTCTGGTTAAACCAGAACAAACATCTATAGACAAACCTTTAACTTTACAATTCTGTACTCACATATAGTCCATCCATCTTAGTCCATTGGACTTCTCAGATCTAAACATGCCCATATTATAAAGACAGAATAAATACAGGTAATTGTGGGTTTCTAAAGGAGTTTTCCTGTGAAAAGTTGTTCAGGGAGGTATTGATGGTTGAGCGCAAATGAGGAAGGGAGTGTTCTTGCATTCTGGGTTGGCAGGCACCCCACCAAAAATGAAATAAAGGAGTAACTGGTTCACTGAGTAGTCTGGATGCTATAGAATACAAGCATGAAACAATGTCATTTTCCCTTCAGTGCCTTCAAGCACTCTCTGTGGGTTAGTCCTTTCTCTGCCCCTGGATGAACCCTTAGACAGGTCTTATCCCTCAGATGATAAACAAACAGTCCCTTGTTTGGGGATTAAAACCTCAGTCTGATCTAATAATCACACAACTCCAGTCCAGAATATTAATCAAGACTTCAAATGCCTGTCCAGGTAAGTCTTCTTCCTTCCCCCACCTTGCACCTGACCCAGGCATGAAATCCTAGAGTGCAGGGAACGGTCAGGGTCATTCCTTCAGTACTTCCTAGCTGTGGTTTTTTGACACCCTGGCTTTGGAGGGGATAATAAGGGAAGTAATAGACAATGGCAGAGTCTTAGCCTTCTCTGCCTGGAACCACTGTGATCTGCCCTTGGTGCCATCTAGATGTGGCAGGTGTCCAAAGATGAGCCTATCTTTTGGACAATTTTGTGGACATCTAGGGAACCCACTGCCTCTTTTTCAGCTGGGCACAGTTGTCCCCTTAGCTTCTGTGTTTCTTGCAATCCAGCCCCCTGGAGAGACAGAAGCACGACTGATTGAAGGAGATGGAGTAAGGTTTAGAACTAGGGCTAGGGTTAGGTAAGAGAGAAGAAACTAAACATGCCCTGAATTCATCATCAATTTCTCAGCCTGAAGGAGGCCTGAGCTAAGGGAAGGAGCATTGTTTTTAATTGTGGTAAGAACATTTAGCATGAGATCTACCCTCTTAACAAAATTTTAAGTGTGCGATGCAGTATTGCTGATCATAGGCCCAGTGTGGTATGGCAGATCTGTAGAACTTTTTATCCTCTTGCATACCTGAAATTTTTATATTGGATAAGAGCTCAAAGTTTTGATTTATTTCCATGGATGGGACTAAGATACTTAGACTGAACAATTTTTTACTGTCCAAACTCATAAACAAGTTGTTTGTTATCTAGAGGTACTGGTACATAATGTGTCCTGTTTCACATTTTGCTTTCAGTCAAAAGGAAGAATTGCATTTTGCATCTTATTTTAACTGTAAAGTCATTGGACTACATAGATAATATTAAGGTTCTTAAAATATACCTTAAAGTTTGAACAGCCTTTTCCCCATATCCTTAATTAAATATTGCCACCAATAATGCAATCACTCTTTCTGTAGATAAACTACTTCTGTGCTTTCCTCTGGGCTAGGAACACTTCTCTGCGAATCCCTAATGGTTCCTGAAGAAGGACATAAGGAATCCCAGGAGATATGAATTTGTAAGAAATATTTTGAAAAGAGATCAGGCTCATCAGGGACCTGGTACTACAGCTCCCTTATCCCCGTGTCATCTGCAATGATGAGTTGGAAATGAGTCGCTGCAGTGAGACAGCACATGGTTTGAATGCCTTGGAAAGGGAACATTTCTAATAATAACACTAGGACTAATGAGTTTCACATTAATTAATGAAAGTGACAGTAGTTGAATCTTATTCAAATAACATGAATACAAACAAAAACATGCCGAGGCTTGCTTGTCACACTGCTGCACTGAATGCTACAGTCTGTTAAATAGCTGGGCCTCGGCCAGCAAAATACCTGGAGTGCTTCATGGAATAATAGCCAATAGTTTACCAGTCAGCATCCTAATAAATGTGAACTATTCTTTCATGGCTTTAGGTACGAGAAGTGAAGCCGAGATGTCTGTATTTGTGAAAGAAAAGCCTCTCCTGTACTTTCCATATAACTATGAGGCTTCCATTATTGACTTTCTTTCCCCAAAACCATGTTACTAATGATGGGGTCCTGAGATTTTTCTCAGAAGGCCAATGAGTTCCTCCCAGACTGATCTCAGAGAGCAGGGTAGGTCCCCAAATAGAAAAGTATTGTAATACTTCAATGCATTCTGTAATCCTCTGTGGCTACCTGGGCTTTGCTTAGACATGGTGTGCTCTTATATCAGCATGTGCATATGGCCTGTGGTTGCAACTTTACCTGAGCCAACTTTTGCAAGATGTTTTTTTTTTTTAAACAATTGAGTGGGACTCAATGGGTAGAATTATAGCATCAAATCATACTTTGTTTTCAGTATATATTCTCTCAACCTGCACCATTTTGCCTCTGTATTGCCAGAGAATTTTATAGATCCTTCCAACCTAAGGGTTCTTAGAGCAGAGTTTCTCAACTTCAACACAGCTGACATTTTGAGCAAGGATAATTCTTGCTTTTTGGGGATGTTCTCCGCATCCCTGGCCTCTATCCACTAGATGCTAGTAGCAAGTCTCCCCCAGTTGTGATGACCAAAAATGTTTCCAGACATGACCAGATGTCACCTGGGGAGCAAAATCACTCCTTACCCCCATTTAGGACCACAGCCACAGAGAAGGTCCTCTCTCCCTTTCAAGGCCCATGCCTTGAAAATGCCTTGACTATGACTCACATAGTGTAGCAAACCTGGAAATAGACTAACAGGCCTTTGGTGGAGTCAAATTTTAAACTTTGAGATGTGAATGTTGCCAATTTTCTGAAAGAATGAACTTTAACAAATTCATTGAGATAGAAAATATGGTTTTAACCTTTAAATAGACAATGGTGGTTTTGAAAGAGCAGGTGCCTTTTAAGAACCTGCTTCTGTTTTGAATGATAAAGACTGCTAATAATTCTATTAATACTAATGTTTGAATGATTCAGGTATCACTAATAGTAAAATTGCCCCATAAGATGTGTGAGTGTAAGTCAATCTTTTTGTTATAACAAATGTGAAAAAAAAAACCACATAGAATAAAATTGTTGTACTTGGGATTTTGTTCAAGGATGAAAACCAAATTAACAGTTACAGGAACAGAGCCAGGTGATAGGTAAAGAGGAAGAAACAACAAGAAAATGTAATAGTTACAGGAATAGAGTTAGATGATAGCGAAAGAGAATAAAAGAGCAAAGTGGCCCAAAATAAATGGATTCAAGACAAAATGGTCTAACATGGCCCTTTTCTCAGGGTTTCAAGTAAGAACCATTGCACACAGTTGAGAATGAGGATTCAAACCTCCTTCTCTTTGAGAAAAGAGCATTTAATGAATGTCTGTAAGCGCGTTGCCCATGCTGTCTAACTTATTAATCCTTCCCCAAAGCCCGGAACATTCAGAGCTGCTTCCTTTTCTGAAAATAATTGTAGGTGTGTGCTTAGGTTGAGAAATTCTATGGCAAACACCAAAATTAATAAAACAGAAAATATTTCAAAATGATGAAAGTGTTCTGATCGCTTTCCTATCCCACCCTCAGAAGCAGCAGGAATCTACTCAGCCTTAATAGTTATCATCTAAGCACTATGAAGTTTTTAATCATGATGGTTTGTAGGAAATACCATTAATATTTTTAGAAACAAGGAATATGTTTAACTCAAAAAAGCCCAATTTTGCCTTCTTTTCAAAAGCAGCAGCTTCTCTTTAATATAAGAAATTAAGTTTCTATGCCAAAAGCATGTTTGCAGGTTGATTCGTTTGTTTTCCTCTGAAGCATTTCTGAAAATACTTTCCTTTTTACTAATTGCTAATTAACTCGAATGCAGTTCTTAGTAGGGCTCTGTCTTGGTTCCTGCATAAATTCTTAGAGGGCTATCTGCTAAGTAACCCCAGAACTTACCAGATACCCACAAAGTTATTAGGGCTGAGAGAATTGCTTATATAATGTGAATAAAATTACTTTATGGGCTGATATTATAAATTATTGGTCCCCAATTCACCCTTTAAGAAGTATTCAAGAAGCTGCTATTTTATTTGAATATTTCATACACGAACATTTCATTCAGATGCATTCTAATGCTACAGGACTAGGAACTTGAAACTCACTTTCAAGCAAGGAGTGTGGTTTAATGGGAAAAGACATCAAATTTATTATGGGTAAAGGGACATGAATCCAAGGGCCACTTCCCCCAGGTATTTGCTGAGTATGGTGGAGAGGGCACTGCCATGCTGTACAACTCAAGGAGTATTTCCCCCGTTTTGGTCTTTATAAAAAACCTGCCCCATGAGGTAGCTGAGTTAGCAGTGGGTCTTTTCTCTGAGACTTTTTATCAGGCTAGTTTTTCCAGGCCTCCTTGGGAATTCTTGACACAGAATATACTCTCCACACCAACTGTGTAATTTTATTTTTGTGACTTTCAATTTTAATGTAATTTCAAACTTACAGAAAAATTGCAGATATAGTGCGAAACACTCCCGTATACCCCTCACTCAGACGTCCCAGTTACTGACATTTTATCACATTTGCTTTGTCATCTTCTCTCTCCCTTTCTCCTCCATTCTTACGTGTGCATATACACACATAAAAACAAATATGTATACTATTTTTCTGAACCATATGAGAGTAAGTTGCAACGTGATGCTTTACCACCAAATAGCTTAGTGTGTATTAGCTAAGAAAGAAACAGTTCTTATATAGCTATGGTACAATCCTGAAAATCGTAACGTCAACATTTATAAAATACTGGTCTCTAATTTATGGATTATTCAAATTTAAGCTATTGTCTAATTTAAGACTTTTATAGAAAATAAAATTGTCACCAGGATTCAATCATGAGTTGTGTTTACTCTGTCTTGTCCACTGTACTCTGGAACAGTTCCTTGGTTTTTCTTTGCCTTGCATAACCTTGACATAATTTTGTACAGTATCTCTCAACTTGTGTTTGTCTAATGTTTCCTCATTATTATATTTAGATTTTATTTTTTGCAAGATTCTCATGTAAGTGACACTATATTTTCAGCACACTGTATCAGGATGCACATGATACCAGTTTAAACTGTTACCGGGGATGGTAATTTTGATCACTTGGTAGAAATAATGTCTAACACATTTACCCACTTTAAAGTTACTATTTTTCTTTATAATTAAAAGTATTTTGTGGGGAGATACTTTGAACCTATGTAAATATTCTGTTCCTCATTAAATTTTCACCCACTGGTTTGAACATCCATTGATGATTCTTGTCTGAAGCAGTTATTAATACAGTGGTTGCCAAATCATGCTTTTCTAATAAATCTCCATATATTAGTTCTGAATACTATTTTCCATCAAAAGGAGCTTGGATCCTTGAAGAAAGGCTGATCTCAGGGCTGGGGATGAGAAAATGCAAGATAAGCTTGGACTATCCTGTGGAACAAGAAAGCATGGAGTTTCTCTAAAAACTATGAGAACATGTCAAAATGACATCAAGAGCTGGCCTGAAGGGGCTCCAGTGGCTAAATCTTGGAAAATTAGGGCACCAGAAGAAGGGATATAATGGGTCATAACCCACTGAACAAAGCAGGACTAGTAATGTAAGAATTCATGGGTGGGTACTGGATGAATGAATGAATGAAACGTTTGTAAATAGAAAGCTCTTTCTTGAGTAGAATGCCAGTTTTCCTTCTAGGGAATCATTCTTTGAAGGGAGTGTGTTATCATTAAAACTCTACTCCATAAGCCAGAACTTTATTCCAACATACTCTTCCTGAGAGACATAGGAACATGGGGTTCTCCAGAGGTGTCCTTGCTTTGGGAAGAACAGTGACCCATCTGTTGTCAGTCCCTGGGAGCATGGCACAGCAAAATACTTCAGCGGTTTTTTGATGACCAGACTAAGACTCCTAGTTTTATTCCTCCAATGAGAGCTGCTGATGAATGTGTTTGATAAAACTACCAAGATGTCATTTTAAAAGATCACTATGGATTCCTCCTCACCTGTGGACAGGTAAGATGCCTGTCTTCCCACTAGTCAGAACCCTAGCTGTGACAGTGTTTGCTGTTGACAGATCTGTCTTGAATATTTTGGAGCTTGGGGTAGGAGGCCCACCTATTATATGTCTAAATATTTTAAAAGTTGTGTACCTATTTTTATTTACATATAAGATTTGCTAAGTAAAATATATTCTGTCGCCCTACCCTGAAAAATGCACCATCAGAATTACAAATAAAAGTATCAATGTATGGCTTTCATATAACTAAAAATTAGCTAAAAAGCAAAGCTGGCTGAATTTTATTATTAATGCACGTATCTGAGTGTTCTCTTATTGTACAGTGGTGTTTCCCCATGAAAACAGGCCTCGAGGAAAGAAGTTCGGTGCAGGTAGCTTATTTAGGAAGTTACCCTAAAAAGCACAAGGGAGAGAGTAGGGAAATTGAGGTAGGAAAGGAGGAAAGCCGACAAGTGTGTGTTAGTGAACAACTTACCACTGTGGAGAACTGGGCCTCAGTCCTCCTTGGAGGAGTATCTTTTAAAAACCAACTTTGCCTTAGGACACAGCCATGATGAAGTTATTTCTCTTTAATATGTAGTTCAATTACAGGAAATTAATTTCCTACGCTGAAAGCATGTTTGCAGGTTGATTAGTTTATTTTCCTCTGAAGCATTTCGGAAATAATTTCTCCTTTCTAATGATAGCTGATTAACCTGGATGCATTTTCATTAGTGCCCTTCATTAGTCTGGTCCACACCCAAGAATTGTTGCACAATGAGATGGGGAAGCTGGGGGAATTTATGCATTGACTCTGACCTTCTTTGATGATCACCTCTAAAGCCATACATTGATACTTTTGGGGCAAAATGAAGTTGATAGCCTGGGAGACAGCCTTTGAGCTCTGAGGAACTGCTTGGAAGAGGTGTGGGGGAGGTCAGTACACTCTTCTCTTGTTGCCTGAGGGCCAGGGGCCAGGAGCCAGCAGGTCCCAGGGTAGAGTCTGGCCTGTTTGTGGATTCCTTCCACAGGCTTTGGGGTTGTTGTTTTCTTATTTCTGGGATCTGCCCCCTGGTGGATGAAGCTGGACTAGGGCTTAAGCAGGTTTCCGGGCAGGAGGAATCAGTGCCTACCCACTGCTGGGTGAAGCTTGGTCCTGGACCTCTGGTGGGTAGGGCCATGTCTAGAGGCCTTTGTGGCTCAGGAAGTCGGCTGATGGGTGGGGCTGTGTTTCCACCCAGTTTGTTATCTGGCTGGAGGCTTCCCAGCCCTTAAGCCTCCAGGCTTTTGGGTGGAGCTAGGTCTTGGTGCTAATGATCCATCAAGATGATAGCCTGCAGGAAAGATCATGTAAATAAACACTCCCAGAATGTCTGCCAGCAGCTTTTATATCCCCAAGGTGAGCCGCAGCTGTCCCCTACCTCCCTAGGAAAACTTACAAAACCAGCAGGCAGGTCTGGCCCAGGTTCCTGTGAAATCACTGCCTCTGCCCTTCATGCTGTTACCAGGAAAAGGAAAATAAGAATTACCTCTGTTCTTAGTCACCCGAAAAAAAGATTTTTGACGAGAGACATAAAGCGTGATATAAGTAAGATTTTAAAAGTTTTTTGTTTTAGTTTTATTTTAATATTTTATTTTATTTATTTATTTTTTGCTTTTTGTTTTGTTTTCGGGGGAAGGTACTTATTTTTTAATGGAGGTACTAGGGATTGAACCCAGGACCTCATTGCTAAGCACACACTCTACCACTGAGCTGTACCCTCCCCTCAGATTTGTATTAGTGAAGTAAAAGAAAAATAGTGAAAGGTAGTACACTTTTGAGAATTGGGAGCGGGCTAATCTGAGGGAGGAAAAATGGCACCATTCCCTCATTTTTCTTGTTTTTATACCCTAGTTTCATGATTGATTGGTTAATTGATTGATTGATTGATAACTCAGGTTCCCTGCACTCTGGTTAATTGACAGCTCAGGTTCCTTGTGTTCTGGTTAATTGACAGCTCAGGTCCTTGTGTTCTGGATTGTTCCTTTCCCCTTCCTCTCCCCCTGCCCCGTGCTCATTTCTATCTAAACTGCCTAACAACCCAAGATTCTGTGTACACTTCCCAAGATAATTAAGTCTCTGTGTCTCCCAGTCCCCCAGGGCTCCTGGAGTTAAGCCCCACTGGCCTTCAAAGCCAGATATACCGGGGTCTCCTCCTCCCAATGCTGGAATCCCAGGCTGGGGACCTGACCTGGGGCTCAGAACTCTCACTCCTGTGGGAGAGCCTCCCTGACTTAATTGTTCTTCAGCGGGTGGGTCACCCATCCGATGGGTATGGGGCCCAATTACATCATGAGCCCGCCTCTTTCCCGCTGTGGTTCTCTTTTTGTTTCTAGTTGAGGAAGATCTTTTTTGGCAGGTTCCAGTCTTTTTTTCGATGTTTTTTCAGCAGTTGTGGTTTGGTTGTAGTCGCGAGGAGAGGCGAGGTCCTACTACTCTGCCATCTTGTCAGAAATCCCAGGGCTACAGGGCAGCCGCATAGGAGGGCGAGCGGAGGGGGAGTCCTGAGGAAGGGAAGCGGCCGGAAGAGGCGGGGCGGCCCAGGCATGCGCGTGCGGCAGCTCCCACTTCTCGCGAGGAAGAGCTGGTGCGAGCCCGCCCTCCGGCTCCGTGGGCAGCCGGGACGCCGAGCCTCAGCTCGGACACTGAACCACGGCCCTGCCCGCCGCTTTTCCTGCCTGATAATATATTTTTAAGAAGCTTGGTTGTAAAAAGGAAGAGAGTGGTAGTGAGGTTGCTGGGGAGGAGTGCCAGCAGAAGGAAAAGATTTTCCGAGATAGCAATGTCCTGAGCATGTTAAATGTTGATGAGAAGCCAATAGAGAGGAAGCGGCAGTGGCTAAAGATACAAAAATGAGAAGATAATGGAGTAAATAGGCCTCTGCGAAGAAGGGAGAGACTGCGATCCAGGTAAGCCTTCGATGGAAAATAGGAGAAGTTGGGTGTGGTTGAAGGGACATCTGTGTAGCCGGCATTTAATGGCTTTTGACGATGAGGCCTGTTTCAGTGTGAGGTGGAGTGAGCTCGTCTGCTCAGACTGAGCGTGGAGATGGTGGGATTGGAGATTTAAGATGTGGAGACAAAAAGCTTGTGAGCGTCTGTGGGGGCCCTGACTAGAAAAAAATGGATTTGTGTGCGACATTGAGAGTACATTTGAGATGAGAAAAAATAACTAAATGTTTATGCTGGCTGTTTAATACAGAATTATTTTATGGGAAAATATACTTTCGTGAGTAATTTATACACACTTAGTCGCATCCAAAGAAAGTGTTGGCTTGTGTATCCCTAACTTGTGTTAGGGGTCTCTGTTTATTTAATGACTGCTACCTGAATTGAGAGAAAACACCTGGAAAGAAAGAATCTGAATCAGTAAGTCTTGCTCATTTAAACCCTAACAGGAAAAGTGTGGGAATAGCACAAATGTGAACTTAAGAGGTGGAGTACTTAGTTTCATAATAAACATTTAAAATTAAAATGAGTGTTTACCGGTTTAGAAATTGTACTTTGGAAATACTTTAGTTATATTTGCTGCCATGGGAATTTCTTGGTGAAAAGACTGAACCGGCAATTACAAACTTTACAGATGAGGAATGCACGTGTCCCCTGCCTGGTATTTGTTGCAATTGCCCTTTATTCAATCACCCACAGCTGGAGTAATTGGATCTTTAGGTACAGGTTAATGGGATAATTAGGCAAACACGCTCAAACGTGTATACTATGAGGAAATGGATGACTGCTGTCTCCCAGCCTCCTGTTGTACACTGTGCTGGTGCAACCTGTTCTTCATTTCTATGGGCAATAAAGTAGGAGATGGATTAGCTGCAAGTGATTTCGTCTGTCTGTAAGAGAAAGTGTGGTTTGATTTAAGTGATTTTTTTAAGAGGCAGCTACTGGAATAACTAGCTAGATTTGAAATGGGTGAGGATGCCTGCTTCACAAGCCAGTGTAATTTGGCCCTGGTACTTCATAGAGTCCTTTGAATGCCATTTTCTTCCTAGTGTATTAATACAGTGCTCATCCATGAAGTGTTTTTGTCATAGGCCTTACACAGAAAATATACAATGGTATGATGTCATGGAGGAACGTAATAGGAAGCATATATATCCAGCAGTGATGTCCCAAATAAAGTAAAGCTCATGAAGTAGGAAAACTAATGTACTTTGATTTTTTTTTTCCATGGTTATTTCTACACGTTCTCACTGGCTAGTTCTCTGTGTTATGGGATATCTTGGGAAATCTGGTGACTGACTTCCAGAAAGAGACCTACTTGAGGTGCACAAATATACATAAGGGAACAGAGACCTGGCATGACTTCCCTTAATAAGCCTTTGCTGACTGAACCCCGCCCTCGCCTTCCCTGTTTGACGATCCCCCTATGAGGATCATAAAGGTGTCTTGCCTCTAAGTGACCACAGCTGATTTTACTGCTATGTTAAAGGCTGTTGCTTGTTTACCTTGTTCTGTTACCATAGATTTGCTTATCAGATGAACCTGTCCAGTGCTCATGTATGGGACTTTAGTATGCAATGGAGAGGGGAGTCTGATAATTGATAACAAGCTCTGTTAAGGAAGAGTGCTGAGATATGATATCAAGCTAATTATGTTCTGGAACAAGCATTTGGGTGACCAGTTCGGCACTGTATGCAACTTTCATATATTTGGTTCTGCCTAGGGTCCGTTTCACTTTTGCAAGCTTACAGTCAATTCAAATGAGAACAGTTTATTATTTTTTAAAGTCATCTTTTTATTTTAGAACAGTTTTAGATTTACAGGATTACTGTGAAGCTAGTACAGTGAGTTCTCTTACACCTATACTCCGTTTCCTCTATTAACATCTTATGTAAGTGCATTATATACATAACTGTATAACTGTTACAATTGATGAAACAATAATGATACATTAATATTAACTAAAGTCCATAATTTATTCAGATTTCTTCAGCTTTTTTCTGTTTTTTTTTTTTTCTTTTTCCCTGTTCCAGGATCCCATCCAGGTACCACATTGCACTTAGTTGTCACGTCTCCTTTGGCTCCTCTTGGTTATGACAGCTTCTCAGACTTTTCTTGTTTTTAATTGATCTTGACAGTTTTTCAGAGAAATGGTCAAGGACTTTGTAGGATGTCTCTCAATTGGGAGTTGTCTGATATTTTTCTCATGATTAAACTGGGGTTATAGATTTGGGGGAAGAAATCCACAGAGATGAAGAAGTGTCATTCTTCGCACATCATGCCAAGGGTGCACATTATCAATATAACTTACCACCATTGATATTGACCTTGATCACCTGGCTGGAAGTAGTGTTTTTCAAATTCTCCACTATAAAGTTATTCTCTCCCACTCCCTTCTCACTGTATTCTTTGGAATAAAGTCACTGTGCACAGTAAAGAGTGGGGGGTTATGCTCTATATCCTGAAGTTACAGAAGAGCTACATAAATTATTTGGAATTCTGCATGGGAATACTTGTCAGTCCTCCCCCACTTATTTATTCAATCATTTATATCCATATAAACTCTTGGATATTTATTTTATACTTTGGGTTATGGTCCAATACTACTTTATTTTCTTGCTCAAATTGTTCCAGCTTTGGCGACTGGGAGTTCTTTCAGTTGGTTCCTGTGTTCCTTTGATACACTCCCATTATTGTGGAGGCTTTTATATTTGTTAGTTTGTTTTCAGTGCTTTCTAACATTCTGACACTATCATGTGTCTTTCCTTCCCCGGTCTTAGCCATTTTTGCAAGAAGCCGTTTAGTGGAGAATGGTACTGGAAACACAGATTTACGCACTAGGTGTGCTTGTTGCTACTGGGATGTCATTGCTTCTAGGCTTTTTCAGCTGTCAAAGCAGGAAGTATGTATTAGTATAGTTTACATACGTGTGTATATATCTGTGCACACATGTAGTAGGTGTATATAATATATGCATATGTGCACCTGTGTCTGTAGGTACACATTTCTATAAATATTTCTGTACATAACCACCTGTATCTGAGATCATACTATTGTCTTCAACTCTAGTCCACTACACCACGTAGGTCTCTCTAGCATCCTCCTCTTTCTTATTTGTATCCTCCCATTCCAACAGAGAAACCTGGCTCCCACTGTCCACCGCTTAGTTACTTGGTTGTTCAATTTCAGTCTGTATGTATTAAAGTACCAGAATTGTTAACCTGTACTCCAGTTAGAAAAGCCTCATGACTTAAAGTACAGTGTTTGTGTGCAGTACCTTTGCCTTAATTCTTACAGACTCAATTCATGTCTAAAGTCATTTAGAATAGCACCTTACTCTCACCCTTTCTATGTAACATTGAGTGTGAGAGTAATTGATCCTCTATCGGGAAGATTGTTCTAAGCTTAATACTTAAAACTTTCAGAAGTTGCCCTCCTTGATTAGATGCTTATACCACATCGTGATCACTCTCTGCCCATCTCAGATATCCATCATCTTTGTTTTCTGGCTATTCAGTAGCCAGTGATATTTGAGGGTAGCCAGAAAGGAAGTGTAATGTTTCTGTCTCGTCTTAGGTGATTCCCATGATCACATTGAATTTAGACCATTCCTAATATGGCAAACCTCAAGTCACTGGGAAAGAATACATTACAAAATAAGCAAGAACTACTGTTACATTGTTTAGAGTCTTTGCTGCGTTTTCAGCTTTGTTTCCTTTTTTCTATACAGTCTTTGTCAACTGAATAATGTCTATTTTTGATGACCTAGGAATACTGCTAAGCATAAATATTTGATAGAAATATAAATTGAATAAAACGTGAAGGTCAAAATTTCTTGCTGCCATCTCAGAGGTCTCATATCTACAGTGATGTGAGAAACCAAAGACCAAATCATGGAAATAGCTAGGATAAACCTTCTAGGTCATTCACTGAGAAATGTGATAAAGATAATTTGGTGAGGATGGTATTGGACCTACTTCGGCAGAGCTACTTCGGATAAATACTTGGAACCTCACTTTACTTCAGTTTCTATTTTAGCCAGACCAGAGCAATAACATGGGTACCCATGATTAATCAATTAAAATATAGAAATTTAGCTATTAGCTGTTTCTAAAAGTCATACTGTATTGAGATGCTTAAATTGGACTCGAAATTAATGGTTGTCTGAAATTCTTCTAAATAAACCATCTTCTAAGTGCTTTGCTAGAGAACACTAATTTTTTTTAAAAAATGGGGTTCTTGTGAGTGTCTTTCTAACTGCAGGTGGAGGCAATGTTCTACTACAGAAGATTGCTGTTTTATTTTGCAGTTTTGAAGATATGGAGCCAAGAGCTGCTTGCAATGCTAGCTTTACAGCAGTTCATTCAAGAAAGTTAGCTTCCAATCCTGAGGCCTTTTATGTAGAAAGCTTGATGTGAACATCATCTTGACATCTGGACATTCTGTTCCAGTTCCAAGTCTATTATTGCAGCTGTCACCCTGGCAAAAAGTAAAGTCAATGCTAGATTAGCCAGAAAGGGTGCCAGGTCTATTTTGATTGGACAAGAGAGAAGATGGAATGGAATTATAGTTCAGAATGAGCTGTCTAAATTTAAATTTGTAACCAACTTCCTATTTCCCATTCTTGTACTTTGTAAGGTTATAAGTTTTTATCAACTTTCATAATAGTGCACAAACAGAAGATATGATGGAGAACACTTATGTTGGTGGTTAAATCACAAAGAGGACTGGGCACAGTAAAGCGTTAAAAGACCCAGAAAGCCTCTCATTGCTGCAGACCTCAATCCCGATATTCATACAGAGAAGGAAGATACACAGAGGCAGGGATTTAGCCATCACAGGAGAAGTGCATCACAGGGAGCACCATCAATGGGAGAAAGGATTAAAAGCAGGAGAATTATGGCAGGAGCTGGATGAAGGCAGCTTCCTGGAATAGGGAAGGTATTCCATGGGTAGGCCCCACGTTCCTGTCTCTCTCTCCTTTACGCTGAGTCCATGCAGTCATGAAAAGGAGGGTGGGACCTAAGCAGAAAAGGTGACTGGAGTATCATCCTAGCAGAAATGAGAGTTGTGGTTTATATGTCTCACGTAGGGTTTCTCTGCCACAGTGGCACTATTAATATTTTGGGCCAGATACCTCTCTGTTGTGGGGGACTGTTCTGTGTTTTGTAGGATGTTTATAGAAGCATCCCTGGATTCTAACCACTGGATACCGGTGGTTCTTGCCAGTTGTGACAACCAAAAATGTTTCCAGAGCTTGCCAAATGTCCTCTGGGAGACAAAATTTTCCCCCAAATGAGAACCCCTGGTCTAAAAGCTTCTGAGTGAAACTTTACTTTGGACTGTGAGCTTTTTGGTTCTTTTTCTATCCAAGTAAAAGGAGAACAATGAAAAAATTTATATCAGATTTCTTGTTTAAAGTGTTTAGCAAATGGTTAGGTGTTCAATTAATTTTAGCGAATACAATTTGATGCAGGGATTAAATGTTACAATGTATATAAGAGATCTGGCACATAGAAGATCTTTAAGAAATGGTATTACTTGTTGTAACTCTACTTTTAAGTAACAAATTACTATATAAAAGTTTAATATGAGTGCAGTATGGTATAGTTATTTCACCTAAGACAGCATTTTAAGTGCTAATAGAAAAATTAACAACATAATATTTATGAATATATAAAGATGAATATTACTTTAAATATAAATTTTATTACTTTTAATGACTCACGCCGTATATAAATTTCAATTGCATAGTCTCTGTGTGGTCACACATACATTTTGGAACTATCTAGAAGAGTAGTGACAGATGTATGTTTAACTTTTTAAGAAAAATCCAGTTTTCTAAGTTGTGTCATTTTGAAGTCCCACAAGCAGTTCCACATCTTCTCCAATACTTGGTATGGTAAGTGACTTTAAATTTAGCCATTATAATGGGATGCAGTGATTCATGGTTTGAATTTGCATTCTCCTGATGTCTAGCAGTGTTGCTGATTTTTTTTGTTGTTGTTTTGTTTTGCCATTTGTATGTCTTTAATTGTGACATGGCTGTCAAATGTTTCCTCCAGGTTTTATTGGATTGTTATTTTACTGTAAGTCTGAAGAGATTTTTTAAAAAATTGTGGTAAAGTACACATAACATAAAATTTATCGTCTTAACCGTTTTAAAGCATACAGTTGAGTAGTAAGTATGTTCACACTGTTGGGCAGTCTCCAGAACTCTTTTCATTTTGCAAAACCCGTTAAATAGCAACTCTTTTTTTTTTTTCCCTCTTCCTTCAGTCCCTGACAGCCACCCTTCTGCTTCCTGTCTGTATGAATCTGACTGCTCTAGGTACTTCATATAAGTAGACTCGTACAATATTTGTCTTTTTATGATTGGTGTATTTCACTTAGTATTATGTCCTCTGGATTCATCCATGTTGTGTGTGTATCAGAATTTCCTTTCTTTTAAGGCTGAATAATAGATATTACACATTTTGCTTGTTCATTCAATCCATCTTTGTATACTTGGGTTGCCTCTATCTTGGTTATTGTAAATAATGCCACGATGAACATGAATAAACAAATATTTGAGTCCCCACTTTAGATTCTTTTGGTATATGCCCAGAAGTAGAATTGTTGGATCATATGATAATTCTGTTTTGAATTTTTTGAATTTTTCTTACAGGTAGAAATTACTTCTGTGTAACTCTACTATTTTACTTCTTTGTTTTGTTTTTCTGTCACTTCCCACTTCTCTCTCTTTTGTATTTGAATATTTTAAAACGTGTTAATTTACCTCAACTTTTTTGGTTCTGTTTCTTTGTATTTTTTCTATTCATTGCTCTGGGGATTACAATATGCATATCTAATCTTTCATAGTCTACTCAGAACTAGAATAGTTTTGTGTCACACAGCAAAAAGGTCCTCATACCCACTTTCCTCAATATCAGAAATTTCATATTTATTAATGCTGTATATTTTGGCAACTCCACCACATAATGGTATAATTTTGCTTTAAATACTTACATACTTAAAAATGAAAGAGTTAAACATAGTCCTATATTTACCCAGGTATTTACTATTTTTGATCCTCTTTCTTAACTTCTAAAGATCCTAGGTTCTCTCTGGGATCATTTTCCTTCAGTCTGAGGAAATTCTTTTTATCATTTTTTAATAAAGCATGTCAGCTGGTGAAAAATTCTGTTAGTTTTGCTTTAAAAATGTCTTTCTAAGATGTGCTTCATTGTCTTATGAGAAATATGCAATTTTTTTGTATAATTCTTTTTTTTTATTGAAGTATAGTTGGCTTACAATGTTGTGTTATTTTCAGGTGTACAGCAAAGTGATTCAGTTATACATATACATTATATTTTTATTCTTGTCCATTATAGGTTATTGCAAGCTATTGAATATAATTCCCTGTGCTATACAGGAGGACTTTGTTGTTTATCTGTTCTGTTTAAAGTAGCTTGTATCTACTAATCCCAGACTCCCAGTTTATCCCTCCGCGACCCCCTTCTCTTTTGGTAACCGTAAGTTCAATTTCCTATGGCTGTTAGTCTCTTTCTCTTTTGTAAATAACATTTACATTTGTGTCATTTTTTTAGATTCCACATACAAGTGATATTATAAGGTATTTGTCTTTCTCTGTGTGACTGACTTCACTTAGTATGATTATCTCAAAGTCCATCCATGTTTCTGCAGATGGTGTTACTTCATTCCTTTTTATGGCTGAGTAATAATCCATTGTGCGCACACACACACACACACACACACACACACACACACACACACACACACACACAACCAACTACTTTATCCAGTCATCTGTTTATGGTCATTTAGATTGTTTCCATGTCTCAACTATTGTAAATAGTGCTGCTATGAACGTTGAGGTGCATGTATCTTTTAGTTTTGTTATTGTAGTACAGTCAGTTTACAATGTTGTGTCAATTTCTGGTGTACAGCATAATGTTTCAGTCATACATATGCATACTATTTGTTTTCATATTCTTTTTCACTATAGGTTACTACAAGATACTGAATATATTTCCCTGTGCTATACAGAAGAAACTTATTGTTTATCTATTTTATATATAGTAGTATCTACAAATCTCTAACTCTCAAAATATGCAATATTTTAATCACTGTTCTCTTGTATATAGGGTGTCATTTTTTTTTCTAGCTATTTTACATACTTTATCTTTGATACTTAATAGTTTGGTTATGATGTATGTAGGCATGGTTTTCTTTGAAATTATCTTATTTAGATTTGCTAAGCTTCTTGAAGTGTATATTTGTATCTTTCATCAAATTTGGGAAGTTTTTCATCATTATTCCTTTAAGTATCATTAGTTCCTAATCTAGTCCTAATGGGACTCAAATTATAAACACTTATTATATTTTATATTGTCTTATAGGTGCTTAAAATTCAGTTCATTTTTAAACCAATCGTCTATTTTTCTGATTAGATGACTTCTATGAACTATTTTCAGTTTAAATGACTCTTTTAAAAAAAAACCTCCATCCTGATATTAAGCCCTTATTAAATCCAATACATTTTAAAATTCAGATAATTGTATTTTTAAATTCTTAAATTTCCTTTGCATCTTTATATAGTTCATTTCTCTGCTGAGATTTTCTGTCTGTTTATGTATTTCAAGGATCTTTTCCTTTCCACATTGTTCATTGTTGTGGAAGCTGTTTTTAAATCTTTAATTATTCCATCATCTGGAATAATTCTTTGGCATCTATTCATTGTCTTTTCCCTCTTAAATTCTCCAGCTTCTTTGTATGTCGAACAATTTTGGAATATACCCTGGTGATTGTTGTGTTGTGTAGCCACTGGGTTCCATTACAATTCTCTGGAAAATCTTGATTTTTTTTAAGCTGTCTGTCAACCCAGTTAGATTCAAACTAAGTTTTCTCTCACCTTACGTGGTTAGTAGTTCAAATCTCAGTTTAGTTCTGAAAGTCTTTGTTATGCAGTTCAGAATTTCCATTTGATTTTTAAAAAATATATTCAATTGTCTTTGAAATTCTGTATTTTATAGTCTGTCATTGTGCATTTTAACCACAAATGTCTTAAATTCTGTGTCTGATAACTCCAGTATCCACTTCTTCAGTCTAATTCTGCATATGTTTTTCCTCTCGATTTTTCACCTTAAATCTGTTTTACACTTACGTGTATAGTACTTGTTATCAATATTCGTCAGATTTTCCAGGAATTCAACTACAACGTAAATACAAGAAAGATTTTTTCATTGCATTATTGGTAACTTTACCAAAAGCTTTACATTTTTTAAGGAAATTATGTCATCAAAGGCAGTGCTGCGTATGGTATTTGTGTCATCAGTCCACATGTCTGCTGGACTACATTGGCCTATCTATTAATTGAGGTTCTACATGTACATGTGGGTATAAGCAGTGGTTTTCTTCATTATGTCTTCTGGCTGGTGCCTGATACTGATTGGTGCCTGAGTATTTACATATTGAGATATATATTATCACCGGTTTCTTTTATTCTACTTCATCTTTATTATTTTTATATTATTTTACTGTTTTTCAAAAGTAAATGTGATGGGTTAAATATCTGTAAATTTTATTTCAGGACCATACAAATTCATTACAAAATCAATTTTATAAAAAGAAGGTGTTATGTTCCATAGTGTCACGGGCTGGAAGCATTGTTTTAACATGTATATTTCCATTCCATAATAATCATTCTGACAGCTATGCAGCAGATGTATCTGCCAGGGATCAAAAGGCAGGGTGACTAATTGAGTGACTACTATAGTGTAGACCATGTAAGACAGAGTTCTGAACAAGTTAATATGTGTAGAAGTGAACAGAAAGAGATGTAACAGAGGTATTTTTAGGAAGTACAATGCAAAATGAATAGAAGTTGGGAGCAAATCCAAACTGGGAAAATGTTGTATCCTAATGTGGAACTCAAGTACATATATATGTATATTTTAACCCAAAAGATTAGGTTTGCTTAGTCCTAGAAATGTGAATGTACAACAAGGCAGCTTTGTTGTTTTTTTCTAGCTCAGTGGAAAGTCTTGTTTCTGCACCTAGGTATAGCCCATAGACTCTAAAAATACACATATGCCAACAGAACTCAGTATCTTCTCAAGAAAGCATTTATCTTTGTGCTCTTCTGTCACAATTGATGGTTGATGACATCATCAACTATCTAGTTGTTCAAACTGAAAACCTCAGTTATTTTTTTCTTGTAACCATCACTCACCTTTCATCAAGTTCTGTTGGCTATTCTTCAGAAATGGCCATTGCTCTTATTTGTCTCCTTAATGCCCACTCTACCAGCTGTGGGTCTTCCCCATCTTTTGTGTAGCCTCTTGCTACTGCCTTCTATGGAGTTTACCTGCCTCCAGACTTTACAACCAAAACTGATTCTGTACATGGCTGCAGACTTGTTAAAAAACCCAATCTAATCAACCTCTCCCACCAACATAAATGAATCAGAGCATCCATCCTGACTTTCTTTTGTTTTAGATTAAACATTTATGACTTTTTATACTTTAAAATTATTTCTAAAACATTTTTTTATCATACCTTCTAACTGTTCTTTGTCCAGCCCTTGACTATCATTATAGCGAATCAGTTTGAGTTCTCCAAGTACTTCCTGGACAATTACATTTCTATATCTTCATTTACTTCTTGCATTTTAGAAGATTAACACTGGATTTATTTTCCCTTGTCAATTATGGATTAAATAGGGTGCTTATGACTATTTCAGTTGAAGATGTTGGGCATCATGCTGTCGGTAAGGAACATAATTGCCTGTCATACCCCCTTATTGCCATATGGAAATAAAATTTAACTTGTATCATTTGACCTCCTGCTCTGTCCTAGAGCACGATTTTCTTAAGACTGACAACTGTCTATTTCTCAAAAATCAGTCAAAATTAGTAAATTATGCCTGCTTAACAGACTGTAGCTTTTAACAAAGCACATGAAATGTGTTTAGCTTAATCAACTATTATTGGGAATGATGATCATTGTCAAATTGCTCCAAAGGAAAACAAACCAACAAACTTGTAAACATGTGCTTGGCACAGAAATTTGGCTTAATTGAACTAAATTTTTAAAGAGAGAGAGTGAAAGAGAGCTGGAGTGAGAAGCATGTTTGATGAAGGCTAGAAAATCTACATGTCAGCAATGATAAACTTGTTATTTAATAAGGTTAATAATAGATGAAGTCCCCTAAAGATGAATTGTTATCACAGTTGACGACTGTTTTATTAAAATGTTAATGGCCTGAGGCAAAAGCAAACTGCTCTCTTAATCTGCCAGAAGAACTGCTTTTTTCAGGAATTATCATACCCCACAGCACATGGGATTTGAGCAAGCCATAATAAGCATATTTGAAATTTGGACCAGACACAGCTCCTGAGATCTTAACTTGACTGAACTACGATGCATTTCACATGCTCATTCATGGTCAGGCTTCTTCCTCCTGGTGGCAAAATATATGACACTGATTTTTGCACATGGAACTCTATTGAAAGAAGCTTCTATAGTTTAATTTTGTTTTTCTTTCTTTTCTTTTCTTTTTTTTTTGTTTTTTGTTTGTTTGTTTGTTTGTTTTTCTTTTCAAGGTTGAAGGAAGTAGCTAGTGAGATTTTTTTTTTCCTCCCCTCTCCTCCATGTACGTGATAAGCAGGCCAAGGGCATTTTCTAGTAAACGTGATTGCCTGCACCATACAATGCACCTTTTCCATAATGGCTGGAATAAAAATAAAAGTATTCAGCAGCCCCTTCAAGGACAATCAAGTGAGTCAACCCAAAGTTGACTGTGTATAACTGTGATGGATTACATTGTGATTTGTTTGGGCCCATAATCAGAACCACAAAAGACCTCTGTCAGATAATGCTGTATCTCTAGCAGTGCAATATTAGCTCAGATCACAAAAGAAACAAAGTTCAAATTCAATTCTTTCTTATCAACATTTTCCACAGTTTTATCCTATGTAACTGCACATCAGTGAAAAATTCAACTCACAAATACATCATTACATTGACTATTGTATTGTGCCTCTGAAAGAGGAGCAAAAAGAAATATTCAGTATCTTTTAAATCATAAGTGACTTTAAGGGGCCTGATGGTGGCGAGAAGGTGAAATCGACAGCTCCGAAAAACTGTCATATTAGGGTAAGTGTGGCAAAAACTCTCACAAGTTTAATATAAAGAAAAAATTGAAAGTCCCCAAATTGTGAGACCCAGGGAGGAACAAGTCTGTAATCAGTACTAGCAAAATGGACAGTGGCATCTGATCCTGTTTTATGCTTTGTATGGATTGGAGTGAATGGTGGAGTACAAAATTTTGATTCCATAGATGTTAATCTGTATTTTTACTGGTTGTATCTTTATTGTTGATTTTTCTGGCTATAAAACTAATCCATTGTTTAAAAATATTAGAAGCTTAGTTACATACTTTTCTCACAAAATAGTATTTCATGAATATATTTTCATGTTAATACATGTATCATTACATGCTGCGTTAAAAAGAAAAATGGATATATTTCAGCTTCTCCCATCAAAGGCAAAATCAACTCTTCCTCCCTTCCCTCCACCCTTCCCTCCCCTTGTCTCTCCCCTCCCCCTTCCCTCTCCTCCCCCCTTCCCTTCCCTTCCCTTCCCTCCTCTTTTCTCTTCTCCTCCCTCCCCCCCTTCCTCTTTCTTTCCCTCTCTTTTCCTGTTAGAATTATAAAAATGTAATCACCTGATACTTTTCTTTATTTTGTATTTTGCTTGCTGTTTTGGAAGTTGTAAATACATATTTTATCTGCATTTTTTGGTTAAGAATTACTAAAAAGATTATTTGCAATTCAAAACAAAATTGTTTAAAGAAAAACACCACAAATGCTCACATACCCATTAACTAATGTAAGTAATAAAAAGTTATTAATAGAGTTAGACTCTACCAGTAGACTATTTCTTGTATACCAACTGCTCAGTACATATACCACAATTCATTTTTCTGTTCTTTATTTTTTTTTTTAATATGTTTATTGAAGTATAGTCAGTTTACAATGTTGTGTCAGTTTCTGGTGTACACCACAGTATTTCAGTCATATAGGAACATACATATATTCATTTTCATATTCTTTTTCACCATAAATTACTACAAGACATTGAATATAGTTCCCTGTGCTGTATATAATATAAACTTGTTGTTTATCTATTTTATATATAGTAGTTAGCATCTGCAAATTTTGACTTCCCAGTTTTTCCCTTGCCACCCCCTTCTCTCCTGGTGACCATAAGTTTGTTTTCTATGTGAGTCTGTTTCTGTTTTGTAAATAAGTTCATTTGTCTTTTCTTTCTTTCTCCCCTCCCCTCTTCTTTCTTTCTTTCTTTCTTTTCTTCCTTCCTTCCTTCTTTCCTTCTTTCCTCCCTCTTTCCTTTCCTTTCCTTTCTTTTCCTTTCCTTTTTAGATTCCACATATAAGTGCTATCATATGGTATTTTTCTTTCTTTTTCTGGCTTACTTCACTTAGAATGACATTCTCCAGGTCCATCTGTGTTGCTGCAAATGGCATTATTTTATTATTTTTTATGGCTGAGTAGTATTCCATTATATAAATATACCACAACTTCTTTATCCAGTCATCTGTTGATGGACATTTAGGTTGCTTGATTATTGTAAATAATGCTACTGTGAACATTGGGGTGCATGTATCTGTTTGAATTGATTCCCTCTGGATATATGCCCAGGAGCGGGACTGCTGGATCAAATGTAGTTTTGTTCAGCCATTATGGAAAACAGTACAGAGATTCCTCAAAAGATTGTTCTTTAATTTTTTTAAAAAATGTGGATTATATTCGCTATATCACTTACAGTGCTGCTCAGAACTTTCTTTTACATGTCTTTTGGTATATACCCCTCCACTCTCTGATTTGTATCAATACCTAGAATTAATATTGCAGGTCATAGAATGTTAAAAAAAAAAAAAAAAGAAAGAAAAAACAGTTTTAATAGCTCCTCCCATTTTCCAAAGTGCTTGAAACAATTTGTGCTTCCACTAGCACAGAATGAAAGTTCCTGTTACTCAGAAATCCTTGACAAAACTTGAAATTGTTATTCATCTTAACTGTAGTCATTCTCATTGGTTTGTATATGTTTTCTTGGAGTTTTAATTTGTGTTTCTTTTATACATAATGATATTGAGAACATATTCTTGGCTTTTTTAACCATTTCAGTATTTTGTTTTTGTTATTTGATAACAAAAAATGTTGGGTTGCCTAATTTTTAAAATTTATTTGAATACTTTTTTATATATTAAGAAACAAGCAAAATTTACATTTTAACCAATAGTTTTTCTGAATTTGTGTATTAATGCCAATTGTTTGTTTATAGGTCTTGTGTGTTTTCTGTAAGTTTTATTTCCTTCCTTTTTCCTTTTTTTTTTTTTTTTTTTTTTACTAGCTATGACCTTTAATAAAATGCCAAATAGATGTAGTGATCTAGATCTGAGGGGGAAATTTGTATATTTTACCACTAAATGTGGTGTTTATTGTTTGTGTCATTTAGATATCCTTAATTGAGTTAAGAGAGTTTCCTTTCCCCCCTTGTTTGCTAAGAGTTTTATCATGAGTGGGCAATGATTTGTAATTAACTTTTTATTGAAATAAACATCCATACATGTAAGTGCACGAATTATAAGGATATAGCTTAAAAATACTAGTGAATCCACATTACCACTGTGCCTGGGTGTTATCTGTTATTTCCATTTCAGTATTATAGAAGGTATGGGGTAGTAGTGACACATCTTAAATTAACCTGCATTTTCCTATTGAATAATGAAGCTGAACACAGTTTTTCTATGCTTATTGACCATTTGGATATCCTTTACAGTAAAGTGTAGAATTTTTTGCTGAGTTTTCTATTTGGTTTCCTGAAATTTTTTGGATTGATTTATAAGTTTTCTTTATGTGTTCTTAGATTAGCCCTTTTCAGATATATGTATTGAAAATTTCTTAATCCACTCTGTGGCTTGCCTTTACACTTTTGTTAGAGTATCTTTTGATAAAGAATCATATTTTATAATGATCTAATTTAATTTTAATTTATGGTTATTGATTTTGGGTTTTGTTTTTTTGTCTATACTAGCATCATGAAGTTTTCTCCTAAGTTACCTTTTAAAATCTCCCTTTTTCATGTGTGCAGTGAGATAATGGTCAATATTTTTTCCCATAGTGTTGTCTAGTTGATCTAGCACCATTTATTGAAAAAACCATTCATTAGCTACTGCTCTGCACTGTCACCTTTGTGGTGAAATCAGGTGACCATGAATGTATAGGTCTGTGGCTGGATTCTTTATTCTGTTTCATTGGGCCATTTTCCTTCCTATGCCAACATCAAATTGTCTTAAAGAGATTTATTCTAAATTTATACTAATTAAGGTCTCCTGCTTTGTTCTTTCTTTTCAATAGTGCCTAAGGACTTTGTTTTTTCCCTTAATTTCAGAATATGATTGTAAATTTGGCAAAAAATCCTACTGCAATTTAAATGGATTACATGTAATCTATGATCTGTATGGGTAGAATTGATGATTTTACTGTACCAGGAAATAAACCAAAAGCTTACAAAAGAAAGAGAAAATATAGACACGGGTTTCCCTGCTATCCAAACTAGAGCATTCCTTGTAAATTTTCATAAACCAAAATGGTATAAGCAAAGAAGCAATTACTTTAGGATACATCTTGCTAACAGATGCACAAAATAAGTCGAGATATTGTGCTAATTAACTTCTCTATACATATTAACTATCTTTAACTGCTCAAAAATTTTGTAATATATATTGTGGTTTTTCAAAAAAGAAAAATATGATTAAAGAAATTGGGAATCATCTAAAGTCAAAAGTCATGAAGCTTGATTCTGAGAGCTAGTCTGTGGGACTGAAAAAAACCAGGCCCATTTCTTTTTTTAATCTTTATTATGTAAGTTACAGGTGTACAATATAGTGATTCACAATTTTTAAAGGCTATACTTCATTTATAGTTATTATAAAATATTGTCTATATTCCCCATGTTGTACAATATTTCCTTATTATTTTATACATAATAGTTTGTACTTCTTAATCCCCTACTCCTATCTTGCTTCTCCCTTTTCCCTCTCCCCACTGGTAACCATTAGTTCTCTGTATCTGTGACTCTGCTTCTTTTTTGTTATGTTCACTAGTTTGTTGTATTTTTTAGATTCTACATATAAGTGACATCATACAGCATTTGCCTTTCTCTCTGTCTGACTTATTTCACTTAGCATAATGTCCTCCAAGTCCATCCATGTTGCTGTAGGTGGTGAAATTTCATTCTTTTTTGTGGCTGAGTAGTTTTCCATTGTATATGTAAACCACATCTTCTTTATCTGTTCATCTGTTGTTGGACATTTAGGTTGCTTTTATACAAAAACACTAATTCAATAAGATGGTGACAGCAGCATTATTTACAATTGCAAGGTTTATTTCTTTATCCCTAAACTTTGCACCCCGATGTTAACAGCATTATTTATAATTGCCAGGCTCATTTCTTTATCCCCAAATGTCTTACATTTTCAGGTACATCTAAACTATCTAGGGATCTTATTAAAAATGCAGATTCTGAATCAGTAGGGGTGGATTGTAAATAATGGCATTATCAAAAAATTCTCAGGTGATACCAACTCTGCAGATCCAAGGACCACACTAAGAGTAACAAAGCAGTTTACAATGTGTTGTAGGAAATTTGAATTAATAAACTAATTGGAATGCTAAATAACATTTCTAATAGAACCATAAAGAATAACTATGAAATATATACAGTAAATATGTTAAATATATCAATTTTTATACTTAACAACTCAGGTGTTTTCATGGAAGTTCTGAATTGCCTTTATGAATCTAGGTCTTAACTATAAAATAAAATCAGTATTTTCTTAGTCACTACAAGTTATGGATTTTTTTCTTGTTCTGGTGCATCAATAGAGATTAATTTTTAATGTCCATCGTTGACTTAATTATGAATGAGCATTCACTAAAACAGAAGTAAAGAAGAATACCAAAAAAGACCAAGTTTAGTAATTCAGGTTTATTATACTATGAACTATAGGAGAAAGGAATGTATTCCCTCAAAAGGAATATTTTACCTTGAACTTTTTTACAGGTTGCTGTTACATATTGCCTAAAGATCACTTCTGAGTTGAGAAAGTAGTATTTTTATATATAGTAACCCAAGAATCACCCTGACCCCTATTCCTTACAGCTAAATAAACTGCAAAGCAGGCAGTCTTTGGTGTTCTGCCGGCAGGAGCATGGAGATAAGAATTCCCACTATGAACACTGTGTTATCCTTTTGCCACTATCTACTGATGAAACCTCAAAGGCCCTTTCAGACTGTCAGGGAAAGCACACACAAGGCGTTCTATGTGGATACGTATGGCAGGAAAGGACAGGGAGTTCTTGAATTCTACATCTTGTGAGTACCTGACTTTCATCCTTAAAGCACTTTGTGTTTCTGCTTTTGGATGTAGCACAGAATTGTGCTGCTGGGAAAGCTTCTGATAATAAAGGAAACACCAGGTGTGTGCTGCAACTAGAACTCAGGGGAAATTATTAGACTTCAGCATATGAGGCAGTACAGGGTCAAGTCCAGGGCTAAGTAGAAGAGAGCTCCGTGTTGATTAGCAAACAAACAACTTCAACCTATTGGGTCACAGGTGGCAGGAAACTTAGATTATCAGCAAAGGGAAATATGTATTACAGGGGAAGTGCTCAGAAGTGGAACATGTAATACTATTTCATTAGTTTGGTAAGAGTAGGGTGGGGAGGAAGTTGGACAGAATTCAGAAATGTAAATATCATTTAGATGCACAGATAATGAACACGTTAACTCCCGATCTTGATCAGACTCACAGAAGTGCCTATGAATTTGAAACCAAGTAATATTATTTAGAAACCTGTGTCATTTAATGTCATGAACTAGATTTAATGTGATGGCAAATACCAAGGCACAGGGATTCTTGACTCCTGGAGGGAATAAGAGTTTGCTGGGGTGTGTGCCTGGTGGACAGACATTTTCCTGAGAACTTATTTGTCTAAAGATGGTTCTTGATTTTTGAGGTATCTCCGCTAGAAGATCCTGACTAACCAGGTATGATTTCTAGAAGGGGGTCCTGGAAGAGAAGGAGAAAAAGTGTGCTGTAGTTGCAGGGAGCAGCCTGATATTGTCTCACTAACAAGGCCCTAGTGGCCCCTGCAGTGGTTACTCCACCTGCCCTAAAGCACAGACACTGCTGCTGGGTCCTTCCTTACCCAGGGGCTTTGAGATGGATATGAGATCATATTTATTGTGAGGTTTACCTTACAGAGTTCATACCAAGTACTCCGCTGGCATTGCTTATAAAGCTTCAGATCGCCTGATGGAGAGACGTCAGAAAGTTTCTACTCTTTTTCTTCGCCCAGAGGTCAACCTATATCTTTCCAGATGTGGAGAAAAATCATTGGTTATGGAAATTTTTATATGAACGTGACTATGTCCAAAACAAGCCATTATGATACTGTGGTCTTCCTTAAACTCTTTTAGGTACATGTTCAGTTCTGGTTTAGGGTTTTTCATAACTTGCTCCTGTCTCTTTGGTCTCTACTGACAGTGAGCTTCGACTTAAAGATGGGAAGATTTTAGGTGTGACGTATCTTAGCAGTGGTAAGTAGGGTTCAGGTTGCGTGCCAGTTCTGATCAGCTGGCGTAGCTCTCTAGAGCCCTGGACTGAGAAGGCTGCGGCTATGCCTGCAGGTCAACTGGAAAAACAAACGTCGTGTACGGTTTCCAATGTTTTCCATGGGAGAAAATGGGAGAAATGGCAATACATATTGATCCTGGCCATCTCTATTATTTTATAGTTGAGGAAACTCAGTTTAAACAGTGCAAAGTTTAAAGAGGTGAAATGACCTAGGAAGCCTAACTCCCACTTCTCCATTCTTCCCATTAGACTACCAGATGAGTACCTTTCACTTTTGATGACTGTATAGCAAATGAGGTAATGAGAAGGTGACCGTGGCTTGTTTATTATTATACACCGCTGGGGAGAGACTATGGAGTCACATGAATTTATCTCACACCAGTTTGTATCCCTTTCGTTCATCCATGCGCTGTCTCAGTGAAGATGTGCTATACTATTTGGAGAATATTATATGTATCAAACATGATCTGGAGACAACAACTTGATATTGGAATAAAAGAGACCTTTTGGGTAACATTTTGTAAGTTGAGAGGGAACTGTAGCTCTTTGGACCCACTGATTAATGAATTAATTTCATGAATTCATATAGGTGTAAATCAGAAGGCAAAGTAATGTAGTGGAAAAAAACATTGTAGTGGGGTCCAAACCACATAGCTGTCATTTACTTGCCTATAAAGCTTTAGTAAAGTCATTAAATTTCTCTAGGCCTTGGATTCCTCATCTGGGAAAAATAGGAGTGAGAAATGCATGCATTTATAATTATTGGAATAATGTGTTTAAAGCTTGTGACAGTGTGACTAATAAAAAATAGCTGCTTAATATTAACTTTTGATATAAAATTTTACATAAAATTAAATAAAAAATAAAATTCCGGTTACTGGAATTTGGAGAGCTCCATTTAAAAATTTTTCCTAATGCTCAGGCATCACAGCCTCTCCTAAATGCACTGAAAATAGTGTTTCCAGGGTCAGCATGGGCGCCTGCTGCATCCCTGCCTGGGAATCTTGTTAAAAATGGAGATTTTTAAGAGTCGTCTTACCCTAGACCTACTACACCAAAATGTCTGGGGGTGAAGCCTGTATTGTTTAACAGACTTTTTTCTTGTTGGGAGCCCCGATGACCCTTTTCACCTCCTTAGTTCTAAATCAATTGAGAAGCAGGTAAAAGGACTCAACATATTACACTGATTACTTTTAAGACTTATGTTGGAAGAGGTGGTTTATGCCTGTAAGCCTGCTTTCTACTGCCGAGCTCCAGAATGAGAAAAGCGTCCCCTTGGTCACAGGTAATGCTGAACTGGGAAGGCTCCCCACCGGGCTGCAGACTTCTAGAATGTGGGAGGGGAGAACGTAAGCCCTAAGGCCATCTCCACCCCTTGAGGAAGTGCAGGACCACCTGGGCTAACGTGCCACGTTTCTCGTTCAAAATCACAAGTAGGCCGCTTCCCTTCCTGCTGACAAGCAGAGTGTAGGGTTGCAGGCCAGAAACATGACTCCAATTTATATCCCTCCACATGAAAGGAAGCTTTATCTGCGAGGAAAAAACATCCACCACAGTGCCCTCACGCATCCTGAACAGTTTATACACACACTTTAAAGCACTCGTTGGTCTTGAGTCTCCATTTCTGTTCAGTAACCCTCTGTAGAGTATCCCAGCCTCACCCTAGCATAGACTGGATGACGCTGTGTGCCTGAGCTGTGTGCAGGGGCTGAGTGTGCAAATAAGAGTGGAGCCAGTGCAGTGTTGCTGCTGTGGCCCCCAGCTAGGGTTACGTGCGACTCTCTTCCCTGTCTCTGGACGCCTGTGACTGCTCTGATCTTCTCCCAGAACTGTGAGAGGCTGTGGCAAACGAGGGCTCGACATACTCTTGTCAGCTGACCATTTTTCTAAACACTAAACTTGAAAGAATAAGGTAAGTAGGGATAGAAGAGAAAATTAAGATGGACATAAAATAATAGGTATGAGAAGAAACAATTATTATTTAAGAACACAAATGACATGGAAAAATCTAGATAATCTGTTTCTCTCACCTAAAAGCCATAATATGCCAAGGATATATTTATTACAGATTCCCATGTATGGAATTTTTCTTATGCAGAATGTTTGCAATAAAGTCCATATTATGACTATTGATTGCCATTACTACTAACTCTATGAATTATAACATGAAACAGTAGAAAAAAAAAGGTGATTTTCTGTTTGAAAAATAAAATCCTAGAAATATAAGAATAGAATATTTTATTGGATTATAATTGATTTACAATATTGTGTTAGTTTCAGATGTACAACATAGTGATTTGATATTTTCATACATTACAAAATCATCACCGTAAGTCTAGTTACCATTTGTCACCAAAGTTGTTATGATACTATGGACTGTTTTCCCTGTGCTGAACCCTGCATCCCTGTGACATTTATTTTATAACTGGAAGTTTTTACCTCTTAATCCCCTTCATCTGTTTTGATTGTCCCCCCGCCCTACCCATATCCCCTCTGGCAAACACCAGTTTGTTCTCTGTATCTGTGAGCCTGTTTCTGTTTTGTTTGTTTTGTTTCTTAGATTCCACGTATAAGTGAAATCGTACAATATTTGTCTTTCTCTGTCTGACTTATTTCACTTATTTCACCTTTAGGTCCATTCATGTTGTTGCAAATGCCAATGGCAAAGTTTCAAGAGAACAGAGTGTTTCAGTGGTCTGGAAAGGCAAGGAAACAAGGGAGCTACCTGTCTGTTAACTTCCAATACCGTCTCCTCCACTAACTAGGATTTTTTTCAATAATAGACAAGTATAAATTATTTAAAATAGAGTTTGGCTGGGTGCTTGGTCACAAAAAGATATTTACAGCATACCTGATAAAAAGTATTAATCTAAAATAGGTAAGCAAATAGTTATAAAATACACAACAGAGAGAAAATTCTATAGAAAAAGGGGCAAATGAAATAATCGATTTACGAAAGAGAAACCTAAATAGTTGAGAAAAGTAACAAGAGATGTTCAGCCTCATCGATAAAGAAATACATAAAAGTAAAGCTAAATACTAGCTTGTGTCTATGTGATAGGCAAAAAATAAATGTGAACAATATCAAATGCTGATGGGCTCGTGGAGAGGCTTGTATTGTCAGTCACTGCTAATTGTCATGAGGGCTGGTTCAGCCCCTTTGAAGAACACTTCAGTAGTGAAAGTAAGTTTCCAGTGCCCTGTGATTCAGCATTTCTCCTTTGGATTTTTCCCCGTGGAAAAATCCTGTACTAATATTTTTCTGCATGAGAACCTGTACAAAGATGAGGTATTTTGTTACAGTACTATTGATGGAAGCAAAGAGTTGGAGGTACTGTAGGTGACCACCTTGTGAAGAATAGAGAGGTAAAGTGCAGAATATGCACAAAAGGAATAATTTACAAGAGAAATAAACTAAATCTATGCACGGAAACATGGGCAGATTTCAAAAACATAAGGCTGCAGCGATAAAATATAAGAAATGTGAAATTAGTAGCAAAATAAAATTTATATATATTTAAAAATTACACAGAATGACATGTTTTCATAAATACACATGTAAGAATAAGGGCCTGAAAATGAAACTGAATATACACACCTTAAACATTTGAGAATGGGTATCTCAGGAGAGGGGAATGGAACTGGATAAAAGAGAAGCAGCAAAAAAAAATTAGGTCTCTTTGCTGCAGCATTATTTGTAATAGTGGAAAATGGAAAATGATCTAAAGACTCAGTAGTCAGGGAATGATAAAATAAATCATACCATAGCCAGATGGTAGCATATGATATGCCCATTATAATCATGTCTTTGAGGAATACTAAGAACACAGAAAATAGTATTAAGTAAAAAGAGGAAACAAAAAGTGTGTAATATGGTACCATTTAAAAAATTTTAAAACGTAAACATATCTGTGTATGTACCAAATACTGGTAAACAGCTAAGTATGCCAAAATATTGACAATGGATATCTTTGGGTGTTTGGAATAAACATGGTTTTCATTGTCTTCTTTTCTCCATTTAAAAAATTTTTATCATGAGTAAATGATAAAAATTAAAAATTATAGTGGCTAGTACTTACTAATTATTGCTCGCTTTGTGCCAGGCACAGTTCTAACTACTCGTATGTAGAGACTCCTCCTGTACTCACTGCAGATCTGTGAAGTAGGTACTATAATTGCATCTACTTATCTTATACTTGGAGGTCTCTGAGACAGAAGTTGAGCAAATTACTGAGTGGCATTTTGGCTCAGGAGTCTGAGTATAACCACTATGCACACTGTCTCCCCAGTTTCCTATTTCCACACCTGGAAATAGGGCTTAATGTGAATTCACATTGTAAGATAGTGGTTTCTTAATAACAGCTTTGGGCCCGGGGAGGGTTCAACAGTACCTGGTGGGGAAAATAATGGGGGGAAGGGGAAGAGGGACCCTGAAAGAGAGAAAACCCTTTTTTAAAATAGTGCCTTCAGTTCTAGAGCCAAGTAATATACACAGTTGTTTTAAGGAGACAAATAGCTTAATCTAGTTTAGTTTTGTGTGCCTCCTCTGAGAAGAAAATATGAGGAGCAAAGAGACATGACAGCTCGACGGGTCGTCACCCGAACGTCTGTGGGGCTGTGTGCTTCATTGCATACCGAGAACGGCTCTTGAAGGGAGTACTCGGTGGGGGGGTCCTTCTTTAAAGAGATCACTGAATGCAAAGCTCTTCACACTTGGGGTGACCCACAGACAGCAGGTCTGCATCTCCACTGAGATCTTGGCATCGAGATGGGCCACTGAGACTGCCTCTCAACCTTGTGGCCCACTTCCATTTGTAAAAATCTCTGGTTAAGCTGTGACTCTCATGGTTTAACTTCCTTTATTTGCGATTTTGTGACATGCAGCCCCAGGTTACTAGTCAGGGCTGTCTGGGGAAACAGAACCAATGGGATAAATATATGAGGAGATCTATTATGGGAATTTGCTCACACAGTTACGGAGACCGAGAAGTCCCACCATCTGTCGTCGACAAGCTGGAAAAACCAGTGGTGTAATTCAGTGCCAGTTGGGAGGCCTGGGAATTGATGGGCTGATGGTGCCAGTCTTGATTGGAGTCAGAGAGCTGGAGAACCGGGAGCACCAGTATGGAAAGGCAGGAGAAGGTGGATGTCTCAGCTCACACAGAGAGAAGTCACTCTTCCCCTGCCTTTTTGTCTATTTGGGCCTTCAGCAGATTGTATGATGCTCACCCACATTGGTGGCAAAAAGGCAACACTTGCCTTTTGCATCCAAGTAATGACTGTTTTCAGGATTCAAGCCCATTCATTGTTCCCCCAGGAGTTTGGTATAACTGTTAAGGCTTCTGATATCATCTCATATTTGAACATCTCACTCTGTCGTGTGAAAGCACGGTCCTGTCAGCTTCCTCTCTTACCACCCAGACCAGTGCTCTTCAAGCTGGGATCCTGGGCTCTTTTCCTGCCACAGGAACCTGATGAAACTTTCAGATGTTTCAGTGGGGCTGTGGGCTCTTGTCAGCACTAACCTGTGATGGTGCCCTTCGAAGTACTTTTTTCTCCAGTATTACAGTGAACTGGGAGATCTTATTTAGCATTTATTAAATAGTAAATAGCTAATTACTCAAAGTAGCTATTTACATATTGAATTTATTTTTCTTGGCATCTTTAATGTCTGATTAACATTTTCTTCCTACAGCTGGAAGATACTTAGGCAGAATAAAACATTCCCTTATTTAATCTCAAGTGGAATATATGGTAAGTGTGATCATTTTAATTTGTGTCATTTATTAGCAGGAGAGAGGTGTCGTACAGGTGGGGTGCTCCATCACACGCCAGTTAGCAGGTGGCTTAGAGGGCAAGAGGGAAAACACTTTAACCAAGGGGATTATAGAAGTCACAGAAGTAGAAGTTCAGCTATGGGAAAAATAGAGGAAATGACATTGGGATTCCTGATCTCGGAGACTGGGGACAGAGCTTAAAGTAATAATAACCCTGTGCAGATATCCTAGGAGAATACTCAAAATAGAAAGTCTGGCGCTCCCTTTGTAAAAAGTCACAATTTCTCTAACCACGTGAGAACCACAGAAAGTTTTAGGGCTGAAGGAGACCTTACTGATCTAATTAAAGAGAGAAGGAAACTGAGGCACAGAGAAATCTTGCTCCATGCACTTTAAGTTAGTACCACGGACACATGTAAAATCCAAGCCTACTGTCTCCTGTTGAATTTTTTAAAAATACATATGGTAGCATTTCATTATTATTTTTTTGCCCCAGCCTTTGCTTTCTCAGTTGGTCCTCTGATGGCCCACACCAGGGTGTTTCATTACACTGTGCTTGAATCAGGGAGATACCCAATATATGGTTTTAAAGAGGAACATGGCAGACTTACAAAGAGAGGTAAAGAAAGAGCAAAATAGAACAAAGCCACGAAGGAGCCCACGGCTTCAGAATTTGGAAACACCCTTGTAAGAAGGTGAGGTGCACCACAGAAAGGAAGGGGGCTGGTTTTGCTAAGAAGCAGCGCTGCAGCTCGCTGTTCATCTGGTTGACCTGTTGAGCTGCTTTTAGTCTCTGAAGGCACAGATGCAGTGTATCTCTGTTTTTAACAAATCTTAGAAATTCAACAAATATTTGTTTAATCATGTGAACAAACTCGGTTGTAAGATTGTTGGAAACAGGAAGTATGTCGGTCTCTTTGGTTTCCAGAGCACTGAGTGCAGAATAAATTTTATTAACTTTTTGAGAAAATATGTTGGATTGATTGAATCCAACATGCTCCTGGAGGCTTTCGGAGACTCCAGCCTTCTTCCCTGGGTTGATGTGTTTTGGGATGATTTTCCTTGGTATACTGCCCATTTCCAAATGGGGGGCTGATACTTAAAAGTAGATAGCTTCTGCTGGATTCTCTGCCTTCCCTCTCCGTGTTTCTCCACCCTGCCCTGTAGAGTGGGAGGCTGGTTCATAGGAGCCGCACAAACCAGCTCCCGTGCTCTCTGGTTTCTAGTTGGGTTCAGTCAATGGAGAGTCTTGATAGGAGACAGGAGATTTAGGTCTGGATATTTATTCCTCTAGCTTCCTCCCTGAGAAGGTACTTCAAAGTTGTCTGTGTCCCTCAGCTTAAGGTCTTAGGGTCTCAAGGTGGCCTTCTAATCACTAATTTTTTCTTCTAAGTACCATTGACCACTCCCATGTCCTACTTCTTTGGGTCCGGGAGTGAGAGTGGCTCTGCTCTTAATTCCAGCAGGTTGTTGTTCTCTTCCTTGAGGGTTTCCTACATCTCACCCACGTATTTGTAAATAGTTCATTATGCCCTCGACAGATTACTCTAGTTTGAGTATGCCAGCTGTCTCATCTCGGACTCAATGCCTGACTAATTAGTATGATGCTAAAACAGAAGTAAAAGATGTGAAGAGCTGAAGTCTTTGCCCTGCACTTCACCCTACTTTGTTGCTCTCCTAAACGACCCTCTAGCTTGATCTTCTGGCTCCTCTCATTTTAACCCCATTGTCAGCCTTTGCATCTTGATTTACCTGTTTGTTTGTTTTATTTAATGTTACACTTAACTCCTGGGTCTGTACAAAATTACCGTCTTCACCTGGGATCAGTCGTGTTTGGAACAATTTCACCTCCCTTCTATGCGTTCCTGGAGGACATCCTGGATTCCCTAGGCCTGCTTCCTTCATGGGACCAGCCCCTGCAGATAGCTTTCTGACGAGTTAAACTGCATTAAGAGTGAGAAACTCATGTGTCCCTTTACTTATTTACAATAGGAGAATTGTTGCAAGTGAGCCCACCCACTCCCATTTATGAGAAAGCCATTCCCTCCTGTAGTGCCTCAGCTGAAACTGCCATCTGCTCCCTGCCACTCAGAGTTGGTGTCTTGGCATACATATTTTACAAGGTTACTGGCCCTTAGTCCAACAGAGCAATAACTTTAACAGATGAATTCCTTAAGTTTGAGACCTTGGGTTATATAAAATTAAATGAGTTCCCTGGTGTTATCAGTTCTATAAATCCAAAGCTTTGTTGTATTTACATAAAATGAAGGTTCATTAAATTTTATCCTCCTTGTACTCTATCCCCAAAATGGTATTATACATTTTCTTCTCCTGGAGTTCTTAATGACCCAAAATATACTTTACTGACAGTATTCTGAAATACAGAATTGCTGCCCTAACTATAGACTTTTTTTTCCCACTAAAGGTCTAGCTGCTGCTGTTTGTAGATTTGTCTTGAAATCTGTGCATGTAAAATATTAAACACTAAATGCTGAGACATGGTGGATAAAAATACTTATGTCTCTCTGCCTGCATGTCAGGGGAGAGGACTTGCTTAGGAAATATTCATGAGAAAGTAAAAGACTGTAGGCAAAGCAGGGCTCAGATGCTCCTTAAATGTCAAGTCAGAATCAATAATAGCATTGAGACTTTATTGTAGTGGGGATGGAGTATGGGATTTGGACACTCTCCAGTATGGCCTTTAGAGGGGAATGAATGGGGGAGGAATTGATGCAGACGTGTCAGTAAAGCATATGGATGATTCTGAGTTCAAGACTAGTAATTGCTAGACACCTGAGAGTAGATCTCTGACAGACATCAAAATAGAGAATCTTCTAGAGATCTCACTGAAGAATATATATGAGCCACAGCTGCCCTCTAGGAGCTTACCTGTGATTCAGAAAGTGTCCCTAGTTTCACTGGCCTGTGAGAGACAGGTCCTCACAAAAGTAGGTTGAGTAAATTTCAGGGTACCAGTAAACTACCCCATCAACTGAAAGTCTCCAGGGGATTAAGAATGCCTCTAAAATGGCTCCTTAAAGTCATGATAGCTTGAAACTGTAGGAAGCTATTTTTGCCTCAGAGGTTTCTGAGCATTGGTTGGGGGAGGAAGAGAAACACCTAACCATCTGTTTCTTGAACTAAGAAAATGAGTTAGAATAGGTGAGGAGTAACTACAAAGCATTTATTAAAAAAACAGCATTGGTTTGCTGGGTCTGATCATGACAACTGGTTGGAGACTTGGAAAGTCTGGGAGCCACAGGAACAGGTTGATAGTGATGTTTCTGTTGGCATCTTGAATCAGGATCCAAACATATAATTGACTTTGGACTGTTTCCTTATTAAAAGAAAGCAAAAGGACACCATCTCACTAGCAGTCACCTACAGGTCTGTAAGACTGCCACCACCAAACGCTATAGCTTCTCATCTCAGTATTCCTAGGTCCAGTCCCCCCTTCTCTATAGAACCTCTCCTGACAGACCGCAGCCTCTGTGAACTCTATCCATTGTGTAGACACTGACACTTATTCTATCATGTATGTATAGATAACTTACAAGTTGATTATAATCTCATGAAATGAGAGGCAGCATTTCTCAGCCTTTAATTCTCCAACATTACCTCTTAGTCTGCCTTATAATAAATAGTAGGTTCTTAAAAAATACGCTGGTGGCAGACTGATAAAATAATGCTTAATAAGTACACTTGTTGTTAGGCTGATCCTGACATTTGTATTCTAGAATATTCTCAGCTAGTGAAGTCAGGCCATTTTGGCCATTAACATTGCTTGATTATCTGTTTGTCAATTGCTGACATTGTGTCAGGCATGTGACCTGTATATGTATTTAGTTTTTCAGGTGTTCTGTTATCTGTTCTTTCACTTACATACATGCATTGAATTACTGAGTAAAATGGATGCTTTCCTCAAAGGCCCCCTCTGTGAATGAATGTTCAATGAATAAATGCAGGAAAGAATGAATGGATCATTGAATTAGTTGATGACCTTCTGTCTCTCAAACCTTTCTCATCTTTGGAACTGAGTCTTCCACTTTCTAGGCTGAGCCTTATGCCACACTTTGTTATTGAGGACACAGAATATAAAGGAATCATGTTAGGAGATCTAGCTTAGTATCAAGCTAGTCCTTCTGTTAGTCATAATCCGAACTTGTGGCCCTGTTTTTCAGTAACAGGGCCACATCTCTGTGATGAATTCTCTGTTCAATATTATGTTCCCAACCAAATTTCCTATCTTTAAGGCACCCAGCATCCAGCCAGTGCCAGTTTGTCTGCTGCTTTTCTTGATGCTCCTTCCAGCAGAATCTGTATCACTTCTCGAATTTCCCTTGTTCGTTCACTTTTGGTTCCCCCTCTTTGGAACAGTTTTCCCTTTCCTTTTCCCTTGGTTAACTTTTATTCAGTCTTGAGGTTTCAGCTTAGATATTACTTCCTCTTCTAAGTTCTTATGCTAAATTTTCTGGTATATTCCCAAGGTACCACACACTTTCCTTATCAAACAATATCACACTGGATCTGAATACCTCATTCATTTTCTATATTCCCCATTAGATGCCAAGTTTCATGAGTGCTTAGAACAACAACAGTCTTCTGCACCATTTTATCCTCAATGATCAATATCCTTTTAAGTAAGAATGAATATATGAGGGGACGGATGGATATCAGTCTCTTCTACTTAGAGCTCCTGATTACATTTTGGATTCCTGAGATAATATGTAATCCAGCTGTGGTCCAACATGAGGAAATGTGTCTGGTTTCCTTTGTAGACTTTTGGAAGGTTAGGTCTCTCTCTCTCTCTCTCTCTGTCTCTCTCACACACACAAACACACACAGAGAAATAGAGACAGAGAAATTGATAGGAATGGGTGTCAAGAACCCAAGGAAAAGCTTACCTTACTTAATGGAAAATGTATTTTCTACAATTATTCTTGGTAAACTGAATTGTTACTAAACTAAACTAAATAAAGCTACTTAAAATCAAGGTTCATTTGACAGATCCATATAACATGGTGATTCCCACTTAAGCCCAAATGTCATTGTGTTTGTCTGCTTCCTCAATGTGTGAAAAGCACTCAGAAAATTCACAGGTTGTCAAATGACAAGGGATCACCTAGTTTGGGAAAATGTTCAGGTCCATAAATTGCAGAGATCTGCTTCTTTAATGAAACAAAAATCTACTTTCTTTGATTCACAAATTTGGAACTTTGCAAAATGGATTTTCATGAGAGGCTTATTCATGACTTAGAAAAGGCTTGCTGAGTGAGTTGTTGGAGGTGATGAGGCTGCAAACAAAATAGATATGTGGACCAAGCAAGGATCCACTAGCCTCTGAGTCTTCTGAAATCACCGCAGAGAAGGGAAGCTCCAGTGGGCCAAACCAGTCATTCTTCCACAGTGTTTATTTGGCTCTGGAACACACTGTTCTTGAAAACAGTCTGTTGTGACATCAGACTGTTAGGGCCTTGCGTTTGTGCAAAGGGGAGTGGGTTCCACAATGAAAGAGAATTGGAGCTTGACTCCTTAGAGGGCAGGGGCATGCCTCCATTTCAGAGGGCGGCTCTGTAAACAATGCGGAGTCAACACTGTTGGCAGCAGGCAGCGAGAGCCTGTGACAGATGCTGCTCTGCATATGGCCACCTTCTCAGCTTTCAGGAAAACAGGTTACTGAAACCCACCTACCTGTCCTTCATCAGCTGGTGTGTATAGTACACATAAGCCCTTGGGAGGAAAGCAGAATATCGTGAAGGGGAAATGAACTGATGCTTTGTTCTCTGGGATGTTATATGACTATCACCTCCAGGATGATAGAAACGTCATGTTCCCCAAACACTTCTCTCTTTGAAATGCATCCTTGGCTGTGCTGAGACCCTTAGGGCTCTGGCTGCCCTTTTTGACTTGTCATTCTGTTTTGTCATTATAAAAAGTGTGAGCTTAGGAGCTTGGCTCTTTGGGACCTGGGGGTAAAGGCAGTGGCTGAGGTCATCAGATTGGCTGAAAGCCAGTTCCTTTCCCCTCCTCTACCTTGGCTCGGAAAGAAAGCGCATGCTGCCACCTCCTAGGGTTGAAAGAGGGAGTTGTCCCCATCAAAGACCATGACTCTGGGGCCCCTATGATTTACTGATTGGCAACTTTCCCCACTCTGACCACCTTTTACATCTTTGTTCCCTGAAAATAATGTGAGTCAAAAAAGGTGAGGGAAATTCATGATTCCATCTATATACAATTGAGATGAATTGAACATAGTATTTCATGTTACCCAACACTGATAACTTGGGTTTAAAGTATTAAATTTGTTCTTTCTGTTTTCAGTTCTTTTAGTCTTTAGACCCTTCTCTGAGATTCCAGATCCTGCAGGGAAAGATCTGGTCAGTTAATATGCTTTCATTCATATTCATTCTCTCTCTCTCTCCCCCCTGCCTCCCTCCCTCCTTCACCCCCTCTTCCCTCTAAGTCTGAGCCACTTTTAATCTCGTTTTAGTTTCTGGAGGAATAAAATGATGTCTTATTTAGGTACTACAGAATTTGGAAGTTCTCAGGACCATCTTGACTTCTGGCATCAGTTACAAATTCAGGGATAATCAAGACCACATTCAGTTTCAGTAGTTTGCTAGAAGGACTCACAGAACTGACTCAGAATTATGGTTTACTTCAGCAAAGGATTCAGGTTATAGTCAGCCAAGTGAAGAGGGGCATAGGACAGGGCCCAGAGAGAGTTGCAAGCAAGCAGTTTCAGTTACCCTCTCTGAGTGAAGTTGTGTGGACAGTGCGTGACAGTACACACCGAGTATTGGCAACCGGGGAAGCTCACCCCTACCCTTGGTGTCTAGAGCATCATGTACATATGGTTGGCCACCAGTGTGTCTGACCTCAGACACCAGCCCCTTCAGAGGTTGGGCTGGTACTGTAAATCACATTTTCAGCCTGTACTGTCTGGTGTGTCCCGAGTTTGTGAACACTCTTATCAGGCGGGACATTCAAAAACTTAGAGAGTCCCTCCTAGGAGCCAGCACAAAAGCCAGCCCTGTCTTTGGGCGAGAGCAGTCCTTTGCTGCATCAGTACTGTACACCTCCAGTTAAAAACGTTTCTGGTCCTTTCCAACTGTTAGAATTTTTGTTGTTGTTATTTTTGTATTTTGTTTTTGTTTCTTAACCAGCAGAAACATTTTAGCTTGAGATAAATGAGGATTTCGGGTCTCCTTCTTGACAGCCTTGTTACTTGCTTCAGAAGGCAAGTCACAGGCTGAATTCTGCCACACAAGTAGGCCTTATTAGCGGGCAGGCAAGAAATAAGTTTTTAAAAGTTAGCAGAAACATTTTTTAATGTTTTAACTTTATTTACTTATTTATTTTTTCTTAATGGAGGTACTGGGGATTGAACCCAGGACCTCAGCTTGCCAAGCACATGCTCTACCACTGAGCTATACCCACACCTCTAGTAGAAACATTTTTTAAATTCCGTAAAGTCTTGGCTCTTCCCTTTTCAGGCATTCTGCCAGCCTTGGGCAAAAGGTTCATTTGAGGCAAATATGAAAGAGTTCCAGCCTCATGATTGAGATAGGCAGTTCAGTGAAAGAATTATTCTGAGTCTGAACATAGAACCCAGTGTCCTAGGCCCAGGGTGCCCTTTCCAAAGGTTGTAGGTCGCTGTGGCCCTCAGATTCATACACTCTGTTCAGCAAATGCAAAAGGTATATGATAATGTATAGATGGTATATAATACTCTGCCAATCTTGAACTCATTTCAGAAGTGGAGCATCATTTCTTATGCTAATTATAAAACCCCTCAGCAATGGTAAAACCTTCAAGAGAGTTGATCCTGGTAGCTCTCTGGAGTATAGATCCTTGATTATTCTTTCAGATGCTAACTGAACACGCCATAGTATGTATCCTAATGAGAATACATCCAATGTTAACCAGTTGCCACTAGGATATACACAAATGCTAGCCTGTGACTGTAACACATTGTGTATGCCAAAGTATTTTAAAGTACATTTTAGACAATATAAAAGGTCCTTCTAGAAAAGGCTGTTTCTTCAGCTCCTCTGATTTCAAAGGTTCATCTGGATTTTCTGACTTTTTCTTTATTCTTTTTTTTTTTTTTTTTTTTTTAATTTGCCAACTTTGTCATAAGACCCCTTGGCTCTTCACATTTCCTTTCTCTCTAGCACGTCACTGGTCCAAGTTGAGGTTTTCCTGCGTAGGTTCTAGGTCATATTCACAGGTTAGAAAGTATCACTTATTCTGGCAAATTTTGTGGGTCATTCTGAAAGCACTTAAAGCATCCCACATTTATATCTTCTCTATCCATTGAGAAAATTTGTATAAAATCCTACTCTTTGTCACAAACTTTTTATTTTAAAGAGAGTGGTTCTGATAAAGTGGTCCATAGAAACTTGCTGGCCCCTGAGACACATTCAGAGGGTCTGCAAGACTAAAACTATTTTCATAATAACTGGGATGTTATTTGCCTTTTACATGGTATTGACATTTTGTGGTAATGGTGCAAAAGCAGTGGTGGGTAGAACTTCTAGCAGCTTAATAATCACAGCAGTGGCACTGAACTGAAGAGTGGTCATTTTCATCTTTCCAATTTAAAAAAAGAGCCGGTTTCTCTTAAAATTTCTCTTAAAATAATGAAGCAATACAGTTTGTTAATTTTATTAAATCTTGACCCTCGAGTAAACATCTTTTTAATATTTCATATTTATATTGATGCACAAAGGCTGTCATAAGGTTGAGTTATGAGCTGAACTATTGACTTTTTGCAGAGAATACCATACCATTTTTCCTTGAAAGAATCTCTGATACACAAACTATGGTTGTTCAAAGTTGTATGTTTGACAAACATTTTTTTAAAAATGTCAGTTAAAGAAAACAAACTACTATATTTATTGCCAAGGATAAAGTTGGAAATTTCAGGTGAAAATTTACATTTTTGAAAACTTGTATCTACTCTGAGCTTGAAAACTTCCTATTTCTCAAAGATTTTTCTGATGAGCTCAGTGATAACACGAAGGTGACTTTTTGATGTGGTGTAGTGAAATGTGTGAATATTTGGAAGATCAGTGTAACTCAGTAAACCAATATTTTCTAAAAAGTACCAGTGTATAATGTTACAGAATTATGTGTTTTAAGGGAACCATTCAATGTGCAAGACAGACCCCAGTCAATTTTAATGTAATAGAGTAAAAATGTTCTCTTAGACAATTTAATTTTCCATGTTGTAACAAAACTTAAAACTTCCACTTACTGAGTTTTGGTATAGTTTAAAGAAATAATATCCACAGGCATCTGAAAAGAGCTTTGAAAATGCTTCTCCTTTTCTCAAATATGTATTGGTATGAAATCAGATATTTTGCATATACTTCAGCAAGAGCTACCTTCAATATGTTGAATACAGACCCCTATATAAAATTCAGCTGCTTCTATTAAGCCAGACATCAAAGATATTCACAAAAATGTAATATATTGCCACTCTTCTCACAGTTCTTTTCTTTAGGAAATATAATTTTTAAATAAAAATGTCATTTTCATTAAAATACAGTGGGTTTATCACCATTCATTTTAAATAAAGTTGGAATTTAAAAAAATTTTTTAGATTTAATGTCTACTATAGTAAAAAGTGACAAATGTAATTCATATAAATAAAAGTCTTTGGGGCCTAGATAATTTTAGGCATGAATAGATAGGTATCCGGAAACCAGAATTTTGACAACACAGTTTTGGAAGAAGGAAAGTGTTAGTGGTACTTTGCCACACAACCGTTAAGAGTAGAGAGTGGTGAGTTTTCTTACAAGTTGACTGTGATTTCATAGACTGAGCATCAGTATATTCTGAAGAGGAACAGCAGAGAAGGATGATTGAAAAGCACAGAAGGGATCTTGAAGACTTAAAAATGTGTTGTCTTTGTCCTTACATATTGCCATTTTGGGGGTAGGAATTGAGTGTTTACTTATAAAGTGATTTATTCCAAAGTGTATACAAATTTGAATCCAATGAGAGTCATCTTTAACTAGCACAGATGTTTCTACATTTTTCCTACCCCTGAACATAAGACCCAGCATACTTTGTCTGTTCTGCCACTGTGTTTTACTTTAAATTTTGTTTAAAATTTTAACATACAATATTAGTTACTTTTTAAAAATAGGCATTAAAGTAACTGGTACATTTGATAAATTTCTGTGCTCACCATCCTTCATCTCTTAGGGTTCAAATTTCTTTTTTATTGAAGTGTAATGACATATAAGATAGTAGTTTCAGGTATACAGTATAATGATTCAATATTTGTGTATGTTACAGAATGATCACCACAGTAAGTCTGGTTAACATCCATCACCTTGCACAGTTACAATTTATTTTTTTCTCATGATGAGATAGTTAAGATCCACTCTCTTAGCGACTTTCAAATATGTGATACAGTACTACTAACTATCGTCACCTTGCCCTACATGGCATTCCCATGGTTTGTTTATTTTCTAACTGGCAGTTTGTACCTTTTGTTCCTCTTCGTCCATTACATTTCTTCTTGATGAGGTAGCATATTCTTTAATAATTCTTTCAGACAAGTTGACTGTGGATGATAAACTCTAAGTCTTCGTTGCTTTATAAGTGAATGATAATTTAGTTTACGTTTTATCTTCACAGTTTCACTTATTGTGCAATCTTCTACCTGATGTAACTAATATTTCCTTGTAGACAATCTGTTTTCTCTTGGATCTGAATGTAGGCAATCCAGGCACAGTAGCAGAATTTTTAAAAAGATGTATCTGGGGCAGGTGATACATCCAAATCCTACTGCGTAGACAGATGTCGGATTTGCTTCTGAATTAGTCTTATATCCTTGGGGCTGTCACTGTTCCCAACCCGTAAGAGATAGTCAATGTAATTGTTTGTTATTGTTTGTTTTATTTATTTTTTAGTAAAGGAAGAATGAATGAATGAATGAATCTTGCCAACTCTGAGCAATTATAAAATTCAAACTGCTTGATAGTGGAGATGTTGCTGAAGGATGTTAATTTGAGAGTCTAGACTCTAAAGCTTTGATCACAGAGACAAACTGAGAAGTCAGTTTGGTGGTTAAGATTGGTAGAAATCTCATGTCTCATTCTGTTTTGCAAGGGCTCAGGCCTTCTTGCTAAATTTTGCTGGCTGGGCTGGAGCAGGCTTCTGACCTCCAGTGGTCAGAAATGGTGTGATTATAGGGGCTGGGAATATTTCAGGACTCAGAGTCAAGGCTTGAGTGAAAAGCAAGAATTCAGGAACAGACAAGATCAGAACCTGTCAGTCAATGAAACAAGCTGATGTGAGAGAAAAAGGTCTTAATCAAAACAAGGGTGCATGATGTGGTTACAGGCCACCTGCTTCAACTACAATGTCAGATCAGATACCATGGTGAGTTTACTCTGATACCATGATAAGTTACTCTGCAAACTGCATTTACATTTGAAAAAAAATATATTCTTATGTCATTTCTCTAAAAATCAACTTGTGTGTAGGTGGTCAACACCAGATGTTAGTAAAGTCCTATTATCTGATTTTGCTTGTTAATCCCACACCCTCATTCTGGTAACCTGCTCTGAGTAGTCTGTAGGGAATATTGTTTGGGTTAGCAATGATCTTTAAAATATCTTTTAACTACTGGAGATAGGTAGGCTATTATATCTACTTCTTAACGCGCACACACACATGTGCGCACGCACGCATCCCTAAGCTGACCCCCACACACATATACTTACACACATACACTCACATACATACTTAAGGAGAAGTCTAGAAACATGTATTGTCACATGTGGAAACTCAAAGCAAAATCTTTGAGGTTAATGAATTAAAATTTTGTCTGGCATCCACCTCCACCCCTCGGGACAAAAAAGGTTTATAAAGTTTGGAGACATGAAAGAATGCCCTGTCTCCCTTTCCTCTTAATCTGGGTCAAGTGCTGCATTGTCATCTTCTTGGTTTCTATGTATGATTGAATCCTATTTCATTCCTTGCGTATGTTGTTTATCTCTGAGCTTTTCCCTGTTGTCAAGCTCCTTTTCCTCACTCCATTGTTGCAAAAAACAGGAGGTGTCATTCTTTCACAGCATTTGTGTTTGTCATTGTCTTTGACCCTGCTGTGTGTACTAGGGTCAAAATTTGGTTCTAGCCTGGAGGTGGTAATGTAGATTTGCCTTTAAATCCCTCACCAGGAGAACCTTGGTTTCTCTAAGAAGCTGACCAACCCAGCTCCCATCTCACACCTGCTTCCAGCTGCCACATTTCATGAGCCTGCTGTGCTAAAACACATTCAGGTGGTAGGCACGGACAATTTTACATAATCCCAGAAGTCAGGGAAGCTGGATCAAGGGAAAGTTTACCCTGTGAAAATCAAGCTGAAGAAAAGGTGAAAGAATTCAGCTATTAGCAATTTTGAGTTCTCCATCTGAAGGAGCTGAGAAAGCCTGCCTCTGTGAGTCTAAGCCAGAGTATTAGATGTCGTCTGTGTTCTACATGGTTGGGAGTGTGATTAAAATTTATAGGCAACTCTACAGAAAAACAGCACTATTTCTCAAAAACTGGAGTCCAGTTGTTAAGTCAGTTTAAAACCACAATCAGGGCATTTTCTTCTCAAACACTTTCCCCTTCCTGTTCTTTCAGGACAGTATGTGGATGGGGAGTGAGAAGTTCCGTGGCAACAAGGAGGAAGTATCTGCTTTGTAGACATTCCTTGTGTCCCTGTGGCCTCTGCTGAGACACCTCCTTTCTCGGGGGCCATGGCTATCAGGCCGTCTCCGGTGCACTCCCATCACTAGAGCACCTTGTTTCTCCTGCCCAGGTGCACTGTCACTGCTCCTGGCTGCTGAGCCACCTGCTGACCAGGTAGGTGCTCTGTCTCAGTTCTCATGCACTCTCTGAAGCTCAGTGACATTGTCTGGATTTGAACTGAGCATCCCGCATCCTTTGTTGTAAGATCCTGCCCTTTCCCTATGGCGAATGTCTGGCAGGAAATTATTAACTGTGTAGACCAACACCACACCTTAAATTTAAGGATTCTAAGTTCCTAATAGCCCTTGGTGATTCAGTGTGACTTTAAATATTTTCTGTTGAAATGTGTTTTAGTTGCTTATGATTTGGTTACTTACTTATTTTTTAAATAATGGCAATAACATTGAAGGATCCTGCACATATGTCTAGAAGAAAAGTTAATTTCTGACAAACTTGGTCCTTTGTAGTAAGTTCTCACATGACCAATTGTATAAAATAACTCATCTCAGTGGTGATGTAATAAAAGGAGATGTGGTTCAAGTAACTAAAGCAAATATTGGTGAGGAGATTTAGAATTTTTGGAAGTTAGCCATCTGCTTGGTGTCCTCAAAACCTGCAAAGTGTAGGATTTCATAACAGGGCTCTACTGTCTCCTTTTGTCAGATGCCCCAGTAAACTGCAGAAACAGCTACCTCTTTTGGTTTGATAATGTTGGTCTTTAATTTTAACAGTGTTCAGGAAAGATATTAGGTGAATTGGGGAGAAATTACAACGTATACTGAGAGAACTATCTTCAGTAACTATAAATTACTCTAAATGTGTGTGTGCATATGTTAGCTTTTTAGGGAAATAAAATGCTGTTATTTCTTTCCTTGCCGGAGGACAGAAAAATAGGAAATGTGTTTGAAGTCATGAAAGTTTACAGCTGTGAATCTAAGGGTACATTTCTATTTCTAAGTGAAGAAGGAACATGTTCATTGCATTAGAAACTTATAAGGCAAGAGCCAATTCAGAACTAGAGTTGTGACTGTAAGTAACATTTATATCACAACACAGAGTTTATAAACCACTACTTCATTTCATCCTCACAAGGTAGAGTTACTTTCTTCCTTATATCCTAGTGAACCCAGATGTTAAGTTACTTTCACCAGGTAAGTCAACTACGAAATAAAGCCAAGATTTGCATTTTATAATAGTTGTTTTACAAACCAATTCCCTAATAATAGATCTTCAGGACCATTTATGTATATTATTTTATCCAGTATTTTTAAAACATGGAAGTGATGTCACCTCTGTAATACAACTTAGTTATTAACTCAGACTTGTTTGCTTTAACTCTTGATCAGGAAACTTTCAAATCTGTAGGAAAGTAAAGAGAACAGTATAATGAACACCCATGTATTTATCAGCTAAATTTAATCATTGTGCGTCTTTCAACATATTTATATTTTTTTTGCTGAAATATCTAATATACTATCCCTAAGTACTTTAGAAGGTATTCTCCAAAAATAGATACTTTTTTAACCATCTGCTTAGCCATTATATTATCACCCCTAAGTCTTTAATATTAACTATTCCATCCATATTCAAATTTCCCCTGTTAGCCTTTAAAGGCATTTTAATGTTGGTGTGTTCAAAGTGGGGTCCGGTGAAGATCCACACATTACCTTTGGTTATTGTTTCTTAGTAGCTTTTTGTCAGGACTTGAAGCACCCACCCTCCTCCCCTTTCCCCCTGTGCCGTGTACCTGTTGAGTAGAACCAGCTGGTTTTCCTGTAGAAAGTTCTGCCGTCTAGATTTCTTGGACTGCTTCCTGGTTTAACTTGTTCCTCTCATAGTTGCTGTTCCTGTTAACTGGAAATTAGATCTACAGTTTGGATGAGAGCTACAATTTCTACAAGGAGAAAGACTGTTTCAGGGCTGAGGCACAAGGGGCACCAGTCTGGGTGACTGACCCTTGGTGACACTGATGTTAATTACTATGTGAAGGTGATCCTCATTTACTTCTCAAGTACTGTATTTTTTTTTTTTGCAGTATTTTTCACAGTTTATAATTTCAGTGTATTCAGGACTGTAACTTGGGCATGTATACTCACCGAATTTTAAAGTCACCTTTCACTTTATGCCATTGCTCAGGTTCCATAGAATATTGAATGCAGGCATTTAAGCAGCATGGTAAGATAGGTGATACTTTGGACAGTGCATTCAATATATTTAAAAAATTAAACTAGTTACAATTTTTTGCTAATGAGAATGTTAACTAAAGAAGCAGCAGCTACATCTGGACTGCTACCTTTCCATTCATTTCCCCCTCTGTGACCTTCCGTGTCTGTGTCTAACCGTATTCCCTGAGCAGCCGTGTATGTGCAGCTTACCTTACCAGCACTGCAGAGATCGTCAAAGCAGATTCAGTGATAAATGATTTTCCTCCTCTTCATGACTCTCCAACACACACAAACACACACATATACACACAGAGAAAAGAGAACTACAAAATAAATGTAACCCCTTTACTCAATGTTATGACACATTTTCGTATCACATTGATTATTAGGACAGGCATCACTGTCAGCGTGTACAATGTATACATCTGTGTTTGTGTGTATATGTATGTACTTGTATATTTCCAAAAGCTCATTTGAATCTAAGATGAGCCTTGCAAGTGATTGCATTTTAGAATCAAGTGAAGATGTGAGTAAACCTGCTTTAGATCAAGATGTGTAAAGAAAAATCTTTCTTCTATATTTTGTATAATCACATTCTTTTCTGGATAGTGGTCTTGATGTGTTAGTAATTTTTAAAGTAATTTTGTTTTCACTGAGAGTAGCACTTTTAAAGCTCTTTGGTGGAGGGACATGTGGCCTGGCTTCACTGATCTGCAAACAACACCCCCTCTGAGTACTATTATCATCCAGACGGTTTTCTTACTTAGCAGTTATGAAGGTTTATGACCAAGTTATAAACAGGAGAAGGGAGCTTATGTTAATGAGGTCAACGCTGTTTCTGTTATGTCTTTGACTTATTAAACAGTCCCCTAAAGGGAATACCTTTTCCAAATGGGCTAAACAGAGATAAACTTTTACTGGCTGAAGACTTCAGCTGCAACTGCACTTAATGATGTGGAGCTGATCTGAATCTACATGGAGCTGTACAGTGATACCAATGTCATGTCAACTAGTGTATCAATATTTATTTATGTATTTGTATGTCTCGTCTTTTCTGTAACTGTCTTTGTCTCAGTCCACTTGGGTTGCCATAACAAAATTCCAGAGACTGGGTGACTTAGACAACAGAAATCTATTTTCTCACAGTTCTGGAAGCTGGGGAGTCTGAGATCAAGGTGCTAGCCAGTTCGGTTTGTGGTGAGAGCCCCCTTCCTGGCTTGCAGGTGCTCGGCTTCTCATTATGTCCTCACATGGCAGGGGAGCGAGAGAGCAAGCTGGCTCGTGTCTTCTTAGAGGGGCCTAATTCCATCAGAGGGCCCCACCCATGACCTCATCTAGCCCTAATTACTTCCCCCAAACCCCACCTTCAAATACCCTCACTTTGAAAGTTATGTCTTCAACATACGCATTTTAGGAAGAAACAGACATTCAGTCCCTAACAGTCTTCACGTGGGGAGCAAGTAAATGGGAGAAAAGAATTATATCTGTTTTGTTAGATTGATTGGTTTACAAATCAGCCTCTGGAGATACAGGTTGTAGGTGCCTAATTCCCCAGCTGCTGGGTTCCACATCAGAGGAGGTACTTTGATCACGGTTTAGTGATACTTGATTAAATGAAAACGTGCGTATAACCGTTGAGTTAGAGTAAAGGCAGACATTACGGAAAAGTTCAAATATTGAGTGTATGGTTGATAGTCTGTATAGAGTAGCTCATTCTAGCACAGTGGATAAGAGCAAGCTGGTTACAGTTTTGTCGTCAATGTTTCAGTGCTTTGTCAATTTGCAGTTATAGTCTTAGCCCAGGATTTGTACAGCTTTTGATAAGGAAGTCACCAGCTTGCGGTTGGGTGGGGTGGATAACCAGACAGCTGCTCATGCATACCAATGAGGGTTTTGTCGATGCAAATTTGGAGAGCCCTTAAAAAAATTTAGCCCTAAGTGTCTACTTTAAGCTTCGGTGTGATATGTGATATGAGACCACTTAACCAGTAAGTTTACCTCTAATTTTAGCTTCACCTGAATTAAAGCTGGCGTGATATTGCATACTGCTACAAACATTAGCAACTTTAAAGTGCAGAAAGAACCTGAAATTAGATGCAGTCCATGGGAAGGCTCACAAGAATGTCACTGGTGGTTTTGTGTTGTTTTCAAAATTTCAGTAAATCTCTGATGAATATTAGGATAAAAGAGATAATTTGCTTCTTCACATTTTTAATGCCATTTATTTCCTACTTTGTCAGCTTAAAAGACAATCTGTCTACATAGAAAGGAAGCAAAACAAAACAAGCTGTTTGGGGAATTGATTCTCTAACAAATCCCTCTTGAACAAGTCAGGGTCCCCAGTAAGAAACGATGCTTTACGTCTCCTGCTCACTCCTCAGTTGTCTGACCATTGGGCTGACGAAATGTTCCATCAGCCAAGACGGCTGAACCATCATCGTGCCATTTTGTTTTGGATTTGTAGCCAGCCCAGGAGTATAAGCTTTGTTTTTTGCGTGTGGGGGAGAGAAAATATAAGCTTTTCATACCCTCTCCTAGATTACTGAAGCGACCGCTCCATATATTAGCTGAGCATTACTGCTTCCTGTGTGTAGGGCTAGCAACCCTGAATTCATCTGCAGTCCTAACAATGCTGACACCCAAGTGCCAATAAAGAGAACTGAGACTACCTCTTCTCATCGACTGTAGATGATACAGGGTGATGGCAGATAGAAAAGGGGACAGTTACAATAAGGACAATAGTCACAAAACAGCAAAATGGAAAATATCCTCTAGTAAATGAGGGCTAACTATTCAGGAATTTGGGGTATTAATTAATCAAATAATCATTTTATGTTTTATAAGATTTAAAGGCCCAAAAGTGTTAAGGTGTTGTGTTTACCTTCAAGGGATTAGCAGATAATCAGATCAATATGCAGGCAAATAAGAGTATTATATACACTGTGATATAAGGTTGTACTGTTTATAAGGGAGACTCTTAGGAGTGAGCCAGTTTCCTTACTTGGGAGGTCCGGAAAAACATCACAAGGCAGTATATGGTAAATAAAAATGAGGAAACCAAATGGCTACTTAACAGGGGCTTAGGGAAGGGAAAATTAACTTCTGTTTGGAGTAGAAAGGAAAAATAACATAAAAGAAGGGGAAATATAAGTGGCCTTCAGTAATATTTGTTGTGTAGTTTGAGGAGTTGTTCAGCCAGTACTATGCTAACACTGTGTCAGTCCCTTCTTGTGCCCACAATCTTTGGGGGAGCAGGCCTAGTGATGCTAGGATACTTGGGGCAATAGGAAGTAGTAACCTTCTTGATGTATTGGGAGATGGGAAGATAGGGCTAAATCAGCCCAAACTGGGCTGGAGATTGCCATTTGGTTTCCCATGATTTTGTTACTGTTTTGTTTTTCTTAAATAGTAATATACTTTTATAAAAATACATATGGAATTAACTTATTCTCCACTATAATGTAGCTTCCCATGAAACAGCATGAGGTAGAATTTGTATAGCAAGCAACAGTATTACGGTACCAGGGAAGAAGGAGAACTGTGAAGTTTATTTCATTTAAACATAAATTCAGGGGAGGAAATCTCAATTTTCCTTTGAATTTGATTCTATAGCTCTTAGACCATTCCCAAGAAATCTCTGAGTAAATGTCCTTGGATTCCTGAATGAATTGCTTCCCCTCTGAGTCATAATTGTTGTTACCACTGTGTAAAGAATGGATTCTTGGTTTGGGCAGACGGTGTGATCTTAATGATCACTGAATGACTAGTCCTTCATTTGACAGGAGGTAGGGGATGGGTTTGTCAGCTTTCTTCAGAGATACCTATTTTCAGTTCTGTGATGAGGCTCACTCATGCAAGCCCCAAGGAGTAATGTCTGAATGTGGGTGTGTGTATCTTCTGGATATGTGGAGCTTTTTGTAGAAACAAAAACCAAAAGCCTGTGAACAGTTTGATGGATTAAATAGAGGCCTATATTGGTATATGGCGTTGGTTACACTTTTATCAACACTTCCTTCTCAGTCTGAGAGTAATTCTCTTATGCACAACTGGGCAAGCTTTGCAGGAAAGTTTTGCTGTGTGCTGGAAAGACCCCAGAGTTATGAAAGTGTTTGGATTGGAGCCCTGGTTCTTTAGCTATGCCTTGAATTACCTCTAAGACCTCAGATAAGTTGCTTCAATTTGGGGATGGGGGCTTTGTTTTCTTCCTGTTTAAGTAGAATGAGTAAAACTCGTTATCTGTAAAAATCCTTCACATTTAATAGTCTGTGATTTTAGGGACTCTGGATTAAACCAGAGTGATCTTAGTTTCAGAAATGAGACTTTTAGAAGTCTATTGTTAGGGACAGTTACATCATTTGAGCCCCACAGCACCTAATTCAAATTGACTACCAGGGCACAGCTCTCCATCATTATTGTTGTGAGACTGACATGGAGTTTGGCAGTTATTGCCTAGATTTTGAAGTTGAGTCATATAGGACACAGACGGAAGAGACGATTTGTGTAAGGTCGTATATGTCATGTGGGTGACAAAACTTGTCCCAAGATAAAGTCATTGTTTTCCTGCAGCTCTTGGCTGCCTCAGAGGAGTTTTGTCTCTGCTGGTATTTCTATTATCTGAATTCACCTTGTGATGGCAGAAAAATTAACAGGCAATTATGACCCTTTGGTAATTTGGGGTACCTTTGTCATGTGATGGTACGGGGCTATGGCTGTCAGGCTGAATCAGGACCTTTCATTTGGAGTCTTGTGTAGAACCAGTTTGTAGGATTTGTCCCATCCATATTTTGCTTACTTTTATGTTTATTTGACCAGCTGTGTCAGCAGTTGTTGTTATTCTAAAGCATTGGCTACTTGCTACTATATGCAAACATTGTTTTAGTTATAGGAAGCACAAGTATGGTCTTTTTCTCAGGGAAAAAAAAAAAGAAAAAAGTTAGTGAGGGAGACTCAGTTCTTAGTAAGAATATAATTTATTTTGTTTATGTAAAATAAATGCTAATTATACTATTTAAGTGGTAAAAAAAAATAACCTAAGAGACCTAGAACAAAACTACAACGATGTTTGGATTTTTATTCAGAAGTGATATTAAATTATGTTATAGGCAATGACTAGTTATACTCAGAAAGTGAATCTAGTTCATGCCTAATGGATAGAATCTCAAGTGACCCATGAAAAATACTTGCATGTTAGGACGACTTTTCCATTTGATAGGAAATGGCTAATTTAATTTTTCCAAGCTGAAATATGTAGGACGGATTATAAAGGATCATTTTACTTCTTAAGGAATTTTAATTAGTTGACTTGCACGATACCCTGTCATGTAAAATGTTTTCACCCTACAGCGTTTTAGTTGTTCTAGTCCAATTTCACGTTGGAGGATGAAGGTACTGGTACTTTTGATACTGATATTTCAATTAAGGCTAAGGATGTGGACAGTGATGAGAAAGCAGAGGTATAAATTCTTTACTTGTAAATGTAGATTAGTATTTGAACCTGAATCCACAGTTCAAAGACTCTTACAGGAGGGTAAAACTCCTTGGCCTGCATGCATGAGGGACATTATGTTTCCCAGGGAGCTTGAATGAGAGAGTTAATTGTGGTTATAAGGCCTTCCAATCCTTTGATTTCTTATTTTCTAAATTTAGGTAAACACTATGGAAGTAATTCCTAGTGTCCCATTGTTGCTATAAGAGAGACAAGAAATGTATCTGAAAAAACTGTAAGTGGGATGGACATGATCACCTAAAATGTTTGTGGTGATGGAACAGTCTCTACGTAGAATGCTTTACATGTTGAGGTTACAGGATTTAAAAATCTGGTAACCTTCACCAAGTTCTAAGAAGTGCTTGTTTACAGGTAGTGAGTTTCAGGAGCATACTATCTTCTGTGGCCTCCCAGTATTTTTCTGCAGATACGTTTTTCAACAGGCTAAGAGAAACAGATTTACATACAACCCTCTGCAATTTTTTTCCCACAGAATACTGCTCTGTTAAACCAATAGAAATGCATAAATCTTTCCTGTCTCTTTGATTACGTTAGAGTGGAACAGGTACAGAGCAATAACCAGGTGAAATAAGTACCTTCTAAACTAACGAGTCAGGAAGCTTTAAGGTAAACCTTCTCTTGTTTATAAAGTTTTGCCTAGCCTTCTGAAGGCTCCTGAGGGAAGTTGCTCCCCTCAGACTGTACCCGTTAATAGCTATTGAGAAGTTCAATGGAGAGGCCTGGCTTGCAAAGGGGCAGCTGTTCCATTTGGTCCCAGAAGCCCTGCAGCAGTGGACGAAAGGAGTATTCCACCATCTTTCAATAAATAGAATTTCCATTGAACAAACTCTGTTCCAGGGAAGATTAAATTTTAGAAACTCTATAGATAAAAAAATATTTGCAGAATACTGGATTCGATAAAGTTGATAGGTGTGTCTGCCTTAGGTCTTCTCAGAGTGGTTAATATGCTGGTGCTCATTAGGAAGATTCTGGTGGGGGAATACTGTAGTCATGGTCTTCTCAGTGTGTTGGGGCGGGCCCCCCTCTCTGTTAGGCATCTACAGATGTTTCTGTTAAACATCTGTTGAATATCCTAAAGGAGTAAAATGTTGAGAAGGGTTTGGACAATTGCTGCCCTAGCTACCACCGAATTTCCTGCGCTAGGTGAGGAGGAGGCATGGAAAGAGGGATCTAGGGGGCCTAATGGTTTGTCAGAGGATGGACCTCCCTTCTGTGGTACATTAGCTGCCACCTCAGTGACACCATCTGCTCCCTCTCTCCAGTCTCCACTGACACAGAAAGTAGAAGCTGCTTTCTCCCTCTTCATGACTTAACCTTCCTCTAAACACTAGCTTTCTGTCTCGAGGCTCATCCCAACACTGTCTGAAAATGGAGGCTTCGTGCATTTTGTCATCTCTGCTGTCACCTCCCTGTTGGAATCCTTCTCTCATCTCTCATTTTCAACCTGGTCCTTTGGAATCTTTTTGCCAGAGGCATTTTTAATGACTTAACCCTTACCTTAATTCATAAAAAAAAAACCAAAACAGTTGTTATATTATTGGTAAGTGGTGTTTTTTTTTAACAATAAGCATATTTTTGAAAGCTTTCCCTCTTTATTTTGATGTGAGTTCATGAAATACAGAGGAGCAAGTTTGAGCACATGCATACCATGTTGAGAGTGATCGTGAATGTGCAATAGAGCTCGGAACAAGAAGAGTGTCCTCTGTTTGTTTTTCTAAAAGTATGGGTGTGAAAAGGCAGTGTCTGGTTTGACTTCAGGATTCTGCCCCAAACTAGGCTTTTAGTCTAGTGGAGAGTAGCCTGAGCTCAGGTTCCTCATCTGAAGGGTACAGATAATTGTACTTACCTCAGGGTAATTGGGAAGATTAGATGAGAAAACACATGGAAATTATAGAGGAGAAGGCCTGGCACACAGCAGGTGGGGTTTTTGCCTCTATGACCTTGCAGATTACTGGGTCCAGATGAAATCTTGGGTGCTTGCTGGAAGGATTCCATAGGTTTCAAAATTAGGAGCTCAGTGCTGTTGGATTCTAGGAATGGAGCCAGTCTCTAGCTGCAAGCTCTAAGATTTCTTTGTGGGCAAGGGCTTCTGCTGATATGTAACATGACTGGACTAGACCAAAGCATGGCTCTCAGTGACATGGAACATGGCACGAATTCTCCAAGATGCCTGCGAGGGGAAGCTGCCGCTCTCGGGCTGTACTAAGAGGTAGCTGCTCGTGTACTGACCGCAGACTAACGATTCTGACATCTGGCCATGCGCTCCATCGCCTGCTGTGAGGCCTCTGCTTATTAAAATGCTCTTTCACTGCAAAAATCGAAAGCAGCTACTTGGACATGAAAGTCCAGATCAGACAAATCTGAGACCAGCCAGGGCTCCCAGGTTTCTTCCTCCCAGCATGCATAAAGGCATATCATTTGTCACTTCTAAAGCAAGACCTCTCAAAATTTCTCAGTTTTAATGGAAGGTGATACCCAGTATCTCCCCAATTAACGCAGGAAAACTATGTATACAACAGCTTTTCCTCTAACTGGTTTAGTTTGCTCACTTTCTTTCTGTCTTTCTCTCCCTGTTCTTTTGTGTCTGACTTGCTGTCTCTCTGCCAGCCTGGTCCCTATGCCTCCCGGTCTCTATCTTTATCTCTTCTCTCTCTCTTCCTCTGTCCCCTTCCTCCTTCCCTCTCAGCACAGAAAGATGTCCTTTAAAAATCTTCTCTCCAACAGCATTTGAAAAGGACTGTTCTTTCACCTGTAGCTGTTACTTACTAAGCCTCGCAAGGCAAACAATACTTTTCCTGCACCCAAGAGAAAAGAGCTAATCTTTTAGCAACAGCCAAGTTTTTGAAAGTAATAATTTTCATTTCTGTGGTCCTCCTGTACAATTTACAAAGCACTCTTACATACCTGATCCCATTTAATCCTCACAGACATTGCGATCATCTTCACTTATAGATAAGAAAACCTTAGGGATTTGGGGAGAGCTCAGTGAAGTAATTTATGTGAAGTGTCTTAGCAAGTGCCCAGCCTGTGGTAGGTGGTCCTGAGTTTCCTTTGTCTTTTCTTAGGTCATGTGTCCAGTCTCGGTTAACCATCTTCTTACTCGAAGGAACAAACTCTTTCCACATGACACCATAACCTCTAGGATGCAGCAGCTGGCTGAGCTGTACATTTCTGGAATAGAAGGGAGAGGAGGTCAGCAATATGGTTATTTCTCCGTCTTTCTGTGTCTGCTCTCAGAGAGCATTGCTTTGTGGATATAAAGGGCAGGAAGCCCTATGAAGGGGCAACTTGGTAGGACAGAGAAAATGCACTCTTCTGCTCTCGCTTTGTAAGCTTGAAATTCCAGTATACACATCTGTAGAAAGGGATAGTTTTTTCCTGTTCTATTTGCTTTTCTCCCCTCTATTCATTTATCTTAGGTGAGCCGCCATGCAGAAAACACAGTAAGCTTCCCTGCTCTGCAGGGCCCTGAATTTGAGGCACGCCTGGGGATGCGAGAGCCACACACACAAATACGACACAAGCGGTGGCGCAGAAGAGTGAGCGCCAGGCGGTCATTTTTATTGCAATGCTTCGCAGGACAGATGGGCTTTTATGAGTTTTCTGAAGTTGGTTATTATAAATCTAAACTGCTGTGCTGAGGACTCTTTTCTTCTCTATACCTTTTAATATCTCTGTTGCATTTGGTGCTTATGAAATGCAAGGGCAGTTCCCTTGCATTTAACTGCGTATAAACTGCCCTCATTTGGCCCTCCAGATATCCTCACTCTGCCTGCTCACACCCCTTGGCCAGGGGAACAGATTTGGCAGGAGAGCCTGTGACCCACCTGAGGTATTGTTCAGGGAAGGTCATGCTACAGAAACAAGCTAACTGCCGGATTTCAGAATCCAGTCGAGTTTCATTTCCTGTTCGTGCATCCTAATGCAGGTTGTAGGGGAGCAGGATGGGGGATGCAGTGGCACCGTCCTCCACGTGGTCACTCAGGATGCAGACTGACAGAGGCCCCAACATTGCCACATGAGGTTTGCGAGAGCGAGAAAAGAAAGACCCTGGAGAACCACAAAGAATTTCCACTACCACAGCTCAGAAATGACAGCCAGCCCTCCTTCCTAAATCTCATTGGCCAGAACTGGTCACATGGTTTTGCCAACCTACAAAAGAATTGGAAAGTATAGTTTTCCATAAGCTAGGAAGGAGGAATAGAAAATGGAATTCTTCAGAGAGCTATTTCTCAGCCTTGAGTTTACCATAATTGGGAATTTTTAAATACCCATATCTGTACAGTCTCTTCCTTTATTCAGGAAGAACAGAAACGCATATAATAAGAACAACCACATAATAAAAAATTTATCTTTGCCTTTAGTTAAAATATGAATTGTTTTAATACAGAACCCAGATTTGTACATGGCAGTCATCTTTTAATTGACCCTGTCTCAAGTAAAACCACCTAAGTACCATTAACACAATAGAGCCACAAAAGACCCTAAAATTTCCTGGGTGCTCAGGACAGGCCAAGGTGGCATGAATCAAACATGTCTTTGATATTAGGGCTCTAGCCATTTAAAAACTGAGCAAGATGGAATTTGAAATCGGAATTTTGGGATTTCCTTTGCCGCTTCAGGCTGAGAAGGGCGCTTCTTAATAGTTTCTAAATGCCTGTTCCCGTCTACTTTTAAATACAGGAGAAAAAATCAAAGGCAAAGCCTAAACATTTGAAGGTGAAAGGAAATCACTCACCTCATGCATTTCTGGTAGCATTATAAGTTAATACAATCCTTTGGGAAAATAATCCAGCAAAATGTATCAAAAGCTTTGCAAGTATGGTCTTGCTACCAGTATGTCAGGAGTCATAAAGATGCTTGTAACCTCACTAATCCCACCTCTGGGATCCCTAATGCAAAGAAGCACTGTAATCCCTTATCAGTCATCTCATGATTCATGAAAGGTGGTCATGAAAGGCAGTGTGGTTGGCTGCCACCCCGAGAAACTGCTTTGATAAGGTCATGATTTGAGTAAAATTAATGGATCAGTGATTGAGAAAATATGGCATTATATAGATTGTTTTCAAAACTAGGTAAATAAAAATTCTACAGAGCATCCATTAACCTAAATATGCTAGGTTAGTTAGCATAAAATTCTGGTTCTTCCATTTTTCTGCAATATTACTGTCACCGTTGTGAACTCCTCTGGCAGAATCATCCAGAAGTTTTCTGTTCTACAAACTAATTCTCTCCAGCTTTCAAATAAACACTTAGTGCCTGGAAGTCTCACATCTTTTTCACTTTCATTCTTCTGTATTTTATATCATACGTGTTGGCAAAATGCTTCAGTAACCAGGTGGCGTTAAAAAATATTCATGTTCCATGTTAGCACATTTTTCTAGGTCTGATCTCCCATCCATATATTGGAAGTATAGATGATACATAGACTTTGCGTCTTCCTGTTATGTCCATAATCTCTTATATAAAGAGCAGAAACTATCCTGTTATTTTTGTCTGTTTTTCATTTTGTTTCATTTCAGACAATTGGTTTGAATGGGCTATTTGTAGAAAGAATACTAGCTTTACGTTTTTGTTTATCCCTAAACTGTAGTTTGTAAGAAATTACTATTTCATAATCTGGTGGAAAAATCTATTTGCCTAAAGAGCATCATAGATTTATTTTTCAGCATTACTCATTTCAAGGAAAATTAAAGTACCACCTAATTATAAGCAAAATTAAAAACAAAATAATAAATCATCCACTATGTGGAATATTATGCAACTTAAATAATTGTTACGAAGACCATGAATCACCCCATTGCAATGTAATTTTTAAAGAATATAAAGAATAGCCACTTCCTATTGCTGTCTACTCTGTGCTAACCAGGCTCTCTCCTCCCCTGCTCCAAACTACTGTCAAACACTTTCTGGAAGAAGTTAACCATTGGGCTGACAGAGGAGTTGGAGGTGAATGTAGCTAGGCTTTGGGCAGCCTCTCTCCCTCCCTCCCTTTCGATCTTCCTCAGCCGCTCCTCGTTTAAGCCTCTCTGGATTCTGAGAGGCTCAGGCACACATGTGTAGGAGAGTACACGTTCAGCTTCTGCTCTTTTCATGGTCCCCAACCCCTGAGGCCGCACGGTTGAGAGACTGTGCCGGGCAGCTGAGCCGCAGTTGGCCTACTGTTCTATAGGAAGTATAGGACTCAGTGACTATGCTTATATCTGAGGGACAAACTGAGATTAGACGGGAGCTGCATTAGTGCAAGATGTTTGCAAGCAGAGAGTCAGGAGGCTAACCCAAACTTTGTTGTTTTTGTTTGTTTTTTGGTTTGTCTTAAGGTATTGTTTTTTCCCCAGCTTTAATGAGGTAGGACTGACAAATAAAAATTGTGTATATTTAGGTCGGACAGCATGATTTTTTTAAGGTGTACAATATGATGATTTAATGTATGAGTACATTGTGAAATTAATCCACTCAAGTTAATTAACAGATCTGTCACCTCATATAGTTACCATTTGTGTGTCAGCTAACTAATTGCAACCACACACACACACAAAAAGTCAGAACAAGCATCCTTAAGTATCCATGGGTTTCTGTAGTTTCTCTGGATGTGGTTTCCTAAGGGATTCCAAGAAGCTCCTGTGCAAAGTTTTGTACATCTGTGCTTTTCTCAGCAGGCTCGCAAAAGCACCTACAATCAGACCACCTCATCAGAGTTTATGAACCCTGCTTTATACTGCCCTAACCTTTAAGTAAGTTTCATTTCTCTGAATGAAAAGCAACGTAAATATCATTTCCAACTGTGATCTCATTTTTAATGAAGATTTAACTACCTGAGTCACGTAACTCACCTCAAGACATCTAAGGATTTCTAACTTGGGAGCTAAAATGGGGGTTCAGACATTTTTCAGCCCAATCATCCTGATGGTTTTATTTAACAATGAGGAGGACGTTGAGCCTTAACACATGTCACAGTCTATATAGTTCTTTCTAAATCCGCATGCCTAAGCAATTTAATTCAATATATTTATCACGAGGTACAAAAAACATTGATAACATGTCTTTTGATAGTTTCTTCAGAAAGAGTATCTTTGTCTCTCTCTCACATTCTCCTCTGACCCCAGAACTGCCACAAACTGCATCAGGAATGTCTCTTGATTTACTTGGAGTTTTGTGCCTTTCTATGAAGCCAGACCCCTGTTGTCCCATCTCCCCATAATTTACATTTCCATGAAACCTCTGGTTTGCAAAGATACGTGATGTTCCCGGAGCCTTAGTGCTCCTGGTAAGCCGAAGAGAGAAAATCTGTTCAATTAATTACATTTCTGAGGAAATAGAGTAGGGCAAACATGGCTTGCAACTGAGAAATCATAAAACCATTAGTATAATTTCCAAGTAAAAAAATAAGTGTATGAATCAGAAGATACAAATTCTCAAGGAAGGTACCGTATCTCATTTGTCTTTTAAAACCCAGTGCCTGGATGAGTGCCAAAGACCTAGGAAGCATTCATACCTGTTGGATGAACAAATGAATGAATGTTTGCCCCAAAGATTCATACAAATGGCATTAATGACTAGGGGTGTGAAGGATGCCAGACACTGCAAGGTAGTTATAATTGGTGCAGATATGTTTACATTATTTTAGATTCTTATCTTTTTATTGTTCTTTCTAAAAAATAAAATACTGTCATCTGTATTATTCAGGTGATTTTAAATGACATCAATATTGATGATTTGCAGATACATCTAAGCAAATAGTCAAGAGTAATTCCTAATGAATCAAAAAGCAACATAGATAATACAGCGAAAAGTCTTCATTTCATTTCAGGGAACCAAGTGAAAAAGGAGAGACACAAACTAACTGAGTGTGTGTTTTTGGTGTATTTGTGCATGGGTGCACTCTGTTTCAAACATTCTGTCGAGTGTTTTACAGACATTAACTCATTTAATTCTCTGACAACACTATGAGGCAGTTACTATTCTTATTTCCACTTTACAGTTTTTAAACAGAAACCTAATACTTAGATCCTTTAAGGAACTTACACAAAAGTCATATAACTGGTTAGAAACAGTCTGATTCTTGGATCCATGCTTTTAGCTACTAGACTACACTACACTCTCTTTGTATTAGGAAAATAACACTTTCATGGGCTCTTGGCAAGATTACAGTTTCCATGCTGGATGGGGAGGTCGGAATAAAAAAAAATCAAAGAGATAACAAAAATTGTAAAAATGAATTTCGCTGTGGCTCCCTGAACCCAGCAATAGCCCACAAACATGACTGCTGGAATTTATCTTCTAGAAATAAATAATAATCCTTCTTTTTTCCATTTTGAATCCTTAAAAACTCCATTTCAGTGTGTTGTCTGAATGTTCTGGTATCTTTGTGCTTTAATTAGTAGCTGTTTCCACGTGTGATAGGTGATTCATGTTAGTCTTAATATTGTATATAATTGGATCTCTAAGGCAAATTTACCTGTCAGAGTAAAATTGATCTACAAGTAGTTCCCTCTAGCTAATACCTAAATTAGTTTCACCTGGACTCTGCCCTCTGATTCATTCTGAATTATACCCAAGGAAGGAAAGCTAACAGCTGGTATAGGAAACAGCGGTTTTATCTGAAAGATTCTAAGATGAGTCCAAGCTGATTATGAAAGGAACAAGAAAACTAAACATATTTATAGGCCAGCTTTGGGAAAATCAAGCTTACAATCCATCATATTTAAGAGTAGTTAGAACCCACTATTCAGAATGGATACTTCAAAGCAATATTGGTCAAGACTCTTAAATCAGTGAGCAATAGAAAACTGAGTAGGAGGTTTGGGATTCCACTGTAAGTTTTTTTAAAGTCTGAGCATAGACTCTGTGTATATGTTCTGTTCTTAATTTTCCCTTTGTTATTTTAAAGAACCTCAAGGGAGTGTCCAAATCTACTTACTATCCTTGAGCCAAATATGCAATGGCTTCTCATTAAATGGAGAATGAGTTGGCCTTACTCAGAGGTGGAGTAAGTAATGGTCTGTCTTGTGTGTTTTGAGAACACACTCTTATTCCCAAGTTATCCTGCTTCACTGGGGCAGTGCCTCACTATGCTATGTAAGATCTGTCATCTGTTCTGTGTCTTATCCCCTCCCATCACCTTCAGGATCTCACCATTATAATGATCTTTTTTTTTTTTTTCCTGTATTGTAACACTTATCACATCATACTTATTGTATCTTGTCCTATTAGGCCATGGATTCTCTTAAATTCTCCTTTTTATATCTAATCTCAAATGGTCTCCCAAAGGATTGAGAATTCTACCATCATCTATTATTGGAAAGAATGCTGGCTGAGAAATTGGAAGACCCAGTTCTAGTATCAGTGAGACATTGGTGTATTGCATTGGATCTCTGATCATCATTTTCTTCCTGTTAAATACAAGTAATCAGCCTCACTAGTTTTGTCCAAAGTGTGTTTTGAAAAACACCCGTTCTGTGGGATGCTCTGTAAATAAAATTGTCTGCCCTCAAACAAATTTGGGAAATACTCATACATCCCTTTTAGGTATCAATAGTATATGAGAAAGGCTTTCAGAAATCCTGAAGTCAAAAATAATACAAACATAGATTCGCTTTTTTATACATTATTCCCCTACATTTTTAGACCATGGAACGCTCTTTTAAGAAAATGCATTAGTATCTTGTAACACTAGATTCCAAGGGAAGAAGTTGGGGACAGCCACTCTGCAAAATCCCTTCCAGTCCACAGCCTTCCAGGATTCTTACTACTGTGCAACTTCCATGAGTATATCACTGTTAAAATCAAAATATACCAGCAGAGGTAACATATTAACCTGATGCTTATTAGCTCTGCATTTATTTTCCCTTCATAAAAAGCAGTTATTTGGTATTTACTATTAGAAGCTAAAGATATAAAGGTGAAATTAGTAATGTAGTTGATCTTGCAACAACAGGGATTTGAACTGCAGGGGTCCACTTATATGCAGAGTTTTAAAAAATATAGTCAATACTACAGTACTACAGACTGAGGTTGGTTGAATCTGGGGATGCAGAACTGAGGATTTGGAGGAACCAGAGATACGGAGGGCCAATTGTAGGTGATATGTGAATTTTCAACTGAGTGGAGAGTCGGCGCCCCTAACTCCTGTGTTGTTTAGGAGTCAACCGTACTCGACCTAAAGGAGTTTATGGTGTAAAGGAGGAGGCCAAGGTATAAAATATAAGAACAATATAGTATTCTGATGGAATTATATGTGGCGTACAGTGGAGACAAAAGAGATATTTGACCAAGTCTGGGAAAGGATGCTGTGACTGGCATCATCATAAGAAGGTGCCCCTTGCGACGAGTTTTGAAGCCAGGATTTCCTGGGGAAGACCATTTTAGGTAGAGAGAGCAGGAAGAGCAAAGGCTCAGTGTTAAGAGGTCACTGGAAACTTTCGCCAGAGCAGTTTCAGAGGAGTTGTGGGGAACGGAGGCCTGATTAAACTGGAGTGACTCATGAGTGGGGAGATGAGAAAGTAGACACGCACTCCAGGAAGACTGTCCGTGAAGGGAGCACAAGGGATAGATTGGCAATGAGAAGGGGAAATCTTCCTGCAGGTGGGCTTATCAGGATGCAATCTTCTCCGACAGTGAAATGGAGCAAGAAGCAGTGGTGATGCATCAGAAAACTGCTGACGGGAGATGAGAAAATTTCAGAGCATTGCTGAAAAGGAGCATGTGGGGGTGAGGTGCTCATATCCCTTTAAGTCAGGCAGCTTAAAAGGGAGTTGAGAAAGTGCTGAAGACACAGACACATTTCCCTCTAAAACTTGGCTGTGATAAAAAACAAAACCTGTGCAACAAATTCTGATTTCTCACTTTAAGTATCCAGAAGGTTTGCTTTATATGATTTAGTATAGAAGGATGACATTTCATTGAGCTAGTTCATAAAAATAGAAAATTACCTTTCCTTTTTGTCTGTGCTTATATATACCTTGAGGGTATCCAGAGTGTTTCATAGCAGGCTGTATGATATGTTGCTCTGAGCTATATAAATCCAAGTATGAAGCAAAATGTAACCAGCACAGAGGTCTGGCTTGATTTTAAGAACCATTTCCTAGGGAAAGAAAATGTAATTCATAATATGCATTTCCAGAGAGGTAACATTCCCAGCAAAGAGACCTGTATTATTGTAAAAATCAAGCAATCCAGTCCTGTGCATTCTCTTTACAGTTTATCCGCCTCAAGTTGATAATAATAATGTGTTCACTTTCACAGCATCTCAAATCCAAGGATTTCCAAGTGCTTTGTAAATGTGAATCAAATCTTAAGACACCCTTGTGAGGCAGGTGAAAATTGTTACTAATATTTTATAAAGAGAGTAATAGATGAGGGATTCACCACGTTCATAGAGTCATTCGTTTGTTAGTGCCTGAGGATTCTGGGATGAAAACATATGTGTGCAAGCCACTCCCTGTGCCACACACACCCCGTGGGCCCTGACTTCTATGAGGCCAACCAATCAAAAGAGGCATGTACATATAGAAGTCATTGTGATAAAATAGAAGGTAAGTACAGGATGCAGCCCTGGTTCAAGGAGGCGATAATCACCTCTGCTTGAGGAAACCAGGAAAAGCTTCAAAGTGCACAAGGCATTTGGTTATAACCATGAAGGATGATGAAGTGTTTATAAGTCATAGAAGTAAATGAGGCAGAAGGTACACAGTGTATAAAGCCCTGAAGACAGGAAACTGCGTGCTGTTTATAAAAAGAACTGGAAGGAGTCCCGTATGACTGGAACAGGGGCTACCAGGTGGCACATAGTTGTAAATGAAGTAAGCGGTCTACATGGGGATGCCGGTGACTTGTAAATTACGCATTTGCTGAGAGGACAGGACTTGCTGCTCATTTCCAGTTGGGTTGTTGCCATGCTATGCGGTCTGCCGTATTGACTGCGTTTTCAAGATAAGCCAGAGATCGGATTTTGGATTGGTCTCTATCTATTTTTGAATGTTGGTGACTAATTTCAATTTTTAAAATTGCATGCACCAAAAATATCCCCACCACATCTATAAATTCAGCTGGTCAGCAGTTATGTTGCCACTTCTACAAATGTCCAGAGAAGGGGATCTCAGTTTCCCCCCTCGTCTTTCAGTTATGGGGAACCGGAACAAAATCTGACTAAATTAGTCTTAGGAGCTATATCTGGAAATTTAGAGAATCTATGGGAAACCTGGAGAATAAGAAATGGAAAACCATCAGAAATCAAGAGGGACTGGGCAGAATGGAACGCAGCTGAGGTCGTACTGTAGCAAGAGTCCTTCTGCTGGACTCTTGATAGTGCTGCAGCTCTCTCTCAACTGCTAATGCCAGAATCCTGACCTCTGTGAAGCATCCTGCCCTCAGTGGTTTAGTATCAGAATGGAGAACCCAGCTGGTAAGATGTTCACGCCCAAGCTACTCAGGGAGCAAGGAGAATGATCTGGGCCGTTCAGTTACAGAGTGGAAGGTAGGATCTGGCCTCTCACCAAGACTCACACATCGAGGATGGGTGTTCAGAGCTTTATAGCTTGGAAATGGCAAATGTTTAACCAACATAAATTGAGATGGTGGTATAGTCAGCACTCTCATCTTGGCTCAGAAAGATTACTTCCTGTGTGCTCAGTAAGTTATTTAACCTCTGGCCTTACTTTCCATACCTATTAAACTAAGGAGCTTGGGCCAGAAGGGCTTTAGTGTTCCCTTACAACTCTGTAATTTAATGGTTTTCATTGTCATTACCATCAGTACACAAGAAGTCTAGGAGATGGACATGACTTCTGTAAAATTTCCACAGTTCACAATCATTTACAACGTTGAATAGTTAAAATGACTCAGGTTGGTAGTCTAGAATCTAGTGCCTTTATACTGGCTTCTAATACTTTTACATTACAAAGAATTTCAAGAGAAAAACTATTTCAGCTTTCTTTTTCTTAGTTTCACTGGAGTCGGCAAATATACCTTAAAAGTGTGAAGGAATAGGTGAGAACATGTCCTTTAAAGGCAGAAGTTGTTGTACTGGATACAAAGTAAGACCCAACTCTATACTATTTATGAAACACACACATTAAATATAAATATACAGAGACGCTCCAAGTGGAATGATGGGGAAATACATGATACAGTCTCTAAACGTTAGAATGCTGGAGGCTGGAGTGGCTATTAATACGGCATATAAGGTAGACTTCTGGAAAAGAATACTACCAGGAATAAAGAGGGGAATTACATAATGATCATCAAGGGGTCAACTCATCAAGACATAATATTACTAAATGTTTATGTACCTTGTAAATGAGCTTAAAAGAACAAGCAAATTGATAGAACTTAAAGAAGTAGACAAATTCACAATTAGAGATATCCACATTCCTTTCTCAGGATTATACATAACAGATAAACAGATAAGCAAAAAGTACACAGAAGATTCAAACAAATAACTTTACCTAGTTGACATACACAGATCACATCAACCAAAACCAGCAGAATACACATTCTTTTCAGGTGTGTATGAAGCATTCGTCAAGATAGACCATATGGTGGTTCATGAAACAAGTATCAAGAAATGTAAAATGTTTGAAACAATAAAAGTATGTTATCTTATCACAACAAATTAAATAATAAATCAATAGATAAGATATCTGGAAAAATTTCAAATATTTCACATTAAATAATATCCTTTAAAAAATCCACTGGTCAAAAAGAAATCACAAGAGAAATGCAATCCAAAATTGGTTCTTTGGAAGGATCATTAAAACTGATAAAACTCTAGCTAGACTGATCAAGAAAAAAGACAGAAGGGACATCTTTACTCATACTGATAGTTTACAAAGGAGGAACTACATTTCCTATGGAGGTTAACATAAGAAATATTTAAAATATATTTATGCCAGTTTTCTGACAACTTAGACAAATTTCATAACTCAAAAATTATCAAAACTGACACATGAAGAAAGAGAACTGAATATCTATCTGTTTATTAATGTAATTAAAGCCATATTTTAAAACTTTCCCACAAAGAATGCTCCAGAGCCATCTGGCTTCATGGTGAATTTTATTAAGCATTTAAGAAAGAAATAATATCAATCCTAAACAAGTTCTTTTGGATAATAGAGGAAGAAGGAATGGTTCCAAATTCATTATAAACCCAGCATTACCCTGAGACCAAAGTTAGAAGAAAGTCACTTGAAGGAAAACTGTTTCTAGAAGTGTTGATTTCAGTTATGCTTGTAGCCTTGGAAAACTCTTTGGAATGTTTTCACAATTACCACATTTTTAGAATATGCTATTAATAGAAAGGCACATTCAGTAGCAGCTCTGTCAGAAACTAGAGGTGAGCCTCTGTCTTCGTATCTGGGTCCCACCATTAATGTTAGTCATGTCATGTATTTTGAAGTTGGGGCAGAACCATGCTTGATTTTGGAACAAGATCTATAACATAAATGAAATGGAAAGACTACTTGGAAATGTTTTCCTGTGTTCTGAAAAAATGATGTTCTCTTTCTTCTACAAACAGTAGCAGTAGAATTAACATATTGCACCATCTCTTTTTCAATAGTGACTATGTTTACAGACAAACAGACTGACTTTAGCTCATTAGTCCTCCAGGGAGAATGATGCAGGGCAGTGAAGACAACAGAGGAGTGGGAAGTCACTTCAGTTTTTTTTTTTATATTTTGGATCTACTGTCTCTTATTTATTACCATTTAACCATTCCAAACAGGTGTCTGTTCCCCTTGCTCCATGGAAACTTGTCGAGGCCACGGTCTCCATGTTTTGAATCCATTGTGCACTGCTCAGGCTTCATCTTTCCTGAAATCACAGCATCATCCTGCATGGCCTGTTTGCTCCTCTTTCAAACATTCTTTTTTTTTTTTTTTTTTTTTTTTTTAATAATTCTACTTTTTAAATTTATTTTTTATTTTTTTAAACATTTTTAAATTGAGTTATAGTCATTTTACAATGTTGTGTCAAATTCCAGTGTAGTGCACAATTTTTCAGTTATACATGAACATACATATATCCATTGTCACTTTTTTTTTTTTTTGCTGTGAGCTACCACAAGATCTTCTATATATTTCCCTATGCTATGCCGTATAATCTTGTTTATCTATTCTGCCTATGCCTGTCAGTATCTACAAATTTTGAAATCCCAGTCTCCCTTCCCACCCTGCCTCCCTTTGCAAACATTCTTGATTCACATGGTCCCACGTTCTCCTAGTCTTTTCCTCATCTCTGTAGCTTCTCTTTTTCAAGCTCCTTTGCTGGCTTTTCTTCCCCTACCCAACTTCAAGATATAAGAGTGCCCAGTATTATCTTAGGACATTTCTTTTCTTAGCCATAGCTTCTCCTTAGAAGAGGAAGTAACTTATTACCAGGCTGATGAAGTAGTACCTTTATATCTCTATTCCAAAAGGGCTTGAATTCATGTATCTGTCTACTTTATGAATCCACATAGATGTTACGCATTTCCAGTTTAACATGTCTAAAATGTCATTTTTCTTCTTCCTGTCACCCTTCCATGACCTAATCTCTTCCTAAACTTCCCCATGTCAGGAAATTATATCACCATCATTTGATTGATTAAGCCTATATTCCCCATGTTATTTTTAACTACATTTTTTTCTTGTGCCTCAGGTCCAAAAATGGCACCAAGTCCTATATGTTGTATCTTGAAAATATTCTTGAATCCTTCGTTTCTTTTCCTTGTTAACCGTCACTGTATTTCTCCAGTCATTGCCATCTCTGGCCTGTATTACAGCAGTAGCCTTCTCATTGATTGTATAGTTTTCCATTCTTGAATTCCATAGTTCATTATTCACACAAAGAATGGAATGTTTTGTTTTGTTTTGATGTTAAGAAATGATCATGTTATTTCTCTACCTAAAATACTTCAGCAGCTTCTCATCGCCTCTTGAGGGGCCCCCATGGCCCTCCTTGAGCTGACCATTGCCTGTCTTCCCAATCATTTTCCTTTTTCTTACTCATTATTCTCTAGCCACGTGGAGCCTGTTCATGTATTGAACTTGCTAAGCCTTTTTGCACCTCTGGGTCTTTGTATATCCATTCTTTTTGCCACCACCCTTTCTCAGTCTCATTGAATAAGACTGCTCCTTGAATGGCTTGCTCCTTCTCATACTTCATGTCTCAAATGTATCCTAAGAGAGGTCTACTTAGAGCATCTTTTTGAACTTAGCTTCCCCCCACATACAGCAGTTACTTTCTGTCTTATCAACTGTTTATTTCCTTTATAGCATTTATTACATAACAAAATTATCAATTTGTGCATTTGTGTAATGGTTTATGTCTTCTGTCACATGAACAGCAAGCTCTTATAGGGCAGGGTCCTTGTCAGCCTTGTTCACTGCTATATCTTGAGAACCCAAAATAATGCTTTACGTGAAAGGCTTTCCATAATTGTTTGTTGAATGAATGAATAAACTTGGCAACCAGCATTTTGGTTAAATGTAGGAAGAAAATCAGGTAGATTAATTTTTAATTACTATGTTTTTTAATTATAAAAGTAATATGTGTTCACTGTGAAACATTTGAAAAATATACAAAGCATAAAAAAGGCAATAACATCGCTATCTACAGATAAAATTTGTAAAATTTTAGTGATTGTGCTGGTTTCTACCCTGTCTTTCCTCCCTTCTTCACCTTCAGCACAAGAATTATTCTAAATTACCACTATTAGTACTTACCTATATGTATCATGGAATTTTGTCAATATTTATATTGAGCGTGATTTTTAATGGCTATATAGTATTCAGTCCCAACTTGGTATTTACCTGATTTTTTACTTTTAAACCTTAAACTCCTTGTGCCTAGTTTCCATGTCTGTTAATTGTAATAATAAGACCTACCTTCTTCAAGGATTAGCATGAGGATTAAAAGAGTTTAATGGATGCTAATTGTTTAGATCAGCTCCTGGCATTTAGTTAGCACTTAATAAAAATGAGATGATGATAATCATTTTTAATATTATTGATTTCTTTTTACCTCAATCTATAAAATTTCAGGAGAGACATGGGTCCTGAATAAGCAACGAGTGTAGGAAATATCACATCTGAAGATAATGTAGAACACATCAAGGACTTGTGCTTCTAAGTTTCTTATCTGAGGTGCTGTATTAACTGGCATTGAGATAACTTGGATATAGGGTCTAATTACTAATAAATAACCCTTGCTTTTGAAGTGGAAATACAATTCCAAACAGAGAAGTGTGTCTCCAGGAGTCTTAATTCCCCAATTTAGTGTATAATTAATTTAGGCTTCTTAGAGGGAAAGAGATGAAGACACACTTAATGTTAGGCATCCACTGCCTTGGCACTCACTGCTCTTATTGCCTGTCCTCTATAATATTTAGCTTCTTTTAAAATATTAATAATCTATGAACTACTTAACATAAATATTTGAAGGAAAGATATTGATGTGTGAGAAGAGTGGTAACATTCTCTAACTGATGCTGCTTTCTGTGGATGACTTGTCTTGCCATTTCTCAAACATTCTGACTAGGACTTAGTCTCTTCACTAGTTACCACATTGTCTTATGAGGACTGCTGCTGCTTTCTTTGTCCTGGAAGATTTTGGTATCATCTAAGGACATTTTATGTGGCTACCAAACCCAGAATCATGTTTTGATTATGGCCGAGGAAACTTTTCATTAATGACATTGAGTTCATTGTTAGTTACATGTATTTGGGGTAGGGAGTGTCATCTAGCTGATTGCTTTCTGCTTTCTCTGTGGAAAGTTGAACACAGGTTCTGTTTCATGTTCTTAGCAGCAGCAACCAGGAAAATGTATTAGTGAAAATAATAACTGTCTAGTTTAGCTCTATGTGGGAAGTTGTATATGGTTCATTTTTCAAGTAACAGAGAAAAACAGAATCTCCAAATATGGGTACCTGCCAAGGTACCTATATTTAGACTTACATTTTTAGACGTGGTTTTAAGAGGAGCCTCATTCTCTGCCTGCAGGGATGGAACCTATCAAAATCCACCCAAGAAAGATGATTTTAATGCCATTTTCTCTTTATGGTAATTTTCACAGCCTCTCCTGAAAATCTGTGAACAGAGTAAATGTCCTGAACTCTCCTTCACTGAAATTGAAGACCACTGTGCTTTTACTTTCAAGACCTTCCAGTGAAGGAATTAAGCTGACTAACTACATGAGATGTCTCATAATCTGTAATAACCTCTACTGACTGAATGCCTGCTACCATATAGGAGCAGCGTGTTAGGCACTTCCTGTGTTCTCTGTTTTATTGCAATTTAATTTAATGTGGTTAACACATTTAATTTAACTTTCATAAGAATTCTGAAAAATAGATATTATCTTCCTTGTTTTCCAGAGAAAAATTTGAGGCCAGTAGAGGTAAAATGAATAGTCCAAGGCCATTTCATTAATAAGGGTAAAACTGGTGTCCAAACTCAGTTCTTTTTTTAAGAGTATGATCATTTATTAAGCACTATGCATTAAGCCCTCTCAATAACCCCAGGGAAGAGATTATAATATTCCCATTATAGAGATAAAGAAGTTGAGATATAAGAGAGTTAAGTAATTTTCCCAGGGGCATACAGCTTGTAAAAGAAGAAATTGGGATTCAAACCAAGATCTGCGTGAATTTAATACTCTTGCTCTGATCCCACATCTAAAGAACTTCTTTGCCTGTTTTGGACTCCCATCTTGAGGGTCAGTGTAATGGCTGAGTTCAGAATACTTTCAACATAATGTGGGGAGAGAATGCATTCTGAATAGTCTGGAAAGGACATTGGGGTTACAGATAGGATATGCACATAAATCATGGCAGGAGGGAGGCAGGTGTGGGACAAGAGCTGGTTTTCTGTTGAGATTGCTGCACATCCTAAACACTAGGTAGGCTCTCCACGCAAACCACCTTCATCTGGCTCAGCGATGGCCGTCATGGGAAGTGATCACTGCCTTGTCTGACTGGTGACTAACTCAAGTGTGGTTTCTCTTACCCATGATCAGTAACAGCAGTGAATACTCTGGAGTCAGACTTTTTGGATCTGAATCTCACAAATTCAGTTTTACATGATATCAAAATCAGTACTTTTCCAGGATTCCATGCTGAATATATACTTATTTAAATACCCTATTCCAAAACTATGCGTGGGTATGTGTATGTGTGTCTAAAATCTCGAAACACAAGTAACTGTTAGCCACCAGGAAATCCGGTTCAGTTGAGCATAGTGCTTGGTGGTATTGTAACAGCACTTGAATAACTGAGGGTGGGTAGTGTCTTAATAATGGTGAGATTTGTAGAAAATTCTAGAGCTGCTTGGTTGTCCAAAATTGTAGCCACTAGCTACATATGGCTATTTAAATTTTAATTTAAATTAATGAAAATAGAATAAAGTTAATTAAAGTTAAAATTTTACTTTTCTGATCACACTACTCATCTTTAAGTTAGTCAAGTACTCAATAGCCACATGTGGTTAGTGGCTGCCGTATTGGATATTTCCATCACTAGAGAAAGATCTGTTGGACAGTGCTGTTCTAGAGAGTGTATGGCTTCTGTGTTTCCATAAAGAATTCGAAAAGCAAGTGAAAATTAGTACTGATGTTTGGGATGCTATTGGGCTGGCCTGCAGAGAAGGAGGGGCATTGCTAGTGACAAAAGAGGAAGAGGCAGGGCATGAGCCTAAGTTGGAAGTGAAAGTGGAGCTTGCCAGGTTAATCTAGATACATAAAATATTCCAGAGTCCTGGAAAGATAGGCCAGAACTGAAGAAATTATGGAAGAAAGCAAGTTATTGTCCAACTGCAAACTGAATTAGTGATAGCTTTTTCATAATACCTTCAGTAATTTCATAATGAGTTCAGTAGTTTTATGTGAGCTTGAGAACATTTATTGAGTAGAGAGAGAAGCAATGCTATAGTTAGAATTTAAAAGTAAAAGTATGAGCAACATGGGCATTTCATAACGATCCTGAATTAATTAAGGCAAGGACAAGGTTCTCAGATTCTGTTAGAAGGAACTAAAATTGACTTTAAGACACACTTTCTCACATCACTGATGGATGTGGGATTCAGCACAGAAAGCTCACTTTGTCGTGGGAGGACTAGTTCACTGCCAAAATCAGAGCCACATACTGAGCGCTGTGTCCCTTCATTAGAAGCACCTGCAGCTGCACTGAGCTGAGACCCGGTGAGTTCTGAATGGAGACTGTCTGAGCAGTGGTAGTCAAGATGAGAATGAGGAAAAGCATCACCCTGGAGAAGTAGCTAATGAGTATAAGATACAGCTTCTGAGGCACAAAAGTGCCCTGAGCCTGGCAGCAGGCATCACTCGCCTCTCAGCAAATGGGCTATTCCGTGGCTTTCTCGGGGCCGAAGTAGTGGAAGGGAAACAACTGCCAACTCTCTGACTTATTTATAAAGAGGTTCCACTTTATTGGAACCATTGTTAATGGGTTCCCACAGGGAGAGGTAGCTAGAATTGTGAGCTTTTGTCCCCCTAAATCAATATAGCTCCCACTTCTAGCTCCAGCACTGTTACCTTCCGAACGCTTTGAGTCAGATTAGGAGCTAGAAGGCCCTGTGCCTAGACAGTCCTGACCCCTTTAATCTCAGTCACAGACTGAGATGGAAAGAAAGCTTAACTGTAACTCAGTGTCTGCTGATCAGTAAGTCTCAGCCTTTTCCCACCACCTTTTCTGGCTCTGTATTTTCCATGTTACTAATAAAACAAACAAAAAGTATAAGCAAATCTAGCTGATCTCAAGTGTAAAGTTGGGGCTAGAGGAAATGGATCTGCTGCTAATGGATATTCGTACAAATGGATCTGCTGCTAATGGATATATGTACAAATTCGTATTCATGCACCTCTGAGGGGTTGTGATCCCTGTTTGAGAACTACTTTTCCAGATTGGTAGTTTTATATTTTATTCTCAATTAGTCAAAAATATAGACCCATAAAATTCTCTCTTAATATGTAGAAACCTGGATTTCAAATGAAACCGAGAATTTCGTGTGATTTCTTGCCTATACTGAAATACATAATGAAGAAGTTCCTCTAGTTTATTGAGCTATTTATTATAGTGGACTCTTTAGAATGAGGACCAGGTATTATCAAGAAAAGAGCAAATGTTTAGGAAGGATAGAGTGAGTGATGTGTTTCAGAAATTTTCATCTAAAACTAATGAAATATATATTTAATTTTTTTAATTAGAAGGATTTTGGAACATATACAAAAGTGGAAGAGGTAAGATAACTTTATATGCCCATCATCCAGCATCAGCAGTTATCAGTGTGTCCAATCTTGTTTCATTTGTAGCCCTTTCCCCTGTATCTACTCTTCACTGTATCAGATTGATGCAAATCCCGGAAATTGTATCATTTCATTAGGATGCATCTCTGAAGAATGACATTTTTTCTTTAACATTATGACCTCCCGGTTCTAGCTACAAAAAGTGCAGAGTAGCACGTTGAAGGATGGCACAGGGATGCAATCAGCAAAATCCAGAAGGTCGGAAACTCTGCAGGATGAAAACTCTGTTTCTTTAACAAATAAATTGCAAAGGATAAAATAGGATTAGCAATAAACTATAAATTAAGAGAGTCTAAGACACACATTGATTGTAACCAACAATTATGAGACAATTGGAGAAATTTAAATACTAACTGAATATTTGATGATATTAAGTGATATTATGGAATTACCGTTTGCTTTTTTTGTTCTTTCCTTTCCCTTTGTGTTTTTAGGGAGCTAAGATAATGGTTTTATGCTTATGGGAAGAAAAAAAGATTTTAAGATTTTGCCATAAAAAAAAAGAATAAATTCTTATCTGTCTGGAAAACTTGATAACCCAGAAAGATTCATAACTCGAGTTCTGAGTAACTCCCATCTTTCTGTGGTAATTTTTATTTTTTGAATAACAAAAAGAAAAATATTCAAAAATGAAATAAAATAAGCAAATCCTGAATTCCAAGGTAAACCTGCCAACTCCAGATTCCTTCTGTTTTGAGAGGTCAGGAGCTGTTGTCTTTTTAGGAACTAAATAGCAGAGCAAGGAAATCATTATTGTCTAAGTGCTACTTTTTTTTTTTAAACAATTATATTTAGAAAACAGCCCTGAGTTTGGCAGTACTTCCCAGCTTTTGTGATTCTTGCCCTGTTAAAAGTAGAGGGAGTCATTATTCTATGAATCCAGTTCATACACTCTCCTGTGTCCTGCAGGGGTGACGTCGGCCATTGGAAAAGGTACAGAGAAGATTCCTTGGACTTTTTTTTTTCCAGGCTTTTCACACCATGCCATATATTTAAATAACAGGCTGAAATGGGGAGTGATGAGTCTCTCAAGGATATGAATACGGCACACTCATTAGAAGGCTCATTAAGAACAAAGTGGAGGAAGGGGGCTCTGAGAGCAGACTCTTACTCTGGTATTTATTAGGACAAAGCACTCTTTTTAATGGGGCACCTGAAAAGCTCTCTGCTGCAATTATTATTAGGCATTAGTGCTTTTACTAACTTCTTGGGATCACCTTGCCCTTCTCTCTGCCTCAGCAAACAATTGACAACAGCGTCCTTGTGTTCCAAGCTCCTGCGGAGAATTTGTTCTCAGTTTTCCTGCCTTTGCTCAGGAGTCGTGTTCTTCCAGTCAGAGACGGCATTTGAAAACTGGACCGCCCTTTGGAGCAGTGTAAATTGAAGGACATTGCACTTTTATTGCAAGTCTTCTCTCCTGAATCTCTTCTCTTCCTCCATTTCATGTACAACTCTCTTGCTATCTTTTTCTCTATCTCCCCTAGGGCAGAGTTGGCAGACTTTTTCTTTAAAGGGTTAGATAATACAGATAGTAAATATTTCAGCCTTTGCAGTCCATGGAGTCTCCTTTGCAACTCTGCTGTTGTAGTGCAAAAGCAGTTATATACTATACATGAATGAATGGGTGTGACTGTGTGCCAAGAAAACTTTATTTATAAAAGCAAGTGGTGGGCCATGTTTGGTCCACAGGATGTAGTTTACTAGTCCCTGTTCTAGGGATCTAAAAGAAAAGTTCCCATGGCATTTATAAGGTGGAAGTAGGCATTAGTATTTCCAAACAGTTTTAACCTCATTCAGTGAATGGCTCATCAACTTTCAATGCCTACTAAATTTTTAATACCTACTATGTGCCAGGCTCTGTGCTAGGTACTGGGAATATGGAAGCATAAAAACCCAAGGAGCCGATAGTCTTCTGGGTAACTGGACAGACAAGCAACATGATTGATACGTGTTTTTCTTTAATAGATACATGGGCACATGAGGCCATAGCTTAAGGGGATGTAAGATCTCAGGAGACCTAAAGCATTAAGAAAACTTTACTAGGCAGAGAACATTTTGAGAGGAAACAACTTGTGAAAATGTACGGCAGCCAAAGGACACATACCTGTTTCTGGGCCTCCGAGTATGGAGTGTTAACACAGCATCAGAATATGGGCAGGTCTTCCAGAAAGGAGGCGGCAGGGATGGGAGGAAAGAATGTCTAGAAGAAATAAAGGCTAGGCAGTAGGAAAGTCTTGCTCTATGCTACTGTGAATATTTTATTTCGTAGGACATGGGAGCCACTGAACAGTTTATAGCTCAGGAATGCCAGGGTCAGATTTACCTGCTAGCTCACAGGGAGCTGTGTGGGAGCTGCAGTTCCATCAGTCCTGAAAGGCTCTGGCTTTTCTCTTGAGCAGCTGTCAAAATAAGCAAAAGTTCACAGAACTAGGATCTAGAAAACCAGGAGGGCAGTTTAAAATAGCCTGACTATTCTTCCCTTTCACTTTCCATGTCAGGTCCCTGGGCCAGCTGTGTTGGCCATAGGTATTGTGTCTTGTTTGTTTGTTTTGTTTATTTGCTACTGAAAGAAATAGTTTTCCTAGTTCAGTGACAAGAGGAGGAGAATCACTGGGGCTATTCGTTTCAAGATCTATGGCGAACAGCTGCTTCTGAGTGTGATTTGAGGGGTGCTAGGAATGCCTTTGCCCTGAAATACCATATTATCCACCTTCTACAGTACCTAAAATTATATGACTGGAGATTTTACTCTTTTAGGTTGAATATTGCCCTCTCTAGGCAAGGTGGTTTAAAATGCAGATAGTCCCAGGAAGAGTCATACAGTATGTCGGTCATAAGCTAGTGCGAATGAGGACATGAGTCTGACGGGGACTCGGGAGCACAGAGACCCAAGGAGGAGACAGGAGGAGGCTTTTAGAATAAGGGAAGGACTACGGAAGCAGGGATAGAGAGAGAGCAGAGGACAGAGACTAACTTTGCCTAGTTCTCAGTAACACCAAGGGCAGTGTAGAGCATAATTAGATGAGGACAAGACATAAAATAGAAACATTAATAAATATGGGGAGAAGTGTGTCTTTTTCAGACTCAATGGAATTTTTACTGCTCAACAATTCCAGAGTCAATTTGTAAAGCTGTCTGGAAGTGTTCAATGTGTGAGAGGCAGACACAGAAAGGGGAGGGAGACAATTAGGAGGCTAAAGATTCTTTAGACAAGAGATGGGCTGCAAGTGACAACAGAATGACCACCCCCCACCTCCCCGCCCCTTACTTCTGGCATCTCTTATTCTCCCAACAAGCTCCTGCTTGCTGCTTTGTCTTCTGAATGCAAAACTAGAGTGCATGGGTGAATAAACAAGAGCTCTCTTTATCAAGGAGAGACAGCGCCCAGTCTCTCAGGACCTGGTGTGTGTCCCTTTGTGATGCCCATTGATTTGGAGCTGGTGAGAGACGTGAGGGCATGGTGCCTAGCTGATGACAGAGCAGAAACTCCAGGACCACAGACTGAGAGTTCTCAGGGGTTGTCCTTCTACCTGTGGCATCGTTGCATGAACTGGAGAAAGGCATTTCTGAAGCTGATAAAGCCCAGAAAACACCTTCAGGCTTTCTTGATTGATTCATACAAGAGTTAAATATTTAACCACATTTGCTGCAGACCTACTCTATGTGAAACTCCTGATTAGGTGCCAAGGAGATTCGAAGGGACCCGCGTGAATGATTACAACACAAGATAGGTGCAGGGGAGTGACAGAGAAGTTGCCTTCTGCATACACATGAGGGAGATAGAATGGCCTACATTCCTCAACTGTAGAAACAACCCAAGAGACTGTAAAAATTGGAAAGGGTTGGGTTTGTGCGATAACCCGGTGTGCTCCTCGGGGCGGTGTGGGGATCAGCTGAAGGAGTCCTGATTGGAACGCGAGGTAATAAAGCAGGTTGAAACTGGGGCCAGCTTCATAATTTCCCTGGTCCAGTGCAGAATGAAAGTGTAGGAGCCCTTGTTCAAAAGTCAGGGAAAGATACACCCTTAAAGGGCCAGGTGACCCTCAAAGGATTGCAGCCTCCACACCAAGACATACTCGGTACCTGAATGGGAGTGAGTAAAAGCCTCAGCCCATCGTGTCACCTCCCTTGATGTCCTGCCCTGGAACTGCCGCTGTGCAGAGGCCCCTGCCGGGGGCAGAGAAGGGGCCTTGGGTGCCAAGAAATGGGGGTGGCTGTGGTCACCGGGCAGAGGCAGGGAGGGAAAGCCAGGTAGAACTGGGCACCAGGAGGCAGTGGGTGGGTAGCAGGGAATCTTTCCTGGAGGCAGCATGAGCCAAGGCTCCAAGCGGGGGCCATGTTCCATTGTCCCACAGGGCTTTGCTTACAAAACATAAATTCGGAGATGCCATTATTAAGAATTCCAAGATGGTGACTGCAGAGCATTAAACACCGAGTATAGACCCTTCTGTGTGTGAGATCTTCGTGATTGCCCTGGTAGCCCCCCATGAAGCTGGCCCTGATTGAAACCTAGTCAGTGATACTGTATTCAGTCTCAGAAAGAGATTAATTGAGGAGGGTGGTATTTGCAAGGAACCCAGGAAGAGGAGAGTTAAGGAAGCAAGCATGAGCAGGACTCACCCAGCACTGTTTGGGGGGCAGTGAGGTTGAAGTTTGCACTGAAGGGGTGGGATCAGTCACGGGCAGGAGAGTTTCGTCCTTCTTCACAAAGACTTGGCTGAAGCAGTCCTCTGCTTTGCTGTGATCACACACACATTTTAGAAGAAACTGCTATTTGTCCCTAAACACCCATTCTCTTTTCCTCCACAGTAATAGTGACTTTTGTTCCACACTTGGTCATCTAGGGCAGAGGTGACATTTCTCAGCCTCTCTTGCAACCCCATAGGGCTGTGTGACTAAGATGTGGTCCTCAGAATGTAAATGGACATTCTCACATGGCAGCTTGTCGTCTCATCCCTTAAAATAAACTGCACATGCTGTTTGTGTTCTTCCTTTTTCTCCCCTTCCTTCCTCATGCTAACCTGGGATGTGGATGGAACAGCATCCTCTTAGACCAGGAGGATGCAGGTCACAGCCCAGAGTAGTGAAGAGATGTGTTGAAAGAGCTGGAGTCCCTGAGGACATCATGGGCAGAGCTTCAGGTCCAGTCCTGAAAGACATGTCTTGTGATGGCGTGTCTTTTATACGGGAGAGAAAAGAAATTATCTCGTGTAGGGTTTATATTAGATTACTTAACAAATTCACCTGATTTGGATAGATTTTGGAGTGGGTGAGAAGAAAGATCTAGTGCACAGTGGAGGAAGTTTAGATAGGATAATGGCTAGTTCACCCACCACAGCCGGCGGGATTGTACACATGCCAGTTAGTGGGAGGTCTTCTGATTGCTTCAGTGATTTCCAGTGAAATAGGAAGTGACATCATCAGCCAAGAAAGAGAACAGAGGATGACCTGTTAGGAGACAGAGGAAAGAGGGAATGTCTGAAAGAGCCTGACTAGAGAGTGATCAAGTGAATTGACCAGGTCGTATAACATGCTTGCCCGGCTGCATAGATGTTCACTTTGAAGTTCATGATCATGAATTTGCATTGAGACCAGTCAATGTGATCAGCCGCAAGGATGGCAGTGCAGACTAGTTAGAAAATGTAGTTTTGCCAAGTGAGTTATGGGTAAGGGAGTCGAGGGGTCATGCAAGGAAGTGATAATAATAGCTAGCCAGGTAATTTAAGTGGAACAGGAAGAAAATGAGGAAACCAAAGGCAAGTGGATAAAGGGAATGGGAAAATCAAGTGATTACAAATGTAGGACTGGCATGAGTACAATCTATAAAAACATCAAGTAACTATGCTGTACACCTGAAACCAACATAACATTATGAATCAACTATACTTCAATAAAAAAGGAAAATAATAAAATGACTTATTCTTCAACTCTGTTTGGGTATTCTTTATATTTTCCAACTCTTTGCTGAAGACTTCGCTCTGTGCATCTATACTTCCCTTGAGTTCTCTGAATGTCTTCAGCATCATTACTTTAAACTCTTTCTCAGATAATTGCTTATCTCCTCATCACTTATTTCTTAAAATGACTTAAAAGAGGAAAAAAAAAAAATAAAGAGGTAGGACTAGCCAAACTATGGAGGCAGTGAAAAAACATCAGTGGCGGCCAGGGGTTTAGAGTGAGGGAGGAGGGGATGAATGGGAGGCGCACAGTGGGGGTTTTAGGGCAGTGAAACTTCTGTGTGATGTAGTAATGGTGGGTACATGACAGTACTCATTTGTCGAAACCCATAGAATGGACAGCAGAAGAAGTGAGCCCTAGTGTAAACTATGGATTTTAGTTAATAATGAGTTAATATTGGTTCATCAGTTATAGCAAATGTAGCACAACAATGCATGGTGTTAATAGTAGGGAAGATTAGTGGGGTGTGGCGTGGGTTGTGTGTGAGGGGATCTCTAGGAACTCTGTACTTTTTGCTCAGTTTTTTCTATAAACTTAAAACTGCTAAAAATACTATTTTTTTTAAAATGTAGGACTTAATATAATTCTCCATGAGACTAGTTAGTTTTTAACCATTTTCTTCATCTGTGGCAGAAATAAGCCAGTGCCAGGCTTGTATCAGATGATTAATAGTTAAATGCAGTTATATCAAATCCACAGTCGCTGCCTCTAGATCAAAAAATGAATAGCCATAATGTAGAAAATAGAGAAGTAAATAAAACGTTTTTAAAAAATTATTTTGGGGTTAGGGTGGACACACACTTTCTTGGTACCCAACCAGAAAAACATGTAATTTTAATATTCCAAGGGAGGAATAGCAAGAGAGGTAGTGAACCTGGACAAAGAATAAATATCCAAGGCCAGTCTCCCTAGACAAGGGGAGAGGTGCTTTAACACCTTCCCCACAGCCGCTCCTGTGATCAGTGAGGTACGTGGATCAGAATTTCCCTGAGGTCTACGAAGAAAAGGCCTACCCAGGGGCACGTGATCATGAAACTCCACAGTCCCTTAGTGAAGGGCACATGCTGCAGTCTTGTCAAATACTGGATGTGCTGCCTCCTTTTTGGAGAATTAAAGGTGCGATAGTTTTGCTTGCATGGTGAGGCTGGTTTAAACATCTTCCAAAAGGGCTTTAAACACTAACTTCTCTTAAGTTCTTACCTGGCTTAAAATGGAAGAAGAAAAGCCATGGTTGTAATGGCAAATAGACTAAACTTTATATAAGTAGACCATTGAAAATGCAATCCTTAAGTTACGATAGTATAGTGAAAGGTTTATAGTATACTGAATAAAGTTTAACTGGTTAAATAGTTTTAGGTACAATTAACTTGTTCTTTCATAAAATTGTTAAAATATATTTTCTCAAGTATTTGGCCATTGATTCAGAAATCATTGTATTTTGAAAATTGAGTGGAGGAGATGATAAATGAACAGTGACATTAGATGCATATTAAGTTATCTCTGCGGTCCATACAGGCATGTACATTAGCAAGACTCATCATTCAATTAATTGCCTTTTGCTGCAATGCACCTCTAATCTCAGAAATACAACGATCATACCCACAGAAAACCAGATAAGCTATTTGGGCCACACTGTAGAAATAAGAAATCAGGTTTTCACTGCTGGTGTATATGGGATCACTCTTTGAGCGACCAGCAGATTGTTTCTGTATTAAATTCTTTTAATGATTGCCATACATTTTAAAGGAATTACATCTGTGAGAACAAAAAAAGGAAATTCTCCTTTTACTGGAGAGAATTTTATTCCTTGTTCATTTCTATCAGATTAACAACCCACTGGGATGACAGAGGAGACAAGAGATCACCAGTTCAGTCTTGCTAAAATGGATCTGGTCTCTAAAGTCCTTGAGGAGAACTTGCCCAGTTTTCTTTGTGATAAGATATTTCAGGAGATACCTAGTAATCTGATAACCCTTATTTACGTCTCATCTAATTTCTTTTTTTTAATTGAAGTACAGCTGGATTACAATGTGTCAATTTCCGATGTATAGTATAACGTTTCAGTCATACATATACACACATATATTCCTTTTCAAACTCTTTTTCACTATAGGATACCACAAGACATTGAATATAGTTCCCTGTGCTACACAGTAGAAACCTGTTGATGATCTATTTTATATATAGTTGTTAGTATCTGCAAATCTCAAATTCCTAGTTTATCCCTTCCCACCCCCTTTCCCCCCAGTAATTTCTTCAACTAATTTCTTCATACTGCTGGTTAGTCCATCTGTTCTTCCCTGGTTATTGAAGGGGAGAGTAGGTTTGTGCCAGTCTGTAAGTGGGAATATTGATGTACCTGAAGATTTGTTATTAATCCTCTATTCACGTTTCTTTTTCTGGTTTTATAACCTTTATTTGGATTTTGAAAAAATTAAATCGTCTTTATGGCTTGCTTTATATTGGCTCTCACAGTTTTTTGTATCTTTCTATGCTGTGGCGTTCAAAATTTGACCTAAGTTTAGTGGAATAGTAGAAACCTAGTTCCACTGTAACCTATCTATTTTTAAACAATAGAGCAAAAGCGTTTAGAATGGATAGAACGCTGATGGCTTCTAAAGCTCCTCTCTGCAGTAGTGATAGTTTTCAGTAATTGATCATTCCTCATCTTTTATTTTGTGTCTTCTGTTTTTATGTATATTTAGTCCATAAATTACTGAAAAACACTCAGACCATTGCTTTTGGAAAGTCATGTATAATACAAACAACTCCCATTTATAATTGTGAAATTTAGCGGATCAGCTCCTTATTTCAATACCAGATCTTTGCAGAAAATATGAAAATGAATCCCAGAACTTTATTTGTCACACATCTTTCCGTGCAAGTTGGAAGCAATCACAGAACTGCAGATGCACCTCCTGCCCTTTTTAGCTTATTCATTTAGTCAACAGATAATTGAGTGCATCCTATGTATCAGACAAAGACTTAGACACAGCCTTTGCTTTTATCAGATGGCTTCCTAAGAAGCATGCTGGAATATTTTTATAATCTGGGTCATAGGCCAGACATAAAAGATCACAAAGGTAAAGAGAAGTTTAGTGACTCTGATAAAGAGAACACTCTTTTTTTAAAAAAGATATATAAGCTAGTGTTTGTGAATTAGTCGTATTTCCAGCTAGAAAGTAAGCACATGGTGTCAGGACACAGGGTTTTCTTTTACAGATTCTAATTGTCTTTCAGGCACAAAGTTGGTCTTGGTCAGACACACTGTTAACTTGTAAGCCGATAGGTTTTAATATTGTGTCTGTGAGAATCTAGTGAAGCTGTGGGTTCTCATTGCAGAAAAAAAAAAACAACAACAATAGACTTAAAATTTCAGAGGGTCCTGTACTCTTTGAAGCCTATATATGGACCCTAGGGTAAGAATTACTGGGAGTTCAAGGTCCTTACACTTAACCTATGTTCACATCATGCCAGTGGAAAGTGGAGGATCTCTGATATGGGTCACATCCCAAAATGAGGCTTCAAGGACCAATATGGGGTCTCTGTGATGAGGAGAGAGGTATAATCTTGCAGAAATAGAGAAAATCCATTTCATCTTCCTTCACCCATCCAGCGGTAAGGTGAGAGAACAACTGAAGACCAGAATGATGCCCAGAGGAATCTGTTGCACAGATGGTTGGTCAGACTTGTTTCTGATCTATGTTTAGAGCCAGAGGGAAAGAAGTGGCCTTTGAGATTTATACATTATTCCAACTGGCCCATAAATAAGGTAATGTAGGAGAATGTGGAGACAAATCTCAAGTCTTTCATTCACTGATCAAATATTCGCCAAGTGGCTGCAATGAGCCAACTCTTGACCCAGGACCCAGGGTCACAGAAAGCTCCGCTGCCCAGCCTTGTAACTGCCCGGGCAGTGGTGGAGGCCCCAAGGATGCCTGACCGTGGACAGCTCTGGCATGAGCTCCGTAAATGCTCAGTAAGTACTGTTTGGTTGATTAGTTTATTACTTTCCCTGATGAGTTAGTTTTGCTGCAGAATCAGAACAGCTGGGGTTAATAAAAGAAAAGTTTAGTTTTGAGAGGGGCACAAAGCTACATATACTAATTATAATAAAATATTAAAAATCTACTTAGGGTAATACAGTTATGAACATGAAGTGCATGCTAATGTGAGATTCGTTTTGATGTGAAGCATTTTCAAAATCAGCTATCTATCCTCAGAGTGGCCAGAATAGCAGTCCAGAGACGGACAAGGAGCATTTCAAATTCAGCAGTATGCTTTCTTATTGGCCCAGGGGTGGCAATAACACCAGCAGCAGCTGGTGAGAATCTGGGTCTGTTCTGACTAGATCATGCTGCCTGAGAGTCTAATTTTGCCTCAGAAATGGTCTAATTTTGCTCACAGTGGAAAAAGTGGTATATTCCTTTAGCGTCAACAGACCAGATTGCATCTCCAGTTTGTTTGATGGGAGAACTTGGTTCGGTTCCCAGACATGGCTCTCCTTCATGGATCACTGAATTACATTAAGTGTTTTGAACAAAGTCAATTTCAAAACATACTGCTTTCCTCCCAAACCTTGGAATTTCTCTTCATACCAAAGTTCCAACAGCTTATGTTTGTAGAAAGAGAACGTCCCACAAATATAAGTAGTTGGCAGCTTCTTTGTCTCTAAATAGATAAACCTTAAGAACCCTTCAGGATTTAATGTTTTAGGTTTTTTTATGGTGAGTCTTAGATGCTCTCAGGTTGTGAAATTTATGCAGAGGTATGTGTGTGATAGATCCACAAGCTAGTAGATTAAAAAATATTGTGTCCTTTCTATCAAAAAATATCCTACATTTGGATATTTAATGCTTTGGCTTTCAGTGAGGAAACACATTTTCTTGATTATGTCCCTATTTCTTCAGGAAGTAGCAATACGTAAAAGGGCCTATTTCTGTTATTTTTTTCCTTAAGAATATTTCCAACTATGAGCCCATTGCCTATTTCTGATTCACTTAGTTTCAAACTCTCTGGTCCTGAGGGACAAGCCATGAAGGAGACCAGGTTGGAGAATGACCAGAGAAGAACTTGCAGCCTCCTGGGGCCTGGGTCCTTCTGTGAATGAGGAACCCTTTCCTCCCAGCACGTGCTTCTCTGTGCAGCTGCCTGTGGCTGTGACAGGTCCAGGAACCTTGCTTCAGGCAGACTGCGTCCCACTAAGAACCCGACTTTCTTAAACATGAACCTGGAATGTTTAGCAGATGATGTACCTTCCCCTCCAGTACATCCCCCAGGAGCGCAGGACTGAAGGAGAAGGATGGGGAGAACTGATGAGCAGCTCTGTTTACGCTCTATTGATGGACTGGTCTGCCACACCCGCTTGGAGGCGATCTGAGCTCCTGCCCACACAGAGGGGTCTTGGCAGCGGCTCTAGCACTAAGTCTGAGCTGAGCTCAGCTTCAGTCTGGCTGGAATGTGCAGCTGTGCTACCTGGGTTCTCAGGGAGAACCAGCTGGGGTCTCCCCTCACTGGTGATTGATCTTGTGGGAAGGGGCGGGGAGGACAGTAGGGAAGTGATGATCATGCTGAAAGGAAGCCCCATGGGAGATTTTTAGGAAGAGCCTGTTCCTCTTTCCCTTTGCTACATTTTTTCTTTCATCCCATCTGGTCCCCAAGTTTCTGGTCCTTTTGCTTTCTCTTTAATTTTTAACAGTCCAAGAAAATGTGGCACTTAGCTGTATTGTGTGATAAATAAAGATTTTTTTAAATGAATTGCCTGCTTCATTTGGTGTTACCCAAAGCAAGTGTTTCCTTTCTGGGTAATACCTGAAGGTAGGATTTTACTCAATCCTGTTTCTGAAATTTGCTGAATAATACTAGCTCATCTTTGGAATTTCTGGTTGGACAGGGCACAGGCATCAGGGGAGAAGCCTGTAAACCAGCCTTAATGATGGTAGAAAGGCTTTGGCGTGTGATAGAAAGCCCGCCTTGTGCACATTTTGCTGTGCTGGCTGTTCCCTGATGACTTCTTCGGATTGAATAAAGCCAGCTACAGAAGTGGGTGAAGCTATCCCTCACACTGACATTTAATTTACCTAGGAGTACAATAATCTGAGAAAGAATCAAATACTTGAAAATTTTGCTTCAGTGAGCAAAAGCTAAGTGTTTGTAACATATCGAAAAGTGATACTCTTCTTCGGAATTTAAAAAGGGTGACAGGTTCACTGGCTAAGAGCAAAAGGAAAGAACAAAACTCTTCTTTGGCACATTCGCAATTACAAAATTGGAGAAAATCTGGTGTTTTGCACATTGTGATGCTATTTTATCAGCTTCAGTTTGATAGAACAAGGTCATTGAGGTCTAGAAAAAGGACGTGGTGGCAAAGCCTAAAAAAGGAAAGGGTATTTTTAAGTGTATTACAGAGAAGGAAGCAGCTGGACTTAATAACTAACGATATGTGGGAGGTGAAAGTATGTTGAATCTTGTACCGAAGTTTGATGATCAGAGAAAGGGCGGGTAACGCTGCTGTCCAAATCAAAATAACCCTCTATAATTAGCTCCACCTGTGCTAAAAATCATGCTCACGGACTGTTCCCAATTTATTGAAATTTATGACCATGCGATATGTTATGTGAGTAACAGTTACTACAGAACCAAGATCAACATGTTCTCTATGAACAAAACTGAATTTATATTTTATTCATGTTTGTGCTCTCAGGATCTAACAAGATGTCTGACAACTAATTGATGTTCAAAATGCTGAATATACAGGTGAAATTTGCAAATCTGTGGCCTGCTTTAGCTCTCTGATTTTCCTTTAAAATACATTTGGCTTTGTTCAATTGTTTGTTTGCTGTAATGAATTGAGTGAGTACTTTGGTTTATTGAAGCCTAGCACCTTATGTCATATTTTTTGCAATGCATTAATAATCACACATTTAGAAACTAATACCTGCTTCAAGCTTACAAGGTAGTCATCATGATGAAAAATGGGAAGTTTGAGTGAAATGACCAAATATCCAGCATGGTAGGACCATGGCCAGTGCTGCCTCTCCTTTGTGTATGCGTTTCATGACCTTTGTGTTTGTGTTTTAAGACCACATGATTATTTAGGTTCATGTTCCCAGATGATATGAGCAGGCATTCCAGCCACTACTCCATCACACAGTGCTTCCCCTCCTATTGAAAGGCTTTCCATATATCTTGGATCTCCCGAGGCGGTTTGTGGTGGCATACCCCGCTGTCCCGTGATGTCATGTAGTCTCTCCCCCAACTCTTGTGAAGATAAGTAACTGGAGTTCTGCAACAGACTGGCGTATTTCTAATATAGCCAAAATCTATGTGAAATACAAATAGACTTAAAACTGTACTCCAAATCAGGAATGTTGGCTCGTTATGTGTGAGATGTGCAATTCAGTAGCAGTGCCGTCTTGTCTCTTACCTAACTCTATTTTGGCTAAAAAAGTAATCCACCTAAGGCATGAGGTATCTGATGCAAAAAGACTTGAAACTGGGCTGGACAAAGAGTTTCAAAGGATCCTTGGCCCTAATTTACTACAGCGATGTAAGAAAGATTGAGAGCAAGGACTTTGGAGTCAGACAAACCAGTGTTGTCCTTAACCTTGTCACTGCATAGCTTTGTGATGTTGGATAAATTACTTAACCTCTTTACATTTCAGTTTTCTTGCACGTAAATTGAGACTAATATTATCTTAATAGCATTGTTTTCAGGGTTAGATGAAGTGATGCTTAAAAGGCACTTAACAGAGCATCTGGAAAACAGTCACTGATTACAGAGTATACATCATTATCACCTCTATCATTGTTTCACCGTGACCTGGACCTCTGAGAATTCCCAGCAGTACTGTGGTAGCTTGAGTCTGAGTGTGTAGGCTGAAAGACTTCTCTGGAGATGGAAAAACATAAGGGCTGCCTCAGATGGTAAGGTCATCTTGAGTCTCCTACAGTTACCACCACACACACCAGAGGAAGACACTTCCTGGGCCAAACCTTCTAAAGGGGTAGGAGCACTAACGGCCACTCTGCACTGGTTATTTTCCTGGAACTTTGGTGTCTGTGATTTATAGAATGATACACAAAACACCAGGAACAAAAAAGAGCCCCATTTGGGCATCATCCATAAATTGAACCAAAGAAGTAACCATGAGATAAGTTTGTAAAATGGCCAACCCATTTCAAGAACTAAAATAAAATTTATAAGCACAGCTTAAACCCATCAACTGCTTGCAGTGTACAGATCAATTTTTAGTGACAGAAATCTGTGGACAATGGTAATAATTTCTTGAAGACCAGAGAGAGGATAAAAAAAAAAAACCTTCAAGGAGGCCTTATAATATGAAAACCTTAAAAATGAGAATGATCTGAAAGTGTTTTTACTCAGTGTCTTTTATGCAAACTACACTAATTAATCTCATACAAACATGGATATTTTTGTAAAGCATAAGCCCAAGTGCCATTTTATGACCATAGTAATTTACAAGTCCTCAAATTACATTAAAATCACCACACACAGTGTTTACAGTTTAATTACATGGTTATTTACCATTCCCAATCAAGTGTTATTCATTCAGTACCTCTTTGCCTGATCTTACCTAAAAAAGAAAACACTTTTTTTTTTTGCTGGATGTGAGTGGTAAGCATTCAAGCATGCTAGTGCTTCAAAGCAACAAAAATGTAATTTTGGAGTCAACAAACTCCACTGACAGAGATTTCAAAGAACTTCCAGGGGAAGAGAGAATAGAAAGAGATCAACATTTTACTAAAATAGGATTTCTTTGGTTGTTTCAGTTCTACTTTAAAAAAAAAAAAAAAACCCCAAAACAAAACTATCACTATTCACTGCTCATTCTTTATGTAAAGCCAACTGGGTCTATTATCTGTTTTTTTACATTACAAAGTGATATAGTTCTTTAGTCAAGAAGTGTTTATAGAGTGCCAGATGTGTTCTAGATGCTGTGGTAAGAATAAGGGTAAAAAATAAAGCATGGGCCCTTGATAGACTCAGACTGGATATCTACTAAGTGTGTTATATGTATTTCGACATGTAGGCGATATTGACTTTTAGTTTTTGTCAGTTAACGATACTACCTGAAATTAGAAAAACTCAGTACCACCATGGAATAGCTGTTTTTTGGGGCAATTATGTAAACTTCCTGAGCCTTAGTCTTTTCATCTGTAAAATACTGAGGTGGGGAACATAATGATAATAATGCTAGTTTCTCCCTCCCAAATAGTGTGATTATAAAGAGGAAGTAAGGATGAAAACACCTGATTACTGCTTCATGATCTGCCTCTGCAGCTAATTCCCCAAACCCAGTTGAACTGAATCCTTATTTGCTTCCCTATGTTGCATAGCAACTCATGATGCCTAACACCCCTATTATGGTATTAGACATTTATATCAGGAAACAGTTATTTGATGAATTAACTATGATGACCCTTAACTCCTGAGACATCATTTTGAGTTCTGTTCTTTGGGAACTCAAATTTTAACCAAAGTGGTCCTCCTTGTGCAGTCTTCGGGCCACCTGCCTCAGAATTACTGGAAGAGTTTCTGAAACCACCCTATTCCTTGAGCCCACTCCAGAGTTAATGAATCAGAATCTTTAGCAGTGGAACCCAATCAGACACCTACTTTTTAGTAAGTTTCTCTGATAATTTTAAGCACACTAAAATCCAAGAATCACTGTGTTGTATTTAATGGGATTGTTTGCACATATTTCAGTTCTCTTCTTCCAGGCACGTGGTAGAAGTCCACTTCTCTGCCCACCTGGAATTAGGTGTGCATATCGCACCTGTTGGGGGCAATGAAATATGAATCAAAGTGACACACAAGTCGTGTGACACTGAATTGAAATAACACATTTTGGATGACTTTATGGTTCTCATAATTTTAAAATTTTACTTCCCTTCTCCCATGATTAGAAAATCCTGATTTCCTGAACATGATTTAATGGTGGTGGCAAAAAGCATTAATGTATATCAGATGGTAAATTAATCCACACTAGTCATTATGACATCACTTTTGATGAGGAAACCATTTAAATGTTTAACAAAGTCTTTATTTTCTTTTTGTCTGAAATATGGAAGACACAAAAACATTAACATTGGGAGATTTTATATGATGTTTCTAATTGATCACACTAATTCATCTAAGTTAAGCTGAGTCTATACTTAGCAAATAGAAAGTGGAAATTTTGTTTTAACATTTTCTATTGATTTATAATCATTTTACAATGTTGTGTCAAATTCCAGTGTTCAGCACAATTTTTCAGTTATTCATGGACATATACACACTCATTGTCACATTTTTTTCTCTGTGAGTTATCATAACATTTTGTGTATATTTCCCTGTGCTATACAGTGTAGTCTATTTTACAATTTTGAAATCCCAGTCTATCCCTTCCCACCCTCCACCCCCCTGGTAACCACAAGTCTGTATTCTCTGTGAGTCTATTTCTGTCCTTTATTTACTCTTTGTTTTTGTTTGTTTGTTTGTTTTTGTTTTTGTTTTTTAGATTCCACATATGAGTGATCTCATATGGTATTTTTCTTTCTCTTTCTGGCTTACTTCACTTAGAATGACATTCTCCAGGAGCATCCATGTTGCTGCAAATGGCATTATGTTGTCGGTTTTTATGGCTGAGTAATATTCCATTGTATAAATATACCACATCTTCTTTATCCAGTCACCTGTTGATGGACATTTAGGCTGTTTCCATGTTTTGGCTATTGTAAATAGTGCTGCTATAAACATTGGGGTGCAGGTGTCATCCTGAAGTAGATTTCCTTCTGGATACAAGCCCAGGAGTGGGATTCCTGGGTCATATGGTAAGTCTATTCCTAGTCTTTTGAGGAATCTCCACACTTAGCAAATAGAAAGTGGAAATATTTGAGAGGAAAATAATTCATTTAATATACTGAGCACCTATCATATATTACTCACTCTGCTGAATACATTTATATTTCATCACATTTAACAATAGTCCAACTGACATTGTTTTTTACATCCTGAATGTGAACAGTTAAACTGTTTAAATAATTTTCCAAAATTTACCAAATTAGAAATTGAGATTCAAATTGACATCTATCTGCCTGTTTGTCCAGCCCATAACCTTTCTACTGCATCACGTCACCTTTGGAAAAGTCAGTCTTTCAATATGTTGATGATTGATCTCGTTTCCCAATTAATTGTTCGGTCTTCATAGATGTTAATAAAATTTAGTTTTTTTGAATATTGAATCACAAAATTTAGAGACCATGCATAGCATGCGTGTAATGTGTACCGTACATCTGCATGTGTTTTCATGGTACATGTAAAATGGTACTTAAACTCTTCACCAGTTTTGCAATCCATTGCCTCCTTCTGTCTGCAATAGATGCAAGTGAAATGTTGCAAGCTAAACTAGGGTGAGCACCTTTGCAAATTGTCGGCCCTAAGATATAGATATTTAAATGACTTTCAATCTGGGGAACACATTGAACATATGATACATTATTACCATCCAAAAGTTATCTAAATAGGATGTGAAATACAAAATTATTTTAGATATTAAGTCTTCAGAGGAGCTTTGGAAGGATACACATAGAGGAATATAAGCCCATTTTGTCAAGTGAATTTTGATTATTGAGGCAAGAATGTACTTACAAATTCTACTCTATCTCTGTTATGTTATGTTTGATTCTAAATTAGATAAACAAAGCATAAAGTCAGGATAGAGTTTAGTGTCTGGCAGAAAAATGGGGGAAAATTAAAATAGGCACAGTTCTCACAGTTTCTGAGGAATATCTATAACTGAGGATTTTCTTTTGGTCTGGCCGCGGAATAGTACACATTTATTGGGGTGTTATTTAGTTGAAAGTCCTCTAAATGATGTATACACTATAAAGCATGTATGCATCAGACACGGCAGCTTAAGTACAAAACAGTGATAAGTATTAATATTAACCAACTCAAGATCAATAATAAAAGATTCTTAATGGTGTAATCTGAATACTTTTTTTCTAAGTACTGTGTGTTTTATCAAATTGAATTTGTGGATAAGCTATTGTACAGCCTGATTTGAACACCTTGTCATTAAGAGAAGTTAGTATTTTATTCTAGTAAAGAAAAATTAGAGTTTTCAGAGCTGAAACACCGTAGAGGTGGTCTTTTCCAACTCTGATTTCACAAATGTGAGGAAACATACTCAGAAAATTAAATGGTTTGTCTAATGTCACTTAGCTAATAAACGGAAGAGACAGGGCTTGAATGACCTTTCTTGAAGAGCGCCCATTCAAGGCCACATTGACCATTAAAAGAGTAAGTAAAAGTAACAAAACAGCCTTTGTCAAAAAAATAAGTTAAAAACTCACAATTACTTACAAAAAGATCTTTCTCAAAGTTGCTTAAATCCATATTGGATGCTGTATAAATAGATAAATCCCCAGAGAACTCACTGGATGTTAAGTGGTCATATTTACACCTGCTATATTGATTACTCCCCTGTGTATATTGAGTATGACACTCGGGCTGTTGCACCACTGTACCTGAGAAAATACTAATGTAAGTTATGCCTTTGCCAAAATTATACAGTGAGTAAGTGAAAGACTTAGAATTCGTCCTGATTCTAGAACACACGTCCTTTCTACCTGGTTACACTCTCTCACCAAGATGGCTTAGAAGGACAAGAACCTTATAACACAAATCTGGTTAATAAAGAGATAGTATAATAAATACACTTCAAGCACACCCACAGAAAGCTAAAGAAAAATATAAAGTGAGAAAAAAGTTGGAGTAAATATTGAGGATGGGAAGAGGTTGCGGGTAGAGCAGAGGGAAAGAAAATACAATACAATAGGCTTTGTCTTTATGGTCAGGCCTTTCATGAGCATTTAAGTATAACTCATTTCAAGAATCTCAACACTGTACAAAATGTTGAATATTACAGTCAACTTAGGAGTTATCATAATAAAACCCCAAGGAAGAATTACAATTAACTTGATTCAATTAGATTTCTCAAGGATCCCTGGCTTTTGCTCGGGCTAACAGGAATCTTAATGAGACAATTAATATTTGCTAATACCTGCTTGATTAATTTAAAGGGTGTATATAATTATATAGAAGTGTGTATCTAGAAGTATGTGTTTTGTGTGTGCTCCATCTATCCATGGCATTCGAAATTGAGCCTCAAAATACTTTGAAAGCAAAAGAGAAAATATCAGAATTCTCACTTCATAGATAAAAAACTGAATTTTGAAAAGTGTTCTTGGGAACAGAGACAAGGTAAATATCAGAAAATCAGGCTTAGGCATGAGCTAGACTATCAAAACTTTTATATAGTTAAATGAGGAGAAAGTTTGATGAATATTTGTTAACGTGCTAACCATGTGTCAGTCATTTTCAGTAAATTATCCCCTTACTCCTCACAGTCTTGGAGGGAACTGTTATTACCCCCGTTTTACAGATTAGGCCTCTAAAGCTCAACAAGAGTAAGTAATGACCAAAGAAAATGGTCCAGGTTGCCACGTACGGTTGTCTGGTTTATGTACTGCATGGCAGCGTCTGGTAGCCGGGAGGAGCAAATTGGGACTGGTGTACATTTTGTTCTGCTTGCCCAGTGACGCCTTCAAATGAAAGGTTTTGTCATCCCAGAGAAAGGGTGTGCCTTTCTCTAATTTTCCCAAAGACCACAAGCCTCACTGAGTTACGGAATTAGAATTTGAGTCTGTGTATGTCTGGGCAAAGACCAGTCTCTTTCCACTATGTCTTGAAGCTTCTCCCACTAGAAGGATGAAATCAGAATGAGTTACAAGTAGTTGGTGCCCATCTCAGAATAAAAGGGCTGGGTAGTCTGAGTCTGAAGAGTTAGGACAATGAAAGAAAGGGAATAATCTAAGTCTCCTCATGACTTTTCTCTTTCAGACAAAACGCTGACTGACCTGGAGATTCGGGTAGGGGTAGAGTGGGAAGAAAAAAAAAACATAGTTTTTGATTAGGTGGTGTCATTTGTATGATTTTCTAAAATATCAGTCACTATATAGTAACTCACTCTTTGTGGTAACACAGAAATCTGTGACAAGAGAATCGGCACATGCCTGGCACACAGTAGGCACTCAGTTCACATAATTACCAAATTGTACTAAATGAGTTACGAGGTTATCATCGCAGGAAAAGTGTTTGAGGATGGTGATGTAAAGAGACTTACATTACCATTGATGTTAGAGATTTCCGTGACTAAAATTTAATGCAGTGTGAGAACTATTACAATCACAAAAGGAAACAAAGCCTAAGGGAAGGGCTTGGTGGACCTACTTTTCTCAGCCCTGGCCCCATGGGTTTTTCTGTTTCCTCCAGTGGTCAGCAAATTCCTTAGAGGGGCATAAGGCCCATGGGCAATCTACTCTGTCTTCAGTGCTTTGTGCATAATAAGTGGTCTTTGCTCATAGTAGGTGCTTAGTGAATGCTGTTGAAGAAATAATCATTTCTTTTTCCTCCCTCTCCTGATACTCATGGTCATAAAGTTCCCCTGTAAACATTCAGGTTTTTTTTTGCTCTACATTAGAAAAAGAAGTGGAAAAGAACTACCACGAAAGCCTACCTGGGCACAAAATATTAAAGAGCAATAGAAAGCAAACCCAGAAATGTCAAGAACTCAGAGAAGAGAAGGATTATTACCAGGAGCTGAGGCTGCCAGAAGTCAGATTAAACCTTAAAAGTAGAGATGATGGGGACATACAGTGCAAGAAGGAAGAACATCATGAGTCTGTGGAGGGGGCCCAGGGGGCCGTCAGAAGAATGAGTGTTCAAGGAAGGACAGTTAGAAGCTCTTGACCTGGAGTAGAAAATCCTCATTACAGGTGCTGAAGATGAAACTTAGAACCTGAAAGCCATGGGAGCCTGAAACTTGACCTCAGCTACAGTGATTGGAGTGGAGTAGGGTCTGGGTTGGGCCGCAGGAAGAGTTGAAGGCAGATAGTGTTTTGGTTTTTTTTTTTTTTTTTTAACGTTTAAAACAAGATTTTAGAAAGATGACAACATGGCTTACTTAATTTTGTTTATTCCACTTAGATTAAATACCTATATTTTTGGTGATGGATTTTTAGGAGATGGTGCCTTACCTCAAAGCCAAGATGATAATCTAGGATAGGAGATGAGGTTTTTGTTGCCCTTAAAATCACACCTTGGAAGGGGAAGTATACAGCAAGTATGTAAAACCTGTTGTAAATTTTCTTGAGTAGAATTAACGTGCTGGTCCACTGTGTCAGAGGTATGGTGTGTACAGACGTGGTGGGGCATTTCCCCCATGGGTAATGGCAACAGCTAAAAAGCCACATAAGTGGTTTCTGTTCAACACTTTCACTCCAAGCATCCTAGTCTTTGCCTTTCCGCTCTCCAGTCCACCCAAAGCTATAATGGTTTTCACTTTTATAAGTTGATTTAAAGATAAGATGAATATGAATCAGTCTGGTCCCTGATCAGCAGTGTGTGTCAAATAATGCTGCTCTGTTGGCCCACTAGAAAACTATGTTGATTTAAAACCAGGTGTAATAAAATGAGTCCTAGCTTGGAAGGGTGGTACCCTGAGTTCTACTCCTGCCTCTGTTACTAATCCATCATGTGGTCTCTTTGTAGCGCTGGCGATCGGGATTAGAGCTGTCTGAGTTTAATTGACCTAATATTAGACCTTCCAGTTTTGTCACTTAGGGGAAGATAATTCAGGTTTCTTCTCAGACCTGGTCTGTGGTGTATGGCATTTTCATTATAATATCAGTAACATGTGAAATGCCAGTACTAAGTTAGAAGAACTGTAGATACAAAGCATTGCCATTAGGCATCAGATCTTTGTAAGTTTTCTCTAGAAAATCCCAGAAAGTGTGTTGCAACACACACGTTCCACGAAGCTAGTGATGACTGACCTAAGTTAAGATGCCTCTTCATTTTGTATTTTGTTGGATGCCCTTCCTTTCAGAAAAGGACGAAAGTATAAGCTTTAAGTTTTCTTAGGCAAAATAAGACCACAGACTCCTGCACTGTGAATTTATCTCTCAGTAGACGTACAGAAAGAATTGACCTTTGGAATTGTTTAATTCAGCTTAAGGAACTGAAAGTCTTTTAGAGAAAGACCTGTTTGTTGCATGGGCAGAGTGTTTTGTGGGTGGAGAAGACTAGGTTCTTTTAGGATCATAGCCAGAAGGAGTATCTGTGTAAGCCTGGGGCTTAACAACAGAAAACTGAACTCTTGTCTAGCTTCTGCCATTGTCTCTGATGCCCTGGACCAGTCTTCTTTGTCTTAGTTGCTTCATCTGAAACTTAAATAAGAGGAGTTCAAAACGCTGTGCTGGATCGTCTAGTTTCAACACTTTCTGCTTTGGAATCAATTCCATTTTTGCTGGGCAACAAAATAGATCTCGATAAAGCAGCTTTAACACAATTATGGTTGCTCTTAAAATGGGGTCCACTGTCAACTTGCATTCAACCTGTTGGCTCTGGATCCTCCCAAATGTCTCAACATGAACACCACTGTTGTTATGGCCATATAGGATAAAGTAGGCCTCTTAGTACAAGTGTCAGTAAATTTCCTTGAATGCCACGGCCTAGATGCTCTGAACAGGTCAGAATGGTCATTGTTGTTATAAATTGTTATCCTGTTTGGCCTCTGCTACCCAAGCCACCTTCAAGGGCTTTCAGATGGACTGTGGCCCACGTGGGCCTTGCTTTTCTTAGTGCAGGTCTTACATGAGACCCCTCGAGTACTTTCCGGCTGCTCACCTGTGCTATTCTTTCCTCAGCCACTTAACACATCAGAGGAATCACTGTGACAGGTGATTGTCCAGATCACACTGTTTCTTTCTTAAGGCTTGATTGTCTTTTTTGCAGCACATTCCGGTGTGTCTGGCTCTACTGGCAACAGGGTGAATAGCGGGTTGGGGTTATATTCTTCTTGGAGGAAAGACAGATGACTGTGTGCTTTGTCTGGGTGGTTTGGTTATTATTGTTCTCTTTCAACCTATTATTTTATCAACTGCTTTACTGCAATTAGCTTGTCTACAGGTTTTACTTTCCAACAGAACTAATTTAATGTCCTTCCCGTCTTTTGTGAGTGCGTTGCCAGAGAAATATTTAACCTTATTAATGATGACTTAGATTCCACGATTGTTTAAGATAAAAGGAAAATGGCGATAGTCTTCTCTGGAAACATAACCCCAGACCAGGGGGCTTTTAAGGTTGGTTTTTCTATTCTTCTCAGCTTTTATGGAGCACATGTGAAACTTAACCAGACAAGGATGATTTCCAAAGTGTGCCGGCACAGAGAGTCCAGTGTGAAGCAGAGCCTGCAAATGACTGAACAGATGTAGCAGGTGTAAACACGTTTCCTTATCTTGGATCCTGGATTTTACATCCTCCTCGAAGACTCTCTGTGCTGCAGAAAAGGGTTATCGGTACAGATGGTAAACTGCTAAAATGCCCAGAAGGTTCAAGCTCATGTGCGCTTGTAGAGAAGGGGAGGCGTGTGCGTTGTCTGACTCACAGGTGTTTGGCAGCCTCCAAATTACCTTCAGGTTTCGCAGTTTTACTTTGCTGGAACAGATGTCTTGGGTTACGTGTTGGAAGTGTCCACTTCTTCTGGTGTCCAAGTGTTTAAAATCGGAAAGAGTGTCCCGGGAGCAAGAGGGTGGAGCTGAGCTCTGGGCACACGGGCCCCCGCCGTCCTTGCGGACGGAGGCTCTGAGCCTCTCCTGTCTCTGGGCTGCTGCCACTGATTATTTCCTCTGGTTACTGGCTCCTTACTTTGCTGCTTTGCCGAGTTCTTGGACAATGTTTTTGGCACAAACACTTCATTATTCCTGAACCTTAAAGTCCCTTGTTCCTGTTTCTGTCTCTCTCAGCCTGTGGCAGCAACAGGTGCAGACAGGCGATGACCGCATGCTTCAGGTGTTCTGCTAGAGCGGTTTCTGGGAAGTGAGCCCCAGAGCAATCCTTCTGCTAAAGCCACAGACTAGCCCAGAAATTTGTCAGCTTCCTTTCCCAGAGCCGGAAACCTTGATCCTCTATGAAAAAAGCAGAGTAAAACCAAATTAGACTAATGTTAATGCCTGTGACATTGTTTAACCTGTTATGTTTGCCCTCCTGCAACTTATCTCTTCCCACTCTGAATAAAAAGTAACATTTCCTCAGAAGAGCATTTCCTAACTTGTGTTCCATAGGAATTTTAATAGGTAATATTTGGGGAAATTCCATGCTGACAAGAAGTTTGAGAAGTCTTGGGTTATATAAAAGTAAACATTTTTTTTAACTTTGGAATTTATTTGGGACATTTAAATATGCTAATTTGTAAGTCAAGATCTGTATGACTACATGATGCAGGATTCCCATTGTTTGTTTAACCAACAGATATTTGTGTGTGTGTATGTGTGGAATACGCCACAAGACAACTGCTCCTTGGAATACACTTTTGGAAATGTTTGCTTAGAGAAAACAATAAAGCCCAGGAGACTCTCATCCAGCAGAAGCCTGCCCTAGGGAAGCTCCACACACAGTTAATGATGTGGTGGTGTGTTTTGTTTTCGTATTTAAATCATAGTCAAAGGGAACTGCCTTTAGAGGTTTTGCAGATTGCAACGGATATTGTGGCTATCTCCCCAACATTTCCTTCTCCCCCACACTGCTGTCATCATGCCCACTGAGGAGCACTGTCCCCACTCTTAGCACCTTTTATAGACTGAGTTATGCCCCCCAAACCCATACATTGAAGCCCTAACCCCTAGTATGACTGTATTTGGAGCTGGGGCCTTTAAAGAGGGTAAATGAGATCATATGGGTGGACCCTGATACAGCTGGCTGGTGCCCTTAAAGAAGAGGAAGTCTGGACACTCGCAGAGGCACCAGAAGTACACACATGCACTAAGGAAAAGCCAAATGAGGGCACAGCAAGGAGGCAGCCATCTGCGAGCTGGGGAGAAAGGCCTCAGAAGCCAAACCTGCTGACACCCTGATCTGGGCTTTCAGCCTCTAGAACTGGGAGAAAATGCATTTAGTTGTTTAAGCCGTTCTGCCTCTGGCATTTTGTTACGGCCGCCCTAGGAAGGCCGTGCAGTATCCCGGGCCCCACACGGGAGTCTCAGGGCAGCGCTTCCACTACCGCACACGACAGCTGTCACATAACCCTGACCTAAGCCCGTCAGTCTCAGATCTCCGCGGACAGAGGTCAGTTCAGGGGTGCTGCCATGAGCATAATGCTCAGAACCTCGTCTCAGGGTGTGAAGAAGGCCCCCTTTTGTCCCTGATGATGTGACTGCTGAGGAAACATGGGGCACCAGCTGCTGTGGGCAGCCGTCTTGTGAAGGCAGGCAGAGGACGAGGGACAGAAAAGGCAGACGAGAAGACACAAAAGAAATGCATTTGGGGCTCTGGTCAGTTCATGGCTTAAGGCTGAGCTTTGCAACTGTGTGAGCCAGTAACTCTCCTAGATTGCTTAAGCCACGTTGTATTGTTTGCTTTTATTTGCAATGAAAACCATCCCAGCAGGTTCACAGGTTACACAGGGGCCACAGGGAATCAAGCTTCAGTCCCAACCAAAAGGCTCGAGAGGAGGTTTTAGTGTCCAGATTATTGTGTGTCTGACTGGTCATCTCTGAGTTCCTGAGCAATCATTTCAATTTACATCTCACTCTTCTTCCCTGTTGCCTTCAATATCAGGGCATGTGCCCCAATTTGTGATTCTCTTAGGTCTTTTAATTGGCTCTGTTTCTTAATCCTCTGTAAGTGATTAAAGTGATAGCTTTAAGGTATGATCCTTTCCATAGGTAAAGAGACCCTTGAAAACAGACATGCCTGCAGAATCTTAAGAAATTTCTAATTCTAAAGTATAAGGCCACCAGACAATCTAATAGTGCGTGTATTTTGGGGGAAGGACTCATGTCTTTTAAGGGTCAGCCAGCTATGAATAAAATCTGGCTGTGGAAACACGTAACAGGAGGAAGTGTGTCCCACTTAGGCTATAGGAATTGAGGACTTTTTCAAGATATTTAACAAAATGAATTCTCCGGATCTTGACATTTGATGCTAAAAATATATATCTCTGCAGCTTAATTCCTGGTTTCCCCTGGGTGAAGTTGACAAAGTGGGTCCTGCCACCTTAGCCCTTCTTTCTTTCATATTCTGAACTAAGCTTCCCTGAGCTTAAAGGCAGAAATAAGGCCACTGCTGGTAGTAGAGTGAGTCGACATCTTATAGAAGAGTGGCACGCTGGCTGGACAACGCCTTACACGCTGGCAGACTCTGAAGATTCCAGTGATGACTCAGTGACTTGCTGTATTTTTGGATTTGACTACTTACTCACTTCCTGAACCTAGATTTAGTCAACCAAAAATTAATGATCCTGACTCAGGCTTTTGCCCCCAGGTATAATTCAAAGGGCAGCAATAAAAATTTCAGTCCACAATTATTCATTGAATATTTGCTTTATGTCAAGCATTGTTCTAGACACTGGGGCGTATAAAACTCTCTACATTCATGGAGTTTAGGATCGTGTGTATGTGTGTGTACGTGGATGTGCACATATGCACACACAAATAAAAGGAATATGTAATTAAAGTATGTAATATGTAAGGGGGGGTGAAAGACTGGTAGTTTTGTACTGTGTCCAGTACGGTACACAGGAATCATGTTTCTCATAATTCCCTTCCTTGTACGGTTCCCAGTTAAAGTTAGCCACAAAGGGAATTTGCACAAGGTTGGGAAGCTGAAGGTGAAGAAGTAGCCATACTATCTGAAGACCATCATGGTTTGATGCCAGGAGGGACAGACACAGGGAGCTGGAGGATTCCGCCTTGCTCTTCTCCCCCCTTGCTCGGTGTCCAGCCCTTCCTGCTGATTGCTCTGCTGACCAGCAGCCCCGGGCTGACCAGCAGAGACCAGAGCCTGCCGCCAACTTCCCCACCAGGCCTCTGCTTCATGTCCCACGTCCCACGTGCTCCTACTTGTCCATCCGCAGCAGAGCTTCAGAAGGGCTGGGTTAGGGCTTTCTCTGATCTCCCAGCTCCTTTGCAGACCCTTACTCCCCAGCTTCTCTCCTAGTTGCGGGAGGCCTTACTTCTATAGCACACCCGTGCTCCATTCTGCTTAGTGGTCCTGCTTCCTTCACTGAAGCTCTGTGGGAAAATAAGGCAGGTTAGGGGCAGAGGGGATGCTGGTGGGAGTGAGCTGCAATTTTCAATCATATATAATCAGGGAAGTCCTCACCAAGAAGGAGAACTGGAGCATACACCTGAGGAGATAAAGAGAATAATTGTAAATTTTTTTCTAAAGCACATGAAGACTATTGAAGGCTAATCAGAATAATAAAAGATTTGGCTCAGAAACACCTCCAACTAAATATCTTATAATGCTGCATAAATATAGTAATCACCAAAATACTCTGTGATTTTCCTTAGAGCCTTCTTTTGAAGTTGTATTTTCTTAAACCTTATGGCATCTTGCTGAGGCAAAAATCAAGGCCAGAATTGTTCTTTGAGCTTTCAGGAGGAAAAGAGCTCTGTAGGTATGAAGATACCCTAAGAATAAAATACCCTTGTTAAGTCACATTGCTCCGCTGACTGCTGGAGCCCAGCCATCGCTGTTTCCAAAACGCTCCTCCAGCTCTGTCTTGGGTTTGCAAGGGCAACAAGGACAAGTAAACATGAAGAGTGTAAGGAAATCAGGGAGCCTGCGCCCGGGAAAGAGAAAGTGATACAGGAAAGTTTCTCCACTGGGATTCGCGGAGATGAGCTTCTTGGCTTCCGCGCGTTAAAGCGGGATCTGCACTCAGCTGGTGTGCTAGGGAGAGCCGGGAGCCTGCCTAAGCAAACAGTGTGGAGAGGAGACCCTCTGCTCCTGTTTTGCTGTCAGCGGCACCAAGGGAAGGGGTTGGTTTCCTGGCAACGCGCCACCTGCTCTCCCTCCGCGGAGGCCCGTCCGCCCCTAGGGGGAGCCCATCGTCTGCCAGCCTCCCAGGAACGCCGGTATTGGAACTACCGCCCCTTGGGGTGGCAGGCTGGCTCTGTCGCAGAGCACAGCGAGTGCATCTGCCAGGAAAAGATTGTTTTGAGGCCAGTATGCATTTAATAAATTGGTGTTGCGGGCCTCCTGTGCCAAGGCATAGCTGATTGCCCATGGACAATTGTGGACTTCCCTTTGACTAAAATTTAACTAGAAGGTGGATGTCTGTTAACAATTCTCTTTAGATCCTGGCACATCAAACTCTTAACTATCCGATAATCATAATAGAGCTGCAAAAATTTTATTTTACAACAAAGAATCTTTGTTTCATTCTTAGTAAGAATTTAAAACAGGTTTTAGTGGAAATGGATGTGTAATAATTTTATACATTTTAACACTGTAAGACATTTTGCATACATATTTCCCTACCTTCCACTTTCTTTTGTGGAAACAACATGCACAAACCAGAGCAGGCAGATGGGAACCAAGAGTTTCCATTTGGAGAGCTGAAAGCTGACCATGACTTTCTGTGCATATGGGAGGCAAACTGATAAAGAAAATGTGTCCCCCTTCAAGTGTTATGTCCGAGCCCTACATTTCCCTGGTTCTGTTACTACACTTTTTGACCCATTAACATCAGTTTAGAGGCAAACTCTCCCCACAGGCCTGTGGATGCAGCTTATGTCGAATCAGAAGGAAAGGCCTGAGGGATGGGATTGGAAAACACCTAACCTTCCTACACATGAACTCCTTCAGTGACTTGCCAGCTATTTACAATGGTCCCCATTGACTGAAACGTTTGGAAAGGAAGCAAGAAACCAACCAAGGTACCTGGTACCAAGCCAAGTTCATGGCAAAGTTCAGCGATGGGAAGGATCTTTTTACTTTGGTTTCCTACTACGTTTTTGGTTTAATTTTTTATACATTCATTAATTCTTCTTAAGTTCCAGAGAAGCTTCTGGTATAGGCCAAGACAATGTCAACCGTTTCACAGATATCTCTTATTATTAAGGTAAACAAACTTGGGAACAAAAGCCAAGAGTCTAGTATTTGTCTTTTTAAGCATTAAGTTTCACAAAAGCCAGCAGGAAGAACTAGCTGTGAACATCACATAAATGTTTCTTATCTGATAGCACTGCTCAGATATGTTGATTTTCCCCAATATCGAGTGCCAATTTGTCCTAGGAAAATATCCAGTATTATCATTTGGTTTCAGAAGTCTCACTGTGCATACCAATATTCTAGTTTGCATCTTAAAGCGAAAGTCTAATCTTCCCACCTATGGTAAATACACATAACCTGGACCATAATTAGATACATTTCAGATAACTATGAATAGGCATTCACTCTTTAAAAAAAAATCTTTAAGTGCTAGCTTGTTCCATTCCCTTAGTAATTACTTGCATATGGGAAATGAAACAGTCCATTTGCCTCCATCGTGTTACCATCAGGGACCCACAGGACGCCTCTTTGGCAAATAACCAAGGACTGTGTAAGCAAAGTGAGGGCAAATTTTGTAGGACAGCAGCAGAGAAGGACACGAGGATGATGTTTCCCCATCTTTGATTTAAAAAAAAAAATCTTACCTGCAGTGGAAAGCTGACATAAGTTTAAAGTTTGCCTGTCTTGCCTTATAACTGAGTAGCTCCAACTCCAAATGATGTATTAGGAAGTCTTCCTTTTCTTCTTCATCTCATTGAGAATCAGCTGTAAGGAAGCAAAACACATCACATCTTCCTGATATTTAATGAGTAAAATAACTGCTCTCGCTAGTCAGATTTTATTTTTGAGTTAGTTTATGTCAAAAGTATTCTTAGAGTAAAGGTGCCTTGTCAGTACTTACTTTTAAAAATAAAATTATTGTCATCATTTAGAAATGTGACAGCATTATAAAATAAAAATTCTGAAAGGAAAGCAAATTAGCTTTACATTCTACCTATCTTTTCTTAGCTCTTATTTTAATGCCTGCAATGTTTACAAGCCTTGAATACCAGAAGCTTTTTCCCCCCTTTCTCATAATTATTCATGAAATTTAATTACTTTGTCATCAGATGAACAATTGTGTTATCCTGGTCTTTTTGCCCCCAACAACTAGACTTCCTTTGAGTTATCTGAGTCAAAGTTTTACCTGATTTCCTTCTAAATTCTGGTTTTTTAAATGGAAGAATTATGAAAATATCTAAGTATATTAAACAAACTATTTATAAAATCAGCATAACTATTTATAGCAATACTTACAGGATATGAACATGGGGATGTACTTCGCTCCCTAACCTGACCCCTCCCTTCCCACAAAGATTTTGCAGAAATCATGTTTAATCTTCCTTTCTCTGATAAAAACTTCCTAGGCATTTTTAAGTTAATGTAAAAAACCCTTCTATGTTGTGTCTCTTTGGTCTTTTAGCCCTCCAGCAGGGAAGACGTCCTGTCTTCTGCTCACCTCTTAAAACATTAAAAGACTTGCTTGCCCTCTGTATTACCCAGACCTTCCCCTTGGTCTCCTATGCAAACAACCTTAGAAGGAATAAAGAAAACTATGGAAAACAATGAAGAATGAAGGTAGGAGAAAGCCTCCAAACAAAAAGGAAAAAAAAAACCCCAGAAATAAAGCAGCAGTAAGATGCTACTGGTGTGCATGAAAAAAACCCTATGATGGCCTTTTTCCAATCACCAGGGGGTAATTTTCCCTTTTCAAGTGAGAGACCTTCTTTGCCCTTTGAAACCAGAGTTGATGTTCACTAATTAATTTATATAAAATGGTCCCTTAGCAACCATTTCAAACACGATCTGTTACCTCTGCTCTCTGGGTTTAAAGGCACATATCCTTTTTCAAGACGACAGTGTTTGTAGAGGCAAGCAGAGTGCAGCAGTATCTAGACAGGTATCAAGTGTTGCTTGCACGACACCTGATGGTTGAAAGGATGTGTTGGAAGTTGTGACGTTGCTCTTTGATGTTGAAATAAGCTTTTTCATAGCATTTAATTTGTAGTTACTGTTATACCAGATGGGACGACATTTAAATCACCAAAGAATTACCGTCTGCCACATTGTGTATATTTACTTACTTATTTGTTTATTGTCATCTCTTACTCACCCTGCTTATGGAGTATGTAAGTGGTATAAGGAAATTATAATGTCTGTTTTTGTCCATTGCACCCTTAGAATCTAGTCCTTGGTGTTGAATAAGCATTCAGTAAACATTTGTGGACTGAAAAAATGAATACATCAATAAGGATTTTTTTTCAAATTTTGATAAGGGGACAAAAGACATAGATGAATCATATTTACCAACTTCTCAAGTTACTGTTTAAGGGGACTTTGAATGAATGACTATAAGCCTTTCCAAGGCTTTATACATTATAATGGAAATTTGGATTTTATTTTCATTGCAGTGTGTTAAAATGGATTTTCTTACAGTCGTCATGTTGTCACCTTACCCTTGTATGTCTTATGTCTCCTTGCCCTTCCCTGCAATATAGTTTTTAAAAATGTTACCTTAACTTAGGTTTGAGGTCCTGGTTGAAAGCTGGTCAGTTCCCCTCCTTGACTGGCTGATTAAGTCCACAACCCCCACCCTTTCTCTTACTGCACTGTTACGCTCTGGGCCATTATCCACCTGCCTTAATAATCTCAGAGCCAGGTGCCAGATCACTAGAGACAGCCCCTGTACCCCCAGAGCCCCCTGAAATTACTCAGACTAGCCCACCCTACACTCAGTTACCCTGCCTCCCTCATTCCTTCCCTTGGAAAGCACATTAATGGTGCTTGTCCACAGCAGTTCCACTTTCTCCCCCTGCCCGTGACCCCCCTGGGGGCTTCCTCTGAGTGGCTCTGCATGGCTTGCTGTGTCCTCTCCAAGGATGTGTGAGCATGACAAGATGGTCAAGACGCTTTCTGGTTTTCCTCACTTAATCTGTGTTTCGCCTCACCAGACTTCACCCCGAGTAATATAGTTAAGACATTACTAGGGTGGCCAGACCTCAACAGATAGTCCCCGCACTTCTTTGCCTGGAATCATTCTCCTGCTTCTGGAGCCAACTTGGTGCCATTCCGACGGGAGCTGGAAGTGCTGGGGACCCAACACCCCGGGAGCAGCCCTCAGCCAATGGCTAACAGGAGCAGGTGCAGAAGTCCCCCAGCTCCCCTCCTTTCCCCCAGATCCATGAACTCTGGGGCATGTATTTTATGCTGGCTCTCAGGTTTTCCTCAGCAAAATTAGGCTCCAGTTGCTCACACTGATGGCTAGATAATTTTTTTCTCTCTCGTTTCTTCCTGTCTCACTTTCCCATTCTCCTGTCCACCTTTTCTTTTGCCTCCCAGGTAAACTCCTTGGATCTTGCTTTAGCTTTCTGCAGCTGCCGTAACAATGACCACAACAGAAATTTATTCTCCCACAGTTCTGGAGGCCAGAAATCTGAAATCAAGGTGTCAAAAGGGCCACACTGCCTCTGAAGGCTTTAGAGGGGTCTTCGGTTCAGGGGAGCCTTGCTGACTTTTGCAGTTTCTGGTGTCTCCAGGCCTTGCTCGGCTTGTGGCTGGATAATTCCAGTCTCTGCCTCTGTCCTTACGTTGCCTTCTCCTCTTTTGCAGTTAAATAACCTACCTCCCTCTTCTAAGGACACTTGTCATTGGACTTCTGGCCCACCCTAATCCTGGATAACCTCATTTTAAGATTGTTAACTTATTTCTTAATTACATTTGTAAAGGCCCTTTTTCCAAATAACATCACATTCATTAACTTTGAGTGGACATATCTTTTGAGGGGCCACCATTCAACTCACTATAGACCCGAATCCTTGTCTTCGTCTACTTCTGGGACAACCCAAATTGAAACTTAGCTAGCTGCCATGCAAAATAGACTGAGATTGTTTCAGAGTAGCTTGGGGGTCCAAAATTTACAAATTTAGAAGCTGGGGTCCAGACCCATCCTTTTTTTTTTTTTTTTTTTTTTTTCTTTTTCTTTTTCTGATGCTCTTAGAAGGCTGCTCTCCATACATGGAAATATTTTCTGTTTCTCAGTTCAAACTTGGCTTCTATCCAACTGAAATGAGTAATGAAGCAAAATCGTATTCTTATCTATGAAATTTTACAGCCCTTGAAACATTCCTATAGTGATGGGAGAAGTGAATCTCATAAGTCCCCAAAGAACTTATTTTCTTCATTCCTCTTTTCTCTTTTTCCTCCTCCTTTTCCATATTATGGATCTACACATATAATGCATACCTATTATACATTATACATTTTTATATATGTACATAAGTGTATGTATTTATACATATGCACACAATGTATACATGTATAAGTTTTTTGACCCTCAGTCTCCTCATCTACAAAATAATTCAAACTCAAAAATTGGTTCTGAAGATTTAATTCGTTATATAAGCATTGTGCTGAACACCAGGCCTAGCATATAGAAGAAATACAAATGCAGTTAAGTTTCCTTTCCAGAAAACTTAAACATCGATACCAACAACATAGAAATTTCCACATGGAAAAAATGTGAATATGTATTACTTTCAGTGATTAGTAGAGAAAAAAAATCAAGGATCATGTTTCTTTTTCTAAGTGAGAGAGTCTAAATTTATTAGTAAATCAAGGCATCAAAAATAAGTGAGTTAATGTCTAGTCTTTCTGTGCTCTTACCATATCATTTATTTTATGCCATATGTAAGTATCCAGAACCCATCTATTTCATTTTTATTCTCAAATTTTAATTCTAGTTATTGCTCGGTTCAGATCTAAATGCAATCATCTCTCAAAGAGATTAATATGTTTCATGAAATTAGACTATTTTCATATTTGCTTTAATTATATTTTTGGAACCTAAATTGGTATACACATTTAATATTCAGGGTTATAAATGATTTTCTATTATTACATGGATCAAAGAAAGCCACAGGTTTTTTTTTTTTTTGACACCCCTCTCCCCAAGATTCAGAGGCCTGTGTTCCCTCTCTGAAACTGAGTAGTTTTCCTGACTGCCCGACAGAATGATAGCAGAAGTCACATGCCCATTGTTGTGCTTGGGCCTTAAGAAATCAGCCGTGTCCACTTCCTCCAGGAACCATGAACCACCACACTGGTCTGTCTGTCCGGCACCACCAAGTCGGAGAGGCCACTTGCAGGAGCTCCAGGTGAGCCAGGCCTTCCAGGCACCCCTGCCAGCACCCCAGGCATGTAAGTGCCGTCACCATCAGTCTCCTACCCAGGCCATCCACCAGCTGAGTACCATCAGTGGACCTTGATTAATGCCACATAGAGCAGAAGAGTTGCCCAGCTGAGCCCTGCCAGTGTTCCTGACCCTTAAAACTGTGAGATCTAGTAAAATGAGGATTAAGTCATTAAGTTTGGGGGATAATTTGTTACATAACGATAGATATCCAGAACAACAGATTTACAGACAGGGAAGTGAAAGGTGTTTCTCTCCTTAGCGTGTGTTGTTAGTGTGGATTCAGAGCATATGTTGTGAGCTCCAGTAGATTATAATGGATGACAAGGCTTCAGAATAAAACTACAACATTTTTTAGCAATAAGATAATGTTATAAGTATTTCAAGCCTGGGGATATTTCACATTCCACATTGATTTAAAATATGGTTCTGCTGAAAAGTACTCATTTTCAAGGAAATTATTACAAATATCTGATTCAGACCTCTGAAATACACTTCTGAGGCTATAGACATGATAAGTTAACATCAATTTTATTTAAGTTGTAAGATATTTCTGAAATAACTATCATTATAACTGATTCAATCTAATACTGTTTTCTGGTAATGCTGTAATTCAGATACAAGTGATTTACTAAGTTTTGTGGAAGAGTAGGCACTGTTTGCGATGCCTCTAAAATAATTCTTATACTCCAACGATAGATATTAAAGGACAGCGAGAGAATATGAGAATTACTTAGGTCCATTGTGTATTTTCATGTTTAGGTTTGTGAGGATCACTTAAAATAAATGGCAGATGAGCTCCCTGCTTGAAACTTCCTAAACTGAAGCTCTCAGCTTCTGTCTGTTGCCTTCTCTGTCTTGACGTAGCACATTTCCTCAGGGTGGAGAGGGGTGCATTTCTTTTCAGGCTTTAGCCACAAAACATAAATTTGAAACATAAAACATACATTCGAAAAGACCAAAATTTACATTTGTAGTCTTGACCTTTTTACTAAGTTTCAGAACCATGTTTTGAATTGCATCAATATATGCCTATTTATTTATATTTTTTAATTGAAGTATAGTTGATATACAGTGTTGTGTTAGTTTCTGGTGCATAGCAAAGTGGTTCAGTTATATATGTGTGTGTGTTTGTGTGTGTATATATATTATTTTTCAGATTCTTTCCTGTTATGGTTTATTACAGGATACTGAATATAGTTCCCTGTGCTACATGGTAGAACCTTTTTGTTTATCTATTTTATATGTAGTAGTTTGTATCTGCTAATCCCGAACCCCTAATTTATCTCTTCCCCATCCCCTTTCCCCTTTGGTAACTAAAAGTTTGTTTTCTATATCTGTGAGTCTGTTTTTGTTTCATAAATAAGTTCATTTGTGTCATATTTTAGATTCCACATGTAACTGATAGCATGTTATATTTGTTTTCCTCTTTCCAACTGTTAATAGTATGATAATCTCTAGGTCCATCCATGTTGCTGCAAATGGCATTATTTCATTTTTTATGGCTGAGAAGTATTCCATAGTGTGTGTGTATATATATGTGTGTGTGTGTGTGTGTGATACCACATCTTCTTTATCCATTCATTTGTTGATGGACAATTAGGTTGCTTTTATGTCTTGACTATTGTAAATAGTGCTGCTGTGAACACTGGGGTGCATGTATCTTTTTGAAATAGAGTTTTCTCCAGACATATGCCTAAGAGTGGACTATATGGCAACTCTAGTTTTAGTTTTTTAAGGAACCTCCATACTGTCCTCCATAGTGGCTGCACCAATTTGCATTCCCACCAGCAGGGTAGGAGGGTTCCCTTTTCTCCACATCCTCTCCACCATTTATTATTTATAGACTTTTTAGTAATGGCTATTCTGACCTGGTACCTCATTGTAGTTCTGATTTGCAATTCCCTGATAATTAGCAATGTTGAGCATCTTTTCATATGCCTATTGGCCATGTATGTCTTCTTTGGAGAAATGTCTATTTAGGTCTTCTGCCATTTTTTTTTTTTTTTTTTTTGGTTGGGTTGTTTGGCTTTTTGTTACTGAGTTGTATAAATTGTATATTTTGGAAATTAAGCTCTTGTCGGTCACATCATTTACAAATACTTTCTCTGTAGGTTATTTTTTTGTTTTGCTTATGGTTTCCTTTGTTGTGCAAAAGCTTATAAGTTTGATTAGGTCCCATTTGTTTATTTTTTCTTTTATTTCTATTGCCTTGAGTCACTGACCTAATCACTCATTGGTACAATTTATGTCAGAGAATGTTTTGCCTATGTTCTCTTCTAGGAGTTTTATGGCGTCACATCTTATAGTTAAGTTTTAGTAGGCCATTTTGAGTTTATTTTTGTGTATGGTGTGAGGGTGTGATCTAACTTCACTGATTTACATGTGGCTGTGTCCAACATTTCCCGATACCACTTCCCGAAAAGACTATCTTCCCCATTGTATATTCTTGCCTCTTTTGTGGAAGATTCATTGACCATAGGTGTGTGGGTTTATTTCTGGGCTCTCTATTCTGTTCCATTGATTGATATGTCTAGTTTCAGTGCCAATACCACTCATTTTGATTACTTTAGCTTTGTAGTATTGTATGATATCTAGGAGGGTTATGCCTCCAGCTTTGTTCTTTTTCCTCAGGATTGCTTTGGCACTTCTGGATGTTTTTTGGTTTTGTATAAATTTTAGGATTGTTAGCTCTAGTTCTGTGAAAAGTGTCATGAATAATTTGATAGGGATCACATTAAATGTGTAGATTGCTTTGGGTATTATGGCTATTTTAACAATATTCTTCCAATCCAAGAGCATGGGATAGCTTCCCATTTCTTTCAGTTTCCTTTATCAGCGTGTTATAGTTCCCAGCATATAGGTCTTTAACCTCCTTGGTTAGATTTATTCCTGAGAACTTTTTGTTTGGATGCAGTTTTTACAAGGGATTATTATGACTGTTATTTTTACTTCCCCTGTCTGATACTTTGTTAGTGTAAAGAAGTGCAGCAGATTCCTGTATGTTGCTCTTGTATCCTGCTCCCTTGCTGAACTCGCTTATCAGTTCTAGCAGTTTTTGTGTGGAGTCTTCAGGGTTTTCTCTCTCTATATGTATTGTATCAAATCATCTGCATATAGTGACAGTTTTACCTCTTCCCTTCCAATTTGGATACCTTTTCTTTCTTTCTTCCTTTTTCTTTTCTTGTCTGGTTGCTGTGACTAGGACGTCCAGTACTATGTTGAAGTGGTGAGAGTGGGCATCCTTGTCTCACTGTGCCTATCTAGACAAACCTCTAATACTGCCAACCAAACATGTCCAAAATGAAAAAAAAAAATCATTATGTTCAACTGAATTCAAATCTATCAAGCTAGAAACTTTACAGTGAATTTTATCTTCCTTTCCCTTCATCCTCTAGATAATTGAACTTCAAGTCTGTGATTTCTATCTCTGAAACATTGCTTCTACTCTGATTCATGTCTCTATTTCCACAGTTTAGACTCTCATCATCTATTTCCTGCATTTACACAATAATCCCTCTTTCTTTTCAAGACAAATCACTTTGATATGTGTTGTTGAAGTATTGTCCAAGAGTAAACAAACACCAGCAAAAAAAAAAAAAAAAAAAATCTTTCAACATAATGCTAGAAAAAGCTATGTCCCATCTGAGAAAATCGCATGTTTCCTCCATTCTGATTAAATTCCTCTGAAAATGTCTAAGCTAAAATTTGTGTTAAATTGTAGCATAAATGTGGAAGTGTGAACAAATAATAAGTGTACAGTTCGGTAAATTTTCAAAAAGTCAACATACTTGAGTAACCATTGCACATGGTAAAAGAACATCCTAGAACTCCTGGAAGACTCTTTCATGCTGTCTTCCCAGAGTTAGCCATTTATAGAACTTCTATACTGTCAATTAATTTTGCCTGTTTTGAACTTTATATAAAGGGAATAATGGTATGGTTCTTTTGTGTCTCTCCCCTTTTGCTTAGCTATAAAGTTGATGTTTATTATTAGTGTTATGTGTAACAGTAATTTGCTTATTCTCATTGTTGTATGATATTCCACTGTATGGATATGCCACAACTTATTTATCCAATGTACTATTGATTGACATTTGAATTTTTTCAGTTTTGGGCTACTTTAAAGAGCACTATTATGAACATTTTTAATACATATTTTGGTACAAATACGGATAAAACTGTGTTGAGTATATTCCTCAGGAGTGCAGTTGTCGGGCTGTAGGAACATCTGTCTTTCTAAACATGGCCAAATATTACCAAATTGGATCCAGCATCCATATGTGAGAGTATCCCCTAATACAGATCTTGGTAGCACTTGGTATTGTTAAGTATTTTCAGTCTTAGCTGTTTAATGAGCATATAATTGTATTCAGTATGGTTTTAATTTTCAGTTCATAATGACTAATGAGATAGGCCACATTTTCACATGCTTATTTATTATTGATCATTTGGATCTCTTTTGTGTGAAGTGCCTGCTCAAACATTCTGAATATTTTTTAAAACTTGGTGGCCGGCTCCGTTTTTGTAGTTCTTCATGTGTTTGGCACTTGATTCCTTTGTCAGTTGTATTTGGGGCAAGTGTTTTCTACTCTGTGGTCTGCCTTATCACTGTCATAATGGGATCTTTTGATAAACTTAGGCTTTCCGAAAATTTTAATGTAGTCCAAGTTATCAAGGTTTTTCATTTTGGTTAGAGTTGTGAAAGGTGTCTGTGTAGAAGAAGTGTCTGTGTTATTTTCTGGAATGTTTATTATTTTACCTTTAACTTGTTGATCTGTGAATCATCTGGAATTAATTTTTGTGCAAGGGTGAGGTATGAGTAAAACTTTTTGTTTTTTCCATGTAGATATCCAGTGGGCCTAGTACTGTTTATTGAAAGTACCATGTTTTCCTCACTGTGACAGCGACATCTCTTTATAAATCAAGCGATACTGTTTGCGTGTGTCAGTTTCTAGAGTCTCCATGCTTTCTAACTGGCCTGTTTAGCTATTCTTATGACAATGCCACACTGCCTGAATTTTAGAACAGGCCTACCAAGTTTCACAGAACTTCATGAATTTTGATTTTCATTGCTTTGAATTATAGTTCAATTTAGAATGGTTATTTTTTAAATATTGAGTCTTGGAGTCTTCCAGTCTGTGAATATGATGCATTTCTTCATTTGTCTTGGTATTTAGTTTCTCTCAGCGTTATTTTCTGTCATACATGATCAAACTCAAAGTTCTTGTTTTGTCATATAATACTCTTTATAATATGGTCTCAGGGATCACTCCTGCCCATCTTATTTTCTGCCACTTCTCACCATCCATGTGTTTTTCTCAATTTCTTTGAACTTTCTAAAATGTCTAGAATATAAAAGGGGTAATTCTTAACTCCTTGCTTATGCATATGATTTTTTCCTTATTTCTCAAAAATTTCCTTGTCTTCATGCCTTGTAATTTTCTTGCAATAGTTTAAACTAAGCTCAACTTTCATCATCTCTATTAAATCTCTCCTTTCAAAGTAAATTGCATTGCTCTAAATCCATTAGTAACACGTTTTTCATATCACTATATTTTATTAATTCGTATCACTGTTTCTTCTCCTAAACTGAACTCCTCAAAGGTAGGGACTGCATTTTACTTGTCGTGCCACTAGTACAAGTCTTGGCTAAGCAAGAGTTCAACTGTTATTTGCTGACTGAATGGATGTGTCTCCAGTAGCTAATCCTGGCCAATTCATGAACCTACACAGAGTAAAACAGAGAGGATTCCATTTGCCTTCAGGTTTCACAGAATCTCAGTGTTCCTCGGTACACAAATAAGCTAAGAGAATAGATAATAAGTATACCTTAAAACCCACCCTTCAGGAAAAGTTGAAATAACTCCACTTGCTGTGTTTCTGAGCCTCTTACAAGTTAGGTTAGCAACACTCAGTGTGTGTTCCACAGACCAGCTACATCAGAGTCATGTGCAGTGATGTATCAGGCCCCCTCACTCCAGGCCTGAACCCAGACTCTCTGAATTGGTAAAAAGGGGGCTGAGAGTCTGCATTTCTGACAAGTGTCTAAAATGATACTAATGGCCATTGACTTTTGAGACTTGTGGACCAAAAAAATGGCCTTTTGGTTGTTCTTTCAAATGGCAGCCCTGATCTTCAAGCAGAGTTATCCTCTGGAAATTATGTCTGTAGGATCTCTGCCTGACTTCCATTCCCTCTGAAAGGATGTACAGTGATCTGAAACTAAGCTTCCAGAATTAGAGCAGCCTGAAGGATTTAGCAGCAGACGGGTTCAGTTGAAAACAGAGCATACGTGAGAATCTGTCAGAAATCAGGATAAGGGGAAGCACGAAGGAAACTATGTCTCCACTGTTATTGTGGAAATCCTCCACACTGAGCGCCAACCCACCTCAAAGGGTGGTTTGACTCTTCAGCTCTTGTCCATCCTGCTTTAATCATTACGTTTTCACCTGGGATGGCATGGTCCAGAAATTGGCAGTTATACTCACATTGCAAGAGAAATGAAAGAGCAAGTCTGCGGCTCAGGGCTGGCTACTTGTGGTGGCCCGTAAGAAAGGCAGAAGGAGCAGCATGTGAATTTCTTCCATCCAGGAAGTAGTGGCCATCTGGACTGTGTGGCCTTTCTATACTGAGGTATGGAAACTTTTGTCTTACACTTTTTTTCAAATCTAGAACGAGAAACCCCATTTTTTGGCACTCTTTCCACCTCAACAATGTGAGCTATTCTGTTTTGCCCCAGAGTTCCATAGTTAGAAAAGTTCCTTGTTGTTTGATGTGTCCAATAAGTTAATGGCGGAGAAGGTCATCTGTGACACTAAAATGCTGATCTTCAGGGAAATGATGAGAACTCAGCTGATGGACATGTAAACGAAGTCAGAACACCCTCCGTAACCCTGAGCAGAATACGAACCAGAAGAATATTTCAGCCTCACTTTTGATGAGGATGCTGTTTTATTTCTTCATTATAAATATCTCTCCGCACTCTTTTTAGCTTCCTAAAGTTTGGATGCTCATAGATGCATGTGTGACAGCAAGGAGGGAGAAAACTGCTGAATTTGGAAGCGCAGTGTTCAGATTATTGGGAGAATGTGGTCCCTGGGACATATGCTGAGACAGGAAGGGCTGGTCCATTTCCAGATGGAGCTCTCGCACCAAAACCACAGAAGGACTGTCAATTTGATTTCACAACTAACAAAGCCTCATTTCAAATCCAGCTGCCTAAGGATCCTGTTCCAAAACAGATTTACAAGAGGGCCAACAAAGACCATGGAATAAAATGTTTCTAGGCAAAGACCATATAAGAAAATGCATAAAAATTCCTCATACTAAAGACTATTCTAATTATTAATAAGTTAAATGACCCAATAACACTAGAGTGATGCCTCCATTGCTAGTTGAAGACATATATTGAGAAATACAAGGATGGTTCTACCTTAGAGACACGTAATATTAAGGTACCAAGAAAAGATGTAGCCTCCCTGAAAGTCCTTTGATATTCTGAGCATGACTGAGCTCTAGATAAACTGTGATAACATAAGTAATAGAGATCCCATACTTCCCTGTTAGATTTGAAGTATTCCCCTGGGATTGGAAGACACTAAGACGTGATAAGCATGAAGAGTATATAGTGTACCTAAAGCCAACTGCATGGTTCAAAAATCCCTAAAATATAAGGGTGAGAGACCCCAATGCTCATGAAATTATGCATTGCCCAAGGCCAGTCGAGGACAGAATTTGCTCACATGGAATGATATTAATATTTGCTCACAGTGGACTCTTAGTTCTCAAAATATTGTAAAAGCAAATATGTCAGAGGCACTAGATGCAATTCTCTGATCACTGACACAATATTCGTCTTAGTAAAAGTATGATAGAACTTGAAAGTAATTTGTTAATTCCATATGTGAAACAAAGATGAAGAGTCAAATAGGAGTCCCAGCTGCAGTGAGTTGGAATGTAAAGCTACATAATGGATCATTGGATGCCTCATGTACATCATAATCATTACTCACTGACACGGTGTAGGCAGTGGTTCTCAACCCTGCTGGCACATGCTGGGGAGCTTTAAGAAGCACTGGCTCCCCGCCGCCCTGCACTCTTATTCATTAGGTCTGGAGTGTGCCTTGGACTTCAGCATTTTTTTTTTTTAAAGCTCCTGGAGGTGATTCAGGCTGCAAACCACTAACCCATTGATATAGATCATTATTTCTCATCTTTGGCTACTCATTAAAATTACCCGAGAGACATTTTAAAAAGCCCAGTGAACTCTGGGTTCCATCTTAGATCCATTAAGTCAGAAGGGGGGCACTTCTGGGTATACGTGTTTCTTAAAGTTTGCCTAAGTCATTCTATTTTGCAAATGGGATTGAGAATTACTGGTACACGGTTAGCTTTTTCACAAAGCAAGTTAAATGGATGTTAGTAGTTTTCTAATTTAAAAACCATAGTGAATTCTGACCTGCTTTTCAGAAATCTAATAACTGATATATATCATGTATATGTAAATATATAATGGTGTGCATATCTCTTTACTATGGATTAGAAACATAGAGGATGTAAAAGAAAAAAGCCTTGCCTTCAAGAAGTGATGAAGAGATTGCATTAAACTTGAACGTTTCCACCAGAATTCCAGCGTCAGAAAAGTATTGGCAGAAAAGACACTGGAGACTTTTTTTTCCCCCCTAATTTCTGGCAAGATGATTCTCATCTCAGGTTCTGTGAGCAGAAAAAAATCTTTTCTCCAGGAGATACTGTCAATGAGCTCTTCAAATCCTAATGTACTTGAAAAATGCTGATGTGCTAGATATTTTTTCTTCTCCAAAGGAGTTGGTTATGAAACATCTAAAAATGAAGCATGAAACAAAAGAGAGAGTTAACTTCTAATTGCTCTGTTGAAGCATTTTGTGCAAGTCTTGGCAGATTGGTGACTCCATTTGCAAATCTCAAAATTTGAAAGTCAGCAACTCTTAGGTGTGTGGAATCATTATGCTCAAGGATTGTGTCAATGTATTTGCAAATTTCAAGTAGGGTTTGAACACAGGAAAGAGTGAATAAAAGACCTTTTATTTATATTGTATGGACCAAACACATCACTAGGTGATTTTACACTCTTTTCTCCATACGATGTAATACTGATAACATTTCTGTGATTCAGAAATTTATTATACATGTTTTAAAAATGAAAAAACAGAAGCTCATAGAAGTTAAGGGACTTTCTCAAAATTACACAACTGCAAGTTCTCATAGATTGGTTTGATATCAGGTCACTTGCTCCTTTAAAGGTCAGTTTTTAATAATATCCCTAAAAAAGTTTTCCCTCAGCCAGAAATAAAGTCCTTATTGACTCTCTCTCTGCATAAGCAACAATTAGGAATGGCCTTCTAGGTCTTTGTTCAAATTGGTTGGTAATGCACAATATGGTTTTCGTTAGCAAGAATTCAAGGGACTGTGACCTTCTGCTAGTGCCAATCCTTTCAATATTCCAGTTTCTGTTGGCTCTTCCAAAAATGTGTCACTTAAAATCTTTGCCTTAGTAGGACAGGATGGGAAATAAGACAGATTTCTACTTTGGGGATCGAGTGCCTTCTAGGACCCATTATCACTGGGAAAAGTCAAATACCACTGTTAAACACAATATTATAGAAGGTCAACTTTTTGTTTTACTAGTTCTTCCTAAGAGCAGTGCTAAGAAATAAATTAAGCAAGACATCAAATAAGTGAATAGTATTGCACTGAAAGTCAAAACCAAGTGTTTAATTTTCTATACCCTCAGTACATAGCCTTCCATGCAGCAGGCGGTTGACAAATGTTGGTGGTGATGATAACAATGGAGATTTGAAGGTTTATAATATTACCTGCTTATACCACATCCGATTCTCTTATTCTGTTTTTATTTTAATCTCAGATTTATGTGTATGCACAGAGATATAACATTATGGAGGGGAAGAAAAAATTCTTATTGACAACTGTTACCTTGGAGAGAAAACTTTTTGTTCATTGAGGGGGGGTTGTATTCAGTGACTTTAAAAGGGACATTTCTGAGTAGAGGATAAAGGTGATCACCTGAGATAGGCTGTGCATTTCTGAAAAATGCCTCTTCTGATCCCTGCCCATCCCCACTGTATTAGTTTCCTGTTGCTGCTATAACAAATTACCACAAATAGAGGTGTCAGCAACACAAATTTATCATCCTACCGCCTGTGGGTCAGAAGTCCAACATGGGTATTACTGGACTAAATTCAAGATGTTGGCAGAGGTGTATTCTTTTCTGGAAACTCCAGGGTGAAATCTATTTCCTTATGTTTTCCAGCTTCTATAGGAGGTCTGCCTTCTTTGGCTAGTGGCCCCTTTCTCTATCCTCACAGATAGTAACATCACATCTCCCTGACCCTTTTTCCATCGTCACGTTTCTTTCTGACCACAGCCAAGAGAGGTGGAGATCAGGTTGGACCTACTAAGATAATTCAGGATAATCTCTCCCTCTCAAGGTCATTAACTTAATCACAACCCCAAAGGCCCTTTTCCCCTTTTGCCACATAAGGTAACATATCCATAGGTTTCAGGATGTGTTCTGTGTGTGTTGGGGCGGGGATAGTTCTGCCTTCTGTGCCCACTCCCTAGCCTGTGCCCTCTATCCTTCTCTCTCTTTAAAAGTATTCTAAAATTTTCCATGATGCTGTGAGAAAGACTAGACATTTGCTGCAGCCAAAAGTGGCATTATCAGTAAAATGAATTCTGAGACTCTTTTTAGTGATTTAGAGTTTGGGGACTGTGGAAAGTTTGAAGAGTGAAAATCTCAACAAGAGAGTAGTTGTAACAGAGAGGAGAAAATATTGCAGGAGAAAGAGGGAGATGACCAAGGTGCTCCTGAGCAAAGGGTCATAAGGCTCCTGGAAGGGGAATAAGCAAGAATAAAACCTTCCCTAATCCATCCTTTAAAGGACTCTGTCCCTAATTCTGAGTCTGTACAGGGAGAGCAGTCCATCCCTTTTGTGAGAGTGGAATAGTATCCCAGGGTGATTCTCAGCTCCTTAGATACTTGACAAGACTCTGCTCCAAAAAATTAGAGCCAAGTGGAAAAAGAGTTGGAGTAAACAGAAACCAAATATGTCTATTCTCCCTCTCCATAACTCTCTCTCCAAGTTAATCTTTCCAAACCATATCTGTAAAATTACAAGGACCCCCTTGTACTCTGCAGTGTTTGCCAATAAAACAGATCTGCATTTTGAGAGAGAGAGGAGAAATAGAATTAAATGAATATGCAGTAAGTCCCTACTATGTGTTGGACTCTCCATGTATTTTATTTCTTTTTTATTTATTAATAAATACATGTTTAATTGAAGTATAATTGATTTACAGTATTTCAGATATACAGCAAAGTGATTCAGTTACATATATATGTATTCTTTTTCATTATAAGTTGTTACTGAATATTGAATATGGTTCCTTTCCTGCAATACAGTATGTCCTTGTTGTTTATTTATTTTATATATAGTAAGTCATATCTGTTAATCCCAAATACCTAATTTATCCCTTCCCCCTTTCCCCTTTGGTAATCGTAAGTTTGTTTTCTATGTCTGTGAGTCTATTTTTGTTTTGTAAAAGTAAGTTCATTTGTACCATTTTTTAAGATTCCACATATAAGTGATACCATATGGTATTTGTCTTTCTCTGTCTCACTTACTTTACTTGGTATGATAATCTCTAGGTCTATCCATGCTGCTGCAAATGGCATTATTTCATTCTTTTTTATGGCTGAGTAGTATTCCATTGTGTATATATACCACATCTTCTTTATCTACTCATTTGTTTTTTTGTTTTGTTTTGTTTTTTAACATTTTTTATTGATTTATAATCACTTTGCAATGTTGTGTCAAATTCCAGTGTTCAGCACAATTTTTCAGTTATTCATGGACATATACACACTCATTGTCACATTTTTTTGTCTGTGAGTTATCATAACATTTTGTGTATATTTCCCTGTGTTATACAGTGTAATCTTGTTTATCTATTCTACAATTTTGAAATCCCAATCTATCCCTTCCCACCCTCCACCCCACTGGCAACCACAAGTCTGTATTCTCTGTCTATGAGTCTATTTCTGTCCTGTATTTATGCTTTGTTTTTGTTTGTTTGTTTGTTTTTGTTTTTGTTTTTTAGATTCCATATATGAGCGATCTCATATGGTATTTTTCTTTCTCTTTCTGGCTTACTTCACTTAGAATGACATTCTCCAGGAGCATCCATGTTGCTGCAAATGGCATTATGTTGTCGGTTTTTATGGCTGAGTAGTATTCCATTGTATAAATATACCACATCTTCTTTATCCAGTCACCTGTTGATGGACATTTATGTTGCTTCCATGTCTTGGCTATTGTAAATAGTTCTACTATGAACATTGGGGTGCATATATCTTTTCAAATTAGAATTTTCATCTTTTCCAGATATATGCACAGGAGTGGGATTGCTGGATCACATAGTAACTCAATTTTTTCATATATTTTATTTCTTTTAATTTTCTCTATTCATTATGAGTTAAATATTGGTAAACCTCTATTTTGTTGACTGAACCTTAGGTTGTATAATGTATTTGAGAAGCAGTAGTGAGAGCCTGGAATCTGATTTCTTTGTCTCTAAAGCTCTGTGCTTTCCTCTACCTGACTAGACAGTAAAAGCAGATATTAGCTGAAAAACTTTAATATAGATTGAAGTTAAAAGGTAAGGCAACAATGAAGTTACTCACTGTTTTTGTTAAATTTTTAGAACAGTAGTTGGACATAGAGCCTCATAAATGATAGCTATTATTATTTATAGTATTGATTAAAATTACAATGAAAGCACGTCTTTCTACTCATTAGAAAAGCAACTGCAGTATATATATACATTGATCTGTTTTTCATTTAGCTTATCCAGTGGTGCAACTCCTACACCCCTGTAAATGAGCCTTGAAGGAGGCACAAAGTAGAAAGGATGCGATTTTGGACTCAAGGACTGTAGCGAGGGTTCAAACAATGAAATAAACAGTTAAAAGTAAAATATGGTAAATGTTATCAGGGTGGGTGATACAGAGTGCTGTGAAGATATTTCACCAAGGCACTCAGGATAGGTTTTATTTTGTACCTGTTTTAGTCTTCATTTAGTATTCATTTTAATAGTATTTGCTTGATCATAGGTTATGGCATATTTTCAAGATTTGGCAAAAATAACAATAAAGGAGATGGCATAGTCATAGGCAGAGGGGATAGATACGGATGGCTGATTAATGAAATTTCCTGGTGTTCTCATTGCCCATATGCTAGAGTGACTCATCACAATTAGTGAAGCTCAGGAGAGAAAACTTCAGATCACAGTTATCTGTCTGAGCCTAGTCAGTTTCCTAAAATAAGGTCATTTTGCAGAGGTGAAGTATACACAGTAGATGGACGTAAAAACGGCTCTAAATTTCCACTGCTTTTTATATCCAAACGTTTTGCGGTATGACTTGTATCTCCTCCCATCAAGAGATGGGGTCTGTTTCTCTAACCCTTGAATATGAGCTGAACCTCTGACCTGTGGCCAAAAGAATGCAGCATAAGTCTGTGCCCAGTCAAGAAGCCTTAAATAATTCCATGTGCTTCCTTGGAAAACTGCCACCACCATAAGACCAAACATAGACCACATGGGAGAGAGCTGAACCAGTCCAGTTGTTCCAGCTGAGGGCCAAGATACTGTGAAAAAAAATTCAGCTGAGAACAGCAAAGAAGACTGTCAGGCCTGCAGCTGAACACAGGCCAGTGAGGGAGCCACAGCAAGTCCACTCAGATCAACAGAACTGATGGGTTAATCCACAGACTCATGAGAAAAAAAATAAATGGTTGTTATTTAAAGCCACAAAAATTTTGGGGTGGTTTGTTACATAGTAATAAGTAACTGATGCAATGTATATAATATTCAACTTTTTTCCCTGAACAAATGGTATGAATGACAGAGGATAATCTCTGCTTCTCTAAATACAAATTGCTGTGAGCCTGAGAAACCATACAGCCTGTGGAATTATTTTCCATTTGACAAAGATGGAGTAAACTTTAGGGTAAGAAGTGTTTTCTGCTATGTGAAGGTAAACTTTTCCCTCTTCGCAAAGAGATGTGAGACTTCTGCCTCCAGCCATGATGGAGTAACAGATTTATCCTCACACTATAAAAATCTAGAAAAGTGGAACAAAGCTAGAAAAATGGACAAAATACATGAAGCAACTGTTTCAGACACCAGACAAAAAATATAGCAGGATGGTGATCCTGAGAGTCAAAAACAAGCAATGTGAGCACTGTGATCATCCCAGAAATCATAGCAGAAAACATAAAGCTTGAAGTCACTTTCTAGATAATAATACAGGAAGGTCATCTTCACCTAGACCTAGAGTAAAGATAACTCTAAACGCATCATAAAAGCATTTAAAAGCAAGTTGTGAAAGTATCAGGCTGAACTGCAAGTTACTTAACTTGCTGCCAAAGTCCAAACTCTTTAAGAAAAAAACAACAAAATCTAGCCTTCAACAATGGGAAATTCATCATGTTCAGCATCTGATAAAAACTATTACCCACGTAAGGAAATAGGAAGATGAAATTTGTAACAAAGAGAAAAAACAATAACTAGAAATAGATACATCACAGAGATTATGGAATTAGTAGACAAATAATTTTACATAGCCTTTATGAATATGCTCATGTATTTAAAGGAAAAACATGAACAATATAAGTGATAAACACCAAACCCTAGACTTGTAAAAATACAATATATACATTTAAAAATATTACTCAATTGTATTAAAAGTAGTTAGAAACTAAAGACAAAAAAAATCAGTGAAAATGAAAATCTAGCATCAGAAGCTATCCAAATTGACATAAAAAAAAGACTAATAAAAAAGAAAAGAGCTTCAAGTGATACATAATTGGGCATAATTGCAGAAAGGAGAGAAGAAGGAAATATAAGTATACTATTTTAAGGTTCTTGCATTATTCCTGAAGTGGTACATTATTTGAAAGTAGACTGTCATAAGTTTAAAGATTCAAATGACTAAAAAATAATAAAATATTGAAATTAGTGTAGATAATGTGGAATAGTAAAAACATTCACCCAAAAGAAAAAGGGAAAGGAGTAAAAAGGAACAAAGAACAAATGAAACGAAAAGGAAAACATAGCAAGATGGTTGATAGAATCCCAACATCATAGATAACTGCATTGAATACAAACAATCTAAGCATTTTACTTAAAAAGCATGGATTGTCAGGCTGGATTAAAAAGCAAGATAGTTATATGCTGTATACAAGAAAAACACTTCAAATATAAAAATGTAGATAGATTAAAAACAAAAAATGGAAAATAATATGCAAGTACTAATCAAGAGAAAACTGGAATGGCTATGCTAACACTGACCAAAGTACACATCAGAAGAAGGAATATTTGCAGGAATAAAAGGGAATATTTTATCAAGGTGTCAATTCATCAAAATAGTATAAGAACCTTAAATATTTATGCATTTAAGAGCTTCAAAAATATCTGAAGAAAAATCTGGCAGCACTGAAATTAGCAATAGACAAACTCTCTGTTACAGCTGGATATTTCAACACTCCTTTCTCAGAAGTTAATAATACTAGTAGTCATAAAATCAGTAGAATATGGAAGACTTATAAAAACACAATTACTAAATTAACTGAATCAGCATTGCCGATGAGAATATAAAATGTTTTAACTACTTTTTAAAACAATTTGGAAGTTTCTTACCAAATTAACCCTACACTGAATATATAACCCTGCAGTTCCTCTGGTAGGTATTTACCCAAGAGAAATGGGAAGAAATATATCCACCCAAAGATGAGTACATGAATGTTCTTAGAAGCTTTGTTCACTGTAACCCTAAACTGGAAGCAAGTCTATCACTAGGTGAATGGATCAACAATTTGTGGTGAATTCATACAACAGAAAACTACTCAGAAATAAAAAGCAAAATCCATGCAACAAGGTGGTTTAATTTCATAAATTTCATGCTGCACAAAAGGAGCCAGATCCAAAAAAGTACACATGGTATACTTCCAGTCATGTGAAATTCTAGAAAATGCAAATGACAGAGTACAGGTAAGCATTTTCCTTGAGATTTAGGAAAGATGAGAGGACCTAATGCAAAGGGACATAAGGAAACCTTTTGGTTTTATGGAAATGGTCTATAACCTGATTGTAGAAGTGGCTTCACAGATCTCAATGAACTATATACTTAAAATAGGTGTGGTTCACTGCATGGGGATCATAATTTTAAAAGTTGATTTAAAAGAACGATGTGAGTTTCTCATCCCGTTCCTAATAGCCATTTAGGTAAACATAACAAATAGTGTATTAATTAGAAAACAGTAATCTTTAAGGAAGAGCTTTCTGTGGAATTCATGTCTTGAAATTTTTTAATTAAAATTGGCCCTGCTTTTCTCTTTTCTGAAATGGGGATGTGAACACAAATGAGCTCAGCTAGAAGGGAAATCCACAGCCATTACAGATCCCTCTCTTGATTAAGGAGGTAATACAACAAGGGACACAAATGAGACACCCAAATGCAAACTGACTTCCATTACTTTTGAATGTTTGATGAGTGAAGCATTAATTATTGCTAGCTAGATATCTTAGCTAAATGGAGAGCTGAGGTCTAACCCAGTGCTTTATGACTCTTTTTGTCCATATTGAACATGAAGAATAAAGAGAGAAAACTAAAGATCATTAATCTGAGTGACGCTTTTAACTGGGTTGGGAAATAGAAAGGAAGAATATTTTAGCAAAGGGGAGATAATAAATCTAGTTTCTGACATACTGAGTTTGAGGCACCTGTAAAATCTCTAGTTGGAGATACCCAGTTGGCAGATGGTAATACAAGCTTGGAGCTTTAATGAAAGTCATAGGTGCCACTGGGGATATCAGTGTGTAAGGAGAGACTGGGAGGAGAGCAGAAGAGAGAAGAGGAAGAGGGGTGAGGAGAGAAGACATGAAGAAAAAAATGGCTGATATCTATTGTGCACTTGTCTTTCAAAAAGTTACATGGTTAAAGGGAAGAGAAGGAAAGGCTTGAGAAAGCTAGCTAGGAATGAAATATATCAGAGTATATTTCTCTGATTATCTACTTCAACTGGGTGCCCAACAATTCAGTCCTGTTCGGACGCAGCCTGGAGTTAGCATCAGTCTCTACAGGTTTAAAAGCTCAGTCTCACAAGGCTGCCTCTAGCACCTGCACTTCTGTTCAACTTGGCTACAAATTCAACGGTTCCCTTCACCCCACCCCATCCCTTCAGATCTGGTAATTCACTACAATGCCTCACAGAACTCAGGAAAACACTTTACTTGTTTACCAGATTATTACAAGGGAGTCAACTGAAGAACAGCTGAATAGAAGAGGTGCATAGGGCAGGGTATGGTGAGGGTCGTGTGGGGCAGAGCTTCCACTCCCTCTCTGGGCACACCCCCTCCCACTGGCTGGATTCAGGTTATCCATCTCTCTCTCCTCTCCTCCCTCCCTCCCTCTCTCTCTCTCTCTCTCTCTCTCTCTCTCTCTCTCTCTCTCTCTCTCTCTCTCTCTCTCTCTCTCCACTCACATGCACACATACCACTCACACTTAAAGTTTGATGACAAGGAAGTTGAAGGAGGGGCTTGAGAGAACGAAGACTGATGTCAAGTCAGAGGCTTGCTGTGCAGCGTTAGGTGTCACTGCAAGCCATCAATTTGTGGGGTCCCCATTTTATAACCTTACACAAATTGCCCGGCAACCAACACTGATGACCCAGAAGCGAGAGCAGAGAAGTTGAATGTTTGACTCCTGGTGTATTGGAAATTTTATTTGGTATTCACTCTCATGCCAATGTAAGAAGAAATTTTCATCTGACATTTTGTGTTTGAAACTTGTCAAGTGTTTATTGGTTGGGCTTCTGAAAATTGCAAAGCAAGATTATACATTCAGAAGACTTGGTAGGAACTTCTAGATCAAAAAGGCTGAGTATTAGCTGATGGGGGCCTTTTGGAAGCTAGAAGAGGACAAAAGGCTATTGAGTTGGAAGATGACTTTTCAAGATAGCTGCGCTGGCCAGAGGGAAATTTATCTGGAGAAGGGCTTTGAATATGTTTAAGGACTGCAGGGCTTTGATGAGCAGCCTCAGAACTAAGTTTCTGTGAAAGGAATTGTGGCTGATAATGGGCTGTGAGAGTTTGTAAGAGTTTTCTTCCTGTTTTTTTTTCCTATTTCCCATTTCCCATCTTCAGGGCTTCCTCCTTTTCCCCTTCTCTCTCAGCACACTGTAACAGCGAAAGAATAACAGAGAGGGACTTGGGGAGGGAACGGCACTTGTCATACTGTCTTTTTGAACTGAGAGCTCAAAACGAACAACTGGGACAGGATGGAGGGGAGGAAATGGGCTAGAGCGGGAGTGGAAAAGACTGGGCAGTGAGAAGCTGGAGATGAGGTCTCAGTCCTAGAAGAGATTAGATCTTAATGGCGAGGAGAGAGTGATTTGTGGTTCAGGGACTTCTAAGTCAGGAATTGCCTTGGGTTGGATGTGTATATATGTGTCCCAGACTGACTATGCATTCCTTTTCCTTACTCCCATATTTGATGTAGAACACTATAATTTTAGTCTCACCGTTTTTAAGACTAGATGGGTTAAGTGATGCAGGGATTCTGGTCACCACTGAGCTACATGTTTTCACTGATGCTCTCTATGGTCACTTCCAGTTTTCTATAATTTGGCCTGCCATTTAATATTCACTTGAAGAGGGGGGAAAAAGTGTGTATGTATGTGTAACTGCTGAGTGAAGCCAATTTTGCAAAGCTGTGATCTGAATTCAGTTTGGTGGACATTTGAATTGTGTTTTGTATAAGATGTACTTCTGAAGAGAACAGGGCCCTAGGGGGTCATATTTTCTTAAAACAAAACATACAATACCCTTACATGCTTTTGTGTCTAAAAAAATATACAAGTTACGTGTATGGGAATGAAGGACAGTTACAGTGAAACGCATCTTATTCCTGAAGGACTTTTCACAGTTACAAACTACTTATTTAGTACAACTCAAGTTGACTTGAACTCTACGAAATAGTAATAGAGTTTTATGCCTTTCTAAAGCCACAATATAATGATGGTCTAAAATAGAACAAACATTCCTATAAAGTGTTAAATGCTTCTGAGCTACTTTATGAATTGAAATTCTTACTGCAGTTTTTTTTAAGTAAATATGAATGTGTAAATAAACAAGAGGCAAGCTCTTTGGCATACCCTCACTCATCCGACTGCTATCATAATTATAATCCCTAGCAGCTGATTAATGTGGAGGAAGATGTATGTAAATTGAAAAAGTTGTCTTTTATCATACTATACTAATGTCTCTCTACCTAGTAATTTGGTGAAATAATTTAGCGAAATGCATCCATAGTAAATAGGTTTATCTTCAAACCTAATGCTCTTTTCCATCTTAACTGAGCATAAAATTATATCTTTGAAGATCTGCAAGAAAGAAAGACTTGATGCCTCTTGAACAGTTCAGTGTGACATATGGTTTTAAACGCAGCAATTTTATCTGCAACACACAGTATCTGCAAATTTGAGCTAATGTTCCTGTGAAAACAAGGAGGGATTTATGCCCCAAAACTAAAGAAGAACAAGAAAAAATCTTTTTAGCTACCATATGTAAGACACTGGAAACTATATATAAATAGAAAACAATATTGACATTTATGCATCTATAATTTTTTAGAAGCATATTTTTGCATCTAGCTATTTTATTCAAACATTAATGGTAACAGGGATCTTAAATGTAAATTCCTACAGGGTCAGACAGGTAGTATATAAAGCAGGCCTAGGGAGGATTAAGGCAAATCTGAGAGGGCTGCCCTGTCTAGAGCAGGCACGTGCTTCACAAAATCCAGTAGGCTGTTTCCATGGACTGTTGCTGTCCTACAATGGCCAGATGTGCCAAATTTTCAAGGAATGACCCATAATTGGATTTTGTGCAAAATCTCACAATCATGTTGGCAACAGGATTTAAAACAAAACAAAACAAAACAAAACCATAATTTGTTTTAAAATAGTTCTGTAAGTCAGAATTGATATGCGGAGCTGCTGATTTGTTACCCTGATATCTTATTATGCGTGTGGTTAAAAGAATAAAAGGATAGATTATAGGGGAGCATAACATTGAGGAGGGAGGGAAGAGAGAAACACAGGAGAAAGTAGAGAGAGGAAAATAAAATTTCCAAAATATACATTAAGATTTCATCTTACCCTCTGCAAAGTTTATTTAGATTACTGATCTCAATACGAATGAAAATAAAGTTTATTAAAAGACATATGCAATCAACTAGACTTTAGAACCTCTTCTTTCTGATGATCCGTGTACCTGGTAAAGACTGAAAACCTCGGGAAGACTGTGGCATTGATTTTGTGTATTGGGTGAGAGAGGGATCAAGATTTACTTCTCTCACTAGGGGTATAATATTGACCTAGAACTGTGTGTTGAAAGGACCATCCTTCCCACAATGCTCAGCAGCGTCACTTCTATTGTAAATCAGGTAGATATAGATGTAAATATAGAGCTTTCTGTCTTTCTATCATCTCATGTATCTGTTTCCAGGCTCCATATTGTATCCCATTACTTATTTGACTATTGTGATAGTACCACCCTGTCACACTTCAGTTTTATAATAAACCAGACTTAGTACTGTAACTCTTTTTACTTTGATGGGATGTTTTCCTAAAAAGTCTTGGCTATACTTGGCCTTGTATATTAACATATAAATTAAAAATACTTGTGTTAATTTCCAGGGTGGGGCTTCCTTCAGCCTGCTTCACTGAGGCCTGCTGCGGGCGTTAGGCTCACCTGGATGCTCTAAAATGCAGACCCCGGGACCACAATGCAGAACTGCTGAATCTGAATCTCCTCAGCAGGGGTCCTAGAATCTTCATTTTACATAAATACCGTTAGATGATGATACGCAGCGAAGTTTAAGCACCAGGACTGCACGTTTGGATCTGATTCCAGCTGCTACCTGCTGGCTTACACATCCTAATTCAGGGTTACCGCTTTTATAAAAGGCTGATACCATTTCTTATCAGGGAAAGCAGTTACTAATTCCAAGTACTGTGAAGCAGGGAGGTGGTAGAACAATTATTTTGTAGATAAAGATACACATCCCATGCACTGTGTCCTGCTCAGAAATCTTTATTCTCCTCTGCCCCCTTGCCACCATGATTCAACTTCACGCCTTTTGGGTTTTGTTGAAATACTCTCGACATTTCTGCTTGGACACTTGAAAAATTTCTTCTCTTGTCACTTTTATGCATTTTATTGATTGATTTTGGCCTTAGTACTTTCTCCAAATCTGTTTTTTCTGTAACTTTCTCACTCTTCAGGGTATTTCAGGTCTAAATGTTGACCAAATAATTCTCCACAGGATAATTTATAAAACATTTCCTCTTGGGTCAGGGAAGTAAGAGGTTTTATTGCAGCTCAGTTCCAAAAGTGGGAGACAGAGCCTGGATGTTTGAACAGGGCCCGAAGCAAGGTTTTGCCAACCTTTCAGGGGCTACATAACAAATAGCCCTTATTTGCTTCTGCAGGTGCTGGAGTTAGCTGTAGCTTCCTGAAGGTCATCTTTTAGCCTGCATTTCCCGCAGCCCCTGCCAGCTTCTGGGAGTCCCTCGTGAAAATGAAAACCGTCCAGGGAGGGGTCGTACTAAGCAGTAATCAGTTAATGCCTTACTTTTCAATTAACACTCTAGCAGGGGTTATTCGTAAGTCAGCTGAGAATAGGAACAAGGCAGGTAGGTTGGCTCTTGGAAAACATGGTTAGAATAAAATGAAAGAAAAATTGAGAAGGAAGGACGTTTTTATAATTTTGCTTAAAACCAATAGGTGGTCATGGCTCTTCAGATCATTTGGGCTTCCTTAATTTGCCAACCCTGGGTTTAAAGGTACAGTGTTTTGAAAACTGGATTTTTAAAAAGGAATCAGGGTTTTCCCTAAGGGACCCTTGTCCTAAGGGGCAGGAAAGCCACAGATAACTCACTTTCTCACGCTTGTTACATAATTATATTATGCCCCTACCAGTGTATGATTATACCATGCAGAAAAAAAGAGGTCCTCTAATTTTCATGCTATCTTTTATTTGCCCTCTGCTTGTTGCCAGTGGGTCTCAAAGTCAGGGGTGCTTATGCCAACAGTATTTGTGTGGGGGTTGGGACTGCCGTGGACTGACTGCCAGGAAGGAAAACATTGGGCAAATTGCACTCCATTTTGAGCCTGACTCTAATGCAAAAATAGCAGCATCTCCTCTCAAAAAAAAAAAAAAAAAAAAAAAAGTGAGTTGGTTGCCCTAATTTCAAAGTTACTTGTGTGGTCATATTGTACAACCCACTCTACAACTTCTTCCCTGAATAATTTTTTTGATTTATATTTCTATTTTAGTATTTGGTACAAAAGAATATATGTGAACACTATGTGTGTACGTCTATGTCTATATGTATATGCAAGTTATAAAGTATGATAACACAGTAAACAACCCTGAGCCCACTGCACAGTCCAAGTGCTCAAACGCGGTCACGAAACTTCCTCGGTGTGTTTTCCCAGACCCTCCACAATCTTCTCTTTGTCTTACCTCTTTGTCAAGAGGTAACTGGCACCTTGAGTTTTATGTTACCATTGCCTAGCCTGCTTTTGAGGTTTAAGCTTACATTTATAGGTATGCCTAACAGATTTTTCAATTTTCCTTGTTTTTTGAAAATTACATGAAGTCTATCGCATCGGAGATCTTCTTAGAGGCTTACTTTTTCCTTTCGTGTCACGTCACTAGAGTCCGTTCACGCCACTGTCTATGGCTGTAGTTCAGTCATGTATATTTCACTGAGTAACTATTTCACAATTGACTTATCTATTCTCTTCTCAAAAGGGAGGTATTATTTCTAGTTTATTGTCGTTGTTTTGAATATATTCTAATATATCTCTTGGTATACATACGTGCAGGAGTTCCTCTTGACTGTATGCCTAGGAGAGGGTTCCTTGATGGTGGCGCTATTGACATTTGGGGCCAGATAATTCTATCTTGTGTGAGGCCGCCCTGTGCCTTGTGGGATGTTTAGCAGCATCCCTGGCTTCTACCCACTAGATGCCAGTAGTGCCATTCAGTTGTGATAACCAACAGTGTCTCCAGCCGGTGCCAAATAATTTTCCAGGGATCAAAATCACTGACCTAGAAATACAGCTGTTGGGTGGAGATCAGGTGTGTGAATATTTAGCTTTACAAATTGCCAAATTGTTTTCCAGAGTAATTGTAACAATTTAGTGTCCTCTGGCTTTCTTGTTGATTTACTTCCTCTCCAACACTTGATGTTATCAGATCTTTTAATTTGAGACAACTATATAGGTTTAAAGTTGCATCTCATTATGGTTATAATTTTTATTTGCTTGATTATTAACTAGATCGAGAACCTTTTTGACATGTATATTGTCCACACTTGTTTTTTCTAAGTGCCTGCATTTTAACCTTTGCCTAGCTTTCTATTGGGTTGTCTTACTGATTTGTAGAAATTATGTGTTCTGGATACTAATCTCTTGTTTATTAAGTGAGTTGTAAATATCTCCCCTAATTTGCTATTTACTTTTTCATTCTCTTTATGATGCCTTTTGATGAATACAACTTCTTAATTTTAATATAATTGAATTAATTTTTCATTCATGGTTATCCTTTTTTGCCCCAAGATTGCAAATAAATTTGCCCATGTTTTCATTGAAGATTAGCACATAAATAGAGTAGCTTCTGCCTGACTCCCTTTCTCTTGGATTGTTCACTCTGGGGGAAACCAGTTACCATGTCCTGAGGACACTTAGCTGGCCCTGGGGGCTCATGCGGAGGGGAACTGGGGCCTCCCATAAGCAACACCAACAAGCCAGCCAAATGAGTGAGTCCCTTTGCAAGTGGATCTTCAGCCCCAGTTAAGCTTTCAGATGACTATAACTTTATGAGAGACCTTGAGCCAGGACCCAAATTCCAGATCCCCAGAAACTGGGGGAGATAAATAATTGTTTATTGTCATTTTAAGCTAAGTTTTAGGATAATGTGTTACGTAGCTATAGATAACTAGTACAGCTTGCCTTCTTGTTTGCTAATGACCTTTGATTATAAACACATTACTTGATTTATTTGGTGAAGTCCTGTAGGTTCAAAATTAAGAAGGCTTTCTTCTGAAATGGGTATGCTTTCTGCCAGTGGCTTTGGATGCCCATAGATGGAAACTTCTGTTTACCTTTAATGCCTTTGGCCAGTTTAAGAATCTTAGGCTCAGCTTGTGTACTTTGATATTTGCCCAAGAGTCAGTCTCCAACCATAGTGCTACTATCCTGATCCATCCCTAGGTCATCCCTTTTCCTCCTGACCCCTGATCGAGTGCTGTCCTCAGTTATCCACTCTAATTTACATGGCAGGGGTTAAGGGAGGGAATCTGAAAATCTCCAACAACTCAAATGCAAACAACATTGTTTTGGAGACTGGGTCCTATATAAGCTATGATAGCAGGAGGCCTTCAGAGCACCTAGTCAGCCATTGCGCTGGAAGCAGATAACCAAAAAGACTTCACAGGGGCTTTCTCATCTGGGGGCTGGAGCACACTGCCTCTTTCTGCCACAGAGGTGTTCAGTATCATTACATCCAAGGCTTTGCTGCTCCACAGGATTAAGTTGAAAGACAACTTTTAAGCGACCATCGACCTGTTGATAGAAATCAACTGATTGAGTTTGGATACTTCACCAAACATGGGGGCCCACAATCTAGACGTGGTTCTTCAGCTTTCCCAAATGGCGTATGCTAAGTTATTTAACTTGCTAAGTGTCAAAGATTCTGGGCGTTTAAAGCAGTATCAATCTTCCCAAGGCAAGATTTCTGGAAACTACTATCCTGGGAATCTAATGAGGGTTGGGTTTACCTCTGGCAATAACTCTTTTGTCTCTCTGGGCCTCAGTCTCCAAGTCTATAAAATGTGGAGATGGTTTGAGATGACTATTAAGATCTTTTCCAGCTCCTATATTTTTGAAAACATCTATGGATAATGTGTTTTGGCAGAAGAAAATGGTATATAAAATAGACCCTACTTGGCCACCAAGCTACTGAGAAGGCCAAGAAATAACAAGATTTATTCTCAGATTCCCGGTTACCAAGTTCACATTTCACAATGGGTTACTCTCAGCCTTCGAGGACCCTTTCACTGCCACTAAAAAGGCTCGGACATGGTGACGCTTTTTTAAACTCTTAGTTATTAGTTAACACACTAACAGAAAAGAGTCTAAACCTGTCAAGACAACAGGAATGAGACACTTTGAGGTGAGACAGGGAGAAGAAAGGTGGCGTTAATAGAAAGGAGAGGACAGCAAGTCAAACTTTGCTAAATCACAGTCTTGCTCAGGGGCCAACTCAAGCTTCAGAGAGTGCTTTTTGCCAGTTAAAAAAATGAGCTCTGTATATACGTGTGTGTGTGTGCACGTGCATTCGTGTACACGTGTATGCATTTCCAAGCAGCAAAAATTAATGGACAATTTTGAGGTTGCATTGTCAGAAGTCTTCTCCAGTAAACTAATGATTTTCTTTCATCCTTTCTAAACAGCGTTTGCTGCAAAATGAAGATGAAGAAGCCACTGGAGACTGGGTGGGCTGAGACAGGCTGTGTCTTCACTTGCTTGGGTAAGTCATTCTGTGGCTGGTAGCTCCTGACCATCCTCCGGCTGTTGCTCCTGAACCGTGAGTCTTGCTCTGAGCACAACCCTGCAGGCATCTCTCAGGCCTGCTGTAGGAGTCGGCGGCAAACTGAGAGATAACCACACAGTGCTCCGGTGCGTGGTTCCCTTTGGCATGTCAGTCAGACACTGAATGCATTCACGATGACTTGTTCAATTAAATGTGCCTTCATTTATCTCATACAACCCACAAATTCCCTTAATTTTGCCACTTCCCACATCAAAAACAGAAAGCTGAAGAAAGAAGATTGTAAGGAAGGTTTCACATTAAGGATTCTGGTGACAACAACCTGGTGATTTTTCAGTCAATCAGGATTTTTCCCCCCTTGGGAGGAAATAGAAAATAGGTGGATAATTATTTAGTTGAGCTTAAAATGTTTCTTCTGCATGAGTTCCAGAGAAAATGAAGATGCTTTTGTTATTAGCAAGGTAATGAAAGGAGGGCCTGAGGTTTCAGGTGGGTGGGGGAGTCTGTGAGGGGGTGGACGTGAGTGGGAGTTTTTCAATTGTGGTGTTAAGGGAAGGGGAGAATGAAGAAAAGAGAAGACGAGTAAGTGCCTCTTTAAAACAAAGCTTACAGCACGGTGTCGCAAGAAAGCTAACATTTTCTGAAGAAAATCAAACTTAAGTTGCCATTAGAAGTAGTGAATTAAAAATTTACCATAATTATATGGAAAATTTGATTTGTTCCTTGTGTGAAATGCTGCATATCTTAGCACCATAAAAATATCCTTTGATTAAATGAAAGATTTTCAAGGAGCAGAGGAAAAAAAAATCCAATATATCATCAGATTTACATACATCTCATTAGGTATTTCCTTGATGGCCAAAAACTGGATTCAAGTTTCTCTTTCTAGGCAAACCCTGGATTCACTGGGGATAGATGCTAGGATTCAGATGTTTGAGGATAGAGAATTTAAAGTAAGGTATTTGTTGAGATAAATTATCTATCTCTAACATAAGAAGGAGCCATTTGTCATGTTGTGATGACATACATTTCCCATGAGTCTCTTTTTTAATATTAATGCTAGTGCACAGAATTATGAAATGTTAATACTAGAACAGACCAGCCCATCTGGTCTCCCAGGGTGAAGACTTGCTCAATTTCTGTGTACCTGTCTAAACTTAAACTCTGGATTCTCAGTTCATTTGTAAATTGATGAAGATTAGATTGGATGAAGTCTTAGGTTCTTTCTCAGTCTATAATCCTGACTCTTATATCTTTTTCACATTTTAATATCTCTAATATCGAAGTGTGTCTTACAATAGCTATTCCTAAACACTGTCATAATCAGCAAGTTTTACTTTTCTTTTTTTGAAGGTACTTAAAATAATGGTGCATATAACAATCAATGTCATGTTAGATTTGATGAAATATGATACGTAATTGAGTTATAAGCCCCAAACATTCCAAACTTGGCAAATGTCATCATCCATAAGTCAACCATTCCAAAATCCTGCTTAGTTTATGTTGTTGGGTAACTTTGAGTGATGTATGAAATTTTGATTCCAGGGAAGAATTTACTTGATGGGTGTTTCACAAAGAAAATCTTCCTTTCTTTCCTTTGAATAGCTACTCTAGAATAATCCATTTCTCTTTATATGAAACTATCTTGTTCCTTAGTTTTATTCCAAAGTCAATGCCTTTAATTCCTAGATATGCTGGTATAGGCATGTAAAATAGAGAATGAGACAGACGGTTCTTTTCTGTGGCTAAATTTATTTATTTGACAGTTAATTAATTTAAAAAAAAAGATTTGTTGAATTGCCCATGTATTATATTATCTATTGATAAAAATAGTAGACAGGAAGCAATGGAACAGGCTATTAAACAATGTAATACAGCAAGGGCTGCACTGAAAATGGAAGGAATTACACAGAAAATTTTGAGTCATTAGAAAGCCTTCTGTAGACAGTGGTATCAGAGCTGAGACCTGAAAAGCAGTTAGGCTTAGCCAAGTGAATGATGAGGTGAGAAGAGAAGGGCATTCCAAGGAAAGGAAGACCCATGATTCAAAACAAAACAAAACATGGTATATCCAGGGAACTAAATTTTGTGTAGAATGGCTGGATACTCAGGACAGTATCAAGTTTCTAAATCAGTCTTTCAATGTATAAGCATCTTATCTAGTCCAAGCTAAACTCTGTGCTACGCATGGTAGAATTGCAAATATATAGATTTCAAAATAGAGTCATACACCGAATAATTAGATAATATTATAATTCTAAAGTAGTCACCAAAGACTGTTCGGTTTACTCATAAATCTTTAAACTCATAATATTCCAAAAGAAACTCATTCTTTTTAAATCCCACATCTGTCATTCCTTCCCTTTGCCCACTCTTGGTGAATGACCTTACCATGTCAACCAGGCTCCAAATCTTGAAATCATACCAATATATTTGATAAAATCCCCCAAATCTAATGCATTATCAAGTTCTGTAGTTTGACTTCCTCACCCCATTCTTTAGGGTGATATCAGACAAAAAAATGGATTTAAAAGGAAAATTGTTACTAAGAGACAAAAAAAACTTTGTAAGAGACTAAGTGACTTTTTCTAATAATAAAAAGGCCAATATATGCACCTAACAAGAGAGCCCCAAAAGACATGAAAAACTGACAGAAGTGAAGGGAAAAATGGACAGTGATCCTTTGCAAGAGGCTGTAAATGAGGTTACTCTAGTAGACATTGGTTATCTTTGTTGGTTTCAGTCCTCCCCCTTTCTTAAAAATGGACCTTTTTGTGATTCATATGAGGCTGAAGTACCCTTTCCAACTGCAGGGATGGACATACGACACACATTTCACCCATCAGGGTGGGCTCTGGAGTGATAACATTATTTTGAGTCCTGGGTTATTCCTGAATCCAAAACCCAACACCTCTAGACTTTTAAATGACCTGAGCCATTCTAGTCTTTTTCTTAAGCCTATTTGATTCGAGTCTGTGACTTACAACTCTAACAATCTTAAGTAAAACAATAGTTAATAATTACAATTCTGATCACCAATTCCAATGCTGGAAGAGGGTTCCTCACTCCAAGCAATTTTCAGACACCAGCTGAGTATACTACAATTCTACTCAATTCCAACACCATCTACCTGGAGATAGCTCCAGTTCCCACAGGGCTCAATCTCACGAGACTTCCCCCAACCCTCACCCCATCAGATGACAATCAAAAGTCTAGATTGTCACCTGTGTTTCATATTGACTGCTTGTAGATCAATGACTCCTTCCTTGTGAGGGGGCCCTGAGCTCCACATTCTCTGAGTGTGCCACTCTCCTCATATTTCCACATGTTTACCCACCAGGAAACCCTCTAAACCTACTTTTGGGTTTTTATTGAGGCTTCATTATTACAAAGGTATGATTAATTAGATCATTGGCCATGGGTGATTGATTCAACCTCCAGCCCTTCTCCCCTCCCCGGAGGTAAGGGGAGTGGGACTGAAGGCTCTAACCCTCTTCTTGTGTGGTTGGTACTCCTGGCAACCAATCCCCATCCTTAGGTAGGGTCCAAAAGTCCCCTTATTAATACAACAAGAGATACCTTTTTGGCTCCCGTTGCCTAGGAAATTCCAAGTTTTTTTTAGGGACTATGTACTAGGAATAATGAACAAAGACCAAGTATATTTTTTTTTTATTATAAATCACAATTTCACAATAATATAAGTGCCTCAGTAGTCAGAATGGTTTAAAACATGTATAACTAGTTATTGAGCAGTGGTACATGGAGAAAACAATTTTATTTTTTCTAATCTCTAGCTTCTAACATGGCTAGTCCTACCTCCATTTCTTTCCTATGCTTTCTTGAGATGGTTCCATAGTTTCATAGCCATTTTAGAGTATAAGAATGCTTAGGTGTATATTGCTTACTTTCAGAAAGTAAAAAATTCCCAGCAAGTTTAAGTCAAAATTCTAGTCTCATGTCTAATTTGATTTTACTGTCTTTCTTTTCACAGTTCAGGCCAGACACGTGGCTCTGGCCTGCGTTGACTTTCAGATTTCCTCCTTCCTCTTTCAAGCCTTTATTTAACTGCTGGTTTTTTTTTGTAGTTCTGTCCTGGCTAATAGTAAATGGCCAGTGTGTTCTCCGTTATAACAGGCTTCTTAAATGCTGCTTCCTCATATGTAACTTTTTTTTTTTTTTTTGAGTTCTTCAGCCAGTATCTCCAAACATTGTTCACTGAGATTGTTCCAAATCATTGCTTCATGACATGGTGATGTACTTTCCAGCTGACCTAGAATGACATCCTTTCAGCCTTTGTCCTCAGGGATCCATCCTGTTAGGATCCCCTCTCCCCCAGAAGGCAAAGTATGATTCCATGGAGACAGCTCAAGTGCACTTGGTCTAAAAGGAAACTCATACTTTGTTTCCATGCCAGACTGTGGGCAGTCTACCCCCAAGCCACTCTCTCTTCCCTATCTCTCCATGAAAGGCAATTGCAGCCAGCCATTTGTCTTCTGATTCTTCCAGTTTGGCAGCAGGCTCCAGTATCTATTTTTATGGGCACTTTCAAACTTCAGGGGACACAATATAAATTCTTTCTAAATGGCAAGTGCTCCAAAGGCCTCCCTCATCAAAATTTGATGCACTGAGTGAGGCTAAAAATGTCTGCATCTTGAAAGTACCCAATTTGAGAGGGTGATCTGGTTTGTCTTCATTTGCAGACAAAGTCTCAGGGAGCTCCTCTTACTTGGTTAGTGGGGAGAGCTCGCCTGTCCTTCCTGTGCATTCCTCCTAGAGACAGCACTGTTCTCTCCTTCCACAGCCTCTCTCTCTCTCCAGGAACTCCTGGCTTTTGCTTATATAGAATGGGTGGGGAAGGTGAGAAGGAAAAAGAAGTTCCAGTATGGTCATATCTTAGGAAAGCTTTGAGGGTATCTCTTTGGCTGCCCTTTAGAACATGGAGGTATTTATTGACAGAGAGATTCAGTATGGTTAACAGCCATCATGGCAGACTGTTGGAGTGGATTCAGATTCATACTGTTAAAAAAGTATTCTAGAAAGGCCTTGATTTTCCAGGACCCAGGATCCATTTGCTGGATTATTAGAAAATCCAGGGTGTTGCAGGAGAATGGCCAAGGTAGTGGAAGTGGTAAAGCTCAGGGAAGTGTCTGTTTACCAACTGCCCGGAAGTATTTCTGTATTTTGCCTACCGGGTGATCAGTAGTCCTTCCTATGGCCTATTAACCTTGGTATTGAAGCTTGAACTATAATCTCCAGATAATTAGAAAAGTCCTATTCCGCATCTTGTTACATTTAAGCTATGATGGAGCCAGTGTCCAAAACAAAATTTTGATAAAATAAATGTAATTGAGTTAAGGAATGAGCCTTGGAAAGAGGAACCTAAAAGAAGAAGACATAAAAGGAGAGGAAATCAAAACAACGCGATAACCAGAAAATAGGAGTTTTATCTTACAAGCAGGCCATTTGTAGTGGAGAAGACGGGGAGTCTGAAGGTGAAGGGCATATCATTGTGTTGACTGATGACCCTCAGGAGAAAATTCTTAGGAAGGTGGTGATGATGACAGCAACCGAAGAGGGGATGAGAGAGCAGAGGAGTGGAGATGAGATGAAAGCGGCAGATGCAGACAATTCAAGTGTGGCGTTATAAGGATGGAAAGAAGTTGGCTGGTAGTCAGAAATGCATTTAGAACAGGAAGGCTTACTTGGGAATGTGTTGTTGGTGTTGTTTGTAGATACTTCAACATGTTTGAAGGCAGAAGAATAGGAGTTGGTAAAGAGTAAATGACTGTGACTGTGGAGAAAATGTGGAGCACAGCTCCTCTGCATCTGGAAGGGCTTTGTCAAGAGCTCACACAGATGGAGAGACTGGCTTGCTGAAAGAGGAAGTGTACTGGCCCTGCAAGACTGGACGATGGCACCAGAGTATTCACCAGGGTGTGAGCAAATGTAGTAGCGTAAGCCAGTAAACTCCTGTCTTCTGAGCCAAGTAGCAGGCAAGGAGATCACAGAGAGCAGTAGAGTGAAAAGAAAAGGAGAGACAGTCTAGAATATTCAGCAAAGGGTAGAAGTGAGTTATCAGACTGTAAGGTAGGTTCCAGCTTCAGTTGGACACTAGGTTGTATGTGGGGCTGGTGGGTCTGAACAGACCTATCTCTTCTGAAGCTCAGGTGCTGGAGTGTAGAGAGATGGTGCATTCGGTCCAGGGAAAGGAGCTGCCACGGCTGAGTGGTCAGGGATGGCTACAGTGAGCAAGGGAGAGCGGAACGGGACTGAGTGCCTGGCCCAGGCACAGGAAGAAATCCACAGAGTGGACAGCATGGAGCATGAGGTTCTGAGTAAAGGGTGGGCTCTGTTTAAGTAGGAAGCCGATCGGCTAACCGTCAAATGAGAAGCCGGGTGGACATATTAGTTATTCTTTTGAAAGGGAAACTGGTTCCACAGATGTTGAGGACCTGGAGGCCTCCCTGAATTATAACTGGTAGGGAAGTCAGGAGGGACAAAAGTCTTCATCAGTTTGGCGTTTGATCTGAAATAAGTTTCAGCAGTGCGATCCCTGGGGAAATAAAGCGGAGCAGCCCTGACGGGACAAGAGTAAAGCCACATGGACAGATGCAAATATGTGTGTGTTCGCTTGCCTTTGGAAGCAAACATTTTGTTTTCAGCAAACAGCTTGCATCTTGTGCTTCCTTGATTTTTTTTTTTTTTTTTTAAAGAAAAGTACACACACAAAACAGCCTGTCACTGCTGGCTTCACAGAGAAGGAAGACAGGCCCTTGAGTGTTTTCCAGTAACCAGCTCCCTGAGCTGGTTCTCACACGAGAAAGAAACTCAGAGTAACAAAAGGTGCCTGTGAAAGGTTCTTTTAGACTAAAATTTGGTGGAGATTAAAAGAGGGCAAAAGTTCAAATGAGAAGGAGCCACTGCCAAGTAAGCAGGAATCTTAGCCAAGGGGAAGGAAAAGGAGACACTGGTTTAAAATGCAAGTAACCATGGCGAGCCAGCAGTTCAATGCTAGAATCTGGTTAAGAAGTAATATCACACAGAGCCGTGATTGTTTATTCAAAGCAGGTCATGAGAGAACAGTTGTCTCCAATGGGTACTCTCACAGCTTGGATTCAAAATTATAAGTGCATTTTTAAAAGCGTCCAGCGCTTCTCCCTGACCCATTTGGTATTAAGCAAAAAGAAAAGAAAGCACAAAGTTTATTCTCAGTGTCTCTTGTGGGTTTAAGACAGCTTCACATATGGAAAAGCGTTTTGGTGTCAGCTGTTGAACTGGTTTCCTGCTATTCTGCTTTCAGTTGCCATTGGAAACTCTGCCTGACCGTGTGGTAACATCATCCATTTCCCAAGGTTCAGAAACCAATGCCCCTCTAAGGGGAAGCAGAGCGTTTCTTTCTTTATATGTACGTGTTGTGCTTTGCCCCTGTTTCTGAGTGGGAAGGGCTTGCAAACAGCTGAAGGACTGTGAGAATAGAGAGGAGGTATTGAAATACAAGATAAAGATAAGCCCGATGTAATGAAACAAGAGGGAGGCTCTGCGGTGACCAGAAACCCAGCTTCGCATTCATGCCAGTCCCTCCAGTCTGGATGGCCCATTTGTGGTCATTAACACTGTACAGAGTGGAGCTAGGGGCTTCCGTTCTTCTTGTATAAATGAGATGGATACCAATACAGTCAGGGTCTGCAGAAGGGAGAAGGTCCCGGAGCCTCTGAAATTTATGCAAAAACTTCTGTGTCATTTTGTGTGTGCATTTTTCTGGGGGAATCTGTCCATAATTTTCCTGAGATTATCAAAATTGTCCATGACCCAGAAAGCTTTAAAAACCAATGAACTGAAGTCACCAAATAAAGTACATTGGCTACACTCAGGCATATGGAAAGAATGCAATGTAATCATGTCGATGATTACCATACAGTAACATGCACAGGAAAGTGGGAGAGCTTTCTGCTGGTTCGTGGATACAGCATGACCAAGGAGAGGAAATTTTCAAGAGGTTGACTCCCTGCAGGAAGCTGAGAGAACTGGTGTTCCAGCCCTGCCCAGGCAGCAGGGTCATCCCCCAGCTCTGAAAGAATGTGTTCTGTCTATATGCCGCTCTTTCTCAAGTCTTGTTCCACTGGGGAATCTGAGAGCTGCAAGAGAGTCTGTATCGTCAGGAAGGGAAGAGGTGTGATTCAGAACTCAACTTGGTTGAACTCAACAGACGAATCTGGAAGAAAAGGGAAAAGCAGCTTAAATCATGTGGTCTCATCAAGGGAAGTAGTCCAGCAACACGTTCCAGCGTTTAAACAGAGAATCTGGAGTCAGACTGCTCAGGCTTGAAACCTGGTCCATTAAATATAGTAGATATGATAATCACATGCTAGTTACGTACCATCTCTGTGCCTGGACTTCCTCATCCTTGAAGTGGAGTTACTATAGTATCGTTGATCCTCATAGTCTTACTCTACTCGGCTGTTATCACAAAATACCATAGACTGATAGAAACAGAAAGTTATTTTATTTTATTTATTTTAATTCTAGAGGCTAGAAGTCCAAGATGAAGGTTCAGGCTGATTCAGTTTCTGGTGAGAGCTTCCTTCCCAGCCTGTAGACCACTGCCTTCTCTCTATGTCCTCATGTGGCTTTTTCTCAGTGTGTGTAAGCTGGAGTGGGGAGCTCTCCAGTGTTTCTTCTTATAAGGTTACTAATCCAGTCGGTTCAGGGCCGCACCCTATGACCTCATTTAACCTTAATTTACTTTCTTGGATGACCCACCTCCAAATGCAGCCACACTGTGGGGAGGAGAGCTTCAGCATGTGAATTTGGAGGGAACATAGACCTTAAGTCTGTACACTCATTATTGATAGATTCCATATTTGTGAATTTACCTACTCTCTCTACAATTTATTTATGACCCCAAGATAAATACTTGTAGCACTTTTATGGTAATTTGCAGCCATGTAAATAAAGGTGAAAAATTTGAGTTGCCCAGCATGCGTGTTCCAAGCTGAATTTGAACAGGGTGACGCTCTGACTTCTTGTTTCAGCTCTCAACACTGTAAACACGTGTCTTTTCTTATGGCTATTTAATGCCACGTGTTTAACATCTCTGTGCTTTTGTTGGTGATTTCACTATTTAAAATGATCCCTAAGCATAGTGCTAAATTCTGCCTGGTGTTCCTAAGCGCAAGAGGGCTGTGATGTGCCAACTGAAGAAAATACAGGCATTAGGTAAGCTTTGTTCAGGCATGAGTTGGTCCGAGTGCCGTTGGCCATGATTTCAATGTAAATTAATCAATAGTACATGTTAAATGAAGTGTCTTTCAACAGAAACATGCATAAAACAAGATTATGTATCAACTAGTAGAAGAAAATGTTTCAACCAGATGTTTTCAGGAACCTAACCCATTATTTCCCCTAGAAGCATCAGATCAGTATTATAAAACATAACTACATGAATAATGAGAATCACTTGTGTACAATGAGGAGGACTGAATAAATTATATATAAAGTCCTTATAAGACTGCTGTCTTAGTTCAGGCTGCTATAACAAATAGACTGGGTGACGCAAACAGCAAACATTTCTCACATTTCTGGAGGCTGGGAAGTCCAAGATCTAGGGGCTGGCTGATTCAGTTCCTGCTAAGGGCTCTCATCCCACTGGGCAGATGACCGCCTCCTTGCTGTATCCCCACATCTTGGAGAGACAGCTCATTCCTCTCATGTTTCTTCTTATAAAGGCACTAATCCCATTCATAAGGGCTACACCCTCATGACTTAATTACCTCCCAACTTTTCTGCCTTGAAATACCATGACTTTGGGAATTAGAGGTTTAACATACGAATTTTTTTTGAGGGGGTTGTTACAAACATTTAGTCCATAGCAACTACCTAACTTACAGTAGATAATCAGTAAATGTCCTTTATTATTATTTTTTCTCAGAACTAGAACCACAAAAGATCATTCCACAGTTGCAGCAATAAAAAGAAATATTACCACTTGTTCAGAGTGTTATGTAAGCAGGATTGATAATAAGGCAGAAAGAGAATTTATTAACTGCTGGATTATCTACCCCACCATTTTACCAGAAATAGCCAAAGATGCTAATATGTTAGCTGTAGACATGGCAAGGTTATATTAATTAGTTTACTCATTCTTTTGTTTGCATCATGTGTCAAACGTTTCCTCTGCATATTTGTGTGGTGAGGTAAGTGCAATAGGGCATACCCAGATGAATAAACTTGTGTATGACTAAGTAAGTAAAGGTGTGGTATGATCAGTGGCTTGATGGGGTAAGGAAAATATTAAGGGAATGCGAGATGGGATCAATTCCCTGTTAGTTCTCTCAGCAGCATCCTGAGAAATTCCTGGTCTTAAACCCCAGGACGATATTTGTGATAAATTAGGAGGAGGGAGTTACCCATGAGATGGGCAGAGGAGGACCAGGTTGGCCATAATTGTCTGTTCGGACTCTGTCTTCCATACTTAGTAGACTATAACACTGCCATCAACATAGCTTGGTGGATCAGAGCCTGGATTCTGGGGCTAGATGGCCTGGGTTCAAGTCCTGTTTTTCCCACTACCAGCTCTGTGACCTTGGGCAAGTTACTTAATCTCTCTGGCTTTCAGTTTCCTTAACATAAAATGGTAATGATAGTACAGTCTAGCCTTGCTGTGAGGATTAAATGAGTAAACATTTGACGAGCACTGGAACAGTGTTTGGCACATAATATGCTTTATTTCTGCATTTAATGAATAACCAGATCATCCTCCCTGAATGTCCCACACCAGACACATCCTAGTGGATAAGTAAGATGTTTGACAACCAGTTGTTCAATGAATGAGTGAAAAGTAAATGACCTCGGGAAAATGCCAGTCAGAAAGAAAATATGAGGAAATGATTTGAAAAAGAGCTGATTGATAGTAAAGGTATTTTCAATAGCTGCGTCCCTGTATAAAACCTTCTAATGTCCCAGCTTCACTAAAATAAAGTCCAAATCTTACGGCATGACATAGAAATTTTAAAAAGGATAGAGTTCACAGTAGTAATGTGTAAACCCCCACAATGCAATAGTTTAGAAAAACAAAGTGTATTTCTTCTACTAGCAAAGTCTAATGAAAGCGTTCTCATCCATCTAATCATGGAGAAATACAGGCTATGTTTATTTTGTGATCCTACCATCTCCTGTTACTGTGATGAGGACGAGAAGAATGGAAAAGGAACATCAGCTCTTAAATGCTGTGGCCCAGATATGTGTCGTTCTGCTCACAGTCCGTCCCTCAGAATTAGTCATATGCCCCAAATGTAGCCAGTAGGGGGAGGCTGGGAAACGTAGAGGCACATGGGTATTCGTCTGTGCTGTGTTTGGCATCCAAGGACCTCAGTTATCTGATCTCAACTATTCCCACCATATCCTTCAAATGAAATGAGGACTTTTGAGGTCTCATAGCACTGTGGGATAATCTCGAGATGTCTGTAACTGACTTTCATCACACGGAAGTCTTGTAGTGGCCTTGAGGGGAGTGTTCGCTAGACTCATGTTTGGTTCTGAGGGGGAGACAAAGGCATATAGAATGGGGCTCCTGCTCTCAAAGTGCTTACCATGTAGTTAAGAAAACATGAAAAGAGAGTTAAGAGGATAAGGCAGTGAAGAATCAACAGCAACTAAGTGCAAGAGATGGGGTAGCTTGGTTTTGTAGAATGACCGTAAGATTTGGAATCAGACAGTCCTGGGCCCCAAAGTTTGTGAATTGTATTATCTTAAAGAAGTCACTTAACTTCTAACGGTATATATCCACACACACGCACACATGCATGCATGCACACGCGCCCTTTGTACCTCAGTAAGTAGCGGCTATTCCTGTTGTTGTTCTTTTTGTGTGATGAAACATCCTTGATGAGAAACATATCTTTTCCCTGGTCCGTGATAACATAGGGTAACACCCCAGCTATTCCCTATAAACCCCTGTTGAACAGCAGCCTCAAAACTAAGGTAATCAAGTCTGAAAGAATTTCTTCCACATGTGGTTAGGTTATCAGCCTAAGCTTAGAAGACCATTCCTGCTGCATTTCTGGGAAACACAAGCCCACAAAAGCTACATCCAGCAAGATGACAGCAGCAGTTGGTGGGGATTCCCTGCAGTGGCGAGCATCCCTGGAGTCTGTACCCCACCCCAGCTGCCCTCAGGTACCCGCAGTGCTTGCAGGACCCCTTTGGAGCCGATCAGCGGCTGAGGACATGGGAGGGCATGTGAAATATGAAAGCAGGCCAGCACACTATCCATGGCAGCAGATGCCTCCCTGCTCTCCGGCCTCCTGATCCTGGGTTATGGGGGACTTCTTTTACCAAGTCAGTTAGCTGAAGCTTCCCAAGGCATAGTTGACTGAATTATTTCAAAACTTATGAAATGGGGGGAGATCATCTGGTTGGCCCTCAGGATCATTCTGATTTCTAGAGTCAGCTCTGAATAGCGGATGCCCCATCTCTTTTCCCGAGCCCTGTCCATCACAGACCCTGGGAACTTGCAGAGGGTGCTGACAGTTGTCCCGTGCATATCCTGATCTGTGATAAAGGCATCACACTATTGATTGCCACCAACGTCAGTGGATCCTTTTTATTCTGCAACCATTCTCTACTATTATGAATAAGAATATCATTTTGCCATCTCTCTCAAAGCACAGAAGCAAATAGAAAGGAAAAATCCCATAATTTTATAAAGCTGTCCAGAGCTCTGTTCATCAGAGAATTCAGTTCTGCTGAATAATTCTCCATAGACACGAATGATAAAGAGGGGATTATTACCCATCTGTTTGCCCTCTCGGCTTTTGTCCAGCTCTTATTGTCTTTTCAAGCTGGGTCCATCTGATTGCTTTAGTGACGCAGGAAGGCATCACCAAATAAGAACACATTCCCAGGCTCTGGGAGCCTCTCACCACACTGAGGCACAGTGACACAGAGTATTTTGCCTTCCAGCATTTCGGCAAACTAGGGCTGGAATAAGATATTTAAGGTCAAGGCCATGACATCTGTGGCTGGGAATGGGCCAACAGAGATCATTTTTATCTTCTGCTGCACACATGCAATCTATTCATCACCAGGCATCAAGATCTTGACGGAGCAGCCAGGGAAAGCACGGAGAGAAGGGCTCTCATCTCTGCTGTCAGGGTTGCTGTTTATATTATTTTACCTTTTTCCCTACAGCCTCACACAAAGCTTTCTCAGGCTAGGGCAAGACTTTGCAGGGCCTTTTTTGTTTTGTTTTTTCAAGAGGACAAATTTGAGTGGGATTTGGGCAAAGGAAGAGAGGTACTTTGAAGCATTAATTATTCTCAACCTCCTGGTTGTGTAATACACAGGCAGTTCTTTTAGGCAGATGGGCGTGGTTGCCAAATTTCATAAACCTAAGCAGAAAATAAAATAATTTTTATATCAAACCACTTATACTTGAACCCCATGTGAAAACCTTATCCATCACTCTCTTCTAACCTAGTCTTTTCGATTTGTGAAGGATGATGATGAAATAGTTTCAGTTAGCATAAAAACATTTTCATTGGTAAAAATCACCTTTTATTTATTTTGTGACTTTTTATGGCTCCTACTAGAGAGTGGAAATTGTAGCTGTACTTAAAGGCTTTGAACTCACACACTTAGACCCAACCATACGAATGATGGTAAGAGCTACTATGGCGTCAGAGGGCCCGGGTTCAGTTCTAGGCTTTGAAAATAACCGCCGTTGTCTTCTTTACTCCTTAGCGCTTCATTTGCCTCCCCTGTTAAGTGATACAGTCGGGCAAGATTGTTTCCAAAGTACCTTGTTCTGAAAGTCTCTTTTTCTTGAGGCCATTTGCTTCAAGTGGCATTTGCACTGTGTATTAACAATTTCTCTGTATTGATTTTGTGGCTACTCTATTAAATAGAAACATGCTTATCTTTGCCTTCATGAGTGTATTGGAGGCTAAAATGCAGAAGGTGACATGACCTTCACCCTCTAAAGGCACATTATCCCAACCAACTTCTGGGCTGCGCTCCTAATCTACTTTTGATTACGTCTTTCTTTCACTAAAGACAGGGCAATAAGAAATTCAGAAAGAAGATGCCTATTATGATCTCACACACCCCCACTTCCACTTAAAAATGCACTGCTATCATGCACTTTTTCTGTAATTTACTGTTAATCTCTGTGACACTGCCGTGATCAGGATTTCAGAGCGTTTCTGAAAGGCGCATTGTCTCGTGCTGCTTTTGTACAGTGAATTGCGCTGCGCTGCCCCCCACTCTCAAGGCTGTGAAGCACACGCCTGGTGGGTGATTGTGGCCCCAGACAGAAGCAGCCCAGCAGCGCCAGCTTCCACGCGCAGCCTTTCCTCCTGGGGATATTATTTTACTTCTCAGGCTCAAAGAACTGGCTTCACCCTGCACGCTTTTAGGTTCTAAGAGAAAAACATAATTGCACTGTTAAGATCTCATGTCAGAATTCTGCTCCTCTGAAGTCCTAGGTAGTCCTACCACTTTTTAAATGTGTATTTCTAAGGATAAATAGGAAAGGGACGGTAACTGACGTTTATCAAGTACCTTCTGTCAGATGCCATGTTGGGTTTGCTGTAAACCTTTCCCCACTTAATCCCTCCCAGCTATCCGTGAGGGAGGAAGTATCAGGGCTATACTGCAGATGAGACCCTAAAGCTTGGAGATAGTTTGGAAATGACTGAATATTGCACAATAAGGATATATAGACTCAAGGCTGGAACCCAGGTCTGTTCATCCTGTCTCTGTGGTGGATTTGTGATTCTTTCATCCTTTAAAAAAATGTTTTTAATTGTCTGCTCTGTATGTATAATACATTTCATGTATTAATTCTTTCAACATCTAATAGCTTGTTTTCATTTTCTACCATGTAGTCACCAGCAAGTTAGCAAAAACACGTCTTTTGGAGCTTGATATTTTGCTGTCTGCCATTTTAAAAGGAAGACCAATGTTCTGTAAATGTTTTTAGATTTGGCCTAGGGTCTTTGCTAAGCCAATCATAATGGAGCCTAAAATTCATGAGTCACAAAGTCCTTCCCTGCTACAGAAGCATTCATTTGCACTGCCTTTTCATCAAATCAGGGGATATGTTTCTTAGAGATGAAGAACACAGACAAGTATATACAAGAGTTCCTGGTGACAGGTAGCTGCCGGAGGCTCGTAAACATGTCTAGTCAGTTTAAGAACTTAATTTTTTAAATCTTCATAAAGGAAGGGAGATTTCAGTTTTTTCTATCATATGTATGTATGAAAATGGAAACTAGAGATTGTGAACAACACCAGGTGACTTAGAAACAAAAAATTTCTTGCAGGCTCTAGGCAAAGGAAAGTCAACACCAAAAGCAGTCTGCAAGCTGCAGGCAGATTGAAAATACTGAGGGTTACACATGTGTCATTTTACCAGATGCGCACATCAGTGCAAACCCACGTCCTCAGCAGTCCCTGTGGCAGGGTGCCCTGGGGGCAGGGAAACTTAGTCTGTATCTAAGGAAACATCCTTAGCTCGTGCCATCAAATCCTGAGACTTAATGTTCCCTTTACTCTTATTCAATTACAAGATACTTTAGTCCTAAGACAGAGGGTGAAAAACCACCCTTCCAAAGATTAATAATTTTAAAATTCTTAACAAGATCTTATATTTCTAGGGAACAAAGAATTCTTTGCAGGTTTTTCATCATATTATGTTCCAGGGCTGGAGCACTTTTTAGGGTCCTGTAGCTTGTTGTCCTTGCTCGTCACACTTCAGATATAAATGACTTTCGATAACCTGAAGTTATTTTTAAAAGTTCAGTATCCAGAAGCCATTATTATAACTTTATTTATTTATTTTTTTTTCTTAGCAGACTCTAGTTGTGTACCTGGGTTGTTTAGAATGGAATTACTAGCATTCACATTCAAGTGATTACCCAGGGGAAATGGTCACTTCTTGCTGGTTTTCTTGGAGAAGATGATAATGAATGGATCCCCTACCCCCACCCCTCAAAAAGACATACAGGAAAAATGCCAGATCTGTTTAAATCCAAATTCCTGTTGGTACTTTGATACTGGCTTATGCTGTTCTTTGTGTTAAAAAACAAGAAATCTCAATCTTTAAAATTTTAAAAGTGATTTTATTGCAAACAAATTATCTCACCACAAAGGTGCTAGCTCACACGGAAGAGTAAAAAGCATGCTTGAGAATTCACTACATAACATCTCATCCTTTGTTACGTCACATGCAGTTCAGACAGGAAGATGCTCTATCAGTATTTCTGAGTCCTCACTGCACATTAGAATCCCTCCAGAGGGTTGGAAACCTCCCAAGCTCTCCGTGCCCCCAGGGTTTGGGCCCAGGCATTTATTTCTAGAAGCTGCCCGGGTGAGTCTAATATGTATCAGCTAGGACCACTGCGGCTTTGCTCAGCTCTCGTCAGTGGAGCAGAAGACAGACCCAGGAGCCAGAAACATGTGTATTCACCTGGAGGACTTGTGGGGGGAGAGGCAAAGGAAAAGGAAATGTTAGCTGGGTTTGAGCTCACCAACAATTATTGGAACTAACTATTATTTATTCTTTCTCACCCATGGCAGGGATGTGGCATAGTGGGAAGATCCTGACCTTGGCATTGAGCAAGTAAACAGGATCTCAGTGTCAGGATCACCCTGGCATTTCAGATTCTGAGCCTCAAAGGCGAGCTTAGTAGCCAATTGCTTTAGTGGTGCTCCTTCCCATATCAGTACATAGAACAGTGAGAGTGGTGTCAGTTTCAGGCTGGCTCGAGCTGGGTTTCAGAAGTGAAAAATTAAAATTGAAAACGAATGTCTTTATTTCTACTCTCTCTTTCCTCCACCTTGCGACTTGCTGTCACCACCACGCCCCACTTCCCAGCACTGGCCCACAGTTGGTGGGTATGTCTCCACTCCTGGCCCGTTATCCCCTTTTTCTTCACCTCTGTAGCCATCCTTTCCTTAGCCTCCATCAATCTTCTCATCCTGGTTAAGAAAGAGGCTGCGTTTCTTATTCCATCGTGGTCTCTAGTGCTGCTCTCCTTCCAGAGGGTTCTTTTAACCCTAGTTCTAGCTGTTCTAGACTAATTCCTACTTTTCCTGTTGTCCTTTCCTACTGCTAATTCACAGGACAGTGTCTCCAGTGTTTCATCCTATTTGAGGCCTCTAGCCCAGTTGTTAAATTTTCTCGTATAATTCTGAGCAAATAACCTGGGGAAAACTGGTGTTCTTGTCTACAACCAGGGAGTTTGGGTACTGGAGAATTAGGGACTTCAAAACAAAATGTTTGTAAGATCAAATCCTGACCCTGTCCTAGGAAAAATATTACTAAAGTGGAAATAGTAATATCTGTTTAAAAGTTGTTACAGAAATTACAATGAAATAATACATTCCAAGTAGCCGGCATACATCAACACATTTTAACTGTTGTCATCTCCTCCCCTGTGTTCCTCAAGGGCAGGGAACTGTCATACGGATTTTGTCCAGATTATTATTAGTATTTTAGTGTCTCAGGTTTGAAACATGGCATATATTCGTGTAATTCCAAAGAAAGAAATATGTGAAACTTTTTTTCTTTAAATTATTCAGGAATCTTTTAAAACCTATATTAATATAATTATTTTTACCTATATTAATATAATTATTATTGAAAAAATGTTGGGGTTCATGAATTTGGAAATAGACATTTTTACAGGTGGACTGGAGGGCTACATTTACGTTAATGGAATCTAATCACATTGAGGATATTAATTGATTAATGAAAACTCCAGATTCCCTCCTGCTTTTAAATGGGCTTTATTTTTTAGAGCAGTTTTAGGTTCACAGCAGAAAGCAGGGAGTACAGAGTTCTCACTTACACCGGACCCCCACACTGCGTAACTTCCCCACTATTAATGTCCCGCATCACAGCAGTATGTTTGTCACAGCTGATCAGCTGACACATTATCATCACCCAAAGTTCATGCTTTACTTTAGGGGTCACCTGTTGCATTCTGTGGGCTTTGACAAATGTATGATGACACATATCCCCCATTACAGTATCGTCCAGAGTGATCTCACTGCCCTGAACTTCTTCTGTGCTCCACATACTCATTCCTCCCTCCTCATGACTCCTGGCATCCATTGCACTTTTCACTATCTCTGTAGCTTTGCCTTTTCCAGAATGTCATATAGTTGGAATCCAACAGTCTGTAGGCTTTTCAGACGGGCTTTTACTTACTAAGGTGCATTTAAGTTTCCTCCATGTCTTTTCATGGTTCGATAGCTTATTTCTTTTTAATGCTGAGTAATATTCTATTGTCTGGATGTACCTCAGTTTATTTATCCTACTGAAGGGCATCTAGATTGCTTTCACGTTTTGGCAGTTGTGAATAAAGCCATTATAAACATCTCTATGCAGATTTTTGTTTGGACATAAGTTTCAACTTGTTTGGGTCAATAGCGATGAGCATGATTGCTGGATCATAAAACCTCCATTTTTTTGTTGTTTCAGAATTCATTGTCACATCCATTTACAACATGGAAGATTAAATCCACTTTAGAATCATAACAGAGATTTCAGTCAGATAAACTCAACCCTCTCGTGGGATGCTGCCTCTGCACTCAACAGTTGGCTAGTTAGAGCCACACAAATGTCACAGTTTCAGAGACTTTTGGTGTATTGAATGGAATGCCTCATGCTATAATAAAGGGATCCCTGGGAAGAAATTCATTGTCCCAGTTCTCATGTGTCATGAGTTTCAAAATGTTACACCCCATCCCATTTCCAGTGCTATGGCCACTTAATCCCTGCTTTAAATATGAGTGATCTGAGCATTTCTGCTTAACTGGTAGGGCAGGTCCAAAGAAAGATATTTAGAGTGAGGGGTGAGGATGAGAGATCTTGTTTTGAGGAAGGAGCATCTCAGGGCATTGAGCTTATTATAATATTTCGTTATGAGAGAGAAGTGATTCTGAACACAGTGTGATTACTGTCTCCCAGATGTGTCTTACCACCTGGCTCTTCCGGATACATATCTAGAGCAATGGAGAACAGAGACTGTGTATTAAAACTGAAGTGATTTTGTCTTATTTTTTCTAAAATAATTACAGAACAATGAGGCATAAATGGTCTTATTTCAGGAATTCTAGACCAGAGTGTGACCAAAGGGTAGAAAAAATACTTCCCCACCTAGCCACGACAACCCCATAGATTTATTAAAACAAACCTCCAGTGGGTGGTAGAGCCTGTCAGAGTGTGTGGGGTCTGTGAGTGCCAGCGTCACTGCCTGTTGGGTATCTAGTAGGGGCAAGAAGGACACAGTAGTTCCCAGGAAGAGCAGCCGTGGAGTGGGCCAGAGCAAAATTGTTTGAGAGCATATATGTACTAACACTTCTGTTAGCAGAATTCTCTACCCCTTATGTTTTGCTTAGAGCATCTTTACTAATAAGCATGCCTTGCAGAGTTGCATTTTCCATTTCGTTGCTCTCTATCTCACAAACTGAGTTTCACTTCTATACTTCATCACTTTTATAAAGTGGAGTCTTAAATATTTTACATTTTTCTTTCATAGTGTTAGACTTGCATTTCTAGCCACCAGTGTATCATCACTGTACGTAGACATCACTCCTTAACCTCCCAGTATTCCATGCTGATACAATGGTCTTGTTCTTAAAAACAGCTCCTCAGCCTGATTTCTACAATTCTGGAAGTCATCTGCATCCTCCTGTAACACAAAATCAGAAACTTGGAATCATCTTGAAATGCAATTTCTCCTACTTGATCTTACCCCTGAAAATTCTCTTGAATTACAAAAATATTTTCTGTAAGTACTCCAATCACTATAATTCATTCTCCCATTTTTTTTTTGCAAAAAATTATTGCTACATAAAGAGTCTTCATGTTTTCCTCATTACAATATCTGCTATTTGAGAGCTAGAGTAAGTAACAGAAACCCAGTTTATCACCTTTATTTTACAAAGAGAGCAATGAGTTTAGGAGGGGTTGAATGATTCACTTAATCTCACACATCTGGGTCATGTGGAAAACTGGAACGGGAGCCTGTGTCATGACACTGACTGTGGCATTTTTTCCACTATCTCAGGGTTCAGCCTCTCTCCTCCTGGCCAGGTTAATGTTCATCTTCACTGGCCTATTCACATCATGCTCTTGCTTACTACCTACTCGTGGCTTTCTGTTGTCCATTAGGTAAGTCACTCTGGCATTCAGTTACCTACATAGCAGCTCCACACTCCACTTTCAGTCTTTTTTCCACCCACCGCCTCCCACGCATCTGCGTGTTTAAAATTATATGCTTATCATATAGCTTGTTCTTTTCCAACTAAACTCTGTGCTTTCCCATTTCTGTGTCTAAAGTTTATGACTTTATCTTCTTTCCTGGCCGTCTCTAAAATACATTACCAATGTCATGTTCTCCGTTATGCCTTTTGATATTCCCTTAACTAGGCAGACTACCTACATTCTTTAACTCACCTAAACACTGAGTCTATGATTTGTTATTGAAAGTAGTTAATGCTCCCTTGTAGAACGACTGTAAGTGTATTTGCATCTTGTTCCATTTCCCTGTCCCTACTTACTCACCTTCATGCCTCAGATGCAGCTGAATATAACTTTGGGCCTGAGGAATTGTGGTACAATTAAGTTGTGGGACAGACTCTCCCTCCTTCAATAAACACAAGCAAAAACAAAACAACTCTACCAAAATTTTTCTAGCCCCAGAAAGAAATATGGAAAATTATCAACCTCAAAGAGTGATGACCAGTGAAAGGATAGAAGATTCTGGTATAATGACCAAGTTGACAGGATTCTCAACCTTGCTTCTACCTCAGGAAGCAGGACTGAGGACATAGAAAGCTGCAAAAATCCTGAGAATACTTCTGAATACTCTGATTTGAAAAGGAGTTGGCTAAAGGGATGAGTAGATGTGCCTGAGAGAATCAAGATAAAACACTGAGTAAATGCTCTACAAGCCACATCTGAACCTTGGCAGAAACAGGAAGAGCCCCTGATGCTCTTGCTCCAACATGTAGTGTTAAGTTGGGAGAGTGAGTCAAAGCCCCAAAGAGTTGAATTCATGCCAAGCTGTGTGGAATGGAGTCTAGTAAAGGACATCTGGCGGGACCTCTGCAGTGAGAGTGGACTTGGGACCACAGCAAAGACTGCAGTCAGCCTCAGCTGCGCTTTTCCTGCTCTACATCCTGCTCTCTGTGCCCTCCAGTTCAGAAGGGAAGACAAATAATTCCAGATACGGTGGGAGTGATGTCAAGGTAAAATCACACACACTATTTCAGAGAAAAAATAATATTTGAACAAAGGTAGAAGAGGAAAGGAAGTGGTTTGAGAGATATTAAAGTATATTAAAACCAAAAAAGTCAAAATGTATAAGTGGATAAAGGCATTTATTTTAAAAGCTAACATAGATAATTCAATACAAAAAATATGTAATCCAAGGAACCAAGGCAGATTCTCTGCTGGCACTTTCCATCCGTTGAGTAATCCAATAAGGACATGGATTCAGTAACACAAGAAAGGCACAGGAGTTATTAATGTTGATGACTAAAAGTAAAATATGTAATTTAAATAAATCCATATTGACTACAATTTCTTGATGGTTTTAATAATTTTTTCTTAAACTTAGAGGAGTCTTTTAGTATCTATTATCTGATATGATGGAAAAAAAATTGGGATTTTTACAGTTATTTACCCAGCAGCTTTTTCTGTCACTAAATGTATATCAAATTAAAATACTAGTCACTATTTTAAAATAACATTCATCCAAGAATTTTATTTTCAAATTATTTTTACCTTTTCCTCTCTCATCTACATATTTTGTCTCCATTTGGAATACCTTCCTTTCAGTATATAACAGAGACTTTAATCTGTGTGGAATATTAAAGGTAATAACTTCTATTTTAAGTAGTTTATTGCTTAATTTTTTTGTTTCAATGTGGCATGTTTTAGTTTTAGATTGAATATACATCATCATTCAAAATCATCATGACATTACTTTAAAATTATTTTGACAAATTAATAGTTTGAAGTTATTCTTAAAAATGCATAGGAAATCACTGAAAAGACCAAGCTACAAAAGATTTTTCCTACTATATAGGGGAGGACAAAAGGGATCAGCTTTAGCCAGACTCCTGAGACAGCCCAAAGATACTAGGATTCACAGCTAATTCACTGTTACTTCAAGAAGAAAATTTGTTTCCTTTTTTATCATATTTTTTAACTCCCATATCTGTTAGCCAACAGTTTATTTGTTTAGTTCATGGTCTAGTTGCTGGCATAGGAGGAGATTGTTTTTAGGAAAATATTGAAGAAGAAAGCAAAATAGATGAAGACTTGTAAAGATTGCAGGAGTAAATGGATTCTCATCTGTGTTAGGATAAATTAAGTGCTGTTGTGGTAACAGATGGATCCAGAATCTCAGTGACAGTGAAACAAAGTCTGATGAAGTCAGGAAGATCCTCTACCAGCAGCTATTTTCAAATCATTGACTCAGGAGCTAGATTGGTGCCATAATTCTGCCTTGATAAGTGATCACAGTAACCACTGGAAATAAGAAAAGAGGATGTAGAGGACTCATTCTTGTACTTTTTTTCATTGGCTTAAAAGTGAAAACTGCAGTTTTAGTTAGAGCCTGTTGGTCAGAACTAGTCACATGGCCCTGATCTAACTGCAAAAGAAGCTGAGGAATGCAGTATTCCTGTGTGTTCAGGAAGAGGACAATAAAACTGAACTTGGGAAATGCTTACTGTTACCTCTTCCACATGACCTGAAAGCAAGACAATATTGTAAACATACTAGTCTAAGAAATTAAAAGAACAGAGAACCTAAAATAATTATTATTGCATATACATGATAAGAGAAAGACAAAATAAAAATCTGAGAGTAAATTGCCAGAAAGAAAATTTTCTCACATAAGTGGGAACAATTTGTTTCTTCTTCCTTGTAACACTTCTCAAAATAAGAAAAATCAGGGGAAAATGTTGGTAGCTAAACAAATTAAGGTACATTCATGCCACATAATATCACTCAAATTCAGAAGGAGTTTATCCATGAAATTCACTGTATTCCAAAAAAACTAGATAGCCTAGATGAAATGAGCAAATTCCAAGAAAGACACAAACTACCAAAACTGACAAAAAATTTAAAAAAATAGCCCTATAACAAGTAAAGAGATTGGATTACCAATCAAAAAACTTCCATAAAGAAAAGCCCAGGGCCAGTGGCATCACTGGTGAATTCTACCAAATATTTAAAGAAGAATTGACACCAATGCTTCTCAAACTTTTCTGAACAGTAAAGAAGAAAAAAGAACACTTCCCAATTCGTTTTATGATGCCAGTATTGCCCTGCTACCAAAGCCAAAGAGATCATAAAAAAAAAAAACTATAGACCAATATACTTTATGAATACAGATTCTCAACAAGATACTAGCAAAGCAAGTCCAGAGATACACACAAAAGATGATAGCTACACCGTGACCAAGGAGGATTTATTCCAGGAATGCAAGGTTGGTTCAACACATGAAAACCAATAAATATATAATGTTAATAGAATAAAGAATAAAAACACATTTTTTAATCTCAATGGATGCAGAAGAAGCATTGGAACAAAATTAAATACCCTTTCATGATTTTAAAAAAACCCAAAACTGAACAAACCAGGAATAGAAAGAAACTGCCTCACCTGATAAAGGGAATCTGTGAAAAACCCACAGCTAACAGTATACTTCATGATGATGCACTGAAAACTCCCCCCCCCCCCCACAAGATCAGGAACAAGACAAGGCTGTCTGTCCTTGATAGTTTGATTTAACATTTTACTGTGGGGGGCAGGGCGCAGGGGGGAGGGTGCTAGCCAGGGCAGTTAAGCAAGAGCATGAAATAAAAGTCATCCAAATTAAAAGTAAAAAGTAAAACCATCTCTATGATATGCTCTTGTCTACAGAAAATATTAAAGAGCCCACAAAATGGAAAAAAAAAAAACCCTGTGTATATTATAGCTAAAAATTTAGAGCAAGAGTACAGGATACAATATCATGTACAAAAGACAATTGTATTTCTATACCCTAACAATGACCTAATTCAAGAGTGAAATTTGAGAAAACAGTTTTGTTTATGATAACATCAAAAACTATGTAATATTTGAAAATAAGTGAAAGGCTTGTACACTGAAAACTATAAAACGTCATTGAAAGAAATGAACAAAGACCTAAATAAATGGAAAGACATCCTATGTTCATGGATTGGAAAAATTATTATTGTTAAGATGGCAACACTCCTTCAAATGGACCTATACATTCAACACAATCCCTTTTAAAATCTCAGCTGACTGATTTGCAGAAATTGACAAGTAAAATCACTTCACATCATATACAAAAATTAAATCAAAATGAGTTTTAAAAAACCTAAAGACAATAGCTAAAACTATAAACTCTTAGAAAACAGGCAGGGAATTGTGTGAGCTTAGTTTGGGTAGTGGTTGCTTAGCTATAATATCAAAAGTATATGTAAAACAAAGATACAAGTAACAACAAAAAGTAGATGTCAGACTTAACTGAAATTTAAAATAACTTGTAAATCAAAGGATGTTATCAAGAAAATGAAAAGATAAACTGAGATAACATGAGAAAATATTTGAAAATCATATATCTGATGAGGGTCTAGTATTGAGAAATATATAAAGATCGTTTCCAACTCGACCACAAAAAAAAATTTTTTTTTAATTACCAAATGATTTGAATAGACACTTATTCAAAGAAAATATACAAATGGCCAGAAGCACATCAAAAGATGTTCAATATCACTAGTCATTAGGGAAACACAAACCAAAACCATGATGAAATATCGCTTCATCCCCACTAGGATGGCTGTAATCAGAAACATAGATAATAATAAAGATATGGAGTTATTGGAATCCTCATACACTACTCTTGGGATTATAAAGTGGTATAGCCACACTGGAAAACAGTTGGGCAGTTTTTCAAACTGTGTTACCGTACTTCAAACCAGATGTCACTTTATGACCTAGCAGTTCCAAGATTCACATACACAAGAGGAATGAAGACATATAAGCATATGTCCACATGAAAGTGTGTACATGAACGGTCATAGCAGCATTATTTACAATAGCTAAGAAGTGGAAACAAGCCAAACGTCAGTCGATTGATGAATGGATAAACATATTTGGTATGTCTATACGATGGAGTATTTTTACATAAAGAGAAATGAAAAACGGATGCATGACACAACATAGATGAACTCTGAAAACATGCTACAGGAGAAAAGACAAACACAGAAGGCCACGTAGATTCTCTTCATATAAAATGTCAAGAATCGGCAAATCTGCAGAGACACAGAGTAGATTGGTGTTTTCTGGGGACCTGGGGAAGGGGAGAATGAAAATAACTACTAATGACTAACAGGTTTCTTTTTTTGGGTAATGAAATATCCTGGAAGTAATACTGTTGATGTTTGCACAATTTTGTAAACATACTAAGAACCACTGAATTGTACATTTTCAAGAAGTAGATTTTATGTATGTGAATTATGTCTCACTAAAAATATGTGTGAGGAAAAAAAAATTAACCAAGGCAAATTGTTAATAAAGATAAGAAAGTTATGGGATGAAATAGAGTATAATCCCACGTATTTAAAAACGTCTGCATCTCCATGTGCACGCGTATGTGGAAACGCATAAAGGAAGGGCTGGAGTGGTGTGAAGAGAGCTGTATTGGAACAACTTCAAAGCAGGGGTCCTCTACTCCATTTCGTGTTTTTTGAATGTTACATAAGGAGTGTAGATTCACTTGTTATATAAATCTAAACAAAATGAAGGAAGTTGGAAAGCATGAAAGATTGAGCAGTATCATGCACCATCTTCAGTGCCCAGTTCAATTCTCCCATTTTATGAAATCTTCCTTGGCCAATACATCTTTTATCTACACACTTACCCACACATTACATGCTCCATGATTTAGTGCCTATTCATATGTTTAAGTGAACCAATTACATGTGAAACACTTGCTGACCTGTACACAATACAGGTATCACGGCAGTGTGGGCAGTCTTTTGGCACCATCAGAGTGAAATCAAGGACAACAAAAGCAAGATTGGAGGGAAGGGTTAGAACGGGAAGACAGCAGGGACTGGATACCAAACCTAAGCCCTTAAAATGATAGTGATATCAGAGGTCAAACTGAGATGGACTATTCTGGGTTAACATAAAGAACTCAAATCTAGTAATTTCTGGGCAAATCAGTTTCAAGCAAGCATAGTTTGCTAAGCCAGTGAGCAAATGTAGTAGGTCTAGAATTCGCATAGAAAGCCTCTTGATATGCTTTGAGGGGGAAAAAAAAACAATAAAGCAAAAAATGAAAGACCTAAGTGGGTAGTAAAACTCATAATAGTCTGAAAAGCAAAGTTCTTGCATATGGTACTGTTGTTTTTCTCTGCATTCATGTTGCTTCATACGTGTGAGCCTCAATGCCCGATTCGATTTCAAGATTGCAGTCCACCAGGACTGTTGGATTGAGGAAAAACGCTCACATTTATTGTAGAGCCTCTAATACACGTTAGAGTGAGTACCTGATTAATTTTGTCACAGTAGGCTTGAAAAATGAAAATGAATTTTCCAAAAATACGGAGAGTCTGTTTTGACTAAACCCAAAGTAATATATTAAGTGGTCATGATCACCTAATAAAACAAGTGGCACCTGTTTCACAGGGGTCATAATAAATCTTACATGGAAAATAGAGTAGAAAAGGGAGTTTGTCTGATTATCTTAAACAGCCAGAGTCTGACTGGGCTCCTTAAAAATCCCTCTTCCTAACCTTTACTAATATGACTGTGGTTATTATTAATGCTCTACTAATAGCAGATAACATGTATTGAGGGGATATGCACTAAGCCCTTGATTAAACATTCTGATGTATTTTATGCCATTTAATAATCACAGCAGTCCTATGTGGTGGGTACTATAATCACATTTATTGTACAAATAAGAAAGCTGAGGTTGAGTGAATATAAACAACTTGTCCATGACCACACAGGCAGCTGGTGGTGATGATGTGATTCCATTTCAAGCCTCCCTAACTCCCAAATTCATATTCTTTACCAATACCCCATTCTAGGTATATGATATTTAGTATTTGGACATTACTAAGGCTCCTGGATTCCCATGTTATCTTGCCATAGTAATCTGCCTCTGTAGGTGTGCAATGGACACACCAGAGGACAAAGACAGTTAAGGCTTTAGTCTCCAATCCCAATAAAATATCTAGTGAACTTATCTTGATTCTCTGGATGACTCTTCTTGTGGAAGCTAATGTTGGTCAAATCAGCCTCCTTCCCTTCTTCCTGAGTCCATCTGCTTACTGTACCAGAGCTGAAGAAGTGTAAGGCTAGAGGAAATGAGCGATCAAGAGCAAGACCGTCAGAAACTCATGTTTTCTCTCCTTGTTCTCCCTCATTTCCTCCATTTTGCTCTTTTTTTGTGTGTGTGACTATTTAATGTCTCATTATTAAAGGTATCTTTTAACACATTTTTTAAAAGGAACAAGATAGTTTGACCATGGAGGTTTTCAATTTTTGCTTTTGGCAGAATAACCAGGAAGCTTGTTAAGCACAAAAATGCCAACATCAACCTATCAAAAGGTATTTGGCAAACTGTCTATTTCAGGGCTCATAAGAATCTGATCTGATTAGATGATAAGGAAGGAAAACTTCCAGGACTAAGAGAAATGGAAGCAACTTTACCCAAAAGGTGAAGGTGTCAGACAGTTACTTATCAATTCATGAACCTTAGTGGTCCTGGAAGGCAGGAATAGATTCTTTTAATTTGTCTGGAACTGATGACACTATGAACACATTGAATATGTAATTAATAATACTTTTAAAATCGGAAAAGAATAGATTTCTGTTCACATATGGCAGCTTGAGGGGGAGATTGAGAAAGGCATGACACTTTTCTGTGTAGAAAATTCATGTGAGATAGAAACTGACTACTTTATCTTTGTGATTAATAGGAAAAAGATTTTCAAAACACTGCTTTTTTTTTTCCAAAAGACAAGAAAGAAAGAAGAGAGACGAACAAGGCAAAAGAAAAAAGTTAGAATACTCCTGAGAAATCAAAGTTTATTGGACTAAAAATCAGAAATGATGCTAAATAAAGGAAAAAGAAATGAAGTCACATAAATCAGAAAGGAAATATCACTGTTAATGAGAAGCATACAGACAAAACCTCTAGTGCACAAAGCAATGAATCCCTCACTATCCCTTATTTCAAGCAAACCACGAGAGAGCGAGGGGGAGAATGATAGCAACACATGCAGCTGAAATAACCCACGAAGGGATAAATTCTTCGCTTTCTCCACATTACGTTTTCTCGTGATGTGCCTCTTGAATTCAATAGCGCTTTTAAAAGAAGGTGCTTGCAAACACTGACCTAGCCTTTTGCTGAGATGCGTTTGTCCCTGTCCACAGTTCTTGTTGGATATTATTGAGCACATCCATAGATTCCCTTCTTCACCTTCTTATCCACAGGCTGAAGTGCACCCACCTCTAAGCTTCCAGAAGCCCAGACCTTACATCCATTAGCATGGATCTGCAAAGACGTTTCTCAGTGAGTGGGTAATCGACTTACAGTAAATGATATAATGTATTTATCTCCTGTGCCACTTCTCTGCCGATTGCCAAAATGTATCAACAGGATATCAGTAGTCTGATTAACATCAGTAGAAGCAACAGCAGCAAACATCCTGTGTACTCTCCTAACCCCATCTCATACCTCTGACATGTTCCTACTACTTGAGTTACAATCCCATTCCTAAATTAGCCTCAAATAGGATATCATGGGTTTCTTTTTCCCCCCCTTTTTTTTCCAGTGGGGGCTAAAGCCAGCAGGGAATCTTCATTAAAATTCACCATAAGGCCCATTTGTTTGCCATTTCCCTTCCCCTAATTCCTGCATACACCCTCCCCTGCTGGGAGCTCTGCAGCGCAAAAGAATGACCCGTGGAAATCTCACTGCCACTTCTCAGTCCGGGGAAACATTCCAGACTGCTCCTGTCTGTCAAATAAAGATGACAAATGTTTACCGTCTCTGGACACCCCTCCAGGTAGTTTTATATTCATGATTTTGTTTTATTCTGTATTTTGGGAAACAAGATTTCTTTCCTCATGAGCAGGTGCAGATTGTGCCGATATTCATAATCCTTTCCACAGACAAGGACTGGAAGGATCTGGGCTTACACAACGTGAGTTCTCACGGTGTTCGATCAGTATCAGAGGGTGTTTTTTGAGGTGGTTGTTACTGTTGGTTATCACATTCTTCCTCTCTGTCCCAAGGAGACAGCTATGCCAGAGTCATACTTCACATTCATCTATAGGAACATCTGGTCCATGTCTAACATTAAATTTCCACACCATTAGAGTCAAACAATACATGTACATCACCAGATAATGTAATGCATTATCACGCAAGGCAGAGAGGAACAATCTATTAGCCTAATTTAAAATAGCCTTCAGCAAAAAAAAAAAAAAAAAAGTGCATCTTAATTCAGAGTTCTGAATGGAATGACATGTTTTCCAGTAAATTTCAGAAGTATGTACTCAGACATGCTTTGAAAAAACTTCCCTGGTTATATTATCTTTGGCATTATTCAAGGATGAAATATCAATTCTGTTTTTTATGTTCTAAACCAATTTCATCCATAATAACACAAAAAGAAATAACAGCCTTAGGAGAGGAGGAGAAAAGGAATTCCTGGAACATAAGGAGGCCCCACATCTCTTGTTTCTTAGAAATCACAACTTAAATGTGTAGGTTACTCAGAATTTCTTTGCATATTCTTAAAAATCACAGAAAATTGCTCACCTTGAATGTGGCTTCTGTTTCTTCTCTTTAAGACATTTTCATTACTACTTTAGGTTTATAGACAATGGGTAAGTGGAGTCTTAGTTTATATTTGCAGAAAAATATAACTTTCTTAAGGATTTAAATGATATAATCTTAGAAATAGCTTAACTATACAGCCTGCACAAATCGTTGTTATTAAAACAGACGTATTCAAATATCTTCTCAAATATTAATGAAGTCAGTGACTAGTTTCTTGAAACAAATATCTGATGTAGAAAAATGTGCAGTACCTGTTAATACAGACAGAAAACATACTCATTCCTCTAAATGTTATAAGCAGAAATAATAGTATATAGTTACAGCATGTATATGACAATGTAAATTCTGAATTCTGTAATACTAATCAAAGCATATTCGTAACGCACATAGCATAGGACAATTCAGTCCCAAAAGAGATGGGCAAAATTTGTCATTGTGGGGTCCTCAGGTAGTACTTAATCTGCTATCGAATTTTCTTTCGCCCATCACGTGCGAGACCTATGGCCAGTCCCAGGTGACGAATGCGTATACCCAAATTCCCATGAGTTCATAGATTAATGAGGGAAGGAATGCACATATGTAACCAGAGTACATAATATAACATGCCAAATGCCATTTAAAAAATTGGAAAAAGTGCCTTGGGAGATGGAGGAGAGAGTGGTAATTTTTTCTGGCTTTGGGAGACAGAGAAAAAGAGTCAATTTTGAGCTGAACTTGGAAAACAGGTTGGCATATACTAAAAATGTTCTGTGACAAAGTCCAGAAGGCAAGATCCTGGCCCTTTAAGAGAGTTCCTGAGACTGTAAGTCAGGCAAGGTTTACTGGAATTAATACGGCCCATCTTGCCCTCACATTCCCGTATCTGACTATCATGTTTTCTCCTGATCACCCAAGCCCTTACTCGTAGTCAACAGTTAGGGAGAAAGTATTTGCCCTGTTCAGCTGTTGAGATCTTCTGTTTGAAACCCATTATATGACTGATGTTTTGTTCCCTCTATTCCATGCTTGCATTGTGATTCGTGACCAGTTTGATTTGGTAACTCTACCATTGGCCCTGCGATTAGTGTGGGGCACGTGCAGGACCCATCCAGGACGGAGATGTTTTGCCCTAATCCCTGATGGCCTGAACCAGCTCCTGGGAACCTGGACGTTTTACACTGTGAATTTCCTAGTCCTGCTGTTACCCTTGATAGTCTTCAAATCAGTCTGTGGCTTCACTGCTTCACTTTACCCTAGAAGGCTTGAATTTATCACAGATCTAGAACATTCATCAACAGCCTCAAGTAACCTACTCACATATGCCTTACTCTGCATCCAACCCTGACATGGGCAAATAGTATATTATTATTTTCAGTCTTTCAAGTGATTACCTTCATAATTTTAAATGATATTCGTTCTTCAGTTCCAAAATTATTTCCATCATGTAACATTGTTTCTTTTGCTTGGTAAATATTTATTGAGTGCCCACATTGGCCAAACACTGCTAGATTCTGGCAAAAAAAAAATGTCTAAAACAGACATAAACCCTGTCATTGTGGAAATTACCACCTAATGAAAAAGGCAAAAATCAATCACTGATAACACAAACAGGTAAATTGCAATGACAAGTGCTGTCCAGAAGTTCATAAAGTTAAGAGAATTTATATGAAGGAGTTCAAAGATGGCTTCTTGGGAGAAATTACCCTTCATAAGAGAGCTGAAGGATGAGTAGGATTGAACTATGTGGAAAATGTTAACAAGAGCATTTCAGGCAGAAGGGAAGTTTATGCAAAGGCCTTGTGGCAGAAAAGTCATGGAGGGTGTGATATGAAAAAAGCCAGTGGGACTCAAGTAGAGAAAGCCAAGAAGGGCAAAGAGCGTATAGGCTGGCCCCACAGATCTTTGCAGGCTTTATTAAGGGGTTTTGCCTTCCTCCTAAGAGCAAGGGGAGAGCACTTAATGGTTTTTGAGCAGAGGAAAATTGTGATCAGAGTAGAGTTGCAAGAAGTTTACCCTGATTATAGTTGGGTGGATATAAATAAGTGAGCTGGAGGATTTTTTTCTACCAAGCTTTTACTTCTTTCAGCTTTAACCGTGCTTGGAAGTTACTAAGATTTTTGTTATTTTATTTACTTAATTACTATACATGAGTCTTCAGTGTCTTCCCTATAGGTTCAATGTATATGTTAAAAACAATAAAATATCTAGTACCCCGTGAGCCAGCAATCCCACTCTCAGGTATTTGCCCAGACACAAATGAGTGCACACATCCACCAAAGTACTGTGGAAGGATGTTCACGGCAGCTTTGTTCATAATAGCCAAAACCCCAGAACAACTCAACTGTCTAAAAGGAGACTGGCTACATCGCAGTGTATCAATGAAGTGATGTATTAAATATTATACAGCAATGAAAACAGAATGAGCTACTGGCAAGCATAGTGATAAGAACAACCCTCTCAGCAACAGAAGCCAAGCACAAAATAGTACACACCAGAGGACTGCATATAGATGAAGTTCAAAAACTGACAAAACTAATCAGTGGTGATAGAAGCAGAAATGGGGTTACCATTTTCTGGTGGGGGGTGGGGTATGATTGGAAAGGGGCATAAAGCTAACTGTCTTCTGGGGGGCTAGAAATGTTCCATATTTTGGTCTTAGTAGTCATTACTTAGATGTATACACCTTTGAAACTCCATCAAACCTTATTAAGATTAGTGAACTTGATGCTCATCAGTCTCTCTCTTTCTATAAATATTCTACCTCAATAAAAGTGTAGAAAGAAAAATAATAAGCACTTACAATACTACAATACTCCAGATGTAAGTGCCACATCTGGCACATATACATATTCAGGTTTATCCCTCTAAGGAGACTTCCAACTGGTGAAGATCAAATTGATTATTTTTTATCTTATATTCTATAATTTTCTCAGAATGATGCCATATGGACAGTGGACTTTCAGAGCCCTTGCATGTCAGAAAATGTCTTTATTCACTCTCTCATTTTATTAACTGTTTGGCTCTGAATCATTTCCTCTCAGAATGTTGAAGGCATCTTTCCATTTTCTTCTAGAATATGGTATTATTAATAAAAATTCTAAAGTTACTCTGATTTTCATAACTTGTAAAATTTCTTTTGGAAGCTCTTTAAGAAGTTTTTCTTAACACTTGGAGTTTTGAAATTTTACTGTAATGTCTGTAGATATTGTATTAGATTTCTATTGCTGCTTAACAAATTACCACAAACTTATCAGTTTAAGATAACACCTGTTTGTTATAGTATAGGTCAGAATTCCCGGAAAGGCTTAACTAAGTCTTCTGTTCGGGGTCTCACAAGGCTAAAATCAAGATGTTTATTGTGCTGCATTCTTACTGGGAGGCTTGACTAGGGAAGAATTTATTTCCATGGTCCCTCATGTTGTTGGCAGAATTTATTTCCTTGATGCTATAGAATTCATGGAAAGTTCCTTCTTCAAACATAGCAACAGAAAGAGGTAGTTTCTTCTTCTAGTCTTCAAGCTCTAGGAAGTCCTAAATCCACTTTTAAAGAGCTCATTTGTAGGTCAGACTAGAAGATTATTTTAGACTGGATGACTTAACTCAAAGTCAGACTGGTTAGGGACCTTAATTATATCTGCAAAATTCCTTCACCTTTACTGCATAATGTAACTTAGCATGGGGGTAACAGCCATCATAGTTTTAGGACCCTCCCCACACTCAAGGGGAGAGAATATAGGGCATGTATGTAAAGAGGTGGGAATCTTGGAGACCATATTAAAATACTGTCTAAATAAAATTATTTTTTATTCTTTTTGATACTCATTTTTATATCCCCCAAAGTTGGAATAAACTGAGCTCAATAAATATTTGCTGAATAAACTAACAATAAATTAATACACAGTTACTTTGTAGCCCCTTTCAAATCTAAAGATGTGTATCTTAGAATGATTTTCCTGTTACATTTTCAACGATTTGTTTTACTTTATTTTTGAACACTTAACATATTTTAAATAAATATTACTCGTGTCTCAATATTTTTTCTCATGTTTTTCATCTCTTAGTGGTTCTGCTTTATGTTCTTAGACATGAGTGCTTAGAGGGATAAACATCTAAGAATCTTTTGGATCGGCAACTTTAATAACTTGTGTCCAAGTTATTATTCAGTTATCCTCTTCAGTGTTTTATTTCGACAACTGTATGTAATATTTACAAGAACAGTTTCTAAGTCTTTGATCACGTGTAATTCTGGGTAGGATAGTTTCTCAAATCTCTCTGAGAGTACTGCAATAACAATTTTAAAGTTCTCTTTCCTTCCTGAATTACATTTTTCTTTCCAGAATCAATTACTCTTTTCTTATAAGCCTTTTTTGTTGTTTATTTTATAAACCCCATTGTTGTAAGTTTTACTCAAATGTCTGGTGACCCTGAGTTACACATTCATATTTGTTAGTGAACCACAAAGTAGTTTTGATGTAATAGACGGTCCATCACCTTTATTTTTTCCCTAATGTGCCATGCTCTTTGCTGTTCTCTTTTCCATCTTCCTGTCTTAGTTCACACTGTTACTCTATCTGTGTCTGTAAGACATTCATGTTTCCAGCATTCACAGACAGCTTCCATCTCTTACTAGTCACTTAAAGTCAAAAGCTCTCAGTTTAGAACTTAGTATCAGTTGTACATATGTTAGCAGGTTACTTGGAACAGTTTTCCTTTGCAACGGTGTGATCTGTATTCCCACTAGTCTTTTTGGAAAGGATGGGTTGACTGCAGGCTTTGTGTGCATAGATAATGTGTGCAATGTGGCATGATAGACTTCAGTTTTACATCAAAAAAAGAAAATACGGAGAATGGAGAAGCAGCCAATACAGATTACCCTGGGGACACATTATCACTTTCCCCTCTTGGTCAGATGTGTCTTTCTTTTAAAATATTTTGCTTGTTGGAAGGTTTAAATTAATCTTTGCTCTCCTTCTCTTTGATGTACTGGCACCCCCATCATGGTCTCCAGTTCTCTGGCAGACTGTTCCACTTCCCTCAATGGCAGCTCTTGATGTATTGATGTATCATAGGATGGACAAGACTGTGAGTCATGCAGAATGGGTGGAAGTGGGGCTATGAGTACCCAAACAGTACCCAGTTGCCCAGCTGTTGAGTAGAGAATATGATAACTACCACACAGCCCATTTCTGCTCTCACTGCTTGACAATTTTGAGCATACAGCCTCTCCCTTCTCTGCCAGAACAAAGGTTTCCCATTTCCATTGCAGCCTTCTGTTCATCATCTGGCCCTGTTCTGGTGGTTTACCCATTAGTGTGATTTGTTCTTCTTTCTTTCAGGTGGATGCTAGATCATAAAGTGCACTATTGATTGGGACAGGATTTTCTGACTACTAAAGAAAAACCTGGTGTGTTGAGTGATGAATTAAAAGCCATGCCAGTAAGAGACTCCCAGGACCTCATTCCCAAGGTCTGGGTAGGGGGTGAAGATGCTAAACCCAAGGGGCTGATGGCTCAAGAAGACAGTGCCTTGCAGTGATGGGACTCACGCTGAAACAGGTGGGGTGGAACTTCTGCCTCTCCCAGGCTCTGCCTCGGGCATCTCTCTGAGCTATTACACACCACCTGGGTGCATTAGTTTTCTGTTACTATGCGTAAATTACTACAAACCCAGCATCTTAAAACAACACAGATTTATTATATTACCGTTTCTGTAGGCCCGGAGTACGTGCAGAATGGTTTGTTTCTCTGCTCAGGGTGCCGTAGGTCTGAACTGAGACCCCACTTGAGGCTGAGGTCTTGTTTGGAAGCTTTGGGAGTAAGAATACACTTCCAAGCGCATTCTTGTTGTTGGCAGAATTCAGGTTCTTGCAGTTACAGGACGGACGTTTCTCTCAACTTTGCTCTCAGCATCTAGAGGCTACTGGCGTTGCTTGTCATGTGGTCCCTTCCATTTCTGGTCTAGCGCTGGCAAGTCAGATCTTCTTATTCTCCAAACCTGTGACCTTGCTGGTCTTCATCCTCTAGACCCAAAGTTAAAGAGCTCGTGTGATTAGGTCAGGCCCACTTAAATAATTTCCCTTTTGGTTCACTCAGAGTCAGTAATTAGTAACCAAAATTACATCTGCGAAATTCCTTTTGCCATGCAACCCAAGAGGAGAGATGTCCTGTCATGTTCAAGGACACCTCTCAGTTACGGGAGGGAAATTATACATGGATAGAGGTAGAGAACTTTATTTTACCTGTAGGCAAAAAAGACCTAATTGAGGTCTATTTTTACTAGGCTAATTGAATGTAATATAGATACCTAGGGAAGTAAATTCTTTGTTTTTCCTATTATTAGCCTGAAGGTCAGTGTGAACCCTTGATTCTCCCACTAAGCAAAGGGAAATGAGTCAAATTTACACTTATAAAGTGCCTACTCTAAGCTAGGCGCAATGCTGTGCCTATTTATATATAAGTTCAACTATATCATTCTGATATTATCATAGTTTTATATTCATATTATTTATACTATAATTCATAATACAATTATAAGTGTATTTCTAATATTCAAGTTTCACTGGGGGCAGGGAGTCTATGAGGGGTTGCCTAAAAATGTTCCATAAGGGAGCAATTTTTTTTAAAAAATTGAAAAATAATGGTTTAGAGGAATAGATTGACTGTATGTTCTTCAGATGATCTTCTTAGGGATCATTTCTCCCACCTGCAGGCTTGATAGCCATGGAACATCGATACATTCCAGGTTGTCTGCTCTGACCAAGTATGCAATTGGCCTGTTATGAACTGAATATAAATACTTATTATGCCCAAACAGATATTCATGGAGGGAAACTTTTGACATTTCATGTAAAAACTGAGGTGCAGCCCAAATGCCACTTCTGCTAGAAGGTGACAAAGTCTGGAGACTATGCTAAGATTTTGCTTATGATGGCTTCAAAACTATTTTATATCAGGTAGTCAAAGGTCTAAAATTCTGTTCCAAATAATATAGCAGAATATCGTTAGTCTAAAAGTTACCTGCCTCGGGGAGTAGGGGGAGAGCTTCATTTATATATGGAACTAATGCATGCCTCTGGACAGTGCTATGTTCCCCCTCCCTTATAGGTGCTTAAAAAGAGTTTTACTTATTTTTAGAACATCTACCAAGATAATAGCTTCAGATTTAGAATAATTGAATTATAGTCCACTTTTCTAGTAAGAATCAGGTGACAGTTTGGGTGGTCCGTTAATGCGACTTGTAGGAGGAGGCAGGGGTAAATTTATATAACTTCCTCCTCCTCTCTGGTCAGGGGTTTTAGTCTACTTACAAGCTAATAAATAAGCCTGTTACTACTTCATAGATCTGTTTGCATCCTTTTCTCCTTGGCCCCCATGTCCCACAAGGGTGATGCAGAGCGCCCAAACTGATATCACACCTGTTGTGGCTTTGCCTTACAGCCAGGGAACCCCGAGACTGGGACTCTGCTGTTATAGCAAGCAGCGAGCAAGCAAGCAAGCTTGCTCTTTGTCTCAGGAGACTTTAGTTCATTCCTCAAAGCTGGTCACTGCAAACACAACACTGAAAAAAAAAGGGCACAATAAAGAATGATTAGAGCCTTGAGTTTTTTCCATACTTAGCAAGGCAGTAAAAGCAAAAGGGACCTATGGAGGACTGTCTCCCAATATCTGTCACCTGGAATTCTATCATGTGTTCAATGAGATGGGCTTCTTCCAAAGATAATATGGGCATGTTTAATTATTATACTTAATTCCTTGTTCCAATTCCTTTATTTCCTCTGTGCTTTCTCTGAGTTGGGCAGGGGAATATCCTGCAAAGAATCATTGTCTAAATATAAACTAAATTTTTCACCGTGTAGAAAGATGCTAGCAAAGTTGGGAAAGCGACCAACTATATTTGAGTTGTATTAAGATTTAGGAGCATTGAGAAATTAGATAAAACGTGTTTTCAAATTAAGTCTAGGTGATACTGTAAAGAAGATCTCTAATTGCATGGGAAGTTGGACAAGGTAAATTCTAAACTCTCAACACTGTGTTTCTTTGATACTGTGCAGGGTCATTCCCCAACATAAACTTAGACAGTTATCTCTAATTGTCCTTTTCCACTGTCTTTTGGAAAATCATAGTGTTACTCAAAGAAAGAGAGTGTATTTGACACCAAGTTAATATTATTGGAGTTACCTTTTTGTCTCATCATGATACTCTCTCCCACAGGTAGGACGAATTGTAATAGCCCTATTTTTCTATACAGCACTAGCAACTCTTGTATGTTCGGTTTTGTTTTTAAAGAGATTTACTGACAGTTTAAACATAAATACCTAGCAAAATAACCAGAAAGAATTATTATCTCTAAGAAGCAAAGGAGGATAGGGAAAGAATTACAGTAGGTTCTATTTAACCCCATGCAACATCTTTGCACTAAGCATAGATATTTTATGAGGTGTGTGTTTGAGTCAGAAAGGAAAATAGGACTCTTGGGTCCCAGGAGAATTTCTGTTCAAACTAAAATATGTGAGTCTGTTGCCCAAGACTTACTTTAGCACGATACTCTTTGTGACCCTTGTGTTTCTAGGATGATTTCTTTGTACTGCACCAGGTGTCTATGAGTTCTGGCAAGATCAGATGATCAAATACTGGGGTCTCATATTCAGTTTGAATTTTATAGACATGGCTTTATGTTTAAGTTTGCTTTTGTTCTTGCAGTTGAAATTTTGTCTTGATTTTATAACCACATTGAGCTCCTGTTTAGAAATTATTTGTGGTCAGTAGCCCAAGGATTTAAGTTCCAAGGCACATCAGACTCATGAAATAGGTATAGCTGAACACCTGAATGCTGCAGATTGAAAAAATAAAGACAAAGAGAAGGTGGTTAAGTTAAAGCCAACTTGAGGCATCAGAAAGTTATGGCTTAGTGGGTTTTATAAGACTACTTACTATGCTATTCAATTAAAAAAGAGAGAGCAGGCAGTTACCATAGTGATGCCGTCTATCGGTGCTTATGCTGCCTCTGAGATCCAAAACACCTTCTTCCAGGGGCACATTGACCAATATAGCCTGTTATAAGTTTTATGCCTAACATCAGGCTTGCAGGAGTAAAGATGTTTTTCAGTAGTGTGAGGAATATGCACACACGTGCATGTATGCACACACATCTGCATAATCTTAATTTTCAATATTCATTTATTATAACACAGATTTAACTCATATAAGGAGTTAAGATCCAAAATATATAAAGAACTCATTCAATTGAATACCAAAACCCCCAGTCTGATTAAAAATGGGCAGAGAATATGAATGGACATTTTTCTAAAGAAGACATGCAGATGGCAAACAGATACATGAAAAGATACTCAACATCACTAATATTCAGGGAAATGCAAATCAAAACCACAATGAGACATACATAACCTTACACCTATTAGAGTAGCTCTTATCAAAAAGACAAGAGCTAACAAGAGTTGGCAAGGATGTGGAGTAAAGGTTGGTGGGAATGTAAATTGGTACAGACACTACGGAACGCAGTGTGGAGGATCCTCAGAATTAAAGTAAAACTACTACATGATCCAGCAGTTCCACTTCTGGGTATTTATCCAAAAACAACAGAAACTAACTCAAAAAGATATATGCATCCCCATGTTCACTGCAGCATTATTTATAATAGTCAAACTATGGAAACAACCTAAGTGTCCATTGATGGATGACTAGATAAAGAAAATATGGCATGTATGTTCAATGGAATATTACTCAGCTATAGAAAAGAATGAGATCTTGCCATTTGCAACTACATGGATGGAACTTGAGGGCATTATGCTAAGTGAAACCACAGAGAAAGACAAACAGCATATGATCTCCTTATATGTGTAATTTAAAAAATGCTCATAGGTACAGAGAACAGATTAGTGGTTGGTAGTTGCCAGAGGCAGGGATTGAGGGGTGGGCAAATGGGTGAAGGAGATGAAAACATACAAACTTCCAGTTATAAAATACATAAGTCATTGGGATATAATGTACAGCATGGCAACTGTAGTTAATAGTGCGTTGCATATTTGAAAGTTTTCAAGAGAGCAAATCTTTAAATTTCTCATCACAAGAGAAACAAATTCTGTAGCTATGTGTGGTGATGGATGTTAACTAGACTTATTACGAGGATCATTTCACAATATACACAAATATCAAATCATTATGTATGTTGTATACCTGAAACTAATATGTTGGATGTCAATTATACTTCAATTTAAAAGAAAGGGTAACAAGTATAAATTGAGTTCTGCTGATAAATGTATATGGAAGTATTTTTAATTCTTCCTTGAGAGTTACTTGAATTTATATAATTTTTATTGAAACAATACTTTGACTTTGTGAGTATTAAAACAGAAATTAGGACATGATCTGTATTTGAGTAAATTATATTTCAGTTCCTGGACAGAAAAAAACATGTTAAATTCTTTTCCATTAAAAAAAAATACAACTCATATGTAAAATAATTACTTAAGGAAGTAAAGTAGTTGGCTCAATAGTACAGAATATAGCCCTCTATTAACCTCATAAACTAGTTAAATATACATCAAAGAAAAATATGGATACAAAACAAAGACACATTATTATATTATAGAAGAGAATGCCTTCTCTACATCTGCTCTCAGATGAATTTTAAGAAACTGAGTGGGATTTAACCCTAAATTTTTTCTGGAACAACCACCAAGCATGTACCGATAAATAACTTCTGTTTTAATGGTACTTTTACATAGTCTACAGCAAAGAGATCCATTTAAAGACTATCTTTCTGATCAGAATATTGCATTCAAATCCAATGTCAAAAACACACATACTTAACACAAGGCTGGAGTTATATACTATATACCTTCTTTGTTTCTTAAAAGAATTATATTTGCGTATTTGCCACTTACATCATCCCTACTTTGAAAACAGGACTTAATGTGGTTGTTGCATGGATATCCAGATGTTCTTACTGAAACTTGGTTTCTGACCCAAAGATTTAATGAATACTCAGAACTCAAGATGGACTGTCATCAATATAAAAATTGCTTTTGAACTCAAAGTTTGTTGGAAAGTAAATTTTTTGTTACTTGGACCATGGACCACATTTTCATACAAAAGCAATGTAATAAATGCAGTTTAAGCTCCCTAGACGGCTCATAAAGCCCATTTGATCTAGGATATAGCAGAGCTGCTTTAGACTTGCTATAAAATGTAATTGGCTATCCTGTATATAAAATCAAAAGAGAAAGCTGAAGAATAAATTATGTTCATTACAAATGCTAATACTTGAGAAATTAGATTTTATTTCAGAAAAATAATAGATTAGTTAGAACTTTGGGGAACTTCAGGGGGAACTTTAGAGCCTTCCAGAAATTTATTTATTCAGTCATTACTCAGGGAGTCCCTGCTCTGAGCCAGGTATTATTCTAAGGACTTTAGGAGTAAACACGATAGATAGGGTTCCTAAAACCTCATCACAGTGGCAAAAACAAACAATACACAAGTAAACAACAATAGAAACAAGAAATAATTTTGCATTGCTACGTAAGTTGCAAAGTCAATAAGCTATATGGCGTGACAGAGTATAACTGGGGGTCACTGAAGACAGCAGAAAGATGACGATTAAACTTATTCTTAAAATATGAAATGGAAGAGACAAGCAATAAGAATTATAAAGAGAAGGGATAATAACATAAAGGACCAGAAGCGAAAGGAGGCCAGTGTGGCTGTGGCTCAGTAGGAGGAGGCTGGTTGGGGATAACGTGCAGATCAAGCAGCTCTCTGTAGGCCATGGGGAGTGATTTGTGTTGAAAGCAGTGAGAAGCTACTGAAACTAAGATATAAAGCCCTTAATCAAGGCAGTAATGCCGTCAGACTAGTAGACCACTTCTTACTGCAGGACCACTTACTGATCAGGCCCCTTACTCTTGAAAATATGTGGTGCTTGGATTACTTTTTTTATTTATATATTTTTCTCAAGCTGTATTCCCTATTCTCAGCTCCCATTTACAGTCCTTACATTTTACAAATGTCAGTGTTGGAGCCATATAGAGAAAAGAAACTGAGTCGGGTTAGGAGGCTCTTAACCACAATCCAAGGAAGATGCTGTGGTATATGAGTACAAGGGTAGCAGTGGAGATGGAAGGAGGTAAGAGGATCTAGCGTACATTCCTTGGGCAGCAGGGAAGGTAGAAGCTAAAGATGACTCCCAGGTTTATTCCTCCAGCAACTAGGCGAATGGTAGTGCCCTTTAAAGTAGCTGAGGATTGATTCAGTGGGACTCGTTTAAGGAGATGGGGTGAGGAAGACAAATACTCTGTTTGGGAAATATTAATTCTGAGATGGCTATTAGACTCTCTAGAGCAAATGTCAGGCAGGCCATTGGATAAATTAGTCTGCAGCTTGGTAGAAAATTTGCATGTTTTGTTTCAGCCAGCACTGAGATCTTGCTGAGTGTGTATGACGAATGGATAGCAATATATTATTAGTCCAAACTGTAGTAATTTTAGGATAAAAAGGTGGTACTGGTATACTCAGGGATGGATGGCAAACAGTAGGTCTGTATGCTCAGCTATTTGATGGAGAGAGAAAAATGGTTGAACTATTTGAAGTGAAATGTTTCTAGTGATGAATAAGGAATCTAAATAAGGAAGTGGAGCAAAGGATCATGACAGGAAGTTTAAAAGTGGCATTAACATTGGATTTGATATCTGGGTCAGTCCAAAAAGCACTGCTTGGGGGCAGAGGGTATACGGAAAAGAACAGGTAATTGTAGAGTAGGACTGATGGCTTTCTTTTTTAAGTTTATTCAGGTTTATGGCTTTTTTTTTTTTTTTTTGGTATATGTGTATATACCAAAAAATACCAGTCCTATGTTACCTGCATAATTAGATCATATTTTATTTTTAAACAGAATGAAGAACATAAGGAAAATGAGGGAAATGGTAGAAAGATATAGAATAGAAAATAGAAATTGATAAAGTACAGATATTTTTAAAATGGGTTTCTGGGTAAAAAAAAAAAAAAAAGGTTGAGTTGGGGGGAAAAAAAGCTCCTAGAGAATAACAGATAGGTATGAGATAAAATAATACACATTTAACAAGACAGCTATTTGAAGACAGCAGAGATAACTAAGACCAACAGATTTTATGGGCTAAGATCTTAGAGAAAAGAAAAAGCCACCCAGTCGAGCCCTGTATTCAGCAAACTACTTTACGCTTGGTTCACGTATGCGGAAAAGCCTAGAGCCTGAGCAGAAATCCTAGTGCATGTGGTGGGCTCACTAGCCTAGAGAGACAAAAAATCGGCACCTGATGTTCAAGAAATCAGAGATCCTAAGAAAAGGAGACGTACAGAGGAATTAGCTCTATGTTTTGTGTTCAGTTTTCTCTCAAGAAATTTGCCAGTCCCTGAGCTCCCTAGGCCGAGCGCAAGAGGTCAAGAAATTGAACAAAAGCAGCTGATAAGAGACTTACCTGACTCATAATTCTGAAGACACAAAACTTGGAATTGAAGACTCTCCATGAAGGGGAAACTGCAGTGAAATCTCAGGCTTTCTGTTGAGACCTCTAGAGGGCTACACTGTGGGAGTAAGAGTAAATTAGAAATAGCAGAGCATCACAAAGCTGAAACTTAGCCTCGAATAATCTCAAATTCCCGATTTTATTCAAAAGGTTTTCTCATATCTGTTTGCTGCCAGAAGGTGATTAACTTCTCTCTGGAGGAAGATAACTTCAACCAGAGCACCTGTAATTTTTCATATACAATGTCTGACAGTCATTCTGGAATTACCAGGCTTGCCAATAAATGAGACCAAATGACAGAAAGCCAACAGAAAATTTACACAATAAAACGGATCTATGATGATGCAGTTATCCAAACCAGACTTTCAAATAACTGTGGTTAATATGTTCAATGATAGCATTTTTTTGAAATATGGTAAATATCACAAGAGAATTGCAATATATAATAGAGGATCAAATGGAAATTCTATAACTAAAAACATACAATAACCTAAAACTGATAATTCAAAAGATGAGTTTAACAGAAGAGAGGAAGAGAGAGGATTGGTGAATTGGAAGATAGAACTGTAGGAAATACCTAGATTACAGTATTGAGAGAAAAAAAATTAAAACACAGAAAAGGACATGATACATATGGAAGCTGGTAATTCAGAGTAACATAATATGTGTTTGGAATCCCACATGAAAATGAGAGAGAGAGAAATGTGGAAAATATTATTAGAAAAGATATTTTGAAGAACATTTCCAAGCCTATGAGACACACAAGTCACAGGTCAAAGAAACATGGGATCCAAAGAGGATACGTGCAATCAAACAAGAAAACACCTGTAGGCACATTAGAGTCAAACTGCTGACAAGGAAAGGCAAAAGGAAAAACTTAAAACAGAGAAAAATAATACATTACCCTCAAAGTACTAACAGCCTTTTCAACAGAATTAGGAGAAGTCAGAGAAAAAGTTACAATTCGTTTACCAGGGCTACTGTTACAAAGAACCACAACCTGACTGACTTAAAGAAACAGATATGTATATTCTCAGAGTTCTGAGGGCTGGAAGTCCGGAATCAAGGTGTTAGCAGGGCGATATCCCCTCTGAAACTTGCAGGTGAGTACTTTCTTGACTCTCCCCGGCTTCTGGTGGCTGACTGGCTGGCAGTCTTGGAGACTCCAGGGATTACGGATGGATCACTGCATTCTCCCTGAGTTTCTTCACCTCATCTTCTCTATGTGTGTGTCTGCTCTGCCCAAATTTCCCTCTTTTATAAGAACACCGGTCATATTGCAGTAGAGCTCATCCTCATGATCTCATTTTAATCTGGCTAGCTCTATAAAGACCCTATTTCCAAAATAGGGTGACCGTTCTGAGGTGCTGGCAGTTAGGTCTTTAACATATATTTTGGGCAGACACAAACGACCCACAGCAACAGTAAAATGCCCTGTTTGAGTCAGAAACTACAAAATCATCCTATCGTGTAAAATGTAGGGTAAAGATAAAAACAAGTTTGATTCATCTCAGGGAGAAGCAGTAATAGAGAGGAGTTTTAGACAAAACTCTTTTGTAGGCTTCATTCCAGAGTCAGTTGTTTAAAGCAGACGTGATGGGACCAAGGACTGGACCAAAACCAAAAAACACATAAACAGCAGAACAGACAAAAGAGCAACACAGAAACAATAACAGCAAACCATCGTGTGAACTCCCTTCATCTCAGAAGGATAATTGTACGTGTGATGATCATGACTCAGAAAGACTGGAAGGTGAAATTTCCCAAATACTCCTTAACAGCTATTGAAAAAGTGGAAAATACATCTTATACCAATGTTTAAAGATAATCCCAGGTGACTTCGTAGATGTTGATTACTGCTTTGCAAGAATCATTCTCTCTGGTCTTCATTATTTGTCATTAGACATTTTAAAGAGTCTTTCTCTGTATGAATATTTCATTTCTAAAACGAAGAAATACGTTACCCGAAAGATCATTTGTGAGGACCTTGTAAATATCCCTGTGCTTTTCCAGATATTCTAGAAGATAAAGCTCAGTATTTCTTGCCTTTCCGATTTCAACTGCTTTTCAAACCCAGAAATGCACTATTTGCAGTAAAATATGAGTAAATTCCTTAATTCTGTTATTTAAACGAAACAGTTTGGTTGCTCTTCCATGAGTGAAACTACCCTGATGTCTGAAGTGTCCAATTTTATCTGAGAAAATTAACAAAAATGGAAATTTCTTGTGCTTCGTATTTAAAATTTTTATGATAATCTAAAATTATCATTTGGATTCATGTATTCCAAAATATGAAATATTAAGTGAGTCACATTTATATAATAAAAGACAGCCTGAAGTAAATGCTTTGGCCTCAAGCAATAGCCTTCATCCTATTTTGAATACTAGGATTTTTCCAGTTGGGAATTAGTAAGAAATGCCTCTGATAACAAATTTCTTTAAGATAAGAAAAAAAAAAAAAAGAGAAAACAGAATGCCATTTTGTCTACTGTTCTCAAGGTGAGCACTGTGGGATAGGTCAAAACTAGAAGAGAAAAAAATTAGAGCTGAGTGCCTTTGCACTACATTCAGAAGGAATTAGCCTGAAAAACAAACCTGTATTGAAGGAGAAGAACAAAGTTGGAGGACTGACACTACCCAACTTCAAGACTTACTGTGATGTCTTGATATTGGTGAAACAGTGGACAGATAGATCAATGGGGCAGATCAGAGAGCCCAAATAGAGCCACATGAATACAGTCAACCAATCTGCGACAAACAAGCAAAGGCAACACAATGGAGGAAGGATAGTCTTTTCAAAAATTGTGGCAGAACAACTGGACATACAAGTGTAAAACAAGGAATCTAGACACAGACCTTGCATCATGCACAAAATTTAACATAAAGTGAGTTATAGACCTAACTGTAAAACGCAGTCAAAAAACTCCTAGGAGGTTACATAGGAGAAGATCTAGATGACCTTGAGTTTGGTAATGAAATTTTAGATACAACCCCAAAAGCATGATCCATGAAAGAAATCATTGATGAATTGGTCTTAAAATTTTTTAAAAAAATCTGATCCAGGAAAAACATTGTCAAGAGAATAAGATCAGATATAGACTGGGAGAAAATATTTGCAAAAGACATATCTGATAAAGGATTGTTAATCAAAATACACACAGATCTCTTGAAATTCTACTATTAAAAAAACCCAGTTAAAAAATGGGCAAATGATCTGAGCAGACACCACACCAAAAAAATATATATATACAGATGGCAAATAAACATAGGAAAAGATGCTCCATATTATATGTCATTAGTGAATTGCAAATTAAAACAAATTATGACTACAGACTTATTACAATAATGAAAATCCAAAACACTGATAACACCAAATGCTGGCAAGGAAACTCTCATTCATTATCAGTGGAAATGCAAAATGGTACAGTCACTTTTAAAGACAGTGTGGCAGTTTTTTTACAAAACTAACTATACTCTTACCATGCAATCCAGCATTTGTGCTCCTTGGTACTTACCCAAATGAGTTGGAAAATTTTGTCCACACAAAACCCTGCACGCAGATGATTATAGCAGCTTTATTCATCATTGCCAAAACCTGAAAGCAACCAAGATGTCTTTCAGTAGGTGAATGGATAGATAAACTGTGCTACGTCCAGAAACTGGAATCTTTTACAGTGCTAAAATTATGTGAGGTATCCAGCCTTGACAAGACATGCAGGAAACTTAAATGCGTATTTCGAAGTGGAAGAAGCCCATCTGAAAATTCTACAGACTGTGTGATTCCAACTATATGACGTTCTGGAGAAGGCAAAACTATGAGACAGTAAAATGTTCGGTGGTTTCCAAATATTAGAGGGGAGGTAGAGTGAACAGGCAGAGCACAGAGGGCTTTTAAGGCAGTGAGACCACTCTGTGGTATTAAAATGGTAGATACATGTCATTATGTATGCATCAAACCCCATAGAATGTACAACAGGACCAGCGAACTCTAATGTAAACTATGAACTTCGAGTGGTAACCACGTGTCATTGTAGGCTCCGTGATTTTCACAAATGTATCACTAGTGCTGCCCTATGGTGGTAGTGACGGTGGTTGTTGGGGAGGTGGGGTAGGAAGCCTATGGGGATGCTCTGTTTATTTTATACACGCTTTCACTGTGGACCTAAAACCATTCTGAAAAATCAAGTCTATTGGAAAAAAACAACCTTTAGTTTTGTCCTCTACATCTGGCTTCACCTAACAATCAAACGGGCCAGGCTTGTTTCTGAAACGCCAGGGTCAGAGTTGTTTCTCAAGCCCAGGTACCAAAGAAAGGAAGCAAAAGGCTGTTATTGCCAATCACCAGCTTTCAGACAGTGTGTCAATCAAAGTCAGCGTTGTCCTCAACTCAGTCAGCAGGCACCTCTCCTGTCTGCACTGGGCTTGGTAAAACCGTGTCTGACGTTGCACTGACTCCTCTCACAGCCCTGCTGTATCAATTCTCTGTTTGTATTTGTGGGTTTCGTTTTCATCTCGTCCCTGAGCCTTTTTTAGATAACTTCTGGTTTATTCTGGTCTGTAGCTTTTATTCCTTTTATAGGGTGGACCAAAGGCAGAAATCAATAGGAAGAAATAAACAAAAGCATGGGAGGATCTCTTTTGAATTATTTTTTCATACTTAAATTTCAAAAACATGGCATTGCGCCATACTCTAGATGATACATTACAACGAAGTATGGGTTAACAGTTCTGAGGTTGTTTCACATGTGCACTGGAATTGAACAATGAAATGAATATTAGCAGGTGGTAGAAGCCAGGTTTCTCATTGTTGGAGTGAGAGTTAACAGGTGAACAAGGGGAAGAGGCTAGAATGATCGTGCAGAGTTGGAGGCATCAGTGCGGATTCATGTAGAGCTTAATGCTGATATAGGTGGCTGCATGTAGAATACTTACAGATATGTATACATACAAGGTTTGGTTACATACATATATTTCTTTGCTTGGAAGCAACCAGTAGCAACAAACAGGTAGCACCCAGATCTTGGTTTTTGATGGTATTCTCCAATAAAAAGAACCAGAGCTCCTGGAAGAAATGGTTATTTCTAGGACTGGGGGACACGATGAGAAAGAGGAGTATCTCATAGTGCCAGAAAGTCAAAGAGTGCTAAAAGCAAAACAAAGAAAAAAAAAAATGCCCCACAATGATGAGACAACAGAAAGAGCTCTCAGTACTGAAGCTGGAACACTTTGAGCAACAAAATAAATAAATAGCATCAGATCATAACCCAAAATATAAGATAATATTGATGAATCCATACTTACATCAATAAATGACTCACTAAGTAAATTAATGGGGAAGAAGAGACAAATTTCCCATGCAGGAGAATTCCAAATAAATTATTTAACCACTCTGCCCTAGATGAGGGAGTGGATAACCTCCCAGTTCTTAAGTAGTGGGGAAAGTGTAGTGACTTTCTTCCGAAAAGCAGAGAAGAGAAAGAAGGGGGAAAGGGTAGCTTTACAGGGGAGAAACCTGACAAACCCATCTATCTACCTAGGCCAGGTGATCAAGCCCAGTATCAACACTGGTACTTCACGTCGCTAGCATGTGCACTTGGTATGATGTGTTGCAAATGGCTCCTTACCTCTGTGGTCTTCCACCCAAACACCCATAACCCCAGTCTAAGCATAAGAAAAGCACCAGGCAAGTCCTAGTTGAGGGACGTCTTACAACAGACCTGAGCATCCTCCTTAGAAAATGTCAAGGACATCAAAAACAGGGTGAGGATAAGCAGTTGCCACAGTCAGGAGGAGCTTAAATAGAAAACTAAATGTAATGTGGCATTCTGGATGGGATCTTGGAATTAAAAAAAAAAGGGCATTAGGCAAAAATGAAGAAAATGTGAATAAAGTGTGGACTTTAGTTAATAATAATGTACCTATATTGGTTCATTAATGTAACAAACATAACCATACTAGTGTTGGATGTTAATAAGAGAAGAAACTGAAGCCAGCACACCTTGGGAGTCAGAAGTGGCTCTTGCAATAGAGTGGTTTCAGAGAAAACCACAAAGCATGCCCCCAGAAAAATCGTCAAGAATGGTTACTTGGCAAGTAAACTTTTGTATTTGAGATTGTCTAGGTCATAGCACAACAGAAATTCTTAGAAATGGGGACAGACTCTCAGGAAACCTGAGCATAAACAAATGATAAAGCATTCGAGTGCAAACCTTGGGCTCCCCCAGGGTGAAGAAATTTCCTTGAATAAAGAACTGTGTTTCAAGTCCATCTACATAGGGTGAATGAACCATTTGCCCACGTGATTGAGCGGTTTTTCAACAAACACTGATAATAAGTGTGATATTTCAGAGGATGGGGCAGGCCAGAGAATAGTAGAGATTCCTGGGAAATACTGAGCAATAGATGACAAAAACCAACCCAGAATTGGGTGATCAGGCAGATGAGGAACGCAGTTTTACAGCAAGGTGCGTATCTGACATGGGAAAAACCAATATCTGGGCATCCATAAGGGGAGGGAAAGTTGTTGGAGTTTCAGAAGTCACCTGAATTTAAGAACGTAGCATCATGACTTACAGACCTGGATCCATTTTCTGTTTCTATCCTTCACCAGCTATGTGACTTTAGACGAATTACAGCAACTTTCCTAAGCCTTAATTTCATTGCCTGACGAATGGGAATAATAAGGATGCTTACCTCATAAGATTCTTGTGAGTATTAAATAACATATGGTTTCAAATGTTTTGAATAATGCTTGGCTCATATTTAATAAAGGACAGCTGCAATTATTATAAATATGTTATCACTCATATCATTTTTAGGGATGCCTGCAGGGGCCAACAGTATGTGAGGGAAGCACCTAAGACTGTCTGGCACAAAGTAGGGACGAGGTAAATGTTCTTGGATGCCTCTTCCTCAAATGGCGATGGCTTGTCCATGTGATGTGGCAGATGGAGCTTTTAGTCAGCTTATTTTCTTGATGTCTGCCCTGGACTGTCTACATGGTATTTGCACATCCATTAGAGAGTTTTTTGTTTCCTCCCAGCTCATTTTTTTTTCTTTTTTCTCTCCACTGATACGTAAGTTCAGCACTAATCATCACAGTTTACCATAGACTTTTAAACCCACAGTCATAGCGGTCCAAAAGTCTGCACTTAATTCTACAGTCTGTCTTTTTCCATAGAATCAGTTCTACTAAAAGGCATTTAAAGAGCATTATACACATGATATTGCGTGTGCTTGTAAATCTTCTGGACAATGGTTATTTAATTTTTTATTAAGGAAAGAAGCCATAGTAGCCTGTAAAAATTCTTTGTTTTTAATTCTACTTCTAGATGTGATGGGTCTTAGAGAGATGATAAAATGGGACGCTGATGATTTGCTGAAGTGCTCTCACTAGGGCAGAGGGTCGCAGAAATGCATTTTAAACTCACAGAGCTAAAGTCCAAAGATTTGGGTCTGGTCCTAACTTAATAGCTATGTGTCTTGGGTCTGGGTTTGCCTGAAAGACAAAACTGAGATCATGTCTTATGTGAGGGAGTTGAGGTAGTTTACTGAGGACTGTGAAGGTAAAAAGCAAGCGTATGGGGCAGAGGGAATGAAATAGGAAAGTACAGAAAGTCAACACAAGGAGGTGTTACCAAGCTGGCAACAGAGAGGGTGAGTAGGATTTCATCCCACCAGCCTTCAGAGGAGCATCATGAAATGGGTTTCAGACTGTCCATCCCACACTAAAGAGTGTAGCCTTTAACCACTGGCACCTGACACCCTTGTCTGTTAGCTCCTCTCCCCTTCTGGCTTGCACATGTCTGAATGTTAGGTGGGTTCCCATGAGGTGTTTCCCACTTTGGCATCAGAGAAGTCCCAGGACAGACAGTGTGAGAGATACAGTCCAGGCCTAAGGGAGGGCTTTGCCTGTGGCACCTGCATAAATCTGGGCAAATCCAGCGTGGAAATGGTCACCGAAGCAATGGGTACATCTGAGTGATGGATAAGAGATGCCAAATACACTCTATAAAGTCGCTATGTCATTTACCTTTTCCAGGCTTCAGTTTTTTCACCAATTAAATAAAACTTAATTTAACCCAGCAGCTAAACATGGAACTCCATTGTTCAACAGGCACTGGTTTAGATGGTTGAACAAAACCTGGGTTTTCCTGCACAGATTCCATTTTTGCAATCTTACGCAACCCTCTTTAAAAAAAAAAAAAGATGAAGATGAGCTGCATAGATTAAAGACAGACATGAAGCCCCAGCTTAGTCCCCCTTATCAGCCCCAAACCTAACATGGAAGGGATGCTGGAACTCAGAGGAACCCAAAATATAGATACGCTGATCGAATTGCCCGCTCAGTTTACTCCACGCTCTGCGTATTCTGTGACTGTGTGACTCAGGATGACTGGCTTCCAAAGGGCATGGAGAGCAAGCAGTTCCGGGACACGCGCCAGCTGCCATGGAGGCTGACACGTCTTTCTCATCACCTAACTCAGGAAGCACTGAGAGGCAGCTATGACTCAGGGTATGATCTGCCAAATTCAAGAATGTTTCCTGAATCACACTCATGTGGTCCTTGAACCTGAACATCAGTGGAGCAGAAAAATAAGTCCATTTCTTTAAGAGAGTGCTAAGCAAGACACAGAGTGGAAGAAGATACTTGCAATACATTTATTTGACTAAGGACTGAATATCAAAATATAGAAAGAATTCTGACAAATCAGTAAGAAAAATATAAGAAATCTCATGGGCAAAAATATTGGATGCCACAAAAAAGACATGCAAATGGCTGGTTGTAAAAGATGTTCAGCTTCATTGCTCATCCAAAGAAAAAAAAGCATATTAAAACCACAGTGCGACTCTACTTCATATCACCAGAATACTACAAATGAGGAAGACTGATAATACCAGGTTTCGATGAGGCTGAAGAACAACTGGCATTTCCATACACAGCAGTTCAGCATATAAACTGACACTGCCATTTTGTAAAAATGCTTGCAAGTATCTTCTAAAGCTGAATAGGCACATGTCGTGTGGCCCAGCAATTCTGTTCCTAGATCTAGGAATGGAAGCAATGAGTACACCTGAGTGATGGATAAGAGGTGCCAAATACACTCTGTAAAGTCGCTTGGTCATTTAACTTTTCCAGGCTTCAGTTTTCCTTTGGAAACACATGAGTGTGTTTGTCAAAAGAACATGAATGTTTGTAGCAACACCACTCACTATAGTACCGAATGGAAACAACCGAAATGTCCATCTGTTGTAAAATGAATATGCCAACTAAGGGCTTAATGGGACAAATTCTCATCATCAGCGAGAAAGAACAAACTGTAACTACATACAACATGGATGAATCTCACAAGTAAAATGTGGGGCAGACATAAAAGCATATATATTTTATCATTCTATCTGTATAAAATTTTAGAACAGGAAAAAGTAATCTGTAATCTAAGTTGGAAGTCAAGATGATGGTTACACTCGGGGAAGGAGTGACTGGAAGGGAGCCGAGGGGACTTCGGTGGTACTGCCGTTTCCTGTTTCTTCATTTGGATGCTGGTTACTTGTATGCACTCACTTCATGAAGATTCATCAAACTGCCCACCTGTCATTTTTGCACTCGTATTTGCCTTTTATAACTTAAGACGATTTATGGACACATACAGTCATGCATGTGCACATACATCCACACACAGAAATCAGTTCCCCAATTAGAAGATCTTCACTGAGGCATTAAGTGCAAATCTTAAAATCACCGAGGGAGGGAACTTCACTATTTCTCAAATTAAAAATCTGCTCTGGACCAAAATTTACAAGAGTCCTGAGAGATACAGATTTGATGGCTTAGATAGGAGAGTGTTATAAGTTGTTGAAATAGTTAATTCGTTCAGTCACTGCAAGCAATAAATACTGATCTTTTTTGAGCTTTTGCTTTCCGTGAGGCATGATACGAGCTACTTAAAAGTGAAAAGAGCAAACCCCTGTTTTCCCAGGGCTTATGGAGCTGTTGAGGAGTTAAGATATATATGCTATAAAGTCAATTTCAAGTGCTCTTAAAAGAAAAAGGGTAACTGTCTGAGGAGATGACGTTAATTAGCTTGACTGTAGTAATCATTTCACCATGTTTATCAAATCATTATGTTGTGCACCTTAAATATATACCATTTTTTTATTTAAAAAGTAACTAAAGGAAGAATGTAGTAGTCAGTATCATAAGAGGTATGAAGAAAATATTGCAAGAGTTTAGAAATGGAAGAGGTCACTCATCTCAGAGACTCAAGGAAGTTTTTATGGTTGAGGGAGCATTTGAGTTATGTTTCTGTCAAAGTAGGTTGAAGTTATCTCTGTGGAGACTGGTGAGCAGGACCAGCTAAGGACCACATCAAGACAGGAAAATGGCTGAACTGGGGACAATGAGTCACTTGGTCCAGAGCCACAGAGCTTTAGAGTGAGTAGATCCATTTATTTGTTAGTCGATTCAACAAATATGTAATAAATTCCTCCCGTGGCCCAGGACTGGGAATATAACTGTAAATAGTGTTCTATTCTCTCTGCCCTTGTGGACTTCATAAAGCCTAAGGGAAGATAAATAAGTCAATGGATCTTTAAAATAAAATGTGATGCAGGGCACGTTTTGGGGGACAGATGCTGTGAAAGCTCAGAGCAGAGCTATGCAACCCACTTGTGGGCTCAGAGGAGGACTCTCAGAGTAATGTCATGGCAAGTAAGATCTGACTAATGATGTAGGGTCACATCAGCATTGGATCAGTGGATGCCAGACTGAGAAATATGAACAGTATAGAGTAACTTATGTTGTTTGCATTGAAATTTGAAGAAATGATATGATCCAAACTGTTCTTTACCTTGTTTAATCTTGCTGCTACACAGGACGAATATGAGGAGGAGAGAAGTTAAGAGTTGGGGAGACCAGTTAGCCTATTTCTGGTGAGAGGTAGTAAGTGTTTGAACAAGGTAGTCTAGAAAAAATTAGAGAAATTGATAGATCTGAGATGTATTGAAGCAGCAGACCTGGGAGCATTTGGCAATGGATTTTATGTTAGAGGGGAAAAGGTGAAGAATGTGAAGATTGTGACTTAGGTAATGTGTTATTGCAAAAAGGAAATTGAAGGGAAGAGGCATGCTTGGAATAGAGAGGATCTGGGGAGAGTGTGCTCTGGAGAGAGAGCTGGGCAGACCAGCTTTGGATGCATTGCATTTGAGATGCCAGAAGTTTATCTTGATAGGAAGTTTTAGATAGATAGAGTTCTAGAGTTTTGGAGAGAATGCCAGAGCTGGAAATAAAGATTTGGAAGTCTTGCACCACATGGAAATACTGACTGCTTCCATGAAACCAGATGAGATTGTCAAAGGACACAATGTACAGAGAAAAACAAGGAACGGCAAGCCACTAGTGAGATCCAGGGGCAGGGACAACATGGAGAGGGCGTAAGAGAAAAGACAGAGAAGTCAGAGGAGGAACAGGTAGAGGAAGGAAGGAAGGAAGTGCCAGAAAGTCATTAGAGCAAAGTTTCAGGACAGAGGGTAGTGAGTGGGTCCACAGTGTCAGATGTGATCTGAGCTTCCGATATTGGAGCTGTGCTTAAAAGACATGCTACTGTTATGTGTATGCTGCCTTGGGGCAGGCAATGTGCAGGAAGAGAACGGCAAGAATTGTTACTGCTTTATGTGATATTTCCCCCGACGTCAGCTTCCTGTGTCCTGGGATAACTAACATTTTAAGTCAATTGCTATGAGCACATTTTCATTAAAGCCGAGACTTTAAAAACCAAACCAAACCATTTGGAAATGGTCATTTGGGTGCAAAGATTTTGTAATTCTGCCTTAGCGTCTCTATATAAAACAACTTATTTTAATGACAACCTGAGCTAGAAAAGGTAGTAAATACTTTAAAAGCAAAATGTTCTCAATTTTAAAAAATGCTGGTGACAGCACAAAATGAAACTAAGAGAAAGGTGTGAAAAACTAGACAAAAGGCAAGAAGATGCTAACTTTCTAAGCAGGTATGCATTTCACGCAGATGACAGGAAGCTGCCTATCTGGGTAGTGGGCTCTCTTGAAAATTTTCCTGCTAAAATCTGGGCCGCGTTGACATATGTTAATATCCAACTGGATCCAGGTTGCTCATCTCTCTCAGCCAAGTGTCCATCTCCTGTCAGCTCCCTTCTTAAGTGGTATGGTCACGTACCCCACTTTGCCCTGGTGTCCTGCTAGAAATATCAGTAGCACCTCCTTTCACTTCACATGTGTCCCAGCATGGCTGTTGACGTATATGTTCATCCTACCCCGAGGGCCCTCATACACTCAGTGGAAGATAAGAGTGAAATCCGAGGGCTCTGACATTCAGATGGACTGGAACTTGAATCCAGATTCCATCCATTTCAAGCTTAGTTTTGCAAGATTTGATCTTGAGCAAATTTTAACCTCTCTGGGCTTCCTTTACCTCAAATGATAAACGAGAATAATTAGAGAACCTACGGAGGAGGATTACTGTGATGAGTTAATGGCCATAAGGGTTGAAGCACTTTGCCTGGAACACTCAGAAACACTTGCTAAATGTTACCAGTTATTATAGTCATGATTATGACTGTCTTCCCCCACCCAGAGCACTTCCACAGACTGGGGTTCATTTAAAGCTGTTTTTTGTTTGTTTGTTTCTTTTTACAGTTAATGACTTCCTTAGCTTCCAAAGGGAGTGCCCCTTGCTCTGTGCACAAAGCCTCCACTACACATGACGCTGCCCCTGGTGTTAAGCACAGTAAGGAGGCCCCTTAATAACTTTTCGCCCAGCGTCATGCTTGCTGTAGTCTCCGTGGTAATCAGCAATAGCTCCTGGCCCCTCTGAAGTGAGGATGGAAAAAGAAGTAACAACTATAAACATGTTCCATAAGCTACAAAACCAGCATTCTGAGTTCATACCATGTAAATTTATTAAGACATTTCTTTATCTTCACATCTATTGCTACATGTATAATGATATGAATCTTGGGAGAAGACAGTCTTTTTCTTACAGTTCTGAAATTATCTTCTATGACCTGAAGTCCAGGTTTTCTCATTCTTTGCTGCCACTCTAATGCACCAGGGTAACTGCAAACATCTAAAAACCAGACCAAGTTACTCTGGATTTTTTTTTACCATGTCAGAAGTCTGAAAACATGCAAAGTATTCTTTTGCCTTATATAGGCACTATCAAGTTAGGCTGCAAGTCTGTGTCTCAAAAATTATATGACACACATAACACAACGATACTAACATCACTCTTGCTTTTTTAAGCCTTTTTCCAGCAGAAGGATCTTAATCCCAGATCCTCTTCGGCAAATGAAAGAATTAGATCATGAGAGTCACACTTACTGAAAGTATCACCAGTTGCCAGTGTCTTGTCTGATTTTAAGAACTATAGGATGGCCGATATGGTTATACGTCACTGAGGGCAGGGCACTTTTACGCCTTCTACATGTATGCTTGGAATTTCTCGTATATCTCATCTGCATGGATGCTGTGGATGTTGGTGGACGTTCATGATCACCTATGAGAAAGGGAGCGAGTGAACCTTGGAATGGTCCTTTTCTGTTAGGATTAACCCTGTTCCAGTTTGCTTTCAGTTAGGGACAGGTAGGGGGCAGTGTGTGAGCCCCCAGCAGTGTGTGAGCCCCCAGGGGGCTGGTCATACCCATTGGAGGGCTGTAAGTCCTCCAGCAGACGCCAGTTTCCACTGTGCTTCCAAGAAGCCTCAGCTGCTGCATTCTGTTCCCATCACCCCCTTCCACTCTGAAAGGATCTTCTAGATGAAAATCAGATCACAGGCAGAAGCAAAAATCCCTCTTAAATTTCAGATCCTAGATGTATTTGCCACACAGTATATTGTTCTCTGTTCAGGAGACTGACTCCAGCAACTCACTATTCCAAATGGTATGTCTCATCTTCTGATTGCCTGAGACTTGCCCACCTGAAACAAAAAGTGCATCATCTTCCCCAGATATTCATAAGCAGGGAAGTGATTAAGAACCCGTTCTTCCCAAGAGGGACCTAAGAATGAATGTTATATTTGCCATAACATGGGATATGTTCGGACATGTCCCTGAATCTCCTCATTTCTAAAATTGTGATCCTAATAGTAGCCACCACAAAAAGCTGCAGCAGAGATCACACGGGATGAAAAAGGCACTTAATCCAGTGTCTGGCGCACAAGTGTCCGGCTCCTGCTGGCCATTACAGTCTGGTAACCCCTCCCTTAAGTGGGAAGTTTTGATTCTCATAACAGTAGGTTGTAGCCTAGACTGAGAGACCCCCTCATTACAGGACACTGTTCTCCTCATCACGTGAGACCAGGCTTGATCAAGAATATGATTCAGACCCTCTTCAGTCCTCTGTCTTCAGAAATACGGTTGCTCTGAAGATAGTGAGAGAGAAGAGATGATGACAAGTTACTGAGCTGGAAATAAAGGGGGAAAAAAGAATGCCTTTATAAGCACACGAGTTTTCAGAAACCTCTCAGCACGTCTAAGGGACTTTATTTGGAACCAGTGCCATCTGTTTGCCGGATGTCTCTGACAGAAATGTGGCCATGAATTTGGACCCTTCTTTTTTTTTCCTGCCTCAGCTGTGCAGTGTAGCCAGATGTTCTTGTGTTTCAGAAGCAACCACATCCATCACACTCTTTGCGGGACTGGATCATTCATGCTTGTGTAACTTCATTTCTCCAACAGTGAGACTAGTGTGCTTGTTTATCCACATTCCCCCCCCCCCTGATTTTTTTCCCCCACATTGCTTCAAATTAAATTAAAAGCCAACACTGTCACTAATTAACCAAGGGTGGCACGTTTGTAAACCTGGATTTGCCGGGTTGCCAGTTGAGGAAAATCCTTCTGCACTCTGCCAAAACCGTGTTTACCAGGCACCCTTGGTGTCTTGGCAGTGCTGCTTGGGTTTTGTGAGAACATAATGTAGCTGTGTAAAAGATGTCCTTTGGAGATGTTAGCTGACTTGTGTTGTTCCCAGACTTAAATATGCTGTGAACTAATTAACACCAGCGTGAGAGTAAACATTCCAGTATCGTTACCTTGCGAATAACAGCACACAAATTTTGGTGCATGGGTTTCTGTCTCCTAAAAAGAGAATGATGATGGTTGTTATCCCAGGAAGAGAAAATATTGGGAAAGTAAACCATTGGCATCTGCTAGCAGGCAGTCTCTCATCCCACTTTCTAACAAGCTTGCAAACTCCAAGGAAGAGCCATATAATCAGAAATGCACGTTAGAAATATTGCAGACTTTGGCCATAGAAGAGGTAACTGTATTTGGGGGCAAATGTGCCATCAGAATGGCTCATTTAAGGGAGTCATTTGAATTCATGCTGGAAAGAAATGTCTGCTGGCTTTTTCCCCTCCCATTTACATAAGAGCCACTTAACTCCAGGGACTCCTGACTAAAGATGACTTTATTGCTTATGGACATGCTGAGGTTGACACCTTCTAGGCTGTAAAGTAAAGAAAGGGGTGCCTGCTTCCTCTGATTCTCTGAGTGACAATGACAGTGAGAATCTGAGAGTCCAGGTGTCCAAAGGAAGTGAATTTGGAGAGGAGAATGGAGATCAGATGTATGGAAATAATGCTGATTTTTATACATTCCAAATGGAAATACATTTCAGTTTTTTTCCTTAAAAACTTGTGAAGTTTACTTTTTTCCTTAGAAACTTGCTCTTAGTATAGAAGCACATAGACCCCAAAGTCATCTTTACATATACAGTTGACCCTTGAACAATATGGGTTTGAACTGCATGGGTCCACTTAAATGCAGATTTTTTTTTCCACTAATGTTACAGTACTACACGATCTGAGGTTGGTTGAATCTGCAGATTTGGAACTGCATATACAGAAGAACCACAAATACCAAGGGCCAACTATTAATTGTACTTGGATTTTTTCACTGCACAGAAGGTTAACACCTCTAACCCCCTGGTTGTTCAGAGGTCAACTGTATGTGTACTGTAACAGTGCTGCTCAGTAGAATGTTCTCATGATGGAAATGTTTTCTATGCTGCCTCATATGGTAGCCTCTAGCCACATAGTTGCCATGGAACGCTTAAAGTACGCCTAGCGAGACTGGGAAACAGATCAATTCATTTATATGGTCAATTACATTAATTTAAATGTAAACAGTCACATGTGACTGTGGCCTCTGCCCATTGGACAGCACAGCCACTCTACAGCACAGGATGCATAGCATTATTTTACATTCTTGCACACCTTTTAAATGCCTTTATAATAGAAAATGACTGATTCTCCTATCTGTTTCTGCATTCTATTTTAATAGTTTTGGTTGAAGTTTATAAAGGAAATCTAGCCAGATATATTCCCAGATACATACTCAGAAAGGGAGAAGTATCAAGAATCAAGATTTAATTAATTAGCAATTTTTACTGCCTCATCAAAGACATCCTTAAGTGAAACTAGCTTTAAAAAAAACATGTGTTGCCGTTGGCTGGATTCACACTAAGGCCCTGGCAGTCTTACCCACCACTGCCTCTGTACCAATAGTATAAATGCCAATGCGATGAGTGAAAATAAATAACATTTCAGTATCATTTTGTAAGTGATTTAAACTTCTGACAGGATATCAGAACTCCTGGAGCCCCACAGACCACACTTTTAGGCGTGCTCTGGGATCTCTCTGTCTTCCCCACCCTGCACAGCCCTCCCCTCCACCAAATCACTCACTCTCACTCACTCACTCACTCTCTCTCTCTCTCTCTCTCTCTCTCACACACACACACACACACACACACACACACACACACACACACACACACTACCTTTTATCTAACAAAGCAACTTAGCTTTATTCGTGTAGACCTTGGAGCCAACCAACAAGAAGAATCCCACTTTCTCCCCCAAGCACTTAAGTTATGTTTTCCAAAAACTGTAATTCCCACCTTAAAAGGGATTCTGCTGCCATTTGTAAGATTTTTTTTTTAACCCTCTTTTACCCTTTGTTTACCCTCTCCCATATAGACAGATCTGTAAGTTCTTACTTCATCCCCAAGCTGAGCATTTTCAACCTGTCTGCTGGAAGGCACCACCAGGATACCCACCCGGAAATAATTATCTGTTTCTTTGTCGCTTTGATTATCTATTTCTGCTATTAGGCTGTGAGTTTTGGGGGTTTTGCTTTTTGGAGTTTTTCTTTGCAAGAAAATCGTATTTCCTTAATAAATCCTGGCTGGACTAATGGATCAGTGAGCAATGTGTCAGCTGGGCCCGTGCACACTCACCTGCTTCTCCTCTTGTTTCATTTTTCTTAGTAGTCCTTCCTTCCACACAGTTAGTAGGAACAGTCTTTGAGCATTTCTTCTTCTTCTGACTGGTTTATGTGAAGATCACGAGACAGAGCCAGTCCTTAGAGTGAATACATGCATGGCTATGTGCCCTTTGGGTAGATGACTACCTGGTAATTATGAGTAGAGTATGTCAAATTGGTATTTTTAATTGAAACAAAAAAGAAGAGTTGTATCTTTTACTTTCTAGTTCTCAAGGTAAGACTTAGCTGAAATGAGCTCTATCCCCATCACATGTAATTTTTTAAAAAGAAATTGTCAAAAACTCAAAAAGGATTCTCTACAACCGAGATCTGTTTAAAATTCAAGAGGGCTCCGGATGTCTTCCCTATCCTGGATTTTATGATGCTAAAAGTTTCAGAGTTTAGCAAACATCACAGACCCCACTCTTGGCAGAGGATCCATAGCCTCACATTATGTGGGGTTCAGTGTACCATCTTTTAGTTACCAGTTTATTTCTGGGCTCATTCCTGACTGGCCAAACTCTGTAAGGCCCCACAGCAAAATGTCTCCAGGGGATTGTAACGCATTCTGAATCTGAGTTGCAAGGGAATCTGCAGACTGTTACTTTCCACTGGAGCCCAGAACAACTGCAGTGAAATAGTTACTTTCTCATATAAATGTATTTTCCTAATAACCACTAAGAAAATTTCCGTGATATATGATCAAGAAATATCAAGCTATTGATATGAAAATCTAACATTCTAAGGGAAGCATGGTGTAGTGATGTAAGAAATGGACTGGAAATTGAGAGCCCTCTCTTTTAGTCTTTGTTTTGCCCTGGCTAGTTGTATGAACTTGCGCAAGTAATTGAACTTCTTTAGGTTTCAGATTTAATGTATAACATGTAATATAAACCATAACTTTCTTTTCAATCTTTGACTTCTATAAATTCATATAATCCATTGATTACCTATCCTGATGAACCAGGTCACATAACTTGTAGCTTTGCCTTTTGCAAACACAGATTATTAAAAATTAAACTTAATTTCATTTTGCTTGGAAACTACATATTAATGTACAGATTATGAGATGCAAATGTGAGTCTTATGTATATATAATTTTGCTTCCACGTATACTAAGCCAAGTACAGCATTAGAAAGCTGGGGTCAGAAGCTCTTCATTTTCCACTCAGTGGAATAACTTGTGTTGTCTAACCCCTCAGTAAAATCTAGAGTCAGCAGCACTGGATTTACAAAAACATAAAGATGAAAGTTACATCTAAGTTTTCTGGTTTGCCAATAGCACTGATTATTTGCAAATATAGATTCATAAATATAAAGTCATATACTTGATTAAAAATCTTACATGGCAGAAACATGATGTAACAGAATGCATTATTTCCTAAATTCTTTATTTCATTGACTGGAGCACAATGAATGCCCATTCTTCTTGGTTAAAGTATTCAGGCAAAGGACTCATGCACACGTACACATCACAAAGTACTATCTTTGGAAAAAGCTGCCTTCTAACAACTTTCCAATATTGCCGAATTGGTTACAGGAAGGCATGAATGTATGAATAGCAGCATATGTCAATGTTTCATGGAGAAAGATACAGTATATGGTTTGAGACTTGGTACAACCACTCCCTTTGCGGTGAGGGTGTGTTTCGTATCAGTAGCTTCACACACTGGTGCCTTTTTTCTTACCATCGCTGCCCCGTGTCACGTGATCAAATGCTGTCATGGTGAGGGGAGGGGCATTTCTTAGTCTCAGCACATACAGTGATACATATGTTAGAGCAAGTCAGCATGTGCTGAATTGGTTTGAAAGGACTCTGGATAGAAAAAAAGTTGCTGTGACTTCAAATAGGAAATTAATTCATGGAAGTGGGCTTCTCACCAGGAAGCACATAGATGAGGAGAGATGACGGAAACCGCTTGGTCCGTAAGCAAGGCTGAGTTGGTGGTGTGAGTTTGCTATTGAGGCTATTCATTGCTTTAAAAAACACAGTTTTAGCCACAAAAATTCTTTTAAATTAAGTTTATATTTTTTATGAACAGACTTTCTGTGGAATAGCCTTTTACTAAATAGGTATTATTTTTGTCCTTTTTCTGATGATTCCAGTTTATGACTTGTTAAATTAGGGAAGTAGAATTCCAGTTTCACCTATAGTGAGTAATTTGATCACAGTAAATTTAACACGGCCTCATTAGTGTCCACCCCTGTCTCTGGGAAACTGAAGTTTTCTAAAAGTACACACTGAACTGTAGTGGAGGAAACATCCTTGAGTTAAATGACCAGAAAATCCATATATTCACTCCTTATCACCAGTTTGGAGAATCCTGGTTACAACAAGATGTCATCATTCTAGTCCCTTAGGATTAGCTTAAGTATGGTTTTTCCTCCCTTTTATCTCTCACTCCCATCAGTTCTATATTTCCTTACTTAGAAATTTCAAGTTAACACTCAAAAAATGCCCCCAAATGATTTTATTCTATTCTTCTTTGGAGAATATTGCTTCAAGGTGGCGCTGTCTTTATATTTTGATAACCAAGTATAAAGTGAGGGCAACAAGACAAGAGAAACCAGAAAGGAATTACAGGAGCAATCAGATTACTATTGTAGGTGAGGCAACTGGGTGAATCAAACTTTGCGTAGTACTTAAAATGTATGAGAAGAGTATCATTTGGAAACTAAAGATGCGAGCTTTTACTTGGCAATGACAATACATTCAAACTTTTACATAAAAAACATGCACTTCTGCTGGTCTGCGGAATGATAATCTGCATCTTTTCTCTCTCCCTCATCGATCATCCCGGGAGACTCTGTTTTGTTTAATTTCTGTGGCTGGCTTGCAAGTCTGAGCTGAGACAGGGCTGCTTCTAAGGATAGTGAATCAAAATAACATCAGCATCACTTCAAACATTGTTTTTGAAATTCAAGTTCAGAGTAAGTAGTTCAGACTACAGATAGGTTTAGCTTCACACCTGCTTTCCTTCCCAACTGTGTGTTCAGTGACATTGTGCAGAGCAGCTACAAGGGCAGTTCCATTAGGTTGCACTGACCTTGCAGAAGTGAAGAATCAAAAAAAGAAAGAAAAAAAGAATGAAAAGAGGGAAAAAAAAACCTTCTTGGTTTGGGCCTAGAAACTAAATAAGCACAAGATAAAAATCACAGTGGAAGTGAGTGTCATTGAAATAAAGTGACTTGTTTTTATCACAAGGCTATTTTCAGTGAAGTCCACTCCAATTCTTATCTTTCTTCACCCTACAGGTTATAGATAATGCATGACCATATTAAAATTCTCTTCTTGATCTGAATCTCCCTATCTCTACTAGGCAAGCTGGGTCCTTGACAGCTTGATTGTATGTGCGTTGATTTTTAAAAGACAATAACATGAAACCTTTAAAGTTGGGATTTCCTGATTATTTCAGGCAAAGTTTTATATACGACACAGATCTTGCACAGCAGTTTTAGAGAGCAACAGTAGTTGAATTAAATGATTTAGAGTGAATAGTAGAAATAAGGGCATGGGAGTTCTGATCTGTTTTTAGGAAAACTGTTGCTGAAGTGTAACATACACACAGAAAAGTACAAAAATGTTAACTTCTCAGTTTGATGAATTTGCACAAAGTCAACACACTCTCCTAAACTAACCATCGCCCAGTTCAAGAAATAGAACATTAACCAGCACCCAAGAAGCTTCCTTGCCTGCCCTGCCCATACGTGCAGTCTGCTCCCGAAAGTAATCACTCTCATGACGTTTATCTCCATGGTGTTAGGTAGCCAGTGTTTGAAATAGATAGAGGCAGAATTATGCAGCGTGTGGTCTTTTGTGTCTGGCTTTTTTCACTCTGTCGTATGTTCGCGGAGATTCACTCAGATTGCTGCCCGTGACAGCAGCTCGCTAGTCTCACTGCTGCGTGCTATTGTATGTATCTACAATATGTCAAATGTCCATCAATATTTGGGCTCTTAACAAATACTGCTGTGATCATCCTTGTTTTGGCACAGATACATAGGCATTTCTGTTGTGTGTGTGCTTTGGGGTCATGAGGTATGCGTGTTGTACACATCCATAGATACTACCAGACTATTTCTCAAAGCAGCTGTATCCGTTCACACACCCATGGGAAGTGCAGGAGCCTTCCAGTTGCCCCATGTCCTCACAGTGTCTTGGTATTGTCAGTCTTTGTTATTTTAGCCAATTGATGGGTGTGTAGGGGGGGTTACATTTTAGTTTTATGTAGAATTTCCTTGACAGCTAATGAAGGTAGACACTTTTCATTTGTCTGCAGCCCATTTGGAAGTGCTTGTTAAAAATCTTATGCTCATTTTTCTCCTAGCATGCTTTTTCATTACTGATGTGTAGGAGTTCTTTATGTATTTTTGGTCTAGGTCTTTTGTCACGTGTATACATTGCCACATGTGTCTCCCTTGCCACATGTGTCTCCCTCTCTCCCTCCCTCTCTGTAGCTTGCCTCGTCATTCTCTGAATGGTGCCTTTTATTGAACATACATTTAAATTTAAATTTTGCCCATTTTGCCAAAATTTTTCTTATGATTGGTGCTTTTGGGGTCCCATTTAAGAAATCATTTTCTACCCAAATTTGATGAAAATATTCTGTGTTACCTTCTAGGGGCCCTAGGGTTTTTACTTTTTTTCATTTAGATCCATAAGCCACCTTGAAATATAAATTATATTGATTTTTCCTCTGTAAATATATGTCTCACCCAACATCATTCATTGAAAATACAGTCTGTTCCCTGACTGCGTTGCAGTGACAGCTCTGCTACACTTCAGGAGACTACGTGTTTGTGGGGCTGTTTCTGGATGCTCCATGCTCTTCTATTGCTGTATGTGTTTCATTAGGCCAGTGCCACATCATATTAATTATAAAGTTTTAGAATAAGTTTGGTATCTGGTAGTGTAAGTTTTCCAACTTTATCTTTCTTCAAGATAGCCTTTCGTTTACATATTCGGTTTTGAATAAGCTTGACAATCTCCCACTGCAACAACACAACAACAAAACTTTCTGGGGTTTTGATAGGAATTGCAGTCACTATATAGATCAGTTTGGGGAAATTTGAAACTTTGAAAATACTGTCTTCAATCTGTAAACATGCAATATGCTTCTATTTATTTAGATGTCCTTCAGTTTCTCTCATTAATGTTTCTAATTTTCACTGCAGAAGTCTTGCACATCTTTCCTAGGTATTTGAAACTTTTGGAGCTAGTGTAAGTGGTATATATTATTTTAGATTTAAGTTTGCAGTTGTTTCATTTGCCCCATTTTTTTTCATATCTCATCACTGAAGAGTTTATTGTAAAACATTTTATCTTAGCTGAAAGTGGAAATTGAGACCTACTTAGATTATAAGTAACTATATTAACAAGATTACCTTTGTACATATGAAAAAAGCCGCTCTGCAGAAACACTGATTATATTTGCCCTGTGGTGATTCTGAAGGTAATTATGGGAGAGCAAGTAAGGGATTTTTGCTCAGTTCTGCAAATCTCGCTTATCATGAGATGATGTGTGGGCATTCACGGAGAAACTCAAAGGGTTAAGTGGACTAAATCAGTGGCTACAATGAAGGTGCAATAAATGGACACGTAGCTACCCCACCGTGTGAAACCCCTTGAGTGTAAGTGAGCCAGACTGCTGGTTATTTGTCTGCTGCTCTGCCATTATCCTGTGTGCATTCATCTCTAATGCACTGAGGGACTGTCAGATTCATACATAGTTTGTGTGTTGTGAGGATCTCTCCAAAGTAGTTTCTGTCAGTTGTGAAACTAACCAGTTAGGGGATAAGGACAAGAAAAAATAGTACCTCAACTGACAGTGATCAAAAAGGGGTAATGGAAGGTGGGGAGTGGAGAGAAATGGAGGGAAAACAACATAGAAACACAAAGTATAAAAGTTGTGCACTATATGGTTGATTCCATCTGTCTTGTAGCTTGATTTAAAGAATAGAAATCTTATTATTATTGTCTTCCCAGCTAATGCACATGGAAATTTGTATCACATAACCAGTAAAATAAATTCCAACCCAGGGGAAAATCTTTCTTATGACCCACAAAGTAAATGCAATGTGTAAATAAAATTTCCATATACCTTTATATATACTTCTAGCAATAAAAGCAAATACATGAGTTGTGCAGAACTGGTGTAATTCTCATCTGATGGGGAAACTGGCACTCAAGGAAATGAATGACCAGTGTCTTGATAAAAAGCTGGATTCTAGGACCTTTGAATCTTGCTTTAAAATCCTTTCGTTAACACAATATAGATATTTTAAATGTATTCCTTCTAGAAATGCCTTTTGGCATCCTAAAGCATAAAACTAGTGACCTTAGACTATTTCTGAAGTGGATCAAATGTCTGTGCTTCTTCTTGCACTGTGAGCATTTGTCTGCTGCTGAATATTTCACCAGCATTGTCATAGAAACTTCCTTGACATAGTAGCTTTCCTAGGCCCAGCGTTTGGACTTCTGCTCTATCTCAGGTAGAATACAGAACAATGAACAGCAGCCGAGCCACATGAAAGACAGAATGGGGCCCTTCTTTGACAGTGGAGCGTAATTAGTGACATAAGCAAATGCTGATTAGATCCAACACAACGTCTAAAATGTCACAAAGGAAAGACTGAGACAGAATCAGAGTGCAGACAATCATAATTGACAAGCATGCACTAGACTCTTAAAGCATTGAAAATATAACTGAGGGCTATTTCAGGCAAAGCCTAAATTTTGTGTTCCCTCCCTTATGCTTTACTTTTTTTTTTTCCTGAAATCAAATGAATAATGTTTATTATTCCAGCAGCCATGGGAAGGCTTAGGGCAAGAAGAAGTATAAACAAATAGGGAAGAAAATACTGTGAGTCTAGAGATGTGGTTTCTCAGTCCCCACTCTACTAATGACTGTGACCTCAGTCAAGATCCACCACATACCCGTCTCTGCACTGAAAGGGTTTGGCTTGGTGCCATCAAGTGTCCCAGCCAGCTCAAAGGTTCCTGTGATCTCTTGACCTAGTAGGGAGAAGAAATAGATGCATAACAGTGTTCGACGGTGACTCTAAAAGAGCTTCTGATTATTTGCTTCATTTGGGCTTTATTTTCCCATTTCCAAAGGCTGGCAATGAAGTTTAAAGGCTACATTCCGAAAGGATTTGGGGGAAAATATTTTGAATATTTATATGAACTGTTTGAGATGTTATGTAGAATATAAAAATGTCTTGTGACACAGTCCATGTCACAGAAGAGCATTCATTCTCCATGGGAAAGACGTTCTGTGCAAACACACAATAATGTTGTAAAAATCCAAGTAAGCCCGAATGAAGTGCTAACGTTACGAACGTGTAACTATGAGCCGCTGTAAGGATGCAGAGATACACGATCTGTAGCTGGAGGAGCACTGAAGATGATGTTGAAGGAGAGGCTTGGAGGACAGATATCTGGACGGACAGATGTATAGAAGGATGAACCCACTTTTGATGGGAACAAGATAATCAAGGGATTGAATCCATAGAAACGAAGGTGGCACCTCTCAGGAATAGTGAGGAGAAAGTCATCTTGGATCAGAGGACTGTTAAGGGCACTAGTGGAGGTAGGACTGGAAGAGTCAGGGAGCATCCATACTTCAAAGATGTTCATGCTGAAGAAGATGGACTTTTCTTGATAGTTAATGAGGAGCTGGCAGTGGAAGGGATTTCAGGAGACAAATTAATCTTTTAGAAAGATCAAACAAGGGCCGATTGGAAGAATTGATTAAATGAGAGAAAAGGCAAGTAACAAGTGTCAAGGTAGACATGTATGGCAAGTGCTGGGCATAAGTGAATGGAAATGGAAGAATTCCAATACTGAAGGAGGTTCCTCACTAAAAACTCTCTTTTCTTTCCTCTTTCCCTTCCTGATCTGAATAAGCCTCTGGACAATGAGGTAATACAAAAAATTATACTTTCACTCACCAAGCCAAAGAAATTATCCCAGCCCCTAGTGGTGGTCTTTGGTTGGATGACATAGAATTGATTTTGCAGCCTGTCTCATGGGGGCCTCTGGGAAAATCATTCATTGGGGTGACCTTTTGTTTTCACATGATTATGAGATGTGACCCAAATCCCCACCCTGAGTTCAAGAAGAAAACAAATCTTCTTCATTACTTTGTTGGCTCTCCTCGCATCTTGATCTCAGCCAGCTTTTTCCAGGGTGTCCTCCTATCTGCTCTCCTCTCACAGTAATAGTCTTGTATGTTTTGTTCCCTTGGAGCCAAAGACTTAGTCTTTTATGTGGTGCAAAGGAGTGGATTCACCAGTCACTCTGGACTAGCTGTCCGTAACCCAGTGATAATAGTCCCACTATCTAAGAGAAAGATGTGATTTTACCGCAAACACTCCCACGATGACTCAGCCTTAACTCTTGCCAGGGGGAGGGCTGCGCCATTTTTTTTCCCTCTCCCAGCACGCAGACTGCTGTGAAGAAGCGTCTGCTGTCTAATTCTTTTCTATATTAGGATAAAATGTGTTTTGGCTTGCTGATTTCAGGCCCTTAGGAAAAGGGGGGAGAAGAGTTTCTCATAAAGTCTTCATTGCACAACCAATCCGTCTGTATCCTGGGAACCCCAGGCGTCTATTCAGGGACTGAGCCCCAAGAGCAACAGCTCAGAGATGACAGGGTCAGGAGCTGGACAAGACGTGCTCGCTCTGGGGGGACAGATGGTATCCATTTAGCTAGAATTCTTCCACTGTGATCGCTTTAACACCCAGATCATTCTAACCAACTTCTTATCACATTTGGGAGGGCCAGCATACTTTTCCTAAAGATTAAACAGACACAGCTTTTCGTTTTCATGGTTCAAGTAAGGGATGGGAGAGCCAGCTGAAAAGAGTGGGCTCTAGGAATTAAAATACTCATTTGAAGGTTGACATGTCCTTGAGAATGTGTCTGAAAAGCAACCTGAAGGAAAAAGCATCGGGGCAGTATCTCTCCCTCACATCCTTCTGTGCCCCCCCCCACCCCCACACCCAGGGCTGCTTTTGATGAAAACAAGGGCATGGCACCCACATTAAGATCCCTAACCCAGACCAGGGGCCTGGAGACCAAGGGAGGTGAGCACGCTGCAGGAAGCATTGGCCTGTTGAAGGCTATTGGCCTTTCTTTCTCATGAGAAGACTAGATGGAAAAGCCAAGGGAAAAAAGCAGCTTCTACTTTGCACTGTCCCGCTCATCCTCAGCTTTCTGGGTGCCGGTGACAGGGCTCACTCAGCAAGTGCTGGCAAGCTGCAGTGTACCCCCAGACGCCACTCAGAGGTGAGCGGGGAGGCCCAGGCTGTCTCCTGGGAAACAGTCACGTCTGCAGGGCTCAGAGCTATGTTTTCGTTTGTTTTTATTTTTGTAATAGTAATAATAATTCTCATTGTCGTGGTTGCTATGATTTTGTCAACCTGGTCCATTGGTGCATTTCCTATCACACTGTGAACGCCCTCACGGACAGGGGGCTATAGCTGTTGAACGTGCTGTAAACTGGCAAATCTCAGCTAGCTCGCTGCTTGCAATTACCACTTAAGGACCACAGAGAATGCAGCCTCCTTCTGTGTTCAGTAAGATAGATCTTAAAGCCAAAGTGAGGTATGTCAACCAAAAGGACTCTTTTTTTTTTTTTTTAAGTCAAAGTGATGGAGGAGGATGTTTGTTAAGTGATAAATATATACCTCTTCACAAAGCCCAGACTTTATGGCTGCAGTCAGAACATAGTGCTTCTCAGAGTTTTTACAATGCAGATCTCAAAAGACTTCCCTTTTGGTTTTGGGCAATTCACTGATTTCAGCTTCTTGCTCCCTGGTTAGGGTTGATGGGCCAGGGAACAATTTTTATTAGGTTTCAATGCATCTGCGGTGCTTAAATAAGAGACCGAAACAGGCACTTGCTCGTGCTGTAGGGTGATAAGTTGCATTAATTTTTATTTTAGTCTGTCTCCAAACATGGCTTTTATAGACTAATAAAAAAGCAATTTTTATAAGTTCACAAAAAACAATGAACACAGTCGAGCATAAATATCTTACAACCATGGCCAGAGGAAAATTATGAACTAAAAAATCTGCTGGAAGAGGCACAAAAGCACAATACCTAGATGCTTCATTCTCAAGGTACATTGAACTCTCACCCTAAACGGAAGATGCTGTGATGTGAATTTCCACTAGTGACTCCTCCCTGCTGTCACCCCGCTGTAGTCAGAGCTCTGTCGCCCTACCCTTCACTAATTTATGCCCATCATACTCTTTAAGATCAGCCTTCAAAACTCAGCTCTTTGGGAGTATTTGGGGGTAATATCACTCATTAATACAGGTCCTCACATTTCCATATAAGCACATAAGCATAAGTATATTCAGAATATACTGGGAAACACTAAAACCTTAATAGGAAATCTTTTGACAAAATTACTCCATTGTCATATCTCTGGAGAGAGATTTTATAAATGTATGGCTAGAATCTCTCAGACAATAAAACATGTGAAGTATACTTTGAGTAACCCTCTTACCCAAGCTATCCCCAACGGTGTTTATATAGTGGTAGCTACCATATTGCTTATATAATTATAATGCTGTAAGATACATGGCATCAATTAATGTTTAACATTGTGTACCAAAAGAATTTTCCCAAAAGCTAAAAAACAAAAACAAAAAAAAAAAAAACGGTGACTCATCCAAATTTTTGTTTACTTAATACCAAACATCTGAATATTTGGAAACTTTCAGATGACTGACAGTGATGTTGACTTTCACTTCTGCCAATTCAAAGTCTTGGACTCATGAGGTTACCCTTGAAGTTTGAAGCATAAATCCTTGCTTCCACTACTTCTGTAAATTTTATGTTTCAGCCAGCATTATTAACCTGACAAAGATGTTCCATAGCTTATATCCTTCATGCAGAAAGGAAAAGAAGCAAGTAAACAAAGTAGTCAGGAATTTTATTTTACTTTTAATTTTATTTTTAATATACAACCTGTCACTTTAGACAAAGCATGTTGACTTTCTTAGGCCTTAAGTTAGTTAAATTTTCCTAGTACAGTATCACTGTAGAGGTGTTTTGTTGTTTGCTTGTTTTTTAGAAAAACAAAAGTAGCACCTAGAATTAAGTTAGGGATCCTAGTCACAAGGTGAAAGGGGAAGAGGAAGGAGGGATTTCCTTTTGAATAGATGAGGCCTAGAAGTAGCATATGCCTTTGGCTGGGTCTCATTCACCTGACCACACTCAACCACAGGGGAGGCTGGGAAATGTAGTCCAGCTGTGTGTCCAAGAAAAAAATTAAGTGAGTTTGCCATGAACTAGCAATCTCAGCTGCAAATTTCAACTCCAGCCTCCAAGTCTTCCCGTGATAATTCCATTGGAAGGGCTATGAGGCATAAACATTAACATCAAGCATCCAAGTACCCACAGTAGAGGTAACAGTGAGGACTATGAGATTTCCCCCAAAGCCCAGCAGCCATGAAGAGTCCTGCTGAGTGTCTCCTGTCCACCATGCTCCACCGTACTTCCTGACTCGTAAGGCCATGCCTCTATAGGAATCACCAGTCACCAGGGTTGACATTTAAAAGATGGGACTCCTTGTGCACAGGAGTTATATTTCAAACAGCCAAAATTGAGTCTTCTCATTTTCTTTTTCTCCTGACTTGGCATTGATTTTCTTCATGCTTGAATGAGCTTTATAGTTCTGCCAAGGTGGAGGTTCATATTTGCAACATTTTTTTTTCCATTTCAAAAGAAAACGAAAGCTAAAAAAGTCTGATTAATTCTGAAGAGCCAGAAAAGGTTAGTTTTTTTTCCCACCCCCATATAATACAAAAATGGATGTGCTAATTTAGCTGAAATGTTATGAAATATGTACTATTGGGTTGGAACCAAGTATGGAAATTCCATGAACATTTCCCACTGTGATATCTCTTCAGAGACACCTGTTCACATCCTACCAAACAGATTTCTATTCCAATAATTAAAATGTAAATACATCCAACATCAGTAAAGGCAATTCAGCTACCAGCGTTGGGATGTCTTAGCTCTCTGAGCAAGGTTGATGCTTTACAGCAACATCACATATGATGAGCAATGGAGCAATATACTGTACGTTTATACATGAAAATTAGCCATAACTGTCAGGATTCTGTTATTGTTACCTTCAACTAAAAATTTCAGTCAACAGTTACAGTTTCACTATGGTTCAGATTTTCTCCCATGAACACTTCTCAACAGCCAAGTAGCCTTATGAACACTTTGACTCTTAATGAAATGATTAGTGGCAGGACAGTTGCAAGTGGGATGTCATACAACTCCTCGGAAGCCAGTTTCCCACAGCATCTCAAGTTCTTGGAATTCCGTTGATGATGTTCTCACACTATGCATGCTCAAAAATTCACTGACAACACACATCTGTGTTTACCCTTTTAATTATGACAATGTCCACAATAATTTTCATATTCCTAAAGGATTGAGTAATACCTTCAGAGTCTTAGAAGACAAACATGACTTATATTGGACCTTAAATCATCCTACCATCCATAAATAGGAAGAGTCTAAAACTGGAAATCTCTTACAAACCGGAAGCAGAAGATTATCTGAACTTCATTTTTCTGGCTCAAGGGCAAAATAATACAATGGAAGAATCTGCAGAGTCATAAAAGAGAAAACATAGGCCTAGGTATATGGGCTTTGGGCATTCTTTTTCTCACTCTCCATCTGCATTCCAAATCAATTCTATTTGAATTAGGGAATTTTTTCAATATTTAGTATATACTCTTGGGCATCTTGCCCCTTTTTTGGACAACAAAAAATACGCATGGAAGCAATCACAGGATGGGGGGTGATTATCTTTCTTTCTATGTTGTATACGGAGGGAAAAATGACTCTTGATTATCCTTTCTTAAAAGGGTCTTAGGGAAAAATATATAGGTATCATATCATAAAGTAAATTTCCTATAACTGTGGGGTATAATCAGAATCAAGAGCCAGAAAGCACTTGAAATTACACATATTCAGTATACTTACCATCACTCCACATCCCATTCTCTTCGTCAATGTTGTTAAGTGATCACATAAGCCTTTACCACTGAGCCCAGATATGAGTGAAGAATTGTTCTCAAGATAAAGCAATTGACAGTTGATCTAAGTTGCAACTGAATGTAAAAAATCTATTTGCCATTCCTGACATAGAAGATCCCTGGGTGAGAATCAGAGGAAAAGAAGAGTTAAGGTTATGATCTTGGAAACTTCTCCGTAGATTCAAGTGGTCATATCTACAATAGAAGCTACCATTTCCGCCCTGAGGTTAGTTTCTTCTGTTTTGACTTCGTCTCAAAAAGCTTTGATGGCTTTCTGGCAGGCACATCTGTGATAATCACATGAAAAGTCAAGAGCATGATAGAGACATAAGCTTAAGTTTCATTGTCTGTAGTGCACCCTTTTCTCTCTGTTGAAGTCTCCCCAGTTATCAAGCTATGGGATATACAGGCCATCAAAGGCAATAACCTCATCAGAACAGCCTGGGCCACAGTGGGGCTCATGATGGGGTTTCCAGGGGCAAGAATTCAGGGCTGTTTTCTCTCTTCTGGGTCTTTGAAAAGTAAAATCCCTGCTGGCCCATAGCTTTTTGGTTAGCTGGTTACCCACTGTAAATTAATTCTGAGTCTTAGACAGAAACAGCACATACACAGAACCACATGGCCAGCAGCTTTTGTGCTAACTTCAGACCTGTCTTATCTTTTTTACTCTTATTTGCCCTGATACCCTTACTAAGTTATTTTTCATTTTTAAAAACCATATTATGTTATTTTTAGACATCTAAATCTCTTTTGTAACAAAGAACGACGTACAAATGAATTAATATAGCGATACATCAAAATTACCACCACTAGCCTTATATTTCACAGCCTATAAATCTACCACAGAAGGTTAATATCTTCTGAAAATTGTTTAATTGTTTTGGTATTATGTCTGTTAGCCAAAGAGGTCTGTTTTCCAAGGTATCCAAGAGAAATATGTGAAAGGCATGCTAACATAACTAAGAATAACACCACTGATACTATCAGTCTTAGGGTTTATTCCCTGGTACAATGTCCTTCATTTGCACCTGTAAGATATTGTTGGGTCTTTTTTCGACATGGAGAAGCTAAAGCTATCAAAGGTATTCACGGTTTAACCAATGTCTCAGGAAACACCAGAGGTGCAAGAAGCTGTAAGAAATTGGTTCACGTCTTCACGGGTTAATCTTCCCTTAAGAGAAGACATTATTCCCTCTCTTTATTTATATCTGTGATATCTTGCTTTTGACTTGACCAGGCTGATGAAAATAATGTCTCTTAGGTAACTGATAGACTGTGAAATTAAGTTCAAGAAATCAAATCACTTGAAGGAGCAATCCTTATCCTTGAAATCCACCCTGCCATCACAGACACAAAGAGATCTGACTTTGAACTCATCCATCAGTTTTGTTTCCTCTATTTGTTTTTGCAGTTGGTGGAAGAAACGTGGTTTTGAGATTGGCAGGGAAAAGTTCAAGTGAAAACAAAGCTTTCTTGCAGGCATTTTTGCTGGCAATAGTGTCCTCTCCTCCTTTGAGTCCTCAGTGCATTCCTTAGTTCTGCAAATATTTTCCTTTTGAAGTCTTCTCACCAAAACTGTCAGTAGGATTTATGACAAGTGCAACTTGTTGGAGACAAGAACAGTTTCTTTATTCTGCACCTGCCAAATATATTGCTTTTTTTTTTATCTGGGCATTTGTAACCACTGATGGTTCTAACTTTGATGCTGAAATGAACTAGGTTCCATGTTAAAGGAAGAGACCTATTGTCTTGTTGACAGAGGTGGCTCCTTATCATCTCACAAAATAAAATTTAACAGGCCTATTTTTTGTGCACACTATTTATCTGTCAGATGTTTGGTCACTATGTGTTAGGCTTTTTGTTCTGAGTCATACAAAAATAATATGAAGTTATTATTGTCATCATTATTAAATAGCTTCAAAAACAATGTCAGAGTAATTAAAAAGTAATTAAACAGGTGACTGAAAACCACACAGAAAATTAGAATTTAAATCCAAGAAAATCTTAATTCAAAATCAGCATTCTATACAGTTGCCCTCTCACTATAAATGCTCTCTGAATGTGTTTCACTCAGGCTTTAACTTTTCAAAATACAAAGTTTATACTAATCACAGTTTGCAGATCTCTGGATCAGAGTCACTTTATAGTGTTTACATTCCTTCCCCTTTGAAGGAGAACTGAAAATGCCAAAACTCATGGAGCTTTACCCAGGATTGTACTTGGTTTTGTCAGTTTTGCAGGGAGCTGCATTTGGGCTCTTACGTCATCTGAAGTGTTCAAATTCAGTGCTGTAATTCAGGAACCAGTGAAAATAAATCGGCAAGTCTTACAGCAGGACTTGCATGCATTGTTTTTCAAAACACAAAGAAAAATCATTCCTTAATATGATTGGCATATTAATGAGATTAGGCACTTTACTTAGACTTAAGTGATTCTAAGCATTTTCTTTTTAATATTTTGTGGAATTTTTAGAGATATTTGAGATAATTTCACCTTCCATGGTTGATTTTAATTTAAATAACATCTGTCATGTCTACCTCCATTTTTCTTATACTCCATTTTCCTGTTGTTCCATTTTTTAATATACCTTATTAATCCAAAGGAATGATATGGAGCTTATATAAAAATGTCTATCAACTAGAATCAACACTTGCCCAATGTAGTTTTCTTTTTAATTTTCATCGAGCATCCTGGATCTTGGATACACTCACAGGATAATAAAGAGGTCTATATGCTATTTTAGAAATATTTTATTTCTGCTAATTTTTCTAACCCTTTTCCAGGCATATATATACAGCAAACATGTAAGTCAAATTTTCTGAATTCTGAGTATTGTCATCTTTCAGCCCATATTGTAATTGTTCATTCATTTAATTAAGAGCTATTTTTGAGTGCCTTTTGTGTCTGCCAGTATATACCATAACAGGCACTGAGACTATGGCAGTGAAATAGATAAAGTCATTCAGGTCACCTGGAAATCACAGGGCAGGGAGGAACAGAGGGAACCTGAAATCACCAATGTGGTCAGGATTACCAAAGGGGAAAGATGGCATTTTTTGAACCAAGGACAGAGGGCTTAATTTAGCCTGGAGGATTGGAGGATCAGCAGCATCTTCCCTGAGGAAGTGACATTTGTGCTGAGAAATAAAGGAATTGGCCAGTTGGGAAATGGCTGGGGAGGGACAGTCAGGCTTTCTAGGCAACTTGAACCACTTTTGTGAGGGACTGTAAGGTGAGAAAAGAGGCAGCATCTTTCCTTGTCTGGAGTTCATTGCCAATACTCTGGACATACTTTAGAAGTTCTTTTCACCAATGTCAAAAACACACTTTAAGGAAAAACTTTTGCTTCTGTATTTCCCACTTCCTATATTTTGGTGATTTTTTAACTCTTGACTAAGAATGGGGATAAAAAGCCAGAAGAGGTTCCTGCAGTATTAGCAAGAAGGTATTTCAGGGGAATTTTAAGAGAAGAGGAATCATGTATTCTTTACTAAATGCATTGTGATAAGTCCTCCTTTTAATTTAATACATAATATAACATAATATAACTCTATGAGGTCAGTAGTGTTCCTGTTTTTATAGAGGAGGAAACCAAGGCTTGGGGAGGGTGAGTTACTCATTCTGTGTGAAGTAGAGCCGGAATTCAGAACCAGGTATCTCTGACTCAGAAGCCCCTCTTTAATGCCCCCACACATAGCAAAGGCACAGAAGTGGCTTAAGAAGAGCATGTTTGTGAACAGGGATAGTTCAGTTTCATTGAAGATGAGGAAAGCACACAGAAGGTAAAGCGGGAAGGTGAAACATGATAAAAGAAGTGTACAAACAGATGCAGTGGAAGTCGTTGGCCATCCACTCAAAGCCAAGTTCCTTTCCGAATAGGTGTCTTCCTAACATCACCACCCCATGCTGAGGAATCTGACCATTCCTGGCAAAGAGGGCTTTGTATTTCTAAGGATAATTTCAACCCCCTTGTCAGTAATTGGTTAAGCAACATAGACCATAGCCAGTGAGCATTCGTCTTCCCTAGCCCACTGGGATGTTTTTAGCAAAGACATATGAGCCACCTCAATGGACATGTGACTCAAGTGGGGCACTGAGATGGCAGGAGGGAGTTTAGGATCATCTGAGAAAAATATTTATTGATTAAAAAAAAAAAAAAACTACTGGAAGATATATGAGGTCCAGAACTGCCATAATGATTTTACCACCAGCTTAGAGGAGAACCCCACTGAGGTGAAACGTCATAACTTTTAGTGGGAAACATAAAGTCAATGTCACAAGGTAGTTAAGACCTCCATTACTTGAATCATCTGGTCCTTCTAATCCTGGGTCTGGCATATACTAGCAGGTGGCCATGAACAAGTTACTTAACTTCTCTAAGCTGCTGTGGTCTCATCTGTTAAATGGGGATATTGTTAATACCACCTCATAGGGTTTTGGGGAGGAATAAATGGATATACATCTCCTAGCATATGACACACAATAAATGGTAGTTTTGTTATTATAACTTAAGCCACAGTGAAACCTTTATGTTTCTGACAAAGGAGGAAAAATTGGTGGCTGTATTTGAGTTTAAGGATTTTAACAAAGTATCAAATATTTAATAAAACAAGTCATGTTTCAGTATAGATTTTCTATATTTACTTTTATTTACTAAGACCCAGAGTCAGGGAATTAGTCATTTCCCAAGATTTGGGGCAAGGAAGAGAATCAGTGTGAAACTGATCATGATAATATGAAATTACTAACCCGCATCAACTGGAATTGATATACAGCTCAAGGTACTTCACAGCGCCTCTGACCAGGAGGAAAGGGGGCTTTCCATAAAATCAGATTAAGTAAGAACTTAGGCTTTAGCCCCTTTCTGATTCTGGAGAGCTGCTGTCAGTTCCATAAATCATCCAGGTCTGAAGCGATCAGACTAAAACTAACGTATGGAACAGTGTGGTTCTCTTCATCGTCAGCTGGGTCCAGGAGCAAGGTACTCAGCACCATGTGCAGAGACTGAAAGAGCAGGAGGAACACACTTCACAGACTCCTGCCGGCAGGGGAAGTTTGCATACTTATTCTCTGATTTAATGATTGAGATTCCTTCTGTCACAGAAAGACAGCTATTAGAGGAGAAGCGGCAAGCTACAAACATGTACTACTTTTAAATCTACTACGAATTTACCGACGGTTCTTCATCTTGGCCCTGAGGAATGGTTTGATAGCGATAAATCTACATATTCTCAAGTCTTCAGTGGGGATAATAGGATACTATAATAGGAACATTTTAAAAATTGTTTCTAATTTTCCTAGCATAATTTGTCATTTAATTTTTATGTCTCTAGTAGTGGCAGAAGTAAAAGCAGCAATCATGATTTTTATTACTAATTTTTAACAATAATTATCATAAAACCAGGGGTTAAACCTGTTTCTCCTTTAGGCTGGGATGCACAGGAGAGGTCGGTGCCCACTGGAGCCACAGGCCAACTCAAGGCGTTGGCAGATAAGACATACAGGTGGCAGATGTGGGGAGTATGAAATGTAGAAGAGAGAAGTCAGAAATAGAGAAAGCAAGGAAAGAAAGGTCAAGGTCAAGCAAGAAACACAATGAACTATATTCAGGTGTGAGTCAGGGATAGCGCAGCTTGCCAGCCCTCCATCTCTGCCCTAAACGAGCTGCCCATTCCATGAAAATCTGGGCTACCTGTTTTGTACTGATAAGTTCAATAAACTTTGCAGAGAGTGATCATTTTTTTTATCTTGCCAAATGCAATTCTAAATATATAATTATGTGTAGCCCCTGCCCCCTGGCCAGGGCCTAGCAATCTAAGGGGTTTCCTGAACCCACTGCTATTAGCATCAAGCTTTATGAACCTTTGGCTAATCCTCAGCCTGTTCTTGTTTACCTAGCAACAAAGTAGGGCATAACCAAGATGCTTAGCGAAACTTTTATCCGGTAGTATTGTAAAAACGAGCTGTACTCTGTGTGAGACAATCTCTACCTGCTCAGGACCTCCTGCCTAACAAGTCCTCATACTGTCTTTAAAGCAGTGATTTTCAGGGGGGGATTCTGTACCATATAAATCAGATTCAACTGGCTTGCTTATTAATATGCAGATTCCTGGATTCTAACATGCTGGGCATGGCACTTACTTGCCTGCACTTTTGACAAGCACTTCAATTAATATGTGAACAGAAGCTTTCTCTCAGTCCTCCTTCCACCCAACTGCTCTTGCCAGATTCGCTCTTAGGTGGCTGTCAACTCGTCTCTGCAGAGGTGTTCAAAATAATCACGATGTTCACAAATGCTCCCTTAAAGGAATGACTCCCCCCTCAAAGATATTTGCATTTTTGAAGTGGTCTCCAAGAAGATACAATGTCTTTCTTGATGAGAAAGAAATTAATTGTAGTATGAAAAGAAGCTAGTTTGTCAATGTGTGATATGGAAATGCTCAAATAATAAGATAATAATTATAACAGAATTATGAAACATTGATTTACTATGTGTCAAATTCATTGTAAGTATTATTGCTAATTCTTAGTACAAATCATGGAAGAAATACCCCATTTTCACTGAAGAAAGAACTGAGGGTCCATAGTGGTAAAATCTACCAAATGTACAGTCTTTGTTCTAAGACTGTACATTTGGTAGATGCCTAAGTCAGAATTTAAAGTTTCAGTTGTTTTGGTCATATGGTTCAGTCTCTTTCCATTTAGACCATACTTCTTTCTGAAAAAACAGCCTTCCGATACAAAGTACACGTTAGACACCATCCTTAGAGAATTCCTGTGACATCCATTTGGCTAAAGTTGCTGAGAACCCAAATTATTTTTATGAACGATTAAAGCATTTTACATGTTTCTAGACATTAATAACATTTCGCACTGCCAGGTTGGAAATGTGTCATTTTCATTACTATCCTGAGACTTTCTGCACCCAATTCTTTATTTCTGCTACTTTGGTTTCATTTCTGTCATCTTTCAAAGAGCCGCCTGTCTGAAATTATTTTTTAGGTCATTTGCATTATTATGAATTAACTCCAAAGAAAGGTTATAGGCTTTCAGAGATGTATAGAAAGTGTGGTGACTTATTTGTGTGATTTTAACTTACTGGCTAGAGAATAAACTCCCAGAGCTTATCAATTTGTTCTGTTGGTTTGACATTTAGTTGAAAGTTTTTGCCACTCTGTTTCTCAGGGAGCACAGTCTCTTTCCTACAGTCATCGCTCAGATATTTTTGGAGAAGACCTTCTACGTGCTAATTCTAAATGCATTTATCCACCTACTTTAGTTTTAGTTTGTTTTATTTCCTTTTTCCCCCAGCAAGGGCAGAAATCTAAAAATCAAACTGATTAGATGTGTTTTGGAACCTTAGACAGCAATTTGGTTAAGCTGAACATTACTTTACTTAGACGTGACTGGAAAGATTTGGAATCCTTCTGAACTGGCAAGTGTTCGTTAAGTAGCTATGTGGGGAGAGGCTGTCACTTTGCATGGAGTTAAGTCAAATCAGTGGATAATGATGCTCTTCCTTGGTACATTCATAACATTTGCTGCTTGTCCTCAGATACATTCCTCTTCACTCTCCTGTCCATTAGGGAAGAGCAGATGTTAAGCATTTTCCAGTCTGTCTGGCAGCCACCCTTTGGCTGTGTTTGGCCAACGGTAGATACAGACAGGACCTTGTAAGAGGTGAAGAAAGAAAAGAAGCCAGTTATTTTTAATCCCTTCTTCTTTGCCGCAGATAGGTTCTTGGGCATTGAATTCATACACTACACATTGCTAACTCCTAACCAGCCACATCTCCTATGATTCCAGCTTCTACCAAGTGACCCTGAACCTGTGGGCTCAGGGGACACCATCTCTCCGCTTTGTCTCTCCAACCTGGGAGTGGGAGTGGCTTCCTACTGTTGGAATCTCTTGTGTTACCTGTCTCTTGTTTGGTATGCTTGGATAGCCATCGCTTGTACAACTAAGGCCCTGAGTGTAGATATCTGAACTTGGTTTTATTTTTCTGGTTAAACCTTGACCTCTACACTTCTATGCACATAACATTCATTATAGCACTAATAACATGTTAAGGGTTATTTTAGTGCCTTGTAATGACAACCTGGAGGAGTATTGGGAAAAACTCCAACAAACCTAACTATTGTCATGATGTTGAACTATAATTAATTATTGAGTATTTGCTATCATGTATTTTTGAATAAGTAGAAGAAAATATATCTTGCTGAAAGGATTTTTCAATTGCCATTCTACCACATAGTAACCCTCTCTACTTAAAGGAACTCTTTTGGAAGAAAATAACAGTGGTTTGGGGGAGCTTTTTGTTTTTTATAGTGTTCAAGATTATTACTTCATCTAGTAAAAAAAAAATTTCATCCAGGTACGTTCCAGATTGTAATTTCCCATGAAAATCTCTTAAATTTCTAAACCAACACAAATATAGACACCTTTCAAAGGTTTTCATAGCATCAACTTTATAAGATTTAAACTAGTATATAAAAACTTATTCATCTTTATCAAAAAATATTAATAGTATAGTTTGTGTATTTGTACCAAGTGCAAGAGAGAATTACATTTACTTTTATACACATGATAGTTTAAATATAAGAAAGCTAACCAGAGATTTCCAGTTTGGCTGGACACTCCCCTCTCAGTCAGCCATGGGTACTCCTAGGGGAAACCATTCCTAGCCCTGGTCCCTAATTGTTACACAGACAAAACTGACTTTCTTTAAACCCTGTTTCCTTTTATTCCTGTTTGCACAAGTAAATCATATTTACAGCTTTCATGCAGATAGATGAGGTCATGTGTCTGAGTTGTGGCTAGTGGAATGTGGGAGAAAGTGATGTATGTCTCTTTTAGTCCTGATTCCTAGAAACTTCCTGGTATAGTCTCCACCTGTGCTTGATTTTCTTTCACTTTGCCAAAAGCAAGTGATTTGATTGAAGAATATGAGATTCTTAAAGGTGGCAAGCTGTGAGCTGGGTTCCTGAATGACTGTGTGGAGCAGAGTGGCCCATGTTTCCCAAAGACTGCCATGTATTGGACTGTGATGTGTGGAGAGTTTTGCTTTTACTGTGTTGTGTCACTGAAATTTCAAGGTTAGAGGAGCAAATGTTTACCTCGATTAGTACACAGATAAATTCAGCACTGACAGAACGAAGTTTCAGAAATATACTATTAATCTCTTTGTACTACTTTGGTCATCCTTTCCTCTCTTTTCCCTATAATTTTCCGAGGTTCATTTTAATATGGAAAAATGGGCTCTGTTGAAATATAAATTAACTAAGGCCTGCTGCCAAAGGTTTGTCTTATGTTGTGCCTTGAGGATTTAAGTTGTATTTTATTTTTCATAACTATAAAAAGAAACCTTTTGAGAGTGAAGCATTGGGAGCAAATAACAGGGACTTGCTCCACCTCCTTGCCAAGCTGGACATAAGACTTCCTTTGTGTTTATAGCAGTGGGGCCTTCCTAAATGTGCCATCAGTCTCCTCTAGGAGGGATAATCTGCTCTTTTGCAAGAGGAAAGGCATGAAGGAACTCTTTTCATGAGGATCTTAAAATAATCAAGGATTGGCAGGACAATGAGGACAGAATTAGGAAAAAGAAATAGGTGCAGGATATTTAATGATCTTCTAAGGCCAGGGGCATGCTAAAGCCAGTGCACCAAATGAACTGTGACCAACAGCTGGACGAAAGGACCTATCTCATACTTGTTCCCGTGCTTCCCTAATAGTTGACTAACCACTATGTGAGGACTTATCTCTGGTGTTCCAAGTCCACTATATATCAAGTGGGTCAGTGGGGGAGCAAATGAGCCAAGATTTTGAGAGTTGGAGTGATCTATGCCAGTTATTCTTGAAACTAAATCAAAAGACAGTGGATCCTCTATTGCTTGGCAATTTTGTGAAACTGTATCCTAGGCTTGGATGTGTTATATTTTTATTGATGTCTACTCTTAAGTTTTCTTAGCTTATCCCAAGTAAAATATGGAACCCAGAGCTCTAATAATGCAGTTCCCGCTGCTATCAAATGTTCTGTATGATGAGCGTAAATTCACCTTCTCTGTGTGTGGTTCCTTCTACTATGTCATCATGCTGACTTCAGAATGGCATCCTGGCACAGCAGAAAGGAAATCATCTTTGAAGTTAAAAAAAAAAAATCTCCATTTGGCTTTTGGGAAATGTACTTATCCTCTTTCGACTTCCCTCCTCTCTGGGCTACCTACATTATGGAAGTGTGACTAGGATGAAATAACATACGTGGACACACCTAGCGTGTTGCCTGGCACATAGCAGGCACTCTGTAAATCTATAGAAACTATGCAATGATATCTTCTAAAAAGAAATGGATCTTGGTGTTTCTGTATCCAGGGAGACCCGGGGGAACATCTGTTGTTCCTAATACAGGTGTAGCTCTGCTGTTTTTCTCATCTACTCAAGGATTTAACTGTCTTCTCTTCAGAGCTCCTGTAGGCCTGAAAGCTCCAGTAGTCGAGGAGGAGTGTAGGCCCTCATGTTCTCTGGTATTATGAGGGCTCCATGCTTCACACCTTGTCCTGAAACTAGCCCCCAAATGGCAGGGATTTAATTTTCCAAACTCTGATCCAGGAACAGCCATTCTCTCTTTGAATCTTTACAGTAACCTTAAGGAAAAGGTGTCTGATCTTGCTTTGTGTTGGTCTCAGCCTATCAACAGTGACGCGATGACTAGGAGGGTCTGGGGGCACTTACCTGGGCCCATACTCCCTGTAGTGAGTCCCCACAGATGGTTTCCTGATCGGACCAGAGCCAACCAGTGTTGTGGCTGGACTGGCCTTTGTGGTTCTTATTATCTTTGCAAGATGTACCTCAGCAACGAGCATCTGGGAACTTTCAGTAAACATGATTTATTACTCACAATTCTTGGATGGCACACAGCATGCCCGGGGCCACACAGGGAGGTCCTAGGTAGAGAGAGAGAGTGTGTGAACCTGGGTTTTGCCTTTGTTGGGTTCAAAGGTGAGGTGCCTAGGAATTTCATGGGCTTACTCTTTTATTGACAAATGTAAAATATAAGAGTGGGCACTAGGGCATGGGAAGGGAAAAACAGAGTCACTTAAGAGGTCGGTAGCCTAGGCTGCCTGGAGCTTTCTGAAAGGGGAACTTCACCAACGGGTGGCCTGGCTTTTGATCTAGTTGTGTAGCTGGCAATAGGTTTAGTCCAGACGGGTATCTTTACAGTGGATGCCTCGGCAATCGAAAGCTTGATGTCAGGCACTTATATCACAATCAGAGAAGTTTACTGTGGGGCACTTACTCTGCAAATCTTCATTTGATAGATGAAGAATCTGAGAATCAGAAAGTAACTTGACCAACTCCTTGGAGCAAGTCAGGGCTTTATTGGGAATTCACAATCAGGACTTCTTTCATCATATGACTTACATATCTGATGTAATTGTCTCATTTTTCCAAAATACTCTTCCTCTCTCCCAGAAAAGGCAAGCAGAAAGGGATAAATTTCTTTTCCTTCCTTCCTTCCCCTTTTCAGTCTTTATATTATTGGCAAAAAAAAAAAAAAAAAAAAAAAAAAAAACCCCAGAACATTATCTCTGTGTCTCTGGAATATTTGCAACTCTCTGACACACCCTGAAGACAGTGCTTATTTTCCTTATTCTGGTTCAAAATGTCATCCTCAGAGCTATTCACTACCACTGGGCATCATAGTTCCCCTGCCTCTATGAAGAATGACCTCTCATCACAGTTACCTTTATCCAGAAACATTACAGCAATTTCCACTTAGTACAGTAAGTTATGACCAAGAAAAATAAATAATAGTCTTTTAATCATCTGAATAACAGTTTGGCTGAATATAAGCATTTTATCCATTTCTCACAACTTTGGTGTTATTACTCAAAGGCCAGTACAGTTTTGAACATAAGGCTGTTGCATGTAAGATACTGGGTGAAAAGATACAAAAATGCATAAATCAAAATCTATGTTGATGAGGACAACGTGTATGTAATAATACAAGGCAGTGTATAAGTAGTTGTCAGAGGAGACGAATGAATAGTAAGGGAGAGATCAAGGTGTGATGAGGTGGTGGAGAGGTCCTCCTGGAGGAAGGGAACTCTGAAAGGTGATTAGGACTTGAAAGCAGAAGAGTGGTTAAGGAGACTGATCTAGACCTGAGAGAAGAGTGTATACAGAAGCACAGAGGAAAAGGATGTTCAAGGAATGCTATAGAAACTAAGAAACTAACCTCACCAGAGAGAGAATCAATTTGGGCAGAAAGGAGAAATTAGTTCTTAAGTCAGCAGAAGTTTGTACAATGTGGGATGTTAAAAAAAAAATGGAGTAGGAAAATTGGACTTTATCCAGGTGGGTGAGAAAACTCTGGGGATTTGAAATAAGGGACTATAATGAAAGGGTTGTTTAAGAAAGGCTAAAAGGCCAAAGGAAATAGATATCCGAGGAAGAATGATTTGTTAGGAATTATTTCAGTTTTCCAGGAGGAAATGTTGAGTATCTGAAAAAGCAAAAGGAATGGAAGAGGTTAAAAAACAAACAAGCAAAAACCCCAGCACAGTTGGACCTAAAACAGTAGGAAGAAACAACATTTGGAGTTAACGGTTGAAGAATTATGGTCATGGATGTGAACTGGGGCTCGCATCAGAATCTTCTGCAGGGCTTGTTGAAACACAGACACCTGGGTCCCAATGCAGAGTTCTTCCTCCTTATGATAGAGAGTCCCAGGGGCCAAGAAGACACGATGATTCCATAGGAAGCAGGATTGTGCATCTGACACTTAATGTCAGACACCACACTGTATATTTTGCATTTCCTGTGATGAGAGTAGATGTGTAGTAAAGTCAGGGGTACTGTATTCATACTCACTAAATCTCACATGTCATTTGAACATACAATACCGTAAACATGTTTCTTTTTCCAAACACCAGTTGCTGCACCTACACTCTCTTCCTGAGGTCGGAACAGCAATTTAACAATCAGTTGCTCAGGAGTGATATACTATGTATTTTCCAAAATTAACCAGAATGAGAACTCCTGGGGTACATAACTCAGCTTTCCCCTTCCAACATGTGCATAGTTTCCTTCATCTGCTATTATGCACTTTGGACCCGCAGTCATGCAAATGACACAAATGAACAGCTGCTTGCTGCAACCCAGATGGTCACATGTGGAAACAAAGATGGGATGGAGACATAGAATAGCCTAAGAAGTAGGTGGGAACTACTGAAATTCTACTTTTTTCTATTAATATCAAGTGAAAGGTTAATTATTTCCATGTGTGTCCACTTAATGGCGAGAGTTAATCTCAAAGGCACAGAAGAAGCTTTCAGCAAAATTCCACGATTGCTTATTCCAAAATAGGACAGGACGGTGATGGAGTGTGTGCTGGAGAGCATGATGGAAACAATCAAGAGGCTTTAGTAAAACTCTGCTTGCTTGGGATACATGGTCAAGTTTGTAGGAGTTTGCGAAGAGAGTAAAGAAAGAATATGCTCTGTCTTCTTTCTCAGTGTTGAACCCTGATAAAAACAACAAACAGTCTTTTGGTTCCTAGATGCTGTTCTTCTCTGAAATCCACAATCTTTGAAATTAAAATAGAAAATCCATTCCTCTGTGCGTAACATGAATCCTGTTTAACACGGGTTATCCAAAGATGTCATGTACACTTATAGTTTGTAGACATAGCAGTATTTACAATCTTTCTGAATTTTGCATAATCATGTTTTTACCTTTCTCTCTAAGAAGTCCTTCCACATGGCACATTATATATGTATAACGTCTTCATTTATAGTACCATGCTTAATCATCTTTCAGTAACTATGAAGAGAGAGACGTGTGGGTTTATTGCGGTGGGCACTATGGTTTTGTAACTTACAGGTTCACTTGCTGGAGAGCTATGAAGCTCATAAATGGCAGTTAAAATTCAAGAGCATGATATTTCATCATCTGCCCCTTCATTAATATAAAAATCAAGGTTGCTCTGTTGCCAAGCTCTGTATTTTTTTTACAGAAACATCTAGGGCCCAATTATTTTGTAAGTAGTTACATAAAATAAAAAGAATAGCATACTCCATTGTATGGTAGTGTTTAAAAATATGAGACACAGGAAATAAAAGAGGCCATATAATACTTCTATAGCAAAATAAACATTTGGCTCCATTTTTAGGAATCAAAAGAAAAATTTTTCAGTAAACTTTACTGAATAATTAAAGAAAACCATGAAAAATTGTTAAAAGGCCAAAAAAAAAAAAAAGGTAAGAACAAAATGATTTGCCTTGATTCTATTACATAAAAATATTTTAATTACATAAAAATATTTTAATTACATATTTTTATTATTATAAAAGTAAAGCATTATCATAGACAATTTGGAAAAGAGCCCAAAACATTAAGAATAAAATAAAAAGACAATCAGTGTTAACATCTTGCAGTATTTTCTCTTAGTCACTTCTTTACACACTATATATATATATATATATATATATATATATATACACACACACACACACACATAGTTACATATGTGTACTCAAGATATGCTCCTTTAATAAAATGTAGCATTATTAAAAAACCAGTATGGGGACTACTGGTTTATCTAATGATACAAGGCAGTAAAAACAGATGGTTGCACACAAGCAGGTGGTTGAATAAGATCTAATATAAGAGTTTGATCTTGTTCTCATAACTTTGTTCTTCTTGCCTGCTACCTTAATCAGCATAGGCCAGCTTTATTCCAGCATAAAAATTAACTCCCAAATCCCAATGTCTTAACACACCAAAGGGTTATTTTTCAATCACAGCATATCCACTATGGCACCACGTTTCTCTGTTCAGCATATTCAAGGACCCAGGTTGACACAGAGTCTGTAATCTTACAGCTGCACCCTGTGCAAGAGGCAGCTTTTGTCACAGTAGCAAGGGAAGAGGCTATGAAGAATCCTACTTGAGCTTCTTTTATCTCATCTCAGAGGTGATGACTCATTTCTGCCCACATTAGCCAGATCACTCATATTGCAGTGCCTAACTGCAAAGGGCAAAGGAACGTAAGGGAGCAGAGATACACGATGATCATTATTGTTTTTGCCACATCTACCAAATAGAAGACACCTTAAAGATTATCGGGTCCAGGGGTTTTCCACCTGTGCATTTCAGGAACGCTACTGCTCCCAGCATCTATTAGGACCTCCTGAAGGTGAAACATTATTACCCCCACCCTCCCATGTTAGCCAGAAAAGCTTTTCTTCAATATTTTCTCCATTTCAATGTTCCTTATAAGATTTTGTTTGAAGAAAGGATTCTGTAGCTTAAAAAAAAATTGGAATACTGCAAATGTGATCCAAATTTTTCATTTTAAAAGTAAGAAAAATCAAGACCCAAGGATAGAGAGCATCTAAGGAGATGCAGCTGGTTAGTGAAAGCCCTCGTACCAGAACCTTCCTAAAACGCCGTACACATTGACGTTACGCCCTAAGAGACTCCTCACTGTTGGGAAAACCTTTTCTCTAAGATGTTTGTCATGAGTATCTGGAAAAACTTCAGCCAGCAGTAATTGGAGATTAGAAAAATGAAAGGATAAATGAAAGAAGAAAAAAAATCAGGAGAGGCAGATAGAAAAAAAAAGTTGGCAAAGTGAACAAGTCAAATGAAAGAGCTAGAGAGGCACAGGAGGTGTGAAAAGGCTGTGAGCCCAGATGAGAGAGTCACTCAGTCTAGACTCCAGATGTGAGTCTGTGGCTTCAGTGAGTTCAGGGCTGGACTCTGCGAATACTTTCACCAGATGTCATGGCTGAGCTACAGACCCTTGGATAGGTGACAGAATTGGCTGTTGTTCTGTTCAGTGTTTTGCTTCTTAGTGTGTGACTGGTCACTCTGCTGACTGCTCTAGGTTACACCACCAGATAATGGGAGACATTCTTTTAATACTAAAGCTGCCTTTTGGCAAACCTCAAAGAAGTGAACCACAGTGCTGAAGTCCTGTTGAGTGTCCAAAGGCAGGTTGGTAGACCTCAGGCTAGTAAGTGTAGCTGCCTTCTCAAATGGAGATCAGTCTGACCCCAACAAAGGCAAAACAGTAGAGAGAAGAAACAGAGTTGAAGGAGAAGGAGAAGGAAGAAAGGCGGGGGGCGGGGGGGGAGGAAGAGGCTACTGCTTATTAGCAGCAGGATATTGGGTAAATTGCCATATCTTTCTGGGACTTCGTTTCCTCTGGGTGATTTCATTAAATGGTCTCCAAGTTCCATTTGAGCTTTGGCACCTCATAATCCTATGAAATGGCACTACAAAGGAAGGATAAACAAGAAAGCCATGTCCTTCCCAAGATTATATGGTAAAACATCAAAATATAAAAGTTCTGCTTTGTTAAATAAACAAGGTAAATACTTGTATTTGTTCTCTGCAGTTGAGCAACTTGTAGAATCTGGCAATGAGTTTAACACATGAGAACTAAGATTGAACAGCTCTAAGGATAAGGAATTGTTCTAGAGAAAGGAAAATGTGAAAGGGCCAGCCCAAGGCAATAATTCAAAAGTCAACAGAGTTTGTGTTTCTTAGTCTCAGAACTTAGTACTGCTGCATGGTATAGCCTAGGGATTTGTTGGCAAGGAAAATAGCTCAGTCTTCACCCCCATATAAAATATAATGGTGGATTCAGGCAGTTAAACATAGTTTAACGCAATAAGGATAATCAGAGGGGAAGATTTATACGCGATGAGAATGGGAGGTGCTGTAGAGGTGATAAGGAGGTACTCAATAAATTATTGCAAATTACAACATTCCAGTGCAGGAATTGGAAAGGGCAGCACAGGAGTCAAATTGTTGCCCAAGTTTCTGGCTTTGGAAATCCAATTCTGGACATACTGTTGGAAGCATATGTATACCCAGTAGGTGGATTTATAGACATATACCTGGAGTAAAGGAGAGAGATCTGGGCTGAAGATATATTTTCAAGTCAACACAAATATGATAAACAAATAATGCCCCCCACCCCACCCCACTTCTCTTTTCATTGTCCCATGTTGTCCTTCTGAAAAACTCCTTTTCTTCAATCCATGTTTCTATCACCCATAGATGACAACTCCTAAAGTAGCTGATACGGATTGTATTATAATAGTAGGGGGTTGGAAATGTTAAGAAAAACCTGAAATTCTTTTAGCACCCTAAGAAACAGCACCAGTGAATAAGTTTGTGAAATCTGACAAACAACTAAGGTTGAACCAAGTTGGCCATGCTATGCAGATAGCCGCAGGCTCCTAAGAAGATTTTTTTTCTATACATATATTATTTTCTGAAAAGAAAATGCTGGTGGATTAATAGGAGGCTTCAGACATATTTGCTGAAGTGAATATTTAAGATTTTTTTTCTGACATTTCTTTCTACTCCATAAATCAAATTAGCTACAAAACATCAGTGTAACACATCTGCCTATTCGTCTTTCTGTTTTTCATTTCAAATTAATATCAGATGAAACAATGCCTTTCAGAGCATTTTCCATATCAAAAACACACAATCACATGACAAAATTGTCATTTAAAGAGGTAAAAAAACAACTTTAACATAAAACTTACTGAAAAATTCAAAGGCTGCCAACTGGGCAGGAAATTAAGGTGAAGTCTCTGAGAAGTCTCTCTGCTCATCAATAGGAGGGAACAGCAGGAGGCTTGGCTGCAGTTCTCTAGATGTTTTCAGTGTGAAGTCCTTGTTTTAGTGAGACTATAAACTGTCCCAGTTATTATCTCCTTCCCTCCCACTGAATATAAAACTCCATCAAGCCTCTAGTCTAGAATTAAATTCTCATCCTAGCAGGGCTTTTGGGGGGGGTTGCTTTCTATGACCTCAGAACTTCGGGGACAACAATTTGTGATTTATAATCCATCCACCTTCATTTAGGCCCTCAGGTCTCTGTCCTTGGTGCTGGGTAAGCAGAGGCAGGAGAAAGCTCAGGCTTACAGCAAAAAAAATTTTTTTTCTCAAATAAGGGTAAACATGAGGGATGCAAGGCCCTCTGAACACTATTTAATTAATAAGTGATTATTCTTCATAGATCTGATATATAACCAGCACTCTTAAGTCAATTTCCCCAACTGCTCACAAGATAACACATTGAAGCTACAGCTGCTGTTTGTGCTTTAAAAAGCGTAAGATTTTGTTGTTAGAAAAGTGTAACATGTATCCTGGTTCTATCTTTAATACCTGTTTGAAATTGGACAAGTCATTATCAGTATGTTGAAATTCAACTCTCCCCTCTAAAAAAATGAAGAGCCAGATTTTTTTCCCTGTATCATATTGTTCATAGTTTTATTTCAGAAATTCTCACCTTTAATTCTAACCATAATTTGCGTGTCACTTAGATCGTGGATTGCATCTTGGTCACTTCTGTATTCCTAGGATTTATAACATTGCATGTTGTAGATATCCCATGAGGTTTTGTAAAAAGGAATTAAAAATATCCCTGCCTCACAAAGCTGTCGGACATATTAAAAGCAAGCATTACAGTTGCCTGAGCTGGAATGTGCACCTGTTTTCTCCTTCAAACACTCAGAAATACAGGATGTAACAAAATGATGCTCTTAGTATAACAAAGCTCAGAACAGCGGGAAAGAAACTTCTCATGCTGTTAAAATAAGTAAGAAAGTCAAAGCCAGAGTTTTGAACTTGGCTAATGCTAAGGAGGCCTAAGGGAATTAGATGAGAATATACACCAAACAGCTAACTGAAAGGGTTATAATGCCCATGTTGGAGAAAGTAAATGTGGCCTTGAATCCATGGAAAGGTGAAGACCTGTAATTGAAACCTCTATGTAAAGAGGAGACCCTGGAAGAGTTGCTCCCTCTATGGAAGCTAGACTGGGAAAAAGTCTACCTTAAGATAGTGGTGGAAAAAAGGACCTGAATTTGTACTACCAATTCAGGAGTCACAAATGATAAAGTAATGCATAAAAGTTGATCTTAAATTGAAAATATCCCAGATACCATAAGAGAAGAAAATAAAACTGGTCTATGAAGACATAACCCAGGGTGAATGAGGCTACCACAGAAAAACAGGTTTCATGGAAGATGAATTTTAAAAAAAAATCAGTCACCCAAGGAAATGGTTAGCCATAAAAAAGAGTCAGCAGAAGCAAATAGGAAAATTAGAACTTGTGATAATAGAATATCTGAACGAGTGACACAACAAGCATATCAAACATGATAACCAAAGAGACAAAAGAGAACATTAAAATGATAATAAAAATATGATTCCATGGGGAAAGTGGATTTGTGAAATATCCAAGTAGAAATATTAGCCATCGAAATAATCAACCTGCAGGTTAAACAGCAGGAAAAACACAGCTGCAGAGAGAATTAGAGAAATGGATGATAGATATGAGGAAATTATACGATTAATAATAATAAGTAGCAAAGAGAGATCAAAATATATAGATGACAAAATGAGAATGCTCAAAATACAAATGGAGGGTTTTCCAGAAAAGGAAGATGGAAAGAGTGTGGCTCTTTATTCAAAACAGGGTGTCTGAGATTTTTCTGGCATTGAAGAAAGTCATGAGTTCTCAGATTGAAGCAGCACACCAAGAAAGGTTAAAAAGCAATTCTGCATCTAAACATATGTGATGACACTGAAGGAACTGAAATCTTGCAAAATCTTAAAAGCAATCCAGCAGATGAGGCAGATTACTTACAATAAATAAAAATTAGCAAAGAAGTCAAAAGACAAAGAAATGAGATTTTTCAAAGAACTAAGAGAAAATAACTGTGAATTTGGAACTTCAACACCAGCCAAACTATTCCAAAAAGTAAAAGTGAGATAATAAGAATTTTAGGAAAAAAAATATTGGGAGAATTTACCATTCACAAACCATTGCTGTGAAAACTACAGAAGAGTGAACATCAGTAGAGAGGGATTCAACCCAAAGGAAGAAACAAAAGTTCAAGAATCAAAAATGATCATGAAGCAAAAGTGAACAAACAAACTGATGGGTAAAACTAAGGATGCATCAGTTCTAAGCAGCCATAGTAATTAAATAATTTTGGTGGTGTTTGGGAACAAGGTGGAAATAATACACAAATTAGTAATAACAAAATGGAAAGTTTAAAGTATTTTCATGTCCTTATTTTTGTGATAGTAGACAAACTGCTTAGCTTTATACATTATTGAATTAAGAATGCCATAAGAAACTAGAAATCAAATCAATAAATGTATAAATTATAACCCAGTATAAAAGAGTTAAAAGGAAAGAAGGAAGGAAGGAAGGGAGCGAGTGAGGGAGAGAGAGGAAAGAATTAAATTTGGTCAATCCAATAGAAGGCAGGAAAGGAGAAGAGTAAAGCAAAGAAAACCATAAGTTGCAGGGAAAAAAGGATTCCAAATATATAAGTAATCTCAATAAAAATGAACAGATTTAAATGGCTTATTTTTTTCCTCAGTGACCAGAGTGTAGAGTAAAATCTTATCTATGTGCTGCTTATGAGATACCTAAAAATGTACACAAAAGATTTGAAAATTTAAGGCTGAAAAATAGATCTGAGAGAATACTGTCAAAAAATAAAACTTGTTCAGCTATGTTAATAGCAGATAAATAGAATTCCCAGAAAAAGTTATTAAAGACAAAAGACTCATTAAGGACAAAGAGGATTAGATTATTATAACAATAGAAGGAAATGTTTGCAAGATTTACATAGCTATCTATGCTAAATTCTTCTGGCACTTAGCTTAATTTTAGTTACATAATTGTACATTATATAAACACATAGATTGACAGAATTATGGTAAGAAACTTAAAAATGCAAAGTTAAAAACGTTGACCAAACTCAGAAGAACCATACCACCAGGCAAATAAAGCTTTAAAATTCTTAGAAAAACATATTAAAGAGAAAAGTCAGAATATATAAAATTTGAACAGCAAAATTAATAAACTAGATTTAATAGGCATATATTGGACTGTGTAATCAACACTTAGAAACTATACAATCTTACCCACCACACAATGAACATTTTTCAGAGGGCGATGCTCTGTCGGAGTTCGGCAGCTGCTCTGGTTGGCTGAGTGGGCCCGTAGATGTGAGTTTTGGTGTATTTGTGGGAGAGGGTGAGCTACAAGCGTCCTTCTACTCTGCCGTCTTGCTTCTCTCCCTGAACATTTTTAAAATGACTATTAAATCACAAAAGACTCAAGAAATAACAAAAGATTATATGAGAGACCATGTTTTCCAATTTTAAAGCAATTGATATTCTGATACTCAATTATGAAAGATAGCCATAAAGTTACAAATTTGAAAATTTAGAAATTAATTTGCAAATAATCCTTGGGTCAAAGGAGTGGCGACAGAACGTGCAGAGTATTTAGAACTAAACAATAAAATACCACATAACAAAACTTTGTAATGCTGCTAAAATATTATTGGCATGTAAATTTATGGCTGACCTGTGTAGATTTATGTAAATGGGTTCCAGTGCCCTCTGGCTTCATGATGGAGTCGCAGCAGGGGATGACTGAGTTAGGAAATTGATGTTAGGAGATTATTCTCCTGGCATTCAGCCCGAGTGGTAGGCTGGCTGTGTCCCACAGCAGTTTACTGTTCCTCTCAGAGGAGGAGACTCTGCTTCAGTCTCTCTCCTTCTGGGTCCCAGGAAGTGCTCCCTCCCCTCATCTCTGTGGGCCTGGAGGTGCCTTACCCAGCTGCTCTTCGCCCTGGGTTACCTTGCTGTCTCTTGCGGTTTCCCTATCCCTGTATCTTTGTGAACAGCCTGTTGTAAATAAATCCTCCTCAAATTATACTGTTTTGAGAGTGCCATCTGTTTCCTGTTGGGACCATGACTGTATCAGTGATATAGATTTAATTTAAAAGACCTGTGCACTCTTCGAGAAAGGGAGAGAGTAAAGGGCAGAAATAGTGTCGCTTTTCTGATATGACTATAATCTGGACATTGGTCCCAACTGGACCTGGCAGATGCACCATTGCTACCCTTTCTTTCTCAGGGCACATTTATAGGTTCTTCCAAAGCTTCCCATCCCTGGATATCTCTTGCCAGTAGTTACCCTGGCCTGGTCACGGCATTGCTCCTGCTGGTCACTGTGTGGTCAGCTTTGACTCCCCCCTCAGATGCTGGGCTTCTGACAGGTGGACAACTGTGCCTTTGTTCTTCAGGTGAATAGGGAGACAGGAAATGTAACTGGATGGCTGAAGAGGCAGTATTTTAACTGAGTGTGTAAGATTTTATTTCTACATTAACAAAAAAAGATCATTATCAAGTCACAAAATATTAGCATTCATATTAATATTAATCTGTGTTGAATTTGTGAGTATAGTTATGTCATATCATTTTCTCTCTGTTTGAAAAGATTTAATACTTAGGAAGACCATTTTTAAAGAATAGAGTGACAAGGTATGTAAGAGTCTGTCACACAGGATCCGGCACAGAGGGATGTACACATTTCTGTGACATCCCACTTCCACCCCATCCCGCAGCTCCACTGACCTCAGACTGCAGTGCCTTCTGCCCGCGGCATCCCAGAGATCCCGTGCCAGTTTGCCAAATGAGATCTCTTCACGTCTTGGGGGAAGGGGTCAGGGGAGGGAGGGAAGAGAGGACGGGGAGAAATGGTTACAGGATGTCTTCGAGAATCTGAGCCACAGAGTCAGGTACTCTCCCGTCCCACACGCAGGGGCTGCTTCCAGCTGTGGCTGCTTCTCTTCTCTGATATCTTTTTTCTTAATCGGGTCATCTCCACCACAGCAGCCATTGCTTCTCCTTGGAGAACTCAGCTCCTCTTTATTTCCTTATCTCTTCAAAACCACACCCCACTTCTCTGTAATTTAGGAGGTCTGGGAGCAGCGGGAGGTGTAAGGTTTGGCTTGAGTTCCCAGCAACAGAACACAGAAAGTTTATTGCCCCTACCAGTATTTAAACAAGAGAACCTGGTCACACTTTTTAAAAATATAATTAGCTCCAAATTTCTCCTGCATTAAAGATACTGTCAGGAACTTGAATCACACCTTTAAACATGGAGCCCACACCTGGCCTGTACTATCAGCTGACTCCAAGATTTTCCCTCAAAATCATCCAGGATCTGTTTGCCTGTATGTGTTGGTATATAATTATATGGTATGTAGAAGAATAGAATGTTCAGGTCAGGTCTTTAGATTTAGAGACAAAGAAATTGAAGTCGCAACATTTGTTAGTGGCAGGCCAGAGAGTTAGGTGTCTGACGGCAGGTGCAGTGCTTTTCCCAGTGTTGGATATGTGGATGCCTGTAAAAGCATATAAGGATCTTCTCAGTTCATAAGTATAATATCCTCTTAAATTATTAAATCTGGGAAATGAGAAACCACTGACCCAAGTTATGCAAACATTTTTATTTACTGGCTTATTAATTTAACAAAAATTATTGAGGACCTATTATACACAAGGCATTGGTGTCGATATGGGTCATAAGGCTCTTGAAAGGAACCAAGGTACATTTGCCCGAGATACATAGACTTCAGTAGCAGAAATGGTTATTTTAGGTACTACCTATAAAATTAATTTAATACATTTATTTTTTATAAGCACATCATAATGTCTTCTCACCCTCTTGGACGACAATGTTGGTTTAACATCTTGGTGCTGTAATGATATCCAGGACACTTTTCAGTTGATAATCCGACGGTAAAATCTTGAAGAGTTGGCATTGGCTTCTTAAGACCGTCCTCTAAAATGGTCAAATACTTTCCTGAATCCAGGTTTGGAATTCTTTGAAAACCAGGTTTGGAATTCTGTGTGTCACCCTTTCTAGTCACCCTTTAGTTACCAAAAGCATCAAAAGAAAAATGGTGCCTGAGGGCACTGTACTGGCCATTGCAGGGAGAAGTAACGTTTTCAATTAGTCACCATTCCTTCCTCCTATAGGGAGGAAAAAAACCAACGTGCATACTTAGCAGAGGCTCCTAGACAAATCCGGGGCTAAGCATAAACAAATATCTGTGTACAGACAAGAGCAGAAAGGAGAAGTAGGAAGATGCTGAAGAAAGAACACAAAGCTTTCTTTTACCTCTAGGAGAAGCACTCACCTACCACTTACCCTCAAAACTGTCCCGTATAGAGTAGCTTCTACTCGCTTAACAGTTACACTTTGCAAGGCACTTCCCGCCATACAATTGCCATCTGGTCCTCTAGAAACCATGTAGAATTGGCCAAGAAATTAAGCCTCGCCAAAGACAAATCTCAGTCATAAAGCCCAAAGTCTAACCCAGAAGCTTTTAGAACAAGGCGGGTAGAAGATTAGAAAGTTTGGAAGGGAAAGGAAAAAAAGCCAGACTGGTCCTACTCGTGGTACAGTACTCTTTGTATGGGGTCATAGTATTCAGGTTTTGGTCGAGGCTGTGGCATGAGGGAAGAGATGCAGTTGATTCTGGAAAGTAATTGTGAAGATTGAGTAAGAACTGGGATACTAATGATTACCTAAGGTAATCATGAGAAGTAATAAAATTTGGTCCTGATAATGACTCAAAAAATATTCCAGCGTGGTGTCTCCATTGGTGAGCCAGTCGGGAGCTGCTTTTTGAAATGGCTCTAATGAGATGCACTTTCCAGGTTTTGGAATTTCCCAACAGCAGACTGGCGAGGGCAAAGAATTAAAAAAAAATTTTTTTCCCTTTACCAAGCATTCAGTCTCTGTATCTTAAAAAATTACTCCGACCCCTTCTTGCACACCTTATTGCCCTCTTGTTCAGATTTCTGGCTATTAGATCCACAGACTTTGATTACTTTTCCAGAAAGTCTCTGAGACTTTTCCTGACTTTGAACCCTGAAAGTCAAGCCGTATTCCAGGACCTCCTGACTGTTCTCTGGTACTAGTTCCCCCAGCCCTCGCCGCCCGATCCCAGCTGTGGCGGCTAATACCCTGTGAGTCGCGGCCTAGCCCGCTGTTTCCTACCTGGACTGCCCTCTTCCTTGGGAACTTCTGGTGATGACGCCCAGAGGAAAGAGGAAGGGGGTTTAAATGGATCACTGTTCAAGCAGGATCTGGATTAGATACTTTTTGTATTTAACCCCATCAGCAGTTGCCCAGTTGCCTGTTAGTGTAGGATTTTGCAGATTAGGAAACTAAGGTTCAGATTGGTTGGTAACTGGTCCCGTGTCACTCAGCTGATAATCCCAGGGGGGCTGGCTTCACAAACATCACACCCTTCTAGTTTGTTAATAGAAACATAATTTAATCATAAATGACTATTTCACACCCACGAGTAACTAGTGCTTTAAGTTTTGGCAAAAGTATAAGGGCAGGAAGGTAGGGTTCTCCCACGTCTTCAAGTTAGAATGAATACATTCTACCGTGTATAGGGACCGAGTTGTTCCCGGAGCCTCACCTTTCACTTCGGTGCCGATTGTAGCCTTCCTTTCCACAGAGTTTGCGGATTCACTGCCCTCTGACCCACCTTCATCTGTGTTCAGATTAGTAAAATCAGGACACTGAGGTTTTACTTCAGTTACAATAAATTTCTTCTTTCCCTTATGTTTTTGTATTTCCCTAAATAGAATTTTACTAGGGTTTTGAGATAACCTAATGTAACCTGCACATTTTGGGATCTTCTCAAGGTTTACACCCCTATCCCATGTAAAATGGGATACCCAGCATCTCACCCACTGTTGCTAAGTACTCTTTAGGGGACAGTGTTTCTCCTAATTACCAGCTTTATGTCCTGCTTCTGTTCTGTCTCCACACTTGATGTCTTGAATATGCTCTTTCTTTCAACATTCTGTCTTAACACTGGAGAAAGCCATGTGACTTTCAATTCCCCAAATGCCACTGCTCTAAAGTGTACAGCAGACATCACTGAAGGCCTGGGGCTGCACAGTGCTGTTATATTGCAGAACAATAGAGATAGCTATTGTGTTCTTAATCCTTTGCCAGTCCCACCTTCTTGCCTCTAGGAAATGTTCCCTATTGTCTCCATCTTCTTGGATTCAGTGTCCACCATGATGCAGGGGCTCCCCCTTCTATGAGTGTCTGCTCTCTCCTCTCTATTTTTCTGATGGTGATTTTCCCATAACCAAAATGTTTCCATTTACATTAACATAGAGAGCCCTGTGCTCTATCCTAAGGATCCCCGAAACACATTTCAAGTATCATGATACTGTTTGTCAGATGACATAACTAAGACATGACTATTTTAAATAAGTAGATGTCACATTAGTGTAAAATAAACTCTGTTACCAGAAAGAGTTAAGAAATTAAACATCATGAATAATCAAATGTCTGATAAAGAGAATTCCCAAATGTAACATATGGATTAACATCTTTTTAAAATATTAGATTATGACTAAAATACTTGTTTCCACTAAATCACACTGAATAGAATCTGTTTATTCTTGCAGAGCTAGGTAGGGGGTATTCTGGCATCATGTAGCACATTTGGTTTATATATGTTGGGCTTTGCACTTGAAGAGTACAAAAACATGTGACCCAATAGATAGCTCTGGATGTTAAAGCTCTGTTAAGATAAAGCATACAAAGCAACTGATACTTTTGTGGGTTAAAATATGTATGCAAACATCCACAAATGACAATCAGTCCATAAATGAATAGTTGCAACTCTAGATAGCTGGACAGATAGCTTGATAAGAAAAAAAATGCACAGTGTTGCTTTCACATTGGTAACTAAGTCCATGGAGCATTTGCCCCGGGCTTTAGTACAAGGACCGACCTTAAATTGCCAGGGAAGAGGGGCGTTGGCCGGGGAGGAGTGAATGGCTCTGCACAGCGAATTCTCAGGCTGAGAAGTATGTGGCGAAGACTATCCCCACGCTGTACAAGGTCACCCATGGGCTTTAGCCGACTTGACTCTTTGAAGTTTCTTTTGAAAAATAAATCCCTGATACCACATTTAAAATTGAACAGGGCCAAGCTTTGCATAGATTTCTTTCCCCTCCCGAATGAGGCCCCTGCTGTTATTTCTCTTTCCACGTTTATTTTTATTGTGTTGTTTCAAATCATTTCAAAATGTTTTTAATGCAATATATCTTATTAAAAAATAGTTCTGAATTCATAAGCAATCGCTATGGCATGTCCTTGGCATCGACTGTAAAATTCCAAAGTACCTAATTTATTTGATTGATTGATTTTTCAGTGTTTTAAAGGGTACCAAGCCCAACAGCATATAATTTTTCTCTTACCAAATGGAATATGCATGAACAAAAGATAATTCCATTTTTTTGTAGTCAGCCTGTTGTCTTTGTGAAGTTTTTTTTTCTTTCCTACAGTTCTGCAGTGAATGAGCAAGCATGTTTTTCTTTTTATAGCAATAACAGCTCACCTTGTTATTCCTCAACAAGGTTCCCGTTGCAGGCCCAGCCCTGAACTCTGCTGTTCAGCCAGGTTGCTGAACGGTACCCCTGATGTCAGTGAACACAGCACAGACTAGAGAGGGACTGGGCCTTACACGGACCTTTCCTGTAGGGTGGGAGAGAAGAGCCTTCCTCTAAACTCTTCTGGTTGGAAAATGCATCTCCATTCTCTTAAATTTTGCAGACCTAAGCACAATGCAGAGAGATTACGTTTCATTTTCCTGAGGAAGCAGGTGGGTACAGCCTGTAATTTAGATAACAACTTGTGTAGCATAGCCTTGAGGAAGCAACTCTTCTCTTATCTCCTCTTCTCTCACTTCCATCCGTCTTCAACTTGGTTAATAGTATGGGGCTGGCCAAAAGGACTGCATTCCATTATCTTGCTGACCACAGCAGTCGCTCCTTGTCATCCCAGTGGAGGAGTGTCAGGTGGTTATGAAGGGGCTAGAAGGCAGAAGGACAGGAGAGAGTGCTGTTTAAACCCCCTTCACTAACACTAACATCCCCACACTCCAGGGTTCCCGTGCACAAAGCTGTCCTTTCCACAGCTCTGGAACTCCATTACCTAAGAAGAAAGTTGGACAAAGTGAGGTTGAATTTTAAGAGCACTCTCTAGAGATGGTAATAAACTCTTCATCTATCTTTGAAACCTAGAAAGAGCTTCAACAAATTATTTGCAGTTTTTACTGTGTTAGTCTGTTCTGGAGGGGAATGGTGATGATAAGGGCAAAACTAATTCTCTCTGTAAACCTACTTAAGATTTCATATCTGATTATAAGCACTCTCTTAAATTTGGCTTGTCACATATGCAAAATCAAGCCAAAATGTGAATTTTTCATTCCAAGAATGAAAAATTGGTTGGTTTCATTTCTCTAAACCTAATGGAAGAACACACTAGGTTGAAGTTAAGGGAAGTGATCCTGTTACTGGGTTCTGCCCTAGGCCTTCATAAGGTTCCAGAAGGAAAATCAATCAATTACGAAGTACAGACTGAGTACCTACAATGTGCAGGATTAGACTGCAGTCTTCTTACAGCTTTAAAACTTACCAATGCCTAATAGCCCTTCCTATGTCTTCTCTATTCATGTTTTTCCTAATGTATCCAAAAATTCTTCAGGAATGCTTTGTCAGATTCCCCAGAATTAAATATATTTGAGTTTTATTTGGAACATTTAAACCTGTAAATTTAATACATCAGAACTGATGCATTTATAACAGTCACTCTCTCACAAGAACATGTCTCATTGTTGATTAATCTTTCCTGGTATCCTTTATAAATTTTATAGTTTTTTTCTTTATGTGGTTCTTATGGGCTGTTGTGTTGAATTTATTAATTGTGCTACAAATCCAAATGCTCAGTTTCCTTGTTTAGTTTTCAGATACTTAGGTTGATAAAGTTTGAGGAGCAGTGTGTTGTTACCCCTTTTTAAAGTTTTTAAATCCTCCAATTTGGATTTTAAATATGTTACAGTATTTTAAACTACCTTGTAGGTTTTTTATAAAACCAACCAGCTCTCTTTTTAAATTGAATCCATGATTCACCTTGTTTTATGACTTTTTGTTCCTATTTTGTAGATACATTTTTCCATCATCATATGAGAATGTGAACAGATAGGAGAAGGAGAGCATGTTACAGAATAACCTTCCACTCATTTTATGAGTTATGCTTTTTCATGAATTTTCAGAATAATTCTTCCTCTAATGATGAATTTCCTTCTTGTTTTTAAAAATTTTTATTCATGTATTTGTTCATTTAACAAACACGTGCTGAGATTTTAAATTACGTTTTCAGCTTCTGAAATACGTGTTCCAGTCCTTAAGCAATGTTACAGTGAAGGCAGAGGAGCCAGAGCGCCAGCACAATGTGATAAACATTGACAAGGTGCACCACAGATCAGCTGTTAAATGTTGATCACATGGTCTTTCTAAACATTCACTGCCCTGTGTGTTAAAATTGGAAGAAGAACATTTGTCTCTTAGGATTATTGTTCAAAGCAAAGGAAGTCAAGCACTTAAAATGCACATCAGGTTACCTGGCCCAGAGCAGCTGTTTACACATTGTTGCCATTTCTTTTGCCATGAACAGCTCATCTTGAGCCCCTTTATCTAAAATTCTCCCATCAGTCATTTTCTGTCCCAATCCCCTGTATTATTGCTTCAAAGCACTTACTACTATATGACATTCTCTTATTTGTTTGTTTACTGATTTATTGATAGTTTTTCCTATAAGAATGAAAGTTCAACCAGGCAGGGACTCTATTATAGTGACGATGTGTGCTGACTCATCACCCAACCCTTTGGTGACCGGGAGTAGAAGAACATGTATGATCAAGCCTGATCCCCATGGTCAGTAGAGCTGCTCGTGGTCATAGAACCGTATGTTATGTGTTAGTAGTGGGCTTAGCCTTCAGGATTCCCAGCTCTAATCAGCTGAATAAACCTATCTCAATTAGATTGATTGATTGATTGATAGAAAGGAAGGAAGGAAGGAAAGGAAAAGAAAAAAGACAGAGAAAGCAAGCAATTCTTACTCAAAATGATATCATTTCTTTGGCTATTTCTTTTTAGTAGACTTCAAAGAAAAGTGATGAGTAGCTTCAAAGTTTCTTAAAGCTCTGAGAAGGATGGAGTGTGAATTGTGTCCTCCATAATACTGCTGTGGTGCTAGGAAACAAAAAGTGGAACTTTATAGTGCAGCATTCTAATGAACATGGAATCACTTGGCAGTTGAGATCAGTTGGAAAAATACTGGAAGGAGTCATGTAGCACTGGTGTTTGATGCTTAAGCATTGACAAATTCCTCCAGAAAAACTGACCTAGAAAGAAACATTAATTAAATTCATATTTCCATCTATTCCTGTGGGAATGGGCTACATCAAAGCCACATAAAAACATAGCAATCTCCAACCATTTCATGAATTTTATGCTTTATTAAACAATGCAAATCTGCACATAAGTTATAACACCAAGTAGTATGTTCCTTTAATTATGTGTGTTATCAAGAAGGACTTTCGAAAGAAACCATTAACACATCCATCAAGCATTTATTAGAAATCTTGTATATGGAAATCATTACGTAGGCACTGACAGAAATACAAAGACGAGTAAGGCACTGTCTTTGCTTTCAAGGAACGTACACCTGCTATAGAATAGGCGGTTCTAGAAAAATGGTGGCAGCTTTCAGTTTAGTAGAATCCAAGTTTAACATAATGTAAAATAAAAATAATCCACTTTCAGCGTTTATATGTGGTACTGGAACTAGTTATACTCAGTGTTGTCATATCATATGATATAAATAAGTGACAAATCTATACACCCCGGAATAGCGGCTTTTCGTGTCTCTCTGATAGCCTTTCCAGCTGACACGAAATGCACCCAACAGAGTCCCTGAAGAAAAGAACCAGGGCATGGTCAGTAAGCAGAGTCCAGAAACCCAAGTTATAACGTATTTCTATCAAAAGCATTTGGTTGAAAAGATGGCATTAAGCTGCCTTTCCCGCCAAGGTTCCTGACGTCACTACAGTTACAATGCTCAGTTTATCCAATTAGTCAGTTCTGCAAGCCTGGCTAGATCATCAGTTTTGCCTCAAGACAGAAGCAGAACTTTAACGATGCTGTAATGAATGCTTACAAAAAGGGATACCCAGGCTCTGAAAACACTTTTTAAAAAACTTTTCTTACATTCTGACGGAGACACATGGAATGAAACTCTTAACTGACTCTCTCAAATCCGTTTTTATACCTGTACTTACATAGCATGTCTCTGTCCCTACACTATGAGATGTCATTATCCCTATTACAGAACTGATGAAATGAGGACCCAGATACACATAGATTTCTAGTGACAGATGTGCATGTGCACATTTCTAATGATACGCATCTATCTACCTTGTATCTCTGTCACTGGGCTACAAATCTTTTACCATGTCATGAAATTTGTTACAAATTCCCAGACATATATTTTTATTCAAAACAGTTTATATCATGACAGATGGTCTATCTGCTGTGACACATTTAATAATCTGAGGCTTGCATTGGTATAGCAGATTATTTAATTTTATGTTCATTAGCAATAACATTTCATCACTGTGGTCTCCCCACAGATTTGGAACATATTGAAACTGAAACAAAGTAGCACCTCATCCCCCAGAAGCCCATAATCAGATAGCGGGGGCTCCAGAGATGTGGCTAGGGCAGCAGAATTCCACTTATTGGCACTGAAAGATGCTGTCATTGTGGACTCCACATTTATTTTGAGGAACTGAACTCAAACAGCAGGAAGGCAGCTTAAGAATATCTGCCTTTTGGCAAATTGTATAAAAGCCTTTTACCAGAAGGTTTAGAGACAGCAAGAGCAGCAGCAAGCAAGATGGTTACACTTCCGAACTTAATTTGAATTATTATAGTAAAATAAAATTTACCAAATGAACATTTAATGGTACTGGGGCAAGGGAGAGAAGCAAAGCTTTCATCAGGAAAATCTGGGACAGCTGCAGCCCCTCACCAGCTTCTCTCCTGTGAATTGTAAGGTTTTTGTAATGTGTGACCTTGTACTATTTGGGAGAAAAAGAGAGTGTTCCTCTAACAGTCAAGATCTAAAACATAAAACATGATTGATGTTTCATGGAGTTTGGAAAGGATATAATGAACCTCTGAAGTTAGAAAATGATACCAATTCTGACCTTCAAGCCCTGAAATGGAATCTGGTGATGGATGAAAAGAAAATTTTCCAAAAAATTATCCTCAGCCTTCCCTTCAATCTAAATATTATGCATTAGTTCTAGGACTTTGTCTTTAGATTGCAGTTTTCCTCTTCTTATGTACTGTGTGCTAGATGTCTCTGAGGTGGGTCAGGATGACAAAAGAAAAACATAGTATCACCTATTTAATTGGCACGTGCTATTTATTTGCCTGGCACCTGGCAAGCAGCATCTCATGATTCTAACACCCCTATGGGCTTGGCATTAAGCTGATTGAGGTGAGGAAACTGAGACACAGAAGATGTTTGTAATTTGTGGAGCTGGGGCATGAGCTCTGATATCTGATGCTAAGGTTCGTGCTTAGTCACTGCACTGTACCCATTCACTGTCCCCACTATTACTGTGTTCTTGTCGATTTCTCCCTTTATGTCTGTTAACAACTGCCTTACACATTGAAGTGCTCCTGTGTTGGGTGCATGTATATTTACAATTGTTATATCCTCTTCTTGGATTGATCCCTTAAGCATTATTAATTCTCTGTTTTTAAACAAAAGTTAGCATACTGCATACACTGTTCTGCACAATCTTTTTTTTTCCAATTAATAATTTAGTTGGAGATTTTTCTATATCAGTTTATGGTTTTTCTCTTTTTTTAAGTGCCACTGCCTAGTGTCCCACTGTTTGTATGATCATAATTTATCTAATTCCTAGTAGACTCTTGATGAACATTTGGATTGCTTCCAAAGTTTTACTACTACAAATACTGATACAGTGAATAACCTTGAATATATTTCATCGAACACATAGACAGGTATATCCACAGGATTAAGTCGCAGATTGAAAATGCATCAAAAGTTACACAAATTTATAATTTTTCATAGCTATGATCAAATTGCTGTTTGTAGCAATTGTACTATTTCGGGGCTTCCCAAGCTTTTTCACATGATAACACTCAAAAGTAAATAAAATCATTTACACTAGGGATAATCTGGAAAAGATCTGTAAGCCTTATAAAAGACTACTTGTGGTCAAAGGTAACAAGCCTACAAGTTCTAACAGACCAGGATCCAGCCAGAGAGGTGAGAGCAGGGTCTGCCAGTGCCAGGGCCGCAGAGTTCCGTGCTGGTGCGAGTTTCAGTCGGCAGCACGTGGTGCCTGCCTCCCCTCAGCTTCACCAAAGAAGACTTATAAACTGGCTTTTGAGTTAATCTGATAGGTTTAAAAAAGGGGGGGGGGTAGATCTATGCAGTTTTATTCTATTTTAAATGAGGTTGATCATTTTTCATATGTTTTAGTGTTTTTATAAGCTTTTCTTCTGTGAACTCTCCAATCTGTTTATTTTTTCTATTTAACTGCTTGCCTTTGACTATTAAGAAGTTGTTTATATATTAAGAAAAAAACTCTTGCCTGTGATACAAATTGTAGTTCTTTTCCCCCAATTTATATTTGTTTCTTGACTTTATCTGTGATGTTTTGTTTTGCTGTTTTTACTTGCAGAAGTTTCTTTTCTGTTTTCTTACGTTGTCTTTTACAATTTGGATTTTGAGCTGCTGGTTAAAAAAGACTTCCTCACTTCAGATTTACAAATGACTTTCCCCATGTTTTCCTACTGGTTTTAAACCTTTACTTCTTTAATGTTAAAAAAGTTTCATTTGTAATTGTTCCTGATGTTTGGTGTGAAGGATAGATTCAACCTTTTCCCCCAGATGAGTTATACTAACACCATTTATTGAAAAGTCCATCTTTGCCTTCACATTCGTTTTACTTTTTCTTCATGTGTGTTTGTACATTTTTTTAGTTTGTTTCTGGAGATACAATTTTGCTTGTTTGTGCTGTTTCAAACATTTTCCCTTTTTGTGTTCTATTTGCTTTTTGTACATAAAATAATTTATCACTTTCTATTTATTAATGTTTATATCCTGTAACTTCCCTAAATTCTCTCACTCTGTGTAGTATTTTAGTTGATTCTCTTGGATTTTCTAATGTGCCATCATTTCATATCCACACAGTTAGTTTATAATGTTTATGCTTCTGATTTTCCTCTATCCTGTGTAACTGTGTTGATCAGTAATATCAGTACTTTGTGGGAACATAGAGGTGATAGTCTGCATTCTTGTCTCGATCTTGATTTTAATAGGAATGCCTCTTGTATATCTCCACGAAGCATGATGCTGGCTTCTGGACTGAGATCAATTCGCGTTTACTGTGTTTAAAAGGTGTCCATCCATTCTTATTTAACTGACTGTGTTTGTAAAGAATGGCTATTGTATTTTGCCAAATGACTTTTCATCATATATGGAAATGATCATCATTTTTCTCTAACATTATAAACTACATATTAACATACTTCCTAGTAATGAACCATCCTTGTACTTCTAGAGTAAATTCCTCTGTCAAAATAACTGTTCTTTTTATATGCTTTTGGATTGCATTTGCTAACATTTCTTTTAGAATGGTTCCCTCATTGTTTATAAGTGAGATTAATGTATAATTTTATTTGTGTACATAACATCTTTGTCAAGTTTTATTAATTTTATACCCTTTTTCAAAAATAATTTTAAGATTTCCTTTTGTCTACTATTCTCTAGAAAAGTTTAAACAGCCTTGGTTTTATTTGCTTTTAAATTCCCCTGTGAAAGTGTCTAAACCTGCAGCTTTGCTGAGAATAACAGCATTTTGATAATTTTATCCATTGCTTCTACGGAACTAGTTCTGTTTAGATTCTCTGTATTTCTTGATGTCATTTAGTGTAAATCATACTTTCCTTTAAAAATCTTTTTCATCCAAGTTCTTCAGTTTAGTCTTCTTACGATTCTTTAATTTCCTCAGTTCCTGTGTGGTTCATTCTCCCTTTACTGTTGAGTTTTGTTTCATTGTTTGTTTTTAATTGCAGTCTTTCTCTTTCCTGATTAAGTAACTAATGGTTTGCTGTTGTTTTAAACAATCAGATTTTGTCCTTATAGATTAGGTCTATCATTTTTCTAATTCACTAGAGTGAGAAAACACAGACCACGGGGTCTGCACAGCGAGCTCTCATTGTAACGCACAAAGCAGCCTTAGACAATGTGCAGATGACTAAGTGGTCCAATAAACCTTTTTTATGGATACTGAATTTTGAATTTCATACAGTTTTCACGTCATGAACTATTATCATTCTTTTCTTACTTTTTCTCCGACCATTATATAAAAGGTAAACCCCATTCCTCTTTTGTAGGCCGTAACAAAACAGGCCTCGGACCAGATTTGGCCCCAAAGCTGTGGTTTGCTGGTCCCTGCTTTGGCTGACGTCTCTTACATGCACATATTTCTTTAAATAGTATCTGAGTTCCCTAATATGAACAACAGTAACAATTTTCTTGTGTTTTCTTCTGTACCCTTCCTTCCTCCATGTTATTTCCTTTATCAATATTTCTTCCTTTCTATTTTACTTTGTATGTTAAATAAGCCTATACTTCTAGTATGTGAGTTAAGAACTTTTATAAGCTCTGACCCTGAGCTATCACAGAGGAGTTAACCCAAAAATGTATCCACTTTCCTTCAGCTCCAGGTTTTTTTGTTTTTTGGGTTTTTTTTGCCACATTCTACCCACATTTGTTCCTTCTGCAATTTTAGGGGGTAAACAAACTCAATGCTGACTGCCAATTTTATTATTTCCCACTTACCTCTGAGTTGGCTGAAGCTTATCCTCTAGTATTTTCCTTAAAAGGAGCTTAGGTTCTATACATTTAAAACTTAATTCTTGAAGATAAGTTTACAGTTTACCTGGACATAGACACGAGTCTCTTCCTTTCTTTTTTTGGATACCTCGTGTACGTTGCTGTACTGACTTCTGACCTTGCCTGTGGCTGCACAAAATATGCAGACAGCCTGGTTGTTTTATCTTATTCTTATATGTAGCCTAATCTTTTTGCTTGATCACTGAAATGTTGATCTTGTTTAAATCTTGAAATTCCAATAACATTATCAGCATAGGTATGTGACACTCCTGTTTCAGTGTTCCCTAGGACACTGTCCTCCGAATGTAAAAATTCAAGACCTATTAATTTTGGAGATGTTTTCTTGAATTATTTCTTTAAAGATGTTATTTTCCATTTTGTTGTAGGTCTTTGTTTCTTTTTTCAGGGATTCCAATTGTAGGTATGTTGGATTTTTAGTTTTGCTTGCTTTCTGTATCTATCATTTTATCTCTAACTTTTTTCAGTTTTCTTTCAGTATTTCTAATTCATTTTGTTTACTCTTCTCATTTCTACCAATGTTTCCTTTACTGTATTTTTGCCACATTGTGTATCCTGAATAGAGCTCCTTGCATGTTTACCTTTATTTGCTAATTTTGGTTTTTCTTCTATTTCGCCTGAGTTCCCTCCTGTTGTAATTCTGTTTCTTCTTTGAGTTCTAGTGTTGCTGACTAGTGGTCTAAATTTATAAAGTATACTGCTTAATTTTTTTTACTTACTAGTAAACTCTGAGGTCAAATATTTCATCTCTATGTCAGCATTTTTCTTGTGAGTATTCATTTTGGAGTGAGTTTTGATGCCTTTTTTCACATTTGTTTTCATGTAAGAATTTTATATGGTTGCTAGGCTGGTTCTTTTCATATTACTTGTCATAGAATGAGTTGAATTTTCTAGGATCAGTGTCTTTACAGAGTTGGCGTGAGAGAGGAAGCTGCCACCTGAGTAACCTTTGAATTTTTGCTACAAAAAGGATGTTTAGTTGCTGCCACAAAGATGCTAGCTCTCTTGTACCAGCACAGCTCATCACTGTGATTGTGCTGTACCCCTCACTCCTCTGATTCTCTGGGACAGAGTGAAGAGTGGGGTTCAGCCAATGACTTGTTGACTGTGTTTCCAGCAGAAAAAAATTTTTTTCAAACAATACTATAAATTTTAAATTTAAGGTGAGCCCCTCGCCTTCAAGAACTATGATTTTGCTATTACCCTCTGAGTTCTGCTGCTCACTCTCAGTGTTTCATTTTTCCCTGCCTCCTGAGGGAATTCTAGCAATTTTTTATGATTCCAAAATTCCTTGCTTTTTTTGGATTCTATCTGTCTTTGAGGGTTTTGCTGTGGTTCTTCTGGTGCTATTGTGTAATTACTAGGAGCAAAGAGGGACTATGATGACCTTCTCAGCCATATTTGTACAGGGATTCCTACAATGTCGTGCTTTGAAAGGGTTAAGCAAGAAAGGGGCACTGATACTAGCTTTGAATAGATGGCAAATAAAACTCTAAAAAGCAAATACCGTACTGTGATGAGAATATGAAACTTTGAAGTCTCTAAGAATAATCCTGGAGTAAAAATCTAAAGAATCAGTATGAATGATGGAGGCTGTCAGAACCGTAGGATTTCACATAGAGAGACAACTGAGTGTTGAGAGGAGCAGTGATTGAAGGGGTTATGTGGGAACAGAGATTAGAAGGAGTCATTGGAGGCATGAGCAGATTAACTTGTGTCCTTCCCTACAATTCTGGTCTGAGAACTTCGGAAAATTTTTTCTCACCATTCTGCGTTACTGGGCGCTTTCCATCTACCTCAGGATATCTCAAACTATGAAGAGCATGGAAAGAGAGAATCAGTTGAGGGGGAGGGAGACGGTTTCAGAATAAAATATATATATATTTTTTCCTCTCTGTAGTCTCGATTCTATGCCAGTTCCTCAGAACCAAGCCAGGCTCCCAGAGGCATTCTGGACCCATGGTTCTTGGCACAGGCAGATTTCCAAAAGACAGAAGTGCCTTTGAGCCACATCCTGGAGCCTGAAACCGAGCCAGAACAGCACAGACAGGGAGAGAAGTGAAGCGGCTCCAGAACATTTTGTGTCACATATTCATTGCTGGCCTCTTTGCTTTATAATCTTTTAAAAATTATGTTTTCCCTTGGATATTTTAGTCTGTTTTTATTAGTCATTTCAAGGAGGATCGTTTAAAGACTTGGGGAAGGCTGGCCCCTCACTCCCCTCCACGGCCTCCCGTGGAGCACTCTGCCTTTGCTCTCTCCACCACTGTTTACTTATAAGCTTGATCTTGGCAGCCAGTGAGTTTATTTTACATTTTACTGAAGTGTGAGGGGAAATACTGATAGAAAAACTAAACAAAATCCCTCACAAAATGGTATCACCAAATGAGCAGAGTACCTGAAGAAGTCAAACATCCGGGTGTCCAGAACTCAAAGGCTGATTTTTCTTCCCTATAAGGCGCCCTCAGAATCTCTTCCTGCTCTGGCTGGTGATAAGATCATCTGAAAATTAATCACTGGTGGAGAGAGAGCTGTATCCACTGCCAGCCTACAGCGCAAGTCTGAGCCCCGGCCTCCCGGAGTTTCTTGTCTGTATCACCATGAGCTTTTCAGGACAGGGTGCACAGGGTTCTTTGTTGTTGCCTTAAAGAACTGGAGATGCTGGATCGTCTAATTAAAGTGTAATTTTTTTCCTACTACTGCCTCACCTATTGGTGATTATTGAAAAATAACATGAAATAATTTTCCCTTATTCATAATCATGTATCTCACCATAAAATATATTAGAAAAGAAAAGAAAATTACAATGGCCTTATGTAAAACTGAAGGGTTTAGAAGTATGTACGTGATTTGTCACAGCAGTTCTGTGCGAGCAGAAATTCAGTGGATGTGTGTGTATGGTGGGGTAATCTATCTGTATCTGTCTCCAGACAGAGGGGAGAGGCGCCAAGATGGTGGAGCAGAGAGACTCAGAGCTCACCCTATCCCACAAATACACCAAGAATTACATCTGCAGACCCACTGAATCACACACAGCACCTACTGAACTCTGGCAGAATGTCTCTCACTTCAAAATACAGGAGAATTCCCCCAAAATCTGTTAAGAAAGACAAAGAAAAGCGGTGCAGGACTGGTCCTGTGGGGAGGGAGCAGCAAAGGAAGAAAGGCAGCCTCACACTGGGACGCCCTCCAGCCAGGAGGCCAGTGGGGACAGAGGCAGAGCTTCCGAGGCTCAGGGGAGAGGGTGGCGGCTGCTTGGCAGACAGAGCTGGGAGAAGATGGCACAGAGGGTCCCTGCAGTCCCCAGCCCTAGGTGCAGACCTGCAGGGACAAGCTGGGACTGGCCGCTAGAGATGGGCAATGAGCCCAGGACGAGGGCAGCCTCAGGGGACTGGAGGGCAGTGTGAGCTCTGGCCAGGGGCATGTGCGGAGCAGAGCAGGGACCCCCGTGCTGGTGTGGGTGGGGAGGGAAGCGCCACACAGCTGCGCCACAGTCCCTGTCTCCACTTGGCTCCATTGTTGGTGTGTTCTTCTGAGAAGAGAGGTGGGGCTCGGACACAGCCGCTGCTGCTGAGTGGAGTTGGGAACGTGGAATCCTGCATCCAGACCCAGGGGCACTGCAACTTCACAGGCAGGACTGAGGTTTGTTTACAGCCCCAGACAGGGTGCATTTGCTCCCTCCAGTGCCTCTGTGAACCTGCGCCTCTGGGAAGCACAGGCAGTGAGGAGAGTTCTGGCACAACGTGGGGGTGAGTATGAGTATTTACAACAGGCCGGCAGACCGTACCCTATGCAGGGACAAAGGCAGTGTCAACAAAGAGTGCTTTATAAGCCCACATAACAAGTGACAGGTAACACCACAGAAGGCACTTCCCAGTGGCCATCTCCTGTGGACGTACACTGTGACAACCACAGAACAAAAAAGGAGGCCCTGCTCACCAGCAATCAGGGCGGGCTCTGATCACAACACCCACTACACCCCCCACTCAAAGGGTAACAGCCAACACACATGGAAGAAAGACATGGCAACCATCCATACTAGGAACAGCTCTTGTAACAAAACTATCAGATGCACAGTCTACATAGGAACACTCCCACTTTAAAAGAAAAACAAGCAAACAGGCCTTCAAGACCACTGTAGATAAAGAAGCAGAGGAACCACTCCCAATTAAAGAACAAGAGAAGTCCCCTGAAAGCAATGAGGTAGACCTCGACAGTCTAGTAGATCATGACTTCAAAAGGGGGTGATATGAGAGACTATGAATAGAGATAGAACACTATAAAAAGGAAATAGAAACTATAAAGAGGAGCCAATTAAACACAGAAAACTCAATGGTTTTTATCTAAGCCAAGTTAAAGGCAGTCAAAAGCAGACTAGACAATGCAGAGAAACGAGTAAGCGACTTAGAAGACAGGATAACAATCAGAACAGTAGACAGAAAAGTAAAAACCAGTGACAGCAATATAAGGGACCTGTGGGATAATACAAAGAGTGCCAAACTACACATGATAGGGGTCCCAGAAGAAGAAAGAGAAAAGGGGATTGAAAAGGTATTTTAGGAAAACATGACTGAAAACTTTCCAAACCTAAAGAAGGAAACAGATAATCTAAGTATAGGAAACATAGCTGATCCCAAAGCAGCACCTAAACAGACCTACACCAAGACATATTATAATCAGGATGGCCAAAGTTAAAGAAATGATTCTAAAGGCAGCAAGAGAAAAACAAAGAGTTAGTCACAAGGGAACCCTAAAAGGGAGTGGGAAGGTATATTCAAAGTCCTGAATGAGAAAAAGCTGCAACCTAGGATACTCCTCCATCTATCTGGCAAGACTATCCTTTAGAATAGAAGGATAGATAAAGAATTTCCCAGACAAGCAACAAGTAAAAGAATTCAGCAATACTAAACCTATCCTAAAAGAAATATTGAAAGGTCTACTCTAAATAGAAGGAAGCTATAGAAACAAGAAAACCATAATTTGAAATGTGATAACTATAATGAGTTGCAAGAGAATAAACATGAAGATGTTAAAAAGAAAAAAAGACATCAAAATCATAAAAAGAGAGGGGAGCAAGAAAATGTAAACAGCTCATACAACTTAATAAGAAAAAAACCAAACAACCCAATCTAAAAATGGGCAGAAGACCTAAACAAGCAATTCTCCAGTGAAGTCACAGAAATGGCCAACAGGCACATGAAAAAAAATGCAAATCAAAACTACAATGAGGTGTCACCTCACACCAGTCAGAATGGCTACCATTAAAAAGTCCACAAGCGATAAATGCTGGAGAGGGTGTGGAGAAAAGGGAACCCGGTTGTAGTTTGGTGCAACCGTTATGGAAGACAGGATGGAGATTCCTCAAAAGACTAAAAACAGTCTTACCATATGATCCAGCAATCCCACTCCTGGGCATAAAATCCAGAGGGAACCTTAATTCAAAAAGATACATGCACCCCAATGTTCATAGCAGTGCTACTTACAATAGCCAAAACATGGAAACAACCTAAATGTCCATAGATATGACTGGATAAAGAAGCTGTGGTATATTTATCAATGGAATACTACTCTACCATACAAATTAATAAAATAACGCCATTTGCAGCAACATGGATGGACCTGGAGATTGTCATTCTTAGTGAAGTAAGCCAGAGAGAGAAAGAAAAATACCACAGATATCACTCATATGTGGAATCTAAAAAAAAAAAAAAAAAAAGATGAACTTATTTACAAAGCAGACTCAGACATAGAAAACAAATTTATGGTTACCAGGGGGAGGAGAGGGTGAGGATGAGGAAGTTGGGAGTTTGAGATTTGCATATACTAATATATATGCAATATATAAGCAACAAGTTTATACTGTACAGCACAGGGAACTATATTCAGTATCAGTAGTAACTTACAGTGAAAAAGAATATGAAAATGAATATATATGTTCATGTGTGACTGAAGCATTGTGCTGTACACCAGACATTGACACAACATTGTAAACTGACTATACTTCAACAACAACAAAATATGTATACATATATCCAGACAAAAGTATGTCTTTCATTAAATATGTCAGTGGTTGAATGATATGCATCTGTATAATCATTTTGGAGAATTCAGGGTAAGAATATAAATTATAAAAGCAAACACATGAGCCTAAAAGGGTTATTCCCAAAGGCTGCAAGAAAGGTATGGATGTTATTTGTTAAATGGAGAAGGAAGAGCAAGAACATAGTTTGTATTTTTATTTTCACAAATATCTCCAAGGGACCCTGCGTGTTAAGGAAACCAAATAACCCCTGATAAGGTGTTTGTACAGAGTAGATGCCAGCTCTGTTTCCAACTTTCTACATCCCTGAGTAAGAACTTGAAGTCTTTTATAATAAAAGACCATGGATAGTCAATAAAATAAGTAATCTGAGCTACGTCTTCCACAACTCAGGGGTGGCCCAGATGCTGGCTGAGCTGCAGACAGTACGGCTGAAATTCACTTTCCTGTTACATGCAACAGTATTAGAACAGCTAGATAAACGGTGAGGTAACCAACTCACCTAAAAAACTTTGTGGCTTCTAACAACACAAGTTTCTTCCTTGCCTGTACTGCATGTCTCCTGTGACCTGACTCTACGATCCGTTTCACGTCTCCTCACTCCAGGTGCCAGGCTGGGAGCCCTGCGGCTACCTGCAGTATAACCAGCTCCCCGGTGGTAAGGAGGAGCGAGCGAGCAGGCAGGCAGAATCTCAAACTCTTGACACTTGGCTCCACTCCCAGTGGCCAGAGCAAGTGCAGTGCCACACCCAGCTGGGTGTGGGCGGGAAAATGCCGTCCCACAGTCTGCCTGGAGTGACGAGAACTAGGCTAGCACTGAACCGCCCTAATGACCACCAGGCGTGAACACATTTGATGATTACCTCACTGTATTTCTATCCTGTGTTACTGACACAGACATGGAAAGGACTCCTCATTAGATTTTTACTATTCAGTTTGACCTCCCAATTAAAAATGAAAAACCTTGTGTTTTACAGGTAGTGGTAATAACAGTACTTTTCTATAAGAAGATAGGAAAAATATTCTGAAAGGGTTTGGAGTAGTGAGAGAACTCTGCCAGGACCCTTCTCGCTATGAGCAAAAGCGCTGATGTTTAGCGGGGGACAACAAACACTGCTGTCTGTTGCACACAAAGGGAGTGGAAAAATAACCGCCACCGCTAGAGGCGGCGCAGGGCCACACGCTGGGCCCAGGACCAAAAGAGCAGAGACAGGAACACAGATTTAGGGACAAGTCTAGGCCCAAGACAGAAGCTTAGTCAGACAGCAGAATACCCCAAGCCTCCATGCCAGGCTAATCGCTCCACGTTAAGAAGTCACCTGCAAGACACAAACCCTCTCTGAGGCACTGCACAAAGGAAAGACCAAAAGCTGAGTTAAGATGACACTAGGAAAAAGCAAAACCCTTCTGATAAAACAGTCCCTACTCCCTTAAAAATGTATGTAGTGCACAGAGCATAACCACAGCGACAACAAATCTCAAACCCAGCTCAATTGCTACTGAGATTAACTTTAACCCCCACAATAAAGTCCCATAAGAAAAAAGTATGCCCATTCTAGGCATCGGGGCTGCGCACCTCGGTCTTCATGGTAGTACACAAGATGTCTTGTCTTTACGGACATTACAAAGCATTAAGAGGGAAGGAAAAAGATTCCCAAGAAACAATGCAGTTCTTAAAAGCAAACTTAGATATGACACAAACGTTGAAACTGTCTGGTAGGGAGCTGCAGGTAACTGTGGTGAATATGTAAACGCATAATTGAAAAGACAGATAACACGCAGTAGCAGTTCAGTGACTCCAGGAGAGAAAAGCAGACTCTAAGGAAATACCACGTAGAAGTGTCAGAAATGAAGAAAAAAGTCATGGAGATTAAAAAAAAATACCTTTGACAGACTCATTAGCTGACATACAGGGCCAACTTGTCATAGTTTGCTGGGGCTGCCATACCACAGTATCATGGACTGGGCAGCTTAAATTGGCAGTCTGAAAGGCTGAGACCAAGGAGATGGCTGTGTTGGCTTCCTCTGAAGCCTCTCCCCTCGGCTTGTAGGGGTCCCCTTCTCTGAGTGTATTCGTATGCTCTTCCACCTGTGTGCGTGCCTGTCCTCGTCTCCTCTTCCTATAAAAACACCAGTGATACTAGTTTAGGACCCAGCTAAAGACTTCATTTTAACTTAATTATTTCTTTAAAAAGTTCACCAAGAGAGACCCTATATCCAAGAGAGTCGTAGGACATCAAAATATGAATTATGTTTTGAGGGAAAACAACACAACTCATCCTACAGCACGAGGAACGTTTCAGTGAACTTGAAGGTAAGTCCACAGGTATCACACAAACTGAAACAGACAAAAAATGAGGGGAGGGAACGCCCCACAGAAGAGATCAGCCAAGAACTGTGAGGCAATTTAAAGTGGTCTAACGCACATGTAATTAGAATCCCAGAAGAAGAAATCGAGTAGAAGAAAACATTTAAAGAAATAAAGGTGAAGAAGCTTTAAAAATTAGTGACAAACATCAAACTTCAGATAAGAGAAGCTCAAGGACCACCCAGCAGGGAAAATACCAAACACACACCAACATGCATTCTACACACACACTAAGCACATCACACTAAGTATGTCACACCCAGACTGATAAAGACAAAAGGCAGAGGGAAAGGAAGTCAGTGTAAGACACTACCTCCACAGGAATAAGAATAACAAAGCAGACTTCTTACAAGAAGCAGGGCAAGCTAGAAGGCAATGGTGTGCCATCTTTAAAATTTGAAAGGAAAATAATTCTATCAATCCACAATTGTCTATTCAGCAGGAATATATTTTAAAAATTAAAGAAAAATAACAATTTTTTCCAGATTACAGTAAACTCTGGGAATTTGACAGAAGACCTAATCAACAGGAAATATTGAATGACGTTCCTTGGGCAGAAGGAATCTGACAACAGAAGGAAACTGAGATCTATGCAAAAAGGAAGAGCACTAGAAATGGAAGTAAAATGAAACTGCTTTCTTATTTTTAACTACTTTATAAAACAACTGATTAAATCAAGGATAGTAGGAATATACACTGTGTTTATAGCATATAAAAAAGTGCAATATATAGACATAGAATACAAACTTGTGGTTGCCAAGGGGGCGGGGGTGGCAAGGGACAGACTGAGATTTCAAAATGTAGAATAGATAAACAAGATTATACTGTATAGCTCAGGGAAATATACACAAGATCTTGTAATAGCTCACAGTGAAAAAAAAGTGTGACAATGAATATATGTTTATATATAACTGAAAAATTGTGCTCTGCACTGGAATTTGACACAACATTGTAAAATGACTAACTCAATAAAAAAAGTTAAAAAAAGAAAGCAATATATGACAACAATAGCACAATAAGTGAAAAGGGGGAATTGGTAATACACTGTTATAAATTTCTTACACTACACATAAAAGAGATATAATCTTACTTAAGTGTAGCTGATTAAATATGTATGTTGTAAAGCATGTATATTATAAATCCTACAGTCTTAAATAACTAAGCATTCTTTATCAATAGGAGATCAAGTGAAATGATAAACAATAACAAAAAAAAAAAAAAAAAGAAAAAGAAATAACCAGAAAAGGAAGGAAAAATAAATTTAAAAAAATGGAAAAATAGAAAACGGCTAGAAAGTTAGTATAGTTCAACCCAACAGTATTAATCAGCATCACCTTAAATGAGGATGATACAAACATGAATGAAGAAATGGAAATGGTCAGATTTGTTGTCTACAAGAAATCCACATTAAATATAGTTACACATCTGTTAAAGGTGTAAGGATGGGAAAAGGCATGCCATGCAAACATGTTTTAATGCAATCAGAGGAAAGACTAGTTGTAGTAATATCAGACTTTACATCAAGGAGTATTCTCAGGGATACAGAAAGATTACACGATGATAAAGGGATCAGTTTTCCAGAGAGACATAAGAATGTTTATGTATCCACCTAACAACAGTTTCAACACATATGAAGAAACAATTTACTGAACTAAAAGAAGAAATAAGCAAATTCATAATTATGTCAGGAGACTTAAACATTCCTTTCCTCAGTAATGGATAAAACAAGTAAAATCAGTGAGAAGATAGAAGACCTGAAAATATCATCCATCCATCATATTAACCTACTATTTAACAAGGTTTACAGAAATTCAACAACAAAAAATACACATGGAACATTCAACAAGATAGACCTTAGTTTTTAAAAACCTGAAAAATGTAAAAGAAGAAAACGTACATATTCTTAGACCATAAAATAATTAAACTAGAAATCAGTGAAAGAAGAATCATGAGGGAATTCCCAAATGTGTGGATTTAAGAAGGCTTCAAAATAACCTATGGGTCAAAGATGAAGTCTCGGGGGAAATTTTTAAATATTTTGAACTGTAAAAAACCTTGAAAATAGAACATATCAAAGTTATCTAATGCTGCTAGTAGAGTATACAGGGATAAAATAATAGTATTAAATGTTTATATTACAAAGAGGAAAGATCTCAGATAAGTAATCTAAGCTTCTACCTTAAGAATCCTAAGGAGGAAATAATTTTTAAAATGCAGGTTATCAATAAAACTAAAAACAGAAAAAAATAGAGAAAATTTTAAAAAACCCAAAAAGTTGTTTCTTTGAGAAAATTAATAAAATTTATAAATTTCTAGCCAAAACAACCAGAAACAAAAAAGAAAAATAATAACAATATTAGGAATGAAAAATGGATCATCGTATGAGATCTCATAGACATTAAAAGGATATAAAGAGACCCCACAGACACCAAAAGAGCATAAAGAAAATATTAAGAACAACCTAATGTTGATGATATTTAACAAGTTAAATGAAGCTGACCAACTATTTAAGTTTAAAAATACTAAAAGTTACTCAAGAACTAGACAACTTGAATTAACAGGAACTGATTTCCTACTTAAAGCCTTACAATAAGAAAACTCTAAGACCAGAGGGTTTCACTGGAGTATTCTATCAAATATTGGAAGAAGAAATAATATAAATTCCATTTAATCTCTTCCAGATAGGAGATTAGGTGTAAACTTCTAAAATGGCAGCAGGTCCATGGATCTCTTCTATGATGTAAAATCATAATCAGTGAAAATTATAAAAAGCAACTATTAAGTCTCTAAAAATTGTCCAAGGACATATAGCAAATGAAGAAGCACTTACTTAAAAGAATCTACCAAATCTACATTTTGGTAAGGAAAGGGAGAATGTGGCATTTGACCCATGACCTGCCCCTTGTCGATCCCCAGCCACTGTGATGGAAGCTATACTCTGCAGAATGAGTCAGAAAGAGGGAGCTCCTTCTCTTCCAAGCTCCTAGTGGGAGGCGCAGGCCACTAGAATTCTTATTCACCCCTCCCAGTTCCACACTGCAGGAGCTGTATCCCAGACAGATGCAGTTAAGGTGTCCATGGCTCCATTCTTCCACCCCGCTCCTACCTGTAGGGACAAGGCTCTATCCCAGGCGTAGCAGGCCTGAGAGTTCTGGGCTCCAGTCACCCTTACCCCACATTGTTTGGAGGATAAAGTTTCCATACTAGGAGAAGTTTCCATGCAAGGAGACCAGTGGCACCACCTCACCCAACACCTAGTTTGCAGACCAGTTGTATCACACTGAGAAAGAGGTCACTGTCTCCAACCCATGTCTGGAACAGGGGCACAGCATGGAAAGCAGGCCAAAAGAACAGAGAGCTCCATAGCTCTCCCTGACAGAACTGAGTTTATTTGGAATACAGTGTGGGGAAGTTCAAGCCCACTGGTGCTGTCAAAAACAGCAGACACTCCGGTGATGAGCAATTAAGAAGAAACTTGTAGCTCCGTGATAGCAATAAGCAAAGTGGTACACCAGTTAGAAGTTTAAGAGAAATATGAGAAAAAGCTTGGGGTCAGAGAAAGCCTCAGTGACTGGCTTCAAAGACTAGTCCTGGAAAGGGTCTAATTTTGACTGAATCAGACTGTGGAGCAATTTGTGCCCCAGATCATTGTTGTGAACAATAGAGCAGTAAGTAGAGGCTAACAGCTAGGCATGGTATCAATCGAGGCAGACCAGCTAGAAGCTTAACAGAGAGAAGAGAGCAAGAAACAGTTAAAACCACTGTCATCCTTGGGAGTGGGGGATGGATTGGTCAGGGTGACTGTGTACATGCTCAAAGCTCTGTTCTCACAGATGCACACCGTGGGAGAAATACACTTCACTGACATACCTAGTCAAGTCACTAAATAAGCAAACACTAACAGAAACTACAGAACCCAGGAAGGGCTAAATGGAATCTGTATCCAGAATTGCAACAATATATGATTTACGTGCCCCAAATTCAATAAAACTTACAAGACATGCAAACACATAGGAAAGTGTGATTGATAAGCAGGGGGAGAAAGGTAGACAAGAGAAACTCCTTTGAGAAGGCCTGTATTGTCATATTTTGCACCCCAATTCTTCAAAATACCCACGATGAATATGTTCAAAGAACGAATGGAAACCAAGCTTAAAGAAATAAAGGGAAATATGATAACAATTTCTCCAAATAGAGAATTGTCAGTAAAGAGATATCAATTATAAGAGGAAACCAAGTAGAAATCCGAGAGCTGAAAAGTACAGAACAGAACTGAAACGAACAACTCACGAAGCCCCTCTCACCACTCCTTTTCAGTACTGTACTGGCATTTCTAGCTACTGCAACAAGACAAGAAGAGGATGTAGGAGATACACAGATTGGGAAAGAAGAACTAAAACTGTTGTTGGCAGATGACATGATTATCTCTACAGAAAACCTAAAAGAAACAACAAGAAAATAGGAACTAATAAGCCATTACAGCAAGACTGCACAGTACAAGGTTAATGTACAAAAGCCAATTGCTCTGCTATACAACAAACAAATGGAATTTGAATTAAAAACTCTATACCATTTACACTAGCACCCCCCACGATGAAATACTCAGGTATAAATCTATCAAAATATGTACAACATCTATATGAGGAAAACTAGAAAACTGTGATAACTAAAATCCAAATTAAAAAGCACATGTTACAACGGAAAAACAGATAATTGGACTTCATGAAAACTAAGAACTTTTGTACAGCAAGTGATACTATCAGTTAAGTGAAAAGACAATCCACAGAATGGGAGAAAATTTTTACAAATCATTATTTAACATGGGACTTTTAACACAATAATGAGACAAACAATTCAATTAAAAATAGAAAAGTCTAAATCCAACTGTGCTGTAGTTAGTAAAGTTTTCATACATATAGCAGATATAATTGTATGTTACAAATAAGCAAAGGGGAACTCTGTGGTGCTGGATCTGATCAAAAATACCGGGATACATTTATGATTAGATAGATAATAGAGACAGACAGATAGATATGAATACAGATGCACTGATACATATGAATTAGTAGCGATGGATGTATCTCCTAGTGCTGTTTGGTGAGGAGTAGAAACAGTGACACTCCAATAGCAATGAGCACTCCTAGTGCCCAGACCTTGGTTTCCAAATACCATTATCCAATAAAAGGAACCAGGGCTCCTTTGATAAGTGATTGATTCCAGGGATGGAACAGGCAAATATACACTGAGCCAGGAGCATTACATGGTACCAGAAAGAAAGAAAATGCTTTAAATAAAGAAGAAAAGATGGCAGCATGTTGAAAGGACACAAAATGCTCTCAGTAGCCAAAGCTGGAACAATTTGAATAATATTAGTGTGGGATTATAAGCCAAAGGGTAAAACAAATACCCATGAGTCCATACTAATATAAAATATATACAGAAGGACTCCAATTAATAAATGTAGAAGTAATGGAAAATGAAAAAAATCACTATTAGAACACCATAGTAATAATTGCTATAGGCATGGTCATCTGATGGATGCTAAAAATAGTGAATGTCTGAGGAAAAACAGGATATTTGAATAGTCTTGAAATATCTCCACACAAGATGCTTATTAATTATAATAGGGAAAGTAGTAACTTTAGAGTGAAGAAACCAAGCAGATACCACCTTAGCTGAGTGATCAAGGTCAAAGTCAGTATCGCCAGTACCAAGACACAGCAGCTTTGTGTACTTTCTGATGCGATGCACTAAGAAGGCGTATCGCCTCTGTGGTATTCTTCCCCCAGATGCATAAACAAAACAGCTGAGCACGTACTCGTCAAACACATCAAAGTCACAAAAGACAAGGAAAGACTGAGGAATTCCCACAAACTAAGGCGTCTAAGGAGACATGATGACTAAAGGTAATGAGGAATCCTGGGTTGGATCTGGCAACAGGAAAAGAACGTTAATCAAAAAACTGATGAAATATGAATAGTTTCTAGTTAATTAATACAGTTAATGTCATTTTGATAATCGTACTATGGTTATGTAAGATGTTAACACTGGGGGAAGTTGGGTGAAAGCTACACGGGGGCTCTATGTCTAAAATTATTTCCAAATAAAAACTTTAAAAAAAAGAACCCTCCCTCTAATTTAAATGCTCATCAGCAGTAGAGAGATGAATTATTGTGATGGTTTTTGAGATGCTGGCAATGTTACGTTTCTTATCCTGTATTATGCTTGCAATTTTCCACTTTGTAAAAATTCACTGAGCTGTAATTTGATTCAACTCTTAGCTTTCAAATATTGCATTGGCTTCTGAATTCACATGGTTCTATGAAAATCAAGATTCATTAGTCAGGTTTACATCTAAGACTAAAGGCTTTAACTATATTAGAGAACAGTCTGGTGCTTAATTTAGAGAGGTAGCATTTGATGCGCGAATATACTGACCCCATAAAGGGTCAGTCTCGGGGACATTCACCAGATGCCAATGATATGCTGCTGAATCTTCCAAGAAGACAGTGATACTATCTGCAAATAATGATGTTTTCTGAAGTTAAAATTTTTCTGTCAAAGTCTCAGGGTTTTTTGTCTGTTTTACCAGTTTAATTTAATTTGTTCTAATTCCAAAACACTACCAGTGTTAAATAATTTTGGTAAATATGGGTATATCAATGGTTTCAGCTTTACTTAATAGACATCTCAAATAAATGGCTTAAACAATAAATTAGATTATTTCATTTCAAATAAACTTTCAATAGGATTATTCCAGGACTGGTTAATGTTATTTCTACAATATCAATTTAAGAATTCACATTCTTTGCATCTTTCCTCTCTGCCATCTGCAGAAAAGTCTGACATTCCCCATGGTAGCAAGAAAGATACCGAAGCACCAGCTTTCACACTCACACACCACAACATACTAAAACCGGAACAGAGGGACTTCTGTGCGTCAATCTTGCCCATTTCCCCAGAAGCCTCACAACAGAAATCTTAGCTTTTCATTTTCAGAATTTTATCATGTGCTCTTTTCTAAGGCAATCTTTGCCAAGGTGAACAGAATATTACCAGGAATGGTTCAGACCTGTCACATTCCACCCTGTGGGGATGTAGAAGGACCTAGAATGCCATGGAGGACACAGCCACCTGGCACCTGAGTGACAATGAGGGTCTATTAGCAGAAGGAAGTAATTCTTGAGTAGGACTTGACCAGCTGCCAGAGAGGACACGACTCCATTATACTTGACTGGCGTGTTCTTTGTAGGGGATCTTCTGTCCTCTGAGGAATGACGCAGCTGTTGTTGAGATACTCATTGTAATATTTTTAAAGTATCATTTTATTTCTGGTACACTGAAACTTTTTACTGGGAACTGTTTCAGTACTGTGTCAAATGACTTGCTTTGTTTTTGTTTCCTTCTTTTCCCCTAGGTGGGAATGTGTTTGCCATTTCTCTAGAAGATACCTTTTAACTTACTGACACGCTTTATTGTATTAAGACATTTTATAACATTAAATCCTTCTTACAGTCTCAGAATATATCTTACTTGGGCATATGAGTACTTGTATTTGAACTATAATTTTTTTTCAAATTTTTGAGATATACCTATTTGCAAAAAAAGTTTCTGCATAATGGTTATGATAGTAATCACAAAATGATTTTAAAACTATTTGTTTTATGTTCCATTTATTTTATGAAATATGTTCCTTAAAATTTTGAAAGATTTTTTTCTACAGTATCATCAGGTTCTGGAACCTTTAATAGATCTTAGTTTTGGGGTTGGGTTGTTTTTGTTTTTGTTTTTCAATAATTTAGGTAAAAGGATGAATTTGTGACTTTCTTCTAGGTCATGAATTTCATCAAAACATAAGTTTAAAAACTTAAAGATACAAAAGTATTATTTTTGCGTTTTCCTCTGTAATTACACATATTTTCATTCCCAATTTTGAGCATTTACATTTTCTCTAGACTTTGTATTTTAAATTTTATTAAATTTTTCAAAGAACCAGTGCTTGGATGTATATGCTAAATCATCAACTGTCAACTTTCATTTCTAAAATTTTTCTTCCTATTTTTCTTAGACTAGCTTTGCTGTACATATTTGATTTCTATCATCAAATATTTTATTTACATTCTTTCTAGTATAATGTTGGCATTTAAAGGTCTGAACTGGTATTTGACTACATCTTTGGCCACATATAATTAAATTTTAAAAGCACATTATGATTATGTCCTAAATATTCTAAAATTGAAAATATCAGTACTTTATTGATTTTTTTATTAATTATAAAATTTCAAGCAGTACAAAAATAGGTAACTGTAAGTAAAATTCTTCTTACTTCAAACCAACTTTTCAAGGTACCAACTGCTAACAGCCTCTTTATTCTTTCAAATATTCTTTTATTCACGTAAATATACATTACATTAAAAAGGCTGTAAAGGTCCACACTTGTGCTTATAGCATTGCCTGCATGTATAAATATTTCTCTGTAGTAGATTCCAGGGAGTGGATTTCCTAGGTCAAGGGGCACGTACATGTTTAATTTTGGTAAGTACTCTCTAAGTGCTCTTGCACTGCACTCCACAAAAGCCTGTATCAGTCTATACAACAACAGTGTATGTTCATGCCCATTTTCCTACACTCTGGCCAACCGTAGTATATGACCAACATTTTAATTTATAATTTTATCTCAGTGATATTTAGCAGACACCTTTTAATTTCTAAGAAGCTGGATTTATTTTTTCTGTTGTTGGTGATGGTTGCTTCACCTTTTATTATTGTTGTTCAAAAATTTTTTTTTACAATGATTCAGTATGAGAATGTGATTGGTTAAAATTTAACTTTCAGATTTTACTGAGGTTTCCTTTGGAGCTTTATGGGTATAATATGCTATGAATGCCTTAAAAAAATGAAGCATTTTCTCTCTGTAGAATACAAATTAATGTGTTCTATGTTAATATATTATTATTTGGGGGCATTCTCTATATCCATATTTTATATCTAGTTAGTCTTTTAAAGTTAAGAAGTTGTTTAAAATTTTTACCTGTATGTTAATTTCTAAAGAGTTCATAATAGTTTTTATTTAGTTAAAATTTCTGTGTAATTTCTGAAATTAAATCAAGGATTCCTACTCCCACAAACAAATAAATCAACATACTTATAGTTTACATACAAATGATATAGTATGTATATTTTTTCTTGTGAATAGTGGTCATTGTTAGGAGAAGAGGTCATTTATGCAATATCTCGTTTTGTCTCTTCATACAAATTACTACGTCTTTTCTCTAATGGAATTCCATTAATACAATTTGACCATGAGATTTCACTAGGGAGAACTAAAGTTCACTCTACCTGTGAATGAAGTTGGCACATATATAATTATTTTAAAACCTACTAGAAATCTCTAAATAATTTATTGGTTCATATTACTCTTATTCCATAATGATCATACTCATAGCCTGATTTCCACACTAATTAGCCAAACATATTTCCTCTGTGATATCTATCTTGTCTTATATATAGTCATTTAAATACTCAGCACCTGAATATAGTATGATATAGTATATATTTATAAGCAAATAAGAAGTCCATGCTTCTGGCTTCCTCCCTTCAACTCAAATTTGGAGATGCCACAGCAATGAACAAAAAGTTTGAGTAAATACTTTGAGGGGAAAAAAAGTGAATGAGAGTCTCAGTGTGTGGGAAACGGCGTCCACCGGGAGAGCTCCAGGCACACATACTTTCCGGGCCTCGGGAGAGCTCTCTAGAGTGCCCCCTTCTCTCTCTGCTGGCACATTTGCTCCAGGCAGCCAATAGTAATAGGTATTGATATGGTCCAAACAGCTTTCTCCCCACTCCCTGATGCAGTCAGCATTCTCAGAGGGCAGCTACTCTTGGATTAAAACAGCTTGGGTCAGGGGCACTGGTCAAGAGATGCCTCGGGAGGGAGAGAGACAAGGAGTACAACAGTAAGAGCTCTCTGTCCGGAAGCGCCCCTCCCTGCAACCTCCCCGGAGTGAGGACAGGCTAAGCCCTGGGTCTTCTTCAGCTTCTCCCACGGCAGACATTACTAGTCAATGCAGCTGATGCTGAAGAGAGGACAGAATTGAGGTTTCTGGGGAAATCAAGACTTGAAGATTACCACCTGGCATAAATGAAGAGCCATCCCCATAAAGGGGGATTAAAGATACTCTCAGGCATACAGGGTCCCAAGTACTACTACAGACAACCTTCTTTGAAAGAATTCTTAGAAGCTGTACTTCAGAAAAAAAGAAAGATAAATGAAGGAAGAGGCAATAAGCAATGGAGGAAAGAAAGAGGGATGAACTTAGTAAGGCTTATGTTTGCTCAAATAAGCACAAATTTGTAAAAATTAGATTCATATAATCTGGTATTAAAACTCTAGAAAATACTAACTTGACTGGGAACTACAGGCAGTATTCAGGTCACCAGTAAAAGAGCATGCTAGCTGTCTTGCTTCGTCCAGGGTAATATATAGACACATTAGATTTTGCATTGCGACTGAATAAATAAGTATGCATTTGAGTCTTAATACATGAGGGGTAAGCACCAGGAGAATAAAAACAGAATGTGTAACTTTAAGACAAGGAGAGAAGAAATTCCATCTATCCAGTGGAAAATAGAGTGAGATAAGAAAGCACAAGAAACAGAAAACAAAATTAAATGGCAGGAATGAGTGCCAGTGTAACAATAACACCAACAGTAACAAAATAGTTCATTTATACCTCACTGTAGTCTAGAAATGAACGATGGTGACTTACAAATACCAGGTAGAGTAAGATAAACTAAAGTAGAGGAGAAATTAAGGCCATGATAGTAAGACCCACTCACAGGGGGGTCTATCCTTAAATAAAACAATACAAAAAGACTGCTAATGCACACCTATTAGAGCAAGTTTATAAACTTAAATGTGTGACAGTACTATTCCTTCTGAAGTGTCACCTCTCAGAATCCCGCCTGGTAGGTCTGTGACTCCCACTTCTCTCAGTCTCTGAGGACTGAACAGGATTAACTACACACACTAACACCAGAGTGTAGTCAACTTAGTCACTTAATTAAAAACATTGTCTCTGTTAGCTTTAAGCAGATTAAAATCTACCTCTTTGAAATGTCAGTCCTTCTGTAGCCCATGTCATAATGATATTTTCCTTCAAAGACATACATTATCATACAGAGCCAGAGAAGAAAATTTCCAGTTTCTAAAGGATCATTTCATATTTTTCTTAATCATATGTACATAAGACAGTGTCACAGCCAAAACTATTCAACACATCCATTTGAACAAGTTCAACTTCAGGAGAAATTTAAAATCTGTATTCAGACTCTTAACTGTATGACTGAGCAAGTTTCCTCTCCTTTCTGAGCTTTGATTATTTCCTCATTAAAGGAAAGAGGTTCAAGTACATGATCTTTAAGATAGCTTCCAGTTTTCATAATTTATACTGACCTTCCATGTCAACTCTGTTCTCATTCATTCATGCTAATAACTTACTTTAATATATATAACTCTTTATTTCTATAATCATAGTTATTATAGGAAGAAAACCCAAAGATGTGAACAAGTAAAATCACCCATAAATCTGATCATCTCTGTATATTAACATTATTTTATATTTCATTCCCTCTTTACTTATTGATTTGTTAACTGAAATTATATTGACATAAATTTTGTCATGTTTCTATTGTTTAATATTATAAAACTGGAAGTTGTGTTACTGAAAATCTTCACACACGCCACTCAGCACTCCACTGCATGTCTATACCATCATTTGCTGTTCTTTCTCTTATTACTTCTCTCATACCTGGTCATTATAATCGTTTCCAAATTTACTCTGTTACAAGTGTTGCAATGGTAACTGTCTGCATACATAAATATTTTAAGAAGTTTTTCTTAGTATAATTTCTGTCAAATGACACAAATAGTATTTATATATAGGTAACATTGATGGAGGCACCACTCTATGCCAGACTGCGTTCTAAGTGCTTCACATATATTGACTTGTTTAATCCTCACGTCTGTCTGCTAAAGTAGGCGCTGTTATCATCCGTCCACTATACAGGCTCCGAAGATGGAGGAGCACCATGGACAGGTGTATCAGCACTGACAGTCAATGTACTCTTTTCAGGATAATGCCCAGGGCATGCTGTCACATCAATTCGCCATTAAAATGGTAGCGTAGCACCTTCACAGCACAGAAGGAATTGGTGTTCACTTTAAGGAAAAGAGAATTCATGCAGCATTTCTGTTTAGAAGCAACTTACGCAGCCTGTGAGATACCTGAACTATTCAGGCAGTCTGCAACTCACACGTCTGTATTCCCTGGGCGATGGATAGAGAAGAATTTAGAAGGATCGCCAAAAGCACCCTAGGTCTCCATGCAGATGTTATTTCTGAGCAAATACAAAATGGTTTTTTCAATGTATTACTTAGTGTTTTTAGCTTTCTTTGTTAAATTGTCATTTTTAATAACCTAAAATTACAAGCCACTTAAATAAGAAACTACCCTCGGAAGGAAATGAACATTATCTGCCATGGAAAGTCTTCCTCTCTTCCTCTTTAACTTCTCTTGTGTGAGTGACATGGTCAGCGGGAAAGGCGTGCTGAGCACGTATTTTCACCACGGACCTAGTGGTACCCAGTGCACCGTCAGGCTGGCTTAAGCCAAACTCCATGGTATCATTTTTATACTTAGGTTTAGTATTTAATTAATCAACTTTTCATCCACATTGCCTATTTTTTTTTTTTTACTGAACCCTGCCAAAAACATTCTGGCAGATGGTAAAATAATAAAATTGCTGGCTCTGAAATCCAAAATCTTGTAGATAATTAGAAGACTTGATACAGGTAACATTTATTAGTCATGAAGAGCCTGACAGCAAGAAGAATTTTTCAACCCACACAATTTTGAAAGGGGTAAAAAATTCTTTTTGAACACTGATCAAATTATGTTTCTGTGACAAGAAGGGAGAAATACACTTCATAAAATTGAGCTGGACAACTTTGGTTGAACATAGCCCAAACAGAGAGAAGGAAAGAAAGCCTTTATAGAGGCGATCCCACGTACTGAGCAACAAGGGCAAATATGAACCACCTTTTGAAAATTTCCTCTGTTCTGTTAAACAAATTGCAGGTCCATTAAGTAAAAATAAGCACCAAGAATAATCTTGGTCATCACCAGAGTAGCTTTAAATGAAATAACATGTGTTCTAATTATCAGTGTTCCTTCTTTCTTAGCATAAGCATCATTCTCGGTCTGGGAAGGAACCCTCTGCAGGGACATTTGCTCATTGTAGAAGCTTAAGTTTTTAAGATTTTTAAGATTTAGCTATTTCACAGCCACCATTGCACACACAAGCTACACTGGTTACCCCATCCATGCTTCACCAAAGCCAAGTATACCTTACAAACACAGTGGATTCAAACAATCCTGCTGTTAACACTGTAGAGTAGGGATAAATGGCACTGGTAATCTGCTGTGGGGTTCAGGCTGCTGTGGTTTGATCACAGACAATGTGCCATCTTTAGTATCAAAAACAAGTGCTGTTTTGTGAAATTAGATGACTTGCACAGGTTGTACCCTGGAAGGCCTCAGACTTGATCATAGATCCCTGACTCCCCCGTATCCTGTTCTTTCCACTGATTTATGTCTGCAAGTTTGTATGCCAGATTCACCAAACCAAGTGACCACAGTCACATCCTGTGAATACACACAGGAACAAGTGACAAGGCCAAATAAAATTGCAATGTGTACATTTTTAAAAGTTAAACTCAAGAGTGGATAATATATTGAAATCCTTGAAAAGGAAAGAATCAGGGAGGGAAGGGAGGGAGGAGGGAAGCACTTTCTTTCTGTTTTTCTAGTTGAAATACAATGACCTTTAAAAGGGAATTTCAGAAAAGAGTGGCTGACTCTATATATGTTGTCAAAAATTCAGATTAATTCTCTTGGGAAAATGGAATGATAACTTGGCAAGGAATGAAATACAGCTATGCAGGCCAGGAAAGATATTTTTCACAGAAAATTTATCAACTAGATATCTCTGGAGAGAGGGGCAGTTAAACTCAAACCAAGTATCATGGCTGCTAAGAGATAAAATGTTAAAATAATAATAGATAGCTTTAAAGTAAACAAAGTCTAAATCTTTCCCCATTGTATCTTCTTGGCATGTTTGTCATAAATTAACTGACCATTTATGTGTGGGTTTCTTTCTGGGCTTTCTATTCTGTTCCATTGAACTATGTCAGTTTTTATGCCAACACCATACTATTTTGTTTACTATAGCTTTGTAAGATGGTTTAAAATAGGGGCACGTGATGCCTCCAGTTTTGTTCTTCTTTCTCAAGAAGGCTGTCCGGGAACTGTTTCTTATTCTTGGCTGTTGTTAGTTTCAGCTGCTTTCGCCCCTTTTCATGCATTTTTATGGTTGTGTCAATGAGAAGTTGAAAAAGATTATGTCCCCCACACTGAACAGCAAAGTAAAAGGCTGCATGTGAAACTATGAGCTTCGTGTCTGTGTTTGGAAGATAGTAGGGATGGATCATTTGAGAGGACTTAAACAGAGTTCACTTAGTCCCTGCTGCTTTTTCCGAAGATCTGAAGATCATGGGTGGAGGGTGACAACCTGGTGCCCCAGCCCAAGGGAAGGAGACAATAAAACAATGAAGGAGGAGAAGAGAGCGGCTGGACGTGTCTAAGACAGGATTTTTCTTCTAGCTTGTTCCAGCCCATTCCTAACTATTGAAAACAGCTGGCTGTTTCTTTCATTTAATCCTGTTATCTTGGATTTGATTTAAAAAAAAAATTCTACTTAAAGAAGCCTTTTACATTTTCAAAGGAGAAAAAAACGGGGTAAAGGTGGCATATTATATGAGGAAAATTTTTTTAGATTTCGTATGTATGCGGCAAGAGGAAAATATGAGGGGGGCGGAAAGCAAATGAGCCAAGGTTTCCTTAATTCCTACCTGGACTCTTGACCTGCCTTCTCACCCAGAAGCACTGCCACGTAACATGGCAGGTCACTTCATTTGTTTGGGTCGAATGTGATCATGATCTTCTAGAATGCCTCCTGGAGTATTTTAATGTTCACATCTTCCACTCTGAATTTCTCCCATGACCTGGCCAAATTCCCAAGTAACACGGGAGAGTCACCCACACTGCACGTGGCTCTGCAGGACCGCCAGCATGGGCACGGACTCAGACCTGCGGTCTGGCTAGTTCACCTAATCCAGACGCGTCATTTTGTCTGCTTCCTCAGCGCAAGTGAGGTGGAGACTTGGACTGAGATGGACTGGCTTCATCCCAGTTTGAACAAGACAAACACGACCTGGCAACAGCAAATATCTAGAAGAACAGACCTGGCTTGATGGCCCCTTCTATTGAAAGCACATGTCTTGACTTAGCTGGTAAACATCAAGGCCTAAAAGCTTTGAATTCATATTAAGAGCACTGGAAGAGGTATCAAGAACATATCTCTTGTGTTCCTTTGACTCTTACAGCAAAAGTCTACTATCCCAGATAAGGAGGTACACAGTCAACCTTTGGTTGGCCATATAAATGCAAGAATCCCTTAGCATATTCTATTGATCCAAAGATGCTTATTTTTTCACATTTTAATCTCTCTCAAAGTAGGATGCATTTTACAATGGCCGATGTGTCATAATCTTTATTGGTAGTGCTGTTTGGGGAGGTTTTATTAAAATATTAAAAATTACTGCATCTTAAGTTGATGGGGCCTTAGATTACATGAAATACAGAAGTTGGAATTCCTTGGAAAGTACTGTCTTGGTAGTTCTAGGAACGAGGGGGTAATAGGAAGTAAACTTAGGAAGTGAACTGCAGGGCATCAGAGATGAAAGTTTTATGAAGTAACTTTAGTAAGTGGTTCTCTTGCCTCTTGTCAGCTTTCCTGAGGGCAGGGACTAACTGTATACTGTGCTTGATCAGTACAATACCTAACCTCGTGTGAATATTTGTTAACTACATTGTCATAACAGAAGTAGTCATTCATTATGAGGGGACAAATTACTGAAAAGAAAAAGAGGAACCCAACACTGAAATTCCAACTTACCACTTTTTACTGACCAATTCCATATAATAGCATTATTTTGCATTATCTTCTACAAGAATTTCCCTGTCATAAACCTAAATACTGAATTAGGGAAATGCCATTAAGTACCTCTGGAATCAAAAATTTCTTAGACCAGTGATCTCAAACATGGTTGCACATTAAAATCACCTAGGAGGCTTTTAGAAAATGCTTGTATCCAAACCCCATCTCACACTAAATCAAAGTGAGAAGACATCTGGGAGTAGGGCACTGGCACATTTTTAAAAACCTTTCCAACAACAGAAAAAAATCAACCAAATCAAGAAGTGATTTTTCCAGAAAAATAAACAAAATTGACAAGCTTTTAGCTATATGACCAAGGGAAAAGAGATGACTCAAATAAAATTTTAAAAATTACAATATTTTACAGAAGGATTGCAATAAGGTTTGTAAGGGAGTTCTATAAACAATTATATATAAACAAATGCGATAACCTAGAGGAAATGAACAAGAAAGGGACACCCTTCCATGGCTGAACCATGAAAAAATGGGAAGTCTGAGTAGAACTGAAAGCAAGGACTTAGATATGCACACACCCCTGTTCACAGCAGCCTTATTCACAGTAGCTAAAAGCAGAAGCAACCCAAGTGTCCATCAGCTGATGAATGGATAAACAAAATATGATACACACATACAATGGCATATTAGTCAATCTTTTCAAAAAAGGAAATTAAGAAAATTCTGACACATGCTACAACAGGGATGAACCTTGAAGACATTATGCTAAGTAAGCCAGTCACTAAAGGACAAATACTGTGTAATTCCACTTATATAAGGTGGGGTAAAATCGTCAAATTCAGAGAGGCAGACAGTAGAATAGTGGTTTCCAGGAGCCGGGGTGAGGAAGAAAGGCGAGTTATTATTTGGTAGGTAGAGAATCTGACAAGATTAAAAGGTTCTGAAGGTGGACGGTGGTGATGGTCGCACAGCACTGTGAATGTACACAACGCCACTGAACTGTAGACCCCCAAATAATGAGAATGGTACATTTTATGTTTTATATCTATATATATAGATATATATATCTGCCACAATTAAGCAAAATTAAAGCCTCCCCAGCTCTTTTCAGTACAGACGAATTTGAGAACCATGGACTTAGATCAAATGATATTCTCAAGTAATTCTTACCAGACTTGACAGTTGAGTTTCTCTAGATGGAACACAAACATTTTTTTTTTCTGTGTCCTCAGCTGCTAGTACCGAGCTTGCCACACAACATCAGTAATCCTATGTGCTTTTTATTGACCCCAATTATTTGTCAGAACTTATGCTGTGACAATTGTTCTCAGTTTCAAGTCATCAGAATCACCTGATGACTTGACAGAACTCAGATTGCTGGACTCCACCTGCAGTGAGGCATTACATTTCTAGTAACTTGCCTAATGAGGCTGGACTGGGGGCCACAGGCTGAGCACTGCTGTGCCGAGCACTGTGCACATTATAACAGGATGTACAACAACCCATGGGGCACGTAGCATAGTTAGGCTCAGAGACATTAAACGACTTGCCCAAAATCATGCATCACGAGGTGCTGGAGATGTATTAAATCCCAGGTCTTTAAGACTCCACAACCATGCCATTTCATGATGGTCTGGATGACGGCCATTGAATGGACGAATTGTCTTAATAAACTCTTAGTAGACATCAATGGAAAGCTAAAATTTGGCTAAAGTTTTTTTTTTTTAATCTTTTAAAAACAAAGTCGGTGGAAGGATGGTCTTTTATAGTTTCTCAGTTATGGTCCAAGGCAGTGTTTAGAAATGCCACCATTAACCATGTGCAATCACATGGCACTTGAATCTAGGCTCCAAAGTAGCGACACTACACTTGTTACCACGTTAGCTAACAGCACCCTTCCCCTCTCAGATTCCTTCTGGGCGTGCCCTTTCTTTGGGATAAGACGTGTCCTCTCTCTTTTTCCATACATTTTTTCAATTTATTAATTTAACTTATCACCCCCAAATAGATCATTTTCTTTGCCCATAGACTGACTTTTGTCTCACTTTGTTCTTTAATCCCTCATTGCTCCTTATAAGTAGATTTTTTACACTTTTTTTTTGCCAAAAGAGTTAAAACTTGATGTTATAAAAATACTCTTCAAAGAAGAACTTTCCTCTTAATTATATCCTCAGGAAAAGGAAAAAATAAAAGAGAGAAAAGAAAAACTATATGAACAGAAAGTAAGAAATAACAAATAAACTGAAATTCTCAGTTCTAATTAATGCTCCTGGTTTAAATGCTTTTAATTAATAATAGTGACAGCTACCATTCACTGGCTGCATAGTAAGTGTCGAACACTGTGCTAAACAGCTGAGGAATGTAATGTTTTAGTCCTGATAAAAAAATATCTGCAGTGGCTATTTTTAATCACCATTTTCAAGATGTGGAAATAGGCATAGATAAAGTTAGGTAACTTGCTAAATGCATTTTGCCACTGAGTCTGGCTCCAGAAGTTCATGTTTTCACCCACTGTATTCTAGCCTTCTTTGCTAAGGAAAAAAGAAAGATGTGAGGTGGTCTTGTATCACTCAGAGGGTCTTGCCGCTCAGGGAGGACTTGGCGGGGTTCTTTCCTACTTTTTGGAGCTTATTTCAGAATAGGAACTCTGGTACAGAAGGTCATTTCTGGTCCCTAAGGCCATCTCTGTTGATAACTGAAGTACATGTAAGGAGGTCGTGTCATGTCTGGCTTGAGAAAAAGGTCTTCAGAATCAGACTGCCTCCGTTTGGATTCTAACTCTACCACAGCGTCTGTGTAACACTGAACAAGACACTTAATCTCTCTGTGCTTCAGTTTCCATAGTGGTGCAATGGAATAAAACTTGTACCTAACTCACAGAAATGCGAGGATTAAGTGATGGAAACCACGTAGAGCTCTCTGAATAGCACCCGGAACATTAAACACTCTACAAGTAGCTACAATATCATTAGCAGTTTTTAAATATTGGCCCTGTTTTATGATTATCGTCTATTTTTATAGTAAGATTTGGAGTGCTTTTATCAATTTCTAGATTGTGTTTTTCCATCTACCATCATGTTGTAAAATGATACCAGTAATGCTATCTGTTAGGTGGCAAGACAGAAGATGAGCCCTTTTTCCCATTTATTTTTCTGTAGCAGTCACATCCTAATTCTCCTGGGGCTACAGTTGTGAAAGAACAACTGAGGTTATCCGCACCACCAAAACTGATCCTGCAATTTCATGCAGAGTGGTTTCACATAAGAAAAAATGTTTTCCTAAAATATGTGCATAAGCTATTGTAATATTTGTGGTTGCAAAATGAAAGCTATTCCTTCCTTTTGCTACACCCTTCAATATTTGCTCAGGTGCAATTTGGTTTCCACATGAACTGATCTGGAAAACTTACCAGGGAGTTACAGAACAGTTGTCATTCCGACCTCTAGTAACTTCTCAAACAAAATCATATTCCCGAAAAATGGTTACATAAAGTACCTCTAATAAACCTCCCTGTGTGTTTGTGCCTTATTATAAACCCCATCAGCAGTCTGCCGTTAAGCATGAGCACAGTTTTAATCAAGCGGTAAAGCACTCAGAGTATAAAGGTCACGAAGCTGAAGCTGCAGTGCCCCGTCTTGTCCCCCTGGTGAAGGAGCCTGGCTGGACAGTTCACTGCAGTTGCCCCAAAGTTCTGTTCCCTGTGCGCCTGACTGCACTTCCCAAGCGACAGCAGAGAACACACTTGAAGGAAATACTGCTGGTTCGATTGTACCAGGGTCCTTAATTCCAGATGGATAGGTTTTTTCTGGATGAAGGACACGTTTAGAAAGTCTACGTACCAAAGATATCTTTCTTCAAGGGCCATCTGAGTAATAGAATAATAAGGGATAAGATAAAGGTCAGTTAACACCAGAAGTCTATTTTATATCTGCAAAATTCATAACGAAGAAATAGAAGTAAATTCCACAACGGAGCTTGGAGTTCACGCCATTTCAGCTCGGGGTCTCTGTCATCAGATCCCTTTTGGATGCATGAGAGTTAGCAACTCCTCTACAAAGACAGTGGCATCTGAACTTGAAGCAGTCCGCTGGCAATTTTATGTCTACTTGTTTGCTGATTTATTCCTAAATCAACCACATTCATTCTCTCAAACTGTAGTTGGCAATGTTTCACTGACTTTCTACAAGCCTATACATAATAACACAAACAGGAATAAAGTAAAGTAACCTAAATGTGCCCTTTCACTGGCTTTAAACTGGGATGTGACTAACAGGTGAAGCAAAATCATTTTTCAAAAATAAAATAATATGCATTTGAAAATGTGTTCATTTCCAACATATGAGATAATTACATCCTCATCTCTGTATCTATCTGTGTGTATGTATGTGCAAGTTTACATATATTTCTATATTATTTATCTCCATACTGTGACCCCCAAAATAAATATTTAGACAGAGTTTACTGTTAGCAGATCAATGAGACATTTAAAGCAGTCTGCAAGTTCAAAAGACAGTACAGGACTCTGCAAGTCTGGATAGTTTTACAAGTTATAATCATAAGTCATCACCGATCTAGAACTGATGGTGATGTTACTTTGAGGTCATGTGTAAATGATGAACTTAGGGAGACAAATTAAGACAGGAAAACAAAGAGCTAGGGGAGGCTGGATGCTACACATTATTTAATCATCACATTTCTAGTATGACTGAGTATCTTGATCCAAATGCTTGGTATTATGCTGGCTCCTATAGGGAAAATATAGATGAAACTAGTTTTGATCCAGTATCTTAAACTGATATCTAAGTCAAAACAATTTAGAATAGATCCCAGTAATTACTACTATTTGTGTCTTATCTCGGCCATTAGGACGTGCTTCCTGGCAGAGCCTGGTTTCTCCATCGCCATCATGCTCAATGCTACGTCTTGTCCAGCAGGACCCTGGGAACCAGTGTTCTACATCACTGCCTCACCCAAGTCTTTCTCCCTTTCCCAGAGCTTAATGCATCTCATTATCTTCTACTTTCCTCTTCTATTTCATTTCCATAAATTTTTCAGGTTGTCCAGACTCATGAATATCTCCTTCATTTTCTTTACCTCTCTGTGATTTATGCTTTGTTCACAGCACAAAAATCATTCCATGAGTATCCACCCCCACCTCTCTCCCAACCTTACAAAAAGCACACAGCTACATCGTGTGCATTTTTAAATGTGGCCTGAGATTATTACTACTTTTTGCCAGTGACCTGACCTAATAATAATGCTTTTTAAATGTTAACAGTGAAGATTTTTTTCTCAACAATTTTTAAGTAATGCCACCAAATTGAAGCACTTTCTGTTTTTATAGCTGGAAGGGGCCTCAGTGACTATTTAATCCCATGCTTTCATTTACTAGAAGTGGCACCTGAAGTCCAGGGAGGCAAAGTGTCTTATCTCTGTGGGACAGCAGCCAACCCCCAGGCAGGCTCCTCCCACTGCCCTCTGAGCCTGGCTGCCAATCCAGAAAGACCTCTGTGCTGGATCACTAGGGAGGAAGACTAAACATTCCACGTTCTTGTCCACGTTCAATCACTATATGGTGACAATTATGAGGAAATCACTCAAAACTGTCCAGGTCTCAGTCTTTGCATTTGAGAAAATGTATAATCCTTCATTTCTTATCAGTCCATTTACAAAGAGAAATACACAGACACACATAGCACCACACACAAAGAGGTCCTTTCAAAACAAGCAGAACTTCTGAAGGCATCACTTTGAAAATGAATTTCCCCTCAACCAGCAATAGCATGATCCAGAGAGGAAATAAACTGCCTTCAGTCTTTAAAGCATCAAGAAGACTATCTCTTATCCATCAAGAGCATCATTTAATTACCTACAGTGATACCAACTCAATGGACCACCTATCCCAATTAAGCAGCAGTGCATGCTAATTATCATTAGTCGTAATTGGTTTCCCAATTCAGCAACTCCCCCGGATCAAGTCTGCCCCAGTTAAGTGGCATTTATTGAACTTCCTGAATCTTGCTTAAAAGAAACAGAAGAAAATTTCTCATCTCAAGTTCAGCAAATATAGCCTAGTCTCACCAAGTCACACTAGCCAGTTTCTAATTAATCTTACAAAGCATATGCTCAGGTTGCGTCCAGGAAGCATATCTTCTCCAATTAGACTGAGTATTTTATTAAAATCAAGTACAATTAAGCAAAACACTTCAAATAATCAGTAAATATGTGACAATTAACAAATATTTACTAACATTTCCTTCCCCTTTTCTTCTTGCACTAGTATTTTTTGACCAAGATACTATGATCATTTCATCCTTTCAGGTTTTCCATCTTCGAAATGTACTTTGGTAATAACACATATTCTAAAGAGTAGATAAGCACAAAGAAAGGCGAAATTATGCTCTTGGGCTCCGCCTTCCCACAGAAGCTTGTGTGCATGACAGTCCCTTTGCTTTAGTTAGATGAATGTAAAACCTGGTACTTGAGAACAGCTCAGGACTAGGGAGATCTTGGCTGAACGGGACTCATAATCTACACAAGTTTTGGGAGGTCAGGGCTGAGTACAGACTGGAAGGAGGTCTATACTCACAAGCACACATGTGCTGCTATGGCAAGTGCGACTCTGGAGCAACTGTTCCAAGTCTGCTTAGTGACAGCTCAAACAGGCTCTTGGGACCCAAGAAGACAGATACACATCTTTGAGTCCTTCCCTGAGGAAGACTAGAATTCCCACCTTACTCTTCCTGCCAAAGTGAGAGCACAGCAGCAAAGAGAAGACATGACTCCAAGATTCCCACTTTCTTCAGCTCCCCCGAGAGAATGATGGGACAAGAGGGGAGGTTGGAAGAGCCAGCAGGGTCAGGTTGTGTCCGGGGGCCCCATTTCCATAACTGCTCACTTTATCTCCAGGAAAGGGCCTGGAGGTCAGAGTGGTCTCGGTGAAGGTGGAGGTGGTGATGAGAGCAGAGGCTCTCCCTGGTAGCATGTCATGTGTGGCGCCAACAGAGGGATCACCCAGCAGAGCGAGGGGGCAGGCTGTCCACTGGTCAAGGCATTGTCTGTGGTAAGCACACTGGGCAGGTGAGGATTTGAGATCGACAGTGAAACAGTAAAAAGACCAACAGGGCCTTGAGTGGGAGGAAAGGAAGGGTGACGATGACCGCACACAGACAAGGGCACGTGTGGAGAGCTACCAGGGACGCAGCACTTTAACACCTTCCTTGACCAGTGTAGTCCCGTCTCAGATGGCCCGGAAAAGATCCATTAAGGAGTTCAAGGCTAATTAACAAGAATAATCTTCGACAACAATTAATCTTGGACAAAGGAGGCAAGAATATACAATGGAGTAAAGACAGTCTCTTCAGCAAGTGGTGCTGGGAAAATTGGGCAGCTGCATGTAAATCAATGAGGTTAGAACACTCCCTCACACCACACATAAAAATAAACTCAAAATGGCTTAAAGATTTAAATATAAGACAAGACATGATAAACCTCCTAGAAGAACAAATAGGCAAAACATTCTCTGACGTAAATCTTAGCAATGTTCTCCCAGAGCAGTCTACCCAGGCAATGGAAATAAAAGCAAAAATAAACAAATGGGACCTAATTAAATGTATAAACTTTTGCACAGCAAAGGAAACCATAAGCAAAACAAAAAGACAACCTGTGGAATGGGAGAAAATATTTACAAATGATACGACTGACAAAGGTTTAATTTCCAGAATATATAAGCAGCTCATACAACTTAATAACAACAACAACAAGAAACCCAATCCGAAAATGGGCATAAGAGCTAAACAAGCAATTCTCCAATAAAGACATACAAGTGGCCAACAGGCACATGAAAAAAAAATGCTCAGTATCACTAATTATCAGAGAAATGCAAACCAAAACTGCAATGAGGTATCACCTTCATATCAGTCAGAATGGCCATCACTAAGAAGTCCACAAACGATAAATGCTGGAGAGGGTGTGGAGAAAAGGGAACCCTCCTACACTGATGGTGGGAATGTGGTTTGGTGCAGCCACTGTGGAAAACAGTATGGAGATTCCTCAAAAGACTAAAAACAGACCTACCATATGATCCAGCAATCCCACTCCTGGGCATATATCCAGAAGGAACTCTTAATTTGAAAAGATATATGCACCCCAATGTTCATAGTAGCATTATATACAATAGCCAAGACATGGAAACAACCTAAATGTCCACTGACAGATGATAAAGAAGTTGTGGTATATTTATACAATGGAATACTACTCAGACATAAAAAAATAAAATATTGCCATTTGCAGCAACATGGATGGACCTGGAGATTGTCATTCTAAGTGAAGTAAGCCAGAAAGAGAAAATACCGTATGATATCACTCATATGTGGAATCTAAAAAAAAAAAGAAAAAAGAAAAAAGAGGACACTCATGAACTCATCTACAAAACAGAAACAGACTTGCAGACATAGTAAACAATTTTATGGTTACCAGGGGAAAGGGGGGTGGGAACTGATAAATTTGGGAGTTTGAGATTTGCAAAGGTTAACCACTATATATAAAAATAGATAAAAACCAAATGTCTTCTGTATAGCATAGGGAACTATATTTAATATCTTGTAATAATCTTTAATGAAAACATATATGCATATATATGCATGCCTGGGACATTACGCTGTACACCAGAAACACATTGTAACTGACTATACTTCAATTAAAAAAAAAAGAGGAGAACAACCTTATAAAGTTGGGGATTGTCTGGAAAGTACATTTTCAGAATCAAGGAAAGGAGAGACATTCCTCAGAAATTGCCATTTTGGGGGCATTCTAATGATACTGCATCAGAGGGGTTTCTTATGCCACCAATAGAGGAAAGCAACTGTAATGGCATCATGATAATAATAGAGAATAAAATTGTCACGTTGATCTCAGTTCCTTTGGAGTGGCTTAAAATACTTCAAACTTGGGCTCGGGGGTCCAGAAAGAAAACAAAACTATATGACAAGATGCTTCACCCTTTCTCAGGAAACCAGCACACATTTAGATGACATGGGTTGACAGAGCTTGTTACAGTCGAGTCCTTTATCGGCCACCCAACACACAGAGGGTAACCTAAACCTCTAGGCTGCTACTTCACTAATTAAAATCAGTGTTCCCAGTAAAGTATGAAGTTACCTCAGATACAGTTCTGTGGGTCTGCTCATAACTGAATTAAACTAGTCTGGCCTCAAGCGAAACTGTGAAGTAGAATTCCTGAAGGCAGAGCTGGAAGGAATCTTGAGAGCGCAGACTCCCCAGCACTCGTTTTGCATTTAAGGAAACAAACTTTAATCATGAAAGGAGCTGGGCGAAGAGGAACGGAGTTTCCCTGATTAGCATCCAGTGCTCCTTCTGTCCCCTGGCTGGAAACCTCTCAGGAACCTGCACTAAGACTCTGGCCCCTCCCTTCTTACTAAAATTGGGAAAGATCTGGAACCAGTGAGTCACTGCCTGTGCTTTCTGACAGCCTTGCCTCCAGCGCTGGTACAGCCAGACTGCAGGAGGTCCTGGGTCTCTGACAGGCTCTTGCTGCTCTGGTTACTTCCCTGAGGAAATGAAGGTGGGGCAGGCTGTTCATTCCTGGACGCCATCAGGTGGCGGCGGGGAGCAGAGGACTCACAGGGTACCCCAATTCTTGGGGAGCCATTCCACTACTTGTCAGGGAATATATGATTAAAGTCCCACTGTTTGTAAGATGAGTGGGGGGGGAAAAGCCTCTGAACATTGATGCTTGTTCTTAAACTAGTTAATTAACAACAGAAGATTAAAAGCTATAAAGATCTGTCAAAAAGCAGTACTAATTACAGTTATTTATGTGGACTACTAAACTATTGGCCTAGGATGTCATGGAACAACACGTATCATTAAATATGTGTCAGATTAACTTTGTTGTAAGTTGTATTTCATTCATTTTCTGTCATCAGCAATTATCGAACACCTGCTATGCACAAGATTACTATTTTTTTCTTTCTTTTTCCACTGATCTCTGACTTTCCCCTTTTGGTGTTTCCCTGTCTTTCACCTTGTCCCTGCTCACTGTGAGACAGTCCTGTTATAACCAACTTTATTAGCTGTCTACCAGAGCTATGCCCCACTTTTGCTAAAGAAACCAAATTTTGTTCAGATACCCACATTTTTTTTCCATGCAGCCTGTCCTTGAGGAAAAGACAGCTCTGGAGCCAATAAATTTTGACTTGTCTAAATCAACTGTGGTAATTTCATTTCCTATTATCAATGATCTGTTTAGAAAGGGCACATATGACCCAGCTCTGGCTAATGAAATACGAGTGTAAGACTGCTGGGAGAGCTTTCGAGAAATGTTTCTTGGCTCTTAAAAAGTATGCAGGAAAAATATGAGTTTTGTTTTGTTTTTTTAAACCACATTTTGACTTGGGACATTGAATGGGATGCCTGGAGCTGTTGCAGCCATCTCAAGACCATGTGGAGACTTGGCACACCCACTGAGAAGAGCAGGGGAGAGATGGAGAGAAGCTGTGTCCTCTGATATTTTTGAGCTGCTGAATTACCTGACGCTAGGGCCATCCTACCTGGGGATCACATGTTGTACGACACAATACAATCTTATTATTTAAGCCACTGTGGGTTAGATTTCCTGTTCTTGTTGCTAAGTGCACTTCCTGACAGAGGAGTGAATGGGCTAAGTGGAAAGACTTGGGAGTCGGGCAAACGGGGTTTCAGGGCTTGCTCTGCTCTGTCACTTACCAGCTTTTCAACTCTCTTGTTTTTAATCAGTGAAACATAAAACATATAATATTGTGCTGCATGCATAGTATTTGCTTAAAGAAAGTCTGTTAATAATTAGTGCTTCTGGGTAATATCAAAAATTAACAAATCTGAAAAAAGATATTTAGAAGAAACCTCAGGAACAGTATCAAGAGGTATCAAGCATGCAGCTCTGATCTGGGTGACTTTTTAAAATTCCAAATCCACCTTCTCACAGCACTGAGTCGAAACTGCTTTCCAAAGCTATGCCAGAGTTCGGAACGTGTCTAGGTCTGAAAACAGAAAAATAGTGACTGAAAGAAATTTTTATTGAGCATCTTTTAACATGTTGCCACGTCCTTCGGGTTATGCACAAAACAAATGGCACTTCAACAAAAGTGAACCTAGAGAAAACAAAGTTTATAGAGCTATAATTAAAAACTTATCTCAATCATGTTTAGTGGCCTAAATTAATTTCAAAATTCAAAAAGATCTTATTGTCAAATCGCGAATTTCCTTGCCATCAAAGGTATTTGTTAGTATATAGAAGTGTGTGTGTGTTACGTAACATTCCTCATCTCCTCCCTTGATACTAAAAATTAAGTAAGTCAAATTGTATATCAGACAAAATAAAAACCAGACAAAATAAAAAGAGACACATTAAAATATTTACCATAGCTAATCTAAACCTTAGGCTACCCTTCTAGTCTTTAAATTATTATATTCTCTAAGTATCTTAATTTCTCAGAGAATATATTTAAATGTTAGATCTTTTTTAAATGGAATATTCAGACTTAAGAAAACAGTACTTGGAGATGATTTTATATGAATTCTATTCCATGCAAATTCCTAACATACTGATTCCCAAAGAGATGTGATAAAGCTTTTCAGAATATTGCTCACGAGAAGCAGGAGTGGAGAAACTGAGTTATGTTACACTCAGCAAAGCCATCTTTGCTGCCGTCCATTGTCTGTAAGTTTTCTGCCAGTACAGTGTGACTTCACATACTGATGCCTGAGGGCAAAGGTTTATGTTTTTTCCAGTTTAGGAATACACAAAGTTGACGCTGACACTGTTTCTCCTTATTTTTACTTCTTCAAACTTTTCCCTTAAAAAATGCCTTCAGTAGTAGACTTATTTTCAAGGATGCAATGTGACTGAAAGTGACTTGAAGCCAAATATTCAGCCCAGGGGTGGCAGAGGAAGAAAGCAAACTGTAAGGACAAATGAGGGTGGGTAAGTATCTTAGCGGTATAATTGATAACTAGGCCAGCGTGCTTATCCCAAAATCAGGGAGAGGAAAGGAACAGCTATAGGAAAGGGGATTCGTTCAGCAAATACTGAGTGAATGACTATGTGCCAGGCAGTAGGATGGGTGTTGGGGACACGTATGTTCTCCCAGAACTCTCAGTACGGTTTACTGTTTGACAAGTCATACCACACACATACGTGGCTGATGTTAATTTCCGAGGTAAAGAATTAAACGTGAAAAGAATGATTACAATTCAAAGTTGTTTAAAATATTTATATTGGTTATATCCCAAGGGGAACTTTCTATTTTGATGCTTATTGTCTTATTTTGAATGAAAATTTTATTGTTAAAAGAGAATCCCTACAAACAGCTGCTGAAAAAGAATCTGGTTCTGGGATGTTCCAGAGATCTCGGGCTGAGGGACATTCTGGGCTGATTTACAAAGTGGCAAAAGGATTTTCTCTCCCACACCTAGAGGAGCTCAGCAAACAGCAGCTCACAGGTGTCACCCAAGTCTGGCTAAGGCTGCCTCCAGTGAGTCGAGCCAGAATCGGGCTCAACTGTTCCGCTGTTCTGGAAGGGCCTGACTCCTATTTAGATGCTGAAATGGATGGAGAGTTGTAAGAGGGAGTGTTACGTACTCTCAGCCACCCACGTACATGCACTCAAGCCCAAGCTCATGGGAGGCAGCATTAAGACACGTTCCACCTTGACCTGCCAGTCAAAAGGAAAAGGAAAAAAAAAAAAAAAAACTAAAACCTTGCATTTCAGAACCCCAAGGGCTTGCTGATTTGTTAGGTCTAGTGGCTCAAAGGATTAAAAAGACAGAAATATTAGGAAGAAAAAGGAAAGAGCCAGCCTACCCACTGAAGCAAATCTAATGGGCTGCTGGGGCAGGGAGGAAAAGGGTCTACTACCTGAGCAAATCTTCTTTATTCTTCTTGCTTCACAATTAAAATTTTTTTAAAAAACTAATAATAATTTCTGAGACATTTTTCTTTCTTTCTTTTTTTTTTTGCTATGCTAGTCACATTTCCCAAATCCTTTATCAACGCTGCTCTGCATATGAATGGGCTGTAATTGAACTGTCACATTCATGAAGGTCAGTAACCTTTCATTAGGAAGAATGTGTCTTTCTTGATAAATTATAAAGTCCCTGAGGATTTGAAAGCATATTCAAAAAAAAAAAAATTCTACTATACCTTGAAAAACAAAATACAGATTTTTTCTTTGTTATTTTGTGGAGAGTGGGGGAGGAGAGAGTGATCGCTTGTGTTTCTGTTTCATTTGCTTTATGTGGTTGTCTTTTTTTTCCCCTTTTTTTGAGCAAAGGGTGGGGAATCCTCTCCACACCCCACCAACTCTGGCTTGTTTTTTGTGTTTTTTTTTTTTTTTGGTTTGTTTTGTCAACAGCACTATGCAAAACTGTCTAACGTAATTTATTCCTGAGTCCTTCTTAAAAGCAAAATGGAAAACTTGAACTCCCTCCCTAAAGAAATTATAGCTATTCTCTCTGCTGTTCAAAAAAAAAAAAAAAGGAATTATGGGTGTTTATCTTTCTCCTTACTGTACCCTGCAGCATTGGCTGTGGTAAGGAGCAAAGTCATTATGTTCAAATGAAGACCCATCTGAGTCAGGCATCTTCTGCTAATCCTACCCAATGGTTTAAACAGTAATTAGCACAGACAAGCGCTCAGCCAGCCCACCTTTGTGTTCAAGATAGCTGACCGCAGAGCGTTTCGAGTCCTGCCAGGGTGTCTGTTTCTGCTTCCATGTAATCTGACTTGAGACTGCTTCGGAGATGTTCAGCCACAGCTTCAGACTTACTCAACCAGCGCGAACTCCCAGCTCCCCTTTAGTTCAACTGATCTTTGGTCAAAAACTACAAGTTGTGTACGCCTTTTAAGGGCACCAGTATTTTAAATGGGAAACAGGGGAGGTATCTGTCAGTTTGGAACATTGTTTCTTTATTTGGCTTTATCAATTTTCAGTTAGAGTCAAAAGAGTCTCCTGGCATTCCTGATACTGAAAAGCACTTAAAACATTTAACATGAAATTTGAAAGACACTGGTGCAAAGACCAAATGAATAAAAGGCCACCGGAAGGACTGGACGCACCATTGTTTCTGCCGCACTGATGGTCTGCGTGCTTATCTGAACCGCTTAAGATTTCAAGTCCTCAAGAGCCTGCTCACTACCCAAACGTGTGGACAAGCATCAACGCAAAACAGATAGTCTACAGATAAAAAGTTTAGATTTTCTATAAAAGAAACAGAAGAAAGCAAGACGATTTAGCACAAGATAATTCCACTTTCCGAGAATGTCATTATCCTTTGTAGTTCTGGTGGTATGGTGGGTGTATCCGAAAACCTTCCTATCAAAAAAGTAGCATTTTCCTATAGTATTTATTAGGTTCCAACTAAGAAAACAAACCTATGCTAGATAATTCCAGGGGAGGAATGCAATAGTGGGAAATGTTGTCAGTGTTCTTAGAAGAGCTGAGGGAGCAACCAGGGAAGGGGGTGAGTAGTAACCATGGTGAGGCCCCACCACCCACAGGGCTAGAGGGACGACGACAGGGGTCATGTTAGCGGGGCCTCCATGTTGACTGCAGCTCCCCACACATGTACACTGGGATGCTGCAGCCGAGATCCACGAATGCTCTTATAAAACACGATTTCAAAGAAATCAAACTAATTATTCAACCAAGAATGTCAGGTTTTGCATCCAAACAGTTCAGCTGGTGGGAGCTGGGAACACGAAGGGAGGAACTGACTAGTGGGAGCTGAAGCCACTGTAAGACACAGAAGAGACTTCACCTGGCAGAGAGAAACAGGGAATGAATCTGATGCCTCCTTCCCTCTGACCCTCCCCTCTCCCACCAGTGCCTCCTGTTGTTAAGGAAGCAAGTTGGCCGAGAAGCCCAGAAAGTCGATGCAGGTTTCAGTGCCGGTGATACAGGGCAAAGGGCACAGGATGCATTTGAGAGCAGAGGCAAACGGCCTGCAGTAAGCTCCTATCAGAACCAGAACCTCATTAGGTTCTACAAGTAGGGAGGCAGGAGAATACAGCATTCAATGATGACATTAAAATGGACAACAAGTTATTTAATTCTTCCTAGCAGTCAACCAAAACAGTTCCTGAGAGTTTCAAGAAGTAAAAAAAAAAAAAAAAAGAAAGAAAGAAAAGGATTTTCATAAAGGAGACTCATTTTGCCAGTAAATGGCTAAAACCAACCATTTTCAATGCCCTTATCAGGTAAGCTTATCAGAAAATACAGTCCCTGGTGTGAAGCTCACCAAGCCAGTATCAACACAGAGCCCCCAACTCCCTGGCACGGCCCCGATGACTCCCGCGGGCTGAGCTGGAGGTCAGTGCGGTTGCCAGGACACGTGATTTGGGATGCTGAGAACCATGCCTGCACTTGTTTAAAACATGATTTCAAAGTAAAACTAGGTTTTCCAAACAAGTATGTCAGAATTTACATCCAAATAGGTTTTCTTCTTTAATTCCTCTGACAAATTTAAACACTGTAACAAAACGAAACAAAACAAAATCTTCCCAACAGTGCACATGAAGGACAGGATATCCCTGGAGGTACATTAGAGTCTACTCTGCATTCTTATATGCCTCTGTTTTTTAAAGACATTCGAAACTGTGGATTCTGTGTTGCTTTGTTTTGGCCAAGAACCTCCTACTCATTTCTCTGCGTTCCTTCTCCTTGCACAGAGGAGGAAGAGTTTACATGACAGACTAAAGGTAAAGAAACGTGGCAAAAGCGCCTTGGTGTGAGTTCGGACTTTCTAAGCCCTTGGCGAAGGTAATCACTCAGGCTTCACATCTAGTCCCTGATTTCCTGGGCTGATGCTACGCTGGCTCTGGCAGTGGTTTTAAACTGAAATCCTAGAAGCTCCTAGAAAGTACAACACAGGGTTTGAAGGGTTTGAAGGGAATGAGAGGCAGGGGGTGAACAAGGGGCGGGGGACTCCCTGCCTTCCACTCCCACCCCAGTCACAGTGGTGTCACTGATTAGAGCGTGGACATCCTGGTGGCGGGCTTTCTACACCGTTCATCCCATCCGCTGCGGGCCTCTCATTCTGCAAGGGGAGGCATGGATTCTACTTCCCGATTAGTCCTGCAGCCAATCACATCACCTCAAAGTCCCTTTTACTAACTGGCTCAGGGGCTGAGGCAGAAGCCAGTCAGCGGCTGCCATCCTCTTGCAGCGATGTGCACCTGGTGGGCTCACGGAGACCACGGGGAAGGGAATTAACTCCATGTTAGGAGAGAAATGATTTCTCCCACCAGCTGTGAACAAGGGAAAACCGCAGCCTGGGTGCACAGCGGTCACGTCATGACTGCTGGGGGACCATCTCTGGGCTTCCATGGCCCTGGCACTGCTAGGGCAGACAGAAGGGAAGACCTGGCTCCTTCACGAAATTACCGAGCAACGGACTGAACCAGCCCGAAAGCTCACTCTGACATCGGGATGCCTTCTGACAGAGGCAATAATTTCCCTATCGTTGAAGCCTGTCTGTTGAGTTGGATCTCCCGTTACCTATAGCAGGAATCGTTGTTAACTGACATGTTCCACCTTTAAAAGGATTGAAAAACACTGCCCAAGTGAAACGTCTAAAAAAAGCTTCACATTTCAGATGGACATTTTCACCAATTTTTTCTCTAATTCTAAATAAGATTTTAACATTTCTGGATTAATATAGTGAGTTCTCATGTTCAGAAGTTCTTCTCTTGTTTCAAAGGGGCCGTCTCGCTCCACAGCGTACGGCTGTACAGATGCCCTCTGAAGGTAACCTGCGTAGCCAGGAAGGGTCTTGGTGTTGTTTTCCACTTTCATATCTTCTATTTCCTGTTCCCCCGTGACACCCCACCCCCGCCCTTCAATCCATCACTGTCTTCACCTTGTCCCTGGGCTGCCAAGGATCCTGGTCAGGGCCCCGCTGGGTGGGTGCTCTTTCGATACAAGTCTTGCTATTCCTGTATCTCAGTCCTCACCCTGCACTCAGTCACCCTGTGATGCGCTTGTCAAGCTGGCTGACTGGAGTCACTGATGAATCAGTTCATGCTGAGCTCTCTGTGGCCAATAAAGGCAACAGAAATTTTCCTTTGGGACCAAGGTGCCTCGCCTACAACAGAAGATCTGTAAATACTGGCTGGCTCCGTAGAAGGGCTAGTGAAATGAATACATGATTCCATCTCTAGTGTATTGACGGTGGGTGAGGGAGATTTTCAAATGTTACATCATAACCCCTACAGACGAATCTACATAGAATCATGGACCCAGTGGCCAGCCTCTGGACGTGTTTGCGAAGAGGCCCCTTCTCGGGGCTATTTGGATCACAGCATTTACTTAACCACATACTACATCTCGCACTGAACCCACCTAGGTGGCAAAAGTGTTCATAATTTTTTTAAAAAGGTCTGAGTGCGGGAGACAGGTGTTGGGGAACCCACCCTCAACATGAGCGCGAACACCGTCCAACACTCAGAGCTGCTCTCGCGTCCCCGCTGGGCCTGGCAGCCGGCCCTGCCCACCCCCTCCCCACTCTGTGCCGCCTCATGTTTACACAGTGAAAATGAAACTGTTGCCAGTGTTAACACAGCATAATTTATAAGCCGAGAAGAGAACTCGGCATGCGTTCCCTTTTCAAGTGAAACAGACTGTTATTTTCAGAACCAACTGAAGGGTGGAGACATTTCTTGGAAACCAAGGCAACTGCTGATTCCCCAGATCCCTTCTGCCTCACAGGACCCCCTCTCACAAGGCAGGCGGGACCAACTCACAGAAAAGCTCAGTCTGACAAACCCCCTCCCTGAATTATAGAAGGCAGATTTATCTGATGCGGCCATTCCTTTCAGGCTTCAAAAAGTCACTTAGACCTCCAGTCCATCCAAAAGGGGCTCAGGGGCTTGAGATCAGAGACCTTGCTTATGGGAGAAAGCCCACAGCCCAGAACCCATGTCTTACCAGCAGGTATGACTTCAGGGAGACCACAGAGCCAGACCTTGTCTCAGAAGCTGGATATTCGGCTCAGAATCCTAATCCCCAAATCTATGCCTCTGGATTCTGTAAAACTTGCCTGTATCTCTATCATTTCCATCTTCCTTTGCTTCTAACATAGAACCTGAGGTTACTTAACTGAAAACACACACACACACACACACACACACTTTCAAATTCTCGGACCAATCCTAAGGCGACTGGAGGAGGGCAGTTGCCAACCAGTGTCGAATCTACCTTGCTGGTCCCATCCTAAATTTGGTAGCTAGGCCTCTCCAGAATTGGGTTTCTGTCTTCTCTCTGGGTTCCATAGTGATTTTGCCCTTTTTGAGATCACACTCCTACTCGCCTGCCCTTGGAATCCTGTGCTCAGCTCTGGCCTGGCCCCATGCTATCTGAGTAACAACTAAACACCAGTTTTAATAGAGTGTTGAGCCCTCCCTCCCCCTTGGGACATGGTGCCCAGGATCAGAATGGGTCAGCTACGCTGATTACCCTGCTCATCCTCACCATTAGGATACTGAGCCACGGCATTCAGTGTAAGGACAGGCACTCAGGAATAAAGGAGGAAGGTTGCTAACGCCAGGGAGGAGTGTGGTAACGACCTACATCACATCCCACTTTGACGGCTTCAACCTTCACAACCCTGTATGATGAACTTGGCCTTGGACACAGATCTGACCTGGTGCTAGAAAAGTAGGAAAATGGGGCCTCCATGGCCGCAACTTCGTGCTCTTTTGGGTTCCTTACACCAATTTGTTCCCATTTCCATTGCTAAGCCACACTTACATCTTTAGAGTAAAACATTGTATCTCCTATTGTCCTATTAAATTTTTAAAATTCTGGAGCTATAAGCTGCCAATCCATCGATACCTTACTGGAAACCATTCATTCAGTAAGTATTTACTGCCATTATTTTCCAGTGTAATATGCAGATGAGAAAGAATGGGACCCGGGACTGATACATTTGTACTGCAGAAGAGAAGTAAATAATAAAGAAATAAACTTCCCTCTTTGAGTTTTCTGCTGGTAGAGAGGATATCATAGAGACTTACATAGGATGAAGGGCTAGGCATATCCTCTGAGATTCTCTCAGCTGGAGCATCACCAGGAGACAGAATGATCCCAAACAGATAAAGGTAAAGATAGAGAGTGAACTCCCAGCTCTCTGGGGCAAGTGACCATCTCCATGTTCCCTATATTTGCCAAATACCCAGCTCATCCCAGCCTCCTTTCTACCTGGAAATCTGTTAACCCAAACCGACATAAGCATGAAGGCATTTGTGTCATGAGCCTTGAAATTAGTGTTGTAGTTAGTTAAAGAAAACTGTGTGGAAACGATTTTGATTTTCCAAATCACACCAACCAGAATTAAGGTAATCCCTCTTTCACATGAGCTTTCCAAGAAGAGGCATGGAGACAGAAAAACTGACAATGAAAGTCCAAAGCACAGGTGAAATAAAGCCCCCCGAGGTAATCCACGGCTTAAGCAAACCTTGTTTACATAAATTTTAAAAACAAAAAACAAAAGCAAAGACATGCAGGTACACGGCTTTGGTAAAGAACTCAGATCATGTTCTCTTCTGATCTCGTGCTGTTCTCCATCCCTGTTTCCCTGAATCTGCCCTTCTTTAAGCAAGGACATCCTGACAGCGCAGGGAAGACGAGTCCTCCTCGCCGTCTCCCAGCCACGCGGGTTTCTCTGGCATCACTGTTGTGCTGTTACTTCACGCCCTCAGTGTCCCAAAGACTTACAGTTTTTTTCTGCTTTTTAAAGCCATATGGTGGCAAGAGTCCACAGGCTCTTGTCTGAGATGGATCCCACAGGCAGGGGTCCTTTAAGGTAATACTTCAGGTAAATGGTGGGTGAATTTAAAACTAAAAGGAGTTTTCGCTTTTTTATTAACTGTTCCAGTTGACAGACCTCAGCAAGACCTCTCTCATCAGCCAAGTAAAAACAATCTGAACAAAACATTTTTCTTTTGGTACCCAACACAAACATGATAGATAAACTTTAAAATGTCAGACTTCATCTTAAAGGCATTCTAGGCCAATACTCTTCTATCATTAATTAAACCATGGGGACAAAGATCAGAATAACCTCGTCCATCTCCTTACAAGAGGCAGGCCTGTGTCCTGGCTGCTATATATATTTGTCCCTCCAAAAACCCAAACTTAAAGTTTTTAATCCTCTTTTTAGATAGTTTTTTAAAAATGTCTATTTGTCCTTTATAAAGACATAAGTAAGCATTTAAGTAGAATAATAGTTCTGACTCTAAAAATTATAAATAATATTATATACAAAACCAATACATAGTTACATATTAGCAGAATTCTGCTGCATCCAGATACCTAACTAGCCTTAACCATCCAAAACAAGTAACTAGGAACCACCTTGCATTCTCACAGGTTTGAGTTTGGGTGCACAACAACAGAACGATAATACTTGTTAAGTGGCCTCTGGTAGATCGTGTGGTCCTAGGAAGCATCCACAAATCACAGACAGGCTTCTTTGTCTGGGTGTCTTATACCCTAGAGGCCCCCATGTTCAGTTCCTTCACATATAAACGAGAGATGTCCTGACTCCTGGGGGTTTTATGACTTAACTAGTGAATATTCGAAAATACATTCAGATTCACATTAGAATGAGCCAACTCTACGTCCCCGCAGGGAGGAAAGGCAACCCTGCCCTTCTTTCAGGAACAGTTCAAAAGGCAGAAGTGAAAAGCTTCTCTAACTAAGCCCAATAAATTAGTCACACATTAAGGTCTAATCATTCTTGCTCTTTGCAAGTATCTCAGGAGATATTTGGATGTTGAACAGTTAGAAGGTTCGACATTACTGACTCCCCACTTATCTCTGTTAACAACAGTGTAAACCTTCATGAGTCCATGATGACACCAGACTCAGAAGCAATCACAATCCTCTTTCTCACCATCTCAGAGATTAAACTACGTATTTGCAAGACCTTCACCCCAATACAGCTGGGTGACATGAAAAAGGGCTGGGAGTTTAAGAAAGACTAAAGAGAAATAAGAAAATGTCATGCTTAATTCCTTACTAGAGCTTTAAAAAAAAAAAAAAGATATAATGGCATATATTGAGATGATTGGGGAAAACTTAATGTGGATTATTTATTAGCTAATCATGCTGTACAAATTTTAAATCCCTGAGTGTGACCATTGTATTTGGTTATGACGGAAAAATGCCCTTGTTTTCAGATAGATGCTGAAGTAGTGACAGACAAAGGGTCATCATGTGTGCAACTAATTTCAAATGACTCCAGAAAAAAAGTAAAGACAGGTGAAAGATGGATGGATGGATGGATGGATGGACAGACGTAAAGAAAAGGTGGTAAAATGTTAACAATCGGTGATTTCCAAGGCAAATGTGAAGGTAATGATAAACAGCTGTTCTTCACACTTTTCTTGGAAATTTCTCTGTAGGTTTGAAGTTTTTTAAATAAAAGAGTTAGGGGAAAACTGAAGAACCACCCAAGATGAGGGAGGAAAGGTGGGAGGTACAGATGAAAAAGTACTGGTTGTGTGTCAGTGACTGACGATAGAGATTAATGCAAAGTTCATCAAACTGCTCCTTCTTCCACTTCCATGTATTTCAGAAGTTCCTATAATAAAAGTGGTTTTTCTTTGCTAGAGCAGGAATAGTCCCTCTTCACCCTATCTCTTAGTTTTCCTTCATGCTCTGTTTGGATCAGAGCCTCTCTCCACTTTAAATAGCCAGAAAACCAACCACAATCACAGCCTCATTTTGTGACAGGGCAGTGGACTCCAAATTGAGGTGATCCTTGTGTTGACAGCAACTAAATAATGTCTGTTCCCCAAACTCGGTATTTACATGGCATTGGCTTCATGTGATGCTAGGGACTTGAAGGAGAGGACAGATGTAAGAACAGCAATGTAGAAGAAAGCCTTTGTGGAAATAACCCAACTGTCCATGGATGGATGAGTGGATAAACAAAATGTGGTATATCCATATAATGGAATATTGCTCAGCCTTTAAAAGGGAGGAAATTCTGACACGTCCCCCAACAAGGATGAACCCTGAAAACATGCTGAGTGACATAAGCCAGTCACAAAAGGACAAATACCGTATGGTTCTACCCATATGAAGTACTTAGAATAGTCAGATTCACTGAGACAGAAAGTAGAATGGTGGTTGCCAGGGTCTAGAGAGAAGGGGGAGTGGGGAATTATTGTTTAATGAGATAGAATTCCAGTTTGGGAAAACAAAAAGAGGCCTGCAGGTGGATGATGGTGATGGTTGCACAACAATCTGAATGGACTTAATGCCAGCCATTAAACTGTACACTCAGAAATGCTTAAAATGGTAAACATTTTATATTATGCACAGTTTACCACAACAGGAAGGCTGGAAGGAAGATGGAAGAAAGAAAGACAAATATCAGACCTCTGTCCTTACAGATCTTGGAAGTGGCGAAGTATCCCTCAGTACTTGCAATGTCCGTGGGTAAAAATGTTGTGTTTCCCATGAGTGTGTAAACTGCAGGCAGTGGTAGGAATTCTCACACTCACTTACACACCCAAACCTGGGGCCAGGAGGATGTGAGTTTCCTGACACCAGAAGCGTGGCTGCCCTGTTTGCCAGTAGCTGACGTGGGGCGAGGGGCGAGGGGCGGTTTCCTGGTGGTGCTGCTTGTAATACCTTGTCCGCGCTTGTAACCAGCAGGGCTGGGATGAAAGGATTCTGGCTTCAGAGCAGAATCGTCGCGCTTTAAATTAAATCAGATCCCCGCTGTGAGCCACTTACTCCCTTTCTTCCCCACAGCCAGGGAAGCAATTCAGAGGTTTCTCTGCGTGGTCAGCAGCAGGAGTGACCTTCAGTCCTTCCACTTAAAATCGATTCAAGATGATCACACTGGCTTAAATAAAAGTCTCCATCCCACTTGCCGTCTCTCCTCCTCTTCCCTTTCTCTGTCCCTCTTACCTCCTGTTTCTGTCTTTGTCTTTGTCTCTCTCTCTCCCCCCCTCTCTCTCTCTCTCACACACACAGGTACCCTAGCTTTTCTCTAACGCGCATGCGCATGAAGAGTTGCTAAACCCACCTCAAAACGTACAGCATCGCCCTTCCACCTGGCTCAGAACTGACAGCGAGATTTTTCACCTCCTCACTCTCCTTTCTCCTGTCTGATGAGCAGCGAACCAGATGGCCGTTCCCCAGTCTCCCAGCATGAATCTGACTGACAGGGGCCTTTGATAAACCTCTGAAGAATGAAGTCATCTCCAGGTCACCGCTGCTGCCTGGCCTTCAACACCCCACACAGACCACCATTATCTGCTGAATAGGAGACAAAGGAAATTAGCCCGCTTCCCCAGCATCCCCGTTCTTTCCAGGCTGGTTTAAACAAGGAAGCAGTGAGATGCCCTTCACTTTCCTCCAAAAGGTGCAAATGTCAGCTGTTCAAAAATGCAAACAGGAGGCTTCCCGATGTTAATGGCTGGGTTTCTCTGTGAGAGATGAGGAGTGGAAAGTGCCTTTTATTCACTGCCTTTGAAGAAAGACTTAACAAGCTTCTGAACAACTTCCTTAACCAGCATCCTTCAGTCTAGTTCTTAAGCCTTCAGGTTTCAGCTGGAAAGGGAAGATGGTGCTGAGGCTTTAGTTCCAAACTTTAACAGCAGAGAATCAAAGAACCTGGAGAGATAAGTGAAAAGTTTCCTACCATCTTAACCCTACAGTTGAAAAAGTAGAAAATGGCTCCTTCTCCCTTTTCCCAAAACATTTTTCCTCCAGAAAATAAATGCTTAACTGTTAGCAGAGCTAAAAATGAGGTGTGGGGACCATGGGCCCCTCTGGATTTGAGTTTCAAGGAGATTGTGGCTCATGGTCTCCCGCCATGTTGCAAAGGCAGGTGTAGGGGTGTGTGTGTGGGGAGGGTGTACTCTTGTTGTTTGTTGCTATGGGCGGATACTCTAAATTTAGCTGGAAAATGGAAAATTATGATGGACGGGCTAATCAATGGGAAGAAATTGGTTTCACAATTCCACAGTCGCTTTAAGTATCAGGGGCCACAGCACATTTTCTTTAGATGACAGCCTGTACTTCTAAGAAGGCCATGTTTGCTGCTGTCATCACCCAGGTTACGATACTTTAAAAGTGCTGGTTCTGCAAAACAGCCAGAGAATTGCAATAAAAGAGCAGGTTATCAGAGAAATCATGGTGATCCAGATACAGCAATGACTCGGTCAACACACACCTGTTAGACATCAGAGTCAGACATTGCATTAGGTCCTTCCGGTGGGACTAACCTAGAGGCACAGCCCCTGAACGGAGTTTACAGTCTAGAAATGGAGACATGAGTGAGACCAGAGTTCATTCCTACAGGCCGGGTAGGACTTTCGTAAGTGGAAACACAAGAGAAGGCCCTCCCAGAAAGGAACAAAAGCCTGGACAAGAAGGAGCTAGATGCTGAGGGGTTTCTTTGGAATAGGGAGCACTTTTATGAAAGAAAGTAAGAATCAAATTGTTGATGGGTTAGATCATCTGGCTGAGGAATTTACACTTGCTCCCCTGTTAGTCAGCAGAGCCTGCCATGACAAAACACCGCAGACTGGGCGACTTCAGCGACAGACATTTCTCACAGGTCTAGAGGCTAAAAGTGCATAATCAAGATGTTAGTCGGTTTGGTTTCTCCTGAGGACTCTCTCCTGGGCCTGCAGACAGCTGTCTTCTCTCCCTGTGCCCTCGCATGGCGTTTCCTCCGCATGCGTGCATCCCTGCTGTCTCTCTCTCTTCTTGTAAGGGCACCAGTCCTGTTAGATTAGGACCCCACGCTTATGACATCATTTAGCTGTAACTACCATCTTAAAGGTCCCCTCTCCAAATACAGTCTTACTGGGGGTTAGGGCTTCAACATATGAATTTGGGGGAGGGGAGGCAACGAGAAGGCAAGTGATGAAACAGGCGGAGCCACAAGATGAAAAGTCGCTTTAGAACTACAAGCCAATCAGGGAAGAGAGGGGCCAAAAACAGACAATTTAGGAGGCTGTTACAACGAGCAACAGATAAAACGGACAAGGCCTAGAACTGATGTTGGGACTAAAAAGAACTGGAAGCAAAATAAAAGCATTAAAGAAAAGTTAATAGGACTTAATGACTGATTAGCTACGGTGAGCAAGAGAGAAGAGAGATGACTCTGGGTTATGAATTCTGAGAGACTGGGCAAACGGTGACCTGTGAAGTGGGGACGTAGAGGATACTGCTACCAGCAGACAGAGTGGAAGGGTCCTATGTTCTGAAGTCACATCACATCTGCACATAGCACATTAAACACCTAAACTTTGTCACCTTTTAGATGTGTGACTTTAGCAATTCATTTAACCCCCTTGGGCTTCAATTTCCTCTTGCATGAACCTGGGGCGATAGAACCAACTTCACTGGATGGTTTATATTTTATATTTTATAGGTGAAAGGATGTCACCTAATTCAACTATGAGACAGAATTCAGAAGCACCCTGGTAGGCTGCAGAAGGAGCTTAAGAACAACACAGCAGTTCAAATTTCAGTAAGACTCTTTTGGGTCAAAGAGCACAGAGTAAACAAGATGTAGGGAAAGCATTACAGATGTCAGAGTCACACTGCGCCACGCGGTGGGCACAGAAGCCGTGAGGCAGCCTTAACCAACAGGAAAGCTGGCCTGAGCGTGGGTACACTCGACAGGAGGGCAGCGGTGGAGAACCCTGAAACAGTTCTCTGCATGGGTAGGAAGCATTTTTTAAAAGCTGAACAGCATAAAACAGTTGGCTGAAGGGGGAGACTGAATCACCTCACACAGACCAATAAAAGGTTGTTATTTGGAAAACAGCATTTATCCTCCACCTCCACGGAAGGCATGACTAGGGGGAAGAACGGACTCAAAGCCAAGTGGAAGGAATATAAATGATCTCTGAGGAGGATCCCTGACAACAGGTGGCTAAGCATATGTTACAGGCTGAATTGTGCACACTCCCCCATTCACATGCTGAAGATCCGAAACCCCTCAGGGACTCAGAATGGGACAATATTTGGAAACAGGGTCTTTACAGAGGTGACGAGGTCAAAGGAGATCATTAGTCTGGGTCCTAATCCAGTATGACTGGCGCACTTACGAGAAGAGGAGACAGGACACACAGAGGGACACCAGGGAGGCGCACGCACACAGAGAAGAGACAGTACCAGGACACAGCTAGGAGGCAGCAGCCAGCCGTCGACAGGCCAAGGAGAGAGGCTTCAGAAGAAACCAGCCCTGCTGGCCTTCAGGACATTTGTGCTGTTTGAACCACCCGGCCCGCGGTGCTTTGTTCAGGCAGCTGATGGGGTTCAGGACACACTATGCCAACATACGGTGCCCTGTCATATTGAATATTTTAAGCTAAAGGAGTTCTGAGAAAACTTCTGACCTTCCCCACCTCCCCACTTCTCCCTGGAAACAGGTTATAAAGCCCTTAAGTGAGAGGAGCCTTCCCTGTACCCTTACCTGCAAAGGCAGAGGGATGCCAAGAAGAATCCAAACACACAGCCCTTCCTAAGTTCCCCCAGTTTACTACCTGGCCTCGTACCCCTTGTCCATCATCTTCCTCCATCACTGTCCAACTCTCTGTCAAACCTAGTGTAACAATACACGGGTCTATTTCTTTGAGTCTTCATTTCTTTATGAAGGCTCCCACGTCACACAAAACTTATAAGAAAGAGATTTAAATGCTTTTCTCCTGTTAATCTCTTTGTCAGTTTAGTTTTCCAACCCAGCCAGGGACCCTAGGAGGGTCAAGGCAAACTTTTTCCTCCCCTACAGTTTCTGGCACCTGCACGCAGGACACCACAAGTTGGAGACACCTTGCTCAGCCTGGAAGCTGCAGTTAAGAGGTCTTGGACCTCTGACAACAGCTGGCAGAAGATAAGAATTCTTACCATGTCAGACTCTCTGATCTCTGCCTGTGGGGATCAGTCCAGCAAAGATGGTGAGAGTCTTTTCCTTTCAAAATTCAGCTTAGCAGAAGAAAAATATTTGTCTGATAATCAGCTCTTTGGATTGTGACTCTTTAAAATTTGTTTTGGGGGTATCCTTGATTACTGAGCCTCAGCCTTCCAGGAACGGTTATTTCCTTCCTGGTTGCTCCTTGTTTTGTGTTCTTGGCTGGCATTTTCACCTGTCAGGGTGCACAAGTGTTGATTCTCTTGTGTGCCACTGGCCAACTGTCAGAATGAAGACCCCCAAAATATGGCTAGACATAAATCTTAGCAATGTTCTCCTAGGGCAGTCTACGCAGGCAATGGAAATAAAAGCAAAAATAAACAAATGGGACCTAATTAAACTTATAAGCTTTTGCACAGCACAGGAAACCATAAGCAAAACAAAAAGACAGGCTACAGAATGGGAGAAAATATTTGCAAATGATGCGACTGACAAGGGCTTAATTTCCAGAATATATAACTCATACAACTTAATAACAACAAAAAAAGCAAACAACCCAATCCAAAAATGGGCAGAAGACCTAAACAAGCAATTCTCCAGTGAAGATATACAAATGGCCAATAGGCACACGAAAAAATGTTCAGTATCACTAATTATCAGAGAAATGTAAATCAAAAGTACAATGAAGTATCACCTCACACCAATAAAAATGGTCATCATCAAAAAATCCACAAATGATAACTGCTGGAGAGAGTGTGGAGAAAAGGGAACCCTCCTATACTTGGTAGGAATGTAAACTTGGTGCAATCACTGTGTAAAACAGTACTGAGAGCACTTAAAAAACTAAAAATAGAGTTACCATATGATCCATCAATCCCACGCCTGGGCATATATCCAGAGGAAATTCTAGTTCAAAAAGATACATGCACTCCAATGTTCACAGCAAAACTATTTACAATAGCCAAGACATGGAAGCTACTTAAATGTCCATCAATATGAATCAATAAAGAAGATATGGTATACACACACACACACACACACACACACACACTGGAATACTACTCAGCCATAAAAAAGAATAAATCTGTGCCACTTGCAGCAACATGGATGGACCTAGAGATCATCATTCTAAGTGAAGTAAGCCAAAAAGAGAAAGAAAAATATCATTATGATATCACTTAGATGTGGAATCTAAAAAGAAAGATAAATAAACTTATTTACAGAATAGAAACAGACTCACAGACATAGAAAACAAACTTACGGTTATTGGGGGTGGGGGGGCGGGTGGAAAAGCGTAAGTTGGGAGTTCGAGATTTGCAGATACTGATATATATAAAATAAATAAGCAAGTTCATGACTATATTCAATATCTTGTAGTAACTTATGGTGAAGAAGAATATGTAAATGAATACATATATGTTCATGTATGACTGAAGCATTGTGCTGTGCACCAGAAATTGACACAACATTGTAAACTGACTATACTTAAATTAAAAAAAATGTGTGTGTATATATATATATATAGCTAGACAGAACTATGGGTTGCATCCCATTTTCAGTTAATATCCTACTGACCACTGTCAGCTCTCAGGGGAGTTGTCTGTCTGTCTTTCTCTTGGCTATCTTTGAGGGCGGTTCTGGATCTTGGGAGGTCAGCATCTTTTATACCCTCTTTGGGGGCGCCTCTGCTTCCCTGGTTAAGTATCGATTTTGGTTTCCAGTCTCTTGATGGGTATACCTTTGGTTTAAATATTTGAAAGGATTTTTTTTAAGAAGCTCTATGGTCAGAAGTTTTTTGGATTAGCAGCTGATACTCAGAGTCTGACAGGAACTGTTTTTGTAAGGCCTTCTTTCCTAACCTAAAATGGAACTATGGACTCAGAGGAAAAGAACACATCCTGAAGCCTACGTGGAACAATTTTTTAAAAACATTTCAAAGACACACAGCTTTGAATCTAGAACATAGGGATCTTTTGATGTCCATCTTAGTCGGGAATCTCCCTGACAAAAAGAAGCAAAGTGAATGTAATGCAGCTGGATGGGCAGGTCAGCCCCTGGATAACGTTCAGGCTGTGACCCAGTTCTTTGAAGAATTACAAACAACCGTCCCTGTCTTACAAATTGCGTCTTTACAAAACCAGAAATGCAGCTTGAAAAGCAGTTCAAAGCCCATCTATCTTTACCATTTCCAAAACCTCACCTATTCATTTCAAAAGGCTTGCAGATACTGTAAAAGAGCAGGACACTGGAAACAGAACTACCCTGCACTTGAAATTTAAAAAAAAAAAGGAAAAAAGAAATTTTTAAGTAGTAATTACAGTAGATTTTAGATATTAAAGTATCTGACACATTGCTAAAATTTTAAAACAAAAGCTAAAAGTTCTCTGAATCTGTCTATGTGTATATGTGTGTGTGTGTGTGTGTAGAAAATGTATATGTGATTTTTTTTCTACCTCCAAATGGTCTTACCAAATTAATCTACTAAATTTCTTAAAGGAGTTCTATTCACGTTGACTTAGATATAAATGAGCACTCATATAAATTCAGTATTCCTAAAACTCTCAGAAATACAGAACCTAACCCACGTGTGTTCTGAAATTCACACGATCTGGGATACTCTCTGATAAACAAAGATAGTTTTGAAATTGTTGGTAAAGTAAAAATAGGCATTTCTTCAGAGTTGTCAGCATTAAATATAATACAGAGATACAATTTTTTTCTACCTAAGTTTACTACTCAAATAAGCTTATGTTATCTCCACTAGATGTTTAAAATTTATAAAACTATAAATCCACCCTAAGAATTAAATGTACAATAAACATGAATTAATTGCTTGATGCACGTCAGGCACGGCAGTTAAAAAAAAAAAAGGGAAGGGAAGAACCATATGTTTAACTTTCTAGATTCTTCGCTTCAGTGGTATTTTGATACTTGCGTACTTTGTCAACAAGAAAAACAACTTCAGATGATGACTAGCTTTGTTTTCTGTCTCATGAAATTTTCATGAGCAATTCCAGTCTAGCTAAGAACACGTGAATTAAATAGATGTATGTGGGATAAAAGTTTATAAATTAACTTTTCAACAATGATTATGTTTTACAGTATGTTTACTTAAAAATAAAAATCTTTTTGATAACTTAAAACCTTAAAGCTATACAAAGTTAAAAGTGATGAATATCCATTGAATGTATAGATTATTTCCAAATAAGATAAGGTACTAAAATATTAACAGCTGAACAAACATTTATTTACTTTCGGCATCTTGTTTTTACATGATGTAGAGAAGGTAAATATATTTGGGTCAGTTAATAAACATGAGAAGTTGTACCGTGAAAATACATATGCCTCTAGAAATTACGAAAGGCTGTCTTTGCAACTTGACTACAGAATTAAAGTATGTGGAAGACAATTCCCAATCGCTCACTTTCTAGTTTTCACTGAAAAGAAAGGTTACTAATGGTTAAAAATTGTAATCAATATATATGTATAAAAAATTATGATGAAGAATAGGATAAAAATGCTTTGTTTAGGAAAGGAAGATATCTTTTTGCCAAGGAAAGGTACGAAGGACCTATTTAAGGGAAAGAGAGTAATCTTGTTCTAGAGTAGAAAGACTCACGGTCCCAGAATGAGACAGAGAAAACATATGGGACAAAAATTGGATGGAAAAAAATTTAGAGAGTTGCAGAAAAGAAATTTTATGTGTGGTTAAGCTGCTAAGATTAAATAGGCTTATTTATAAGTTTCTTTCTTTTTTTTAATGAACCTAAATATCCAAAGTCCATTGGTGTAAAACCAGAGTTAGGTTTTCTCTCTTTGCTAAAACAGCCAACTTCTCTCAGGTTATTGGTCTGCTCTTGATAAGAAATTATTTTTTAAAACGGGGGGTGCTTTACCTTTTAAGCAGTTTGCCTGGGAAACCAAGATTTTGTGTCTTACAGGAACCCACTGCTCTTCACAGTGTCTTCGTCAGGCCTTCGATTACTTGAGAAAACAATCTTTTCAACACTAGTTCATAATAATTAATCTGTGATCCCATTTCGTCAAATGTCCAAATACTCAGGACACACTACCCCAAAATATGGTACCTTGGCATACTGAATATTTTAAGCTAAAGGACATTTGGGAAAATGGCAGAAGCAGGAAGGTCACTCTGCCCTCATCCCCAGAAACAGATCATAAAACCCTCCCGTGAGAGGTGCGTGAGAGGTGCATGAGAGGTGCCTTTCCCACAGTCGGAGGAAAGGAGGATCCTTATCTCTGAAGACAAAGTGAGACCGAGAAGAAGCCGAACAAACAGATCTTGGTAACTTCCCCCAGTTTACTGCACTTCCCTCACATCCTCTGTCCTATCAGATTCCTCGTGACCGTCCACACCTCGTCAACCCCAGCATAAAACAGAAGGGCTGTTTCTTCAGGTCTTCATTTCCTTATGAAGACTCCCATGGCACATAAAACTCAACATGAAATACGTCTGTGTGCTTTTCTCCTCTTAATCTGTCTTTATCAGTTTAATTTTCAGCCACAGCCAGGGGCACCACGAGAGTCAGAAAAACTTCTTCTTCCCCTACACAACCCTAACAAACTAGTACAGCATCCATTTCTCTAAGTATCTATATATTACATATTTAAAGAGAGAGAGAATCCAGCATATGATACAGAGAGAGAGAGGGAGAGGGCAGGACAGTACTCAGCATGGGGTGACTGGGCAGCAGGTCACCTGATTTGGAGATGTATGTTCCCACTGGATACACATCAGCATACATTACTACATAACACAGCGTCTGTTACCATAACATCTCCCTGCTTTGTAATCTTTGAGAAGAGACTGAACAAAATTTAGAGAGAGATCTTGTCAAACCTTCACTTAACATTTTTATTTCATGACCACAGTTCTCACTGCTACCAGTTCAGAGAGGTTCCCCCTCCTCTGGTACTCAATGTGACTTTTAAATAATTTTAGTTATGTTCAGCATCGCAGAAGCCGGTCTTACGGAATCAGAAAATTGCAGAATATAAAGAAGCCCTAGAGAATACGGTTTAAATTTATCACATACCTTTGTTGGGTCACTTCTCATAGTTCTGCAGTAATCCTCAGGTCCCTTGGGATTCAGTGCAATTTTGAAGAGTGGTGATTATTTCATTTCTTGTACTTGGAACCTGGATTCTTTGAAATTAATTATGAAAAAAAAACCATACTGAAAATTTATAGAAGTAAAGCATCTTGGTATCATACGGACATTTAAAGATTTTCTAGTCAAATTCAAAACCCCACACATGAACCCTTCTACACAGCAGGTCACCACCTGCTAACAATTAAACACTTCCAATGATCAGAACCTTACCTTCAGAGGCTGCCTCCATAGTCAAATTGAGCTGGAGTCTTGTTTCTTTGTGCCTTTCCCAGGGTGACAGAGGTTTAGAGTGGTTATTCGGTTTTCTGGCCTACACATCTCCTCACCCCACCCCTTACCTTGTTCGTGACCCAAACACACCGAGCCAATGTCTTTTCCAGGGATTTTTCCGGCTGAGCTGCCAGTAAGGAGAGTCCTTTTCTCTCTGGTTCCTAGGCTTGATGGATGAGAGTTCAGAGCAGCCGGCAGCAGCGGGGGAATATGAAGTCTGTTCCACAAGCAGGGATGAGAGTGAGAGAGGGGAGAGGCAGAGAAAGAGACCGCCTTGGTCCTGTCTCCCCCAGGGCTAGCCCTGCTCTGCCTTCCCCACAACTTGGTTACAGGAGCCCTTAAGCCCTCTTGTTTGCTTAAGGTATTTCAACTTACATTGCAGGTCGCCTACAAACATGAGACTTGGTGGAGGAATAAGTCTAACTCATCCGCTTTAAGACAGCTCTGAAAATGTTTGCAAGCCATCATTAGAGAGCTCATAGTTTTAATTGTCCAAACCGGGGCACTTCTGAGTGTGAAATAGAACACAATGTACAATTATGCTGGAACAACAGTCCTAAATTTGGCCTGTCCCAGCACACTTATCGTTAGCCTTCCTTCCCCTGTTCTCTCCAGTCCGCACATCCCTGATTCCTTCATGCTGTGCTACAGATCCCCTTGCCACCCCAACAGGTATTCTTTGAATACTTGGCAATTTGTCAATGTCTCTCTTAGAATGTGGAGGCCAGAACTGAATCCAGTGCTCAAGATGTGGTGGACGGGGCAGCACATGACCTGGTTTGGAGAATATACTCGCGCTGACCCCACTGATGCAACCTCAGTCTGAATCTCACTCTAGCTCTGGTTCTTTCTCTTAAATAACACTTCACGTTGAGCCTGGCCAGTGGTTGGTGCTTAAGGACCAACCAATAAATGGCTCCTTTTGAGCTGGAAGTCAATTCTAATCCAATTTGCTTTTGAGGATTCAAATATAGGACCTCTTATTTCTTCGTGTTAAATTTCGTCTTGTTACGTTCAGCCTCCTGTATTAGTTTATACCTCACTGTATCTTTGTTTCAATACACTTTGTAAGTACGTCATCTATGTATCTTTATTACTGGTGATATCAGCTAACACTAGTGCTGCTTCTATGCTAGTCCTTGTTTTAAGCATTTTAAACTCACTTAATATTCACAGTAAAATTATGAAATGGATATTATTGTTATTCTCATCTTATAGATGAAGAAATTGAAGTACAAAAAGATTAAATTCCTAACGTCACAGAGCTGGTAAGTGGCAGAGACAGGATCCAAAACTAGACAATCTGGCTCCAGAATCTGTCTCCTATGGCTTTCTGTTCTCATCAAACTCACACGGAACAGGACATGGAACAGGACAGGGCCAAGGAAAGGGACCATGACATCCCACCAGAGTGTCAGCACCCCACAAGCACCCCGTGTGTATGTCTTGTTCCATTAATGACTACTCTACCTGTGTACTAATAAGCATATAAAAAAGGTCGTATGTTTTTCTGAAGCCCAGATTCACTCTTCTAGCTTAAGCGCTTTAAGTGCTTACAAAGCATCATCTTGTTAATCCAATCTAGAATTCTTTATTGGGCCAATGTCAAACTCACAGCTTTTGTCCTATAGAATCAGCCTCCTTTCCTTCCTTCCCTGCTTCCTTCTTTCTTTCCTTCCTTCCCTACTTCCTTCCCGTCTTTCTTTCCCTTCTTTTTTCACTCTCTCCCTTTTTTCTCTTCCTCTTTTTCTCTCCCTCCTTTCTCTTCCTTGCTCTCTTAGAGAGAACTCCATTCACCTGAATCCAGTCTACTCTCCCTGCTCCATGACTTCTTAAAGACCACAGCATTTTCCCTGAAACTCCTCTCCTAACCAAGGCTCTAATATCCTTAGCCAGAGATTTGAATTTATTTATGGGTGCTAGATAATCTGTAGCTTTCTTACCTGAGAGGCTATAGTTATTAGCAAAATCTGCAAACCAACCAATGACCTGGACTAATTTAAAAATCCTTCTTCTTTTGGTGAATGAAATTTCACTTTGACAAATTTGTACCTTAACCTGGCCATTGTAAGAATTCTCAAACACAATGCAATGATACTGACCAACAGGACGGGCACACAGAAAACGTACAGTGGTTATAAAGTTAATGGTTTCAAAGATAACAAGACAATGATTTGCTTAACTCCAAATTTAAATATAAAAAGTGAGAAAGCAAGTGTACGAAACTCTGAGAAGTACCTGATGCTCTGGTCATCCCAGATCCAAGTCCTTCTGGAGCCAGAGAATGGCAAATTCACTTATGGAGGAGCAGCCATGGAAATTAGTCTGTACCAACATGGGGCCCAAAGTCTGTCCAAAACTGATTGGGACAATCCTGAAAGAGTTAAAAAGAATCAATATGTAAATACAAATGAAACACATCACTCTTGACCAGTCTGGCCTCTGGATGTCCAACAGCCTGCCTCGGGGAAGGGCAGAGCCAGTGACAAATACTGCAGCCGAGAGATGAGGTTTTTCACCTCTCTACAAGGCTGAACAGAGAGAATTTAATTCGCCTGCGTGGCTCCCACTGCAATGCCAGGGAACTGCAGAACAAGAGGGCGCTGGGGGAGAAAGCCAGACTCCCTAACACCCTGCTGCAGCCTCCGCTTGTCAGGCACCTGCAGACCCAGCGCCCCGCGTGCCCCAGGCTGCCCGCTGCTACCGCTCGGGCTCCCGCGGCTCCGCCTCCCGCAGAAAAGGACGGGGACAGCCTGGCCCCACTGCTCTCCTTGCAAAAACTCCACGTCGAAATGCCACCGACAGGGGCCAGCTCTCTGCCGAGTGAGCTGAGCCTTTTACCAGTCAGATCTGTACACATTACAGAAAGGGCCGAAGAAGGGAGTTACTGTGCACCTCGTGTATTTTTAGTTCTCCGGGATTAGTTGCTATTGGACTTCACGTGAGGGGAAGAAAAGAAAAAAAACTCAACGTCAGCCTCCTGTGTACACTGGTGGCTTTCTGAGGTCTCCAAGTTTTGCTGGACTTGCCTGCTTTTTGGATCTACTCTCAAAGCACAAAGAGCATGCTATCTGTTTCACGTTCCCAAATTCGACCCCTATTTCATTTATTTTTCAAATAATTTAATGATGAGGGTGGTGTGTGTGTGTGTGAATATATGCATGTGCACAAACTTACACTGACCTAATTTCGCTTTGAGACTCACTCTGTTCCCCAAACCGGCACAATAAAAACATTTCCATTGGCAGAATCAGCTGGGAAACCTTTGCAACCCCCTTACTTACTTCACTGACTTTCCTTATTACTGAAGCAGTTCCCCTGGGAAAATGTAAACAAAACAAGCAAACCAGTATGTTGGCACAGGGATACAGTACTGATGCCACCAGATTCACAATCAAAAAACTTGACATTTTCTACTTGCTCTCTTGCAGAGTCCGGAGAACAGAACGAACCCTGCTACCACAATATCCACTCCCATAATCATTTAAATGTCAGTCTTACTACTTCCCTCCGACCTCCTTTCAATCATTCAGCATTTCAGGCACTCAGCAAACCCTCACTGAGCATGTACTAGGTGGCAGGCAGGTACTGGGGCTTGGGGAAAGGACAGTGCGTAACGACAGGCATGGTTCCTGCCCTTCTAACCTAGAGGGTTTTCAATTGAAGAGATGATACAAAGGTCATTTCCACAAAATCCCTTAAACTACATTGTAGACACTGTAACTAGGGAACAATGCCACATCTCTGGGGACAGGAGAGGAGGTACAAGGATAAATGTCACTTAAATAATCTATTCAGCGAGACGTTTACAGAAGCACTGTCCACACTGCTCTCAGCCTGTGCACGGAAGACAAAGTCTTTGCTTTCTTCCGTCATCCTGCCATTCTTCCCCGAGAGGCGGCGATACTAACAGTGAATCTGAATCCAGACCCAGACCTGAGGTTGGTCTACACTTACTCCTAAGCCACTTGTACACTCCCTTCCAGTTTTTTCTTTGATGCTGCTGAATTAGTAAGCTTCATCATGGTCTACTTCTTTCGGCTATATTCTGAGGATACTAAAGTCAACATCTATTTCTTTAGACCTAAATGGTTTTATAAGCATATAACCTGTTCACTCACACAGAGCCCCAAGCTCAGAAAGGTCCTGGGCGTGGCTTAACTCTCTACTGTTGCCATCTTGAAATTCTTGGTACTTTTTGGACAAGGGACCCTACATTGTTATTTTTGCACTGACCTTGCAAATTATGTAGCCATTTCTGGTCTCAGAATTAATGCACAACTGATAGAAAGGTTTGGACATGGCGGCAGGGTAGGGGCAGGGAGACTCTGCTGGGATGCTAATTCCAAGCTCTTAGCTCCCACTTAGATTTTAACAGAAACCCATGCTTTGGAGATTATGGCACTGGACAGTCAGTCATAGATGCTAAAGAAATAATTCATTAAGCAATTACTTTTCTAATATTTAGTCAACAAAAAATTTACTAATCCAAAGTCTTGAAGATAGACCAAATAAAGCTTAAACGTTTACCTCATTAATTACATCTGAGCTTTGGGGCAGTGCTACTTTACAGGAGCAATGGAAAAAGCCTTACGCATGATTATTAAAGTATTTCTAACAACTCTTATGGGGAAGGCAATATATTAAGTATTAAACTTGGAATCAGAAAACCTGGTTTCCTGGTTGTATATGATGTTGGCTAAGCCATGTAAGCGTTTGGGGCCTCTTTTTATTTTTTCTATCTACAAAACAAAGATAACAATGCTATGTTCCTGATTGTTGAAATGATTAAATTAACTTGTATAGGTGAAAGGGACGCTCAGAGTCTGTGCCATGCAGCAGACACTCGATAAATCGCTACGTCAGTCTGATGTAATCATAGGCCTTTACTTGGAGTCAGAAATAGAATTCCACTGTATGAATCCATGGAGGAAAAAAATGAGGTACTATCAATATATTAGAATTTAAATGATAATTTCTCAAATAAAAAGATTATAATTGTACTTAAAATGTTTTAACTTTCCTTCTTCTTCTTAACACTAGCCAACACTACTGCCATTGGATTCTTTTCTTCAAATAGCACTTACATTCTCTCTACATCCGAGAATATAAATCCTTGCGTAAATTTCAGTCAGAGTCCAGGAACTGTTTCTGGGGTGCGTGTATGTGGACAGCCATGCGCAACGAATCACAGCTATCAAAGCAGAATCAGGTTAATTCGGCATCAGCCGTCCCCCCAGATGACTGCTGTCCCTCTTTCCAGAGCTCAACCAGTGAAGAATCTGGGGTTTCATCTCCAGCTCTTTTCAGTCCGGTGCAAATCATTCTTATATCAGAACACAAATAATCATTATTCATTCTAACCAGCGTCCTAGTTGCTAAACCAGAAAATAGATTTTGTATTTTTTTTTAAATTTAAAAAAGCAAAATTCAAATCAGCTACACTGGATTTGGTATAATTCTAAGAGAGAATGCGAACATCTTATATTCAATTCCCTTGCTACCTTCCCACTTTGAAGGGTGCACATTAGGCTATCAGTATTTTGGTGAGTAACAGAAAATAAGGTCTCTGTCAGATATCGCAGAGGACTCCAGGTTCGTGGAAAGCACTAAGGACAATCTCAGAGAAAGGGCAGCTTAGACATCTTCAAAGTAAGGGTCACGGTTATCATCCGAGAGCTTCTATTCAGAGCTGCTGAGAGCACCTCTGATCATAACCACAGACCATGGTGAGTGTTGACAAAGCAGACTTCACTAACTGTGTAAGTTCTTTAAATATTTGTTATAGAATATTTGTAAGGATTTTACAGAGGGTGAAACTGAGGTTTAGAGCACTTGACAAAACACCTAGGATTACACTTGGGCCTGGAAGAATCAAGACTAAAACCCAAGTATGTCAGACAACAGAAGTGGTGCCCTTACCCCAGAATATTACCACCCCACCACTTCCCCCCATTTTGCGACTCACCCTCTGGCTCTATACCCCGTGGACTTTCCTTAGCTAGACCTGAGCGTGAAGATAAGTGAGCTCACCTCCAAGGCTTCCCACAGACAGAAGAGTGCCTGGACAGAAACGAGTTACTTAAATTCCACTGTCAATTTTCACGTTCAGATTAGACGTCTTCCAGACGTCCTGACCCTAGAAGGAACCTCATGTGGTTGTATGTCACTCAAGACACATCAATGCACACACACAGCCATGCAGGCACTAGCTCCTAATCTGCTCCTTAGAAACAAGGATGAGCTTTAGTTTAGACAAGAAACACTTCCTAGATACAGACACTTGTAAACATCTAACATTATCTTGCTATTTGAACAAATCAGTAATTTAGGAGTAAAAGTCAGTAATCATCATGTTATCATCTTTTGAAATAAATCTGGGTTTTGTTTTGTTTTTACATTCTATACTTCTAAACAAATTGTTTGTAGTCTAGGTTTGGCAAATACTCTTATCCTCAGTTTTATTCTAAGGAAATGTTCCATGTGTGAAAGGTTCCTGGTCTGCAGGTTGATGTTGGCCAAGTTAAAACCTCCATTACTATCTGAATTATGTGAAAGCTTTCAAATCTGCTAAGGCGGAGTTTGCACCTTGCAGAAGGGAAGAGACACTTCAGTAAGCCTTACTGCACCTGCTGAAGGAAAAGTAAGTCTGCAGAGATGTTTACTTTTTAACAGCACCAGTGAGGAAGCTATAGAAAGACAAATAGAAAACATAAAAGAGAACTCACTCAGACTGTGCCTTTTGTTTTTCACGTCTTGTTTTTCTGTCCCCCTGCCCCCCATTTCTCTGTCATCTTCTGCCCCAGGCTGAAAGGTATAAAATCCTTTTACATTTCTACATGCCAATTCTCACAGCTTCTGCTTCTTGCCAGCAAGCAGAAAGAGGTCAAGACAGCAGACAGTGGAACCCACACTGGTTACTATGTCACACACGCAAGAAAATCCCCAAGAAAACGTTTAAGGTGCTACCCAGATTCCCACTGAAAGGGCCACATGGGGGGAGAGAAGGGACCATTCTTATGGGTATTTAAACTGGGCATCTTTGAATCAAAATACCTTCCTAACCCTTTTGCTAGCTTATGGCAGCCCACCCTCTTTCAAAATCTGTAAAATTAGGTTTTCTGGATTCAGCAGATAGGTCACTTCATTTAAGCTTCTGTTCAAAAGTCACCACCTCAGAGAACCCTTCGCAAAACACACCGTCTACAGTGTCACCCCACACCCTCGACCCCATTTGCTTAACAGCAGCGATCACCACCTGACATTTGACAAGATATTTTCTGATCATTTACGTGCTGTTTTCTTCTCCTTCTGCAATGCAGGCCCCGTGAGGGCCGACTTGTCTAACTGACCACCATACCTCCACTGCCTAGAATGGCACCTAAGCGTGATGGGAACTCACGACATATTTGTTGAACTAATCAGATAACCTGTGAAAACAAGCCGAGCCGCACAGCGCTGGCAGAGGTGCACCGACACGCCATTTTCTGATGTCATTTGTTCACACATAATTCCACCTGAAGGAAACCTTTTCAGGGAGGCAATCCTGAGTCCAAGTTCCTTCCACTTCTTTCTTCTCTTGTCTGTGCAGTCAGCCCAAAGGATATGTGAGCTCAGTCTGCAGAGAAATGCTACAGATAGAAATGATCACGTCCCCTCCACTTAGAAGAGCTGAGCCTGTTTGGAAAGTGTTTTATGAACTGGAAACCCTTCTATGAGGTATTTCACTCTGGCCCCATAAAACCTGACACCCTGCTGGAATTTCAGCCTGTTAAATTTGGCAGTGTTTCCTTCCTCGTGTAATGAGTTCAATTCATGTTTTCATTTAAGTTCATACCCAGATACAAATCAGTGTCACTGCCACAGGCAACAATTCACAGAATTCCCAAGCACTTGGGCCGAGGGATGGAGGGTTTGGGAGGGTGAATGCCAAGTTCCCCCTTTCACATGGGGGCTCAGCGGCATTTGCTGTCTTTGACCCGCCTCAGTGCCAGGTCCCGGGGAGGCAGTTGGCTAAGTGGGTTCCTGGCTTCTATCTCAACGCAGGCTCGTCTTCTGAAGCCTCTCTGGGTTTCCTGTGGCAATCCCTCTTTGTGTCCCTCTGAGAAAGAAACAATAATCGCTATTTTTTTTTTTTTCCAGGAGGAAAGTTCAAGAGCACAAGTGGTTTTAGTTAGGGATTCAATAAACACTTTGGCAAGAATAAGGACCATGGTGTGGAAAAGAACGACTTTCCTCCCAGTCCTTGGTTAAGGTGGGCAAAGCCAGGCATCAGCAGTGTTATGAGGTATTATGACCTCTGTCCTTGGCTGATACACCAGGTAACTAAAATCTAATGCCTACTCAGTGGCTATTTTTTAAATAGATGGTAACAATGGCATTGTGAGGGCTGGGTGTAGGAAAGCTCTGTCCTGCCATGGGGAATTTGTCCTGATTTGCATTGACTTTATGACTTCCTGCAGGCGAACACCTGGAGACTCTTTCCTGGAGGTAGCGCTGAGCCCAGGGCAAGGCCCATCATTCTGTCTTCACCAAAAGCCCTGCAGTTGGCTCTTCCCTCCTCCAGGCCAAGTTCTCAGACTTCAAAGAACTGATGCGGAGGAGACAAGGTTGGAAAATGAAAGGGTAGTTAAAAGAAGTTAAAAAAAATCCACTTGTCCTCTTTGTGTTCAAGAGAGCAAACAAACACACATGCACACACGCACATTCATATTGTACTAGTGAAGGAGGATTAATAAAATGGCCACACTTAGGCTAACAGATTGTATATTCTTATGCTCGCCCCTAAAACGGTCAACTGACCTGACTGACCGGGTTTGCTACTCACAGTTCCAGGTCCACTGTTAAAACTAAAGCTATTGATCTTATTGTTTCTACTTTATTCCAGTCATTGAAAGTAATAATCACACGTGGTCTCTGAGTCCTTCTCCAGGGAGAAGGTCGCAGGACTGTAACCTTACAAAATAGCCTGAATTACCAAGAAGACCACACCTTGAGTGCTTAGGAGATAAAGAGATCTAACCGCTGGCCTGTATAGAATTGGTCGCCTGGAGGCATCATGACGCAATTCTAAGTCTTCTAACAAGAAAATGATTCTGTTGATCATTATGGAAGCTTTGTGGTTGAGCTATGGCTGTATAACCACCCCACCCCATCCCTGAGGGGGGTTCACAGTTTTGAAGGCACTAGCCTGCTGTGAGCCGCCTTTGCCGGGCAAACCAATAAAATTATCTCTTTTCTTCTAAGCTCCAAGACCCCGTCTCTGGGTACTTGGCTCTTCAGGGACAGGGGCCGATCTTTCGGCAACACTAGCATTTTGCTAAGCAAGACATTTGTAACTGAGTTTTCCTAATCACACGATTGAAGCTATGGTACTAGGAACCCCAACTCTCAACACTGATAGTACTATCACTTTTCATGATTCCAGGAGAGGCAGACAATGGAGCCCCACCCTGGTGGATGGCGGACACACCTCCCTGGGAGATGTGTTCATGGAACTCCTCCACTGGAGAAATGGCTCCATTCTGGCGTGGACCAAGTTTTCTTTGTGTGCCCCACTTAGATGCCCAGGGATGACTGACAAGACTTGCTATATTAAAAAAGTTATTTTTCTAATCTCCCTCTAGAGAATTCTCATAAAGTCTACCCTGGCCACACTACTTAGAGGTCGTTACGCCACCACACTTGTCTAAAATTTCATGTTTTCCAAATTGTCCCATCACAGGCTAAAATATATACGCATATATCCCTTTTAATATGATAGCTTTATATTGGTGTGATTCATTCATTAATCAATTAATGTATTATTTGAACAATGATTTTAGTGAACATCTACTAATTTCAGGCATTGCACTAGAAGCTGGACACAGACAAAGCATGAATAAGACAAGTTCTCTGGTGTGTATTAATAATCCGGGGCTAATATGGGAAATAATCAGTTGTTATAATAAACTGGACATAATGGAGGAGAAAATGTATGAAAAAGCTACTTCAGACCCTAAGGCACCCAGTTTAAGGCATATTCTCTATGTTACAGATTCTGTTTTGCTTATTCAAATGATTCTAGGAAGTTTAAATGGTTATATTTCTGTTGCCATATCTCAACCCAGCATGCAGGAAGTGGCCTCATTTTTAAAAACTGTGTTTCATCAGGAGCACTGAGCTGATGTGACATCAGTGTGCCTGTCACAAGAAACTTAAATCCAAGAAGAAAAACTATTGTCTCCATTATCAATGTCATACCTACAGGGACACTGGGTTTCACTTTGGGGCACTAGAAGACGTAAGTTTACCACCTGAGGCTTCAGCTGAAAAAAACTGACGAACTCAGAGAGTTGCAGAAAAGAAAAAGTAATTGATCACCCTATAAAGCGCTACTACAGAAACCACAGAATTTTCTTCTGCCACCATCGGAAAGCAGGGCCTGCCAGACTATTACGATATGCTCTCAGTGATTTCGAGAAAGAGGATGAGAGGGGAGAGAGAAGGCTAGGGTAGGACTTAGAAAGAGCTATGAGGGGACCTGAACGGAGGGAGGAAACGGCTGATGCCAGGTTGTCAGTAGAAAAGGACTATGATGCTCTCACGGTGCTAGAAGAGGTCAATAAATCACCACCCTTATCTTGCAAACAGAGCCTGTGACTTCAAAAATTAGCTCATTTATTCTGCACAATTAAATTTATTGAAGTGTGACAGAAAAGTTTAGCAGCCAGTGGAGCATAAAGCCAGCAACAGCAGAAGCGAGCTTCTGAGTGAATGACACAATTAGTTGATTTTCATTTTATTTATCAATATAATTATTGAATTGTATTTATCCTTTTCCACAGATTTCTACAATTATTAACGCATGGGCCTCTAGGGAAAGAATTAGTTCACATTTTCAGTTTAAGTTAATGTGATTATGGAGCCGCTAATAAAAGGGAAGTTCTTTAAAGTGCCACACAATCTTGTATTCAATGTCACTCCCATCATCAGGCTTAGAAATTCAGTCGCCTTTCATTTGGCTGTGGTAAATTGAATTCAAATTTGCGAAAGTGGCAAATTCCCTAGGTGGGGACTGAGCTGGGATGGCCAGCACCCTCCCTCTCCTATGGGACTTTAAAGCAGCTACAGATTTGTCTTATATTTAAAACTGGAGATCAGAACAATTTTTTTTTCCATTTTTGGTTTTGAAAATGATAAAAAAAGAAACCCTGGAAATATATTGTCCTTAATGAAGTTTAGAAAAGAAAGAAGACTAGAGTGATAGGAATGCTTGCTTTTGGATTTTTTTTTCCCCCTTTTTCAGTACCTGGCGTTCTGCTATGTCTCTGAGGAAGCCTGTCAAAAAGATAGAATAAAAGTTACTAGGACAGTATTTCTGTTCCAGGGGGTGATGGAGAGCAGCCTGCCGCACAGTTTCTGGGAGACCAGTTTACCCCCCTTGAAGCAGCAGCACATGAATTCACCAGCTGTCTGGGTCTGCGCAGCCTTCTCCCAGTGAATCAAAAGACTTACGGGTGCCAATGTACACACGTCCTGCAAGGTCTGAAAAACGACCCATTTCCCAGCGGGAACTCAATCCCATTCGTCGCCCACAGGCCTCTCAGTTAAATGTTAGTGATCTTCAGCATCTGAGAGGTGCTTAGTTTCCCCGGGAAGGTGGAGTGGAGGTAACTCAAATTCAACTTTTAACAGACCCCACCCAGCATACAGTTCTAACGAAATCTCTTAAGGCAGTGAGTTTTAAGCTCTGAATCTGTAAGGATGGGGGATCTTGTTAAAACGAAGATTTCCAAATTCCTCCAAGCGAGGAATCTGTCGCTCATTTTTAAATGAATAAGAGACCCCCTTGGCCGTGGCCTTGGAATCAACTTCAAGAAGTACTGAACGTGCTCAAGTACATCATGTACTTGAATAGTGGCAGCTCTTCTAAAGATAAGCAGTACTGTTCTCCGCAAATCTTGGAGAACTGCTGACTCACAGGTGAAGATGAGAACACTAAATTCTGACCTGAACATGGGGTCCATATTCATAAAAAGCTGACCATGCCCAGCTTAAGCAGGATTCACTGCCGCACATTCACGTGTTAGAATTCACCCAGTTCTCACTGATGTTTGATAGTACACAGAGTAAGAACTAACACTGACTGAGTGCCCATTAGGACCTAAAACAATTCTGTATGCAACTTTTATTTCAACGCTCACATTTAATCTATCAGCAAGACCTATCTCTTCTGCATCCAAAATACGTCTCAAAATCCTTGACATCTTTCCATATCCACTGGTTTAAGTCCTTTCTTCCTCACCCTGGACCAGAGTGGCCGCAGCAGATCGGCTGGGAGGAAGCTACAGGTTCACATCTGTGAGCAAGCCTAGGATGAGGTCAAGGAGGGCCCTGTAAGCTTTCAACTCCGGATTTTATCCTAAATGTGACGGGAAGTCACTCAAGTGCTAAGATGTCACGATCATCAAGATGTGACTCATCCTTTTAAAGGATTCGTTCTGACAGCTAAATGGAGAATAGGCTGTAAAATGTGTGTAAGAACGAGTACAATGTGAGATCAAATTCTGAAGTCACAGGACAAGACTTCAGAAAGGCGCCCTAGCTCTCTGTTAACTGCAGAGTGAACACATACCCACAGGTGGTGAGGAAGAGGTCTCTTCTCCTCCAACTCTTTCTTCCGCAATTCAGGGACTACTTCTGACGTGTTTCTACCTAATCTTTATGTCATTATAATGCGGTTTTTGGATCCATACTTTGGACTATATTTCCAATGATCCAAAGACTTAGTTATCTTTTTTCTCCTTGTAATTTTTGAGAGAGTCTAGCAATGAGCTGCACAATTAGGTAATAGGGAGTATGCACAGAATTTGTGGGAGGATGTTGTGGTACCACCACAGGGCTTGTGGCAGACAGCCAGCATTCATAAACTTCTATCATCCTGGGCTACCAAGGCAGCAGTTTTCACTAGTGTCAGGCCACTCACTTTCCAACCCACTTTTTTTTTTTTTTAAATGACAGACCAGGGAGAGTAAAGAGGAGCATGGAATTTTCATGGGTCATTGGAGAAAGAACCAACGCACTTCTGGGATGACTGGACCTTGTCATCAGAGCACAGGGGTTAAAATTATGCACAGATGGAATAAATGGGCCTCCCTTAAAGTGAAATAGAGAAGGTCAAATATTTCCCTTCAAGTTAAAAGAGCCGAAGGAGATATGGAGGCCGCAAGTCTATTTTGTGGTGACCCAGTTGTACTGGGGACCCGGGGCTATAAGTCAATTTACACGTGTGCACAAATTTCAAGCACAGCTTTCAAGCTGTACGTGAACAAGTTGCATCAACCCTAACAGCCCTATTCTGAACGCAGCACTTCCCTGAACCTTTTGCTTCTGTGGCAGATACTTTTAAACCTTGAGATTGTTTTTGGTTAAGTTCCAATTCGAACTCTCTTAATAATACCCAACACCAAATGTATATGTTGAAATTTCCAAGAAATTGCCATTTTCTTTTGAGTTGGATTTCCTGGTAATCGCTCATGGACTTTAATGCATGGGCTATAAATTAACCAGCTTTTGTACATTGTTAGGACAACTGCTTAAAGCCCTGAGCTGGTATCTTTCCCCAAAGGATAGGCTACGCCCATGTATATCAGGACACAAATCTTTTTAGCCTTCTTGGATTCCATCAATACTGGGTGTTAGTAAAAGCCCACACTGTGGGGTGTGGTATCAGCTTCTGGAGAAGTGGTGCAGGGGCCAGGTGACCCAGCCTAGGCGACTTAGCTTCAGGGAGTTAGCTCCTCACGGGATAAAAGTTGGCCAGCTGGAAATGGGAGGTGGATGAGAGCTAGACAAGCACGTTTCCCCTTCTTTTTCCATCCTGTGGTGAAGTTTCTTCTTATAAACCTTCTACAGAATCCCCATGTACAGAATTAACAATTCTACTAAGTAACCTGCTATGGCCTGTTATAAAGCAGCCACATGCTGCATTCCAGTTTACCTTGCTTTCCTAACCCTTTGCTCTCCCCTTCACTGCCCTGGATGTGTACCTCCAAAGAAAATGCCAGCACCAATCCCTGGCCTCAGGACCTGCCTTCTAGAGGACTCAAGCTAAGACAAAAAGTTCTCTGTAGGTGTGCAGGAAGAACAATATATTAGATACTGGCATTAGACAGATTCATCACTCGCCTTGGATATTAAGATGAAATATTTTCACAGAGTTCATCATATTAACAAGACTCCATTAAAATACAGAGCTATCTATTTGGGGGTATTAAAAAAAAAAGTGAGGGTTAATGAGAATCCAAGAAATAGCTTGAGTATTAGAAAACAAAATGGAATCACTGTATTATAATGTGACTGTGTGACAACTAAGCCACAGACACTGTTCTAAGCATTTCACGTGCTTTCAATCATTTAATCACTGACACAGTCCTATGGGAAAGGTATTGTTACCCTAATTTTATAGATAAAGAATAAAGGTCAGCTGGATAGTTAAGAAGTTAAAGAATTGGATTTGGGATTCAGCTCCAACCCCAAAGCCCATTTTCTTCCTTTTATACTGGAAGTACTATGGGGTTATTTTAAACATGAGATAAATTTTGACAACTTAAATTACATATAAAATGGTATAACTAAATAACATTCCTTAATTAAGAGATCTGGAAAAGAGGTTTGTTGTTTTGTTTTGTTTTGTTTTGCTGCAGACTATCATGTAGGAAAAGATACGTTTGGGGATGCAGTCAGTCTTGCTGAAGTCATTTTTAGTCTCTTTTCCTGGCCAACTATAATACCCAACCATAAATGGCCATTATCCCTGTCCAGCTAAAATTAGCTTTGTTTTAGTCCTGTCATGTTAAAAAGCTGTTAGACATGAATTAGGCTAAGAAATTCTTCCTCCACCAAGAAGCTGTACAACAGATATCACATATTCACCAATGCCAAACCACATAAACCCCAGAGCGGTTATTAGAGTTCTGAAGCACTGTTCCATTTTTAATCAGCCTTTGGGTGAAAGGCGTTCTCTGCCCTCAGTCCTTCTGAGTCCTCCTCTATAGCATCAATTACAGTTAGTGTCACCTCCTCTTAGTAGTTCTTCCCACTAATAAATATCACACTATCCTGGCTTTCTAGTCAGCAGACTACCCTCCAACATCTTTTACCCAAACAAAATAGACCGAAAGATACAAAAACTAATGGTGTGTGTGCGCTTTATTCAAACTTCACTACTAATGATATAACAACTAAAACTTACTGAGCGCTTAAGCGTGGACAGACACACCACGTACATTTCTTTCTTCAAATTCCTCAGTAATTGCTGCACTGGCATGATGACCTTTCTTTCTCTTTCCCTCCCTCCATTCACTTCTCCTTCCCTCTCCCCCTCCTTCTTCCTTTTCTCTTAAACATGTTAAAACTGAGTCCCACCAAATTCATGTATTCATATATGATGTCATACACACTTGTAGGAATCATGCCTGCCTGATTTCTACCCCAGTTCCTTTTCACTGTAACGGAACATCCAAAGGGGGCTGCACATGCACAGCTGTGGGTCGATGAAAACAGAGTCACCAGATCATTTCAGATGACATTATTTGTTAAAGAAAAAAAGAATCTTTGGTAAATGTGAATTAATTATTAGTGAATAATGCTAAATTCTATTTTGTCTTATTATACTGAGTCTACTTGAAAGAGATTTCCGTGGTCCTGAGCAATCACATCTTCCCTCTGCACTCTGGATTCTTTGGTGTATACCATCTTTTGTAACATTTCTCAAGTTGTACCCATCAAGGAAAAGTTAAGACTTTCCAGAATTTTGGAAGCATTTTAGTGCCTGGGGTGTCATCACCCTTTTTCTGTTTGGCTTACACTCCCTATCTGGCATAAATACATATGATAGAAGTAAGTCCTTCCATTTCCATGGGGATAAAACACTCTGTCACTATAAGAATACGTTGCCAGTTTGAACTCTGTGTTTTCCTTGAAGACGCTTTAGGGACTGCTGATATTCCCCCAGGACCCCAGGAAGGAACAGAGCTCAAAGCAAGAGATCTGAAGGACTGAGAAAGAACTAACAGACACTAAGTCTAATTTCAGCCCAGGCAGAAGGGAAGGGAGGAAAGAAGTGGGGAAGGAAAGAAGGAAGAACCCAATAGAGAAAATATTTTGAGAGGTTTTTGGAAGATCTACAGCTAGAGCTTCACAAACAAAGCAGAGAGCTGAAATTGTCTTATCCCCAGCAAATAAAATCTGATTCTCAAAATCCAATCAGCTAGATATGACCAGGAAAGTCTATTTTCTCATTTCCACACATACAACTCCAGAGGCTGAAACGAAGTATCTTCTAGAAATTCCAACATCATCACCAGCTCACAACTTTACACTTCACATTTTCTCAGAGAATCGATAGCTAACAGTCTCAAACACAATTTTCCCTCTGCTTATTTACAATTAGGAAATTTGTTGTCCATCATCTCAAAATAACAAATCTATGGCATTAAATATGAAACCCCAAATCATCATCCAAATGCATAGATTTATTTTTTTCTGTAACAATGTATGCTTTGCTTATGAAGAAAGTTCCAGATTAAGCTATTTAACAGATTACTGGAAATCTGTTCATGCTAACATTGTTTTTGCATGTTCTGTGTGCCTATTATAAGAAACAGAGTAAAGTAGGCACCAAATTTAAAAGAATACTTAATGAAAGGAAAATAAATTTAGAATTTGACAAGTACTTTATTATCAATGTATAATACAGGACAAAATTAAAATTCTTACTAAGGTTTACTCACTATGAAAATCTATTTTTTTTTTCTTGTAATTGTTTAAGCAACTGCTTTTAACCCAAATGTACAGAGCCTTGGTTTCATTTTCATGCTTACTATAAATGTGTCCATCTATTTGTAACCATGGATAAAAGCTGACTTGAATTATGTGTCATATAATTGGAAGTAAAAATGATGTCTTTTATTTGTATATAGTTTTATCTTTATAAAACACTTTAAAATGTTTTTCTAGATCTTACATTTATGAGTTACATTGCTTTACACTAAATTGCTTTGCCAGTATTACAGAAAATAAAACTGAGTTACAAAGTGACTAGCCAAAGGCCACAGAGTTAGCAAGTAGCAGACCAAGATGACAACCCTCTTTACCTGAGTCTCAGCCAAGCAGGATCCTATCCCCCACAGAACAGCTAGCTCCTTTCCAGTATTAAAATGCACACAGATACTGGTCCTTACTTCTGAGAATCTGATGTCCCAGGTGGGTCACAGAAATGTTCAATTTGGGCCAAGTCACCTGATCTCCTTCTCTTTCTGTTATCTCTTCTGAACCTGCAATAATACCCAAACTCAGGAGAGGGTTCACTACCTTCAAGCAAATTGGCCTGTTAAAAGAATTAGCTCATATGGATGACTTTAGAAGTACGGTTATTGGATTTATGCCTCATACTTTTCAGCCAACACTGGATTAAAACCGGCTGTGCCCTTTCCAAAACTTCCCAGCTTCAGACAAGGGATATTCTTCTGTTTCAAAGTCACCATTCAGGTGATTTCCTTTAAATAGATAAATAAATATTAAGTTGAATTTGAGCTTTTGCATGATTCTCTGAACTATTTTCCTTAAAAGGTCAATTTTTTTTTTTTTTACATATAACATAGCCAAAAGAAGAAAAATATCAAAATTTAAAATTGGCACAAGGCTATTAGCCCTGCAGAAACATTTTTACTTAAATTTACATAACAAATTTCTGAGTTAAAACATTATTTCCTGAAGATTACAAAATGCTTCTTTGCCTAAGAAAAGCCTAATATAAAACTGTACTCTTATCTGTTTCCAGACAATGCAAAGTCCCAAGAACATTTTAATTCCACTTACCCCTCCCATCTTATATGCTATTATCATTATGTATTTTAATCTCTCTATATATATTTTTAAAACTTTTTATTGAAATATATTTGGTTTACAATGTTGTATTAGTTTCTGGTGTACAGCCAAGTGATTCAGTTATATATATATATATGGGGGGTGTGTGTATGTATATATATCTGTGTATGTATGTGTATATATATGTGTATGTGTGTCTATATATATATATGTTACTTTTCAGACTTTTTTCCATTATAGGTCATTGTAAGATATTGAATATAGTTCCCTGTACTATACTGTAGGTCCTTGTTTATCTATTTTATGTATAGTGGTGTGTATCTGTTAATCCCAAACTCCTAAATTATTCCATCCCTTCCTTTCCCCTTTCGTAACCATAAGTTTGTTTTCTATGTCTGTGAGTCTGTTTCTGTTTGTAAGTAAGTTCATTTGTATCATTTTTTTTTTAGATTCCACATATAAGTGATAGCATGTGATATCCGTCTTTCTGTCTGACTTACTTCACTTAGTACGATGATCTCTAGGTCCATCCATGTTGCTGCAAATGGCATTATTTCATTCTTTTTCGTGGCTGAGTAGTATTCCATTATATATATGTACCACAATTTCTTTGTCTAGTCATCTACTGTTGGACATTTAGGTTGCTTCTATGTCCTGGCTATTGTATATAGTGCTGTTATGAACATTGGGGTACATGGATCTTTTCATATTAGAGTTCCCTCCGGATATATGCCCAGGAGTGGGATTGCTGGATTATACAGTAACTCTATTTTTTGTTGTTTAAGAAACCTCTATACTGTTCTCCAAAGTGGTTGCACCAATGTACATTCTCACCAACAGTGTAGAAGGGTTCCCTGTTCTCCACACCCTCTCTAGCATTTGTTATTTAGACACTTTTTGATGATGGCTATTCTGACCCGTGTGAGGTGATACCTCATTGAAGTCTTGATTTGCATTTCTCTAGTAATTAACAGTGTTGAGCATCTTTTCATGTGCTTGTTGGCCATCTGTATGAAATCTCTATTTAAGTCTTCTGCCCATTTTTTGATTGGGTTATTTGGTTTTTGGTATTGAGTTATATGAGCTGTTTATATATTTTGGAAATTATCCCCTTGTCAATCACATCATTTGCAAATATTCTCTCCCATTCCATAGGTTGTCTTTTCATTTTATTTATGGTTTCCTTTTCTGTGCAAAAGGTTTTAAGTTTAATTAGATCCCCTTTGTTTATTTTTGCTTTTACTTCCATCACTCTAGGAGACGGATCCAAAAATATTGATTTTATCTTATATAACCAATACCAATTTAGATTTAGCTGCGTATTTACCCTTTTTTTAGCTCTATCATTCGATTTGTTTACATTTATTGGTATATATTTAGTTTTTACTTTAACTTTCTAATTTTATTGTGACAAGACACAACACAAAATCTATTCTCTTAACAAATTTTAAGCATGAAATATATCACTGTTGACTACAGGTAAAACAGATCTTTAAAGCTCATTCATCTTATTTAATGAAACTTTATGCCTGTTGATTAATAACTCCCCATTTCCACCCTTCCCCTCACCCCCGACCCCAGTAACCACCATTCTAGTGTTTGATTTTACGAATCTGACTATTTGAGAAATACAGTACATGGCTTTAGGAGAAAAGGAACTCTAAAAACAAGGCTCTCTTCTCTGGCTTTCATTCTTCCCCCTGGTTTTGATTCTGTAATTTCTCACTATCTTGTTGGCTTTCTAATGTATCAGGAAAATACATTTTATACTGTCCAGGTTTTCTAGCTGCTCTCATAATTTCCTAACCCACCATAAATGGAAGAGAAACTCTGTAATGTTTTAAGAGAAAAATAAACCCATACAATGATGTGCCTGTGCTATATGGGAGCTTTTACACTTGCAGCTAAAAAGGAATTGAGAAATTACCACTTCACTCTCTTATCTCACAGGTGAGCAAAGTAAGGTTGCTGGTTAGTCAGTCACAGGTAGCTGAAGTACTCACTCCCACTCCAGTAACTTCCTTCCTTTATATGAAAAATAACAGATGTCCAGAAACAAGAATGACTGGACACTCTACTCACCCCTTTCCTAGGCGTCAAGGCAATGATGTAATATTGTGTTCGTCTGTTTTATGTTTTACTTGAAACAGATGAAGAGAGACCCAACTCTTTGTATTTTTCTTAAAGATCTCTAGGAAAGGGGATTCACCTAGGCACCTGGACTTACTATTTGAGAAGAGTCAGGAAACACCGTCTTAAATTCAATGTAACCACGACTGCTGCAGCCACTTTGAATGTTTCTACTCTCTTCGGAAAAGGAAAAACATGGTCTTTTTCTTCCACTGAATAATGTCTCAAACACATGAAAACTATTTTTAGGCCAGCTCTCAGGAATCTTTGCTTTAGAACAATTGATTTTAAATCCTTTATACACTTTGGTCTTTATACTGTATCTCTGTATCGAGACTCGACAAAAATGCTCTTTTTCGTCATCATCACTGTTTGCCTCCAAAAAGTCTTTTTCAAGCCACCACGCATAACCACACACGCTGCCAACTGAATGACTGAGAGTTCTCATTTACATGGCCCATGTTCTCATACAGGTTTTACAGACAAACCTGCGGGTTATGACCCTTAGAGTTATGCATGGTTGTGGTTCCGGGGCCCTGCAGTGAGTTTCTTTTTGCTCTCTAAAATAAATCTCGTAGGTAGTCCCATTAACTCGAGTCCAGACATCTTCTTCCAACCCACCCTCCCTAAGACTCCAAGAATGAGTTTCCTGAAATGTGTACGTTCAACCAGAAACATTAAAGAGGGCCCCCAGCGCTCTACACGTCCTTCTTCGAGTGTATAAACGCACGTGTGAGAGGCAGGAGGGAGGCTCAGCAGAAAGTAACAGCTGGAGAAGAGAGAACTGGCTTGTGTTTACATGTGGCCCGACCCACACACAGCTTTACCCTGGGAAAGGTGACAGCCCTACTGATGAAAAGCGTTTAAGCCCAACCTCTGACCAATCGCTAATGGACACTCTATCACAGAGACCCTAGAAGGCTGTCCTTAACCGTGAAAGCAATGATTAACAAGAAAAAAAACAAAAAAGAATCAAAAATGGAGCAGACACATCATTTGCTGTACTCTGCGGTGAGACAGATTCCACAGAATTATTCCAAGCAAGTCATAAAACAAGGAAACAAATAAACAACAACAAAAACCCGCAAACAAATAAAAAAGACGGACTGTGTGTCTCTCTGTTTCTATATAAAAGAACACCAAATTTCTACGTCCACCCCACCCTACAGCAGCTTTTCTCTCTTTGGAATTAGTGAGCAGCAGGTACAGGTCTGGGGGCTAGGGACACAGAAACGCCTCTGAAAGTACATGAAGGCAAATAACAAAGCAAGATAGAAAGCTACATTAACGATTTACATCTATATGCAATATAGATTTAAAATATATACATGTGCATTTGAAGAAAAGGCCTCTTTGTTATTATCATTCCAGAACAGCAGTGAAGACTAGGGAGCCCGGGATTTCAAGCGCTTCCCTGCTGGGCTGGTGACTTAATTTATTTCTTTAATTTGTTATAACCCCACAAAAAACGATACTCTTTGGAGACCTCAGTAGCCTGAGTTCTGCATGTATTATCTGCTGGAAGAGATTAATGAGATAGCAGAGGCAATTTGAAATGGGGTCCCTTGGTTTTCATCTCCCCCACCCCTAACCCCCGCCTTCGAACTCAGTTGCCAGTTCAGCATTATGAATCTACTAAGTGTTCTTGGCATGTCTGATGGGGAAAGGGAGAGATGGTATAAACTGAAGGCTAAAAAGATGGAAAAAACCCACCACGAACAATCCAAACCTTCCTTCCCCACCCTCACCCTGCACCTGCTAGCTGCAATGCAACAACTGACTATCTCATCTTATGTAAGACATGTATGTTCACGTGTCTTCAATCTTCAATCTTCCAAGACCTGTAACCTGAGGTTTTAGGTGTTTCCAGGGTATGATTCACGTCCCATCCCTCTGCAGACTACCCAAACCACCAGATTATGAAAAGTCATCATTACTGCCCTGCCTGAATAACATACCTTTAGTATATTATAGTATTTTTGGTATTAAGACATTTTAATCATGATACCTGAAAGAAAAGTAAAAGGTAGTTCAAAGCATGGGCACAAGAGTTTCGTGTGTTATTTATGAGTGTTTGAAGGGAAAGTCAAAGGTAGGTTTGCTGACAGTGACAATAGAGCACTCTCTATTGCCAGCCCAGAGAATACCCCCGTGGATTCCCACTGGCTAACAGCACCACCAGCTCTGAGAAATAAGTGACAGCCAGGTGATAAGAGCAAGAGAATTTTTTGACAAAAGCAGCATTTCTCTTAACAGCTGCAGAAAGGCTGCCACAAAAGAAAACTTAGGAATTCAAAACTTTCTCTGACTCTCATTGCAAATGTAAATGGCTACTGTGGCATAGTGTAAATTGGGCCCTAGAAATGTTCCTTGGGTGGAAAAATGTTTACTACATGATATTCAGTGAAAAAGAGAAAAATACGAAACTGAATGGTATGAATTCAAATTTGGAAAAGAGCAGAAACAATGACAAAACAAAATACTGTGTGTGTGTGTGTGTTTGAAAAGAGAATAAAAGTAATTAGACCAGAATATTAACGAGTGTTAAGATGAACTATATTTAATGGTTATTTTTGATACTAACATTTTAAAAATGCTTTTGAATTTATTATAAAATACAATATACACATTTTAAACATGTTTTAAGAAAGGAGAAAATTTTTTCTAAGGAACTGCATTATAGCCTTAACTGGTTTACTGTGTTAACACTGCACCTTCTACATTTGTGACACCTTTCCATGAGTCATTTCCCTCGTCCACCAAAATTTTCACCTAGCTTTTTGGAGGTTGGAAAAGGAAGGCACTAATAATTCAAATGATTACTTATCACATAGTATGTCAGAGGTAAGATTAATGAAACCTTATGAATTCTCATCGAAGACAAGGCATCGCAGCTGGAAGCCCGAGTTCCCGGAACAGTAAAGGACGGACCGTGCCATTATGCAAACACACGTAAGAGAGGAGTGTTGGGTGGTAAAAACAAATTTAAGAGACCATAATCTGGGAGAAAATAAGTAGGGTAAGTAAAACATCCATATTTCTCACATTAGAGGTGAGGTCTCTGAGGATCAACTGTCCATTCCTCTCGGAGCATTATCCACAGTATACACTTTTTAACTGAAACTGAAAACACGTACTCCATTGATAACTATTACCGGTATTACTGGTTGCACACCATGAACCAAATATTCAGGAAACCTGTGATATGGCATTTTACAAATATTTCATATTTATTTCTCCCCAGATATGCCATTTTTGTCATAATGAAATTGTGATTCGGAAATTGGCCTACCTATTCAATGTCACGTGGCTAAAAAGTACATAATTCACACTTGAACCCAAGTCTGTCTGACCCAAGGGCTTATACTTTTCCCAACATTCTACACCATCCTACAAAGTGTTACGGGAGCACAACATCCTATTGAAAAAGCTGGCTGGGCCAGCGTAAAGATAGAATTCCTTTTAGGAAGAGAACTTCACCTTTGGCAGGGAAGCTACTTTAACAGGTACGCTCAGTTAGGAAGGTTAAATTCATTAGGATGCGACAATGTAATTCAGTGATTTAAGAAATACAGAAATGCGTATCTCACTCACGTGATGATCTCAGGTCGGGGCATGGCTCTCCTCCACTTGGTTCAGGAACTCAGGCTAAGGTCTTCTCTTCTATCCCCAAGATGTGGCTTCCAATATATTTCCTGCTGTGGCCATTCCTACCCTTGGGAAGAAGGAAAAGGCCCAGAGGAGCACACATGTGAGTATCTCTAGGTCACTCTTGGAAGAGGCACCTGTCAACTCCACCCACCTTCCACTGGGGAGAGCTCAGTCCCCAGGTGTCAATACCTCCAGAAAGAGGACTTGAGTGGAAGACACATAATGCAGAGCAGAGATTCAAAAGGCAGAGAAAACAAAAATAAAACGGAACAAAAAAGGAGCTAGAGCCAAAAGGGAAGGCCCTAATCAGTCCTGGAGATATTCGGGTATGCTGAGGTGCCCAGAATATGGAATTCAGGGCATCAAGCCATTTTGTGGAAATATTCACTGAAGGGAGTCTGAGAAAGCATGAAAATCTGAGATTACAAGTGGCTACAAATGGGATAGCAGTGGTGGAGAAGAAAGATCACTGGGCTCAGAAGCAGAAATCCAGGGATCTCAATTCTGACCTTGCTACTAATCAGTTCTTTGATTTAGGAGAAATCTCCATCACTCCAACCCTCAACTTCCTTTTTTCCAACTGAAGTATAGTTGACTTATAATGTTATATTAGTTTCAGGTGTACAGCATAATATTTCAATATTTTGGTAGATTGCTCTCCATACAAACTTATTTTAAAATATTTCTTATATTCCCTGTGCTGTGCATTCCATCTTTATAACTTATTTCCAACCCTCAACTTCCTGTGTAGTTAAGTAGGGAAATAATACTTGCTCCACAGGGTCGTTGACCAACGGGAGAAGATAATGTATGCGAAAAGCATCTGAGCCTGTGAAGTACTACACAAGCGTAACGTAAAACTGTAACACTGGCCTGGAAAATGCACAGAATATGACTGCTTCCCATTTTCTGGGCAATGTGGTCACTTTCATTAATGGTGGGGTAAGAAGAGCAAGGACTGAGAAACACCATGAGGGTTAAAATACAGTGACAAAAGAACCATTGGGGGTTAGGAGAAGATTTGGGTGCAAAAAATTAGATGTCAGAATTAATCTTATGTTTCAAAGGAATTTTGCCAAAGACTGTATGAATCTCTTCCATAATATTTGGTATTTGGGGCCAGTGAAAAGACTAAGATAATGAGAAATGCAGTGCACATACGAAGTTGAGCATATTTCAAATTTAAAATCCAGTCAGCTACTAATTTTGCATTCGTGGGTGTATGCATGTGTGTGCACACAAGCATTTAAATGACGCTTTCTAATGGCTGTGGTTGCTGCTTCCCCTTTAAAAATGGGTTTTACTTGCCTTATGTTCTGTAGAGTTAATTAAATACCAGAGATATATGTTTACTGTCTCAAGCCCCACATAGTTGAGGATTTTGTCATTGATTTTGGTCCAAATAGAACACCTTTAGAAACATAGCAACACTCAGCTGCTCTTGGGAGAATCTAATGAGTTATTAACATATCAATATTGCTTATTTTCTGCCTTAATATCCCATATCCGTGCCTTAGTCCCACCATACACACACACACATATATACACATACATATATTCCTTAACACTAGGAAATCAACTCCTAGATACTTTAAAAATGTATCTCCCCTTGTAGAGTGCACAGAAACTCCCTGTATACTTCTTTACAACTTCCTCTAAATCAGTAATTGCTTTAAAAAAGAATTACTTTTCCCCTAAATATTTCCAATACATAAAAGAGCACAAGGAAGTTTGTTTGGAGTTCTGGTTAAAGCATTTCTATTGCCTTCCAAATACAGTACTAGAAATACTACCTATTAGATTTGGGGTTCAGTTTTCCATTTAGATGCCATCCAAATTATAATAATGCAAAAAGTATTTCTTAAAAGTGAGGTTTCTTAGTAGAAAGCATTCTTTGCTTTAGAAGAAGCCACCACGGGGAAAAAAAAAAAAAAAAAACTGCAGGCATTAGAGCTGGGTTCTTATTTTTGACCAAATGCCTTAAGAGAAAAAAGGACACTCTGTAGGATCATAAAAAGTCTTTGGATGGGACTTCTCAAAATATCACGAGCCAACCAAAACACTGTTATTTGGCATGCAATGTAACACTTTGAAAATACTTCCTGGACACTTTTTTATGTGACAGCTACTGTGCTAGGCTTGTAGACAAAGTTAAAGATGAAGCAGCCATCAATATCCACCCAACCACCGAACTCACCACGTCCCTCCCTTCATCGTTCTCTGCATCTGAGTCCTCCCTCTGTGCTACAGCCTACCTCCTCAGTAACTGCCCCGTCATCCTCTAGTCTGTCGTCTCCAATTGCACTGAGACCTTTTAAAGTCACAGGACCAGCTCATCCCTGGACTACAAAACTTGTACTTCAGACTGGTCTCTCTCCAATTCTTTTCTAACTTCACCATCAGCATGATTTTTTCTTTCAAATTAAAAAGAAAAAATCATCATGTTGCTCTCAAAATCCTTTACTGGCTCACCACTACCTACGTTCTCAATCTTTAATTCCTATTTTGTGCAGGTGGGATACTGTTTGAAAATAAAGTAACACCTCAAGGTATGAGGTCTTTGAAACCAACTGGTACTATAGTGCAGTAATTTATTTTATGAATCACAACTAGTTGATTACAAGGTCAATCAATGAGAACACTGAGATTATTAAGATTATTACCAAAATTTCAAATCAGGTTTGGGAATGAAATTTTACTCTTACGTCAGCCCTGATGTCCAATTTTATTTCTGGGTTTGGTTTAGAATTTAGAGAAATTAAAAATGAAATAAACCCTGATTCACATGGATAAATACTTGAAATTAAGAACAAGTTTTTAATAGCTACTTTTGCAGTCTCGTGATATTTTTTCAATTAAATGGAAGTGACAGGACAAGCTTTATTTTGAAAAGATATGAACGTAGCAGCCAAGTTAATTGTGTTGGTCACCTCTAGTGTGTTCCTCTAGTATATTCGAAAGGGTTTTCTTCTTTGATTAGTTATTAAATAGTTTAAAATATCACAATATAAAATTCACATCAACAACCACGAAGCAGAATCAAGCCCAGACTTCTCAGCATGGACTATGACACCCTCCATAATCTCGTCGTTTCTTGTTCTCTCCAGTTGTGTATCTCCTCATCTTCAGCCCCAGGGTTAGCCCCACCAGCCGTTTCCGGTTCTTTGAAAGCAGCATGGTTCAGCCCTTGGTTTTTCCTCTGCCTGTGATGCACCTGGGGGTTTTCTCCTCCGTGAAAGCCCCACTTCTCTCCAGGGAACTTGGCCACTCGTTCTACGCCCCATCTACTCTAGAAAAGGAAGTCCATATTTTACCTTTTGAGACATTTATTTGTTTTTGGTGTCTTTTCCTTTCATCCCTCCAGACTTGAGGGAAGGACCCTGTGTTATTCATATCTGGGGAAGATTTGCCCTTTGTCACACAAGCTTAGCTGAAACTACAGTTCCAAGATCCCCTGTATTGTTTTCATTTATGAGTGGCCATCAGGGAATAGAGTGTGAGATTCAGAGGCAGAAATATATCAGCAACCACTGATCTCTGAAGGCTGGTGGAGGGCGCCGCTGACGGTGGCAGCTCACAGGCGTCGCCACTGATTCTGGCTCACGTTGTGGTGGGAGAGCAGCTGAGCCCACAGCTCCTCCAGGTCCTGCCAGACTCTCCCCTGTGAGTCTCCAAGGCTGGGGCCAGGCACGTCAGCAACTCCAAGGCAAAGGACCCCCCTTCTGCAGGGCATGCAGGTAATTGATTTCATGGCTTTCAGGTTGCTGTTTACAAGTTCCAGTTTGTCTTCACTCTCCCCTACTTCACATCCGAGTTTTCTTCCCAATCGCTGGCTTTGGTGACCTACCCGGATTCTGGGCTCATCACCAGATTCAGAGGCAACAGCCTTTCAAACACGTCTTCACCAGCGCCTACAACTGATTAAGGGATAATCCGAAGAATAAATAAATCCCTCACTCCGTATCACTTAAAATGTCTTTATGGATCCAGTCTTATCTCACACAGTATTATACTCTAGTATTATACCTCTTTTCAATTCTTGGTCTTCAGCAGGTATTCATTTCATAAATATTCTTGCCCCCATTAACAATCAGCACTAGTCCACCTGGCGGCAGGCTGGGGACAGGTATAAGCTGGAGACGGAATTAACCAGGACTTTAGCTTTACAGCCATCAGAACTAGAGGTCACCCTAGATATTATCATGTACAAGGTAACTTCAGGAAAGATAAATGCACATAAAATGGTGTCTGCACATTTTCCTGAAGAGAGAGTGGGTCCGTAGCTTTTAACAGATTCCAAAAGAGCTAGCGTTAGAAGACACTCTATTTTCCAGATGTCAAGCTGGAGAACCCTACAACTGGATAATGGGAGAATTCAGGCTAGAATCGGGGTGTCTGACCTTAAGTTTTGTTTTCTCTCTATTCCAGCATGAAAAATGATAGCAACAAAGTTGTTAATGATAGAAATGCTGCAGCAGAAGGGACAGTGAAAGAGACTAGGAATGCTTCCGAGCCCTCTGGCCTCTCAAGGGGCTACTGTGAATATGCCCAGAGGTTCTGAAGTCTCAACGTCACCTTGGAAAGTCTCACTGCTCACCACAGCGCACCCACGACAAGCCACCTCCTGTGCCGCGCAGATCAGTCTGCTCTGTGTTTTAGGTTCATCCCATCCGGGAGCAGCGTTTTCAGAGCTCTGGACGGTCTCGTTGGGAAACTCCAGGGAGGAAGAGGGTGAGGTGAACTGGAGCTCCACTGCTGCAGCGAGTCGCCTACCTCCACATCTCCCCGATGCTGCCCTACCTTCCCTCTCCACCGTCCCACCACCACCCCCCCCCCCAACGTCATGCCGAAGGTGGCTCTGCAAGTCCCGACCATTGCTACCTCCAAGCTCTCCAAGCCATCCCAGCAGCATTTCTTGGGGCTTTGCAAGGTTGTTAACTCCTGTGTCACAGAAGAGTGCTCCCATATTGATCAACTCTCCCTTAGCTGATTTTACGTTCTAACTCTGTGGTCGAGAACCCTCAGGATTCAGTTCCATGGCACTCCCCTCGCTCTTGCTCGAATATGTGGACTAGGTCCTACGACTCTTTCAGAGTATAGTTCTTTCCTTCCTCACCAAGCCCAGCACTTCCCAGCATGATACATAAAGGCTTGGCCCTAATTTCTGGTCCAGTGGCCAGGAAAATAGAGGAGGAAAAGATTCTAACGTGATGGCATGCTGTCCTGCAAGGCAGAAGCATCCTCGCTGTCTTCAAGATAGCAAGGAGGGTTGGTGTTTAACAGAGAGGAGTGGGCCACTTCTGCAAGCCCCAAGATTTTGAAAGTATCTGGGATTTTCATATTTTTGGTGCACTGATTTGTATACTTCAGGGTTTACTCTTTCTCAACACGGGCCCTGACCTTGGGAAAGCAGATTTTCCAGAGTTGAGAAGTTAACCTCTTCTGGAGCTTTGTTATCCTTATAATTAAGTCTTGGGACTCATCTTTGGCCTGTTCTGCCCTCTGGCTATAGGAGATAAGAGTCTCTTTATGCACTGCCACAGAGACCCTCCAACTTTCACACTTCGCCTTTAATTGGTGATCAATCACTCTCAAGCTTCCATTGTCTCTCTCCAGTGCAAAAATTTCCGCTTAGCAACAGCCTTCTGATTCCTCTGTCTGTATAACACTACTGCTGCTCCGTGCTCCCAGATGCCTGAGATAGTGCACCTGCCACTGCACTCCCTTCAATCCGTATCCCACCCCAGTTTACCATCAGCAAAATGCCAACAACTGCACGGCTGCACGTACCAGGGACTGCCACCACCTCACCTACCACCCCTGACAGGGTCTTCATTACCAGCCAACCGACACACAATCCAGCTTCAAAGTCCCATTTTAGATTCTTGCTTCCTCAGAACACTCCTGATACCAACTGTCTTAGATCAGGTTCCCTGAAAAATGCCTCAGATGGAGAGTTTCACTGCAGGAAGATAATCAAGGAAATGTGACTGTGAAACTGTGCCTCTCCGATCTACCCACAAAACCACCTGCTGCAAGGAAAGAGGTTCAATGAGAGCCTCCAGATGCCACACCGTCCATTCTGTCCCAGTGTTCCCACTGTGACCATGGACTCTTTGGGCTTGCCAGAGCAGTGACTCACCACAGCAGAATTTCTCTGCCCAACTCAGGGGTCTTCTCATGGACAGTCGTTGCTCGGGGGACCCTCCTCAGCCTGGCTGAGACATTTTCAGGGTTATACTGCAGTTTGAGGCTTTCCCTGCTCAACCACACTTCCCTTCCTCTCTCCTTTCAGAGGACTCAGAGTTGCAGCACAGACTGGGGGCTCTCCTGCTTTCCCTGCTCGCTCTCTCTCACAGCATTTCCCCCTCCAGTACAGATCTGCATGTCTAATTCTAGTTTGTCACCTGCTTCTTGGAGGACCCTAACTGACACTTGAGTGCTTCTTGGAATAATTTCTGTCAGTGATTCAACAAAGGAGGAAGGCAGAAGGGAAAGCTGGACTGCTGTGTGGTTCCAGTAAAGGGACTGTGTGATCTCACAGGAGGACCCGGGATGGCCCTTCAGAGCTGTCCCATATTGAGGCAAGAGGGCTAACCAGTTACAGCCTGCATCCATGAGTCACTGGATAAAGGCTGCCACAAGAAAGGGACACAACATGGGTGAGTCAGCCCTTGTTGGCTGAGAGAAAGTCCCAGAGAGACTCAGCTGTGAGCCATCAGCAGCAGACACTCCGGGCAAGCAAAGGGAGGAAGTGCCTTGGCCCCCGAGGGGATGACCTGGGTAGCACAGAGCTCCCACTTCAAAGAGGAAACTGGAAACTATTGTTATGACTAAAGGACAACGGTCGTCATTTCTGCCCCCTTTATAAAGGGAGGCCATCCCATTCAAAAGAACTCTGTGGACGAGCAGAGCATGTTTCTGGGATTAGAACTGGGGTCAGGAAGAGAATCCCATTAGCAGGGCGACTGTGAGCAAAAGACACACCGCACGCTGACACAGTGTCCTTTGCACGGGTGACATTTCTTCCTGATGCTCCGTGCTTCTGCTCCACGCTGGGAGGATGTTTCTTCCTCTTTTCCTTATAAAGAGGACAAGAGAGATAGCATTGACAGTCCAGCCCTGCTCAGGTTAGCCCCGAGGTCAGGCTAAGGCAAGTCTACTTCTTCTGCGCCGCCACAGTGCACCCTCACGACAAGCAGGAACAGAACCTGCAACTACAACTCACCGTCTGCTGAGAAACGGGCACGGTCTCACATGACACTTGCCACCCTGAGCTATTCAGTCCACAGAAAACCCTATGGAGCAGATATCGCTGTCTCCATTTAATGGCTGAGCCAACTATTCAGTGCAAGATGGATCGTTTCCCTCACGTTACACAGCCAAGAATCAAGAAACCTAGGATCAAATCCTGGTTCTAAGAGCGATTTTCTTCACACTTTCCTATGCTCTCACACCCCCTTGGAAATCAGAATCCCAGTAACAAATGCTTTCACTCCTCATCACACCTTTCGATTTAAAGGAAAGGCAGAAGTCAAAGCCTCAGAGCCCCTGGACTGTAGTGACCAAATCCGCTGGTAACTCTGACCGGGAGGATAACTGCACGCACAGGTGTTTGGTGGCTGGTGGCAGCACCGGTAGATCTCATCCAAAGATGAGCAAGTTACTCTGAGCCGGTGCTCTTTGCCAGTGTGCATCCACTCAACTGCTTCTGTCTCAGAGCATCTCTGTGCTCCCACCTGACGACTTTCCCCTCGCTTGGCAGTCCTCAGCAGAGGCGCTGCGGTGTGCGTGTGCACACACGTGCACACACAGATTCTCCTGCTCTTCAACTACTAGGAGGCGGCAGGCTGCGAGGGCCTTTCATTCCTTTTCCACATTGGACCTTTTGATGTGCTGCCTGTCCCGTTCTTCCCCAGGAGCTCACAAGGCTGTCTGTGACGAGAGTTTCATCGGCAGCCAGTTACAGAGAGGATGTGTGGGTGATCAGAAGAGTGCAGCCTGCTGGAGGACTGTCACTTACAGAATTAAAGGCAATGCGATCATTGCTGAAGGGTTCAGTTCGGACAGGAGCTGTAACCTTCCAGCCATACTTCCAGTCATCCGAATTCGATGGGTTGTTTCTGTGTGTTTTAGGTTGTTTAATTTTGTTTTGTTTTGTTTTGTAAGCAACCGCTGCTCATATTTTAAAATACCTAAGAGTAATGGTAATCTCTTTGCAATAAAATATGAATGAAGGTAGCCTGCCCCCTAAAATGCAATGCTGTGAAAAGAATCCAACCACCATTTGAATGTATACATGTAAATGAAGGCTAGTCCTGAACAGAATTTCAACATGCAAATGGAGAAAATGAAAGGAAGCTGTGCCACCCTCTGTGTGTAAAAGCCAGGGGTGACGCTGTGTTAGAGCGATAAATGTAGGTGTTCTCAAATCAGAACATGTAACATTTAAGCTCAATAGCCCAGCTACGGCCCCATGATGTATGTCCTGTCCTAAAATCTATACAATCAGAGCACCCATGTTATTCCATAGATTGATAATGAAATGGTAAGAAGAGTGAAAAAAAAGTCTCAACTTTTATGCCTCAATTTGTCCACAGTGAGAAATCAATCTTGATTTTTTTCTGATTTACTTCAGTCTTGACAGTAAAGCAGATCTGATTTTTCTTAAGGAACAAAAAACCGATAGAAAGAGAAAGAGAAGGGGAGGAGGCATGAGAAAGGATGACCCTGTCCCTTGGCCACCCACCAGCGCAACAAAGGATGGTCTCGTCCCACCGAGCACCCCCAGCTGCGCCTACAATGATTTCCGTCGATTGCTAAGGAGCACACAAGACAGGCTTTGACACGTTCAAGTGTGTTTTCCGACCACGTGGAAACACGAACAGAAGAGTTGTGTGTTTAGCCAACATAAGCAGATGTCAAGAAGTGCAAAAATACGCCACTTTGGAAGTCAGTATGTCTGTGTATTTGTGCCAGCATGTGCCCAGAACATGAGTATTCTGAGTGGTAAGCGTGAGGAGTAATGAGGAAAGGAAGAACACTCTTCTATTAAAAAAAAAAAAAAAGCCTGTTGTAATTTCAGTAAGTTGAAAGCATCTTAGTATGACAACACTTTACATATGTTCAGGACGGTGGGAGATGGGCAGGTTGGTGTGGATGCTGAAGGGAGAACCCTGAGAGAAGGTGGGAGATGTCCTGGTTCTCCAGGACACTGGTCTCCCATCTTCTCAGTCTGCCTGCCTTCCTAATAAAATTGGAATTATTCCTTGCCCCGGCACCTCGTCTCCCAATTTATTGGCCTGTCAGGTGGCAAACAGAACAGATTTGAACTCAGTAACACCACCAAAATAAACAGCCTCATATGTATCCTTTTGACAGCTTTCTCCATGCTCTTAGCATCACATATACACTGACGTGTTGGTTTTTTTCCCCTAAGGCCTGGTTTAAGGAATCACAGTGCAGATATTTCTCTTTGTTTTGCTTTGCACTCTCCTAACAGTACAGTCTAGCAATAATTCCTGGTCAATAAATACAGATACAGCTCATTCCTTTTAAAAGCCCCATAACATTTCATTATATGACCATACCATGGTTTATTCCACCATTTGCCTAATCATGAGTATTCAGGTTTCTCACAATTTCTTGGCACCACAAACACGGCTATTAATAAACATCCTTCTACTGTCTTTTTAAACATCTTAGTTTTAAACTAATTCCCTCTAAATTATTTCTGGACATCTAATATTCATATATACAGGTGTTTTATTTCTAGGATGTGATGAGGACCCAGAAGAAATGGCCAGGTCAATACGTACGTGTATTTTTTAAAACAGATTTTTCTGTAATATTTTTCCATAAGCATGAAGAAATTTACATTACCACCAGCAATACAGGCTACGCCCTTCTCTCCACAACTCAGCCCTGCCACAGCTCCTCCACCTCTAGGTCTTACCAGCACATCTTCATTTTGAATAACCATCGCTGGGGCCCTGATTCCAGCCCCAGGAGCACCAGCATGAGACAAAAGGTCTCTACCTCCCCAGCTCTTCCATCTTGCTCCTGACCCTAGAGCGGGCTCTCTGGCCACATCAGTAGTCCATTACGGCCGAGCCTGGCTGCTGCCTCCCACGTGTGAGATCCACACATTCCAGCTTCTCCACGCTCCAGCTGGCTTCAGTGGTCCTCTCCCTGAAGGGGAGAAACGCCTTTTACCTCTACTTCTCTGGGGCTTCCTGAGTGCCCCATATCCTAACAGACAGCTGTGGAATTCTTTGTTTCTCTTTGTAACTGGCTGTTTTTATCTTCCAGTGCCTTCTCTACCTAAAGCTCTGGAAAAAAAAAAATCTGCAGGGTAATCGAGCAGGACTTGAGGACAACCTGAACACTGTACATAAGCCCTATGTACTTACAATACTCCTTCATTTCACTCGCTGCACACTGACTACGTTCCTGGGGAAAGTTTCCTACACCACTGATTTCTTTTAGGTTCCATGGTCTTAGTTCATCACCAGCCTTCCCGATATGTTTGAATCTGCAGTGTCCACATCCTGGCATCCCCTTCAGAATCACAAAGGGTCATCCCTATGTACGGGTGTCAAGGGGAAGCAACTTTTCCTCGTTATCTGTTCTTCCCTAACAGGAATTTTCAATATTGACTAATGGATGGTCTTCACACTAACGTTATCTGATCCTATCCTACAAATGAGCAAATGGTTAATTACACAGAGCATAAGAGAAATCTGGAAAAGATTAAGAGAAGAAAAAGATAAGCTTGGAAAAACTGGAATACTCTTTGCTGCTTCTTTCAAATATTACTTCTTTTCTCTTGTGGTAGCTCATACACACACACAAAATGTGACAATGAATATATGTATGTTCATGTATAACTGAAAAATTGTGCTCTACACTGGAATTTGACACAAAATTATAAAATGACTATAACTCAATAAAAATTGTTTAAAAAAATATTATTTCTTTTCTTCTGGAAGACAGGGTGGAGAGAAAGAAGAAGGTGGAATTTCAGAGCAGCATCTGCCGTGATACGCGTATGAGTACAGACCATGGTCACGTGCTCTAGCCTCTGTGACACTGGAAGTGGCAAGAGAAAATGTGTTTAACTGGGACCAGAATAAGCCTTTTTCCTTTTGATCTGTCTTTGACCCTGAGTTATTAATTATTCTCAGAAGAACAATACAGATCAACGTGATGGACATCCCAAGAACCAAAGATTTTTCCTTTCATGGAAATGTTTCCAGAAGTCACAGTGGATGAGCTAACCCAGCTGGGGCCACAGGTACAATTCTCTTCTCTCTGCATCATTTTTCCTGACTAGGCAGGCAACGGAATGGCTCCGTCAGTGAGACCACCGTGATACGACAAGGTTGGCGACTTGCCTCTAACAGGATGAACCTGACACACTGTGTCACCTTGTAGAGATGCTAAGTGCCAAAAGCACAGCTGGGATTGTGATGAGTAATAATTAATAAATCTGAATAATTAAATATATCTATTCTTAGGAGTTACTTGACCCCGTAATTATTACCCAGAAAAATTAAGTGTGTGTTTGAAATCCACATTTTATCAACAGTGATGGGCCTGTCAATTCCACCCCACGAGCTAGTTTTTCTTACAGGCTAATGTTAATATTAAAAAAGTCACTGGAAATCAGTTTATAACCATATATGCTTACAGGGTCTATGGATTATAAACTATCAAAATAATTTACGACTCATGGTCAGAACATCTAACACCCTGATTCATTTAAAAACAAATATAATCCAACCAAACAGAATTTCACACTTCTCACTCCAGCAACTTCACTACAAGAAAGAAAAAAAGACAAGGAAACAGATCAACATTTATGTATTGGCTACATTTAAAATGTTGAACACTTTATGTTCATGGTCCCCTTAATCCTCACGACCATTTTATTCTTAGCCCTTGGTTATGAGGAAGCTGAAGACTTGAGAAATAAAGCCCCTTGCGCTGTTCACAGAGCAGGTCAATGAGAGAAGCAGGATTAAACCCTGATCCGAGTCAGAGCCAACAACCCAGGCTCTTCCCACGTTTCCCAACCAGAGGCATGTGTCTCACCAGGAGAACTCATCAGAGTTCCAGGGACAAGGACACCCACTGCATAATTCAATAAAAGAAAGGAAGAGAAAACAAAACCAGAATTAAGCCATTTAGTTAATAATTCATCTCAAGCTACGTGTAGAGTAGAATCCGGCAGTCACGTGGATTTTTCAAAATAAACTGACGTTTCAAGTATTACAAAAGCTCCTCCGTGTCCCATTTCTCCCAGGCCTTCCTGGAGTGCCGAAGAGCAAGACTTACGCAGGTAACATCAGAACAAGAGAGTCACAGGACTCCCAGTTTCTCCAGAAAGGTAGTAGGTAACAATCTGCTGCACACTTTTGAGTTGTTCTGCAGAAACTTAAGACCCCCACCCAGGTAGAGGATGTGACTACACACTGACCACAAGCACGTAGACCCAACAGACCCAAGACTGGCTGGAACCAGAAAGTTGATGATTAAGATTCGGGACATCACCCTGGTACCTCACCACCAACCAATGAGAAGAATCATGAGCTGATCAGGCATCCTAGGACCCTCTCCCCTAACACTGTCTTTAAAAACCCTTGTGAAAGCCACTGGGGAGTTACGTCTTCTGAGCATGAGCTGCCCATTCTCCTTGCTTGGCGCCCTGCAAATAAACTCTTACTTTGCTGCAAACACCCACTGCTTGGCTTTTTGCCCTGCGGGCACCTGAGCCCCTGCTCGGTAACAGAACAATGGAAGTATGAAGTTGTTTTCATGGTTTTTGCCAAATGTTTCTCTTGAGAAAAGACGACTCAGACTCGGTACATGACTGTGTGATTCGCAAGGTCAGGGTACACGAACAGCTCTGGGTGACATGTCAAACCACGTACCAAGACTCAGGGTCCTGGACTGACAGCATGGACACCTTTCAGGTCAGCACCTTAAGTGGGTTCTGCTGGGCACCCTGAAATTTATTAGGAAATCAGTCCATGATAAAGAACACGTTGATTTAAACTCCAAAACCCTTCAGGGACAGTATTTATGGATAAGCAGTAATAATAGATCACAGAGATTGTATTTAGACCAGACAGAAATATGAGGCAGAAAAGGAAAAGTTCTAGATTTCAAGTTCTATGTCTTCAATATGGGTTTACTGGCATAGATGACTGCTTTTCAAATGGCCAGTCATATAGTCAATTAAGTGGCACTGACCAAGTGTTCTTTTAAAAGAAAACAGAACAGAAAATAGCAGAGTATACTGCCCATAGTAAAAGTAAATACTGTTGAGGTAAAGTTTCACTTCAGTTATACGTGTAAATGTGCAAGTAAATTTCTGAGGAGTGGGTCACACTCTATAAGATTTCTTAGCATATGTTACAACAAAATTTGGAAGTCATTGAGATGACACCTAAGGTGAATTGTTAAGAAAGATACGCACTGAAGAACAATCCAGCTCCTGGAAACAAAAAAATAGCTCAAGACTTGTGGTCTGGACATCAGCCTAAAAATCTGGCGTCAGCCATCTCCCACACAGAAAGCGGCAGGGATACTAAAATGCACTGGATTGTCACTATGGGCCAAATGCATTGTACACTTTATGTATCACAAGTTACACATATTATTTTATTTCTTCCACAACCCTCTTGGTTGATTATTATGTCTCTCCTCCCTCTTTTCATGGCTGAATAAAATACGCCTTAGAAAAGTAAATGAATAACTTGCTGAATGTGATGGATTTGAGTCAAGCTAGATTTGAACCAGGTCTATCTGACTGTAAAGCTCGTATACTTTTCACGGCACTGCTGTCTCCACAAACTAGCACGTTCCCCTTATCCCCAGCGCCGAGAGAAACACGTGATGCCAAGTGCTTTTAGAAAATGCAATGTGAATCTTCTTTGGGATGACTAAGGGTTTTGGAAGCTGGGCTGAACCAAATATTACAGTTGGAAAAAAAATTTTTTAATGAGTAGTGGAAGGAGAAAAGGCTAGAATGTGGAGAGAATTATAGACAGATAAGATCTCTGACCCCAGACACATCGTTTTAGAACTACACTCTGAAAAACAAAGTTTAAAAAAGGGCGGTAGGGTGGGGTGGGGAGAATGCTGAATTCAGCTTTCACAAAGTAATGAACAGCTGGAGTGTTTCTGCATGATTTACCCTAATGTAGCAAGTCTGGAATTTTTAAGTTTGGGGGAGGAGAGATGAGATAAAGTTCACGTCAGTTTTTGGTTATCTTTGTAACAGTTACTCTTTGACACCTAGGAATCTTCAACTTGAAAATCTAGATAATAGGGAGTTATCCCCAGAGCTTGGCGCATTAACGTTCCCACCTAAGGACCCATCACCCATGGAAAGGGGCCTCTTTGTGTGGAGGCACGTCCTGGTTCCCTGGGCACAGCCCATGCCTCTTCACCAGGCACAGGAGTAGCATCTCAATGAGGACAAGGTCACGGGAGACCTTCCTCCAAACACTGAGCTTCTGGTTCATTCAAGTTTCTGTGTGGGGTTCCTGGAAAACACCGTGGAGACCAGACAGATGTGCCAGCACACTAGGAACATCTGGAGAGTTTAGCTGAGTGGGCCAGGATACGCTCCAGAGGTACGATGACCTCTCCTCGTTTGCAGTGACAGAAACTTCTATTTCAAGACTGGCAGGGTCCCCCCTCAACCTGCCAGGTCACATCTCTAAGCAAAAGATGAATGGTACTGCTACGGTCTCACCACACTTTAAAGACTCTGTATGGACAGTAAACTGGCTTGAATAAAATATGAAGACTCTGACTCTGATTCCAGTGCCCCAGTGAGACAGTCTCAGTGCCCACGGGGGGCGGGGGAAGAGGGTGCCATTCTCCCAATCAAGTAACTAAACAGCAGCTGTTCCCACAGGCAAGCCACACAAATGACTCTGCTTCTGAGGCTGGCTTACACCAAATCCAAACTAATCTTTGTGAAACTGCTCTAAGTGATTAGTGTTAGCAAGCGTCTACTAAGACGGTGGCATTATTTTCTTCCTTCTAGATTTCAGAGCCCAGAGAGCCCCTCCCGCCCTCCCTTCTTATTTTGTCATTCCATTGCAGCATCTTTTTCCCACTCCTACAAAGAAAAAAATGCCAAGAATCTGCACCAAGATGTGGTTGTTAGAAAAAAAACAAAAAAAGAAAAACTGCTCATTCCTATTCAGGGCATGGACTGTGGATCTGCCCGATTATTTAGTACAAATCAGTAGGTGACTTTGAGCCCCTGGAGTTACGTAGGCAGACCACATCCTTGAATGTATCACCTCTTAACATTCGGGGGGTGAGAGAATGAGCGACAGAGTCCAACTCAAGGTCTCATTCTGCCTGTAATTATTTCTCTTCTTTCTTTCTTTCTGCCAGTGGCCTTTTAATTCAAATGGTGCCAGCTTCCCTAAAGGTTTCAGGCCATTATTCAAGTCAGGATTCAGGACTGCTTCTCAAAACGTCTACCTGGTCCAAATGCTGCCCAGCTTGGATGCTTTCCTAAGCTGATGAAGAATTAGGTACAGGTCGAGGCCAAAGACGGGTTAAAGACACAGCCTCCAGAGTCACCTTCCCAAATAGTGTCAGAGAAGTACTGAGCCACCGTGGCTGCTTATTGCCACCTGCCTCTGGAGGATTTTCCATTTGGGGAGATACTTTCACAGATGGGGAAGAGGCAAAACAGTACCTGGGGAAGATGAGCAGCAGAATGAAGTGCTGACCCTGTCGCTGAGGGACAAAGTTAAGAGCCTGGAACGGAAGCCTGCGGAGCGGCGGGGTGAGTGACGTGCGGGAAACGCACCCGCTCTCTTTTTACTGGCTATTCATCCCTTCGACGTCTGCCAACAGCCCTTACTCTCAATCTGTTGCTCTACTATGCTTTTTCTCTTCTCCCCACAAGAAAATGAATAAATGAAAAAGACAGCCAACTCGATTTCAGGGTCCCAACAAGAAATACGTCAGAAAGCATTACTGTGTAAAACGAGCAGGAGGTTGGGGGGAAGACACCTGGACTGGCAGCCTGGCTGCACCCCTGTTACCCCGCTGCTGTGCGAGCTCCCGAGTAACAAGAGACAGTAACTTCCTGTTCCTTCCATACGCTCTCTCTCCTAGTCAGCTTGGCACTATACCTATACATACGGCTGCCTCTGTCAAGAGAAACAGGGATAAGAAAATGGCTTGAAGTGATCAAACAACAAAAAATGTTACGATTCTTGTCCCTTAGTTTCAAGGCAAGTGTAAGTACAATGTAAACCTGGGCGGCTTCACACTCCGATTTCTCCTACTGAATGAATCTCTTTCATTCATCTCACTTGATTTAATTTTGTGCCTACGCTGCTCTGCTTTTCACAAATTCTTCAGGCATGTCTCCCTGTCGTCAGTTTTTGAATCAAGAGCAACCTGATGGCTTGATTCACAAATGCAATGATTTTTCTGAAAGGTTCAAGTCCAAGGTTTCAACCAGTTCTCTTTTACTTTGAAATGGCTCCAGAAGTATCAGGCTTCTGGGAGCCAAGACTCAAGACAAGAGGCAGACAAGGCTATGTCTGGATGGCATAAAACCAGTCACCTTGTAATCAATTAATCAATTGTGCATCAAGAAAAATGTTCCAGCCAGTAAAGATGCTTAGCAGAAAAACTGCCTGGCAAATTATACAAAAAGAGAACCATCACACACGTGAATTTTTCATTTCTTATTAGCTGTCTTAGTAGACGGATACTAGAAATACAGATATTAGTTACAGATATGTGAAGGAAATAAGGGGTAAAAGAAGCTCACTGATTATTTCTTGGGATCTGGAAAATGAGTTTTCAATGAGCATTCTATGGAGGTAGTGAATTGGAAATTATATATTTTATATACACATTTCTTAGTTAAATTTCAACAAAAGAAACATGATGTAAAAAAAAGAACTAAGACAACTTCTTCTTTTCAAGTGAAAGTTACTTTTCAGATCTATTTTTGTTGTTTTGTCTGTGATTTCCCTGTTTCTTCTAAAGGGCAAAGTAGTAAAATTCCAGAGTCCAGCTGCACTCTTTAAAACTTAGTTTTCACTTAGCTCTCCTGACATACTCCTGATGTAAATGTTACCACCAGCTTTGTTTTTCCCAAGTTCTGTCCTTAGGCGACCCTCTGTTAAAATGTTCAGGGACTGACAATCCAGATAGCAAAGTCCTCTCCCTTCCCTTTATTCCTAACTTTGACCAATCTTTCTCCCCATGAGCGCTGCGCTCTGACCGCAAAAGAAGGACAGGACAGTAAAAGCTGTTCAGGGTTTTGGTAGAAAGACCAACTGTATTAGAAATTAAAAGGAGTGTCTCAGACAAGGTCCGGGATTATCTGTGGTTTCTGTATATTCGTGATTTAAGAGTTAGCTGTATTTCACCATAACCACTAGCCGAATGAAGATATTAAGAACAAACTCTCTGAGCTGCAACATCTAATTTAATCCTGGGGATAGTCCAGAAAAGGCCACTGTGTAAAGAGATAAACCAGGGTCTTCTGTTTCCCCTTTCTCCCCAGCCACCTCTAATGAAGGGGTAACTGTTCCATGTAAATTTTTAAAAGCAAATTTGAACGTTCTGCCTCTCCTAATAAGCACCCAGACGATCAAATACAGACATTACTCACACAATATCAGCACTGCTGAAACTACAAACACATCATTTTCTACTGCAAGCTGAGCAAGAAACAGCTATTTTTATGAATCTGCAGAGTGATTCGATTGTGTACAAAAGGAGAGAGTGAAAACCACACCAGAGTGAAAATCGTATTACACACATGAGGGAAGATGACTTAACAGTCTGTGCACAAGTATTAGATTTGGAATGAAGTTCACTTGAGCCCTTGGCTGCAGCAATATGTTTGAGAACTTTTCACGAGAAATGTATTGTTAATGAATAAACATTTTGTTACTGATGTCATAATGGTGATTTTTTTTTTGGTCTAGATTTTCCACATTATTTCTAGATCAGTTGTTATTATGGCTTTGTCAAGAAACATATTTGAATAACTAGTAACTGGTGATTGTTCTTCCAGGAGCTAATCGCTCCCTTACAAACGCAAATGCAGAATTTTATATGTAACGACTTCCTTGGTGTGGTCCACACTCATTATGGTGTTTGGAAAGGTTAGAGAAACCCATGGGCGCGTTATTTTTAGGATTATATGAAGTATTCAACATCAAAAATAAATTAGAAATGATGGGCACATATTAGATGTTCTATAAACGCTAGCTGTGAAGGATGATCTATTTCCAAGTCTGGAAATGTTCTACTTCCTAAACGGAAATGTTCCCATTTTTGCTTCTCCATCATTCCTCATTCAGTGACACTGGGACGAATATTTGGTCCAGCCCCTTTCAATCTTTGTCTGTCTGTCTGTCTCTCTCTCACTTTCCATATACAAAATGCAAAATGTAAACTTCAAAATGAAAAAAAAAAATTTACTAGTTAGAGAAGAACAATTTCTTGAGATGCTTGTCAGATAAAAACACACATTTACTTTTTTCTTTTTGTTTGACTTACTAGATTTTTAATCATGTTTGGCAAAAAAATGGGGGGAAGGGATAAAAATAGAAAATTAAACCCTAGGCTATTTGCTTGGGCAAACTTATGAGTTAAAATAACCAACTCAAAAGAAAAAAAATAATCAACAACTCAGTCATTAAGGTAAAATGAATTTAGCTTCAGACACTGTAATCTCCCCTATTTCAGTGTCCTCCATTTGCTTATGGCAATAAAATTGCATTAAATATGTATTATTGGGGAAAACTCGTATTTATTTTATATAGTATCACTATCGACTCCAGGGAACCTAGATGCCAATGATAAAAGCAATACACCTGGTACCTTTCTAATACAGCCGCATGTCTTTGCTAACACAACTGATCTGACAGAAAGCAATCATTTTAATAGTTCAGATCACCTTCGGGTTTAGAGATGCATTTGCATTTATCTGTGTACATGAACACACACATGTATGCACACATATACAGCCACCCACCTATTCGCACACAAACATACATGGAGAGAGAAAGTTATACCAAAAATGCAGTTTAGTGTCCTTCCTAAAAGAATTTAATATTTATCACAGACCTCACAGTTGATGTTTTTGGCAACCCTACCTACACATGCAAATACCATGCAAACAAGATACAGAACAATTCCATCACTGGAAAAGCACCCTTGAGTGTCTTTCCAAATTCCTGCTCTCCAGAGGCAACTTACTAAGTTCTATCACAGCAAATTAGTTTTGCCTGTCCTTGGAATTCAAGAGAATGGAAAAACACAGTGTGTTTTCTCATGTCTCTGGCTTCTTTTACTCAACATAATGATCATGCTGTTGAGTTTATCATAATTTGTTTCTTTTGACTGGCATACCTTATGAATAATCCACAAATTATTTACCCATGTTTCTGTTGATAAATATTTGGTTTGTTTCTCTTTCCTATTAACAATAAAACTAATATCAACAGCTTATAAAAGACATTGTGTGGACATATGTTTTTAGTTTTCCTGAATAAATACCTAGGAGTGAAATTCCTGGATTAAGGGTAAGTATATGTCTAACTTTACAAGAAACTGCCAAACTGTTCTCCAATATGGTTGGGCCACTCCTATTGGCAAAGTGTAAGAGTTCCAAATGTCCCACATTCTTGCAAATATTTGGAATTACTGGTCTTTTACTTCTTCTTTGTCTTTTTTTGGCCAACATATTTGATGTAAAATAGTACCTCATTACGGACTTAATTTACTTTTCCCCTGTGACTAATGATGTTGAGTACATGATAATGTATTTATTGGCCTTTTTTGAAAAGTGTATGTTTAAGCCTTTTAGTCGTTTTATATTGGGGCTGTTTGTTTTGTAGGAGTTTACATACTTTGGATAAAATTCCTTCATGAGATACATGCATTATAAGCGTGTTTTTCTAGTCTTACGCTTGCATTTCCATGCTTAATGGAGGCTATAGTAAGAAAAATATTTTAATTTGGATGAATTCCAATTTGTCAATTTGTAATTTCTTTGTATGTTAAGAAATCTTTGCCTATCTCAAAATCACAAGGATATTCTCCTTTGTTTGCTGCTAAAAAACTAAACGATCAAAAATTAGTTATCTGTATGTGGGTGGGCCTCTTCCTGGACTCTGTTTTGTTACATTGATCCATTTTTCTGTCTGAACACCAATACCGCACTGTCTTGATTACTGTAGCTTAATGAAATATTTGAAATGATATACTGTTAATCTTCCAACTTTGTTCTTTTTCAAAGGTGTTTTGGTTACTTAAGGTACTTTGCATTTCATATGAAATGTAGAATCAACTTATCCATGTCCACTTCTAGCAAAAAAAAAAAAATCCCCCACAACTTCTGGAATATCGATAGGGTTGCACTCAACACTACAGCTCAACTTAGGGAGAACTGACAGCCTAAAAATACCGAGATTTCTAATCTGTGTGCAAGGCGTATCTTTCTACATATTTAGATCCTCTTTAATTTTTCTCAGGAATGTTTTGAAGTTTTTAGCATACAAATCCTAAAAACCTTAAGTCAAATCTATCCTTTCGTATTTTTGATGCTGTTGTAAATGGTATTTCTACTTCAGTTGCTCATTGATAATATATAAAGTATCATTGATTTTTATACATTGACCTTGTATCATGCAAGGTGGCCAAACTCACGTGTGTGTGTGTGTGTGTGTGTGTGTGTGTGTGTGTGTGTGTGTCTTTCTATAGATTCCACTGGATTCTCTACATAGACGATTATGTCATCTGAGAATAAAGACAGTTTTGCTTCTTTCTGTGCCTTTTATTTCTTTTTCTTGCCTAAGTGCAGTGGCTAGACCCTTAAGTTCAATGTTCAGTAGAAATGATGAGAGTGAACATTCCTGTCCATTGCCTGTTCCTGGTCTTAAGGGAAAAGCATTTAGTCTTTCGCCATCAAGTATCATGTTAGTTGTACGTTTTTCCTAGATGCTCCTTATTGGGTGGGGGTCGGGGGTTCAAAACTTTATTCTGGCTTCTCTAGGAAATCACATTAAAACATATTTCATTGTTTTGAATCTTTGTAATGATGCTTTCTTTTTCTTTGTCATGTTTTTGACATGTCAGCCATCCTGTAATGAGATTTCCAGCCAGAAATAGTATTTTTCAGTAGAAATAGTTTGTGGCTTGCTCTTGACCCCATTCCATGTCTTCTTGAGTGTTGGTAAAATCCTTTTCTGAATCTGAGCCTGGGGCACATTCATGCTCACGCTTCCTAGTAAAAGTTCCAGAATCTAGTCAGCACTGAACTCATGTTATTCTGCTTAATTGTCTGGAGTTAATTCTATCTGTGCAATTTTTCACACTCTGAACCTACTGAATATACACAAAAAAGCAAAAATGCCGAATCTCTACTCTCAACACTCTTTTTTCTGTATTCTAATCAATGTAGTCTTACTTCTTGAAATTGTACGTCTAGGGACACAGTATGCTACAACTAATCCTGTCTCACATTCACCCCAGTTGCAACCCCTTTTTGAGTTGTTCTCTGGGAATTTCAGTTTCCAAGTAGATACACAGGAGGAGGTGACAGTCAGGGAGGGGAGCACGTGTGGGTGCTCTAAGCAGGTGCAGAACACTAAGGAAACAACCTGCTTTCAGTCGGTACAAACCTAGAGCCTCTGAATCAGCGTCCTGCTTTTTCAGGCTGGCAGTTTTTCTCGGTTTCTGGAGAAAACATGAGCCCATGGCATTCTCTTTCTTAAGCGCCATGGTTATTTTAGTTAGTGGAATTTGCTCTCAGATTTGGTCCGAGTGGCCTGACGGTTTTTGTTCTCATTTTCATTTTTAGTTTTTTTTGTTTGTTGTTGCCTACCTCTTTGGGGGAATTTTAGGGACGAATCAGAAATACTGTGTTAAGGAGAGCTTGTCAGAAAGCTCTTTACATTGGAAGACCATTAAAGTCTTTCTCTGTGGCCATTTAAAGCCCTCAACTCATTCGTTTCACATTAATCTGTCAGCAACCACCTACATAACATTTGACTCTGTGACCCCACCGTAGTCGTATCTTCAGTGCTAAGTCTAATTAATCACTCTTTCTGAATAAGCCAGCCTCTGATCCTTTACTGGGCAGCTCACCACTGCAGAAGTCTTACAGAAGAAATGCTTCGTCTAAAACCAACTCACTAAAGTCAGAGAAAAAGAGAAATCTCCTTTTGCAGTTTTTGAGTAAGCTAAAACAATGTATTTTCTCTTTACTTTCTTCTCACTACTTTTACAGCCATGAAAAATATTTTAGGATTGCTGGCAGAAACATCTTGCCGTCTTAATGAGGCATGAAAGGACTAGCATGGAGGACTCAAAAGGACACTGAATTAGAGTTCTTGAAATTCAGGTTCTAATCCTGATTTTGTTACTGACAAGCTCTATGACCTAGGTCAAGTCACTTGACCCAGTCCCACCCAATCCCACTGGAGGGTCATTTCTTCATCTGTAAAATCAATGTCTTTTTCAACTCCTTTATTCTGCAATGAAACAAAGATACTACACAAATTTTCACAAAGTGAAAGCCATTGACAAGATACATCAGCATGCCAAATCATGTCACACACTTCCAAATTTCATAGTTGATATAACCTCCAACTCTGAGATCAACCTTTTCCTTAATCTGGTAGAATTTCTCTGAGTTCAGAGGCTCAACATTGAATCAGCCTAATCTGTCTTTTCATTATGACCCTATAGTGCAGTTCTGGTTACCAGATTCTTTTCTTGAATTTTTCAGCCAATCATTTCAGCCTGAATCATTTTTCTGTTCCCAAACCCAGAGTTAGCATCGTGGACACTCAACCTGTGTTGCCGCCTGGGGTCCCACACTTGGCATACTAACGCTCTGCAGCTTGAGTCTTAAAACTCTTCATTTTAGGCCTGAATTTGTGTTTTGTAAGTGAAGTCGTCTGAGACAACAGAACACATATATGGACAGAGGACACGATGCACCATATGCGTGTCCACCATTCCTTGCCTCCCTTTTCACCCACAGCACTCGTGATGCCCCACAGACTCAGAGTTTTGGTGGATCTATGACACATCCAAGTTCAGCTACAAGGTTAAAGGGTAACATCTGCTGCTGAGTAAGGCAGAGGTGGGCGGCACTGGCAGCCCCAAGAGACCACATCTTCTGTTCAAAGCAGAACTTGTTTCCAACAGAGGAAAAAGTCAATGGCCTTCTAAGAAACACCAACAAATAAGGAACCCTATCACGTCCTTTCTTACTTGTGTTACAGTCTTGCATTAATCAAACAGTGATGCTGAAAAGTGATGACACAGAAGGAAAGGGAAAGACAGGACAATTCATAATTCTCCTTTTCTTTCTTTCCTCTTCTTCCCCCTCCTATCCTCCTCCCCTCCCTCCCTCCCTTCCTTATGCAACCATTCCTTACTCATCAGTAAACCAAAGGTAGAAAGTTTTGGTAGAATATGTGCATATTGAGAAATCAAAAAGAGTTATTTTTATGCAGTGTTTCCACTGTTCTGGCGAGAACAGAATGCATACGCACTATGAAATACGTCATTGTGGCAATTCTGCATACAATTAGATGGCCTTATATTTGCATTTAAACTGGCATTGCACAACTTTTGAAATGGCAAAAATTCATGCTAACAATTTAAATTTTTTAATTTTTGTTCACTTAGAGAGGTACTAAATAGCAAATATAAACCTTCATGATAAGTAGAGAGAGATCATGGAAGAAAAGAGAAACATCTTAATTTTAGTACCTTTAATAGCCCTTTTTCCTGCTTATTGAATGAAAGGGCTTTGCATTTTCAGTAGGCAGTGGGCCCATCGATTATGACGCCTCCCCTGCCCACCTCTCCATCATGTCCCCCACCTTTTATCCTTGTTGCTGTAGGAGGACCCCTGCTAGGATTTTACTAACCTCCCAGGGAACCAGAACTGTCCTTGCAGTTGGTCCTGCCACCTGCTGGTTGATGTCACTTACAAACTGGGTCTCTGACTCTTTCCTCTCTGATCCTTCCAACACGACCCCCACCTCCCCAGTCATCCCGATTTCAGCTTCTGGGACTGGTATGTTTCATCTTCCTACACACAGAGCCTGATTAGTCACCAGCTCCTGGCCTTCGAATCAGCCCTCAATGACTTGGGCTCCCGTGTTTTATGTGGTCAGGGACACACAGTGGACAAGACCCGTTTATTCTTTGAAACTGGTTTTTACTTATTTTATGTGTTTTGAAAGACAAAGTAACCCAAGGCAGATTCAGATGTTGCTGGTTTCAAGTACAACTCTGGATTCCACCTCTTCAATAGGCAGGCTGTAGCATCTCATCAAATTAGTGCTGAAACAACCGTCAAGCGCACGCCGTGCAAGCCCCTCGGGTACCGGCGAGCACACTGACACCCGGGGACGACACGCGGCTCACCTGCTACCACGCAACTAGGTAGGAGCAGAACCGGAAGTAGGCTCGAGATCTGCTGGCTCCTATTATTTCTTCCAGTGCAGGGGCTGCCTGTGGTTGGGATTGTAAGTGTTCAATCTCAGGGATCTAGGACGGGTAGAAAAACGTCACCGTCATTTCAGAGCCTCTGCTTATTGGACAACCACAACCCTCACTACCAGACCTGGCCATGTGCTGCTTCTCCTCCCATCTCCTTGGCCCTTGCCGGCTAAACAATGGTCCAGGACCAGGACCTACAGCAACTGCATCACCAGGCGCTGTCAGAACAGAAGACCCTTAGGCCCCGTCTCCAACCTGCAGAATGAGAATCTGCATTTTAACAGGACCCCAGGTGACGTGAAGAAACCTGAAAGTTTGAGAAGCATCAACCTCAATTTAAAATGCTTTTTTAAATGGAAGGGAAAAGAGAAAAAGAGAAAGACAAAGAAAGAAAGGAGAGGGAAAGAAACATGCCACTAAAATGTTCTCACTCCCTTCGTGTTTACTATGAAGCCAGGGTCTTAGTTCTTTTGTTGCCTTTACTCACGCTCCTTCTTCTTCTTTATTTTCCAAGGCTTTTTGTAGCTGTTTCTGTTATTATACTGAAGAGCTACATGAGACAGAAAGCTTGGCAGCCTTCCCACAATCCTCAGCATGTGGGAATAGCAAGTAACAAAGTGTTAGCCCCTGCCAACTGGTGGTTCCGTGTAAATGTCTCTGTTAACAACCAACACTGCTGCTAGCAGCCATCGGAGCAAAGCGGCAAATCTGTTCCTCTCTCCGGTGTGGAAAACACCACCGAAAAAGTCACCTAATCACTTGATTAAGATGTCTCAATCCTGGAGACTGTTGATCTAGAACACCAAGTCTCTGCCTTTTAGTTCATTCTTGATGAAAAAGAATAATTTCAACCTGACTCTTATGTGTTGTCTCCAAGTACCGTGTGCCATGCAGAGAATAATAGTGGAGCCCTTTTTATGGGGAGAAGAAAAAGAGAGTTTGGGACCAAAGCCTGTCTGCTGCTTCAAGATAGCCCTTCAGTAAGTCCCTGTGGCAAAAATAAGAAGAGATCCTGGAAAGATCAGGGTTCTGTAAATCACTGATAACATCTGGGAAAATGATTAATCTTGTAAGCATCCTAATTCTAATCTGAAAACACAGAATTTTCTCCCAAACTTAAGATACAAAGACCCCATCTCATCTCCATCCTGTTTAAATGCACTGTTAAGGAGAATTCTAACTGGACAGTCTGACACTCAAATTTCTTTCAATTTCTACCTCCCTACAAGATGCAGTTTATCTGATTCAGTCATTACCAGCCTGGGGCAAGAGTGGATGGCATTTAGTGACAAGCTACCTCTTTTGGTCATGATGTCACCTCATTACTTGAAGAGCAGCCGGTGGCCCATGTTCAGGGATCACCAACACCTTGAGTTGAACAACAATGAAAAATTTCTTCCAAAAGATTGAGTTTTCTTTGAACGCTAAGGCGAGAGGAAAGACGAACAGGATAACATCCCAAGAAGTCATTTCATGGCTGGTTATTTTAAAGACACACATTCTATTTTTAGCTGAAATTAATGGGTCCCACTTTCCTCCCAGAAGCACCTTCCTGGATTTCAAAAGGATGGAAATTTGCTTTTATTATCAACTTTCTGTTGATATTCAAGAATCGTGCCATAATCATCCCCCCAGTGTCATGGTTTCTTTTTCATAGTACTACCCAGCCATTGTCATGCATACAGAAACACAGGGATGACCACCCTGAATGACCCAATCTTGTTCTTTTTCACAAACAAGATGAAATCAATCAGGTAGCAAGACAGTATCACCTGTGGCTTCATGTACTTCCAGAAAAGCAACCCTGGTCTGGCCCAGTGCTATGGCACTCCACCCGAGCTCAGGCGTTAAAGAGCTGAGTTTGCATACATGGTGTTGTCATCATCTAAGAACTAGGATCCAGTATGAAAAAGAGACTTCGGTGGCTCGTGTTTAGCACCATAAGCACATTAATTTTTTCTGCTGCCACAAAGATAGCGTTGCAAGCTGGAATCATCCCCATTTTGCCAAAACAATAGGTAGAATTTCCAAAGTCAGGCAGGTTCCCCTGTCCCACCTGGAAGGGACAGTACAAGGTTTACTGTGTCTTGACCAATACTGAGCAAAATCTTCTAAGACAATGTCCGTTTTAAATACTGTATCCTGTTACCATAGTCTGTGCTCTTAACTATCACAGTTACCACATCCCCATCTCCACAAACACTGAAAATGTCCTTAAGTATCTAACGTATATTTCCTAGTCTGCCTCTCACAATGAAAAACGACTCAACATGCTCTTTCAAACTGTGTTCTTATTTTCACTTCAGAAAGGTCATCATGATAGATTAGACAGAAAGGTCGTCACTGGAAAGACACTTGATTGTCCTTTGAAGCAGTTCCACCATATTAAAACACACACACACACCCCATTGTGTAATGTACATCTTCCTCTTATCCTCTTCTTTGGGTACTCAGTCAACATCCATGGTACCCATGATCATTCCTAAGCATAATAGCTAATGACAACTGGCAAGAGGAAACACTCAGATTCTTGAACATTCTCTGTTCAGTGTATAGTACATTCATCTGAATGAACATTGGGTAGGAAATTACTGATAATTCTGCAACAAGGGAATTAGCTTCAAGATTTTCAAAGCTACTCCTAGCTGTCTCTTCAGATCAGAAGCTTTAGCCAGTCCAGGTAGTTCCTCTTGGCTAATTCTGCATCTCCTGGGTTACTACTGTCTGTGAAGTAAGAACTGACCACCTACTGGGGGCAAGTTGTCTGGGAAATTCCTAGAGTTTTTGTTTGTTTGTTTGTTTCAAATTGTATGTACTCCCTTCCCAGCAGAGGATTATTTATAGTAAAAGAAGAAGATGCACAAAATGGAACACAAGGGAGAAGAAATATCTCTGAGCCTTGGTGTGATTCACTGGGTCAATGAGCTCCTTCTCACACAGAAGCAAGGACAATGGAAGCTTTAAGTAAACCTGACACACTTGACTACTCTCTCTCTCTTTGAACTTCTTCTACCTTTCCTCTCCAGAGCTCTTAATTCTCTCGCCACATTTGTTAAGTCTCGTGTGTCAGATTCCTTTCCTCCATCCAGATATGATACCATTTCCCAGCATCTCATCTTCTACTCTCTTCTCTTCTGTTTGCTCTCCTTGGATAATTTCATTGACTCCCGTAACTAATACCCAAACTCATGATAGCAAATACACAGGCTCAGTTCCATTCTCCTTTCTAGGCCAGACCTCCCCTTCACGTACAACGCATGGCCTTCAGACAGTTTATTCTTACCAAGTCTAAAACCAAACTCACAATCTCACTGTCTTTAAGCTTTCATCTCTCCATCCCTATGTTTCTAAGCATAATTAACAGCATCTATATCTAGTCTAAAAACTGAACTAGAAACTTGGGACCACTCTGTCTCCTCCACTACACCCTAAGCTGCATGATGGACAGAATTTCGTTCTGGTAACCCTTGTACACCCAACGCACAGCAAAGTACACTGCTACTGGTACACTGCAGGTGCTTAATAAATTTTTAATCAATAGATCAATAAATTCTTGACTAATTCTCTTCCTCTGCTCTTATGATCCATCTGGTTACCGATTTGTGTAGTTCTATGTCAGAAGCATTGCTGGAGCTCATCTTCTTTTCTCCTTTGCAAGTGTCTCTGCTTTCAGCCTCTCCCGTCTGCCTTAGGTCCTCAGCAGTCCATCCTCCACATAGCCATAAGGGTTATCTTTCCAAAGCAAATTCTGACCATGCCACTCACCCATGGGAAAACTCCTGTTGACCTTCTACACTCTTCAGCCCAAGATTCTAGCTTCTAATCAATGGCCATTTCTCCATTATAAACCTTATGTTCTAGCCAACTGGACTTGATCCATCCTTAACCACGATGCCCATTTCCCCATTCCCCATAGATTTTGCTCTTCTCTTTGCCTGGAATGCCCTCCAACTCAATGCCCTCAATACCATCTCTTCTGTTACATTTTCTCTGGTCCACATGGATTCTTCTTGTCTGTGTGCACACTGCAATTTATTCAGCATTCTCCCAAAGAATTTTTATGTTACTTTTAAGTCCATTTTGCCTGCTGCATTGTGAGTTCCTTAAAGGAAGAAACATGCCAAATTCACTTTTAATGTCCTCACTGTCCAGCAAGAGTGTAGCATAGAGTGACTATTCAGTACATGTTTCCAAGTGAGTCCTTGTCTGGAATATTGAGAATAGAAACTCTAAGTTTGAACTGAATATGAAGTGGAAGAATGTGTTCACCAAAATTCTGGAAGACTTCAACATACCATAAAAAGCTAGTGATCAAAGCATTGTTACTATTAAAACCCAGGTCCACAATGGAACAAGGCAAAAGGCTGAGAGAAGAGACCGATAGGGAGGAGTTTAGAGTTTGTTTTTATTTCTATGAGAATTCTTTGGACAATTTTTACTTTTCTGACCTTGAACTATAAGCTTCCAAGAAGTCCACCTACACATGGTTCCCAGATGAGGTCAGCATGAAGCACACTCAGAGTGCTTGGTACAACTGTTTATCTAAGCAGAAGCAAGTAACAACTGGTACAGTTTCAACACTACGGTTACATGAAAAATGATTTGGCACAGACTTCAAACCATGTTAACATAACTGAGCACTGAGGTAGGGGTAGGGGCAAACTTTATTCTACTTTTCTGTCTGGAAATTATTTATTTTCCTCTATTTACAATGTATCACAATCTTCTGAATAGGTAGCAATAGATAGGTGTATGCACTCAGAATATGTCATTAAATACATCTATCTGTACTTCTATTAGCAAAATAAACTGATTAGAGATAGTTTCATATCCAACAGAAGTAAAATCAAATCATTTTCAAAAATTGAAAAGAGAGTAGTCTTGCTTGAAATAATACTAGGGCATTTGAAGATCTTTGAATTGAGCCTGTGTATACAGACAACAAAGGGTCATAGTTGTGTTTCGGCAATTTTAACTCACTTCTGTTATCTTTTACTTTTAGCCCCTCATGGAAGCCTACATCTAAGATTTATCAGCTTGTATGCTTTCTTCAGAAGGACCCAATAAAGAACTCTATTATTTGGTCAGAAATTGACCTGTGAAAAGAGCATAGTAAATTTTTTCTGTTTGAATGAATGGATAACATAGAGACCCAGCATCTCTCCTTGGGGATCTATGGCCCAAGAGTCACATGGGAGCCTCGAGGCTCACTGCTAAATCACAGACCTTCTGCCATATTGAGATGGAAGGGGAGTCTCTCAGGTTCCACCAGCACCAGTCCTCTCAGTATTCATAGATACGGATCTCTGTCCCAGAGATAATTTCTCTCCACTACTAGCCTTGACAGGACTGAAATGTGCATCCTTCATTTTGAGACGGATATTTTTCTCTCACAACTTGAGAAAGACATAAAACCCAACTGAGAAAGGAGCACATTATGCTAAGTAGGAGTTAGTAAACAGGATCAGAACTTTCCATAACGACCTTTTTTTTTTTTTTTTTTTTTTTTGGATGAGTAACATCATCAGGGAAAGTGAGGATGAGAAGAAATAAACCTAGAAAGGATGGGGAAATTCCAACTGGAAGGGGGACAGTGCCATGAAAGAAGACTTAAACAAATGAAAATAAACGTTCATCTATTTAAACCATTTCTCATGACTGATGTAAATGATAAAAAATAATAATAGTGGTAACAATAATAATTGAGTGTTATCATATGTCAGATACTATGCTAACCATTTTTCATAGTGTTATCTGATTTAACCCTCTAAAAGAATCCTGGGAGGCAGGTAAGATTATACTCATTTCACAAGTAAATGAAGCTTCCAGATGTTAATTAACTTGCCCAGAGTCATGTAGTTTAAGCAGTGGCACCACTGGGATTGAAACTCAGGTCTATCTGCCTCCAAATCCCGTGCTCTCTAAGCAATCCTACGTTTGTGTAGTGTTCTCTACATGGGAAGCTTTTAGATGTGGCCTCTTCTACTCCAATTCCCACTTTAAAGGCTAACAAAATGTAACGACAATTGTGGCAAGACTGGACACAAGACAGAAACGAGTTTGGTCTTAAAGATACTGTAGAAAATCACTTTTTTTTTTTTTTTTTTTTTGCGTATCTGAATGTTGATACCTAGGAATTACCCTACCAGCTTGTGGTCATCATGGGGCGCTTGATCTGAATCCAATGGATAGGGCAAATTGGAAATTTGGTTTGTGATCTGCTGGGACTCCACTGGCTAGCTGACTTCAGGAAAGGAAATCAGTGATGCTAACTTTGAGTTGAATGTGGCTTGGAGGTGCTGACCAAGCACATTCCCTCAGCAGCAGAAATTATCCAATTAGATTTGCACTTAACATTATCAACCACACTAGACTGCCATTAATGAAGACACTGGACATATCATCATCATCATCATCATCATCATCATTATTATTATTATAATACATTAGTACTATTAATGAAGTGCAAGCTAGACATTTCTTCACTCAGAAAACAGTTACTGAGCTCTACCGTCGGCCAGCCCCAGTCGCAGGTGCTGGGGATTCAGCCGCAACCATGAAGCAAGGTCATTGCTTTGGCAGGGCTTGTGATCTGAGAGGAGAGGGACACTGAAAAACAAGCAAATAACACAGAAAATATCAGAGAATTAAAATGAGGTGATTTGAGGAGTTCCAGGCAGGTGGGTACTTTCAGTCGCACCAAAGCCAGCTTCTCTAATAAGATGCTGTTTAAGCTGAAGTCTCTAGGACAGAAGAGGGGAGCCAGGATAAGAGCAAGGGGAAAGGTTTTATGATACGTGTTGTTATGTTTTCAGATGTTTCTGGAGCACTTGGTTGATTATCCTGGGAAGCGAATCTCCTATTACCCCATTATCTCCAGTCAGAACTAGTCCCAAATAAAATACATTTCTCAGGCAATTCATATATACATCAAAGTTTGAGTACAGTGCTTAAAGGGATGAGAAATCTCTTTGCTGTCTTGTAACTGACTGGTACCTTGACTTGCCATTTGACTTATATTTTTACTACAAAGATTATTAAACATCCAAAAGAATTTTTTTTAAAAAATCACAAAATCCCCAGGATATTCATTAAATTTAATAATAAGGCAATAAACACCCAATCCAATTTGTCTGTAAGAAGGACAGAACAGGTAGGAGACAACTCCTTCACATGTCCCGGGGAATAAAGCTGCCCATCAAATGACCTAGAAATTCTTAAGTTGCTTCTTTTATTCTCCCAAGACCATTGATTATTAATTGCACATTCATGAGTTTTGAAGAAAGAAACACTATTAATTTGGCTTTGTGGGGATTTTATTAAAGTGTGAGAGTCAGAGAGACTGATGAAAGGAAAAGATTAATACCCGTGTAGTGACGAGAGGGCGACTAATGCGATTACTTCCTCATGGAGCTGTAGCTCTCAAACTGTTGATTCTAATTTTAACAAAACAAAGCCAATTTGAAGCCCAGGCATTGACTTTCTGCCCAAGAACATTTGAAAATTCTTTTTACTGGAATTAGAAACTTTATTCCAGTAATGAGGAGAGCTTTCCCTATGCAAAATTAGGTAATTATCATACTTGTGAGCAAATTAGCTTAAGCCACAATGAAATCCATATGAGCACAGAGACTAAAGTGTTACTACAGTACGTTTTATTTAGTATGGAAGTACTAATCAACCAGAAGTGTAAAAACATAAGGAATTCATCTGTTACTGCTATTTCTCCCTATTAATAACATCACAGTAATGTGGTATTTACTATGCTTTCCTAATTTGGATTCAGTGTGTCTGCATTACTTTTGCTTTTGATTTTGTCTTTTGTTTCTGCCTTTCTGAACAACAATACATATCTATTTACAATGACTTAATAATGAAAATGCATTATTCAATTAATTTTTGTACCCCCAGTAACCCTCATTTGGGTTTCCTTTTAAATACAGCAGGAATCACCTCTCCGCTTCACTCAAATAAGGGTTTCATTTTGAATTGAAGATATATCTTACAATGTCTTTCAGCACTTCCTAAGAGAAGTCACCTGTCAATCTTCAATACAGTCAGAAAAATTCCAAGAGAAAAATGGAGAAACATGAAAACAGAATCACCCCTATAAGACTAAGAGAATAGATAAAAGACTCATTTGAATGAATAATAAAATAGGCATTTGAAAAAATTCCGGTTGTCAACCGCTGTATAACAACCATCCTGAAACTTCAGTGTGTTACTATCGCTCATGTTTCTGTGAGTTAACTGGGCATAACTGAATGGCCCTTGCATGGGTCTCTTAGGTAGCAGCAGTCAGACCCATTTGGCTTGGATGACCAAGATGGCTCAATCCCATGGCTAGGAATTAATGCTGGCTGTTGGCTGGGAGCACATGTAGGATTTCTCCTTGTGAATTGGTCTGTAACATCATGGCAGCTGGGTTCCAAAAGCAAGTGCTCCAAACACTGGAGAGTGTTCAACTATCACTACAATCTAATTTTAGAACATTTCTGTCATCCCCAAGGATACTGCCCAGTAGCAGTTACTCTCCATCCCAGCCCTACGCAACCACTCATCTATTTTTCTGTATAGCTTTTCCTCTTCTGGCCATATCAATGGAATCATCTAATATGTGGTTTCTGTGACTGGCTTCTTTAACTTAGCATAATGATTTCAAGATTCATCCATGTTGCATCTTGTATTAGTACTTCATTTCCTTTTTATTGCTGACTAATGTTACTTTTATGCACATACACATTTTATTCATCTATTCATCAACTGATGGCCATTTGGTTTGCTTCTACTTTTAAGTTATGGTAAATAATGTTTCTATGAATGCTCAAGTGGAAGATTTTGTGTAGATATATGTTTGCATTTCTCATGGTTTTATATCTAGGCGTGGAATTGCTACATCATTTGGGAACTCTAATGTGAACAACTTGTGAAGCTCATAAGCATTTTCCAAAGTCTCTGTATCATTTTACATTCCCACTACCAACGTATGTGGGTTCCTATTTCTCCTCATCCTCATTAACACTTGTTATTGTCTGTCTTTTTAATTATACCCGTCTTAGTGGATGTACAGTATCTCACCACAGTCTTGTGTCTCATTTCCCTAATGACTTATGATGTTGAGCATCTTTTCAGGTACACCTTCATTGGGAAAATGTCTATTCAAACTCCTTACTCCTTTTTTCAGTTGGGTAATTTATACTTCTTATTATTGAGTCATACATGTTCTTTATATATTATGGACACAAGTTCTTTATTAGATATATAATTTGTGAATATTTTCCCCATTCTGTGGGTTGACTTTTCACTTTCTTGACTATGTCCTTTGAATATCAAGTTTTTAATTTTGATGAAGTACAATCTGTCTAGGATGTCTTTTACCACTTGTACTTTCAAAGTTGCACCTAAGAAATTAATGCCTAGCCGACATTCATGAAGATTTATTCCTAGTTTTCTATGAGTTTTATACTTATAACACTTACATTTAGGTCTGTTATCCATTTTGAGTTAATTTTTGTGTATGGTGTGAAGAGGGGTCCAATTTCATTCTTTTGTACAGATATTCAGTTGTCCCAGGACCATTTGTTGGAAAGACTGAGCCCTCTTTTAAAGAACTCACCTGGTAAGGCTGATCGAACCAGGATAACCTCCCTTTGATGAATTCAAAGCCAACTTGTTAGGAACCTCAGTTACATCTGCAAATCTATTCACCTTTTCCACGTAGGCTACATCTTCACAGTCACAGGTCCCACCCATAATCAAGAGAAGGGTATAGGGCATGCACTCGAAGGGGTGGGAATTTTGAAGGACATCTGAGAATTCCACTTGCCACAGGAAACTGCCATTGTCTTATGGCTTGAACTTGGAAACTGACAGAGCGTCAGTTCCATTACATTCTATTGGTCAAACAGTCAAATGCAAAGGAGAAATCATACACTCTACCTCTTAATGAGAGAAGAATCTGAAAATTTGTGCCTATCTTTAATTGACCACAATCTGCTGCCATAAAAAGCAGCATTAGATAAGGCTGTTTATTAAAATATTTTACTTCTAGTTTCCTTTCTTCTATCTCAAGATTCTAAAGAACTCTGAAAAGCAAGAAGACAGCATCTGATAAAGAAAAATCTGGAACAGAACACAACAACTACCTAAGTTCACACACCTCGGGGGAAATAGAAACTCAGTTCTAATGTGAGTTGAGCGTGGTTCTCTATTATTTGTACTTGGTACATGCCCAGATAAATCACCTTGGCTGTCCCATGTAGTACATTTCCTTCTTCGTGAGAAATAGGTGCCCATGACTGACCTCAGAAAGATGATTCAGATCATATACAGAAACAGTTTTCTCAGAATTAAGAATCCAAAAAGACTTGACTAGAGCTGAAAGAGAAGGTCTCACTCTGATTCTTGAGGAAACATTAATCCACATTTATTTCCGTGACTCCAGGATCAGAGCCAGTGCCACCAACAACTGTCTCCAACAACTTTACACTTTCTTCCCTCTCACAGGTTAGCTCTAATGATGTAATCTTTGAGTAATCTTTGCCGATTTATGTTAAAGTATCCGCAAAAAATTAGGCCAATATCAATACGCAAATTTCGTAGGTATAAGCAGCTTATAACAGCCAAGGCATTGCACAAAACTTGTCCCCATGCAAAAGGATGATCAAAGCTTTCCTTTACTTCAAATCAAATCTCCGTATTACTCCATTTCTGCAGCACATGAATAAGCCTACCTTGGATATATAAGAAACATACTCTGGAAATATATGAAAACCAACTCCCTCTCTTTCTGATCCAAAAGAAAAACCAAAGTAGAAATCTGGAAATCTGAGGCAGGTTGGTACAATACTATATACAGGAATAATTAGGATATTAAAATAGTTGTAGGTTTTGCTCTTTTGTTTGGCAAGAATATACAATTGTATTTTTTAATCTAGATGGGAATGACTGTAAACTAGTGGTCACAAGACAAAAAGAAGTAAACCAAAGGCTCAGAAAAAGACCTAGCTGGGTTTCAGAGCAGTCTCTAAAATTTTTCCTGTGTAGTAACCTGAACAAGATGCTCCACATTTCTTAGCTTACATCCTCGTTTTTTAAATTATAATAATCGTATCTGTCCTACCTACCTCACAGAGCTATATTATAAGAATCCAGCAAAATATGCCTGTATGTCACTAAGATTCTTCGACAGCTTTGAGAAAACCAAACTAAAACTGGCTAAAAGTGTCAGATGATTTCTTGTCACATGACTTCGAGAGGTAAGGCTAATTTCCAGGTTGACTGCTTTAGTAACTCCATGACATCATCACAAATGTTTTCTTTTCAATGATCTTTTATGTTGTCAACAAGTTTGGCTTAATCCATGGGTTTATTCTCCTACTCCCTGCTATAAGAAAAATCCTTACTTCCTTTGTTATATCCAGAGAGAAAACAGAAGTCTTTCATCCTAAGCCTATACCTATTCCTGGACCAGTAACAATAATCAGCAGATGGTGCTATGATTGACTTACACCTGAAAGGATCAGGCTCTGATCATCAGGACCCATTCCTGGAGCGGGGAAAGGAGGAGATTCTCATGAGATGCAAAGGCTGTGTGTGGGACTTGAAGGCACACAAGCAGAATTGGGGTTCTGTGAAGAGGAAATATGGGGAGGGATTGGAGGCTGAGAAGGCAATCAGCAGTATCCAATATAAACTAAGAAATCATTTTTTTAAAGCACACCTTTATAAATATAGAAGAAAATGTTTTAAAATTGTATTTTCTTCAAAGGCATTGGTTCTTCTTCCCCTACTAGTTCTCCTAAATACCTTGATGGGGAAAATGTAATTTATGTGTTGACTATAACTTAATCTACCCTGTCTAAGGTAGATTTCTGAAGATGGATTTTATAAATTAAGACAGTTTTATAAATTATGAAAACTATGATATAAGCAAAAATGGCCCAGTGAACAGGTATAAAACAATGCTGAGAAAAGAACTTTTAATAGAAAGATTTTCATATTTTAGTTAAGAAGAGCAGATTTAAAAATAACATGTACGCAAAAGAATAGAGCAACCCAAATGTCCACTGATAGTTGATAAAGAATATCAATTTATAACTGATAAAGAAGATGTGGTATATATATACAATGGAATATTATCCAGACTTAAGAAGGAAGGACATTTGATACATGCTACAACATGGATGAAATCTGAGGACATTAATGGTAAGTAAAATAAGCCAGTCCAAAAAACAAAACAAAACAAATACTGTGTGACTCCACTTATAAGAAGTATCTAAAATAGTCAAATTTATAGAGGCAGAAAAATAGAATGGTGCTTACAAGGGGATGGGGGAGGAGAAAATGCAGCTATTGTTTGGTGTATACAGTTGCAGTTTGAGAAAATGAGAAAAGTTCTGGAAATAGAGTGACGATGGTTGCATAACAATATGAATGTAGACAATACCACTAAACTGTACAATTACAAATGGTTAAAATGATCAATTTTGTTATGTACATTTTATCACAATTTTTTAAAAAAGTACAGAAATGCTTACAATTTTGCTATTTTACCCTTTAATTTTCTAAACTGTCATACATATGTACCAAGAAAAACACTAATTTAATACAAATATCTAGGTTAGGTGTTATTTTGTATCTCTTAAGATCTTCAAAAGGTTGTTTGAATTCTTATTTCACATCTGGTGGAATTTGAAAGTTCTCACTAAGATTTCAACTAGTTCTTAGTAACAGAGTTTGCTTTTAGTTCTCACGTCCTAATTGTATTGAACTATAAGAAATTTTTTACATGCTCTCAAGAAAGCTTTGTTCCTCAATACTATCTCAACCCCAACTCTGCTCAATTTCACAAAACCAAAATAAACCATTAAAACACATGATAGATATGCATATTTAGAGAGTTAACTGAAGATCTGGAGAGATGGAAAGGGGGGCTGGTTTATATTCACAAACAACAAGCCTACAGCCAGCAGAATACTCAATGGTCAGAAGCTGAAAGCCTTCCCACTAAAATCTGGAACAAGACAAGGGTGCCCACTCTCACCACTCCTATTCAATATAGTATTGGAAGTCCTGGCCACAGCAACTAGACAAGCAAAAGAAATAAAAGGGATCCAAATTGGAAGAGAAGAGGTAAAACTGTCATTATATGCAGATGACATGATACCTATCAAGCCCCATGATATTATATACAGAAAACCCTAAAGGCTCCACAAAACTTTCTAGAGCTGATAAAAGAATTTGGTAAGGTAGTAGGATACGAGATTAACATACAGAAATCAATTGCATTTCTTTATATTTACAATGAAATATCAGAAAAAGAAAGTAAAGAAACAATCCTTTTTAAAATTGCTTCCAAAAAAATAAAATACTTAGAAATAAATCTGACCAAGGAAGTAAAGACTTATATGTGGATAACTACAAAACACTGACTGAGGAAATTGAAGATAATTTAAAGAAATGGAAAGATATCCCATGTTCTTGGGTTGGAAGAATTAATATTAAAATGGCCATACTACCCAAAGCAATCTACAGATTTAATGCCATCCCTATCAAATTACCCAGGACATTTTTCACAGAACTAGAACAAATACTCCTAAAATTTATATGGAATCACAGAAGACCCAGAATTGCCAAAGCAATAGTGAAGAAAAAGAATGAAGCTGGAGGGATAAGCCTCCCAGACTTCAGACAATACTACAGAGCTACAGTAATCAAAACAGCATGGTATGGGTACAAAGACAGACATATGGAGCAATGGAACAGAACAGTAAGCCCATAAATAAACCCGAAGACTTACAGTCAATTAATCTTTGACAAAGGAGGGAAAGACATACAATAGAGTAAAGACAGTCTCTTCAGCAAATGGTTTTTGGATAGCTGCATGTAAATCAGTGAAGTTAGAGTACTCCCTCATATCACACACAAAAATAAACTCAAAATGGCTTAAAGACTTAAACATAAGACAAGACATGATAAACCTCCTACAAGAAACTATACGCAAAACATTATCTGACATAAATCTCAGCAATGTTCTCCTAGGGCAGTCTACCCAGGCAATGGAAATAAAAGCAAAAATAAGCAAATGGGACCTAATTAAACTTATAAGCATTCCCACAGCAAAGGTAACTATAAGCAAAACAAAAAGACAACCTATGGAATGGGAGAAAATATTTCAAATCATGTGACTGACAAGGGCTTAATTTCCAGAATATGCAAACAGCTCATACAATTTAATAACAAAAAAAAAAAAACCCAATCCAAAAATGGGCAGAAGACCCAAACAAGCAATTCTCCAATGAAGACATACAAATGGCCAGCAGGCACATGAAAAAATGCTCAATATTGCTAATTATCAGGGAAATAAAAATCAAAACTACAATGAAGTCTCACCTCACACCAGTGAGAATGGCCATCACTCAAAAGTCCACAAATGATAAATGCTAGAAAGGCTGTGGAGAAAAGGGAACCCTCCTACATGGTTGGTGGGAATGTATTCTGGTGCAGCCATTATGGAAAATAGTATGGAGATTTCTCAAAAGACTAAAAATAGACCTACCATATGATCCAGCAATTCCACTTCTGGGCATATATCCAGAGAAAACTCTAACTTAAAAAGATACATGCACCCAATGTTTATAGCAGCACTATTTACAACAGCCAAGATAGGGAAACAACCTAAATATTCATGGACAGATGACTGGATAAAGAACTTGTAGTATGTCTGTACAATGGAATACTACTCAGCCGTAAAAAGTAATAAAATAATGTCATTTGCAGCAACATGTGTGGACCTAGAGATTGTCATTCTAAGTGAAGTAAGCCAGAAAGAGAAAGAAAAATACCGTATGCTATCACTTATATGTGGAATCTTAAAAAAAAAAAAAAGCCAAACAAACTTATTTACAAAACAGAAACAGGCTCACAGACACAGAAAACAAACTTATGGTTACCAGGAAGGGAAGGAGGGCGGGAAGAGATAAATTGGGAGTTCCAGATTTGCAGATACTAACTAACATATATATATAAATTTATATATATATAAAATAGATGAACAACAAGTTCATACTGTACAGCACAGGGAACTATATTCAATATCTTGTAGTAACTTATGGTGAAAAAGAATATGAAAACAATATATGTGTGTTCATACATGACTGAAGAATTGTGCTGTACACCAGAAATTGACACACTGTAAACTGACTGTACTTCAATAAAAAAAATACATATACACAAACCAAACAACTTCAAGTTGAATATTAGGTAACCAGCTCTTAAAAATCACTTCAGTCTTTCCATCCTGGTGCTTCACACCTACAACACCCCAACCTCACACCACATCCAGCTCATACTAGGTCCTGTCTTGTTTTCTCTCATCATGTCTCTCCCACACACTCTCTTCTGCCTTGTCTCTCCGCTCCCTCAAAGTTCCAAACTATTCTTTATTCTGTAAGCAATTTAGACCTCTTGAGCCTCTTTCCCTAAATCCAGCTCTAAAACTTCCAAGGGGCCAGCAGAACTAAAGGACCCTTCATATGCATCACCCCTTTTGAGAAAGCAGCTGTGATCACAACTGGCATTTTCCTCTTCCTTCCAAATAAAAGGACAAAGAGCCCAAATATCCTTTCTTCACCATCCCATCTTTCTTCTCACCTAATCTGTATTAAGTTTAATTCACCTCCTTGAAAACAGCGGGCCATTTTTCTCTGTATCTTCCCACAGAGAGGAAGATACAGAGACTATTCAGCCCAAGGTCTGGTTGTAGCATTTTGGAAACCCCCAATTTTGAGGGCAGTTTGTGGAGTCCGTTGACTAGGTCCTGCTCGTAGGTGCTGGGACTGATCATTGGCATCAACCCTGCAATGGATTCTACTGGGAATTGCAAGACAATCTCCTTCCTCTTGCACTCGAGGAACGAATTCTATGGTGCTCTCTCGAGCCTTGACAATGGAGAGGAAGTAAGAGATGCAGTATCTCACATTTAGCTAAACAAATTACTGTGTAAAGCAAGATTCAACTGAAGTATTTTGGTCACGATGCAAAAACAGCACTAAAGATGAGCGTCAGGGTAAGATACAAAAACCTACCCAGGCTGCTGGTGTGAAAGGAGCAGAACCTCACATTCATTCTCAGGCCGCTGTGTCTGGTGGGCACCACAGCTACCACAGGAGAACCAGGAACTTTTCAACAGCCTCCAAGACAGTTTGCACTCTGAAAAAGACAAAATGCAAAAAAACTATGTGGTGTACGATTTTTAATTATAAAACCACAACTCATAGTTTGTTAAGTTCTAAAGCCAGAAAATTACTTCAATTTACCAACTGCAACTCAACAGACCTGGTAATAGATAAATTATGTTAGAGGGGAGCGGTTTATTTTAACCTCTTTGAAATAATGTGAGCTGGGATCTTCAAAAGTGAGCGTGCCCAGGACTCACAAAGGTCCTTGGAGAGTCCCTGTGGAGATGGGCATGGATCCACACCCTGGCTCTGTCGCCTGCTGGCTGGGGACCTGAGAAACGATCTTTCATGTCTTGAGTTTTGGTTTAGTATTCTACAACATGGGGATAATGATATCAAACTTAAAGTATTTCATGAGTAACAGGTAATTTATCACATGGAAATAGCCTAGCATAATCCTGACACACACTGATTTTTCAATAACTTATCTTTGTTTCCTTTCATAGAGAGGAGGCGCTGCTATTGATTTATTTCTGAACACATGTTTGGGGGTAAGGATGTTTGGAACCAGTCACCGAATAATACTTTAGCACACAATTGATCTGTTCACGCTCATGCCTGCTTCTGTGCGTAACTGATTGTTGCCATCCTCCCAAACGTCAGGCCCCGAGGAGACTGTTAGGAAAATAATGATGGATCTGGCGACGCCTTGACTTCCCAAGGTGGTGCTGCTGTGACACTAACACAAGCGTCTGCCTGGCTGGACGGTGTTTACTCAAGAGACACCGTGTGGGTCTATTTAGAGAATTTCTCAGTCAGCTCCTCCCAGTCCCATATTCTTTTCTTTCTTTTACTGAACCTCTGGGAGAAAATGAGATTTTTGTTTTTGAAAAAATCATCCCATCTTAGCTAGTGACACGCCTGATCATATGATTTCGTTTTAAAATGATGGAGGCCTGAGTAGTTTCCAGGGGTCGTTTCTGTTTTATATTTGGTAGCTACAGTCCTGAAACAAAATCCCGTGTCTGGAGAGAGATGAAAATTTGAGTGATGAAGAGCTGAGCGTAATTTTCACAGTTCAGCCTGCCTTCCTCCGTCTTCCCCCAAGTTCCATAACTGGAGACTAGCACGGCCAAGAGTTACACAACTTCATAATCTGTTTATTAAGATGACCGGTGATGTGCGTGATTACAGAGGTCACAGTGTGGCGAACGAGTATGCGTGTACGTCGGGGGCAGGGAGGATAAATAACTAAAAATAACTCGACTCCAAGTTGAAGACTTTTATCTGAAGTAACACCTCGAGGCAAATCGCGTAAGCTTGTTGGCGCCGTGGCCCTAGATGCCCAGGAGTAGAAAGCCGCCCCCTAGCCCTGCACACACACAGCTACGCCGGCCTGTGCACAGCATGAGGAAGAGAGCACCTTGGTGAAGTCGCCGAGATGTCAGAGCTTGTCATCCTGGTATAACTTGGCCTATTCCTCGCTGGTACCAGAACCCTGAGGTGCTTGTGGCTTTTTGTTTTTGTGCCTTTTCTGCGACAAGAAGAAAACTAGAGTCGGCAGTCTGCCTGCTTCACAGGCTACAGTGCAGAATTGGTCCCGGCATAATTATTGTGTACATTCCTCATGCACAGATTGGAAAATGCACTGCAGGACTATATACAGCAATAGGAGAGCTTCTGTAGATGGAATCGTTCAGAAAAACATCAGGTATTTTTAATGTGAGAAGTAAAGAAGGCCTGTTACTGTCTCGGTATTGGGCTGGCGCTTACAAATCAGAGTAACACACTCCAAGTTCACCTGACTGACCTCAAGGTGCTATTTTAAATAAAGGTCTTCAATCTGGAGTTTAGTTATGTATCCTCCCTTCCCCCAGTGCACACCCATACTCGTTCGCTGCTCTGTGACCTCCATAATCACACACACACATCACCAGTCATCTTAATAAACAGATATGAAAATTCCAAGAATCTTGAATGTGCTATTCTCCAATTATGAAAGTGGCGGCCTCTTGTAAAAAAAAATTAAAAAAGAACAACTCTGTGGAGGGGGGAGAGGAGAGGGCAGGAGTAAAGTGAACTCAGGCAGAATCTACCTTTTTATTTAGCTCCAGAGCTCTGAATGCTCCATAGAACTGTCACGAATAAGTGAAAACTGAAAGCAGAAAATGTCTTTAGTGACACTTTAAATGACCCACCGGTTAGTTCTTTCGGTAAAGTTAAACGATAAAAAACCAACAGCTGAAGCAATGCTTTGTGCCGTCATTAGTTGTGAATCATTCATTAAAAAACAAGCTGAAGTTGGAAAAAGTCCGTTTTCTTTTTCCTTTTACTCTACCTCCTTAATAAACACAAGTGATGAGGCGGGCTGCACGTTGCGTTTGAAATGTCAGGAACTCAACCGTTAAGAGTGATGACAGTGTACTTAGTCCCCTTACATTAAGGACAGGACATTTACAACACACCATGTTGGAATCTAAATAATTAGCGTTATTGAAATAGCTATGTTGTATGTTCATACCTAATTCATCCTGCACTAAGAGGTTTTTCAAATCAACATTATTTTTTCCTTCAAGTTAGAACTTTATGTCACTTACTCCCCAATAGTTCAATCTCTCAATTTCATATTGGGTTTTAAAGATATTTAGTTAAGAGAATTAAGCACGTTAGGATAAACTGATCAGCCAGGTACACAGAGATCAAAAAGGACAAACTTGCAATTTATAATTCCTTGAATGTAAACATTGAATGTTCACTACAAACATCAGCCTGGACCCCAAAGGAAACATTTTCAGTGGATATTTCATGTTTGATTTTTCCCCCCGTAGTTTCCAAGTGCCTTCTATGAGGCAGGCAGAGTACTAGACATTAAAAGACATCGGTTTCCTCACTCTAGCAAAGACTTCTTACTCTAGTGGAAAGACAGGCAAGAAAACAGGTAACAACAATGCGTGTTCGGCAAGGAGTCCACTTAGGGGGCTACAGAATCCACGGGAGGAGGACCCAGCCCAGGTTGGGATGGGAAGTAGGAAAAGGTGCGTAGGATTTAGCTACGAGAAGGATCACTGGGACACTGGAGAGGGAAGAGTATAAATAACAGCATGAAAGAGGAGAGTGCACCTGTGCGGGAACCTCAGAGCGGACTGCGCACTGGCTGCGGGACTGAAACAGAGCCGGTGCTGCCTCGATGGGAACGTTCGTATTTCTCTCTCACCAATGCAGCAGCCACTAGCCACACATGACTAGTAATCCCTTGAAATGCGGCAAGTGCGGCTGAGATTTTTCTACTTTATTCAATTTCAACTCATTGAAAACTACATTTTAAAAAAGCCATCTCTGGCTAGTGGCTACCCTACCAGACAGCACAACTACAGATTCCAAGCTGCTGGAACACGAGATAGAACCCAGCCTCACGTGTCGAGGAGCTTTACAAGCTGGGTGAAGTCGTTTGGATGTTAGCCCAGAGGTAAAGAGGAGTTAGGGAAGAAGAATTTTAAGCAGGGAGTGATGTGATCGGATTCCTTTAGAAGAACCACTCTAGCAGCTGCGTTTAGGACAGGTGGAGAGGCTCGAGGCTTGAGACAGAGCAGATGAGCTGTTGGAGTAAAATGGGTGAAAGATGATGAAGACTCCCAGGAAGACAGAGGAGGGCAGATGAGGAGGGGAGGAGACAGATGTGTCTGGATGTGAGAAGAAGCGACTGTGTGAAGAGTGACTTCCTGGTGTCTGGACCAAACATGTAGATGGAAGACGGTGTCAGTCACGCACAACAGGAGAGAAGATTGTGGAGGGTTGCTCTGTGCTAGCCATGCTGGGGTTTGAGCTGCTTCTGGGACAGAAAATTGGTAAAATGTGTCATAAGCAGGGGGAGGGTATGCTCAGTGGTAGACAATGCTCCAACACCAAATTACATTCTGAAAGGTGCCTTCTAGTGAAGGGGGTCCTGTGTCAAACAGGCTTAATTTGGGGGATTTGCAGATACTGACTACTATACATAAAATAGATAAACAGCAAGGTCCTACTGTACAGCACAGGGAACTATATTCAATACGTTGTAATGGCCTACAATGGAGAAGAATATGAAAAGGAATATATAAAGAACTGAATCATTATGCTGTACATCAGAAACTAACATAACATTGTAAACTGACTATACTTCAATAAAAATATATATAAAGCACACAAAAAGTGTTTAATTTTAGCATCATATGTATGTTTTTTTACTTGCCAGTGAAATAAATATTTGCTCTCTTAAAACTCCCTCCTTCCATACAAAAAAGCTTTTTATGGTTTCAGAACTCCTTCTGAAAACTGTTATAAATATACTCCAGGCTTCTCAGATAATAATTATGGCTTATCTCAAAATAGGCAAAAATAAATAAATTTTAAAAATTCATTTCATCTACACAATGATTTTAGTGTCCTAAACCCATATTTGACATCTAAACAAAAAGCCTTCATGGGGAGATATAGCCCACTAAATACACTGTAATTTGAGTCATAAATAACAAGATGATCCTCGGTCTGAAACCCCTCTTGGGATCTTGACGTTATTTCTCCAATGATTTACATACATCTTTGCAAATATTCACACTGAATATCTAGTTCTTTTATGTCGTTCCTTTAAACATATAATCCATGTCTCCAAATTACAACCTGGCCATACCCTAAAAGTTTGTCTGGGTAGGCAGCTGACACCCAGGATACATTTCTGTCATAGAAACAATGTTGTAAACTGCTGAAAGGTTCCCAGGGTAATAGACACAGGCCTATGTGCTTTGTGGATGGATAGGACTGCACCTGCAGAACCAGAAGGCTGTTTGGGACCCCGAGGCTCTGAATGCAGAAGTGATGAAAACCCTGATAAAGGGCTGTAAATTAAAGAGAAAGAAGGGAAATCTAAATGGTGTGAAGAAAATGGACAAGAGCTGGAGACAGGTGAAGAAAACACTTGACCTGGTGAGGAAGGGAAAGGGAACATGACAGCAAGAAAGAGGGGGAAAGAACTGGGTCACAGTCTGGACACTGTTTCCAATGTCACTTTCACTTTGACCCTCCCGAGCCTAGTGAAGGAGGAAACACAGAGCAGAAGAGGAAGCTGGAGGTGAAGGAGAGCTTTCTCTCTCCCTACCATTCTCTCCACCCTGAACTGACTCCTTCCAGCCCTCCTTCACCCCCTGCCCACAATTCTCTCTATCCGGCCACATCATGGTGAGATAAAGGACTATATACAAATCAAAAAAAAAAAAAAAAAAAAAAAAAAAAAAAACCACTTCAAAAACAAACGCTACCAGTGAATTTTTTATGCAGATAATTATAATATTGGCCATTGGATTTCAGAACAATTACATGCTGTGGTCACATAGCTGGGATGAAGAAATCACAATGTGAAGTGAAAAGTCTCCTGATTCTCTGGGGTTTGGCTCAGATCTGCCTTCTTCCAGAAGGGTTTCCAAACACAAGGAGAGGAGAAACAGCATAAAGAGGCAACAGAGAGAACTGTCTTGATCTCCGTCTTGCTAGCCTGGAGGAAAGGTGCCTTTGTAGGAAACTCGGTTTGCAAACAATGAACATCTTTTGTGCTCCTTGTTGGCAAAGCAATTGATTCTAGTTAGAGATTGGCTGGGTGCCACCGTGCAAGGAAGGTTTGTCTTTCCTATTCTGAAGAGTACAGCAAGAAGAGCTGCAACCAGGCTTTTTTTTTCTTTTCTGATTACAACCAACGTTACAGTCTTTCTTCCTGCTACCCCCTTTCCTGTAACCAACGGTATGCAATTCTTAGGTCATATTTTATAACATCTTTTCAATCATAAAGAACAAAGCTAAACCTTTTGAGATAACTTAAAAATAAGCTAGAGGACAATTACTTATAACCAACATCCTCTCCTCTCCCCACTCCTGAGTATGATTTGTTTACCTTTTCCATCCTAAGAAAGAAACCGAAACCAAACATTGTACTATGAACAGAAAGGTAATGGGGGTTTATTCAAACTTTATAATGCTGATGTGATAATGCAAAGATGGATTTCACTGTGAGAAGAGTGCCCGAGGCACACATAGGTACAAAGCTACTAAATTTCTATCAGATTTGCTTTAATAGAAGTAAAAATTAGTTAATATTAAGTTTTGATTAAATTTTGCTTTAATAAGAAAGAGACGAACATTTACTACTGATATTTTATTAGCTCCTTCCTGTCTTCTGTTTAAGGAAATGCATGCACTTTGTTGACTTTCATGACCATGAAAAGTATTATACAGATGATTTAATATTAAACAGTGTCTAATAATAGGCTTTGGTGTAAATGACACTTTGAAAGCAACAGAGGTTGAGGACTTTGCAGGTGACCAAAGAGTGGCTGAAGCCCAGACGTGTGGCTTCCCTCCTCTCACAAAGGGGGCCACCGCGACCTCGGGGAGGTGCTCCGTAAATCCACTCCCAGACGCTGCCGCTTTATCATTCTTGAGCTGGGAGCTGGGACCAGCTTTAAGTGACATCCATTTTGATTATCGACTTGGCTTGGGCTTCGAAGACAAACCCCACGCCTAGAGAGGAAGGAGAGGAGGGAAGCCCTCTTCCCTAGATCTGGGAAGATGCAATTTGTCTGATTTCACATAGTGAAGGAAACATAAATGCTTCTCCTCTATGACAGGAAAGTGGGTTCTGCAAAATAAACATCCAAGCTTATTTTTCAAAATGCAGTAGCCAGCAACAGATGCTACAAATCCAAGCAAGAGGCCAGGCAGAACAGACTTAGATCACTGTTCCACTGATTAACTGCTATCAAAGCCAAGGGTGAAAGAAGAGTCCTTCATTTTAGCAAATATCCTGGCAACAGAGGAATCTGCTAAAGGACTATTTATTATTCAAGTGTATTTTATTAAAATGTCAAAGAATATTTTGAAAATACAGTATTATCTGAAATTAGCTTTTAACTACAAGGTTATCAGATCATTCTTACACATTAAAGAATTAAAGAAGTGAAAAACAAAATGATCCCAGGACATTCCACTGAAAATTTTAATTTGACTATCCAGGAATACACATTTGTGAAACACTGTTAACAGAAATAAGAAATAAGTTTAGGGCAAAGCAATGAAATCACTTCTGTGAGTCAAATTTGATTCCTCAGTAGGAAAACAGGAAGCTGAAGGAATTAATAATTTTTTTAAAAAAATGTAAGACAGAGTCATGGCAACTTAATTAGGATTACTGAGAAGTAACTGGTAGCTAAGATTACTGACTTACTCTTTTTACATGTATGCACATTCAGCAATGCATTTAACCTCTATTTTAAAGGTTGATCTATTTTTACTGTAAAAGAATATATGCTCATTAATATAAGGAGATAAAATAGAATACGAAAGAAATATGCAACCCATAGTTTTGGCACGTGCAGACACTGTACACATTCTGGCCAGTTTCCTGTTTGTTTTATTTCCTTATGTGCACAAATTAGTACGCTATATGATGAGAGATTCATCTACATGCACACGCTATTTTGTTTTTCTGCTTTTTGTCCCTTTCATATCTTTTTCTTTAAACATGAAAATGCATTTAATAAGGCACTTTTCCTTTTCTGATAAGGGTAACATGTTCATTTTAAAAACTATGCAAACATACATAAAGAAGATTAAAATCACCATTAATTCTATGACAGTGACAATGGCCACATTTTGGTGAATGTCCTTTTCACCTGTAGTCCATGTCCATCCATTCACTCGTTCATTCAGATGCACTCTTGGAGGACCTATTATATTCCAGGCCTTTACATTCTTGGTGCTAGGAAAATAGCAGTGAACGAAACAAAAATCTCTGCCCTCAAGGAGCTAATAGTCTAGGCAAAGGAAACTGAAAATAAATTAAATGTGCAGTTTGTCAGACGGTGAGAGGAAAAGTAGTTAAAGGACATGAGATGAATAGGATGATTTGCAATTTTAAATAGGGTGGTCAGGAAAGGACTCACTGAGACTAGGACAACTGAGCCAAGACAAGAAAGAAGCAAGAAGGAAAAAGACTGACTATCTGATAGAAGAGCAAGTGTAAAGGTCCTGCAGTAGGAAACTGGCCAGTGAATTCTAGGAAAAGCAAGAGGCTGGAGCTGAGAGAACTCAGAGTACACAAGGTGAGATCTAAGGGTAAAGGGAGGGAGATCCCCTTTCTGAGTGAGATGGGAAGCCACTGGGGAAAGTTGAGCAAAGACTTGACTTGATGTAGTTTATGTTTTAAATAGTTCATTTCGGAATCCTGTGTTAAGAAAAGTTACAAAGGTATAGAGATCAGTAAGAAGTTGTTGCAGTAATCTATGTGAGAGATGATGGTGGCTTGGGCTAGCGTTAGTGGTGAAGATGATATAAAGTGTTCACATGTCTTTTGTGGTCCAGACAACAGGATGTGCTGATGGAGGATCTGGGAGAAACAGAAAGTTAAAGGTGAATCCACCTTCAGTCTGAGCATCTGGGAGAATGTTGTTGCATTTACTGAGATGAGCAGGACTAAGGGAGGGGACAGGTTTGTGGAGCAAACAAGGAAATGTGGTCTTACACATGTTAAGTTAAAAGGGATATAGGAAATCTACAGTTGAGGGGAGTGGTCCAGTCTGGAGACAGACCTTTGGTAACTGTCAGAATGTTTACAGTATTTAAAGATACGTGTTAGGATGAGATCACAGGAGGGTTTGGGGAGGAGTTTCTCTTGGGCAGAGAGAGAAAAAGAGAAACGAGCAAGAGAGATGATTAGCAACATAAGAGCAGGAGGAGTGGTCACACAGGATTTTATTCCATCATGGGTTACCCTGAAGGACTGAAAAATCCTGTGACTTTGGAGTTTTTCAGAAAATAACCCTAACTTATCTAGATAATGCAGCAATGGTCTCTAGTACAGTATGCAGACTTTTGGAAGTGCTTCAAATAATACACTGAGGAATGGGAGGAAAGCATTAGACATCGACCTTACGAGAAGTCAAAATTGAATATACTGTTATATTATGTGCTTTGTATGAATTGACAGGAATACACGTGCACATGTATGCATGTCTATATTTTAGAGATGAGAGATCTAAAATGCTTGGAAAAGATTGTACTCGAGGGAGAATTAGCAAAAAGCTGAAAAGGGCTTTTCGCTTTTTTGTGATAGATCATCTGGAAACACACTGCCATCCCTGTGTCTGGATGTGTGGTTAAAAAGGCCACTAACCCAACCACGTGGCACTGGCCAGGGTAGGCACTATCACGTCAGCATTAATGTTATCTCGAAGGCTCCCCCTCTCCCCGAGAAGCCTTGAAGATCTGGGCGCCGACTCAGATCCCAGCCCATCTTGCACACTTATTGCTAGCATCCCGCAGCGCAGTTCTGGGTCTCATGGTCTCCAAGAGAGAGGAATACCGGTTGCACAGTGAAATCAGAAGGCTTGAGGATCTGCCCTGCTTCCCTTTGTTGTGTTCCTGCCATTATTTCATCTGAGAGAGACCCTCTAGGGTTCCTGCATTTGTCCTCCGAAGAGGGGGCCCAGCCCAGCAAAGTCTGGAGGCCACTTAAAAACCCTGCGTGCGGCACTGTGATCATTTGTCACCATTTATTTTTGCTGAAGCTATGTACCTTTGATTAAACCTGGCACAGCACTTCAGAAGCCACTGATAGACATCAAAGACATTAGCTCTCCTAGATCAAAATAGACTGCAGGTTTGGATCTAGACCAGCGCTGTTTGAACACTGAGAACAGTCCACAGCGGGAGGCAATTGCATTTGGACAAGAATCAGAAAAGAACCAAATGGATTTCCTCTATTTCTTCCTTCATTAGCAGCACGGCAAATGCCTTCAGCCCATCAGAAGAGAAATCTTTATTGGATTTTTATCCAAAAACCTGTTTGGGGTGGGGGAGGGGATAAAATTTGAGGTGGAAAATTTAAACAACCTCCTACATGATTAAAGTCTGTAATAAAGGTAGATATAATTCATGTTTGAGGCGCAGCATAAATACCATAATAGTTCCCTTTATTTTATGTGCAGTTGTAGGTAGGGCCCAAATATGTCTGAAGAGTATGGAGTTACTTTATCTTCACTTAGTGATCTGGGAACAATTAAAAGGCACACACAGACGCATCATATTCAGGATCAAGTAGGAAAAAAATTACACATGTAGATATGCTTTTGAGATATACTGAGAAAAAGGAGGAGTTTCATTTTTATGTGCTCTACCTTCAGGGATGGTTACCTGGTTTCTTGTAGACATCCAGTTAAGCATTTGTCTAAATGCTTTAAATGCCTATTTCTAAATCATACCTAATATAAATAAATTAATTAAATAGATCATACAGCATCAATTTCAAAATAAACTCAAGTCAAATTGGTAGAAGGCCAAGTACAATGACTGGAATAAAACTATGGGTAATCAGTAATTCCGCCTTTACTTTTTAAAGAATAACCAGTAATTCCGTTTTTTATTCTTTTTTTTAACAATGAGATTTCTAAATGCTGAGAGATTAACGACCTCATTTGCTCTTCACAATGGCTCTGCGATGTGGCCACGGTTATTGATCCCAGTCTACTGATGAAGCCATGGAGGCTCTGAGAGTGGATTAATGCACCCAGGATCAATCAACTATTGGAATCAGGGATCAGCAAACTGTTTCTGTAAAGGGCCAGAGAGCAAATATTATCTCTAAGGCTGCTGTTACAACTACTCAACTAGGCCACTGCAGCGGGAAAGCAGGCACAGACCATTCATGAATGAATGAGTGTGACTGTATCCCCAGACACTTTACGCATGGAGACTGAAATTGGAATTGCATATAATTTTCACATCATGAAACATTGTTCTTCTTTTGATGTGCTCCCCAACCATTTAAACATGTAAACATTTTAAACCAAAAGCAGTTAGAACCAGAAGAGGTGGTGGCCTGGATCTGGTCCTGAGGCGGTCAGTTTGCGATGCCTGATAGGAAGTGAGAGGGTGGGGGCTCCAATTTACATCTTCTGCCATGGCCCATGGTCTTTCCATGGTGCCACGTGGGTTTGTTTCATAACTGAGGAGAGACCTTACTCAGAGACTTGAAATCTGGAGAGTTCGATGGATGTTCCTACTTTTGAAATTAAGCACAAGACTCAAACATACTAAGCTTCTGCATCCAAAGAGAGAGCTAGGGTAATCACCAGCAGCAGGGCAATTAGCAAAGAGAGAGCCAATAGCAAGCCCAGCAAACACTTCATTGTCAGCTAGAGGGCTTGGCTAAAAGTAAATTTAATACTCATTAAAAAATGAACACTGCCTTAATGCCACTTCAGAGGCTGGTAAATTGTAGCTAACTCTGAGCAATTCCGGAAGCGGTCCCATTGCTTCAAGACTGACATCTCCTTACAAACAAATCCTTCACAGGGCAGGGAGACTGGGAGAAGCCCCCTCTTGGAAAGGTTAGGCGTCCCCTGAAACGCTCCAGACTTGAAATTCTGCCCCCTGCAAAGAGCAGTAAGCATGGTCATGAGCCAAAGAGAGAGTAGGCATTGATCCTACAGAAATGCCGGCATGAGAGCTTTGTGAAGTACAGCCCCATTGAGAAAAAGTTTTGAGAATTGCACCTGCCTAGGAAAATAGTGATTAAAAACACACTCCTATCCAGGTACATTTCATCATTTTTATATTTGTTTTCTTCCTCCCAGACCATGATTTACAACAACCCCTCTGAAGCACGAGGCTGAAATCTGTCTCCTTGAGCCTCTTCTTCCCTGAGTGATTTTGTGGGGATAGAGCTGTTCAGAAGCGCTGAGCAGTTGCTGGTGTGCTGTGGAATAAAACTGTCAGTGTGATTTAAAAATACATATTGCAGAAAATAAGAAAATGCATTTTAAAAACCCTGTCACTTTGTCTTCTATGGAAAACAAAGGCAGTGACAGAGAGAGTTCAAAATAATAAAAGTCTCTGTTAATTGTGAGGCGTTTACAACCTCAAAATCACATCGGAGTGCCAGGAGTCCTAGCAGGTATTCAGGTCTCTCAGAACTAAAATAACAGGAGTTAATTGCCCAAGTGATAGATGACTTCGGAGAAATGCACTTGAGTAAGTAAATTAGTGACGGAAGGAAGGAAATGAGTGACTAACCACATATATGTGCATACAGATATTTTTTAAAAGATATTTTGGATACTTTTGGATTCTGGATGCAGGGCTTGATCATCTTTGATACTACCCCATTTTCCTTTTGTTCTGGTTGATTTTATGACATCATGGAATTAACCTAAAAACATAGAAATCAACCTAAAATGCTGGACTTGTCTTTAAATTGCTTCTAGTTTTATATTCGCCTACAATCTATACTTGAAGAACTTCCTCTGCTCTGGGGGTTTGTACATGCACACATATGGCCTGGCCTAGTGGGGCATTCTTTCATCAGAATGGCATCAATGTATCTTGTGTCTCATAATGGATACTCTACTCTGTACTACACTTTGAAGGGAATAGGGAGGAGAGGAAGAAGAAAGATTGTATGCAGGAGAGACATGATTTCACTCCTGCTATCTGGATAGACAGACAGATGATAGACAGATATTTAAGTGCATCCTTGAAGCACAGAAGCAGATACTTGGAATTTTATAGATGAGTTTTTCTCAACCTTTTTTTTATGAAGCACATAGAAAATGATAATATTTCTTAAATACCCTGGGGTAAATGGGAAGGAATTTGAGAACATGTATTTGAGACTTGGTTAAAAACATTCTTATACTTATATAATTGTGGTAAGAGAAAAAATGAGAAATATTAAGGATTAATTTTTATAAAACTTCTAATAATATATCAAAATGTTTAAAGAGAAATTTGAGCTTGCTTCTGTGAACATATCCATTTTATATCAGGTTTTCAGCTTGAAATGGCTATACATAATTCCTAGCTAAGGCTGTGCAATGACTGTTTCTTCAAATTCTTGGTGTTTATGATCTATGAAATACTTCCATATGAGTCAATACTGTATTTTTAAAAAAGTCTTTAAAGCTTTTCATTTACAATAGTTGATTTTTTTAAAGGATCTAATAGTGCTTATTTTTCTTAAATTATCAATTATACTGAAATTTCTTGAGATAATGTATTTGGATTTCAAACCCAAATGGGGTTGCTCGGTTATTTCAGAAACAATGAAGCTCCAGTTTGTACACCACGTGCACGTTTGCTAGGGCAGTCACCCTGCAGCGAGCTTGTAAGCCAATAAAAGGCACATCCAGCAAGTGGACACAAGTAGACTATATATATATAGTATATATATATATAGTATATGTGTATATATATATATATATATATATATATATATATATATATTATATATATATATATATATATATATATCTGTATATCTGTATATATATATATAAAAATGTAAGGATTCCAGATCTCTTCAAGAATGTGCCACCAGGAGCTCCCCCATCTCTCATCCTCTGATTCCCCTTTTCCCACCCATAGGACTCATTTTGGGATGAGTGCCACATATTTCAGCACTTGATACATTGATTCTAAGAGACCATGGTGCCCTGGTCAACTGCAGACTCTGCAGCTGGTACAAAAGTACATCCGGTGCTTAAACATCTCTTCTGTGCACAACTTTTGCGGTGGGCAAGGGTGCCATCTTGCTCATGACCTTCTCTGTTGGGGGTTCTTTGAATGGGCCTTTAAACAGCTCCAGTGGAGGGTCCACGGAGACAAGGAAAGGCTGCATCTGCTTATCCAGCCCCACTCAGGGCTCCATCTATGTCCCTCAACTTTCCAATCTCCCAACCAAAAGAGCCAACCACCACTCTTGGAACACCCGCTTCCCAACCTCAAATAAACTAAAACTCTGAGAGTCTAGAAGCCACCTGAGTTTTTGTAAGAAATATGCTACCAAACTCTCTGAGCAATGGACAGTAATAGTGGAGGGCTTTCTGTGTCATCCTGGGATCAGTGCCACTCTCAGTGCAGGGGGAAGTCAACTCCTTACCACTCACTACAACTCAAATTTACCCCCAATCGACCACACTCTCAACCAAGGAAGCTGTGGTTGCTTATTCCTGGGTATTTTCACTGCTTCCCTAGAACACGGGCAATTGTGAAAATAGAAAAAAAGCCTGATTGACATCAGATATGCAACTAAAAGATTTCAAAATTAGTTTGTTTTATATGTTGCTAATGACTGAAAAATGCTTTTCTGTATATCACAGGATAGTTTTTGATTTTCTGACATTTTAAAAATTGCAGTCTTGGGGAATTCACCATATTACGAACAACTCAAGAAAATATGTCTCTTAAATAAACTACATCTCTTGCCTAAATTTTTACCCTACCCAGAGATTGTTCATAAAAATTTGACTTTGACCTTGATCAACAAATTTAGCATTAAACATTTTTTTAAAATATATGTTTTGCATTAGGTAAAAATTGGATCTCTCGTAATACCAATTTCAGAAAATGATTTTTAATATTTTCATAATAAGCATGAAAATATGTCAACCACTTGTTAAAAATAGTCTCCATTCTTTATGTGCTCCAAAAATCTAAATACTCTGATGGAAAGAAGTTCAGGGTCAGTTTGATAGTGTGAGATTTTAGGTATGATTCTATGAGACCAGGACAATTCATGGGCACCAGATCAAGCATTACAAAGCTGGTATCTGTGGACAGCTCCTTGTCCTGTCCAGGGAGATGTCACCTGCACTGCAGTAAAGAACAGCAAATCTGACTCCATATAAGCTCGGTTCCTTTGGCTCTAACTCTGTGCTCTGTTTCCTGTGCTTAGTCATGCTGGTTCTGTACCTTCTGTGAAAGGATGCTGCCTATTGCCTAAAATACATAGGACAGCCCATTCTCAAGGCTCCGACCCTGCAGGGCATGACATTTTCCCATTCATATAAAGACTAAAAAGTTGCAGAATAGAAAACAACATTTGTCTTGCCGGAGGTTTACGGGGACATCATGACCTGATCTACTCTGACAGCTGCAAAAACAAAGGATTCCAACACCAAGAAGCTTCCAACAACCAATCACACTCCCTCCCCTTTTCAGTATAAAAGGAGCCTAAATTCTGATTTGGGAAAGATAGTTCTCTAGGACATTAGTCCCCCATCTTGTTGGTCTGCTGGCTTTCTGAATAAAGTCATTATTCCTGTCCCAACACCTCGTCTCCCGATTTACTGGCCTGACGGATGGTGAGCAGAGCAAGTTTGGACTCGGTAAAAACAGCTGAAGGAGCCACAACTGCAAGGTACACTCTAGTTATTTGATTTCAGACACGCAGCCATAATCTAGTAATTTAAGAAGCAGTATTTAATAAAAAGAGAAAGCAAATTAAAAAATGAGTTGTATTAATATATGTGATTAACCCAATTTAAATTTTAAGGTTTTAATATTTTAATAGGTCTAGTCGTTTGTTCTTAGTCGCATGCATAATTACTTTTCCTCATTCTTTTGATTTAATAACAGAAAAATCTGAATAATCTTTGTAGAAAAATGTACTGTGGGTAAAACTGATCTGAGTACAAATGTTATCAAAGCCATGTGGTCACACTGTATATGACCAAGTGGAAAAAAAAAACCTTTATACTCATACTGATCATGGTTAGAAATATAAATATGTTGTTTTCTCCCAATATGATTACCATGGAGCAAGATAATGTTTATCTGCTTACTCCTTAACTCTTTAATAGTTTGTGTCATAGTTGAAACAGAAAAAAGAAAAGTAGAACTTCTCAACACAGAAACCCCAGGATACCAGCTGACCCACACACAACTCTCTTTTCCTCCGGTATCTTAGGCACAGGAAATGCTCAAATTCCAGGGAAAAGGCAACATTCAATCTCTTAGTAAGTAGTCTCTGAAAGCATATTTAAATTATTTCCTGATGTCAAATTCAAAGTTTCTCAATAAATGCATTTCAGAATCACCAGAAGAGTAGCTTCAAAGTACATTTTTTACTGCAGATCAATTAAGCAAATAAATAATAAACTCACCCCTCCCCACTCTACTCTAGTTTGCTGTCCTCTTCAACTCAGAGACCAATAAAGAGATGCTATTTATGCAGGGGTACTCTGAAGTTGTGTGTGTGTGTGTGTGTGTGTATACAGATAGGTATGTATAAATATACGGAATCTCACCCTAGACCTCAGAGTGAGAACTGCCTGGCTTGACTTACACACTCAAGGTTTTTGCAGAGATCCCCAGTCCCCGCCTTTATGCTGGAATGGGAATCTGCCAAGCGTCCCTGCTTCGGTTTCCCACTTGAGGGATTATCACTCTGACCACGCTTTTCTCTCCTTCTGCCTTGGAGCTTACGAGGGCCCTGGTTGGCAAGGGCAGGGCCAGCACTGGCCCACAGTAATTCGGGGAATTCTGTGGCCTCTTTCAGGAACCTTAAAACATTCATGGCTCCTGGGAGGCCAGGCAGTAAATGTCAGGGCAGGACCAAGATTTCTGAGAGCTGCTTGCTCTTCCTGGAAGCACAGGTGTCTAAACATTAGGAATGGCCACTCAGTCTCAATAATGCCTCCTATTGGTGGACGAATTCTGCAAATTTTTATTTGTCAGGAAGAATACATTTGATGAACACTTAATTATTATGCAATTCTTCTTTCCTGTTCTTCCCCCGCCCCCAGCCCTTTTCTTTTAATCTAACACCTTTCTCCAGGGAAATCAATCATACTAAACAAACATTTACTAACGTGGTCTTTAAGCACTTTGGGATCACCTGGAGAGCTTTCCAAACTACAGGAGCCTGGGTCCCACCCCTAGAGGTTTTTGCTTTGATCAGTGGGCCTGGGCACCAGGATGTTAACTACTTCCCCAAGTGATTCTTAATACGGAGCCAAGACTGAGAATCACTTGGAAGGAAAAAATCCTAGGCTGGGAGTGAAAGGAATTAAAATTTTTGAGTAAATCAATATAATCCAATGCTCCAAAAGAGAAAGACACCCTTGCTGAAGGGGTAGAAGATAGCCCAGCCACCTAATTCAGAATTCACAGCTTTGTTCACTGTTTTACAATCTCTGTGTTATTAATTTTCTGTTTCATAAACCTGACAAACATAATTGTTAATTGCATACCATCCACTCCACCCTCACAGTAATGGTTCCTCTCAGAACCCTCATCTGATATACAGCTATAGTGCAATGCCCCGCTATATTAAATTTCAATTTAATTATCTTTATTACAGCATCACCTCCTTGGAGGAAATGATTAACTCTGAGATGGACTTATAATAGAAGAAAAAGGTATTGCAGTGAGCTTTGCCCTAAAGCCCTGTCCTACTATATAGGTTTCATTTGCAGGCACAAGAGCAACAATAAAATGGTTGAAAAATGAGCTTCTCTTCCATTTCCTCAGATCCCTGTGACGTGATCCCTCAGAGGTCCCTACCGGTGCACACAAAAGTGAGTGGTATAAGAAGTGGGACTTCAATGCACAACTTCCTTTGTGTGTGTGTGTGTGTGCATGTGCTCACACACATACACACATGCACACTTCAGTCAAAAGCAAAGAATTAGTCAAATAATTAGCACAGGAGAGAATGGTTAGCAGCCCATGGACAGTACATGTCCACTACTTCGTAACTGATCTTTCTGAGATTAAACTTTATTTAGTACTGTGTAACTTACCAAAAAATCTCAGGGTGTTTTACTTTTAAATATTACTTAATATGACTTTCAATAAGAATCTCTTTAACCTTGGTTTGCAAATTAAAAGAACTTGAGGCTTCCCAGTTTACCAGAAGTAAATGTTCTCCTCAATTAACACTTGGGGCTTGAATTCCACGCAACTACAGCATTAGGTGACTGAGTGGAAACAAACTAGAAAATGGGACCACAGGGCTTTGAGACGCCATGTGATTTCAGCAAAACTGAAAGGAATTTTATTATCATGAGCTAGAGCATTTATACAGCAAGAAGGTACGTTGAGATGAACTGCTGTGAGGAGTGGATGGGCACTGTTCCACATACATTCCTCCTCCCGCCCATTTTGGCCTCTTTAAACAGGTTTGGGAAATTCAGGCGCAGAGAAACTGACCTGTCCAAATCTCAAACCATGGGGTCCAGCCTATGTACAGACAACACCACAGAAACTTGAACTCTTCAGCAAACTGGGATATCTGCATGTAGCTAGGGCTCTAGCTTGAACTCACTGCAGGATACTGACACATTTGGTGCAGCAAAGATGTAGGAGGGAGAGGTGGAGATCCAGGAAGCTTTTTTGGTAAGAACAAATCCTGCAGGAGAACATGTTGAGACATTGGAGGGAATAGCCATTCCAAAGGGAGAGAGCCTTCTGAGCACACAGTGTGCCTGTTACTCATGTAACCACCACTCTCCAGCCCAGGAAGGAGTTGCAATAAAGAATAAAACTTGAAATAGGTTATGTTACTAAAATTGCTGCAACAGACTAGAATGAGGGATGCTTTATCTATTGGGGGTCCTAACAATGTAGGGATGAACAGAAAAGATGGTTTTCTAGAATTTGCAGATGTTGGCATCTAGCAGAAGTAGGAAGGGGCTTCATAACACTGTGACAGTCCTGCTTTTCCTAAGTGTTAATGCAGCTGATGGACTAAGACAGTGGGAAGTGGTGAGTTTCAGGCAGTCACTCCAAGGGCGTACTAATTGGGGAAGAAATGTGAGGGTGCTAGAGGTGCTTATTTTTACCATCAAATTGGTGTGAACTGAGCAAAGATAAACGTCTAGCATCCAAATAAAATTGTTTTTGCATTATAAATTGGCATCTTATATAGCTGAAATACACTATCTTTATATTCTTTCTTCTTCATTAGAGCTTACTGCAATGTGTCGCCCCTGGAAGTTTAATAATATCTGCTCATTAATCGAGACCTGCATGTACAATCAAGGTCCCAGGACTCCTCATTTGGCTTTTTTCCCTCTGTGTTCGAAGATTCTATATGGTTTTACAAGATACATCAGTCAGGGCTCAGAGAGGAACACAGAAACAAATTCAAGAATTTTAAATGAACGTAACAATACAAGAAATTGGTTACTAAATATTGGAAGGGCTAAATCAATAAAGAAGAAAGTAGGGGCAGAGTTTGATTGGTAATTGCAAGACAATTTCACCCCATCTGCTGGAGAAGGAAAAGGAAACGTACTAAGAGCCTGGGGTCTCGGTCATTAAACCTGCTGGATAATCTCTTGTCGCTGGCAGAGCTACCACTACTCACACTACTTTGAAAGACCGTAGGAACAGCCTAATTCTTTTGCTACTGCTGCCAGAGGTGCTGTCTGAAACCAGAAGGAAAGAAAATGTTCTCTCTTATTTCCACCTTCCTTCCAATCTCCTGGAGGGTCTCCTGCTAGAAGAACATAAGGGAGCCACTTGGCAAGGGAGTCTGTTGAATAAAGTTTGCTGGCTTCCAAACTGTAAGAGAAGAACACAGATGCATGGTAACAGACCTGCGAGGCCACAGACAAGTAATCAGCGCTGGCTAATCCAACTCGAATGCAAGAAGGAAGCTGACAAGACTGGTGGTGTCCCAACAGATTAAATTTCATCGTCAAAGGGAATTTTTTGATAGAAATTATAGTGATGGCCGGCCATATACCACAATAGGAAAACTATCGATTTTTTTCCTTTTGCTTTGTGATGGATAGATTTAGTTTAAAAATACTTGCTTCTATTGACTAAAATTTGAGATGGAAAACATTTATAAAAAACAATCAATACACATCATATATTATAATCCATAATATACGACCAGTATAAATAACATACATTTATTAGACCCTTAATTGGCACATGGATTACCTGTAAACACTTAGAATAAGAAAGACAGTGCAACAAAGGAACTTTACTGCCTGACACAGGGCCAAATACAGCATCTGAGGATGAGATTTGATGGAAATAGCTTATGAAAATTGACTCCCACTAGAGAATGGCTTTTTTATGTCAGCTCGATAACTTCCAGGAAATAAATGAAGACATTTTAAAAATCAAAGTGATATAATCATGTAAGTGGAGCCTTATAAAAATTGATACTGGCACAGCACACCAGCTCCAAGGTATGACAACATTTACCACATCAGGAGAAAGTAATGAATTGTAATAAGTCGGGAAACAAGCTAAGAAGTCATTAATATCTCTGAATCAGTTTTGTGAAGCTAGTATCTTAATTTTGTGGTATTTTGACTAGAGTGAAGAATACTGAGTAACAAAAGCAAGACATGAACTAAACGATGGTGATTTCTGAGACTTTTTGTTCATACTACATCTTCCCTTTTCATTGGAGACTGAAGTGTTACATTTCATCTTGGAAGAAAGTAGTCATCTATATAAGGAAAGTAAAATTTTAAAGCAAGTTAGCAGTCAAACAGAACCTGAATGCCAAATACTAGATCTCCTCAAAGGTTGTACCTATAGACAGCACATGTCCTACCAAGGAAATACCAAGTGCAAATGATGGCAATATTTTTATTTCACACTGATAGACTCTGCCATTCATTAGCAGACATTTCAAAACCAAAGCTGTCTCACCGGTCTTGAAGTTCTCATCTTCCTTTATTTCTAATAACCATCTGTTTGTTCTTAGACCAAGGATCTCAGCTTTTTCCCATGAAGAAGCTAACATCAACTTCTCAAGCCCCAGAGATGGCTCTGGTTTGGTAGAGACAAAGAAGTAAATCACTGAGCATGAAGGAGAGGAGCTCCCAGATGCTCTCCTCTCCTGGAGGCCACACGCCTGGGAACAGCCACCAGCAGTCCTGCCCTAAATCAATCCCGTGAAATTTAGGAACTTAGGACAATCACTGTCATTTAGATGGTGCCCTACAAAAAAAAGAACCACAAGCTGCAGAAAAGGAACTGTAACTCGAGTAGGATATTGGAAACGTGTGCCTCGTGTAGACACAAGTAATATGTCTGTAACTCCAGGACAGCTTCTAGCCAAAGAATGTCTTAAAGCTTGGTGTACACCCATCCTCCATTTCCCCCTCCAGTGGCCACCTCCCTCTCTGATCTAAGCAGCTATCCTGAGTTCCCCTTATGAGAAGATATGTGCCTGTTCTTCACAGTATTTGTTTAGTTTATGAAAGACAGGGTGAAATCATGTTATTTCATCAATGAGAGATATGTCTGTATTAATGGAGTCTTACACTAATCATCTCTCTGAAATCGGGATGTGTCTAACTGTCAAAGCGGATTCATAATTTAAATTGGTAACACTTCTTTTTGTTTTATCGGTACATAAAGTAATGGTGCATTTTTCAATCTTTAGTGTTGGAGATTGCAGAAAACATAGCACCTCATAAATGTGTACACACTGGACAAATTTCAGATTACTATTCTATAAAGTGTGGAGGCTGCCACTTAACTAAAATGATTTCTTAATGTTTCTTTCACCTTCAAAAGCTATTACACCATAGACTGGATTCTCTGCAAGGGTGATTTGGTAACGGAAATGAGTTGTTATTGACAAATGATCTTTGCAAGGAAACTAAGCTGCTCTCCAAGGTTAATAAGCAGGGAACAGTTTAGCTGAGGACAAGACCAGGCACCCCACAAAGGGAGAAGAGCAAGAAGCCCAGAACAGGACTGCACATACAGTATTTAACATGTTTTCATATTTTGTAAAGTGCAAACATTATCTTGCCTGCTCTGCTGGCACATACAGTAGCAAACAAGACCCCTCCTCTCCATAATATTTTAGAGGCTCAGAAAGTTGTATTCACAAATCATAAACCAAGCTGGAAATTTTCTGATTGGGAATAAATGCAGTAGGGAAGAACAAATCTAACTCCACGTTAGATCTGTTCCTTGGGCTCTAACTCTGTGCTCTGTTTTCTAGGCTTAGTCATGCTGGTTTTGCACCTTTTGTAAAAAGAATGTTGCTTATGGACTAAAATATACAGGCTAGCCTATTTTCAAGGCTCTGACCTTTAAGGGTAGAACACTTTTCCATTCATACAGAGATAAAAGTTGCAGAACAGAGAATAACGTTTGTCTTGTTGGAGGTTTACAGGAACATCATGACCTGACCACATGGACAGCTGCAAGAACAAAGGATTCCAACACCAAGGAGCTTGCAACAACCAACCACTCTCCCTCTCCTTTTTAGCATTAAAGGAGCCTGAATTCTGACTTGGGGAAGACAGTTCTCCATGACATCGCTCCCCCATCTTCTCAGTCTGCTGGCTTTCCGAATAAAGTCATTATTCCTTGCCCCAACACCTCATCTCCTGATTTACTGGCCTGTCGTGTGGCAAGCAAAACAAGTTTGGACTTGGTAGCAAAAAGAGAATGAATTATTCTACACCCCCCCCAAAAAAAAAAAGAAAGAGAAAAAGAAAAAGCCTGACATTTTCTAATACGGAAGTGGCCCCAGAGAAAGCTACTAAGCCACTTATCTGTTGAAGGTATAATTATTTCTGATTCTATAAACTGTACTGAAATTTGAATGTATTACAAATTGTGATAAAATGCCCCACCCCACCTCACCCCCGCCTCCTGAAGGTAGATGCACTCGGAAGGCCTGCTAGATGCATTACAGGGACACACCAGGCGTCCCGCAAGCTGAGGATGTGCCACTTTGATCTCCCAGCAAGCGGACTGTGACACGGTGTCCCTACAGAGCTGAAGGCACAGCACAGGAGGGTCTTTTAACTAATGTGCACAGAGGGAAAAATTTATGAGGTTCTTATGAAGTGGTTTGTTTTAGCTCTGAATAGAGGAAGAGAGGGAGAGAGAAAGAAGGGGCATGATTCTGTGACATAAAGACCCAGTCGGGCCTGGTGTGACTTTTATCACCTTAAAACACATTTGAGAAGACTAACCTCAAAGCAGAAGACTGTTCTCAGCACAGCACATAAGGAATGGAAGGCAGAAGGTAGCTCGTCTGTAAACAAGCCACAAAGCAAACTGCCAGATGATATTTCCTGAACTGAAATCTCTGAGTTACAATGGGAACAGCTTCTCAGTATATAAAGAGTGTAAGTCCTCTCTTTGGTTCCAGCGGGGCTTTGTCATGACTTGTAATAAGCTCAACATTGTAATGCATGTTCTAAAAAAAAACTGACTATTACTGTGTGTGCAAAAAAATACAATGCACATGTATCAGGACGTTTAACAAAACAGCACCTGCACAAACCAAGATTGCAACTCTATTCTCAGCTTATCTTTGCTTTTCACTCACTGGGATCATTTTTGTTTCAATGGGAAAGGAAAGCCGCACATGCTAGCATGATTCAGACGTTAAACTGAGGCGACCACTTTAGTACGGATCAGCGCTCTGTAAACAAAACAAAAATCTGAAAAATTTTTAAATCCAAATATTCTCTGATAAATATAATGAGTGTCCATGATGACAATGGTAATCGTAGACTACAAGTAACACAGGCTTTTAAAATTGGGACTGGAATTTAGGGGGGAGGGTACTTCATAATTATGGGCTATATTTTAAAAACTTTATACTCTTAAAAAAGTAATTGAAACTTTCTGTAAAGCTGTTCTTTAAAATAACTTGATTAACAGAGTCATAGAATTAAGGGTACAGATAGGTGAAAGGACATAACTAGCACTAATGATTATATTTATGCATCACATAACCATCATCAGGGAATCATGATTTATTCATTTAAAACCATCATCTTGGTTTTAAAAATGCCAAGAATTAACAAAGCTCTTGAAATCAAATCCATCATTTATCTGCGGCAGGCAAGCGAAACATCTTCTGACTCATTGAAAACAGACAACCCCCGTGGATAATAAAAACCACCACAACAAATATTGACTATTTATCATTATATTCACTGGAAGTGCCACACCTTAAACTAAATACTTCACAGTTATTTTCTTACTGAGTTTCTTCAAGAGCCCTATTAGGTAGGTACTCTTACGCTTTGACTTTGGCAGGTAAGTAACCTGAGGTTTTGGATCCGTGAACCTTGCTCAGGTCAAACTGCCAGCCAGTGGCAGAGCTGGGCAGTGTGGCTCTGGATGTGAGCCTTCGCACCTCACTGCTTCCCCCCAGGTCTAGTCATCGCATATTTCTCAGTTACCTTCGCTATCAAAGGAAAACAGCAAAACAACATCCTGCTGGGACCTGGGCAAATGCACATTTTAACCTTGTGGAGAGCAGGAGCTGACTGCAAGAAGAGCTGAAAGTGAACAGTGAGCTTCCTTAATCTGAACCATTACAATCGCACAAAAGCAAGGCTTACTATAGCCACAGAGCCTGAAACTGGGAAACAATTTGAGAGAGCTTTGTGTTCCGTCCAACACAGTGATTCTATCCAGTGCATTTTGGCAGATGGCCATCCAATCTTTGCTTGAACATTTCCAGTGATGGGGCACTCACCACCTACCCGGCAGTCTATTCCAATTTTGGATGATTTGAATTTTTAGAAAGGGTATCCTTATGTGGAGCCAAAAAAATCAGAGGTGCTGGTACTTCGAGGAATTACTTTTACAACAAGTAATACTTTAGTGATACATACTAAATCCTATATCATGTGATCATTAAAAGGGATACTGTTTTACTGTAAAACATGGGAGGTAAAGTATAACTCAAAGGGTAGCATAATTAGTTTCATAAATGGTGCCTCAAGGTTGGAATTCATTTCTAGTGATTGTGTCAAGGCCACTAAAATCTGATGCTGAGCCTGGATTAGAGTGCATAACCCTGAACAGAATTTCCCAATAAGCCAAGGAAGCCAAGGACGCTATGTGCCACAAGACCATTGCATTTCATTGTACCAGCTCTGCACCACGATTGTGTTGGTCAAGATACACCTCATACCTGGTTGAACCAAGATTCAGAAATGAGCAAGACAGCAGGGGTGTATGTGGTAGGTCTGTGAAGAGGTAATTTCCAGCAAAAATCCTCTGAGAGAAGATAGTAGGAGGACCTGAGTGTTCATTCTGACGTCAGAGATATTGGAGATACAGGACAGGCTGAGGGTGGCCATGGCTCTCCACACCGCTGGGCTCCCTTAGAATGCAGGGCTTCTGCTGGACAGAACCAAGCACTGTGCCCCGCTTCACATGCCCACCCTGCACATCCAGCCAAACAGACTTAACTTCAGGGAAAATATTTGTTCTCAAAGCAAACAGAATAGGAATATACTTGAATCTGTTCTACAGATACACAGTGCCGCCTCTTAGCCGAATGCCTTACCCCTGAGCTGCTCACCACACTCTGTAAACCAAATGTCAGACAGGACCGGAGGGCGGAACTCCTTCGTTTCCACAGGGAAGCGTAAGATTTGCTTATATCATCAAACATTTTAAATCCATTTCTGTCTAAAATGAAAACTTAGCAGCCACCAAGCCTGGATTATATTCTAAGTAGATGCTACATCAGAAGAATTGATGAGTTTGGCTCATTCGGCATGTTAACACCAAGAAGTGGTAAGGCACTGCCCTGCCCCAAGTCCAAGAAAAGCTCCAGCTGACCTCCGGAATTAGCCAACGTCTGTGGTCTCGCTGAACTGAAAAGCGTGTTGCTGGTTATGCAGACTTCTCAGTTGCACACTCTACGTGTCAACAGGCTGCCTGATTTTTTTTGGAGTCGATGTAGTCATCTTTTGATAACAATTTTATTCAGGTTTTAACTCAAAAGTTGTGGTCGTTATGTTAAATTACATGTTTATTTCTTTTTAAATTTTAATCCATTAAAAAAAAAACTAGTGAAATTATTTGAATTTCAGAATAAACCACCACATACTACAGGGTATCCCAGAAGTCCTAGCACAGTTTTTAAGCTTTAACAACCTCAGAAGCAAAAATGCTACAAACGTCCAAGGAACACTCCTTGTAGTATTTATGGTTTCCTTCCTTTTACACTTAGGCAGTTTTGTGAGTTTTTAGTATGTTTCTCATTTTATTTTTTTCCAGTTCTTCTCACTGTAGATGGTACACACTAATTATAGATATGAAAAGATTATTCAAGATTCACAAAGTTGCATACATACGAAGGAGCATAAGTAATTAATATTTCAAAGGATTATTATAAGGTCATACACTGATACTTCTGAAGTAATTAAAGTCATAAGTTAAGGTGTTTGAGACACCCTGCAGGACGGCTACTGAGTTGGCTACATCTTGTGGGAATGCAGCAACCCCAGCGCCCTCTTTGTCTATAGGCTTCTTTACTCACTGCCTCACAAGGAGCACGTACAACACAGAAAGAGGATTCTTGCCTTTAAGACGGCATTTTCACTTTGCGAATGTATACATGCACACCTCGGAGATACTGTCATGTTTTGGTTCCACAGTACATATGAAAGTTATGTTTACACTATACTGTTGTCTATTAAGTGTACAGCAGCATTATGTTTTAAAAGACAAAGTACATACTTTAATTTAAAAATATTGCTAAAAAATTCTAACCATCATCTGAACCTTCAGTGACTAGTAATCGTTTTGCTGGTGGAGGGTTTGAAGTATTCCAAGCATTACCAAAGGTGACAGAGATAGGAAGTGAGCAAATGCTGTTGGAAAATATGGTGCCTAAAGACTTGCTCGATGCCATTTCTAAAAATGCCTTCAGTTTGTTAAAAATGCGGTCTCTGTGTAGCACCATAAAGCAAAGTACAATAAAACAAGGTATGCCTGCAAATGCAGGGCAGAGACGTTTAGAGAAGAGCGCCTTCTCCGAGGATGCATCCTGGCCTCGGCCCCAGGACACGCGACTGAAATGCAGGAGAACAACGTTTCACTCATCATGAGCTGGAGAATCTAATCATATGAAGATGGGGAGGTTAAGAAGAGATTTTCTTGATTGAACTTTCACAAACAAAGCTGGCAACAAGCCTGCTTTGAGAAATTGTGCCTACGTGCAGACTTGATTCATTCTTTCCACTCCCGAGACGAGAAAAATACAGCAAAAGTGGAGCATCGTGCTCAGTTTTCACTCCTGTTCTTTCGACTGTTCCGCCTGCCCCCCCTCCCCCAGTTTCTCTAAGAGACACTGAATGTCACCAGCACAGGAAAATCGAACTAGACTGTAGAGGAGGCCAAAATTAGGCTTTATCATTCGACCAAGATAGAATAATCAAGCAGAAATCATCTTCCAGCCTAATCACATTGACTTATTTTGTGAACAAGGAAAACCGAACAGAGTTTTTTTTTATCATGCTGGGTTCTATCGATCTTGGATAAACGCTTCCTAGTAGATACTCTGTCTGAGACACCGATTCCATAGCACATGTTTAATTTCACTTCTCCCCCATAGACTGAAAGCTAATCGGAGGTAGAGACCATCCCCATTCATGGTTCTGTCGACAGCACAGAGCTGGTACACAGAACAGAATCAACAGATGCTTAACTAAACGGAACTGGAGATAGTACGAATTCTTAGACAAAAGCAAGATGTTGGAGTATGCTCATCTTTGGATTCCTGCCTATACTGGGTTGGATAGGGAAAAAAAGGATTCTTTTATAATAAATCATCCCTTTGGATGACACCATGTTCTAATTTTTAAAGGAAAAGATAGCAGACAAAAGACAAAGTGTGTTGAATAAAGAAAGTCTAGAAAATGGTCCAGAACAGTGGGAGACTCAGAGGAGAACATGAGGAGATCACTGTGGGGTTGGGACTTGGAACCACTTCTTGTAAATGTTGCTTTGAGTCTTCATTTCCATGCAAATGGCATATGAGATCCTCAACCACCATCGACATAAAAGACTGCAGTGTCAGGCTACCCCATGTAGATTTCGTTTCCAAGTCAGCTTTCTCACAAAGGTCTCCCCGTTTTCTGACAAATGAATGTTAACACGTTCATTTGAACAAGAGCTTATTGTCTTATCGGCTGTTGGCTTGTTTGCTTCCTTGGGGGGCTTCACGAAAAAGCAACATTTGGGCAGGAGGGAAAGGGCTTTGGAGTTGTCAAAAACCACTAGTTAAAAAGCGTCAAACTGTGTTCTGCTGGTGAGTAACTGCTGTGGAAGAAAATGCTTGAAAACAAGACATACATTTTTAATAAATGGAGACCTAAAAAGTTACTCTGATTTGATCTGAGTCCGACATCATTCTGTGCTTCTAAATTCCTTGGGAAACACTAAAATTTTCAATTCCCGTGTTGTCTCTAAAGTGCTCCCAGGAATGTGAGTATTGTGCAATTATCTTTTGAAAGAATGGAAAGTAAAGGTTTTTTTTTTTTTTTAAAATAGGATAACCCCTACTCGATCTGAAACATACAAGAAGTGCCTAATTTGTCACTTCTTTATCTGACGCTCTGAAACAACAGCAAGAATTCTCTAGACCTCTTGCAGACATTCTCTGCTCCTCGTGTGTACGAGAAGTTTCGTAAGTGTTCCCTACATGAAGTTTAAATGGCTCTGAGTTAACCAGGAAAACTGGAAACGTCTTTGTTTACAATTCTCTTCAACCCATAAATCGTGGAACTGAATGTACTCAGATACCCTCATCATGAGATGCGGCGTGACTGACATTTGTCTCAGGCCATCCAGCTGCTTCTGACCCAAAACACTGATTCTTCAGACCATCCACTCTTTCTCCTGGGCTACAATAAAATACACACCATAAAAAGGGTCTGCTGTTTTGGAGGTACTTTGCAAGATGCCTTAAATATATGAAGTTCATTTTCCTTCTAGGAAGATAATCCTCCAAGAGCATTACTACTCCCTCCATTTAGAGGAGAAAGCTGAGGGCCATAAAGGATACGTGACTCATTCGATGTTAAAAAACTGGCAAAAGCTGGCCAAGAACACAGCTCAGCCTGACTCCAAAGCCATCAAAGCTAAACCTCAAAGTCCAGTGAAAATCCGACTATGGAAATAGATGGCGGGGGAGGGGGGGTTTCTCTGAGGTCTGTGACAGGAAAAAATGTGAAAATCAGGCTGTTTTTGGATCTACTAGGAGGAAATCTAACATAGACACGGAAGACCCAGCCCTGCTCCACCCTTCACTGATGGAACATTGGCAACACCCAGCCCCACTGAGCCTCAGCATCCTGCTCAGTGAGGCCAGGACTAAGGTCGGCTCCACCCGCTTCGTGGGACTGCTGAGAAGATCAATTGAGAAGAAGAGAACACTTCCCAGTATTTATCAGAAAATTATCATCTTAAATTCTAAGCCCCATAGACACAGAGTCTCAAATCTCTGCATTTGTTTTTATTAAGCGGAGAAACAAATGAATAGATCGATGATGAATCAATACAAAAATGAAAAAATGAACACTTCTCCACGTATTGCTCAGGGGAAGTCATGAAAAGATTCGCACCTGCCGTTCGAGAATCTCCCGCTATGTACGTCATTCTGAGAAACACTGAAAGTGAGTGGGGGTGCAGTCGGATGAATGGCGCCCCCCTCAGTCTCGTCCACTTGGAACCTCAGAATGTGCCCTTACTTGGATATAGGAGCTCTGCAGATGCAGTTAAAGAGCCTGAGATGAAATCATGGTGCATTCCGGGTGGGCCCTAACATCAATGACTCTCGCGTCCTTATAAGACGAGGAGTAGACACAGGGCCACACAGGGAAGACAGTCACGTGACAGTGAAGACAGAGGCTGGAACGATGCTGCCATAAGCCAAGGAGTGCTGGGACCCACCAGAAGCTGGGAGAGGCAAGGAAGGGTTCTTCCCTAGAGGTTTCAGAGGAGCACGGTCCTGCTGACACCTTCATTTTGGACTCTGAACCCCCAGAACTGTGAGAAAATACACTTCTGTTGTTTTAAGGCACCTCGTCTGTGGTTAATTATGGCAGCCCTAGGAAACTCTAACGAAGAGCAGTGTGCCTGCATCCATCATGCTCTTACATCACCAGCAAGACCGCCTCTCCTCCCCTCCCTCCACCAGATGCTCCCCCCATGGGTGAGCTGCAGCAGGTGGCATTGGCCAGGTGGTCCCAGCAGTTCGTAGCCAATCTCCACTCCTGCTGATCAGTGCTTGACTGTGAAATAGGATACACACCTTCAGGATTATCCCTGCTCACAGGGTTTATGGGGCCGCAAGATTCAGTTGCAAATATATGACTCAGTCTAGCTCCTTTGATATAACTTTGTGTTTAGAGCTTTTCATGAGTAGACTGATGCAGGGTGGAACCAGCATCCCAACTGGGTCATGAATAAAAACGTTACTGATAAAAGGTACACATTGAAGATGTGGATATGGCTTATACAGATATCGGTCTCAGCAGAAAAGGTCCCAGTGGATGATAATTACTATTACTATTCACCTTTGTATAAAAAGAATGTGAAAGACGGGAAATAGGAAAGAGCTGTTTCGGTTTATAAAAGGAGAGAGGATGTGAGTTTTTTTGTTTTTAACCCTGGTTACTTATTAAAGGGATTGAGCTCAGGGCCATGGTTCAAAGAATCTGCAGAGGACTCTGGGCATGAGAGGTCCTCAATTAATATTTGATGGATGAACAATAATAAATAATGTTTTACATACCTCTAATCTTTTTAAAATTATTGTAGGTTATGGAGTGTGTGGTAAATTATGAAAGATTTATTAGTACATGGTGAGTTGGAAGTGGGAATTTCCTAGGCAGGGTCAGCTCCAGGAATCTTCTTCCCTTCTTCCCTTTTCATTCCTCCCATGTCACCAGTATGAACAACATCTAACCAGAGGTATAAAAAGGCTAAAAAAAAATCACAAGGGGCTGTTGAGAAGCACAATAAAGCCTAGCTGTAATAAAATCCTAATGTTTATCACTCCCCACCTCGCTGATCTTGCAAACAGAACCTAAGGTCCCACCCCAAACGTGTCATACGCAGCGATAACGCAGGCAGAAGAAAGGCCTGGACCCTTCAGGCACCACCTGTGTACACATAAATCCAATGCAAACAGTATCCAGCTAAGTTGCGAGCAAGGTCACAGGATGCCCCATAGCCCCCTGCTGAGGCAGGCGGACAAGGACAGGTATTTTGGCCTCTGTGCGTGTGCATCGAAGACACACTGCCAAATACAGAGAAGGGAACAAAATTCCCTTCCCTCCTGACAGTCCTCAGGAAAGAAGCAGGGCTCTTGGCCAACACAAAATGAAACTTTGGTTTCTCTATTTTTCAATGGAGGTACTGGGGATTGAACTCAGGACTTAATGCATGCTAAGCATGTGCTCTGCTATACCCTCCAACTCAAAATGAAACTTTGGAAGGTGCCCTGGAAATATCAAACAGTTCTCAGGATTCAAGTGACTCTACTTCACCACTTGGCTCCTTAGTAAGAATACGTTAAATCAGATACACCAGGAACCGAGGACACTACCAGCTCCAAAAGTGGGCACAGCAGGTTGCTGCCTGGGAGTTTTCTATGTTACAGGACCTTTGGATCATCAGAGTTCACAGTCATATCTCCCTTTCTTTAGGAAAAGACCTGCAGGAAAAGTGATGGTCAAGTGTAGCTTGTATTTCCAGCTTCAGGCACCCCAAATGGAGACAAGCTACCTCTTTTCTGATCTTAACTCACAGCCTGAAACACAGAGACAGTACCATCCAAGAGGAGGGAGAGACATTCAGGGAAGATGTGCTCATGGAGCCACAGGTGAAGTGTGTCTGATCTGCTCCTTCTCAGCTCAGACAGCCTTCTCAGCATCAGCTGGAACCACTTCCTCTCCCAAAGCAGACACACACTATAAAAATGCAATATTCCTCGCTGTTTTCTGGAAAAATCACATTTATGCGCCCCACTTCCTTAGAGTTCACCTTCACTGGGCAGAAGTTAGACCTATTATATCCCAGGCTGCCTGCTGGGGGCTTGCCTGGGTGCTGCAAATCTGAGAACCGAAAAGAGGGATTACGATTTTAGTATAGGGAGTGGGCAAGACAAATCCAGACATGCCACTGAAAGGGGCAGTTAGAAATGGCACACACAGAACCGGAGCCACACTGAGAATGCGCAGGCACAACATGGCTGGGTTCTGGCTACTACGGGTCACAGCAGTAATTTCCCAGGGCCAGCGTTTCTTGTGAAATGTGTGAGTTCTTTGACATTTTTGCATGATGGACTTTACTGGCATAATGGTGGACCCAACACCTGGGCCCCAGCAACCCCACTGCTAGTGATCATTTATGACTCTGGTCTCCGGACACACAAAGGAGCCCTTCTGGGCTGGCTTTCCCTGTCCCATCCCATCCTCAGTGCCATCAGTATGTGGAAAATTGCTGAGGCCTCTCCCCCAAATGCTGTGTGACTTGATAAGACCTGGTGTTGTAAAATAAGGTGGAAAATGCCCCAACTGTAGCTGCCTTTTAAAAATTGTGTTAATGGCTCAAATCTGTATTTAGATATAAAATATTTCTTGCACTTTGTTCACTGAGTATGTTTCACTCAGGAATATTTCATTTAGATATAAGCAAAGATCAATTTTCTGGTTTACAAAATCCCCTTGAAATAGGAATAGTCACAGTTTCGTTCCTGCAGAATTAACAACAGTTAAAATGTCTTCTGTTGTTTTCCCCAGATTTTTAGGCATTTCTTTCCCAGAACCAGGATGTCATCACATAAAACAAGCGGGTCAATGGTTTTCAAAGGTTTTGTCTTGACGACTATAAATGATTTCCAGCAGCACTTTCAAAGCAAAAAGGATACTTGGGTGACGATTTCCAAAGCACATAAAATTTACTTTGTAAAATGCATGCAGCTTGAAAAACAAAGAGGAAAACGTGCTTGCCAAAACCATCACTGAATATTGCAGAAATTAAATGTGCAAGAAATTCAAGGCACTTAATATAATCAAGCGGCAGTGAGGTTTGTCTAGCCCGCTCCCGCAGACTAAATGGGTAAAGTTCTTGTCTTGCTAATCTGATTTCTTGCCCAGAATGCTGCTAATAATTGGTTCCTGGGCTGGCATGCCCATTGAGATGTATGAAATGGCTCTTGTTGATATTTTGATGTCAAAAAAGGGGTCTGTCAGATTTTTCCTTCCTGTAACCACTCACTTTCTCTTTGCCTCTTGTCACTTGCCCCCCTCTCCTGCTCATTTTACCCACATTAAAGCTGTAAGTAAATAAATGACAGGCTGTGGCCTATCATCAGGTGACAGATCATCCTTCACTGGCTCTGAAGAACGGAGACGTTGTCATCTGTCTAGTCCCCCTCACATTCCCTGTCAGCCTCGCCGCATCCGGGTGGCATGTCACAGTCATCGGAGCAAGATGAATACAGCCGTGTAAACACCAGCTCAAGAGTGGAGTCAATCAAACATGTGACTCTGCACAGAGGCCCTTCTGCTGCCGGAAGAGAAAAAGCTCTCCAAGAGCAAGAAATGCCTTTTATAGTGGCCTGTTTCTGCTTCTGGTAGTTATTACTCAATTGAATTTAACAGGGTTTGGGTTTTGTTTTTTTTTTTTTTCTTCTTTTTTTCTTTTTTTAAGCCATGCATATAGTTTATTAAAATACAGAATTAATAACACAGTTGAGGGCATTTGATAAAATCATTATTATTGTTTTTTAATCGTAACTTCTCCATCAAGTGGGTGCATTAACCGGGAACTAATACTGATGGCCCCAAAGGAAGCCCTTAGAGCATTTAACAAATTCCTGGATTGAGGAGACAAGGATTCCATCAGTCTCCTGAACCTTCAGTCTTTTTATCTTGGTTCTAGTAAAGTCTCTTCCTGAGCAAATTCTAGAACTTATCCATCATTACCGAGTTGGCCCTAATCATCCAACAAAGAAGCAAATCGTCCTGGTCCTGGAGAGTTCTCACAGAACTTCACACCCTAAGCCACAAGCAAACTTTAGCCAAGTTGCAAGAAGTGACAACAGAGGCGATGATCAAACGGCTCGCTGGAGAAGCTGAAGTGGCATTCGGAAGAATTTTTTGGAGGGCTGTTCCAAAACAAATAATGAACCACGTATTCAAGTAAACAAAGTCATAAAAATGTCAGGAGGAATGCCAGAAAACTAATGACTTCCCAGTGTGAGAGGAGATTCAAAAAAGGATAATGGAACTTCTCAAGTGAACACAGATGGCTCTGACCAACCTCGTGGATTTTCCATCTCCTTCCTGCTACCGTTTAAGAAGATTTTTGGTGCAGCCACTTTTGAAGGCCTCATTCATGGCACATGAGGGAAAAATAAGCTTCCATTAAAAAAAAAAAATCACTGTCAGCTACCATGTGGCTCTCTTGTGGTGGCTGGGATGGATGTGGAACAATGAATACAATGACAGTCACCTTTCACTATGGTTTCCTGGACATAGAACACCCTGAGCCTCATGTTGAGAGCAGCCACTGACAGAACTTCCACGACCTGCGGCCATTCAGTCAAGCACTGCCAAGTCCTGAAATCTAGGTAGTTTTGTGGTTTGTCAAAAGCACGTGTACACCTATTCCACAGTTTAAAGCAGTGAAGTGCCAATGACTCTGGAATTTTCCCAAACTCTTAGCAATTCTGAGGAAATGACACTTGCAGATTCTATCCACAGCATCAAATTAAAAGCCACTGAACACTGCTATCTCTTCATTCTTTGATCTACCATTAAAGGCTCTGCAAATTCTGGTCCTAACTTTTCAGCTATATTTCTTTAACATTTATTACTCTCCTGCCATGATCTGAACGTTTGTATTCCCTAGAAATTCATAGGTTGAAATCTTAGCCCCCAGTGTGATGGTGTTTGGAGGCGGGGCCTTTCAGAGGTTATCAGGTCATGAGGGTGGAGCCGTCGGAAGAGGGTTAATGCCTTTTTAATAAAAGCTCCCAGGGAACTCCCTCGCTCCTTCCACCGCGTGAGGACACAGCAAGAAAGCTCCAGCTGGGAACCAGGAATAGGACTTCCACCACTGAGCCTTCTAGCGCCTCGGTCTTAGACTTTCCGGGCTCCGATACTGTGAGCAATAAACTTCTGTCGTTTATAAGCCACCCAGTTTATGGTATTTTTGCTACAGCAGCCTAACCGGGCTAAGACATCCCCTTGCACCCTGTTCTTCAGGCAAACCAGATCACCCACTTCCCCCACCCCCAGCGGCCTGTGCTTCCCTATATCCAGGCTACTGCTTACATTATCCCCACCCGTGGGACACACCTTATCCTTCTGTGCACCCATTAAAAATAGACAGACGCACTGACTTGGAAATTCCACTTCGAGACATTCACCATTGAGAGAAGGCATTCACTTTAAGGATTTTTTTCCAGCATGCTCATAATAGAAAAAACAGCAACTCCAAATTTCCAATAATAGGGGATTATTTAAATGAATCATAATACATACCTATATACACACAGTATTCAGGCAATAAAAAATGATGCTACAGATGAATGCTGATTCCCGTGAATGATGTCCATAGTACACTGGTGGGGGAAAAAACTCATATACAAAATGTTTCTGTTTTTATAAAAATAAACATCTAACTACGTGTCTATACATTTATAACTGTACCTACATTTTACATACATGTTACATAAATTCACTTTTATATCAAGAGAGAGTCTGAAAATATGCACCACTGTATACATGTGGATTATTTATGGATCAGGGAATTATCTTCTGTGTATCCGTGTATATGTTTCTAGTTTATCTGTACTTTATAGTCTTCCCAAAGTAAACATCTGTTGCCGTGGTATCAAAAATAATTTCTACATGAACCATAGTCAAACTCCAGCTCAAATGCTCTTTTTCCACACAGTTTTTCCTGAAATTTCTTCAGCAAGTTTTTTGTTTTTCTGTATCTGTATTTATTTCACATTGTTTAAATTTCAGCTTGGGTTAAAAACATTTGCATATCATTAGAATATAAACAACATGAAAATAGGGGTTCTCCTAATTAATCCTTGTATGTTAGCTTATAGCAAGTATTTAACAAATATCTGTGTATGAATCAGTATCATTTGCCTAATGAGTAGTTAAAAACTTGGTTGCACACCAGAATCACTTGGAATGTACCTTTTAAAGGTACAGGGTCCTGAGTCCGTGCATTCTGTGATCAATGCAACCAGCCTTGCCTTAGGTCAGAAGTGGAGAGCTGCAGTCCTAAGGCTACTCCCAGGCGAGCCCCTTGGTTGAAGCCAAGCATGTGTCCTTCAGCCGGGTGTGCTCCCTCTACCTGTTCACGCACTGGGCTTTGGGTTGTTGATGCCCTGAATTAATTTCTGCCCTTGCAGAAAGTGTAGAAACAATTGTTAACTGATCAGACTTCACAATCAAGGTGCCAGGAACATTATAAATGTTTCATAAATGTTTGCTGGAGAGTGGTTATACCCTCCCATCATGCTCCTAACCTTCAGAGCCTGTAGATCCCCTGACTCCTGGCTTCTGCGGGAAGTTCTCTGTCTAATGGCCTTGACTTGCCCCTTCTTTGTTTCCCTGATACTCATGTAATTGCCTTCTTGGGAGCCGATTCACCTCTTAGCCTGATCATAGTATTTTTGTGAGTACAGATATTTCCGGCAGCCTGGCACAGGGAAAGCAGACAAATGTGCACAACAGCGAAGCTTCAGGATCAGGATCAGAGGTTCCTGGGCGGGGGATGGGATCCGTGGGCATGAGTACTTGTTGATGGCTTGACCCGTGATCCCAGAGGTGAGTCGGGGCAGAGAGGAGCAAGTGATGAGAATCATTATCTGGCAGTCGGGAGATGGGAGAGAAGGGAATCCAAACAAGGATATTCCTAAAGCATTAATTCGGGGAGAAAGCTGCATGGTAGGCACGTGGGAATTCCATTAAGGAGATTAAGGGAGGGAGACAGTGCTAAGAATTCTGCCAGATACCTTCTGTACCCAATACAAGGAAGCCAAGTGTTTGTCACTGTCACCTGTTGTCACTGCTGCTTATCAGCTTTGTTCTCTATTCACTGTTCCTCCTAACCTCTCACTTGCCAGGTCCTCAGTCCCAGCCATACACCAGTCCTGCATCATTACAGGTCAAGGTCCAGTCCTGGGAGTGACTGTCTGTCTGACCAAAGAGACAAATATCGAGGAAGAGGGTAGGGACAGAAAGAGAAACGTAGAATGGAAGATGAATTGGCCGTTCAGACTATTTTATGGCTATAAACCACTGTTTATCTGTGTAGTAATTGTTTTTAAGCAATACAGCACATGGAATATCATTGATTGCAATGGTATCAGACTGCAAGTCCTTCTTCGTAGAGGTTAGATTTACCTTTTCTGGCTACTCATGAATTATAGGTTTTAAGAGCCCATTAGCACAGATTGAGCACTATGTTTCAATTGTTCTATTTGAAACCAATATCCATGGCAAAAAAAAATTCCAGTCTTTATTCAGTAACAAGGAAGAAGTTAAGTTGGTAATCAGTGTGTGTGAATCTGTGCTAGTAACACAAGCATGATTTTTAATTTCTAAAAATCCTGTTTCTAATTGAAATGAAACAACGATCTCACACTTTGGAAATCACATTATAATACTTTTGAAGATATCTGTTCATAGGTGAAAACTGTCTCATCATCGTGATTTAAATATTTAAACTAAATCCTAGTCGTTTTCAGAGACATGAAGTAATCTGATGTTTCCAGAGCCTCCTCTCCACAGGCAGGTTATCCGGGGAGTGATGTGTCTAGACTGCCACGCTTGGTACCTTTTTTTTTTAGCATGCTTTTTACAATTTATAGAAGAATGTGAGCTTTTCCCCTTAAAAATCCATATATTTACCTAAAACCATCCTTTGATACTTTCTCACTCGAGCTCTTTCTCTCTTTCTTATCAAGCATCTGATCTGTGATGCCCTCTCCCCGAACCCGAGTCTCAGTTTTATTTCCAGGTTCCCTGTGGGGACTTATTTGTGATTCCAGTTTTCACAGCAAACATACTGATACCGTGTTTTCCTTACATGGATTGAAATTTATACAAGCCTCCTTGAATCTTCCGGAATTTGCCCACCACCTTTCCCATTTCCCTCGGACTAAGATAGAAAATGCAGTGAATCTATGGAAACAATACTCACAATGATTATAAATATATAATTCTTCTCCTTCTAGGGTGAAAGGTGAGGAGCACACAGAAAAACCTCCCTGGGGCCTGTACCGCCTGTGCGGTCTGGGCCAAGAGCAGAGGAACTATGTGTACACAACTGAGGCCATGTGGGTGTGTGTGTGTGTGTGTGTGTGTGTGTGTGTGTGTCAGAGACAGAGACACACATGAGACAGGGAGAGAAAGACAAGGAGAAAGAAACAGAGAGAATGAGAAAAATAGAGAAAGAGGATGGAGAGCACGCGAACTAGAGGTCACACTGAGAAATACGCCAGCAGTACATTCTGAGGCCTGGAATCCAAAAGGAGCAAGCCAAAGAGACTTGCCTGTGCAATTATTGAGAGACTGGCTCTAACCTTTCAACAAATGTTTTCCTTTCTCCTGCGCACCCCTACCCAGCCTCCATCCACACAGACAGACAGACAGACACACACACACATACACACACACGAGTTAACACTAGAATAACAGTGCTCCCCTGCATTCAGCCCTTTAGCAAGCTCTGTTGCAGAATTCCTCTAAGAAGCAAATACCATGAAAACACTTAAAATAATGTTTCATTTAAAAACAAATTTTTATCAAAACCATCCCAACTTCATAAATCCAGGCACAGCTTTCCAGCTTTTTGGAGCACTTTATCTTCAAACCACACTTTTTCCCCCTGATTTTATACAAAACTCTGAAAAAATTAACTCCACTGGGAATTACACATATTCTTACAAAGATTCACAAATGTCTGTTCTCAGCTCTAATCTGCCATATTGCTCCTCTACTTCCACTCTAGTGTAAAGATGCAAAAGGTTACTCGGAGAATTAGAATACTTAAGAGGAAAGGAAGTTTTAAGGATTTTTTTCTAAGGAGTAGCAGACACATCTCTTCTGATAAGCTTCTTAACGAATTGTCTACATTGTCACAGTTATTTAGCCTAAGATTAATTAACCTAAATTTTCAAAATGAATCCTAAGCAGTGTGGATGCTGTTTTTCCATGCTGGCATGCAAAACAGAGCCCGCATCTGTTTCCATTCAGAAATTCCATCAATGGGCACTTTAAGTTGGCTTGCTCCGTAAGCAATTCAGAAGGTGAAACAGCAAAAAGATAAGAGGGTTCATTAAGTGATTAGAGGCCTTGGAATCAAGAATTTTTCATAGCAGAAGATTTCATGGAGAAAATGAGACTTCAGGGACATTTAGATATATAGTTTTTAACTTTGGGGGGAAGGAAGACAGTGCAGTTACATTAAGGGGGATTCTCAAATATCAGTGTGGGCAGCCAAGATTCTTTTTCACATGAAGCTTTCCAAACCTCCTGGATTTCATATGAAACCTTCCAAAATGACAAAGATGGCTTTGGGGCAAATCATTCGATCCAAGATGACCAGAATGAACTAGAATTTTTAAAAGGAAGACGAAGGCTTTGCCAGCCCATTTGGTTGGAGAACTTCCACCTCCTTCCCAAGGGATCACACACTGCCTGAAAGGGGAGCACTTTTGAACTTGAAAAAAGGTAACTTCACATAGTGTGTCTTCCCACTCTGGTAACCTACCCGAGACAGGCTGGGACCTGGGACCCTTTACTGCAGTGCTTGAACCTGGACAACTGTCTCCTCGAGCAACAGAATACAAAGAAACTACAAAGGACTAAAAATAGTTGCATAAATGCACAGTTGGGGCAAATCATGAACAACAAAATACAAAAAGGCCAAAACCCAACTGCCATTTCTGAGATGCCAGGAGCAAAAGCTGGGGACTGTGAATGATCCCTGCACACAGCACCACCAAGGGGGTGGGCAGCTCACCTAAGCCACCCCTCTGGCCTGACCTACTGATCCACCCCTACCCTCGCCCCATTTAAGGAACCAGCTCGCCCCACCTCACGGAGCAAGCAGGGGAACCTGTTTTACTTGTTATCACTCCCCCATGCTGCAGCACGAGTCCCAGTAAAGCCTTGCCTGTATTTCTTGTCTGGCCCCTTATCAATTTCTATTGCTTACAGAGCCCAAGGACCCATTATCAGTATCATACCCATGCTTCCAAACTCTTATAACCCCCAGTAGGAGAGGAGCCTCCTCCACCAGGGCAGCAAATGATAGGAACAACAGGTGTTGAGAGGGGAGATGTGGTCGGTGACTCCTGCACAAAAGACAAAGAACTGGATATCAAACGCAGTATCTCCATCTTCACCAACCCACAAGTAAACGTGTATCCAAATCTCAGTGCCTCTGAGCTTTGCTTTCCTTGTCTTTCCTTAAGGAAGTTTATTACTTTAACAGACATTTCCTAATGTGTTTCTAGGAACCCCCCCAGGGGTCCAGGAGTCATGCATCAGACCCATCTTTTGTGCACAGCTCTGATCAGCCAAGTCAGGGCTCTGCTACCGCAGGGTGAGGAAACCTTCCCAAGGAGGCTGGGCTGCACTGGGGTTCCTCCCTCACTGCCTAGGGTGCTGTCATCACCTCCGAGTAGGCGAGGAGAAGCTAGACAGTTATTACCACTCTCACCGATGAACCTGACTTCAAATGCTCCAAGGCCACGATGAGTCAGAAGAGCTTCACTGCCACCTGGGGCTAGTGAGCTTCACGACAGAAATCTGTGCAGTAAAAAGGAGTGTATTTCCCCTGTTACAGTCAGTAGGGGACCCCGAAAAAGCTGCTCAAACCCCTACACATTGCAGAAATCTTAGTACACAATAATTTTGTCCCAGGGGTGCAAAATGCTCTTAGAAAGGCAGAGCCAGAAAAATTTTATTTCTCAATCACCACACCTAGTAGCACCACCCTCCCCCAACAGAGGGTAGGGGAAGAAGAAGAAAAAGAAATTTACACACACACATACCCACCCTGGGAATAAACTCAGTGGACTGGAGTTCCATAATAGTGCCCAATCTTTACACTGATAAATTATAAAAAAAAAAAAACAGAATATTAACCACACAGATACGTTATCTGGAAAGACTCCAGGCAGAGAAGTGAGGCAGGAGAGACCATCTGACCCAGGGTTAGTTCTCAGTCTAGCCCCGCAGTTTCCAAACCACATGCCGAGGTACCCTTGGTGCTGCAGTGAGACAGTGCAGGTTATCTTCCATTTTAGAGAGAAACATAGTGTCATTTACCAAATATCCGGTGAGCTCTTACTTTTAAGCTGCTCAGACCTGAATGAACTTAAAAAATTAAATGGAACTACCAGCTATTTCTTTTGACTTAGGAACACTTTGAAAATTTACTGAGACACTAAGGGTGCTGTGAACAGAGTAAGTTTGAGAACGTCTGGTCTAGTCAGTTAATGATGGCTGACATTCCTGTGCAAGAAAAATAAATACAGCAAAGTCCTAGTCTTTGGAAATAAGGAAATGCTTTGGCAAAACTTTATTTTGTTTAATGCAGAAAATTTTGATTGGCTTACATATTTACATTGAAAAAATATTTATTTTCTAGTTTAATATAGATGAAAAATACATTCAGCCAGTGCATCTTCCTTTTTTCTTACTCATTAGTTAGAACTCAGAAAAAAATCAGTGTTCACAGACTGCTTCAATATCTTTTTTTATCTATCTGTCCAAAACTGGTGGTTTTATAAGATGGTGGTAGGAAAAGAGACATGGACACTCGTAAGAATTCATGTTCCTTTACACAGTCGGCCATGAGAGTAAGAGATGTCTCGGAGCATATAATACAGACTACTCAGTATCACCTGCACGCAAATTTGACCTTGAAGTATTTATTGCCCTATAGTTTTTGATACTTTGAGCACCACCTGCCAATGTGGAATTGTGTAAAGATTGAAAGCTATAGGGTCTCAGTCAAGGTGTTCCTTAAAGACTGTTGAAAATACTCTAAAAATTTAGTATTATTTCTTTCTAAGATACATCTTTTCAATGTTTTTCTATTGTAGTGGAGTGTTAATACAGATAATATTAAAGATATTATTTTCCTATAGAATGACTCTGTTCTCTCTGGGAGAGAACCCTTGGGAGTTTGTAATGGGTCAATATGTATTTCCTAGGAGGCCCTTCCCTGTTCACGACTCTCTGAATTAAAGTCATCATGATTACAAGTGCAGAAGACGCAGAAACGCCAGCAGGTTCCAGCTCATTCTCTCTCACTCTCTTCCACTCTGTTTTCAGCAATTTTGTCCAGGCTGACTATTGACCAAATGCTTGGCAGTAAACCCACAGAGGCAGCTACTACAGAGACACAGCTCCCCAAAGCCCTCCATGACCTTCCCTTCAACGATTCAGCCAGGTGACCAGCTGTCCTTGGCCTCTGACTCACTGCTTCTCCAACCCCTGCCTGGACCTCCACCTGCCCACACATCGTGGAAGCTCTAAGTTTTGTAATAAATCCTTTATCCCACAACTCACAGCGGCTGGGATTCCCTGACTGATACATACATATACTACAGACATCCCAGGTGACAAAATACGAGAAATGATTCTCCAGTAAATGTAATTTTTTTTTTTTTGGTAAATGATTTCCTTGTGGGGACACTGGTCTAGAATACAAAATATCTGTTGTTAATCAGTTCTGTTTTTAGAACATCTCAGACTGTTGCTCTCTAAATCCTTTTCTTAATACTATGCACCTCTGGGTGGATCGTCTAAAATGCATTAAAGTTACTCAAGTTTCTCATGGACCAAGCCCTCTGAGGAAGAAGAAAATGTTTCCACAGTCAGGAAAACAGGCCTATTTACTAGAGGGTCCTCTTTCAGTCAGCCAGTTTCTCTCCAGATTTAATAAACAGCTTTCACAAGGGGTATAAAAGTGTCTGCTCAAAAGCCTGCAGTCTGTTATTTGTGGAAGTGCCTGTGGATTCCCAGACCTGTTTCCAGAGGAGTGGATTATCATCTTGTGATAACTGAGTAATACAGTTCTGTGGGCAAACAAAAAAGCCATTCTCTATTGGTGACAAAAGACGAAGCTAGTTATTAGCAATTCGACACAAAAGAAGTAAAAAGGACTGGAAATGAGGAGTCAAGCCAAGTTTGGCATCTATTATTCACACAAAACCTTCTAGTAATGACAACTACCCAAATCACAGAAAAATCCTATTCATAAGACCCACCTTCTTGCTTCGCTGTCAAAAGTGTAGATGATAGATAACTTCCAACGACTGTCAAAATTAAAATCAAATCAATTTTAATGAAAGAAAATAGACCATTTCTGTTTGTTAGTTCCAGAGAAAATTGTGTGATGATGAATTTCTGAAGTCTTTAATTTATCATTCCACCCTGAAAAGAATCTGTTTTTGCAAACAATGCTTCTCTATACCATTGACATCCTTTTTTAAAAAAAGTATATCGGCTTAAATGTAGAGCACTATTTATGAACTCCAGTCTGCTGAGTTCTTCCCAGAGATTTTTTTTTTTCTATATTATCTCATTGTTGCAGGCTTCATCAAAGGTCATCAGATCCACTGATTTTTGTCAAATATCCCCATGTTATTTCATCTGATAAATTATAATTTGTGATTGCCCTTTGGAAATTGCAAAGGAAAGCGAACAATAGATATATTTTTCAAAATAAAGAATAACTGCAAATTAAAAGTAAACTCAAAACTCAAACAAAAAATCAAGGGGAACATATTATCAAGTTCACGATTCAGAAGGCTTAATCTCATTTAGTAATTTTTCTGTTTCTTTTTATTTTTGAAATGAACGTGGAACCCAATTCTCATCTCCATAAATGCTAGCGCAATGGGAACAAAAGAGCACGTGTGACAATTTCCATCTGAAGTTATCGTCTGAAACATGAGTTTCTCTCATACCACAGGGATCACACACTATTCACCCTGGAAAATCACAGCCACCCATGCCTGTTAGCTAGATGTTATTTCAGTATTCTCTTAAAACAGTACTTATGCCTATTTATATGACACTACCATGGCCCTTAAGAACTCATAAGGCCATGACTATATAATGCGTTTTTCTGCTCCATGAAATACATCAAAGACAAAACAACAGGATCGGTTGGTACTAGATGGATGAAACATCTCTTTGTTAGATGGGTCGGATCACAGCTCATCTGAAGCCTAAGAAGCATTTTCTTTATTAGGTATCAGTGTATCACTTAGGCTAGTGCACCTCCAGGGCCAACAATCTAACACCTTCATACTTTCGCAGTATGTAAGGAACAAGCGCCATTCATACCACATGACAGGCTGTCAACATACACACTGGCTAACAGAATAAATCAGAGACGAAGCAACTAAAGTAATTTGACTAACCCCTCCCCCCTCACTTGCACTAAACCATCTCAAAGCCATAAGGTTTTCTTTAAGGGTTTGTACCATGTTTATGGGTAACTACATTCTACACCTAACTTCCCTCTTTCCCTGACGCTTCAGACCACCTCTGAAGCTGCTGTCGACTGTGAGCACATGGCTTACATGAAGGGCGTAGCAAAACGCTTGACTAAAAGTTTGTCTGGATCAGCTATCGCAGAAATAATTTTTGAGTAAATATCTACTCTAATATATGTGTAATAAAAATTTTTTTTTCTTGTTAGGAGCCTACCAAGGGTATCAATGCTAGTGATTTAAGGACCGTGGAGTTTCAGATACTGCCTATAAATAAATCCATCAGAGTGATGTCAACACTTCAGTAGGAAATGGGCAAAGGGTCTTCATTAATGGATCAGTTGCTCAAGGGTAAAAAATACAATATAGTTTCTTACTTTTCTAAGTATAAGTTACATATAAATATAAACATGGTCATTTTTACAGTTTTCAAAATTACAAACAAAATCATGATATAATTATTGAATAAGAAAACAGCGAAGTTCTTCTTTTCTCCTCCCTTCATTTTTATTTCTTTTTTTTAATTGGTAGAGGGAAACGAAGATGGTTCAGATTTTCTAAACAGTCATTTAGCTTTTCGATGTCTGTATTTGGTGTGAAAATGGACATTCTAATACACTATTAGTGGGGAGTATATAAATTGTAAAATTTTCCAAAGGACACTTTGGAAATAAATTTTAGCACTTAAAATGTTTATTATGCCTCTTGCCTAAGCATTTCCATTTATAGAAGTTTAACTAAAAGAAATAACCTTATAAATGTGTATCTATACATATGGAGAAAATATTGTAACTTCTCAATTTCTGTCAGTAAAGGAAGTGTTAAGTTATAGTTTATCCATAAAATGGAATAGTAGGTAGGCATTACAGAAACGAGATATAACTGAGTACATTGGTGGGAAAGTTGTCCAGAATATGACAGGCAAGTAGAAAAATAAAAAGTAAATTATGTAGTGGTATGCTAACTATTGTCTTTTTTTAATTTAGTATTATGACTAATATATAGTAGCATATCTTTTCTGTAACATTTAAAATTTCAGCAAATTTATATTTTATTTATGATCTGGAGAAAAATATACATGTGTGTACATGGAGATTTTGGCTCAGAAATTCCACTTCTAGAAATTTTTCCTGATAATGGATAATATGTTCCTAATACAATGAATGATTTAAACAGGGCATGGGTTGACTGTATATGCATATACACCACTTAATTCTATTCAGTAAATTGAAAAGATATTTAATGGTGTATTTTCTAATAAAACATGTTTATAATATATTTTTAAATTTAGATGGATTATAAACTTCATGTATGGTATAATCTCACCTTGGCCAACAACTTCTAAAAATGTGTTTCATGTTTGTAAGCAAAATATATAAATGAACCCAAATGTATACACATATGCAAAGAAAAGTGTCCATCAGTATGTCAACAGTGGTTAATTCCGTATTGTTTTTGAGCCTTTTTTCTCTTTGTTTAATCATAATTCTGTTTTTCCCTCAGAAGGCATATACAGCTTGAAAAGATAAAAGATATCTAAAAACATCTGTATAAAAACTGAAAATCACAGTAGTAAAATATGTATGTCCAATAAGCAAATTAAAAGGTTTCAACTTATTAGGATAATCAAAGAAATATAAATTTAAAATAATAATGACATGCAAATTTTCACTATTAAACTGGCAAAGATTTTTAAGAGAACATTCACAAGGGGCAAGAGGTAAGAGACTTGTCCTTCATTGTTCATGAAGGATATGTTGGTCTGACCTTTCTGGAAAGCAATTCAGCAAGAGTTAGGAGCCTTAAACATGTTCATAATTTGGGCCAGTAACTTAGCATCTAAGAACATATCTTAAGAAAGTAATCAGAGCTGCAGGTAAAGATGTATGTCATTTGGCCATTTAAAATTATGAAAAATCAGGGGAAAAAAAACCAAGTATTCAATCACTGGGAAAATAATTCAACAATATTAATAATCATGTCTGAAGTATTGTGAAACCATTTAACATTACAATTTCAGAAAGATTAGAAAGCAATCATGCTACAGCGTGAAGTGGAAAGAAAAAAGAACCAGGATGCCAAATGAAATAAAGAGCGTAATTCCAAAGGAGGAAAAAAACTAAGAGAAAATATATAAATAGAACATTTTCTCACTCTTTGTGGGAGAACTGCAAGTAATCTGCACATTCATCTTTATACTTCTTTCTGTTTTTAAAATTTATCTCTTCAAAAATTACTCAAAAATCTGCTGAGTGCAAGGCATGGACAAACACACTTGGCATGTGATATAGGCTCCAAGAAACAGGCCGGGAGTCCCATGACACACACTAGCCCCCAACGCAGAGCACCTCACATATTTACAGAGGAGTTGTGAAGGGCAGGATCACCCGATCAACTAGGAAGAAGCTGAAATTGACCACTGATGTTTACAGCCTGCTCAGTGGTTCTCAAAGTGTGGTCCCTGGACCAGAAGCATCACCATCACCTAAGGACTTAGAAACACAGATTCTCAGGCCCCACCCTATACTTACTGAATCAGATGTTCTGGGGGTGCAGGCCAGCAGCCTGTGTTTTAACAAGTCTCATGGAGATTCTGAGGCATACTGAAGTTAGAGAACCACAGAGGGGTCTTGCAGATGCAAGAAATCTCCTGCCCTCAGATGCCAATCACCAGAAATGATGCTTCACCGAACTGGCTTGGGCTGCATGAACCGAAGCGAGAGGACCAGAATGGAAGTCTGGTCCTTGACATTGACTGTGGCCGCTCTGGCCACAAATGCCACAGCTTCCAATGTGTAGAAACCACAAGCAGAAAGTTGCTTATTGTGTCTGCAGAGCTTCGATTCTGAAAAGGAACCTGGAAATGGTCTCATCTCCACATTTTTAAAGACGAGAAAAAGACACTCAGCAAGGTGGAGTGATTGGACGGAGCCTCCCCGTCAGCCAGGATCTGACTGAAGTCAGCTGTCAGCCCAGCAGTTTTACAACACACACTATTGTCTACTAAGCAAAAAGTCATGATGGGAATCTTTCAAATTTATTCTGGAAAGAAGAGTCAATATTCTTTTATCATCCCAAACAAACAAATAGGAACATTTATTCCATTTAATAATATCTCCAATGTATCTTCCAGGCCTGCCATCAAACATCTGTCTATTTTGGATAGCCTTGGGAAATCATCTACCAGAAACAGAGCTAAACAGATTTTGTGAGTTGGAAGGAAACTGGGAGGTCAAAAATTCATAGTTTAGGAGGGTAAAACACATAGAGGTTATTAGATGATATGAGTATTGGAAAATTGTGAGGCCTCTGGGAGCTTGTTACTCCTGGCGTGGTCAGTGGTGCGGGCATCACCTGTACAGGCACCACCTGCATCACCTGGGAGCTTGTTAGAAACGTAACCTCTTAGGCCCTACCCAAATCTACTGCGTCAGAATCTGCATTTTAACATCTCCGTATGATTCTTACGCACATTGAAGTTTGAGAAATACTGCTCTAGGAGTTTCCCATTTGTCTTAAATGATAGGAAATTATTGTTTCTTTGAGGGAAAATACAGTGCTTTCAATAGGACTGGCAAAGTTCTTACAAGGGCATGAATATCCAAGAAGAAAAAGTATCAGGGAGTCTGACGTACATGTATCACATGCAGATGTGGGAGATACTTACAGAAGGAGAGCAGAACTTACTCCGTGGGATATATAACAGGGTTATCTGGTCTGCAAGTAACAGAGTAACAAACCAATCTGTGCACACAATAACAACATGTGTTGACTCAGAGAAGTAGAAGTCCAGGGTAGGACAGGATCCAGGTATTATGCAATCAACAACCACTCAACCGTGTCTTCAAGAATTGAATTTCTTTTAGTCTTTTTACTTCCCAGACCTCAGGATCAGGGTCATTCTAAGCCGGGAGTCCCATTTTTCAAGATGACTGTAAACAGGGCTATATGAATTTTTGTTTATACTTAGCGGGAGAGAGGAAGAAAGGTGTCTCTCCCAAATACAGTTTATAATAAGGATGAACACATATGGGCACACCTCAAAGACATTGCAGGTTCAGTTTCAGGCCACCACGGTAAAGCAAATATCGCAATAAAGCGAGTAAAGCAAGTCACAGAAGTTTTTTGGTTCCCAGTGCATATAAAAGTTATGTTTACACTATGCTGTAGTCTATTAAGTGTGCAATAGCATTATGTCTAAAAGAACAATGTACATACGTTAATTGAAAAATACTTTACTGCTGAAAAACACTAACCATCACTGAGCCTTCAGCAAGTTACGACAGTAACATCAAAGATCACTGATCACAGATACCATGACAAATATGATAATAATGAAGAAGTTTGAAATAGTGTGAGAATTACCAAAATGTGACACAGGGACACAAAATGAGAAAATGCTGCTGAAAAATCGGTGCAGACAGACTTGCTCAACATGGGGTTGCTACAAACCTTCAATTTGTAAAAAACACAGTATTTGTGAAGAGTACTAAAACAAAGTGCAATAAAACGAGGTATGCCTGTAATTTACTTCCGAAACTACATGATCTTAAGAATGAAAGGGGGCACTGTTATAGTTCTACCAAGAAAATAAGGCGTACAGCTAAACTGTCTTAGACAAACCAAGACACACAGTCACTGTCACCCTACATAGCAGATGTGTATGTAAGTCCTTCTATTCAGTCAAATTAGGTCACACGCCTAGCTTTTAGACACGTAAATAGCTACAAAAAGACTATCATAACATCATTGACTCAGAGTAAATTTCAGTCCCATTCTACAACTGGAAACAGAATGGATGGATAACTTTTAAATGGGAGAGGATTCCTATTAGGAAAGAAAAAAAAAAAAAAGAAGGAGAATAGGTGTTGGGGATGCAACTGACAGCGTTGACGAGAGGAGGCACCGGTAGAAGCCATCAGGACCACAAGTTCAGATGCAACACGCTATTCAGCAAACACGGCATCGCAAGCCAGGTGCCCTCAGGCCCGTGATGATGTTCGGTGCTCATCATTAACACCCTGGTTGACTCTGACGCTTCATTAAGTATAACTGCTTGTTGTTGAAACAGTCTTTCTTTTTGGAAAAGACTGTAATAGTAGGTGGTGGACGTATTTCCTTTGTTCCTTGCAAATGTAAAAGCTAGCCATCCAAGATCAGCTGTTCACATTTGTTTGTAATTTCACTGACTCTGGACATTTTCTGTCTGGGCACAACCTTCTAGGGCTTGATGATAACCTGATCCTATCTCAAATAAGGTGTTTATTATTAACATTATTATTATGAAGCTTTTTTAAAATGATAACAAGCACTATTGATAGCAACATTAAAGAGATTTTGAAAGTCAAAAATCATGTCAATTTCCTGCCAAGAACATAATGAATAATTTCACCTTGGGGCTATTCCCTCCCAGTCTCTGCTCACAGGCATACCTATTTTAACACAGATGTAATCGTGGCATAACTGTAATTTCGAGCCCTGTTTTACCACTTTAGCGCCATATTGTAAACATTCCAATTAGCATGGCATTCCCACAAGAAGCACTCCGGTGAAAGATGTGCTAGAAATGAACCCCCTGAAAGAACTGGCAGCTACTTGGAAATCTTCTGTTCAAACCCAAATATTCCAAATCACTATGGGGTTAGAGAAATCGTTTCCTTTGCTTTAAATCAGCAATCATAGATTAAAGCCCCTAAAAAACATGGCGCTGATTACCAAAGAAGATGTGAGTAGCAAGAAGCAAATGGCTAAAGACAAAATTCCCCTCATATTTTGCTCTTATTAGGGATTTTGTGATTATACTCATTCTGCTACTTGGTGATGTTTTATGGATCTGTAGAAATATCTGACATTGCTGGCGAATTCAGGTATGTGTCCATAGCTACCATTTTTCAATGGAAAGCAATTGCTAAAGGACTACATCCAGTCATTCTAATTGATGGCCAAGCGGGAAAGAGAAGCAGTAATAAAGGAACTGACGTTTCTCTTTCCTTCTGTGCTCACAGGAGGACAGAGCACATCTCCACCAGGATCACATGGAGGAAAGAGCCTCGTGTACTGGCTGAGGATTGTGCTACCAAGTTCCTGAGTCTCATGGTATTTTTTTGAGACAACAGTGTTCATCAGGTTCTTTTTTTTAAAGCTGTGTTCTCTGACTACTCCACTTCTCCAAGATGCTTCCTTCATAAAAGCGTTTTAACAAACGGCCTCTCTGGTTCAGTGGGGGCAGTCTGTTGAAGCAGAAGAACGCTCTGAGACCACCGTGGCACCATTTCATAAACTGCCCCCCCTGCTTCTGCTACGGAAGCTTGAACACGCCTACTTAAAGGTGTCATAAAGCACCGAGTGTGCGGTTCCATCCAGGAACCGTACCACTGTTTCAAAACTAACTAGTCTGGATTAAGTGTTGTGTGACAAGAGCGGAGGGAACATTTTCTGGGAAGCAGCTACTCCCTGACTCTGATGATAATGTCTAGAGTCCACCTTTCCGAGAAAGCTGGGGATATGCACAAAAAGATGTGGCACAAAATTCCACTTCTAGGAATGTATTCTCAAGGACTATCTGAGGAGGGATGTAAGGTCTTCTAAATAACATTTCTGGTACTGTAATCTGCATGTCTTATGAAAATACTGACACCATTCTAATACATGCAAGACACTGAGCTTCCCACAATCACAGAACTTCAGTGGGATGAAGCCTGTGCCTTTTCCATCCTAAACTGGTGCTCTTCCTGTGTAAAGGAGGAATCTGATGGATGACAGAACCCCTCCATGGACCAGGATGTATCAAGCACTGGCTTTGGGGAAAATGAGAGAAAACTGGAGTTTGAAATTACCAAAGCAACAACTTTTTCTCCTCTCAATTTCCAAATATTCACTCTGACCTACCAGCCAAAAAAAAGTCTGCAGCCAGAAGTTTCATTTAATAAGATATATATATATATATAATATATATATATATATATATCTCGTTCAATTACAGAATGTTCAATCAAATGCTCCGTCTTTAACCCTAGTGCAACTTAGAATTACAAAACTATTTTTTTTTTCATGTTTCCTGGTAAACATAGAAAAGCACTCCTCTTTCACTTCCCCTTCTATTTCAAAAATGACTGATCCTGTGCAAACATTGGTGAACTACAGCCCTTGGGCCAGTTCGTGTCCATGATCTGCTTTTAAAAAACTGATTTAAAAAAAAAAAAACCCACATATAACATAAAATTTATCATCTTAACCGTTTTAAAGTGTCCAGATCAACAGTGTTAACTATATTTACATTGCTATGCAATTGAACAGAATCTTCTCACTTTGCAAAAATAAAACTCTACAATCCACTGAACACCAACTCCCCATGATCCACTCCCCTAGTCCCTGACAATTACCATTCTGCTTTCTATTTCTATGAATTTGACTACTTTAGATATCTCATATGAATGTAATCATACAGTATTTATCTTTTTGTAACCGGCTTATTTCACACAGCATAATGTTGCTAAGATTAATACATGTCATTCCTCCCTTTTCTGGCCAGCAAGGCTTCTGCTAAGAAATCTGATGATAGTCTTACAGGAGTTTCCTTGTACATGATCTTTTCTCTTGCTGCTTTTAAGATTCTCTCCTTGTGACTTTCGACAGTTCGATTATAACATGTCTTGATGTGAGTCTCTTTGGGTTTTTCGTAATTGGATTCATTGAGCTCTTAAATCTGTATCTTCATTCCTTTCCTCAAATTTGGGAAGTTCTGGGCCATTGTTTCTTCAGATAGGCTACCTGTCCCCCCTTCTCTCTCTCCTCCTTCTGGAATTCCCATTATGCATATATTAACCCCCTTGACTGTATACCATAAATCCCTTAAGCTCCCTTCACTTTTCTTCGCTCTGGTTTCTTTTCGCTCCTCAGATTTGATCATTTCAAATGGGCGTGAAATTTTTTGTAAGTAAAATTTTGTTGGAACAGAGCTATACCCACTCATTTATGTACTGTAAACCTTTGTACCTTTTGCATGACATTGGTAAAGCTGAGTAGCTACAACTGTTCATTGGCCCACAAATGTTAAGTATGGTTCACAAATATATTTTACTATCTGGCCCTTCTCAGAGAAAACTCACCAATCCCTGCCTATATGGGCATATCTTGTGTACAACACAGATTATTTTCATAGAGAGTAAGCACGCTCAGAGTGCTGCTTCTGTCCTCAGAGTAAAGCCCTATAGGAGGAAATGTATAAAGCACAGGAGAAAAGGAGGAGGAGAATCCTGCAGGCCTGTGCTGAACTCCGATTATCCCGAAGGGTCCAGAGAGTCGCTGACTCAAGAGGTGTGGCTCTCCTGGTCAAAAAGCCTGTTTTACTCTGCACTGACCCTGATGGAAAACCATCAGGCAATTATAGATGAGTCAAGCCATGCCATTTAAATCAGACATGGAACTGCAGTCAAGAAAATTTTTTATTACTTCCTAGTTTCACGGGGGGAAAACAAAGCCCTTGAAAGAAATCGAGGTAGTTAAAAGATTGCCTTTTGAAAAATTCTCATGAAACCTGAAGAGACTTCACTGACTTCAACGTGGTTTACAGGTCACACTGTTTACTTTTCTATATTGGATACTTCTCTTTTATTACACTCACTTTTCCCATTTTCTGTCCTTTGTCTCTGTTTCTCAATGTGCTATCTTCCACCACTGCCTCTCCTCCATGAAAGTCAATTTCTACATTTCAGTTTTCCCACATGTTGCATTATTTTATTTTCCCCACTCACCTCCCCATCTCCAGACACAATTATAAAAAAAAAAAAATCACTGAACAAAATGGGACACCCAGGTTCTATTCTGGGCTTTGCTACTGTCTAGCTTGGTATCTTAGGGATGTCTTTTTATTTTACGGGTGCTGTAATAATCTGTGACTGAGTAGACTGACCTAGGATCACTAAGATACATCAAAAATATGTGGGTAAGATAAAAGTTAAGCTTATTTGTTTCTCAGCAAGGAAATTAACAAGGAACAGGTGTTTTAGAAGCTATGAGCACAACAGTTCACAGCAATACACCAGATGTATACGGGCAGATTATCTGCAGAGCTGCCAAGAAGCACAAAGACATCTCCACCAAGGACTACATACCATGCACTAACCTCTTCTGGCCACATTGTCAGACATGCTCTTAGGGCCAGGAAAACTGGATCTGATTTAACATAACCCATCATCCTTATTTTCTAAGCAAGTGTATTCTGTAGACTATGGAGGCAAATAACTTTATGTTATTATGTTTTATATAAAATATAATTTTAACATATGCCATAGCAATTATGTGCTGTTTTGTTATCAGCTTGTCCCATATCTGGCAGCTGAGTGTCATCCCATCCACTGCCACACTAGACCTAGCACCCTGAAGTCCAGCAGAGCACAACTCTAGGCTCACCAATTCATTGAAGAGAAGGTCAGATAAATTCTGCTATATCCCATTAAAAATATTTGTCAGACTTAATCGCATCAAAAGTAATAGAATGCCTGGGTAATACTGAAATTCTGTAGTGAAACAATACCATGCTCACTGAGTTCCAAGGATTCCCTCGTTTCATTTATTCACTACTGGGAGAATAGGAAAATTTTATGTTGTGTCTCCAGAGGTAACTGGAGAAGTGGAAGGTAATACAGGACTGGACTAGGGTGCTGGCAATGGACACAAAGGACAAGAGAGAAGTGAGAGAAGCCAGGAATTAACACGTGATAAGGACCCCGTTGTCACTGAAATCTCAAGGACAAGGAAGGTAAGTACTTCAATGACAATGCAGTATTTCCAGCTTGAATGACTGAATGCTTTATACACTGGTAAACAGGCAAGTGAAGAGGAGATAAAGCACAGAAACAATCAGTAGAGCCTATTATTTTAAAAGTAGATAAATAGTCAAATCTATGCTGTTGTGTATTTGTAATCAAAGTGGGAGTGGTTAGAGATGAATGGACAGATTTTATAATTTCCCTAATTCATTAAAAATTTCCCTCCCTGACTCCTACTGTAAAACTTTCCTGACATTCCCAGTCTGCAGCTCATATTTTAACCTATAAGACTTGGGCCTGGCTACCAGAATAAAAAAAAAAAAAAAAAAAAAAAAACCCTCAAGAAATGAAATGGTAAAGAAATGCGCTCAATGAGTTAAACTAACCAAGCCAAGTACCATGTCATGAAAGTCAAAAATACAAAAAAACTTCAAGGAGAGAATAAAACAGCTCAAAATGCTAAAGGTTACATGTAGAACTGAGAAAAGGTGACTGCATTTGTAATTAGGAGATTACCGCATTGTCAATCAATAAATACAGAAGGAGAAGAGGAAATCTGCTGTTATTATAACACAAGAACTGACTGCATCTGCTTTTTCCTTTCAGGGTGAGAGTATAATTCATTTGGGAGAAGGTTCTTCCTTTATAGGAAAAGAGGAAGAAAGAGCCCTAGTACCAAGGCTGGAATCCTAAGGAGAGAGAAAGCTAACATCCTATTTTCAGAAATGACTGAATGATTGTTTAATTTTTGAGACTTTAATACCTGGTATTAAATTTAAGTTGATGTCTACGTGGTACGACTGTATTTGTAACTGCCCACCATTATTTCAAAACTTTGGGAAAAGTCTGCCATACACAAGACCATGACTGCAGTTACTCAGCGGGGAGTGAAGAAATCAGGATGGTGTCCATCATGGAGGAGAGCGGACCAGCAAGGGAAAGGGAGTTCCCTAGGAAAGAACAGCAAGTGATGTGTGAGGAGCTGTGAGATCAGTCAAGAAGTTTCTACCCTCTAGAATGCACAGGAAGAGCAAGGGTATTTTCATCTTGATGTGGAGTGGAGTCTCAAATCACTGTATTTAGATATTAAAATGAAGGGTGATCTTCAAAGTCTAGAGAATCAGCTGACTCCTGGACAACAGCAGTTTCACAGTTTGTGTTTCTGTGTTGGTAATCAAGACTGGCAACAGATGCTTGCTCCGACAAAAAGCAAAACAGGTTATGGCTTATTTGGTGTCATTTGACGGATACCACAGAATTTGTCTCCACTTAAAATTATCTCCCTGCACTTTCTGAATGATACAAATTACAGATCAATTATCCCCACATAAGCATAAAAATTAGTTCTAACAAATTCCCCGTCCTCCTAGAAGCTGAAGACTGAGACTCTCTGAAAATTCTGATGAGAGGAAAGAGGAGAAAGAAAAGAGAAGCCTGGAGATGCCAGCCTCGTCGAAGGCAGGGAGAAGTTTTGGGGTCCATCAAGCGGCACTGATGCCGTGGGTGCTGAAAATGGTGGTGCAGAGTCAGAAGAGGCGGCAGCAATAACGCCAAGATAACTCCACTTATTTAGAACTTTCGCTTAGAGTCAGATTTGTCTCAAATTGTTTATTTCCTTCTTTTCTTTTAACCATTTTTGCCACTCCACACTCTATTCTTCCAAGGTCATCCTTAATTATTTGTTTCAGCTGTTCTCCCCACCCCCTCCCACCTTTTTTTCTTTCTCTAGATGTGGAAACAAGCAGGAAAATGGTTAGATGTAATAAGCCACAGGAAAAGGAGGTGGGGTTAACGTGAGCCCTCAGCTAGCTGGCATAGTGATGGCTCAGTCCTAGAATCTGACTACATTTTTCCCACATTCTGAAGCTCGTCTCTGTTTAGTTCTAGACAATCCATCCATATGTGGTCAGCTCTTCAGTAATTACATTCAGAGGATGGGCTTTGAGACTCATCCAAGAAGGAAAGGGTTATAATGTCATTGTAGTTTAATTTCTCACCTCAGCTGTTTATTTGCTCTGAATAAAGTCAGTAGGATTAGAGAGGAAATCACTTACTCTCCCCCAAAGAAACTTCTTCAGCTACAGGACTACGCCTGAGCCCTTATCTTGAGTTTTGACAATTAACTTCTCTGTGATTTCCTCTGTTGGTCTGAATCCTCTCCACGGAGAAAAATAGGTTAAAAAAATTAAAGCAATGGCAAAGCTACTGCGTAGAACAGGCGTGAGCAAATTATAACCTGTGGTCTAAATCTGCCTTCTTGCCTCTTTTTATAAAGTTTTATTGGAACACCAGTATGCTTATTTGTTTACATACTGTCTGCGGCCACTCTCACTACAACAGCAGAAGTGGGCAGTGGTAACAGAGATGATATGGCCTTTGAAGCCAAAAATACTCATTCTCTAGCCCTTTACAGAAAAAGCTGGCCAGTTCCTGACTGTAGCATTGTATCTTCCAGTATAGCCTTCCTTAAATTTGTATAGTTATTTTCCATCAATCATGCTCAACTGGTTTCCTGCTAAAAGAATGTATCAATACCATGAGGACTAGCTGAAGCACGGATTAAATAAAAAAAACAAATTTTTGAAAGCTCCTCAAGTTGCATGGAGCGCCGTCAGCCTCGCAATTCTCTTATTCCCTGTGACCATTCTGAACAGAGCACAGAGCTTCCAGCAATCCACAGATCTTTAGTGGAGTACTTTCCAAACATCACACAAGCTCTTAGCCAGCCTGAAGCAACACATCATTACCAGGAGGAAGGTTTTAGACTCATGAAACAGTGTAGCAGAGTGAAAGGTATTAGTCACATCCGCGCCACAAAAGGTATTTATAACACCACGTCTATTGGCCCCCACATTTCAAACCTTTTAAACCACTTCAGCTTAGAGTTCATTTCAAATGCACTTTTGACGAAGGACCAACATCCAAAAGAATTTTTTTAAAACACAAAAATTAGAGAACAATTCAGACTCTCTAAATTAGCATAAATATAGCATCTTGATATCTCTAATTATACTTGGTAGTGCCAGACTTTCTCATTCATTCAATATTTCCTAGGAGCAATTCCCTTGACCACAATCTGAAATCTTCCCACAAAGAAAAAATGAGTAATATTCTTAAAAATAATATTATTCCTTTATAGAAAATATCAATATTGTGAGCTCCCTATTTTATAAAACTGAAACGAGGCTGCAGTATTTTGAGTATGAAATAAAGAAAATTTGGAAAATACTTTCATACTCCAAGTGACCAAATTCTCTAAGGTTTTTAGTCCCATTCATCTGAAGTTTTAGTGCCAAGACTTCACTCAAAACAGGCATGGCTGTGTCTGACTCCTTGACTTCTCCTGTCTGTTTTTCACTTGTTTCTAAAGGCTATTTCAGACCAACATTAACGGGTGAGACAGCCCAGAGTCTATAATTTTTGTACACATTATATGTTGTAGCAAACACATTGGCAGGCTTAACCATCCAGAACTGCTTAAAATTCTAAGAAACTGATTTAAAATAATTTACAAACACTAAGTTTAGAGAACATTCAACTTTTAATTTGATGTGTCTCACGTATCTAAATTTAGCAAACTATAAAACAGCAGTTCCCGCTGGTTCCAAAGATGATCTAGTCCAGAGCTGGCTATCTTTCCAAGGTGACATGCCAAATCCTAATGTTCTCGCTCCTCGCCTTAGGAGAGTTTGTTATTAAAGTTTGAGAAGGATTTTTGTGTTTAAGAACCTCTTTTCGATTGGCACAAAGCACTAATTTTGCATGTGGCAGAAACAGGTTCGTGTTGATTTGCAAAGTTCTTCTATGTATAGTATCTCATTCATACTGAAGAAGATATTGTTATTTATCTCTTTTTCACAGACATGGAATGTGAGTTCAAAGAGGCTAAGGTACAAGTCCATGCAGCTGGAAGGATCCAAAATTAGAGTTCAGATCCATGTCCTCGAACTCCAATTAGATCTTGCAAATAGAAAAAAAAAGGTGATTCGAATTTGAACAGATATCAGAAGTCAAAGCAGGCCAAACAGGCAAGCTGCGTTTATCTGGACTAAATTTTGGGTATAACTACGACAAAGGCAGGTTACACTGTAGATTCAAAACTAGGAAGAAATATACATCATAACAATATAAATACTAGGAAATACAGTAAAAGAGAAGACACAATAGATGGTGAGGAATCAGAGAACCGTCAGAAGTTGGGAGGAAAAACAAAGTTCATGACCAAAAGTCCTAGACAAGAGTCAACAACCAGAAAGTTACAGGAACTGAGAAAGCAAGGGAAAGCAGCAGAAAATCTTAGCTCCCTAAGCTTCCATTGACTATTTTATTCCAGGGACATCGCTAGGTGCTGAGAACGCATTAACAAAACGCTATCCTAGCTCTTCACAATTTCATAATATTGTAGCAGGAGAGATAGAAATATAAGCAAGTAATTACCACACGATATTATAAATCAAAGAGGGAAAGCCATATACAAAGTTCTGTGGAAGCACGGGGAAGAAATTACATAATGGTGCAGCAGCAAGAGATGATCTTAGTAACTGCCTTAGTAAAGCAGAAGCTTTCCTCTCATTCTGCAGAGAAGGCGGTGGCTGGACCAAGGCTTGTGGAGCAAAATTTGCGAACTCTCGGCTGCTTGTGGATGGAAGTCAACAGGAATAGAGATGCACCATCATTTCACCAGCTGAGATAGAGTAAGTGAGGATAGCACAGAGGTTTAAAGACCCCAAGGACAGAAAGTCAGGTTCCCAGGAACATTCCCCCTGGAGATGGCCTGACAGATGATACAGGAAAGGCCCAAAGACAAGCTCCTCCGCCTTCACAATTTTGCTTCGGATCAATTCTGGTGCTAATGAATTGGGATGACCTTACAATGTACTGACCAAACCCCGGATGGAGAGTGAAATGAAGACATACTGATCATTATCCAGGGCAACTGGGATACATGGTCATCTTACATCTGATCTGACTCTACCTGTGGGAGTGTGGCCAAGCTATCTTTCTGAGCTTTCATTTAAGTGGGAGTAATAATATCTAACTTCAGAGTTGTAAGAGAAAGGGAAGGAGGGAGGGAGAAAGAAAAGAGAGAGAGAAAGAGAAAAGAAAAGGAAGGGAGGGAGGGAGGAAAGAAAGAGAGAGAAAGGGAGGAAGAAGGAAGGAAGGAAGGAAAGAGAAAAAGAAAGAAAAGGAAAGGAAGAAAGAAAGAGGGGAGGAAGGAAGGAAGGGAACTATGTGAAATGCCTGGTTTATTGTAGGCAACTCAACAAATATTATTGATAACTAACTGAAATTAAGCTAGGATCTGTCCCAATTCCAACTCTGGCCTTACATCAATACCCATAAAGTAGAGACAACAAAGTAATCATGACTTTCAGAAGCTTGAGAAATGAGTTGAGGAATATGCCAATGTGAGAATATTCTTCACACATGTCTGCCGGCCAGGGGGCAGGGGGAGAGGGGTTAAACTCCCGTAGGCTTTCTGCAGCAGCGACATAACCCTGTAGGGCTCTGCGCTGAAAATCGAGGTCATCTCAAGAGAGTTATCTCAGAGGCAAAGCCAGTCCAAGCAGACGCATCACAAAATAGTCTTATGTTCAAGTGAAACACCAAGCAATTCTGTCAGTTCTTAGGTCTGAACATCACGCATGATCCCTTTATCCGTGTAATCTTTTCTGTTGTCCGTGCTTAGTGTTTAGAACGGCTGTCTGGACAGAGAAGAGCAACTGTTTCAAAGGAATAGATCTAATGTTTGTTTCTCTCCTGTTTTATCAGAGCTGCCAAATAAAAGTTGCAAAATTATAGAGATAAGCAGGCAGACAGCTCAGCAAAGACAGGGAAGACGATTATCTTCACTGTGGTAGGTGATGATCAGGTACCTGGGAGGGGTTCTAGGGACAAGAGGAAAATGCACTTCTATCTCCTTTTCAATGTGTAGGATTTGCATAGCTCAGTTTATAATAACCGCTCTCGGGCAGAAGGTCGGGGGAATACAATTGGTGATTGTCTCAATCTGTGGTGGTGCTCCTAAAAACCCACACTTTCATCCCAAATTTACTATAAACTGACATGCAGGCTTCTCTAAGAGTGTGTGTGTGTGTGTGTTGCTGGCTTCTCTAAGAGTGTGTGTGTGTGTGTTGCTGGCTGCTCTAAGTGTGTGTGTGTGTGTGTTGCTGGCTTCTCTAAGAGTGTGTATGTGTGTGTGTGTGTGTGTTGCTGGCTTCTCTAAGTGTAAGTGTGTGTGTGTGTGTGTGTGTGTGTGTGTTGCTGTTACAGGTTCTGCTATTGCACGTCTGTTGACCTTGAATCCCTTGACCTCACGGTGTCTCTATTTGCTTCTGCCTAATGGCAACAGTATTTTTCCTACTCTCTAGAATCTGTAGTATAAAGAAAACACACTTAAAAGAAAAAAACTACATAAATAAAAATGGTAATAAACCAGAAACCGGTTTCAAGACTGGTTTCTCTCATTTAATAGCTGCATGGTCTTGGACAAATCCCTGTATTTCTCCAGGCCTTGTATTTCTCATCTGTGAAATGAAGAGACTGGACCACGTGGGTGCTAAAATCCCTTCCAATTCTAATGTCCTAGGATTCGTTCCATCCTTCCAAAGCCCAGCCCCTCACACAATCAGAAAGAGGCACAGAGGTATGCATTGCTTACACCCTGCAGAGATTTTTAAAAAGAAAAGTAAAAGAACACAGCTCTTTATCCCTAAGATGACTAGCAGGCCTTTGGGAAACCAGTACTGGGAAGATTTCCTTTTTCAGGGAACAAAAATTTTTCCCTTTTTTGTGGTTCAGAAAGATGTCATGTCCCTCTCTTGGGTGAGCACTTAATTTCCAGAATTAGAATGGATCTCAATGAAATGAAACATTTATCACAAGTGATAAAACTCCAATGCATTTGTCAGAGCTTTAATAACTACATGACTCTATTTAAAGCAGCCCTATTACCCTGGCAGTGATTTGGTGACATTCTGAACAACCACAGAAAGTTTCCAAAGCAACAAGCAAACATTTTCACTTTATACCCCGAGGCAAATTTAATGCAAAAAATCCTAATAATAAAAAGGAGAGGAAGCAAAGGTAACCACATGTCACTAGGTAAATTTAAAAAAAAACTTGGAAAAAAAAATGTAAAAAATTTAGGCCACACACATTTTGAAGAAATACAAAAGTAATTTCCATTTTGATATAATAACTATAATTTCAAGGTTTGTAAAGCTATACTCTTTTTTCAGTTTCAATTACCCAGTTGTTGGGAGAAGCCTCCAGAATCTTTGGCTTGATCTCCTGCTTCTGAGAACCACCCCAGAGTCTGCTGAACCAGAAATACCTCGGTGCTGGGGCTTAAGACCTGGGGTTCTTGTCTGGGTATCAGACAACCGACTCGAGGGAAAATCACACTTAGTTTCTGATCCGCAAAATAACATGTCTGAACACCCCAAATCCTGTATCTTTAAGTCATTCCAAATGGGTGGGTTGTCTGCCCTTTGCTGAAACAATTATAACCTGAGCAGCGCCGGCAACAAGAGCAAGGGGCATCCACAAAACTAGGTCCCACAAAGCCCAGCGTCCGGAGTGGGCTGGCGCGGATAGAAAGGGCGTTCCTAAACCTAACTCTAATCCTTCAGTTTGGTTGAAGTCCATTTCTGCCCTCAAAGAAGACATAATTGCTAGCCCTCCTTATCTTACGCCAGGGTTTTCCATACATACAAAGACAGTTATTAGTTATGTCTTAGCGTCCCTTCACTTGCTTCTCCTGTCAAGTAGAAAGATTAAAAAAAAAAAAAAAAGTCACACTTCGCTGCACTAGGGATGGAAGGCGGGGAAATTACAGTTTCTAGAAAGACTTTCTATATTCCCAACAGAACATTTTTAGAAATTCCAAACTGAGTCTGGATAAGAAAACAAATGAATATCCTAATAAAATAGAAACATGTAACCAAATTGGTAAGAGCATATTAAGATGTAAAATTCTGGTTTCAGTTCATCTGTGCCCCCAGGTTCTGTTCTAGGGAGGTCATGTGAGATACCTCGTGCGGGGCAGCCACCCTGCCGCCTCTGGGACCATCTGTCTGTAGCTCCCTCTTCCTTTCCTGCTATTGCTATTTGTCAACAGCTGAAAGGCAGGCAAGCACTTTTCCCCCAGAAGAAACGAATAAAAGAGAAAAAAAAAAAAAAAAAAAAGAAGAAGCTCACAGCTATCATGACGTTGCTCTCACAACCAAAAGTTCAAATGTTGCTGTGGCCCCACAATGCTGAGTAGAGAACATCAGTTCCAGGAAAAGAAGAGCGAACTGGTGAAATAATCAGGTCGGAAACAACTCGAACCCCAGTCCACACACAAATCCATGGCTTCCCATAGTCCATCTGAGGCAGAGATGACATAGGACAAAAATTTCAAAAAACAAAGAACTGTCCTAAACCTTGCTGCCAAGAAGAGATCCACCCTCTTTTAGTTAAAATCAATCAATCAAGCAAACAAAGCTCACTGTCTCTACAAAGCAGCAAAGTGAAGAATTCTAAAGGTTCTATCAAGCGGGAAGCTGAAACTTTCCTAAGTGCCAAGTTGTTGATATTTTTGGATGCTGGAAACACGTGATTACCTGGAAACATAACAATAATGCCACACACAGACCCTAGGGCTGCTGGAGGAGAAGACTGTGCAGAGCCTACAGCGGTGGTGTTTTAAGACACTTTAATAGAATCTACATCATTATGTCATCATAAGCCTGCAGGACGCTCGTGAGCAAGAGAATAAAGCCTTTGTGTAACAACAAAAGGATCGTACTGTTTCATTCACACAACACCCACATTTGAGTAGCCAGACCCTCCAACACCGAAGCTTTTATTAAGGTACTTGCCCACAAATTAAAAAGGGACTCGGCAATTCCATCACGAGGAAAGAATGTGATTTCAGCATCACAAGAGTAAATAAAATAGTAAACCTCGTGTTATGAATTGTGCATCTTTCATCCCTATGAATCCCAAAGCGGTTAACAATTTATAAACTAGCACATGGGAATCGCTTGATTCATCACTGAAAGACATCCTTCCCTGGGATGCTGTGATTTTTTTTTTTTTTTTTTGATAGCACACACCAAACTGTATTGAAAGATGAGAAGCAAGGAAATGCTATACCAATGGCGACTGGAGTCAAGGAGATAGGAACCTGACTGAAACTCATTTGGAACAGAAGTTATTCTCTCCCACCGAACTCAAGGAGATGTTCATTTTGAGACTTCCCAGACGTATAGATATAACTCTCCAAAGTCCTTGCTAATGTTCCCAGTTCTTCTCACCTGAATTATTACAATATGCTTTTTTGAAGCAAATACTTGGCACGTCATTCACTGATGGACAAACCCTGCCACTCTCCTTTGCCCAGCAGGAAGCCCAAACTTAGAATAGCATCAAGGCTCCTCCAGCATCCAGCTATCCCACCTTACTCTGAGAGAAACACATCGAAATAATTTGACTGATGTGACGAACACTGGCTGTGAGTGTTAGTACTAGGGAGGAAGTAGATAATATTTGTCCACAAAACACCATTATTTCAATGAGCATATTCAACCCTGGGGAAACCGGATGCTCAGCCAAGTTCATATTGGCATACGGAGACAAAGCTGGAATTGGCCCCAGAGGACTTATTCTCAATTGGTGGGAGATTTAAGAGCCATGTTAAAAATAAGGTGACATCTTTTATCATTCAAACTGGGACACATATGAGAGTGAAAAAGACACATGCTACTAATATTTTTGCCAAGACAACAAGAGTAACCTGGAACTGTCCAAGGCAGCTAGACAATGGCTCTCCAAGTTAAGGAAACCGTATTAGTATTTCCAGAAGGTTGACATGGCAAATATTGACAATGTCAGTCCTGGAAGAGCCTTTACACATGTAAGCATTCAATCAATACACAGACTGATCCTGAGGATGTGATCTAGGGTCAGCTAAACAGCGCAGTGTTGGAGACCAGCAAGGAGGGAAGACTTGTCTGCAGCCCTGATTTCTGAATACACTGCAGAGCTCAGAACAGGGTAGGTGTTCAATAAACATTTGTTGAGTAAGTGTTGAAAGAATGCCTATAAATCTTTCTCTTCTCACCATGACTCAAATGTATAAAGGAGAATGATAGCCCTCGGGTAGGAAGGTTGGCCTTCACCATCTCCCCGTGTGCCTGCCTGGTTCCAGGTGGTGACAAAGCAGCTTGGCTGCCTCTGCTTCCACCTCAAGCTCTCGGTTTTCCTACAGCCTTGTTACAGAGCTCATCTTTTCTTCACACTAAACAGATTCAGGGGCAGATGGGTGTCCAAGGTGAAAAACGAAGACTCTGTGCTTGGGAAAGACACAGCTGTAAAGACAGCCACGGGTCAGAGATGCCAGGTGATTCCCAATAGTCACCCTTCTCTGAACCTAACTAAGCCACGAATGCAGACTCTGAAATTAAAAGGGATTTTGCTCTTAGACATCGGGCTGGTCTTTGTAAATGACCCCCAGGCCAGGACCACCACCTATTCTGCATTACAAAGTCATGCGGCACCCATCCATTCACTTAGAGCTTTTCTTGCTTAAGTGGAATGAAACTCAGATCTCTAGGAGGACACAAATGCTCAGTAGCTCTTATTACCCACTAAAAGACAAAGCAACATTAGCTGAGGACACAGCAGGTCCTTATGTATCTGGCATTATTTGGGAACAAGGCGTTTCAGATTTAGGAATTTGCCAAATACATGATTGAGGAAATGGCAGGCTTACATGCAGACCCAATGCAAGGGACCATGGGACTCAAGATCTGGATTAAATTTGTGCAAAAAGAAAGCAGGGGTCATAGAATGTAAAGAAAACTAAATCTTCAAGAATTCCTAAAGAGACTGAGGGAAATGCTGAGCTTTCCACAACACGCAGAAATCTGAGCAAACACACTGTGATCTCAAATGACGGAGTGACTTCCAGCTTACACTGGAGTTGCAGAAAGTTGCAAATTTGGGACTAGAATCCGGGTGTTCTCAACCAGTCAGTGGCTATTTCCAAAAATCATTTTACTCTGCACAAATGTGAAAATGCGCTCTGTAAAATTGTCCAAGATTGAGAGGAACTGTAGAACGGAAACGTATAAAGGGCATATAGACGCGTCCGCTGTCTCTAAGGGCGCGCCTTCGGTAACACACAGCGTGGCTTTCCTCTCCTTCCTCCCGCACGGCCACGGCTAATCAGAACCCTTTCACAGCACAGGCGGCTGAGCAAGAACGACCATTCAGGGCCAAACCCGGCTTGTTTCCACTTGCCACATGGGTGAGAAGCAGCCGCACTGCCAGCTGCCCCGAGAGTGACTCCATCCGCCCTGCCCCCCACAACCGCCCCAGGCCGTGCCCGCACCTCTCCAAGCCCAACTGCAGGCCTTCAGAAAGGACCCTGAGGCCCCGCGTTACCTGGCAACGGCGCACCTGTGAGTTAGGTCAGCCAGGCGGTGCTAACCTGTGTGTTTGGGCTTGCTGGCTCCCAATGTATTCTTGTGCTCCATTATTATAGCTCACTCCCCCAGCTCAGAGAGAACAGAGCTGATTGTTTTCCTTCTCGGTTTCCTAGAGACAAGAGATCCTCTGATTAGCTCTCCGTTGATTGTCCAAGAAGCCTAAGGTATACACCATAGCATTAACCTTGAAAGTGTAGCCTTTAAGAAAGTGCCCAGTTTTATTCTGGGAACTGTATCTCTGCCAGTACAACAGATCCTTAGCTTGGAAAATTAAAGAAGAGAACTCTGAATAATAAATGATAAGCAAAAATTTTAAGTAGGAAAAAATTATTTAACATTAATGCTTTTTTTTTTTTTTTTTTTTTTTGGCTTTCATCTCTGTTTCTCTCCAGCCCCTTCCCACCAGAAGGGGTTCATGGTATCAACATCCCCATGGAGAGCTAATGAGATGGCTCTGGGGCTGGCCTTTCTGACGGTTTCAGTGAGCTATACTGGGGTCTGACCAGCGGTAACCTCCAAAGTACCCAGAGTTCCTGCTCCTGGCATGGAAACCTGACACTGGCCTCACTTCCTGTCTGCTGACCTCCCTCCTCTAGGACATCACTTTCTGGAAGCAGAGGAACATCTGTAAAGACAGAAAACTAGCCTGTTACAGTGCCTCCTCCTTCAGTTGCCCCACGGGGAGTAAATCTGGGCAGGGAAGGACCTAGCCAGATACAGATGTCAGTATGCTGCTGGGGCAACCTCAACAAATATTTTGTAAACGTTTCTTCAATCCCTCTTAGTGCATTAAGAAAATGCACTGTGAGATATTGTGCTGTACACCAGAAATTGACATGCTGTAATTGACTCTACAATAAAAAAAAAAAGGAAAGAAAGAAAATGCACTATGCTTATTTTTCTACGCACCATACCTCCAGCTCTGTACTTCAAGGCATGGATTAGGCATTAGCAAAAATCTGACTTCCCTTGCCATTCTAGCTTTCTTTTCTTTTTCCTGACATTTTCTGCCAATTATTTCTCTTCTATCGGATTCTCTTTACACGTGACTTCTCATCTTATCCCTCTGTTCAACTCTGGCGTCCCTCCCCTCCATCCTTACCCCATTTCTACAGCCGTTGACTACTTGGCCTGAAAAGAGCCAGGATAGGTGTTTAAGCTTCCATGAAAGGTGTTTTCTAAATCATACTGTTTGATCAAAAAGCTGGAATGTAAAGGAAGCCAAAATGTGAAGTAAGCCAGGAGGCCAGTGGCTTCCAAAGACTTTTCAGGATTAGGCCACTCTCACTGTGAAGATGCAAATACTGGCTGCTTTTGCTCTAAACAGTTTCACTGCTTCATTCTGGGGGAGCATTTCTGAATCACCCTGCTCCCTTAAATCTTTTGTTGTTAAACTTCACCTACAAGAGCATTTGTTTTCCAGCTACTTTGCAGATAGCGCCTCCAGGTTAAATCCTCACAGGCTTTCAGATGCTAGAACATCAAGGTGAGCTACTCCTCAGAGCTCCTTCAGAAGTATCTGAGCACAGTGATGTCAAGGTGGCACTGGGATTCCCTCCTCAGCTTCTTTCCTGCCTTCCCACAAAGACTCATTTTCTTCTAGTCAAGGAAACTGCTATGTTGCTCTTGTTGATTTTTTCAAATGTGTTACTTTAAGAAAAAGTGTAGGAATGGAATACCAAACAAGCTGTTTTTTAAGAAAACAAAATCACTCCCTTTAGGGTTCTTTTATAATTTACTTTGTGTCCCAATACTGGGATTTTTAGAAACCTCTTTCTTGCAATCTCACTTGGAAAAAAAAAAAAAACTCCAGCTCTCTTTTCTTTTTTCCCTTGGTGATAGGATTGATTGTGTTTTGCATTTTCTTGCTTTAATAAGAAACGTTTACATGTTTTATGTGCTGTATATATATATAAAAGAAGTCATTAGCAGTGCCCAGAGTTAATAGCCTAAGAATGTATAGTATAATATACTGCAGTGTCACTGATAGAGTGAAAAAGATTTAACGTAGGACTCGGGGAGAAAGTATAAACAGTATGAAACTATTACTACTCCAACTAGTTCTGAAAGAGCTCGATGTGAAACCGACCAGAAAATGATCATCCCACAGCTATAAATACAAAGCACTAAAAAAGACAAAAGCTCTCTGGCATTGTGAAAAATCCATAAATAAAAAGCACCCTCAAACGCATTTGCCAGCAGAAGTATTTAGTGTGGTAATAAAGACGAGTATTTGTTTTCTTTATATTAAGTGATTTTTTATGAAATCTGTACAATTAAACACTGCATAAGAACATAAGAATTGGTGTTCCTGTCTGGCCCCTCACTGAGTATAGAATCAGGAAGACGCAGATTCTGCGGCGGCTACATGCCTTCACCCTGTCCGGTCAAGGTTACTTGTCAAGTCTTGTTAAATGCAAAGTATTCTGTAGTGACAAATTGCCATTCTTTGCATGTAAACACACACATACACACACACACACACAGATACATATATATACACACACATCAACACACAGTACAGAAGAGGGTTCTCTCGTATGGCTTTATACTTTGCACATAAATGTTTAAGCCTAAGCAGAGTAGCATTTTGAGGTAGACACCTGTGCTCCAAAAGATAATTCTATCAGGCCAATCTTCACATCAAATATATTCAAAGTTAAGAAATGTATCGTCATCTCATTTTACTTTACTGCTCTTCATTCGGTTATATAAGAGTGACTTCCTTAAAGCAGTGGTCAACTAAAAGGAAATCACGACAGCCCCAAGCACTAAGTGCTAAGCACTTAGAAGCAAAAAGTAGAGAATCAAAAAATAAACGGAACGAACTATACATCATCTCATCTTGATTTATCAAGTCAAAGACTTCCAGGTCTCAGCCAGACATTAGGGACCATGGTTTTAATAATGAACCTAATAAGGAAATAATAATAAAAACAGTTTTACCTTTTATGTTTTGAACTTTCATGAGTCCAAGTGTCTAAAGTATATGGACCACTTGCTTCACTTGGTGGGAGACAGAGGTAACCAGAGTATCCTGAGGGGCAGGAATGTTGGTCATGAAGACACAGCGACAGAGGCTGGCATAACCTTTGCCTCCATCCCAACATCCTTAGCAGAAGAATTGTTAAAACAATGGGTAAGCATGGGGAAGGGACAGGAGGCATGGGAAAGACAACCTGTGTGCGGATTTGGTAGGCCAGATATATGATCTCAAATTTACCATTTTTTTTAAACACTTCCACTTTCATTTCAACCATTTACTTTACCTCCCTACCCCTTGAGAACATCTGAGTTTGGAATTATTGGTCAGAATTTTCTATTTCCAGTCTTTACACCCTTTGCTCCTGAATGCCCTTTGCATTTGTTTCCTGCAACAGCCGTAACAAATTAACACCAACAGCCTGGTTCAAACAACAGAAACTGATTCTCTTCAAGTTCAAAAGTCAGAAATCAGCAGGACCATATTCCTTCTGGGGGTTCTAGGGCAGAATCCGTTCCTCACCTTTTTGAACTTCTGAGGGTTGCATGTGGACATATCTTTGGAACCACCATTCAGCCCACTACATACTTCAACCTATGTTCTATGCACATTGACTCCAAATCTCAAACATACACCCCTCCACTTAACCAACAGTCACTAATAGCACTGATGGACGACCTCCTATGCGTTAGGTCTCAAGGTCAAGTTTCAGTTTTCATGAGCTTAGCTACAATGCCAGGCATTTGTAACAGCTGTGGACTTCACTCTCCTTGCTGAACTTCTAGGAGCCCAGATGGGACTCATGCTGAAGCATGACGGAGCAAAAACAAGTAACAGGTTCCCTTGCTCACTCATTGAGATGGGGGACAAGCTGGTTCCTTAAATGGGGGTGAAGGTAGGGGCAGATGGGTGGGTCACACCTAAGGGGTGGCTTAGGTGGTCTGCCCACCCCCATGGTGGTGCTGTGTGCAGGGATCATGCACAGTCCCCTGCTTTTGCTCTCAGCACCTCAAAAATGGCAGTTAGTTTGTGGCCTTTTCATATCTTACTGTGCATAAATGCCCCAGCTGTGCAGTTATTTTTAGCCCGTTGTAGTTTCTTTGTATTCTGTTGCTCTAGAAGACGTTTGTCCAGATGCAAATGCAAGCACTCCAGTAAGGGGTCCCACATCCCAGGTCCCAGGCTCTCTCATGTTGAGTATGCCCAATCTGTAACTCCATCCTGACTTCCGGCCTGACTTCCACATTAGCATTGCCCAGTGGAACTTTCCACTATCATGGATATATTTGATACCTACCCTACCCTGCACAGTAGCTACTGGCCAAATGTGGCTATTGAATGCCTGAAATGTGATGGGCTACTAAGGAACTAAATTCCAAATTCCTTTAAATAAATTTAAATTTAAATAGCCAAATGTGGTACCTGCTACCTTAATTGATGGTACAAATCTAAAATCCTCTCTTCTCTAAGTGATAATCCTAGTCAATGTCTTGTTCATTCACACATGTCTTTCTACTGAGTGACTATCTTTCAAGACTCAATTGTCACCTCCTCTGTGAACAACAACTCTAGGTTAAATTATTTTATTCCACTTTTGTCTTTCCATAACTCATTTTCTATTATATTAATGCATATAATATTATAATCATATAACAAATATGTAACATACACTATATATTATACATAATATTATGTTACGTATATATAATTTTATAGTCTTTTATGCTTCTGTCATGAAATCCTTGAAAATAAAGACTATATCTTAATTCATTCTGTATTCTTTTTAAGCCAATGCAGGACCTAGTACCCACTCACTTAATCAATCAATGAAAAAAAATGAGTGACTGTATGTTGCTTGGAGTTCACCCTGCATTATGAGAGAGAAAGCTTAATGAGGTGCAGGCTCTAAAAAAAAAGCTTCTGCCTCCTTTTAAAATCCCTTCATGAGAATGGCCAAGTCCAGTAATTCAGGAAGGTTTTGCATCCATAAACTGGATGATAGAGACCCTCGTCTTTTGCTTGTCTGTTTAGTTTGGTTTTGGTTTGGGGTTTTAATGAATTGCATTTTTCATCTTAAAAACTGGAAATTAACATGGTTACACTGGTCATGGGTACATGACCACTTGGCTGTCACCCTTCATGCTTCAAGTACAAATCATTCTAAGAATCACGCTTCTCTGAAATCTGAAATATGGTGATTTGGAGAATTCCAAAGAGTGATGAGTAATTTTTCAAAACTGGTGATAAGAGAAAAAAAAAAAGAGCTGATATTTTTGCTAAAGGGGGAAAGGAGAGAAAAAGCAAAAAAAAAAAAAAAAAAGTGATTTTGGCTATAGGATGAATGTGGGTGCACACATCCGTTAATAGAGTAAGAGACAGCATTAGTAAAGAGTCAGGCAAGCATGCAGATTGCAGGCAAGGAGACTCAGAGGCTTTTCCTGGTCCTGAGCATTCAACCCAGCCTTCACTGCCTGTGGCTGCTCTTTTTATGAGAACTGGCGCACATTTAACTGCTATAGCTGTTGGCTTCAAGGCTTAGTTTTACCCACAGAGGAGGCATTCATTCACATTCTAGCTATCATTTCCATTAAACCATGGAAGTACTAATGGTACCTAATCTAACTGGATAAGGCACAACCAAATAAATATATCTCCTAAATACCCTAATTATAAGGTATCTAGAAACATAGTGGTGGTACTTATTGGAAATAAGTACATTAACTGGAAACTTAAGATTTTCCTTCCTAAGTATATGGAAAAAAACAAATAATCTTTGTGCAGAAGGCAGGGAGTAGCAATTCCATTAAGATATTTCATGAAAAAAAAAAAGGCACTAGTCCCATTTTGTCTATTTCAAGCTCCATTTTGCTCATATTGTAACTTAGAGAATCATTCAGAGAAACAGAGCGGGAGGAAGGATACGAGCTACATTCCACTGGAACCTTAGATACATTTTTCTTTCCTGTTTTATCTGAGCAAGCAGGCGGCATCTTCTTAATGAGGGTCTTCAAAGTTCTCTGCCTTTTAGAAGTGTTTCTGGTGTGCCCGGGGAAGACAGTCTCTGATTTTAGCTTTTAAATACGCTCATGATATAGAGTAATTTTTTTTTCTTAGTGCTATTCATTGTTTTACCTGCCTTAGTGGGAATTATGGATTTGATTAATGGGCTGAAAGACTTGGTCCTTTTTAGGTTCCTTATCTCTGTTCCTTCCTGATCCATGGTGTTTCCAACAGTCTCTGAAAACCTGGGAATCACATCTGCAAGAGGAGTTTAAAATAAAAGTAAAAATAAAAGCCAGGATGGTGTATCTATGATTCGGGCATGTGTGTTGGCCATATTTACATTAAATATGTTCATACATATATGTGTATGTTTAGTCATATATTTATTCATTCAACAGACTGTTCTGCATCAGACAATACGCTTGGAACTGGGAAGAATCCATAGTGATTTTAGGTTCTACTAAATTAAAATGAGATGGTGGTCAAACACTGAGCTCTCCTTTGAAAGTGTCCATGGGTATACAATTGAAATGGGTATGCAAAGAGAAAGTAACCATGGCAGGGCTTATTCTGCTATAATTTTGGTCACTATGTTAATCAAATAGATAACCAGGAAACACCTGTTTCTCAGTGAGTTAATAAAACTGTATGACACATGCTCCTGTTGAAACAAACTACCAAGCTGGAATCCACAGGTGCTGCAGAAATAACCGCAAATAACCAGGCAACTAATCTCATCATCACTGGGGGTGCGAGCTTTGAGGCAGACATGCATGTTTATCACCCCAAGTAGCTCTTAAAAGTGAAGTAATGTTTATATGTTTACTAAAGGGCTTAGAAAAGATCGAGTATCTAAGAATACCAAGTATTTGGGCACTGGGGAGTTAGAATACAAGATTTCAGTGAGACCTTCTCTTGAATTTTCCAACCAACAGAACTGTGCTATTTTGGCACATGCACACCTTTGTGTGTGTACAGAAGCAGACATTTTTAATCCTTGAGGTGACCAAATAAAATTTAACAGTCTAGCACTAGAATGGCACTAACAGCCACTCTTTGGAAAATAGTATATTTTCTCTCCATTTGGGCAACATATGAGTAAGTTCACGAAAATAAGCTGGAAAATATTCCTGACTCATTCAAATGCAATCTGTGGGCTCCAAAAATAAAGACTGCTCCTAAGAAGTCTAGAACATGCCATGATGCAAAGCAGTGGTAACAGATTAAGTGCTCTCCTGCTCCCAAACGTCTGAATCAGCCTGCTCTGCTTGGTTAACATGCAAATAAGATATGCACAGAGATCTTCAATTAAAACTTTTCTCACAGGTCCTCAGATCTGGAATTTTAAAAATGCATTTGATGAAACATAAGTAGTGGTGATAAATGTATGTGTAATTCACTCTAAAATGTAACATAAGCACAAATTATTTCATACTCATTGATGGGCATAAGAAGCATAGTACAGGACTGCTTATTCTATAAAAAAAAGTTCGCCATTCTGCTTAATGATAAAACAAATATATTCTGCTTAATCACACACATACATTGGTATACATGCACAAGCTCGAACTCCCTGCCACCCCTGCAACATCTCATCTGATCCTTAATAAAGAGGAATTCGAGCACAAATGATAGTGGAAGCTGATTACAAGCAAAACCTTGAGATGATGCAGCCGGGAAAGCTGCAAACTTCACAGGAAGTTATGACGTCACTCATGTTTCTGCCCAAAGGAGGGGCCATGTTCAGATCAACTCCCATCAGGAAGTTACTCTTCATGCCAAAAAGACATGTTTTATATGTGGCTGGGTGGAACACACAGTGTTCAGATTCCAGAGAACTAGACAGAGGGGCCTTAGCGATTCGAGAGATGAACACAGCTTCTGTGATAATAATGACTTCTTGAAAAGGATTTTATCAGATGGCTCTGAAAGAGGAAAATACCATCCGGAAAAATATTATTAACAATAGACCTTGAGTGGATACAAAAGTTGAGCCTTGCAATTTTGTAGAAATAGTAACCACAAGTCTGAGAGGAGGGCATCGCCATCCCAGGACACAATGTATAGAGCAGGAACAACAGCAGGGGATGCAATAAGGATGCAGCAGGAACAGACAGAAACGGGGCTGATGGTCCCAGTTCTTCATCCTTCCCTTCATCACCACTCTTTACTCTGTGAACTGCGCCCCCCCCCCCGCCACCAAAAATAATAATAAAATAAAATAGGCAGAAGATATTTCCTCAACTTTGGGTTTGATAACGGGACATAACTTTCACCAACAGAATGTAAACGGGAGTAATACAACCAAAGGCTTTTAAAAACGTTTGAGGGACTGGGCTGTCCTTTCACATCTCAGCCATTGCTGAGAACTCATAGGAAGAGAAGTACTTGCCCAGGCTAAACACCAACTCCTGCTGGAGGATGAGAGGTAACTGGAGCCTACATCCTCTGAAAGCAGCCACAGTCAGCCACACCCCTGCCTGCTTGCACATCTGGGACAATGAATGCTTACTCTGTACGTCACTAAGATTTTTGTGGTTGTTATTCACCGATGACTATCTGACAGAAAGAAAAAAATTATCTTCAAGTAATGAAGACATTTTCTCTCTTTACTGGAAAAGAGAAACTACCAGAAGGGATTGAGGTTACAAACAAGGAAGATTAGTATCGTAAGCACCATTTTAAAAGGGTCTCACGAATGGGAAGGATGAATGTTGACACTTCAACGATCTCTAGAAGAAACAAACCAAGTGGCTTTTATTCCGTCATACTTACTTGATCCCAGGCATAAAATCACAGGTAACGCAACAGAAAATAGAAATTTTATCTGATTAAAAACAGGCTCTCTTGAGCATGGAGAAAATAGAACCCTCCTACACTGTTGGTGGGAATGTAATTTGGTGCAACCACTGTGGAAAACAGTACGGAGATTCCTTAAAAAAACTGAAAATACAGTTACCACGTCTAGCAGTCCTACTCCTGGACATAAATATGGGGAAAGCACTAACTAAAAAAGATACATGCACCCCAGTATTCACTGTAGCGTTATTTACAAACAGCCAAGACATGGAAGCAACCTAAATGTCCATTGACAGATAAATGGATAAAGAAGATGTAGTGTATGTGTATATATATATATATTCTTTATACAGTGGAAAACTACTCAGCCATAAAAAAGAACAGAATAATGCCATCTGTGACAACATGGATAGACTTAGAGATTACCATACTAAGTGAAGTAAGTCAGATGGAGAAAGACAAATATCATATGATATCCACTTACACGTGGAAAATAAAAAATTATACAAATGAACTTATTCACAAAATAGAAACAGACCTCATAGATAAAGAAAACAAAAACGGGGAAACAGGGGAGGAATAAATTAGGAGTTTGGAATTATCAGATACAAACTACTATACATAAAATAGGTAACAACAAGGCCCTATTGTATAGCACAGGGAACTATAATCAATATCTTGTAATAACCTATAATGAAAAAGAAAAAATATATATGTATAACTGAATCACTGTGCTGTATATCAGAAACTAACACAACATTGTAAATCAACTATACTTCAATTTTTAAAAAAGGCTCTCTGGCAGGTTCCTGAAATGAGTAAGAAATCTTCCCTTCATGCTGACCTACTCTCCCATGACAGAGAGGGTCAATCTAATACTTTTGTTAAGACATATGGTTTATCTTGGTCCTCATTAACTTGAATCTAGTTTCTCAGAACAAACGTTCTCTTGAGAAATTAAGTAACAGAGAAAACATCTCAAAACTAAAAATAAGGGGAGAATCGTTTAGTTAAACTAAACTTTGAGTTACATTAAAAGTTTTCATTTTATTAAATTACAAGTTGGTGAAAAATTAAGATGAATTTGCTTGTATTTGCAAATATCAAGTACAGTTGTTACGGTTCTTAGTCTAGAGTCAGGCAGATACAGGTAGAGATTCTAGCTCCGACGCTTTATAGCTATGTGCCTTTGGGCAGGAAGCTGTTTTCTGAGCCTGGCTGTCTGTGATATAAGCAAATTATGCAATTGTAAGTGTTTGACAAATAGCAGCCACCACCACCATCATCACTAACACCATCATCATTATCAAAGTCATCATCATCATCATTATCACAAAAAGTTTTGGCGAGGAGGGGATATGATCCAACTGTGCCTTAGCAGATGAATTTGGCAGGAATGCACAGAAGGAACTGGAGAAGTCAAGTGCACGAGAAACACGAATGGTTTTATTTAGAATCTCTCTTATCTTTTTCATCACCCTCTTGCAACATCCCACACACCCACACACACCAGAGTAGAGTTTTGGAGTAGAAAACCTAATACTAAAACACAAACAAGGTAACGCTGGCATCTCTGCCCAAAGTGAGGAAGAGCCAAGCATCCAGACAGAAACACTCCCTCCTCTCCGGTCTTTATCAGGAGCTCAGGACTAACGGACAGACTCCAGGCGTCTGCTTAGAGATCTCGCCCTCCACGCTCACTTGTGGCGCTCCTACATGGTCTCTTTGCTGCCTATACTGCTGGCCATCTGTTAGGATGGCACAGTGCCAGCTAAAGGGTAGCACGCCGACTTTGCAGAAGCCCAGGGGCCAAGAAACGGTTTCCGCAAGAAGCCCTTATAAAACTCACGCGGGTGCCGGGAGAGAGCTCCTGACTGCCTCTCCTCCCCACATGGCAACGCTGTGGGTGGGTTCTACTCCACATTTCATTTCACCTGTTGATGAAACTAGTTGGCTCTCCAATCTAAATCGTGCAATCTGGAGAGGAAAATACATGAACCATGTGTAGGTACCTGTGGCTGCCAAACAGACAGGTGGTGTTATCGCCTGCTTTTTGGCAGGGCTGGTGGGGAGCAGCAGGGTTTCCATCAACACTCTGCTAGTAACTCCTCTACGTCCCCAGGTTTCTCTCCCCCACCACGATACCTCCCTCTTTTTCCCAGTCCTCACAGTATCTGTGAGATTTAGCAAAGATTTCTTTGCTTGACTTGTTCTTCACCTGTGTCCACATTAACTTAAATAGAAAATATTAAAATATGTTCATATAATTGATTCTTATAAGACACAAAGAAAGATATTTAAATATATTTTGTGTTTTAAACCCATGCTTTTGTGTGACAGCACTGTTTTATAATTACATTACAGAACATATGCCCTTTGGGGTTGATAGAACCAGAAGAGTAAATGTCAATTTTAAGTTAATAAAATGAAAATAACGACCAACGCATTTTCAGTTTATATTCCATTAGGTATTAGCTTTTTAAAAGAAACAGAATGTGCTCTAACGGGGAGAGCGTGTGGTACTAAGCGTAACAAAGACACTCTCGGTAGTCCTGATGTGGGTGTTTGCACCTGCTAGGTAGGAGGTGCTGAGGCAAGAGTTTAAATGTCAACTGATAAGGAAAAGAATGCTGACTTTCTAGGCTAATGCTCCTTCATTCATTCATTCAACAACTATGGATCAGGCACTGGGCTTAAGGTTAACGAGCAGAATGCAAATCAACCAGAATGCCTCCAGTCCAGCATTTTACCATCCAGTGTCATATGTGTCTATGTGACCAAACATAAAACAAAACAGAAATGCAGCGGTGGGGACACACAGTATTATGAGAGTACTCACTCCAGCCTGGAGTTAAGTAAGGAAAACTTCCTAGAAGAAACCAAAAGCAGGTTTCGTTAAAAGTCTTGAGTTCACAAAGCACAAGAAGTAGGTATCATTTAACCTTACTTAACAGGTTGAATGATTCTTCACATCTACTCATTACTCAAGTCTGGCCAAAAATTTCTGGGTTAGATTAAAAAGAATCTATGAAATGGGACTAACTTTGTTCTCTGTCACCACAGGATGGATACATAAATCCAGAGAGACAAAGAAAGTATGTGACGTTGTATAAATGAAAGTTATTATCATGTATCTCTAGTGTTCTTCATCTACTGAAGGATCAAAAAAAAAAAAAAAAAGAAAAAGAAGAAAAAACAACAGGAAATGTAACGAGTTAGTAACAGCGGTCTTTGCTTATCCATTTCAGAAGTGGCATTTCCTAGATGGTCATGGAATCTCAGCACCATCAGAGGCTCAGTGGGGGTCTGTTTGTTTACCCCTCTGGCTTCTGAGGAAGGACAGAGGCCCAAACAGTGAGCAACCTTGCCCATTCCTCCCAGCACTGGTGAAAGCATTTTCCTCTCCAGAATCGTCCTCCTCCACACTAGGATGCCTCCTTGTTCACATTACGAGTGGGATACAGGATACGGGAAAAGCCATAGGCGCGGACGTCTGCACTGAGTTCTCAAGAAACAAGCAAGCAAAAAGGACCACATTCCTAATTCTTCAACATAGATAATTACAATTGACATGTTTTCTTCTAAACAACTCAAGATGCCTTCTGACACTCAGTTTATAGTAAAAGAAGGAGCTGTTTAGAAAATGTGCCTGGTCCCTGTCTGAGCAAAAGCAACTCAAAGGTTTAGAGTGAGTGACTGAAAGGAAACAGACAAAGGAGAAAAAAGTGGTCATGTTGTAGGACATGTTACCACTGGCCGAGAGGGCAGAACCCAGAACCTGAATTCCAGACCCAACCTAGTCCCTGCTTCACTCTGGGAACATCTACAAGGCGTTCAACGCAGCCTTCATTTCTTCATCTATTACGTAACAGGAGTTGATCAAGCAGTTCCCAGGCTTCCTTCCAGCTCTGAGCCATCCCAAATCTTGAACCAAGAAGCTCCATCCATAAGTTCCATCTGCAGCACCAGTGGTTTCTCCACCTCTCTCACGGCACCCTGGTGACTTACTAATGTGTATGAGAAGTCTGGGGCAGACTATAAACTTTTAAGTGTCAAGTGACAGATTTATAGTTTCTGTGATTTAGAACCTTTTAGTTAACTCCTCATAGATAAAGGATCTTATTTAAACGTGGTCAAGAGGTAAAATGATTAACTTTCCTAACATGCCTAGTGTTCGCTTCCTTCAGTTACCGCCTAGTATTACTTGTGTTGATATTTCAGAGGCAAAATAGTTAAATATGACTTTTTTTTTTCCCTTAAAGAGTGTCCAAAAAGAGTTAAGTTCTTGGATTCTCTGAGTCAACAATATAGGATTAGGTATTTCCCAGGAGGTGGGAGGGCAGTGGAGGAGGTGATATTTCCACATCTAAATATTTGAAATGAAAAATGTGTGGATATATTCACATATCTGTATGTATCATCCCCAAGTATGTACGTATATTTTCCCTTGATGTACGATCTCAGTAAAATATCAGAGAGAAAAAAATGTCAGACATACATAGCATAGCAATCAAGCGCTAATGAAGATCCAGGTATTAAATCAATTAAGAAGTATCAAAAGCTACCTAATCATCAAGGAACAAAATTGGCACCACAATATGTAGTGAGTATGGGAAAGCCTAATTTACTAAACATACCCTGCAGTCACATAATTGCATGTAATTTTACCAGCATAATTAACTAATTTAATTACCACTTCTCAAGTGCATCAATTATTGACATTACAGAGTTTTCAGACAGAAGAATTACTGAGCGGTACATCCAGAGAATGCAAAATGCTTTGTACGCCGATTTTTCCAGTCCCAGTCAACTACTGAAGAATGTGGGGTTGGAGGGAGAAAATTCCTCTTGTGGAAGCCTCAGCTGAGCAGGCTGAAAGAGGGAGCACCCACAAATGCCTGGCACGAGGCGGAGAAGGGGCAGAAAACCCCAAGACTACGCTCTTCAAAGCAGTTCTTTGCCAAGATGCAAACAAAATGTGCAAAATGCAGGCCAGGAAAGAAATAGAAGGCTCTAATTTTTTGGAAAAGATTATGCACCAGCAATTCACAATGTGCCTAAGAAAAATACTGGCAAGAAGGAAAGGAAATAAAAGAAACAGAAGTTGAACATGTTATTAAAGAACCGAAGCTTGCCTCTGACAATAAGGTTAGTCTAACATACATTTATGTGTTATCCTACTTGTCAAGTCAGAAAGATGTTCTATTTCACTCCCAGATGGTCATAGTTTTGCAGCTGGTTTTTGTTTTCTTTTTTTTAAAATAGGCATCATCAGTTGAGACTGTTCTCATGTCATGAACTTTGTAAACAGAGATGGCTGGAACTCCAGGAGCTCGGGCGTGACTTTGTGTTTCTTTTCACATCGCCCTCCTGTAGCTGACCTCTGTGCAGCTGTTTCTTACTATCTGGAGGTGGCTGAGCTGTGAAATAGTGCTCTCATCAGCGGGATATTTTAATGAGACCATGTGGAGTGAGGGATGTGAGACCAGCACATCTTTCTTACCTTTTGAGTCCTTGGACTGTCTCCATCGCCTTTGGATTTAACTGGGATTTTAAGTCCATGACTGATTCTGGAAATAAGAAAGGAAGTCTTTATTACTTCGATCTTTAGGAGCTGACTTACTGCGTCGCTTGTAAGTGACTTGGTCAAGCAATTCAAAAATTAACTCCAAGAAAAGGAAAATATGTGTTCACTCATGTGGTCGAAAATCAGATTGCAGTCTAAAGATCTGAACCTTATACTGGGGAAAAACTTTCAGAGCCTGGGAACAACTGGGCCAAGTTTTATAAGGAGTCAATTTCTGAGAATCATGTTTATTTGCTTTATATAATACACTTTTTGGAACTGAGAGTTGGAGACCTACAATTACGACCTCATCCTTGGTGTGTATCACTACACAGGGCAAAGCTGTCACGCGCACAAAGTGTCCTTTGGAGCTTTCAGTAGCCCCTATGTAGAATTTTTTTTTTAACATATAATGCTTTTTCCTCCCCCTACCACCTTCCAAAATCAAGAGGTCTTTTTTTGTCTTCCTCTAGCCTCTATCTTAAATTGGCTTACATTTAGGTCAGTGTCCTACCTCTAATACGGGTTTTTAACATAAGCCTGTAGATCTTTTAAAACTACTGAAAGTTTGTAACACGATTTCTAGTGTTAATAACCAAGTGAGAAATGGTTTTGGGGAAGGGGTGGGGGGGGGAGGTAGGGGGTCTCCCTGTGCTCCGAAAACCACGCCAGACTAGTAGCACTTCTTTCTCTGCAAAAGGTCGTTTCCCGGACTGAGACACACTCCTGTGGATCAAGCCCACCAAATTTCTCAGTCCTAACCCAGTTCTCCATGACGTGTGTTACTGTAACCCACAGAAGAGTCAATAAAGTATGTTCTACATGAGAAAAGGCTTTCTGTTTCAGGAATGCCTGTTATGAGAAGTTTATCAACTTAAGTCTAAGCGTCTGTCTAGAGGAAGTCCCCACTAATTAGGCTTTAAACTAATCTGAGTCCTCAGTTCACTCAAACTAAAGATGTTTACTCTCCACTTCCCGTTTTCGTTACCCACGTGTATTGTACTTTCTGTAACATCGATCTATGGGGGCGATGGTTCAGAAGACCAGTTAAAAAGGATAAAAAAGGTCACTTCAGTCGGCTAGAGTGAAAATAATTCAGTTAGACCGAACACACCTCTTACTATCATCAAGGAAAAGATAATAGAAATAAAGACCACATGGAAAGACGCAAGAATTCCTACAGAAGGAGCGAATACGTGTAAAGCATATTCTTTCCAAAGGTGCTTGCTCACGATCTGGCCAGGCGTTCAGAGCAGCACATAAAGGAGACTCATACAAGCATGAAGCGATGTGCTGTAAGGGCTCAGAAGGAGAGAGAACTGTTGGGAACGGTGTTCTTTATCAAGACATAACATTTCAAATAAATCTCAAAGGCAGGACAGGATTTAACGCAGAGGGTTAAGAGAAGCGAGTAGAACAAGCCTAGGAAACGCCATGATCAAAAGCACAGAGACGGAAAGACTGTGATGAAAAAGGCAGTGTTCACGTGGCCAGAAGCACGGTGGCCACACACAAAATCAGGAAGGCAGCGGGGAGGAGGGGAAAGAAAACACGTGCAGGTGATCCCAGAGCTCTAGCCACAGCCTTACGACTAAGTAGTCATGAGAGCCAGAAAAGCTACTTCACCTTTCAGACGTAAAATGAACAGGTTTAGCTGAACAAACTCTGTGATCCTTCCCAAGTCTACACAAACCCTATGAGCTGAAACTGAAGCTTGTCACTTTTACATGCTTATAAATATTTCTATTTTTCATCTTTGGCGCACCTTCCTGGTCTTCTACACACCTTCTACAACCTCTCATTGTAATATCTTTCCCACGCTGGGTCAATTCACTTTACAGCAATCAAATTTATAACATCACTTTCAACCACATAGGGTGGGAGTCCACCCTGCAGAGGATACCCAAGTAACAGTCGGCTGAATCAAAGACGCCTGCAGACTGTTTTGGCCACCTAGGTCTCCTTCTCTGCCAGTGCATTCCAAGAAAGTAATCTGCCCACCTGGTCTCCACATCCTCAACATTATAGTTCCATCCCTTACACTTAGAATTGGCTTCTGCCACCACACCATTTAACAGAACCTTATTGTAAAAGATTATGGGTGACCTTCTGTGTGAATTCTCGGCAGTGTTGTTGAAGTACGGCTACAGGAAAGGGACGTCCATGGCTGAGTCAGACACCCACTTCTGCTTGACAGGACAGGGTGCTGAGAACGGTGAATTCCCAGAATAGATGAGTATTACGGATCAACTCAGCACCCTCGGGGCCACAGAGAGACCTTTCCTTTTTTTCTCATGACAGCAAATACGTGATGTCTTTACAAAACACCAATCAGGTCTCAAACTCTGTGATGCCCATTGGGTGTCCAACAACTCCATTCAAGTTTGGCACCAAATACCTGGAGTTAGTATCAGACCCCACAGGGTAAGGGCTCAAGTCCCACAAGACCACACTCACTTCAGACTCCGGCAGTGGTGGGGACCCAGACTACCCACAGTTCTTCCCAGGGGACTCCGAGATCAGTGGTTCCCACCACCTCCCTGCTCGGTTCAGTCATTCACTTGGATGGCGCACAGCATTCAGGAAAGTGCTTTACTTACTAACACTGGTTTATGATTATGTCTGAGGACACAGCTCAAGGAGAGCCAACAGAAGGAGATGAACCCGGCAAGGTATGGGGGGGGAGGCGCTGCGCAGGGACCTCTAGGCCCGCCGCACACACGCCGCCCTCCCAGCAGTCCGATGCGTTCGCCAGCCCAGATGCTCTCCAAACTGTTGTCTAGAAGTCTGTGTGGAGGGTTCATTATGTAGACATAATTAATTAAATCGTTGGCCACTGATGACTGAATTCAGTCTTTAATCCCCTCTTCTCCCAGAGACGGGAGTTAGGGCAGAGTACTTTTTCTACCTCTCCTATATGTGAAACCTGCATCCCAGCTAGATTGCTCCCCTCTGGTATACCTGAGATGGTAAAGGACCTGAAATCAAAAAACCAGAGTTCAAGACCAGCCTCAGCCACCTTGCTGTGAGACTTTGAAAACTCATTTCCCTCTTCCAAAGTATGTTCACCAAAAATGGGGTCAATAAATACCAGCCTTTAAGGTTGCATTGATTATACAAGTAAACATAAAATACAAGAGTTTAATGAACCCTTCCATATTATACAAATTAAATGATTTATTAGTTATTATTGAATCGGGAAACAGGAACTGTGCCCCAGTCACTGCTTCATACCTAGCATGGGGCACAGTGCCTAATGCATAGGTCCTCAATAAATGTTAGCTGAATAAACGGGTAAATGAATAATATTATAAGTGTCTTTGCTATGTCCTGAGACTCATGAAGAACTTCCTCCAACACCATAACTTCCTTCCTCAGAATCTTATGCACTTATGGTCTGTAAAATGGTAGCTACATTTTTATACAAGTTTGATCTGTCTTTCCAGTTAGAACATAGTTGAACTGAGGGTAGGGTTTTCATGATATCTCTCTGTATTCCTGCAGAGTGCCTATCACCTTAATAATCCTAAACCACTTAGCAATTATACCAACATCGCCAGTTTCCCTTATACAATTGTTTAAATTGTCACAGAGGAATGTGTGTGTGTGCATGTGTATGTGTGTGTGTGTAGCTGTATGTACCAGATTTAACTACACCAGAGAGCTACAGTCACTTCTGAATTAATTGGATTCTGAAATCAAACATCTCACCATTATTAGGAAATATTTCCATATGCACTGTCTCTCTCTGCTACTAATTTGAGAAAAGTACCTTCCACTAACAAACCTGCACTCTCCCCATCAAAATGATGTCCAGGATGCCACCCTTAGACAAATCTGCTCCTCATTAGAATCTTCCACTTGATATGTTTCCTTTATTTTTATTCCTAAACATCTGTAATACTTCGTTGCACAGAAACATGAGCAGCTCTTACGCATGGATCATAGATTCACTTATCTTCGTTTAAAACTAAGTCCATTTGGAACGGGTAAGGTAACAGAACATCCAAATAGCTGTTCTTTGGAGTTTTAGGGCAATGAGAAGAAGAAAAAAGCTCTCTGGGCTTGGAGAATAAGATTAACAACACTCAATCTCCCATCTCACAAATTGAAAATTTCATCCATACAACTGACTTCTTCGCTTTGGCTTTTTCGCATCACCATGACAGGTCTTCCAGCAAAGTCAGAACAATTTACAACATCTTGTGTCACTGTAGCAGCTTTTCATTTTGCTGGGGTTGAGGCTGGGAGAAGCCTAAGGGTTAATTTTAATAAGACTAATCAGCCCATCTTGACAATAGAGGGGAAGGAACAGGGACAGGTAGATGACTGTGTGTTTTGACATCAGACCATTAACATGCAAATAATATGCAAAATCATATGCTAACAAGTTTGAGCCTTTGTTTGCAGTTGGACACTTTTTTTACCCCCCAAATGGACAACGGCCCTGATTCAATTCTACACACGAAGACCTTAGCAAGGCATCTGATATGCACAAGAAAAATATAAAATGCTCTTTGAGTACTTGTTTTGACCTCTTTGGAAGAGCGGGATTCCTTTAAATTTGACGTTATTGCCTGCTTACCGGAAGGAAGCACCGAAGCATGGCAGGGAGCAGAATCCCACGTAATGCCCATGCTCGCTGCGCACAGTAAATAACAGTGGTGAGAACACAGGGCAGCCAATGCAGACAGCGTCCTTCACATCGCCCAGAGGCCACTGCAGAACTCCCAGGGACAAGCAGCATTAATTATAGACTAATGATGCCATTTGCATGCACATTTTTATAAACAGTGGTGAAAGTAGCCCTAATAATTGAGGATAAGTGAGATGAGGCTGCATTAAAATGCTCCGTTGAGTCTCTTATCTCATGTTAAAAAAGACCTCTATCACCTTGATGCTCATTAACACTGGGGAACCATGAGACACGGAACATTATGCTGGTTCTTTATAGATACAAGCACTTCACCAACCAGCTTTTGAAGTGTCTCCCCTTTCTATAAACTCTCATGATCCTAAACCCAAGATTCTGGTGAGGGGTAACAAAGAAACAGAGTAACTTTTGATATGAGTGAGAAAACAAAATAAAATATAAGAAATTTTGATGTAGGTAGAAAGATTAGGGTTCCATACATAATAAATCAAGCATCGTTTTGTATGTATATGGAGATTCTGTTCTGGGACAATAAAGTACCATTTTATGTGATCCATGTAATTATCAAATTGGGAGGACAAGAGGGGAAAAATCAGTTCAAGAAAGTGGCTCAAAGCTATGGAGGGGCTTGGTATTGTGTTATAGGCTCAAGAGTAAAATTTATGCCCCCCAGAGGAGGGCACCAGCCAAACCAGGAGCTGAGAGGCTTTGCAGCTTAGGAGAGCCAGGGGTCAGGGACCCCTCAGCTGAACTTGGTTTCCATAGGATTCTCTGTCTACTGCCAAAAGAGCTGACGGTCAGCCCAGAAACCTTATACGCAGAGCTCTTTGTGTTCTGAATCAAGACGAGTCAGGCAGATGGGCAGCTGGAGGCCCCTTTAAAACTGCCCCCTTTAGAAATTTATTTTATAAGACACATTAAATGCACTCTTTTTATTTCACTTGGTTCACAGTCGTATGTTGTACAGAAGTATCTGAAACAAACTTAAGTGTTGACTCTAAGCTTATTTGGGCAGCATCTCTCACTCTGACTTTCTACTTCCCACAATGCCTTTATAACACTATTTTTTAAAGTTTTTCTCCCACAAAATAAAATTAAACTTCATTTAGCAAAAGAAAAATCAACAACCCCTCATTCTCCTCGTATCAATATTTTAACGTCCTCGCAATCTTTATAAAACCGGAAGCTGAATGCTGACAGCATAAATATTTACAACCTACAATTTCAGTAAGACATCTTAATAAAAGTAATGGCACAGGGAGTGAAGACCTGTGATGTGCTGGAGTTTTTACAGGAAGTGCTAAACTGATGTCTCGGGATCACTTAGGTTGTCTGTGCCATGGTTAGAATGGGGCTCAGGAAATCAAAATAAAAGGCCCTTATAAATAGGCTATATAACTAAGTAAGTTAATGGAATATTTATAACTGAAAAAAAGCCGCCAAGATCATCTATTCCTATGTCCTTATTTTGAAGATGACAAACCTGGGATCCAGAGGCTATTTCTTGCCAAGAATGACAAAGGATACTAGTGACAGATCTAGAAGCAGAACAGAGGTCATCTGACATGCATTCCAGAGTGTGGGGGTATTTTCCTTCCCCCATGTGAGACGAGTTATAATAAATGTTTTCACAGGACAATAGAGCTGGGAAAGGTTGCATTCCTTCCGCGTACATGACGTGGGCAATTATTACAAACCTTGCTGAGTATGTCTCTCTGCCTATGGCAACTAGGCATTAGGACCTCATATAGGAAGCACTTTGGGACTTATTAATTACATGAAAAATAACATTTTATGCTGCTACAGGTCTATGCCTTCTTCAAAGTACTTTCATGAGCTTCATTCATTCACTCAATTACTTTTCATATGTACTGTGCACTCTGCTAAGCCTACATTATTTTATTTGATTTTCCTATCAAGCTCATGATGCAGGTGTTACTAGCCCATTTTACAGACAAGAAACAGGCCAACAGAGGTAACATAACCTGCCCCAGGTTACGATCAGTGGTCAACCACAGAACCAGGTATCAAACCCCAAACTCTCTGACTCCAAAGCCCAGGTTCTCAACCACATTACTAGGTAATCTCTGCAGTGATATGGACATGCATCCACCTACAGAAGGTTACCTAACCATCACAGAAGTACCTGAAGGTCTACGTATGCAGCCCTATCATAGACCAATTATTCATTCATTTAACAAATAGGTATGATCGCCTACTGCTGCTAAGTGGTCTTCCAGCCATGGAGGTACGAGGATGAACAAGATGCATCACGTTCCTGCGCTCACGGGGCTCACTGTCTAGTGGCGAAAACATGAGAAAGCAAGTGTATAAATGTGGAGCACCATTTCTGATCAAGGCCAAGAAGAAACTAAGCAAAACAAGGAGATAGAATGGCACTGGGAGGGAGGATGGACCTATTCTAAACATGGAGGTCCAGCAAGGCCGTTCTCAGCAAGTGACATAAAAGCAGACACTTCTATCATGCGGAAGAGTGACCTACAGCAAGCTCTGATGAGTCCTTAGAGGGTGGTGGTGAAACCCAATCACAGAAAAACAAAATCACCTTGTCAAAGGCCCGGTAGCTGGGAGCCAAGTCTCTGAGTCCTGCCTCTCTTCTACTACAACACATGAGTTCCTGCAGGTCAACCTGCAACCAACCAGTCACCGGCATTTCCATTTTCTCCTATTCTCTACAAGTCCTTTTAAAAACAATTTTCACAGAGAGACAAATAAGGGGAATATATGTTTTCCTTTCTGCCAGCTAGTTAACCAGAAGGAATTTGCTAAAAGCCTTCAACGGAGCAGTCCCCAGAGGATGTCAGACGTGAGAACTCTCCATCTTTATTATGAACAGAGAGGGGAAAAAGACATTCTCACATTTGATATGCTTTCCCGAATATTTCTTCCTACTGTTATGTTTATGAGTGGTTTTCACGATATACTCAAGTGTATATTTTGTCTTTGAGACTGAACTAAATTGTGTTTGTTTCATACAAGCCAAAATTGGAAGTAAATCCAATCTGAGGAATATAATGGGGACCTGTCCCTACTTCCCTGAGATTAGCTGAGGGCTGACACAGTTCGAGAACCCTGGATCGGGGGGACCTCTGATTTTCCATTTTTGGTAGCATCCTCAAGAGATGCTCATGGCCCACGACCACTGGCACACAAATAGCCAGACAGTTCTGGTGGCAGTGTCCACACTTTCCAAGCCAAAGTCAGCAGCCAGGATCTTCAAGGCCACTCTCACGGCCACACATTAGGTGATCTGTCCTCGGGTGTCCCCAGGGCCTCTCCTCAGAGGTTCTGCCACCCACTGGGGCATTTCTTAGAAATGGGTGTCATTGGCCAACGGCCTTCTTCTTTCTGGGAAAATCCAGAAAATACACTTTGGGTGGGCTCAAAACACAAAAGTGTTCTCCTCCCTCCCCTACTCCTTCTCGAACTTCAGAGTTCATAAAACTCCCCTGGAGATTTTATTAAAACACAAATGGCTGGTCTCCACCTTGGAGATTCTGCTTCAGCAGACCTGAGGTAGAGCCTGAGAAAATACATTTCTAACAAGCTCCTGGGTGATGCTACTGGTCCCCGGACCATGCTTTGAGTAGCACTGCTTATATGACTTTTGCTTAAAGGGGAGAAAACTCTACCTTCTCATTCTTTTTGTGGCAGAGTATAAGGCAGCCAAAAGGACGGGACCCCAATTAATTTCTCAATAACCCACACAGTTACACCAGCGAAAACAGAAGAGGGAGAACATAACAAAGGCAATTTTATTTCCTGAAACACAGGTGTGAATGCTTTTCTGAAGGGGGCCTTCACTGGCGGACCTCCTAACCACTGCTGCCACCCCACACCAGATCTTGGCTTAGAAACCCGCTCTCAGGTCGACCAGCTGCGAGAGGAAACAGTTGGGAAATTTTTCATAGGCAAGTCTAGGCATTTCCTTTTCAGCACCAATTAACTAGCCACAACCAGAATGTTCAGCTGCCCTGGCCCAGAGTACAATCCACACAAATACTCATTGTGTGGCAGGTAGTGTCTCTAGCATCAAGAATTTCATATTAAAAGTGCAGAGGGAAATAAAGGAAAGAAAGAATATATATACACATATGCATATATATATGTGTATGTATGTGTGTGTGTGTGTGTGCGTATATATATATATAATTTCCTATCATATATATGGATCAAAAACAGAGCTCTCTCTGCTTCCACCATGTACTTTCCTACTTTTTCCCTACATGATGCTGTAATTCTGTGTATGCTTGCCCTCTGCCTTCCACCACAATACTCTCTGCTGAGGCAACTCTCTCTCTCTTTTTTTTTTTTCCCTTAGCATTCTGCTCGCTTTTGGCAAACAAGTAGCTCAGACTCTCAGGTGAAAACATATTTCTATCTAATATCTATCTCCTTTCATAACCTGTGCCTTTACTAAACCTTATTTTAAAAAATTGGTCCATGGATTCTCCAAGAAATGCTGTAGAAGCAAATTTCGGTGCCAGGAATCAATGAACCTGAGCAGAGAGCATGTCACATTATTTGGAAAGTCTGGCTTCTCCACAGTGTATCTAACGCTCTCATAACAAAGCGAGGCAAACCCGAGTGAAGAGTATGTTCTGGAGTTACTTAAAAGGCATCTTCCAAATCAACTCAGTCCCAAGTGGCTGCTTTGTCCAATGTAAAATCATCTTAGGCTGCTCTAGGGCGTCTACTCTGCACTTAGAAGCCACGCAGAGAAGCAGCCTGGAAAAAGTTACCACGATGCGCAGGTAGGACAGACACCCAAGCACTGAAGGACGCCCTGAAATTGCCACAGAGCCTTTAATGGGGTAGAAGGAAGTCGGAGGTGCAACGACAGTGCTTTTCACCTAGAGCATCCCTACGTTACTAGGGCGGTGTCATCTCCAATTCAGTCTCACTGTGGACACAACCAGGAAAGGGAAAGAAGGAAATGCTTGCATTTTATTCCTACCCTGAGGCTATGCTCAATCTAGGTATCCTGCCAGGCAAATTGTGCACTTTCCCTTCCGTGGCAGCCTGTGTTACAAGAACACTGAGTATCATAATGCATCATTCGTTCATTCATTCATTCTTCCAACTGTCTCTCCCCTTATGTCACAGTACCACCAAAATTCTTGCTGGGTAGGGTTTGCTGAGGAGCTCCAAGGTAACTCCATTTCCCTCAAGCAGCCTGGAGGAGACAGAATGATTATCTATTCAAGAGTAAAGAGAATATTTTTTATATTTATGGTCAATAAACTAACCTTCACAAATGTTAAAGTAAACACAGAAAAATATAGGTTTAAAAAAAGGAACAATTAGGGTTATTTCCTGTCACACATCAATGTGATTTTTCCCTCCCAATGACAGTCATGACTTCACATCCTTTCTATATGCGAGAAAAGGGAGCTGGGCATTGTAGCCACCGACTTGCCAATTAATATTCGAACCAAGAATGCTCTGCCACAGATACCAGAAATCAAGTTCCCCACAGGACTGTCGCATTGCTTTTAACCCACAGCAATGATGCTTCAGCTTACGATTCTGAAGGGTTCATCACTGTCTGCTGTGTCTTCATTCTCCTTTGGAACTTTTCCAATTTCCCCAGAAACACAGGTGGTCTTTTGAATAAACAGAACTAACATATTGAGCCCCATAAGCTCTGTGATGAAATGCGTTTCTCTTGCTCGCAGCTGTTGCTTGCACAGTTGGAATGACATGCAACTACGAGGTGGCTACTTAGTAAACTGGAGGTTCCCATCCAGAGTATAAATTCATAGAAAGGCATCTTCAGGTAAAGGGACAGACTATAACAAGTGGTGCTCCATGGGGGACCTGTACATCTTTCATTGCCTACGTGAGGGAAATGAAAACACACGTTTAGGGATCTACTGAAGGATTTAATGGTATTCATCCTACTTCAGAGGAATCCCATGCTGAGCGGACTTCATTCCATCAAGAAATAACTGGTAGAGAGGGCCTTGAATAGGCATGCCCTATACTTCTGGCATTTAATAAAACCCAAATGGTAGCTGTAATAAAATTATTTTACTACTTCTCATTCAACAAAGACTAAAAGCATTCGAGGAATTCACAGGATATAATGTCAGTTTTACAACGATGCCAGTATCAACGTCCAAGGGTTTAAACAACGTAAGTAGAGTCCAAACCCAAGCAAGGACAATGTTTATGCTGCAAAGTTGTGACATCTCACTTAGGGGACAGCAATCTTGAACTTATATTCCTCTCCAAATGTAGAAGTAACCATGAAGACTTTCAATAGCTTCACTTAACAGAACTGCCCTTTATTATTTACAGCAACCCAAGGAAATGCTTTAGCAAATGAGACAATGTTATTGTATACCAAAATGTGGAAGAGATTTCTAACAAAACAAAACACACACACAAAAAAACAACTTTTGATAACACACAAGTATAGTTCTTATCAGGGGGTTCTAAAATGACATGAAATCTAAATTGCAATTTCTATTTAAGAAGGTAGACTAAGCATAGAGTGAAATGTCCTCCTTTTCCACAAAACTCATTGAAATGATAGAAAATTGATAAAGAAAAATTATTAAATACATATTTATTCTAGGAAATCAAAGAAGAGTATCTCCATCGACTAGGAAAATATACCTCAAAATAGGAAACAAACAGGAAGCTACGGTGGTTAAAAAAAAAAAAAAAGGCCAATGCTTTCAAAAGAATATACTGCTATAAATGCATATATATACACACACATACACATATGTATGTGTGTGCATGTGCACATTTGCAGGAAAGATTTTATCAAACATACCAACTAGTTGTTTACATTCTAAGGGTCATTTAAAATTTGAATGTTAAGTTCTCAAGATTTGGATTAATGCTGCTACAAGGTGGTCTCCTAAGGAGGTGATTTAGAATCCATGATGAGCAGAGGAGAAGTCATTTTTGGAAAATGGAAATACAGCAGCAAGACACTAAGCATATGGAAATTTAACATGTGAAGGAGGATTTATTTATGCATTAGTTTATTAGGATGCATTTATGGAAGAGTTTAAATGTGAAAGAACAGAAATAATGGAGCAATCTGAATTTTTTATTGAGTTATAGTCAGTATACAACGTTGTATCAATTTCTGGTGTACAGCACAATTTTTCAGTCATACTTGAATATACATATATTCGTTTTCATATTCTTTTTCACCATGAGCTACCACAAGACCTTGAATATATTTCCCTGTGCTATACAGTATAAACTTGTTTATCTATTCTATATATACCTGTCAGTATCAATAAATCTCAAACTCCCAGTCTGCCCCTTCCCATCCCCGCCCCCCTGGCAACCACAAGTTTGTATTCTATGTCTGTGAGTCTGTTTCTGTTTTATATTTAAGTTCATTTGCGTCTTCTTTTTTTTTTTAGATTCCACATATGAGTGATATCATAGGGTATTTTTTTTTGATATGTATATTTTGTATCCAGGAAGATAGTAAGTAAAGGTAGAAATAATTATTTTTTTATATAATATGGAAAATGTTGCTGTTGACTAATGCCTGACATATTAAGCACTCTATGAATGTTAGCCATTATGTTCTTTCACTACAATACTGGCTTCATGAAAGCAGAGAATATTGCTTTTTTACTTACTGCTATATTCTCCAGCACCTAGAAGAATTTCCTATACATATAGCAAAAACTGAACAACTAATTTTTAGATAAAAAAATTAATTAAGTAATTGCACCTGTGAAAAATTAACAGTAGGTTACTAAACAAGAGTAGTGGTTATGAAACAAGAACAAGTTCTGATTTTTAAAAAACTAATTAGCTATCTTGGATATGAGAGAAATAATGGTTGCAATAAAAAATAAAAAGTTCACGATCAATGTATCACCAATGGTCATTGCTATGGGGGGGGGGGCGTCTCCTTCTCACAATATGGGGTTGCCTTCTCACAGTAACTAGACCCTGGAAAAAACTTACTCTTGGAGCTATCGCTGGTCTTACACAAGGCAGGAGCGTTCTCCCAGGAAGCCCACAGAGAAACCAACATGCGCACAGGGGCTTGGGTTTCTGAGGTTGACATCTGACATGGGAGAGCTCAGGACTCACGTTAGGGACACAAAGGAATTTAGGGCAGGAAAGCCAGGAGTTGAGGCCATGGAGTTGAAGAAATGTGCCAGAGAGAAGGGACTTAAAGCACTGGTGAGCCAGAGAGGCACTAGTACGGCGGAACTCTGGTATGTAAGTCTGAGGGAAGGCAATCAGCTAAGTGTTCTAAAGTCCACAGATTGTTTAGGATGTAGATGAAGATATTGTTCAGCTTTAGATTTTCTTATGTTTAATATGCACAGTAAAGGTTCAATGCTAACCAGTAAGAAAGATTAAAGGTAGAATTACAATTCTGAATGAGAGAAAAAAATGAGGAAGAAAAAAATGAAAAACAGTCAATCCAAAATTGGTAAGAGAAAAGAAAAATGGGGTAAGTAGACATTGACAGAAAAAGTTCATTATAATCACAATCAAGATAGCTAAACAGACTAAACTCAGAGGTTTAAGGAAAAAACAGTCACGTTGGATTTAATAAATATGTTAGTCCTGAAGGACTCACCCCAATTATGATCAAGTAATCAAGTCACAAAATTACCAAAATCACTGCTATTAGCATCAGTAAGCATAAACAAGAAATAACGGATTTAGGCTCACAAAGACTGCAGATGTTTAACTTGTTGGCTGTATTTCATAGCTGCATAAAATGATTAAAAAAGTAAAATATTCGATATAAAGCTGAGTATTCAGCAAGGAACTACTGGCAATAGAAAAAATATTAGGATACAAGGCTTCTTTTAGAAATGAAAAAATATATTTGTAGAAATCAAAAGTTCTATGGATAAGTTAAACATTGGTTTTATGCAATAAAGAAAGAATTGGTAAACTGAGAGATCCAAAAAACTGTGTCTGGAATACAGTAAAGAGGAATAAGGAGAAGGGAAAATAAGAACATAAGAAAATATGAAAGGAGTTAAGAGACACTGGAAAATAAAATGGTAAGGAGCGATGTAAGTCCACCTGCAGCCGCACACAGACAGCTTGAAGGAGATGGAGGAAAAGCACTGTTATCTCTCAGAAAAGATGAAAACCATCGACCCTCAGATTTAGTCAGGACAACCTGCCGCAAACAGGATGTAGCAAAACAAATTCCCTAAGACATGTCTTAGTGAAACTAGAAGGTTCCAGGATAAAGAAAGTATCTCAAACAGCCCAAAAGAAAACACAAGATCACATCTTGTTTAGGATAAAGATATTTTTCACATTTAGATTCTGTTCTGTTAAATATGCATGATAAAATTTCATTGGTAATCAATATGAGATTAAAAGTAGAGTGTATACATTAGAAGAAGAGAAAAAAAAATTGAGGAAGAAAAAAAAAGACTAAATGTATTAAATCCCAAAATGGTAAGGTGAAAGAAAAATGACACAAATAGAAAGTAATTGAAAAAATTTAATATTTCAAGAATCAGGATAACCAAGTGGATACATTCAGAATTAAAAAAAAAAATCAGTCATGCTGGATTTAATGTCAGTTCTTTCATAGCTAAAGACAATGGTAGCTGTGTACTGATCACCGTCCCCAAATTTCCTTCCCAAAATATAATGAAACAACTACACAAGTAGGAAAACGCTACACAACACTGTGCCCTTGCTGTTTATACCAGTCTGCTGGGACTGCCATGACGGAACTCCACAGACAGGGTGGTTTAAACAACAGAAGTGGCTTCTCCTAGTTCTAGAGGCTGGAAGTCCAAGAACAAGGTCTGGCAGGGTTCATTTGGGGGTGAGAACGCTCCTCCTGGTTTGCAGACAGCTGCTCAGTCCTCACAGGACTTTCCCTCTGAGCACACGGGGAGAGAGAGGTATCTCTCTGGTGTCTCTTCTCCTAACGATACTGATCCCATGGTATCAGGACCCCACCAATATGGCCTCATTTAACCTTAACTACTTCCTTACTTCAATATACAACCACACCGGGGGGTTAGGGCTTCATATATGAAACTGGGAAAACACCTATATTCAGCCTGTAACATTCCACTCCAGCCCCACCCAAATTCATGCCTTCTCCCATGCAAAGTACATTCATTCCATCCCAACAGCCCCAGACATTTTCATTCATTTCAGCAACAATTCTAAATACCACACAAATATCAAATATCTAAATATTATCTAAATATCATACAAATCAGATATGGGTGAGACTCAAGGTATGATTCATCCAGAGATAAAATTCCTCTCCAGCTGTGAACCTGTGAAACCGGACAAGTTACATGTTTCCAAAATACAACAGTGGGACGTTCTTATTCCAAAAGGGAGCAATTGGGAAGAAGAAAGAAAACCTAGCAAGGCATTTTTCCATCAGATCTTAAGGCTCAAGAATAATCCTCTTTGATTTGATGCTCTGCTCTTTCAGACCCACTGGAATGACAGTCTCACCCTCAAGGCTCTGGGAGGGCAGCCCCACCCCCGAGGCACTGGGCACTGGCATCTTGGCCCTGGGAAGTAAAGAGGCCCAGTGCTTTGGAACTGGGGAGGAACTAGCCCTACCCACTGTGACACTGTGTAGTGTCAGCTCTGTTGATCTCTGAATCATCCTGGGGTCATTCTTCCTTTTTCCTGAAGGATGATGCAAGTTTGCATGGGGACAGCTTTACCGTCTGCTCCTACAGAATCCAGGATGTCTGACAGCCATCTTTTATTATGTCCCATTTTTTCTGTCCCTTTTAGTTAACAAGCTGTCAGTGTTTCTGCTGATACAATCTCTACTCCTGGCTTCTTTTGAGATGGCTGATTACACTCATGGTTCACACCCATCCTAACCCTTAACAATCAATTGTTCAGCCACACCATTAGCTGTCTCTTCACCACCAGCTTTCTCATGTTTTGCAATATGGAGAAGCTGGGGTATCTTCCAAATCTTCAAGTTCTGGTTCCCTTCTGCTTAACAATTCCTTCAGTGTATCTCACTTTTTACTGTAAGCAGTCAGGAGGATCCAGTCCCCACTGTCAACATTTTGCTTAAAAGTCTCTGCTAAATACTCAATTTCATCACTCATAAATTCTACTTTCCACAAAACCATAGAACACAATTCAGCCAAGTTCTTTGGCACTGGATTGCCTTTCAGGGCAAGGGGAGGCAGGGAGGGGGAGGCTGATGTCCCAGTTCTAAGGCCCTCATGCAGAAAAAAGTTTTCTCTTATTCAGGGGAGGGTCAGCTTTGTTCTATTTAGGCCTTCAACTGATTGCATAAGTCCCACCCACAGTAGAGAAAACAATCTGCTTTACTCAGTCTATGGATTTAAATGTTAATTTCATGTAAAAATATGTCCACAGAAATGCCCAGAAGGGTGTTTACCAAGTATCTGGGCACCCCGTGGTATAGCCAAGTTCACCATCATACTTTACCTAAAGGCAGAGAATGCTGAAATTGCAAAATAACTGAAGGTATAAAAAGAAAATATACCAAATCTCAGTGTGCAACCTCTTATACTACCTCTCCACTGCCCCCAGCTACAAGGCCTTGCGGAAGACAAAGGCAGACCAAGGGAAAACAACCAACCTTGTACAGAAAATTTCCATGGAAGAAACAGAGAAAATTAGAAGGAACTACCCTACCAAAAGCACCAGGCCTAGGTGGTTTCACATTACTCCACCAAATCCTCGAACATCAGACAATACCAATGCTGTAGGAGTTACTCAAGTACTGACAAGGAAGGAAGAGTCTCCAAATCCTTTTTTGAAGTAAATATAATACAAACTGATAGCCCAGATAAAGACTGTGCAAAAAACCAAAGACCAATATCGCTAGTGAATATCAGTGAAAATACACTAAAACAAAATATTAACACACAGACTCCAACATCACTTTAAGCTAGTAATACCCAATGTAGTAATAGTTTTTGTTCCTGGAATATAAGTTGACTCACTGTTATAAAATATATTAATATCATCTATCATCCAATAAACATGAGGAAAACATGATTATCTCCATAGATGCTGACAAAACATTTGACCAAATTTAGCAATCACTCATTACTTAAATACTCAAGAAATAGGAATTGAGAGACATTTGCATAATGTAATAACATCTCTGTCAATCTAGATAAAGATAGAAATACAGAGAGAAAATACTTAACTCCAGAAGCCAGAATCTTATTTAATAGGAAAACAAGATTAGGGGCAAGGCAATGATTCTATCTCCAGTGCTATTCAACACTGTACTAGATTAGTATCAACCAACGTGATTAGACAAGAAAAAGCAATCAGCAGCATAAGATTAAGTAAAGAGGAACTATCTCTGTTTGCAGATATTATACCTGTAAACTCCCAGAGAATCAATGACAAAACTTAAACTGTAAAAGAGTTGAGTAACATGTAGGAATATAAAATCAGTAGCCTTCATGTACACAAACAATAAATAGAGACCATACAGTAGAGAGAACCAAAATACAGGAGATTAAATACTTAGGATCAAATTTAACAAGAAATATGCAAAACCTATCTGATGATAACTAAGTCATTTCTGAAAGACACAAAAGTAGGTTTAAAAAGTGAAGAGCCACTCCCTTTTCTTGGATATGTGATGACTTAACATCATGAAGACATCAGTTCTCCCTAAATTTATTTATAAATTCAATGCAATCTCAATAAAGATACCGAAGAGAGATTATAAGGAGTTAGGTAAATTGATACGAAAGTTTACATGGAAGAGAAATGCAAGACTCACCAGAGAAACTGAAAAAGCAAAACTATGAGAAAGGATCAGCCCTGTCAAAGAATAAAACATACTATAAAGACTATAACTAAAACAGGGGGAGCTGTCACATAAACAGGTAAGTAAATTAGTGGAACAGAATACAGAAAGTCTAGAAATAAACCCAAATATACATGGAAATGCAGTATCTGATAAAGGTGGCATCTCAAATCATAGGGGGTAATATTGGACACTTTTAGAAATGGTTCTTTAATAAATGGATAGTCATCTGGGCAAAAAATGTAATTAGACCCATATTTCACACAGTATACAAGAATAAACTGGAACTGAATTAGGGATCTAAATATAAAAAAATGAAACAAAACAGGTACTAGAAAAAGACATGGGTAATTCCTCTTCAACCCTGGTATGTGGGAAGGCTTTCTGTGACTCAAAATCCAAAGGTAATAAAAGAAAAACCTGATGAATTTAATGCATTGTTTAAAAAAATTCGAAGAGAGAAAATACCATAAACAAAGTCAAAAGACAACTTAAAAACTGGGGGGGAATTTCACAATTTATATCACAAAGGGCTAATATCCCCAATAAAGAAAGACACTAAAAATGGGAGAGACAAAAGTCTAAAACTTTTATTAGACAGAAAAATATGAATAAAACATAATTATTTGTCCACCAAATGCTTTGACTATCTTTTAGCTTAATTTTAGCAACTTAACTATAATGGCTTAAAAGTTGTTTTCTCATCCTTCATCCTGCTTGGGGTTTGCTAAGAATCATGTACCCATGGGGTGATTTTTTTTCACTTAAATATGGAATATTTTCAGCCAATATTTTTCAAATGACTCTTTTTCTGGGACTCCATTTACACTATTTTAGATTTTTTTTCATATAGTCCCATGGATCACTAACACTGTTTTTTTCCTTAATTATTATTTTTAAATCTCTGTGCTTCAGTTTGGATAATTTCTATTTACCTCATCTCAGCTTCACAAATCCTTTCTTCTGTAGTTTCTCTTCTGATATTAATCCCATCTAGGAAATTTTTGTTTTTAGATACTGTCTTCAACTCCAGAATTTCATTTTGGTTCCTTTTTGAGATTCCATGTCTCTCCTGAAAATATCTATTTCCTCATCTACTATATCCACGCTTTCATGTATTTTTTAAAAAATACTTAGTACAGTTATTGTCTGCTAATTCAACGTGTGGATTCTCTCTCTTCCCCTCTCTGCTTAGTAATTTTTTATTGTACACTAGACATTGTGAATGCTATGTTATAAAAATTCTGGATTATGTTATCATACTCCAAAAACTGTTGGTTTTTTCCTAGTAGACAGTTAAATTACTGGCAGACCACCTTGATCTTGTGGAGATTTGGCATTAAGTTTTGTGAAAGCAGGTCTATTTTAGTTTTGTCTGTCTCTCTTAGTCATTGGCCTTTTGAGGTTTCCCTGAATAGTCCAAGTTGTGTATCAAGCATCTCTACCCTGAAAGGATTGTAACTCTAAATTCTGCCTTCTCAGCTGTGGACAGCGGTTGAAATCTGCGCTCATCCCTTTCAGCTTTCTAGCTGTTGTCGATTCTAGGGCTATTCTGGGTCTTACTCCATGTCCACGCAATACCGGAGTCAGTCAAGAACTTGATAGAAGTTTGTGTGCAGATTTGGAGCTCCCCCAAACTGTGGCTCCCTCCTTTTTAGGATTTACCACATCAATTTCCAGTCAGTGTAACAATGCCTAACTCTGACCTGTGATTTCTTATCCTAATAAGACCGCTGGTTTCTTCCTGAGCTCTATCCTTGTCCTGTCATGTGAACGGAGGAGTGCCCTGGGAAGAAGAGTCAGATGATGTGGATTTCACCACTACAGTTACTTTCTTTAAAAGTTTGTATCTTACCCAGTTTATGTCTATTCTCTGTCTTTCCCAGTGCTTTCTAACATACTTATAATTCTTAGCAGCAGGAAGGTTAGTCTCATACAAGCTACTCTGCCATTACTGAAAGCCAGAAGTCCTGGGTTAATAATGTATATTTGAAGCAGTCCTAAAAATTAGTAAGATAAAGAACAAATACAACAGAAAAAAATCTAATATATAGTCAACTGGACACTTAACAGGAGAGAAAAATGTGTAAGAAACAAATGTATCAAAGAATGCTCAACCTCATTAGTAATTAGGGAAATGCAAATCAAGATCACAATGAGATATTGGTTCACATCCATTTGATTGACAAAAACTAAGAAAGTAGACAATACAAAATGATAGAATATGGATCAAAAGAACGTCATGTATTTCTGGTAAAAATGTAAACTGGAAAAGACTACCAGTCAATGTTTTATAAATTTGAATATTCACATATTCTCTGACCTAGGCATTTCCATTTCTGTTCAAAAGAAACTCTTATACATGTTGTAACAGATTTTCCATGGTCATTTTAGCATTATCCCCACTCTGTTCTATACTTTCTCCTACATAGGAGAGAAATAGCATAGAAACTGTATTTCCCAAATGTCTTGCCAACAGAATCGTGGGTTATATGATACCAGTGAGAATCACGTCTATGGAATTAGAAAAGCAAAAAAGGAGAAGACGCCATGGTTTCCAGCAGCACTGTAAGCAAAGCAGGGAGCACTGGTAAGGAACAGAAACAAGGTTTTACCAGGGGCTTTTGATAATTCTCCTGAAAACAGCCCACTTCACTTTTGCAAGCCAGTGAGATCATTGGCGGTGGCTTTCCTGAACTCTGAGGTTTCCTGAAAGTCAGCAGTAGTCCCTCTGACCTCTTTCCACGTCATTCAAACAATGTGTAAGCTCCTAATACCCTGCGTTAGATTCCTTTCTACTCAATATACACTGAGTAGAGTATTTAATTTTTAAAATTATTTTTATTGAAGTGTAGTTGATTTACAATATTCTATTAGTTTCAGGTGTACAGCATAGTGATTCAGTATTTTTAGATTGTATTCCATTAAATGTTATCACAAGATAATGCCTATAATTCCCAGCCCTATACAATATAAAACTGAAGTAAATACCATCAACCCAAGAATAAGTTGTAGTATGTACATATAAGAAAATATTATACAGTAGTAAAATAAGTGACCTGCAGGTACATCACCAACATGGATAAATCTTAATAATGAATAAAAAGATAGTCCCAGAAGATTATAAAAACAAGTATCCTTTAAATAAGGCACAAAAATAAGCAAAACTAAATCATTTACTTTTAGTTATATACCTCTGTGTGTGATCAAACTTTTTAAAAAGTAACTGAAAAATGAACAAAGTTTAGGACATCTGGGTGGAAGAAACGGCCATAAGAGAGATATACAGGCATATGAAGTTATTTGGTATGTTTCAATTACTGACTTTGGTGGCATATTCATGGATATCCACTGTATTATAGAAGTAAATAAATGCTACATAAGTCAAATGTAAAATGACCCTGGCTAAAGCAATGATGTTAATGTGCCATGAACCAAGGATTAATACTAACCCAATTTTGTGTACCCAAATTCTTAAAATAAAACCTCAGTATGTGGTCTTAATAGCTGGAGAGTAGATCAGTCACTAATACAACTGAACTGAAGAATTATCCCAAAATGTAGCACAGAAAGATAAAAAGATGAAAACCCACAGGAAAATACAAAACATTTGGAACAGACACCTCAAATTTAATATTCCTCTAATAATATTTACAGAAGAAAATAACAGAAAGAACGAAAGGGAAGCAATAGTAGAAAAAACAACAGAAAATTATATCCCAGAGCTAGGAAAAAATACACGAGTCTTTGGGTTGACAGTACTCACCAGGTGATAAGAAGGAAAATAAATGTAAAACCTCAGTACAAATACGATAAGCACGAACATAACAATAAAGAGAAGAATTGTGAAATCTCCCAAAGAGGAAAGAAAAATCAATTTCAAAAATAATACTTCAGAATGACCAAATTCCTTATCAGTACCACAGAATGCAAGAAAGCAATGGAAAAATGTTTCTAAATCCTGAGAGAAAACAACTTTCAACCTGGAATTCAATACACAATAAAATTTCAAAAGTAAAAGCAAACTATTCAAGAGTAAACATTTTTAAAAGATATTTTAATATGTTTGAGCCTTCAGAAATTTTACTACCTATAGACTCTTGCATAGTTAACTCATAAAGGATATATTCTAACAAGAAGAAAAAGTAAACTGCAGGAGAATTTAGATTTAAAAAATACAGTGAGAAGCAACTTATACACAGTAAAATCTATCAGTAACAGCTGAATAACTAGTATGATAAACAAAAAGACTTTGATAAGTGAAATTAAGATTCCAGATGAGAGCATGGGTTACTGGTGTTTTGGGCGAATGGAACCCCAGAATAAAAAATATTCTAACATTTTTATTTTCTTTGAGGGGATGAGAAAAGTAACTGAATAATAACAGACTATCAGAAAACTCTAATAAGTTTATTTATGTGTGTTAAAAACGTAAACATAACAAGAGAAGCACAGAAATTGAAAGCATAGCTTTTTAAACCAATAGAGGAAAAAATAGAGTAAATAAATCTTGAACAATTCAACAGGAGGCAAGAGGAGAAAAAGATATGAAACAATGAGAAAGCAAGGTAAATAGAAAACACATGGGAAAAGAAACTAGACATAAGCCTAAAGATCTTAATAACCAAAGAAAATGTGAACACCTTCTTAAGAGACAGAGACTCTCAGAATGGATAAAACACTATGCAAATATAGGCAGTTTACAAAATACATATACCTGAAACAAGAGGAATTAGAGGGGCTGAAAATAAAGGAATGGAAAAAATACAAACCAGGCAAGCACTAACAACAACAACAAAAGAAGACATAAAGATATTACAGCTGTCAAAATAGAATCCAAGAAACACAGAGACATTCATGTCAATAAATGGAAAAAAGTATTAATGAGATGTAAACTTTTGAACTTGTATGAACCTAAATAAAGCTTAAAACATACATAAAGCAAAACCTGACAGAAACACAAAGAAACAGACAAACCTGTAATCACAGTACATGTCTCTCATATACTGACAGATCAAGCACACAAAAAAGCTACGGTGTGGAAGATTTGAATATAACGAACACGTTTGACGCAACAGATTTGTACAGAACTTTGCATCCAGAAACCAAGAATGTACATTCTTTTCGAACACAAAAACTCCATTTACAAACATGTTCTAGACCCAAAGGGAAGTCTCCACAAATTCCACACTACTAGTGCCAAAATGGCCACGTTCACAAACAGTAAAATTAGAAGTCAACAGAAGACAACCCTTTCCTCCCAACTTCATATCTGGGAAGTCCCCCCTCACCCCCAACATTTAACTGATTAATGAGTTAAGCAGGAAAACAAAATGGAAATTGCAAAATATTTAATAATGTGAAAAATAGTAATATTTCAGTGCCAGTGGGATACGGACAATGTGGTTCTCAGAGGAGAATTTATAAACTTTAAATTATTTCTTAAAAACAAGAGAGATTAAATAAGTTAATTTTTTTACAGAATATGCTAGAAAAGTAATAATAAAATAACCCCAATGGGAAGAAATCAAGATAAAACCCCCAAATGATAATAAGCATATACAAAAATTAGAATTAACTATAAAAAACACCATGCCTCATTTAAAACACTAATACTTTCAGGAGTATATTATTAAAAGAAAAAATGAAGTAACAACAATAACAAAGTTCAAAATAAACCACAAGTAATAAATGTAGCTACAAATTAAAATATTCTTAATTTTTAAATTGTGGCACAACACTTCAAAATTACCAATAAACTTGAAAACCTGGATGAAACGAACAATTTTCTAGACAAATAAAAAGTACCAAAGAGAAGCAGAAAACCTGAATAGAATTAACACAGCATAAAATGAAAAAAAAAATTGGCCAGTGTTCTAGTGTCCCAGTGTTACTGGTATCATGTCAAACAAGATTTTATCTACTTAAATACACTTAACCTGGCACTGTACTAATTTCTAGTGGTAAGATTTTGTCGACACTAAAATGATCTATGAACTGGAACTTAAACAGCCCCCATATTCCAAGCGTATAGACAACACCAGGTTGTTCTTACATATACAACAGACTTTACTAATTTTGTTTTTTGGTTTTTTTTTAATTAAAAACTATGACAATGGAGGTAATAAAGGAACTGCCTTCACAACCAGCAATATTCTTAATCACACTAAATTTATAATTTCCTTTGCTTTGGAACTGTTTATTACTTCACAGAGCCTGTTTTTAAAGTTTTCAGATATAATAACAAATGCCTAAGTTGTGCTTGATGAGGAAATTTTAAGAGAATAAATTTGTAGAAACATATGGAAAAGCCCCTCCTTCTAGTATTCCAGGTACCTAAAGAGTGCGTGAGTGAGAGACAGAGAGGTAAAAGTAACTTTCTTAAACTACAGTTAATAATAAGTCATTTACCCTGACAATCACTGTGGTAAGAAGAATAATGACCCCCCAAAAGATGTCCACACCTCAGTCCCTGGAACACTGGATACTCCATCCTGCATGACAAAAGGGACTTGCAGGTGTAATTAAGGACCATAAGAAGGAGAGATTATCCTCAATTATTAGGTGGGTCCAATCTAACCACAAAAGCATTTAAAAGCAGAGAACTTTCCCTGGGTAGCATCAGGGATACTGTAGAAGGGAAGGTCAGAAAGATTCCAAGTGTGAGGAGGATCTGACACCTCATTGCTGGTCCTGAGATGTAGGGGCCACACACAAGGGTGGCAGAGAGATTTCTAGGAACTAAAGGCTGCCTCTGGCTGATGGTCAGCAAGAAACCCTCAAATCTGAAGGCAGTCCTAGGACCACAAGGAACTGAACCTCTGTCGACAACCTGAATGGGCTTAGACAGTCTTCCCAGAGCCTCCAGAAAGGAACACAGCCCTGCCATCTCTTCATCTCAGTCGTGTAAAATCTTAACTAGAGAAACTAGATGAGCCAAACCATGTAAACTGCTAACCCACAGAAACCATGATAAAATAAACGAAAAACAGACATTGCTTAAATCACTGAATTTGTGGTTAATTTTTACCGCAATAGAAAACACATAAAACCACCAACCAAAATAACACATATAAAGATGCTTACTTTATATCTGTAGACCTTATTCTGTATGCACAAGGGTAACTCTTTTCCCCATGACCTGGAGGAGGCATTCCTCAATGTTAAACTCTCCAAATGTAAAGACACTTTCCATAAGGTTAGCCATATCTCTACTCGTATAAGTGTCAGCAAATTATGATGGAATGAAACCACTGCTTTGTTCTACTGGCATTTCACCATACGATAGTGGATCTATGTTTTCTGTTAGGTGCCAGATGGCCAGGAATACCAACATACCAATCACTTACAGTATCATTTCAAACATGGTGGCAAGCAAAAATTAAGGAATCCCTGCTTTTAAATTGGAGACAAAAAGCTCCATGACCAAATCAAGGTCCACGAGTTTTTACCACATGCCTGTTTTAGGATTTTTGTCCCATTGTGAATCTGCACCCTAAATTACATCACCACTGCACAATACTGAAATCACCTTCATTATCTAGGACACCTTTACCAGTCAGTAAAAGAAATTTAAAATACTAAGGTTATGAGCCATGTGTCAATAGAAGTGCCCAATTATATTATGTAAACTTTCCATGGCGTAAGATCTCCCTAGCCCACATCTGCAAATTGATTTTTAAAAGGACCGTATTTCACCATTTGACATTTCGTGTTGGTTCGTATCTGATATCAGGTGGACAGGTAGAGGAACTTCTTAAGAAATTAAAGCTATTTATCTATAGTTAATGGATTATTTGCTTTAATATAACTTTTTTGAAAGACTTATTATAGATTTCTGTCATCACACTGTCTTGGTGACATCACATGCAAAACATCTAGTAATATTTTTGACTGAATGCCAAATGTCTGGAATTTTAGGTCAGGCTATAAGGATGATATAAACAGACGAGTTCCTGATGTTTCTTATTAGAGGACACCAAGAATCAATACGCTGCTCAATAATCAAGAACAGGAGTCAATCACTCTGAATTGACTTGCAAATCTCGACAGTCTCAGTCAACAGGGAGCTGGAGGTTTATGAGAAAATCCAGCACCTCCTCTGAGAACTTTTCATAATCCCTTTGCTGTTAGATAGAAAACTGGATTCCTGCCTCAGGATTGGAGGGTTCTAAGGCTGAATTATTAGGTCCAGAACACAAATTGTCCAGTCTAAGATTCATGCTAATCATTTGCTAATTCAGAATTAACCTCTCAAGAAAATTAAGTGTAGCCATTCTTCCTGATGAAAGAACTACATTTCTATTCCATCATCTGGCATTAACATATTTCCAGCAACATCTGCTTAAGACCAAGAAGCCAATGTGAAGGCAACACATACACTTAGTTCATTTGAAGTTAAAATGTAGACTCACATGGGGTTTCTCTACTCACAAGCACAGCAGAGACAACCTAATTTTTTTAAAAAAGTACAAATTAACTGGTTACAACTTGATGTTACTTTTGGGGAAAGGACTGTATATATGTTAAACAAATACTGCTGGTCAAAGTTTGTTTATTTGAGTTCCTGCAGTGAGCTAATTAGCCAAGGACAATCTTGCAGCAAGGAAATTATGAGCTGTTAAATAACTCCTCTTTCATTTTCTGTTCAGCACTGCGCATCAGGTTTAGAGAACCACTTCCTGTAGGTGATAGATCCTGATAAACTTTAACCATTTAAAAAAAAAAAAAGAAAAAACCAAAAAACTGAATGCTTACTCCAAACGAGAGGATATCACAGTAAAACAACAGAAGACAGAGATTCTGTTTACAAGCAGTAGGGTCTCGCAGTTCATAAAGAGACTCGGCATACAATTTTACAATGAATGGAATACTTACAGAAATATCATGTCTCTATGGTTTTAACAAGTTCACAGAAATAATTTCTAAGGGACCAGACCACGTCTTCTATTATTTCATAATTTTAAAAAACAGTATCACCCATTTCTACACACTTCCAAGGCATGCAGTAATTCCAGGTTTTACAGTTATTTTTATAGCATCCATTTTAAGTAGGCTTCGCAGAAAAGCAAACACATACTTTAATTAGAATACTCTCAACTATAGTACAGGATAGGTACTTTCCATGGAAGTATTCTATACAATGTCCCTGTCCGATACTGTGGCCACTAGGTAGATGGCTATTAAATTTAAATTCTTTAAAATTAGAAGTTCAGCTCTTCAGCAATACTAGCCACATTTCAAGCACTCAAGAGGCATGGTGGCTGGTGGGCACCACTCTGCACAGCACAGAATATTTTATTCATCACAGAGAGTTCTAGTGGACTGCACACGGTTGTCACTGTAATTATGTTTATCCACAAAGAATGATACTTTCTTCACCCAATGTCTTAGCCTTTTTGTACAATTGTAGACTGTAAAGGATGTCTGAGAACACGTCTATCAGCACATCACTACCTGAGGGAACTAATGCTTAGACAGTTTTAGGTAACAGAAAGATAATTCGAGGTTTTTATCCAGATTCTGAAGTCCATCTTGCATTGGAATTTTGAGGCTTCCCATCACGGACAAGAGTATGGTGGCTGATTGAAATCTAGGGCTCAGGTGATCAGACTTTATTTACTGTGACAGTGCTGATTGAATTGTAATAGCTGCTTGATTCAGGCTCGTGAACTCAGAGAAGAAGTGGTGGTTTGATGTATTAATGATGACTTGCAGGCCGAGCGAGAGCTAATTTTGTGCCTGCCAGGCATTTTCCATTCCTAAAAGTATTAGCTAGCAACTAATAAGCCCACACAAAGGGGTAAGATGCAGAGGCAGAAATAAAGCAATTCCGAAGCAGGTAACAATGTATTTCACATCCCCGGGACTACCTGAAAACCGTTCTTCGGTTTGGGTTCTCTGTCTCTAGAAGGATACAGATAGACCTCCAGCGATAAAAGGAAGAACTTTAAATTACACTCTAACACGCTTCCCAAGCCCTGAATAACCTAGTCCACCTTCTCGCCACTCTTTATGAGAGATATGAGTCCTGTCTGGACTGAAAAAAAAAAAAAAACCTCTTTGGAATGAATCTAAAAAAGTTACTATAAAATAACCTTCCAGGAGAGTCTTTTATGGAGAAAATAAAATGTCACCTCTCTAACTGTGGCTTAAAAATGCATTTTCCTGAAAATCAGGAGACACATGGAAGGACTTCTTCAAGCCATGTGACTCCGCAGTAGTGCCTAGAGAGATTTAAGAAATACAACTTTCTCATTCTTAGAATCTTACCCATCCATTGCAAAAATTCCTAGTGCACCCTGCCCCTAGAAAAATAATGTATTATTTTGCTCAGAGGAAATTCAGTCCAAGATCTGCTCTACATCCAATTTCTATTTGGAAGGTTGAACCTTATAAAGCACATTTCCAAGCTTATCCACCTAAATCTCCTTGTTGCAAACTCTGGTCCAGCCACTGTGAAGTTACACAGAGGTCGAGCCCAGTTTGAGAGCCTGGGAGCCTTCCTTCTGCACCACTTCTCTATAGAATTTTGGCCATACTCCCACACAGAGGGAAAAACAGGTGAATCTATTATTTCTTCTTTGTTAGTCGTGCTCATTGAACATACTGGTTAAAGCCGAAGTCCTTTTAGTGAACTATGAATTGTTCAATCTGTGTGAAGTTGCTTTTCTCTCCCTCTGGGTAACTGTGAGTATGCCGTCTGAAAACAGAACTTGTTTTTAAAGCATACATTTTGAAGAAGAAATTCTCCAAAAGCCTCAATACATGCTAGAAAATTTGCTTGCTTTGCTATGATCAGGAGGACCACACTGACACAAAAGAGAGACTGAGAATTTAAATGGAAAAAATATCTATAAGGAAAAGGGTTCAGTTTGGTTCTTTCTGAATTGTTTACATTATTAAATTTTTTTTTTTTTGCTCTAAGTTGTGATTTTTACCAGAATTCACATTGGCATCACCCTGGAAATCTTGTTTCAATTAATTTCTTTAGACAGTTCATCCATTTAATGACAAGAGTATCTTTGATGACTCAAGTCAAAGTATCAGGTATTATAAATCTACAGCAATATGGCTGCTGGATAACGGGCTGGGTAAGGGGCTATGCACTAGTGAGTGGGGGTAGAGCACATGCTTAGCATACATGAGGTCCCAGGTTCAATTCCCAATACCTCCATTAAAGGGAAAAAATAAGCAAAGCTAAACATATACACTACTTATGAAATCAGAGCAAGAGTGACACAAAGTGGTTGATACACAGGCCTTCTCCCAGCCAGACGTTCCAGCGTGCACAAATTGACTCTCTGAGAGTTTAAAAGTGTACTTCTAAAAATTAAAAATATTAAAAAAAAAAAACTAGAAGAAAATAAATGAGTTTTTATAAGCTTGGAGAAGAAAACTAACCAAAAAATCTACCAAAGGGCAATGGTGAAAAAGAATGTTATCTATCCATTCTATGCAATTTTATGCAGCGTCTAAAAAAGAATACAGCAACTACAGATTTATTTGAGGAAACCATCAAACACAATAACAAATATAATACAGCCCCATATAGAAACACATATATGAGAAGTTTATACATAAACTAGAGAATTTCTATGTGAAGAATGCTCTTAACAACATAATACCTGAATGTTCTAATTACTAAGCATTTTGGGCCCAACAAATTGTTAAAACAAAAAAGAAAGTATTAATGAATTAACTTGGAAATGCAAGCAGACTGTCCAGCTAATATTTACTGAGAACTTATTATGTAGCAGATACTATGCTAAACATCTCACATTAATTCATTCAATCGTTATATATCCGTGATAAGGCACAATTAATGAGAAAACACATGAGAAAACTAAGATTCAGAGTGGCTTGCTAATTTGTCCAGACACACAGCTAATAAATGCCAAAGTGGATGCCAGATCTTGTCTGATACCAAATTCTTTCTTTTGGAATGAATAGGTAAAAATTATTTTCTATCAACATGTCAAAGCACCAGTTTATGGAGATTGGTCTCTGCTCAACGACAGTCAGATATAGATAGATGGATGGATGGATTGTTAGATAAAGATGTGTAAATATCTATAGATACCTATGTAAATATCTATAGATATAATACATAAATGTCTATAGATGTAAGATATGTAAATGCCTATTTCCAAGTGCTTGAAAATAAGCATTTAATTCAAGTAAATCAATGCATGTTGATTGCATACTTTGTATTAGGCACTATGCTAGGTCATAAGAACACAAGTTGAATAAGAGGCTGTCCAGGTTCTCCAAAGCAGCTCAGTCCAGTAGAGAAGAAAAGCAAATAAATATGTAAACCATACGCCATGCTACACACAATGTAGCCAAAGTTCAAAGTGCATCAAAGTTCAAAGAAGACAGCCTATTATTTGGGGAATACATGTCATTTAAAAGCCTGTTTAGAAGATTAATTTACTTAGCAAGCTTTTCACCACATATCATTTGGAACAAAATTTTAAGGTAAATTTTCACAAATTCCCAGATAGTAGAGTTTTAAAGTTATCATTAATATTAACATCATTAAGGGTATTTCACAAACAACATGACACAACCGAAGCATTCTAGAGGGAAATGTGACTAAGTTATGTCACACAGGTAGACCTCTTTGAGAAACAAAGGGGAGAATGGGGTGACAGCTCTTTTAGTCTTATATTCATGAAATTCTTCAAAGGGGTTGGATAATAATTTAATTTTCTTCCACTTTGTTTAAATATGTGATAATATTTTGAATGTTTAAATATAAATCACAGCATATTAAAATTATAGTTTAGTAATGATGTTCGGAATACTTAAGATTATAATTAGGTCACAATATACGTAGTTTTCAAAATAAAAACCTGACTGCTGGTGAAGTAATAGCATTCAAAAGCTGATGTTTTCTAAGGAATTTTTAATTAAACTTCTATTATCTTATTCTAAATAAAAGTAGTGGTAGCTCTCCAAAATGGGGTTCACCTTAAGGAATATTTTATTAAATTTTTCTCCTTAAGGAATTCTTCATACAGCACTGTGTAAACATACTGGCATACTACCAATGGATAAAAGGCAGGATAATAATTCCTAGTTTGTACTACTCCAATGGGTCTTTTTTTTTGATGAGCAGACTATAGGATTAACCCTTTTCTGCATCTGTCCCTTTCTATTTTGTTCCTAACTCAGTGACAAGTGACACTGGAGTCAAGCCAACCAAAAGGAAAGAAGGGTAAATGGCCACAGAAATAAAAGAAATAAAAAGATAAACAAATCAATTCATTAAAGAAATATAGAAGAAAGAAAGAAAGAAAGAAAGAAAGAAAGAAAGAAAGAAAGAAAGAAAGAAAGAAAGAAAGAAAGAAAGAAAGAAAGAAAGAAAGAAAGAAAGAAAGAAAGAAAGAAAGAAAGAAAGAAGCCTTAAGAAAACCTTTTAGAGATCAGATAAACCTCCTGATCAATGCAGCTTTGTAGATTTCTTTTAACTTCATAAAATAGAGAAAGTCCCAACTGTTCTTTTACTGTAATTTGTGTTTCAGATTTAAGTCAGAAACTATCAGGGAATTACTAGAGCTACAAGAGTTAGAAATAGGCTTTTCATGGAGTCATTTTATCTGTAATGTGTGAAAGTTAAACTTGGTCATCTTTAAGGTCCAGCATGGTAGAGTGCATGCTTAGTATGCACAAGGTCCTGGGTTCAATTCCCAGTACCTCCTCCAAAAATATATAAATAAATAAACATAATCACTGCCTCCCCCCTCCAAAAGGATTGTCTATTCATATATATTGAGAGTGTTTCCCTTCTTTATGCAAGAGATTATATAATTGTAGGCATTTTAACTTCTCCTATCTTCCTAAAAGAATTAGATAAATGAGCTCCTAACCTAGTAGAAGATTTAGAAGATTATTTGGCATATTCCTAAGACTTTCTGAGTGCCTAATAAGATAATGAATTAAGCAAAATACAGTAAAGACATGATAAATAAGCCAGTGTTTGTGAATTGGTGAAGCACACAGCAACCTAGGATTTACTGTTTGAGAAAAAAGCCAAGACAGGCCCTCTTCCCACCCTTCCATCTATAAATAGGAAGGTATATAAATGCATAAATATATTCATATATCTCAAATATGTACATTGAAGAAAGGTGGGAAACAAATGAAACAAACAGCAGTTACCTCTGAGTGGTGTAACTACAGACAATCGTTATTTTCTTCCCTATTTTTTATGCACTCCTTAAATTTCCTGTTACTTGCAATCAGAAAAAAAGGATTTTGATACCACTAATTTTTTTCTATTAATAGCCCCCTGGATGTGTTCTGCTTGAAATGTTTAGCAAGAAAAAATGTTAAATAATTTTAGCATACAGGAACATTTACGACCTAAGAGCCTAGAAGGAAGAAATATGAGAAGTTTGGTCTAAAAATAGAAAAGCTGAGTTCACACGCCACAGACGGGGCACCCAGAACAGCAACAGCAGCAACAAAACGTATTCTGGTCAGAAGTGATGGTTAGTGAGCACAGTTTACATCGTACAGTTCATAGCAAGAGACTGTGTTCTGCTAACTTTGCAAGACCTATTCATTATATCCATCCTGGTGACAAAGACTGCGTCTAGGCCTGGACGCTGCGGTGGTTCAATCACTGTTACACCCACATGGTCATGTCTGTCACATGAGACTCTGGACTCCTGGAGGCGACGGTAACATTCCTACATTCCTCTTCATTTTATTAACCCATTGATACTATCTTTCATTCTGGGATGAGAATGGCTGAATGGCAAGGGAGACTGTTTACTGTGGGAGGGGAAAAAAACACTTCCAACATGGCAGTAAAGAGCACCCCGTTCCTTCTCGTTCTTTGCGTTAAGTATGTGTTACTGAGGCTTACCTCACCTGTGTTTAATAGGATTCCTTCATATTCTCTCCATGAAGCCAGAGATGTACATATTAAACATCGTAGTTTCTGACAGCTTCTCCTTCCCTAGGGCAAGATTGCTCAACTAATAATAACTAAGATATCTTTTGACAAGTGCAGCTAAGAGCTGGTAAGGCTTAGTCAATCGACATCAGCCTTGCTGGCACTTTCTTTCCATTTCAGACCTGCATTGCCTTGAATGATGGAAAGTGGAGAATGACTGAAGAAGCTAGAAAATCCAAGAGGTGTTGTAGGTGGAATCATGCCGGGAGGGTTAGTGGGGAGGAATGCAAAACCTGACTCATATTGATCAGAGGACGGAAAATACTTTTTCCAACAACAATTGCAGCTGAAATCCATAAATTAGATGATTGAAGTAATAAGACATGTGAAATGGCTTTTAAGTCCACTACCCACTCTGTGTAATAAATTTCAAATGACATGGAGGCTTTTAGTGGAGAGGATGATTTATTGCCATCTGCAAGACGGGAGCTTTCAGGGATTATCTCTAAAGTGGCAAAACACTATTCCAAATTTCACAAAATTAGCGAAGCTTAGTGAAGCTTGGTGACTGAACTGACAAGCAAGCTCAAAAAAAATTAATGGAACAAAAATACTGCAAATGTGCACTCTCACATACCAATACTGACGTGTATTATCTCCCCCACAAAAATTCAAATTAACATTAAATGAAAATCTCCTTTTATTTGTTAGAAACATTCCTGAGAATATTTGATTATTTAAATTATTTTTAATATGAGTATATCCCAGAATGATGCATAGAAAAGTATAAATATATTCCAACTCACTTTCAGCGTGGAATGGACTAAATCCCAAATTGGCTGAACTTTTCTTGCCTCAGGTAACACCATCCATGATTCCTTCACTCAGGAAGACCCGAGATAGTACAACCATGAACTGCCCGAAGAAGGGATGGACACAGCTCATGGAGTTCACCTGACATCTTGGTCTTTTCAACAAAACTGTGATTAGGCAACTCAGGTAGAGTCTGAGGAGTTCTTACAAAAATACATTACTTGCCAAGCAGAAGTAGGGAGAAAAACGACAGAGGAATCTGAGGACTCGGACAGGTAGGGACAGGGTGATGCCGTGAAATCCGAGACCTGGGAGGATTTTTCCAAATCTGGGATCTGTCTCATCTCACGCTTTCCTCCTGGCCTTGAAGTCTTTCTCTTCTAGCCAGTTTGCAAAGACTGGAAACGTTAGAAATAGAGAAGTGTGCTTTGTCTGCAAACAGCAGGCATTCATTGTCAGAATGTTCGGGTTCCAAATGTGCAGTGATTCCAGATTTTCTTTTTTTTTTTTTTTATCCTGACCCAGCACCTGGCTATCAAGAGGGAGCAACAGTAGGCTTACACACATTTTGTCCCCTCCAGCTCCACTCTTCCCTTCGTTAACCATGAGTCCTCTCACCTCCACGGGACATTTACTCAATTCTGACTAATTGGCACCCATTAATTAACCATTTCTAGTACCTCCTTGTTTTCCTTCTGTGTCACGTATTTTACCACCAGAGACTCAGATTTCATTATGTCACCTGTCAAGACTACAGTGTAAGAAAGGAAATGTTTTGGATATTCAGTCTCTTTTCCCCCCTCTCTACATTTAATGGAACTGTATTCCAACTTTTAATGATTTCTCAATTACACTAAGATAGAAAAATAGCATAAAAAAGTGCCTCTTTCAGTTCACATAATTAAAATGAGTATCTTCCTTAGACAATTTGCAAGTTGCCAATCTGAGAACCGTACAGGGTTTAATTGTTAATAAGTGGTAGGACTAATGACTGAAGTGGGAGAGAACTGTACAGTTTAACATTACATCTTTCTTTAAGTCCTCTTCATATAAACAAATTCTTCCTACAAATGATAATTAATGATTAAAAGCCACAAAACACATTATATTTGAGGCAGTCAGTGTCTTCAAATATGGCAAAGCATACTCTCCCATTAATCAGTTACTAAGATGCCCTGCCTTACAGAATTAAGACCTGAATATCAAATACATCAGTTTTTTCAACGTTTTCATTTGCACTAAATCTGAAGATGAAGAGAAGTGGTTCTCATCAGAAGAAATGAAATATTCCTCAAGCAAGCAGACTCATAATCTGACAGACGTGGAGAAGTATTTCAGTCAAGGATGGGCTCCTAAAACCCTGTGATCTGCATTCAGAAATGAATTAGTGACTTAATGTTTTCTCCGTTTCTGAGTTAACTGAAAGACCAGGAACACTGAACCTCACTAAAGACACTATTCAAAAAATAATACAACTTATTGTAAAGTGGTCCTTTCTTGGAACTCTGTTCTAATTATTTATTGCTATGCCTCAAACCACTCTGCAAAGTTAGTGGCATAAAAATAGCAACCATTTTATTATAGTCATGGATTCTGTGGGTCAGGATTTCGAACAGAGCACAGTGAGGATGACTGGTCTCTGCTCCAGGCCGTCTGGGACCTCAGCTTGGAAGACTCCAGTGGGTTGGGGGAAACTCAGCTGGTTGGGGGTTGGAATCATCTGGAGGATCCTTCACTCACATGTCTGGTGCTGGAGTCAGAACGACCCAAAGGCTGGGCTTGGCTAGGTCTCTCCACCTAGCATGCCTCCATGGAGTCTTTCCATGTTGCTTGGGCTGATCACAGCATGGTAGGTGGATTCCAGAAAAAGCCCCCTTAGATGGAAAATCTGGTAAGTGAGTATTCCAGGAGACCAAGGCTGACACAGCTTGGCCTTTTCTGGCCCAGCATCAAAAGTCACACAGCATCACTTCTGCCAAGTTCTGTTGGTTACCAGTGGGTACTGAAGGCCAGCCAAGCTTCAAAGGGAATGCATGAGCCTCTTCCCCTTGATGGGAGAGTTTCGAGGCCACACTGTTGAAGGACATGTGGGATAGAAGATATTGTTGCAGCTATTTTTGGAAATAAAATCTGTCACAAGGAAAGAGGAGGATGGAATACGAAATGCATTCAGCATCCTTTATATGCCATTGTCAGTGCAAGGCAATACACACATCATGACATTGGGTTACCAACTACTTCATCTTTCAGTCTAGCACTTGCCGTATTGTACGGAAAATATCTGTTTTTAATCTGTCTCGCCTACTAGTTGGCAAATTCCTCCAGAGCAAGAATTTCATTTTAATCTGATCCATGTGTTTCTGGCATGTAAAAGATGCTCAAGTATTTGTAAAACAAAAAATTATCTCTGCAATTATTCGTTATTAATTATGTAGTAACTATTCATTTATATGTGTTTTCTCTGCTAAATTCTCTGCCTCCTGCTGACTCAGACTTTGTCTTAGCTCTAAAACTTAACAATCTGCCTGGCCCAGAGTAGGTTCTCAATAAGCATTTATGAAACTGAACTAGTTTTTTTTTTTTTTTTTTTTTTGGAGATGGCTCCACTACATGGAAACCAATAATAGATGTGGTGTGATGCTAAAATTTAACTTCATTCATGATCCTATAATAGAGACCAAAAGAATAGAGACCTTCTTGCATGGAGGGGTACAGCTCAGTGGCAGAGCACGTGCTTAGCTTGCACAAGGTCCTGGGTTCAAAGCCCAGTACCTCCATTTGAAAAAAAAAAAAAAAAAAGTACTTCTTTTACTGTATTGCTTCAAAACAAACCACTTCAAAAGCTACTGACTTGAAACAATGAATGTTTTAATTTATTATCACCTGAGATTCTGTATGTTAATGAGGCAGTTCTCATACTGGCTGGGCTGGTAGTTATCTGAGGGCTCACTTGATTTGGAACCACCAAGATGACTGCCATGGCTCAGATGGGCAACCAGCAGGAATGCCTGCACAACACCACTCCCAGTGGCTTGAGCATCTCAGATCATGAGACCTGGGTTCTGAGAGGGAGTATCCAAGAGCAGGAATTCCAAGAGAGAAGAAATAAAAGCTGTCAGTCTTAGTAAAAGCTAGACTCATAGCTGCCCAAGCATGACTTAGGCCATATTCCATCCGCTAAATCTTCACAGCACACATTCAAAGGTAGCGAAGATAGATTTCAGTCTCAGAGGGGAATGTTCAAGAATGTACAGTCACCTTTAACCACCACAGAATGGGAAGAATGAAAATGGAAAGCAAATGGAGACTACTTTGGTACAACTTCTTCTGTTTGTAAATAATTAGGCTACTCAGACATGATACAGTTAGTTAAACAAAGCTCAAGGCAGATGTTCTGAACGCTTTGTACAGAGCTCAGAAACAGAAAACATAATCTTTCCCCAGTTGTCCAATAGGGTTGGGGTGCTCTAAAAAGGGATTTATCTTACTTCCCTATGAAGCATTTGAGATAACCTAAGTGAAGAGTGGAGGCTGGTTGGACATATGCCAGCTAACAGCCTGAATATATGCTCATTTATTTTAATCAATGCAAGTTGCAGAAAAAAGTTGCATGGGAAAATAGTCATGATGTTAGTTTTTTAAAAAAGAGTTAACAAACCTTGTATTTATAATATCATCCCAATTATGTTTTTGCTTATAGGTAAACAAATTGAGGTGTTGGCATTTAATGCAATAACATATGAAAACTCAAATGTATTATACTCTGCTGCTCTTAGAAGATACCTGTACATCCTTGGAGGATGGGTTTCCAGTGATTAGATGTTAAGATTGAAGCCTTCTAAACTCTGGGAATGTTAAGTAGTCTAGCTGGGTCTAAAGGCAGGATCTGGCCATCTTAAAGATGAAAGTTGTTCAGATGAACCTTTAAATACTGTGACACAAATGAATGGGAAAGAAAGGCTGAATATTTGTGAGATTTAGAGAAGATGGCCTGATCTGGGGATGGACAAACAACAGTCAGAAGAGGAGACGGATTCCTCGAGGTTGTGAGAGGGGAATGAGAAGGCTGCAAATATTTTCAGTGAGAGAGTCTAGATGGCAAGTTTAAGTATGTTTGAAGAGCAAGCTGGAAGGCCAGGGCCTCCAAATGGGGGAGCACAGGAGTGCTCCAAAGAGCAGATTATCAAGTTCCGTGGCTCTGGAAGCCACAGCAGGTTCCCACATGTAACAGGGCAAGGGGCACTGGGGGGCAGTCTCTAAATAAACTAAACTGCAGAAATGCTGCCGTTCTGTTCAAGCCTCAGAAAGGAGAGAACAGAAACTGAGAATAACCAAGCCAACTGTAATGGACAAGGACAGAGTAGGATGAAATTTGATTGCACCCAGTATTAAGAAATGGGAGCTTGCTTTTGTATGTAGAGCAGTTAAGACCTCCATCTCTCCCTCACATATGCACATGCGTGCATACACATACACACAAAAAAATAGAAAACATACTATGACTATTAACAATTGTTATTTACATGCTATTAAATTATGGCTGATACCGTTTAATTTTTCAAAGTTTTTTTTTTGCAGTGAATATATATTAACTTCAAAATTGCAAAAATATAGGGAAAAATAGAACCCAATTAGATAACAAGTGAAAACGCTAAGTATATCCTACTCTCCAGCAGTACCTTTTGATCTGGAATCAGGCATGTGGCTCCACACAAAATTCAGTGAGTTTAAATGGTCAAAACCAGAGCAAGAAGACCACAGTCAAAATAGTTCTCCTAAGTAGAGAAGAACTAACTGCCCAGTGTTTACAAATGCTGGCGTAAACAGTAACAGCTCTTATTTTTGCATGCTTACTTCTGATTCCACTACTTTCAAAAGATAGACGAATACTCTGAAGCAGTTTCTAGCAATGTGTCTTTACTCTTATTTCAGTGATATTAAGCTTTCTATGAAATAAAGAAAACAAATGAAACGTTTGTAAACAGTATCCACTTTACATTTCCAGCTCTGGAAGAAGTGAGTCCTACAAGGAGGTGAGAGGGAGATGGTAGCAGGAGGAAGAAGAAACAGAGCAATGTAGTTTTTCAAAAACAACAAAAAGAAGAGAGAGAAGAGAGGAAGAAAATAAAAATTCACTGAGTAACAACTATAGTTTGGTGCCTTATATGCACTTAATCGGCTGGAATCTTTTTAGGTCCTGCTGAAGTAGGGTGAGCATCCTTTATGACAGTGGTATTTCCAACCCATATTAGGGACCAGAAAATATATATATATATAAATTTCTTTCTTTTAGACTCCAGGAGTGAAAAAGAGGAAAAGTGTAGAAGAAATATACACTGTCTTTCATCCAGCAGTTGAAGGTTGAGGGCAGGGATGGCAAAGGGATTGGGACCAAGGCAAAAAAATATGACTAAGTGACTTCTGAGTTTATCAACTGGATTTTTAAAGTATTGCATCAAAGCAGCTCAACCACAAAAAAACAACTAAATTAGTCAGATTTCTCCAGAGACACAGAATCAATCAATCATATGAGAGAGAGAGATTTATTTTAAAGAATTGGTTCACATGATTAGGGTTGCTGACAAGTTCAAGATCTGCATAGCAGGTTGGCAAGTGGGAGACCCACAGAAGGTCTGATGATGCAGCTAGAGTCCAAGTCAGTCTCAAGATGAATTCCTTCTTACTCAGATGACCTCAGTCCTTCAAGGCCTTCAACTGATTGTATGAGGCCCACCCACATATGGAGGGTGATCTGCTTTACTCAAAGTCTACTGATTTAAATGTTAATCACATCTAAAAACTACCTTCACAGTGACATCTTGACTGATGTTTGCATATCACAGCCTAGTCAAGTTGACACAAAAAAATTAACCATTACAAAAACCAAACCCTCAAAAATACATAGAGAACTCAGGAGAAAGTAAAAGATGACTCAATTTGAGTATGAAGTGGTATATAATGAACAAAATTGTTTCTGAACATAATACTCATTAACAAAAGTTGAAACATCCATTTGAATGTAGCTATTTTGTAGTAGACAGAAACTGAGCTTCCTGTTTTAAAAAAAGGTATCAGATTCCATCTTTTCTAAATAAGGGGAAAGCATCTTTTCTCTGAGCCAGCTTTCACTAGGTGATTCTGTTTTTCAGAAAGGACCATTAATTCTCGTGACTACCTTGTTGATACTACAATAAGTTTCAATTATATCTGGGTCTCAAGACCCTCATCACTTGGTCACCACACTTAACCATATCTTCTTCAATTCTCTAACTGCAGCTTTGGTTGCAATCAACAATTCACTCTGTCGCTCTACAGATTCTCCACACTCTTCACACTTTGCAGCTGTATCTATTATGTATTATGAAACTATTGCAATAAATTCAATTCCATTAATTTCTTTCTGTATTTTGCTGATACAATAAGAGGAACAATAAATATGCCATCCAAGGAATTGTAATGCTGTCCAATGAGAACACAAATAATTTATAGCTATAGGATTATAAAATGTTATTTTCAATAAACAAAGCATCTACTGAACCCATGTTATAAGTACCAATAACTAGGCTAGGCTCTTGAGAAAAAAATGAGAGATGTGACCACAACCTACAAGGAAAGAAAAAATGCAACAAAAATCAAATATATTTTCAATATAACATGATATCTGTAATAATAGATGAGCAAAATGCTTAAAAACCATCTCAAGCAGCTTCCTTATTTTAAAGATGAAACACCAAGGCTCAGAAAGAAGAAATAGTCTGTCCACTGTCCACTGTTGTATGTATATCCACTGTAGGTAGCAGATCCTGGGCCTGGACTCCAAGCCATTCAACTAATTATAGTTTATGGAGAGAAAAACATGTACAGAGAAACAGTTCACCCAAACAGCACAGAAAATCAGCACAGATCCAGATTCACCTGGAAAATATCTCATCAATCTCCAGGGCCACGACTTTTGGGGGGGCTTTGGGGGGGGGGGTTGGTAGAGAAATGGCCCAGCCAGGAGCATAGAGCGTTAATCTCACCACTGAGGCCCTGGCATCTCTGAGATCTCTACCACCAGTGAGCAGCAGTTACTTCTGTAGCAGAGGTCCGTGTACAGAGGGCTGGTTCTCGGAGCACGTGAACACCCCGCATCAGCCCCACTCGCCAAGCGGGCGCTGTGCTTCTGCTGCAGCGGGGGCTGCAACTGCCCAGTCCCACGGTCTCTCTTCACGCATGGGCATTACTCCTGCTGCCACTAACGGGAAAGGGTCCCACGGTGCTGCGGAAAACAGAGCCCACAGCCGTGATAAATCTGTCAGACGTGACAGCTGCCTGGGCAGGGCAGCCGCCCGGCGGATGAAGCACGCAGCCCGGGCTACAGGACGACCACGCGGCGAGCGCTTCAGCGCAGACAGCAGCGGGGAAGAGCCGGGAGACAGATCAGGATTTAACATACGAGTCGTCAGACGGAACCCAGGTCCAAACGTCCGCACGGAAGACCACTGCCGGCTGCTCTCACTACCATGCCCTTCACCTCCCTGCCCGCCCTGCCTTCTTCCGGTCACTCTCCCAGAAACAAACCTGTAAGTCTGGGCAAGGTGGCCTGTCATCCTGAGCTGACAAGCTGGAGCTTATCTGTGGTCTGGCTGGAGGAGACACGGGCCTACAACCAGCCTCTGGCCGTCCTTTAACATCGTGACACAGGACGGGCCGTGTCTGACAAAATCCCCACAGAACAAAGCTCTCCCTTGATGCTCCCTGCCTCCCTTTTGTACGTCTTTCCTACACCACACAGGCATATAGTGACATAATAAGAAATGTATTTTTGGTCTTTGTTCCTGGCTCCTAAAACCTTCGGAATTTCTTGAGTGATGGGGGTGAGAGGAACATCTTCCGTTACTGACAACAAGCCCTCTCACCATACCTGTTTATGCTAATGAGGTGATTCTTGGAGGATGGGGGCTGGTTACCAGGGGAACCAGCCATGTGATTAGAAGGTTAGAACTTCCCCACAACCCAACCCCTGGGGGCTTAATGACCAATGGCCAATGACTTAGTCAATCATACCTCCATAACAGAGCCTCTGTGAAAACCCCTAAATGACAGAGGGGTGAGAGCTCCTGGGCTGGTGAACATCCTGCAGCGCCGGGAGGGTGGCACGCCTGGATGGGGCAGGGAAGCTCCGTGCCCTCCTCCACATTCTGCCCTATGCATCTCCCCAACCTGGCTGTTCCTGAGCTGTATCCTTCACAAAAAACCAGTAAGTAAAGTGTTTCCCTGAGTTCTGTGAGCCATTCTAGCCAATTATGGGAGGGGGCCCAGGAAGGGGTCATGGGCCCCCTGATTCATAGCTGGTCAGTCAAAAGGACAGGAAGCCTCGACTGGTGACTGGTATCTGGGGAGGCGGCAGTCTTGTGGAACTGAGCCCTTCACCTGTGGGGTCTGTGCCAACTCCAGGTGGTTAGTGTCAGGACTGAATTAAATTGTAGAACCCCCAGTTGTCTGTAGAACCGCTTGGTGTAAAAAGCCCCTACATTTGGTGTCAGAAGCACTGTGCATAGCAGAATAGTTTTTCCTTTACGCATGTACGCAGGGCCCTTCCACCTCCCTACAAGTCACACCTAACAACACTGTAAATCAACTATACTTCAATTAAGAAAAATAAAGACTAGAGGGACAAAAGAAAAAATACAAGCACTACTCCTAGCCCACAGGCCATACACGAACAGGACGTGGGCCAGGTCTCTTTTCCCATCACAACTGACAAGAAAAGAAGCCCGTGTGAACGATCAGGGTCAGGGGTTATGAGGCAAGCTCTGGGTTTGCCTCTGTTATCTACCAACAGAAAGCTGCACCATAGATGGGGGACTAAGACCCAATTCCCAGGGGCCCAAAGAGAATGCAGAGTTCTTCTAAAGTTAGATGCTCTATAGGGCTCTTCGATGGTTTGTGTCCAAATGGTAACAACAACGCTTGCATTTATTTTTCAGGTTAAGAACTTTCATACTACACATTCAGAATGCTAGGACCTTCTCTGAGTATTTGTTTCAGGACTAGAAGAGACTGAATTCTATTTTTCTTAAAATTAATAATGGCCTTATTTATACAACCCTTGTCACCGTCTACCTCCAAGGGTAAGAATCATGTCCGAATATTTCACACCAGTGTGTCTGGTGTCTAAAGCATATGGGCTTCTTTTTTAATAAACAGTACAAAGGCTCTCCCCTTAGTCTGGTCAGATAATTTAGCCATGGCTTAAACTTTGATACTGAAATGGATTATAACTCTAATATTGGAACCAGCAGCACAAGAGGAAACTTTCTCGTTCAATTAAGTTTGGTCATCAGAAACAAAGTACATCAATTCCATTAACTTAGATTTTTTTTAAAAAGTCTTTTCCGAGTTGTAATTTCATGTTATAACTTCAGCTGTTATAACCCATATATACAGGCAGATCTCATTTTATTGCATTTCACTTTATTGTGCTTTGCAGATACTTTGTTTTTTCACAAATTGATGGTCTGTGGCAACCCTGTATTGAGCAAGTCTATTGGTGCCATTTTTCCAATACTATTTTTAATTAAGGTGTACACATTTGTAAACATAATGCTATTGCACACTTAATAGACTATACAGTTCAGTGTACACATAACTTTAATATATGTTGGGAAACAAAAAAAAATTTGATTTGTTTGAGTAGCTTAATTGCAATCCTCGCTTTATTACGGTGATTTGGAACTGAACTTGCAGTATCTCCTAGGTATGCTCTTACTAGCTTCCATTTTTGGAAGGACTCTGCATCTGTTATAAAATAACAGAAAACATTGTTTATCTTGCTACCCAATGTCCCTTACATAGAGATCCAAATGATAGATTTCTTCCAAAATTGTAATTGTCTTTCCAAAATAACTTGTAGCCTTCCTAACTACCATTCAGTAAATACCATCTAACCCTTTGGGCTTCTGTACTGTTTTTGTGCCAAGCCTATATTGTGCTTTGTCCTTTGTGAAGCACAGAGCCAAGTTTAGCCTCAGCTATAGTAACCAATTAATCATAAGTTCCTGTTAAATGTCTCCTGTTTCTCTGAATGATCTTTGATATATTTGCTTTTTTCTTTTTAATGTTGGTCCTTACTGTCCAATTGTATTTAGATTCCAGGATCATAAAATACTGCTTATACTACAGGGTAAGATCAGTAGACAACTAGAAGATAGACTGTCCAAAACCATTTGACATGGACCAAATATGCTCATGGATATTTTGGATAGGACCATATTTCAAGGATATTTTGGTGTGGACCAAATGTCTTATGGACATTTTGAACAAGACAAAATTTCAAGGTTCCTTTGGCATGGACGAAATGTCTTAGGCACTAAGTCTTATGGATGTTTTGGGCTGGAACAAATATCCACTAGCCAGAAAGACAGGTCAATGGATGGTTGTACACATTTTCATAATATACACAAATAATATACAGTAATGGTAAAAATGAGACTGAAGAAGAGGACTTGATTCATTAGTAAACAGTGATCTTCACAGAAAAAAAGCTCTTCTTCATCGTTAGACGCCGCCTGCTTAAACACTGGCCAGCTATTTGCCAAAAACAAGGTGAAAGAATTTGTATGAGTATGTCCAAGCTATCACTTCATTGGAAAAGCAGTTCAAGACACATATCATACTGATCAGTCCCCAGAGAAAAACACATTGTAAGGCAGTAAATGGAAAACCAACAATATTCCAGTTTAGCTGAGAATACTAAGGGTGCCCTATAAATAGGGGCTGATAACACTATTAACATCTATGTGTTATTCTTTGAATATGAGACTAAATTGTTTCCAGATATACAGAACCTTGTATGAATTATTTAGTCAATGTTCAGACTATACTTGCCAGTCCTTTACCTTTATATCATCTTGAAATAAAGACCATATCTTAAAGAAACAAGTTCTACGTCAATATGATACACTTACCACTGACACAGAAATGAATTTTAAAACATGCCCTAACTACAATTCAGGTAATTTCTACCAAATGGATAGTGGTGTCTTTTTAAACTAGGAAATTCTCAACAGGTAGACTTCCTCTAGTTGTAGATAATTATGAGAAGTTAAAGCAGATAATTTGCTGATTATACTTATCTGAAATAAACTATAATATTTGAGGTAATATTAAAATAGCATAGTCAATTCTAAAAGTATGGAGAAATAAAAAGACACATCAAAGAGTAAGGTCTAAAAGCTAGAATACATTTAAGTTAGGGCACTGCCTCCACCCCACAATTTCTTTTCATTTCTTAGTTAAACAGATTTAAAAAAACTGCTGTATATGAAGTATTCTTCTGGACATGAAGAACATAGAAGTAAATTAAACAGTCTTTGTCTTGAAGGATTTTGCGAGTTACTGTACCATCCTGGGTACAAAATACTCTCTAATTTTAAGGTTAGAAGCCTCTGAATCTGTACCTGGCCCCATCTATCCTCTCAATTATATGCACAGTTTGAGTTTGTTTTATCCATCCTACTTTTTTAGTGTTTTACAAGAGTCTGTTTCTATTGAAGGTAAGAAGCTTTATGCTTATTTCTCCATTTCTATACCTTGTCTCTTCATGGCCAGTTGACAAAAACCTCCCAGGAAACCTTCCTACCACGGTCTGCACTTCTGAAGTCAGGTGGAGAATCTCTAGTTACTCAGGAGTGACTCTTCTATACAAGACCCTCTCTGAAGGTCATTAAAATCATACTGCAGTAAACAAGGCTAACATGTTCAACATATTCATAACTGAATGCTTCTGATTCTTCAAAGGGGGTATTTTTGTCTTTCTTAGTCATTTTAAAAATTGTTTTAAAACAAAATTACATGGCAATTATGCCATATGGTGCAATGGGCAACTTTTGACTTCTTTTGTCATTTCAGACAACCAGATACACACCTGAGACTCTATTCTTGTATCACAGGTGTGCAAGTTACCATGATAAACAGAAAATTTGTGGATTTCAGAGTTTGAGTAAGATAAGTTTCTACATTTTTTTCCTGTTGACCAGATTAAGTTCTATTTAAATCATTGTCAGCCAAATGTCAGATTATCTCAGAAAGGGTATACATAGAAAAATAAATAAAGAAAGAAAAAGGAAGACAAGAATTCTCAAAACCCTGGGTCAGCTAAAAGTGTAGTTTAAAATGTGATGGATTCATTTTCTTTGTTATGACTGTGAATTATTCAGCAGCACTCCTGGACACAGGGAAAATGCACAAATATTGAGTTTTTAAGTTTAGTCTACTTAATGTCACAGATTCTGTATAATATGACAGCACTGCACAATGTACGTTGGAAAAATATACATTCTGTTCACTTTATTCTCATAAAAGTCTATTTCAAATCTTAAAGTGGAGACAAATCTAGTGCCACTGTCCCCATGGGCTGTTATTTGAACCTCTGCTACCTTAGGCATATAATGTAAGATTAATTGGTCTGCAGATCATAAAGGTGTTCTGAAATCTATTTCAAAAGGGTAACTGCATGATTTTCAGTTCCAACAACATGGCCAACTAAGTCTGAAGGCTCGCCCAATACAAAGTCTTGGAAATAGTGTATAAGAGATAACCGAAAGTGTTCTGAATGCTTAGCTGGGCTTTTAGGAATTAAAAGCTGATCTCAAGAAACCAGGTGAAAAAAGAGGAACCGAAAATCAAACTGGCAGGAAGCGGGAAAACCCTATGGAGAAGATTCTATCTTGATCACCTAGGGATGACTGAAGGTAATGCCGTCCCCTTTGGAAAAAAGGAGGACAGAGAGAAAATGGCTCATAAAACTGGGGTCTTTGGAGAGTATACAAGGAGAGAGGACAAGGGGAAAATATCTGTCAATAGGCACAGGGAGAAAACAAGCAAGAAGGAAAATTATCTGTCTTTGTCTAGACTCTGCTGGAAAAGCAAAAGAAACAAACAAAAGTTCTTCTTGAAAATGCAAATCCAGATATGCTTTCTTCATGGTGAGATATTACGACATTGTCTGGGAAACTCCAAGCTGAGAACTAATACAAAGCATGGTCATGAACAACTGGTAGTCCGGGGGCATCTAGACAATTCCCAAACTCAGGTCCAAAGGACTGTCATGGGAAAAATAAGCCTCACTTACAAGATATGATCACAATGAAAATTACCAAATTCCAAAAAAAAAAAAAAAAAAATCCAACATGTGTAAGACTAAGCAGGATTAGAATTGCAAAAACTGCAGAAGGTAAACCAATAATCAGAAAGTGAATAAAATAAGTAGAATAATTAAAGGCATAACATCCAATTGCCAAGTTACCGAGGCTAGAAACAAGACATTGAAAATAAGCCAATTAGAACCCACACAAATAAAAAATATAATCATTGAAATGGAAAACCCAATGGATAAATAATAAAATAGATTAGAAACAGCTGTGAAAATGTGTAAACTGAAATATGGATCTGACGAAACTGCACAAAATAAAGGACTAAAATTCACAGAAATGGAAAATATTAGAAAGTGATGAAGAGACATGGTAGGAATTCCAACACACAGCAAATGTAGTTCCCCCCAAAAAACAGAGAAAGGCAATATGCAAGACCACGACTGAAAGTTTTTAGAAATGATGAGAGACAAGTCTTCAGATTGAAGATGTGTGTCCAATAACTGTAAAGCAGCATAAATAAAAATAAATCCACACCCAGCACATTATTATGAAAACAAAGAATACTAAAAAAAAAAAAAAAAAAGAGAGAGAGAGAGAGAAACAAATTTAAAAGCTAACGGATGGAAGAGTAAATTATCTAAGTGGGATAGAAATTAGCAGACAACAGAGGTCACATAACAAGGGAGCAATATATTGAAAATACTTACATAAAATAACTGTCAAACCAAAGTTTAGCTATTTTTTTAAAGTAGAAAAAAATAAACCATTTTGTCCAAAAAAAAAAAAAAAAGCTAAGGAAATTTACCACTTAATGTCTGCAGAAAGAAGTGCTAAAAGACAGCTAAAAGATATATTTAATGAAACAAGAAACTGAACCCAAAATGGAAGGATGGGATGTGAGAAACAATGGAGAACAAATTAGTAAGCAAGCACTGACTGCAGGAAAAAAATAACTAAATGTAGTAAAATAAAGACGATGTATAAACTGAAATATTGCACAATTACCCACATATATTAGAGAGAGGAAGTTGCAGACAAAGAAGTCTAGCTTCTTGCATTGTGCTTAAGAAGTAGAGATAAATAACTTTGGATAAAAAATTTCCTATTCAAATTTTAAGGGTAGCCATTAAAAAATGCAAAGCTTTTATTTTCAAAACCAGTAGAAGAGGGAAGAATCAGCATAAACAAAATTTAATGCATTTAATACATATTAGGAGAAGAGATAAAAAAGGAAACCAAGAAAAATGTAATAGATAAATAGCATTAAAGTAAGCAGTGGGGAAAAAAAAGCTAAATAAATTTAAACAGACAAAAAAAAAAAAAAACAGCTGAAAAACAGTGATTCTCAGACTGTATTTAAAAAATTAAACCCAGACATAGTTAAATTAAAGCTAGACACTGTTGATGCCCAGCTCCACAACCCTTTCTTCCACTTGAGATCCTCTAAAGCGGCTACTGGTCACATGAACCCAGAGAGTGTCCTACCTGTGGAACACCTGGTTCTCTTCGTACATGCCTGAGGGTTTTGTAAGCTTTCTGACTGCAAGGAGAATCAATCAGGATGCGTGAGAGAGTTAACATCCAGGACAACCCTCAAAGGTAGTGTCACTGTAAAATCTCCCAGCCTCCCCAGCCCCCAGGGGAAGATTTCTCAGAGCATCCTCAGGACAACTGAGCCCCAGTTCCCTACTGTGGTCATCTGCTTATTTGTACAAACGTCACTGGCTTTTCTCCCATCTCCCTTCTCTGATTTTCTCACATGAGCTTCCTGACCTCACTTCCCCAAATAAATCTGTTGCACCCAAATCTGAGTCACAGGGTTTGTTTTGCAGGAAGCAAGCTGGAAATAAAAAACACAATGCAGTAAACAACAAACACGTGTAGTGACACATAAACTAAAGAAATGTAAAAGGGTCCATCAGGCAAATATTAAACAAAAGACCATATAGAAAGATGGATGGATGGATGGATAGATAGACAAAAGGATAGACGGATGATACATACATATATATGTAGATAGACAGATAGATACAAAGACAGACACAAACCACTACAGAAGGATAGAATGATTCAGAACTGCGTGCTCTCAAAAATACAGTCTCAAATGCATTATTCAAGAATCCCCCCCCAAATTCCCAAAATTACAAAGAAATTGACAAAATAATTACAGTAGGGGTTTGTAAAAGGATGCCTTTTAGAAATTAATAGACCACACTGGCTAAAAATTACTAAAGATGAACTAAATTTAGAGCTTGCTCTTTTATAAAGATAGATGGAAAATACTAGGCCACAAATCAAGTTTCAACAAATACCAAAGAGTACATTATATCAACTAAGTTCTCTGTGATGCAGTAAGATTGAAATAATAGTAATACTAGTACTAAGCCCACTTGTATGTCTGGAAATTTGAAAAAGCATCCCTAGATTATTCACAGGTCAGAGAATATGCGAAAACGGAATGAGAACAAGTGTAAAACTGAATGACAATGAGATACAAGTAAAGCAGTACTTTGAAGACATTTATAATCTTAAATTGATTATACTAACATGAAAGGGAATTTTTAAATTAATGAAGTAATCATCCAATTAGAAAAAAATGAACAATGGAACATACTTGAAGAAAACAGAAGAATGGAAAATATAACATAAGGCCAAGATATTATAAAGAATAATAAAAAATATTAGAACTAATTAGACCTACAATGTCTAATAAGGTAACCACTAGCTTTCTGTGTCTCTGGAGCACCTGAAATGTGACTAATTGGATGGTGGAATTTTTATTTAATTTAATTAATTTAAAAGTGAATTTTAAAACAGAAGCAATATAAAATATTTTTATTAAATATTATTGTTTTGGTGGGATTTCATTGTTTTAGCAGAACTACATTTTACTTTTAATCACTGAAAGCTAATCATCCAATTTGAGATTTCCTATGAGTATAAAATACATACCAGATTTGGTGACTTAGTATTAAAAAAAAAAGAAAATATCTCATTAATAATTTATATATTGATCACATTAAAAGTGATAACATTTTTGATGTATTGGATTAAATAGATTAATAAACTTAATTTCACCTCAATTTTTTTTCTGTGCTTGAATGTGGCTGCCAGAAAATTTTAAGTTACTTATGTGGTTCACATTACATTTCTACTGAACAATGCTGAATTACAGATTTGAGCAGTATTTCTGAGTGCAAGATTAAAATGCAAAATGTAATAGCATTTTTATGCAATAAGAAACAATTATAAGTAAAATCATATTATGATACAATTTGCAATGGCCACAAAATTATAAAGAACTAGGAGGAAAAGTACTGAAAGACATAAAAATACACCTAGATAAAAGGAAAACTATTTCAGATGACTAAAAGTTGAAATATCTTAAAGATAAGAATTCTCTCCAAATAAATATATAAATTCAATGCAATTCAATAACATTTCTACATACTAGACATGGACATTTGGAAGTAAAAATTTAAAAACAGTATCATTTAGAAAGACAAATATCATATGATAACACTTACTCGTGGAATCTTGAAAAAAAACATAGAAAGGAATTTATAAAACAGAAAGAAATTCACAGACATAGAAAACAAACTTATGGTTACTAAAGGGGAAAGATGGAGCCGGGTGGATAAATTAGGAGTTCGGGACTAGCAGATACAAACTACTATACATAAAACAGATAAACAACAAGGTCCTAATGAATAGTACAGGGAACTACATTCAATATTTTGTAATAATTTTACCTATGATGAAAAAGAATATATGTAACTGAAACACTGTGCTATACACCAGAAACTAACACAACATTGTAAGTCAACCATACCTCAACTAAAATAATAAACAAAAATAAAATTTTAAAAATAAAAGATATCATTTATACCTAGATATAAATCTAATAAAATATGTGCAGGATCTATAAGCTAAAAACTTTGAAACATTGATGAAATAAATCAAAGAAAACCTATATAAAATAGAGAGATGTCATCTTCTTCTGTGAGAGGACTCGATATTATTTATATGAAAATTTTCCTCAAATTGATGTATAAATTCAACATGACCCCCATCAAAATCCTAGTAGAAATTTTATAGATATGAACAAGTGAATCTAAAATATACAAACGAATTAGAATAGTTGAAACAATTTTGAAAAAAGAGAAAGTTGGAGAGTCCACACTATGTGATTTCATGATCTAGTATAAAGCAACAGCTATCAAACAGTCTTAGTATCAAAATAGACCCACACAAATATGGTCAATTGATTTTGTTAGACATAAGACTTTGGATGTGTCAATGTAGGTCCATCCTTCGTTAAAAAAAAAAAAAATGTACCATTCTGGCGAGTGATCTGATGATGGCGGAAACCATGTGTAGGTATATAGGAAATCTTGTTGCAAACATAAAACTACTCTATAAAAATGAAGTCTTTTTAAAAAGTGCGTGGGAAAGGTACACATCTGTTTCTCAAGAGTGGCTTTCTCTGTGGAGGAAGAGAGCAAATGAGGGTGAGCATTTGGGTTTATCAGTAGTTCTACTTGTATCAGGAGAAGGTGGGAGAGAAGGTGGGGGTGGAGAGAGAGGATCTCAACATGGCAAATGTTAACAACTATTTAAACTTTACGTTGCACGTATTTTCTGTCTTTGAATTTTTTTTTCTAACTTTTAAACAGTTTCTTTACAGAAACACAGCATTTCATAAAGGTTTCAAGCAATGTCAAAATTATTAGAACACAGATTTATCTTCCCAAACAGCTCCATCAAAGGGCAACATTCATTTACTTATGTGCTCCTGTAAAACAAACTTTATTGCTATTTTACATATACCCTTTGTTTAAAGACTGAAGTAAAACACTGAGCTTTAAGCATATAGTTAAGAATTTCTTACGAAGGGAAGGGGTTATGGATTGAGACTAAAGCTGAATCAGTCAAGATCTGTCTTTCTGATGTTCTTGCATATACTGAAGTATTAGGTATTGGTACTTTTTTTCAGTAAATATCAGATTACTGTTCTAAGAACATTTTTTCATGTTACTTTAAGGGGCAGAGCCTTAGGTAAAGAAATGAGATGAGAACTGGAAACTTAAAAAGAAGCCAAGGTTCTCATTGCCTGTCTCAGCAGAGTTGCTCCCACTGATGCCCACAATTTCTAACAAGTTGTCAATGCTGCACCCAGGAAATGTGATTCAGAAAGGTCCTCATGCTTCCCCCACTCCCAGCAGGATACCAAGAATTACTCAATCCTAGCATTCCTTCAGCTTCTTTTTACCAAAAAATAGTTTTTCATCTACTTTGACAGTTATATACATTTTTTTCCTTCCAGTGCCTTCATGAAGTTCTCGACAGGAAAGCTTCGCCTTCCTAGACAGCTGTTACTCGAAATGAAAAGCTGCATAGGTCTTGTCAGCCTCCATCTTACACTATTTAATTTTCACTCTGGAGTTCACAAAATGGCCATTTCTATAATGCATTCCATGTTCCCGGATAGAGAAGATTGCTAGCACAGTAAATACCCATCTAAGCCTTCTTTCTCATCAACAAAACATGTTGTTTGTAGTACCCACACATCAACAGAACTTCCTCAAGCCTGCCACTATAGCTTTTTCATAATTATATTTTATAATCCTCCTTTACACACGAGAGCTCAATTCACTTCCTCCTACAATGCATTAGCATCCTCTTCAAACCCATTAGTGGTATCACAAGCTCCACAGCATCGTTCCCTCTTCAAAATATTTTATTATTAACTTACTGTACTGCGAGCTGGGAGTCTATGAATATTTAAGCAAGGCATTGTATGTTTATGTACACTCTGCCAAGACAAAAAAAACTATTTGCCCTAATATTTTGGCAGTGGTTTAAAAGCTGCTATGTTTTTTAAAAGAGATGTTTGCTCAAGTTGAAAATGATTGCTGTAAATAAGTAAAGAATCTATTTTTTGGAAATTCTTTTTGATTTAAATCTTACCTGTCTTTTCAACTGCAAATAAAACGTCACTGCTAGTTAGCAGCAGTGGGACTAGGAACAGGCAAACTGACTCCAGTGCTCTGAGAAGCCTGGAGAGTTCCTTAGCGCTGCTAACTCGCTCCAGTTTCGCTGGCTCTAGATTCACATTTCAGCATTTGAAACTGATTAGCCCCACGTCTCATTGATGGTTATGGAGACTTTTCCATTATTGTTTATAATCTTTTTAACTTACACCACTCTCTCGAGTTGGCTGTGTGTGTGTGTGTATGTGTGTGTGTGTATGTGTGGGTGGCCACATATACATATATGGCCATCAGTAATCCATTACTTTCACCAAAATAAAATTAATTTCATGATTTCACACACTGTATGATATACTACATAGTTGAGATGCAATGTCAAAAAAATGTCTGAAATGTCAACCTACAGAAAAATGGATAAATATGGTATATCCATACAATGGGATTTTTTTTAGCAATAAAAAGGAACCAAATAATGATACACTGTATAACACAAATGAAACTTGAAAGCACTGTGCTAAGTGAAAGAAGCCAGTCAGAAAAGGCAACATGTTACATGATTCCATTTTTAAGAACCATCCAAATTAGACAAACCTAGAGAGACAGAAAGTAGCTAGTGGCTGTTTAGGACTGGTGGGGTGGGGAAGAGGGAAAAGGGGACAAGGATAACCAAAGAGTACAGGGTTTCTGTTTGTGGTCATGAAAATGTTCTGAAATTGACCGTGGCAATGGCTGCACATATCTGTGATTCTACTAAAGCCACTGAACTGTACAGTTCAAATGAGTAAATTGTATCTGGTGTGAACTGTACCTCAATAAAATTGTTGTTTAAAATAAGTTACAGCAACCAATCTCATTCAACAAAGAAGACATTAATTTCTTATGCCATCTGAGACACTCAGTATCAGCCTCTCAAGTTGCGTGTAGAGATGGAGGGGGACAGGACAGGAGTCGGGTGTGGGAAGGGCCAGGAAGGAATAACCCAGAGCAGAATCACTTGGGAGTTTTTCAAACTACACCTACCTCTTCTATCCACAAATGTGTAGTCTCCACCCATCTGCCAGAAGCCACTGCTCTATGGGGAGGTACTGAATGCTAATGGGAGGGAATCACTTACCTAAAAACTGGCTAAAAACAACTGCTCAAAGTAATGGCATCCACAGGGTGTTAACAAGGATCAAGTGTGATGGTCAGAAATGTGTAACAGAAAAGAACAAGTATGACTCCATATGAGATCTGTTCCTTTGGCTTTAACCCTGTGCCCTGTTTTCTAGGCTTAGTCTTGCTAGCTCTGCACCTTTTGTAAAAGAATGTTGCCTATAGCCTGAAATACACAGGAGAGCCTATGCTTAAGGCTCCAACCTTTAATTAAGAGTATTAATGCTTTTGCACTCATATGAAGATAACAAGTTGCAGAACAGAAAATAACATTTGTTTTGTTAGAGGTTTTATAGAAGCACCATGACCTGACCCACATGGACAGCTGCAAGAACAAAGGATTCCAAGAACAAAGAATTCTTACACCAAGAAGTTAGCAACAGCCAACCACGTGCCCTCCCCTTTTTAGTATAAAAGGAGCTTGAATTCTGACTTGGGGAATGTGGTTCTCCAGGACATTAGGCTGCCATCTTCTCGATCTGCTGGCTTTCTGAACAAAATCGTTATTCCTTAACCCCAACATCTCATCTCCAGATTTATTGGCCTGTCATGCGGTGAGCAGAACAAGTCTGGACGTGGTGACAGTTGCAGGTTTATTTAGGGAAACAAGGCTACCATGTTTATCATTTAACAAAGACCATCAGGCTTCTCTCTCTACAGCAATGTTTTACTTTATTCCATACAGGTTAATGTTTACACTAAAGAAAGACTGTTCTAAGCCAAACAATTGGATAAGGTTGGCAATATTTGTTTTGTGTCAAGCCAGTGCTGCTGTAAACGTTTCCAGAGGAATAAACGGTGTGAAGAGCTGAAATCATTGTATAAAATACACACAAACTTTCTGAAATCCTGTGTATTATATTTCCTTCCCTGCTTGAATTACTTCTAACAGTGTTAGTTCCCTTTGACCATGGAGACCTGACCTTTGTGTCCAGATAACAGCACAAAACAATTTGGGATAAACTCATTATTCTTTTTCTTCTCTTGTCCTCTCTGATTTTTTTTTTTTCTTTCATGTTTGCCACTGTCTTTCTTGAAAGGATTCTCCCTTCATTTCTTTGATACTGTTATCTGGGTACTGCTGTTTCTTTTTCAAATGGTATGTAGCCCCTGCATAGTTCTTACCACGTGTCAGTCACTGTTGTAAGAGCCTTGTATACTTATCCCATTTAATCCTCTCAACAACTCTGTGATGTAGCGTTATTCATTCCATCTTTAAAGAGAAGGAAATTCAAAGACAGAGTTTAAGTAATCTCTCACTTATACTTTTTCTGCCCCATCTTGATATCCCTGGTTTCTGACTCCTTCCCAGAGTAGAGACAAGGGTAAGGTTTGACTCTGCTGACACCACTGTAAGTTCACATCCCACTTTCTGAGTCTGGCAGGTGATAACAAATCTCTTTCATGGGTCCTTTCACTAGTTCTTAGGAGACTCCCCCATGGGGGGAACTTTCACCTGTAGTTCCCTTGAAGCTGGGGGTGCACCAGCTCATTGATTACCATTGTCTCTGCCTGTGAAATCAAGGAATTAGATTCTGTTTGTCAATGTCTATCCCTTCAGAAATCATCTGTTCTTGGAATCTCAGACAATCCCAAGCTGATACTCCTTCTCACATTTGGTGCAAATTGAGTCCACAGGACACTCACACACATCTGTCCATGCAACACCAGATAACGCAGAATATGTAAGACTGCAATCACTTCTTGCTCAATTTGTCCTGCAGGCACTGGCCAGTGTCTTTCATGCCTGTGACTCTTCTTGGGAGTCATATCTTCCAATGGATCTCCCCACTGTGGAGAGCATGTATCAACACTCAGAACTGTCTCATTGAAAGTCTTCTTGTTAAATTGAAGAACTGAACTAAATGAGCCTTTTATGGAGTTGAGACATGGAAGGAGGACTCACAGAACACAAGGTGTCTCCAAAAACTGTCTCCCCCCACTCTCCCCTTTCTGCACCCTTTTATACCCTTTATTTAGGAGAGGGAGTTAAAAGCTCTCTAAATGATTTTTGTCACCTACTTTTAAAATCTTGGTTTAGTACCACTTCATTCTGAAATTCAGCACCTGAAACATTCGTGTGTGTAGGTGTGTGTGTGTTTATATATAGAGATATCTTATGTATTCTGATTCCTCTACAGAACTATTACTTCAATGCCATCAAGCAGGTCTGTTATAGCCACCTCAGCACACACAGCATTTATTACAGTATGTGGCCTTAACAGGCATCCACTCAATATCTGCATGTGATGAGTGCATGAACACGTTTTTTTCCTTATTCGTGAAAATATACTAAGACAGTTCAGAAAGATCCCCTATCTAGTTCCAATCACGCAGCCTTACAGGTCCCAAAAGCAATTACCATTTTTTCCACTAGAATTTTTTTTTTCATGTTTGAACCTTTCCTGTAAACACATCAGTTAAGTGATATGCATTATTTCCAGAGTTCTACATAGTTCTGCCCAAATACCAATCACGCCATGACGCAAACGTATTTTTTTAAATAAAGCAATTTACAATACAATTGTATAATAAGGGCCACAAATTCTCAGTTATACAAGCAAATCAGGACCCTCTGCTAACGAAATGAAGGAAAATGAAATTGACAGTTATGAAATTTCATTGTAATGTACATGATGTTATAATAAACTTGGTTACTGGAAATTCTGTGGTGCACTGTTTAAAGTATATTAATTGATTGCTTTGGAATCAGCTTATTTTAAAATTCTTGAATGTGCACCATACATCTGAAGTATATTATAATAGGACTTTACCAAATGCACTGCATATGATCAGTGGAGAAGGAGCTTTACAAAAACCTCTGTTACCATCTATGGCTAATTTGTAACAGATGTTGTGGCAATAAAAATTCCAATTCAAAACAAAAAGATATCTCCATAATAGCCTTTCCATGGTGCCTATTCTGGATTAGTTAATTCCAGATCAAGCAGAGAAAAACAGACTCTCAACAAAACAGAACCACCTCCAAATCAAGAAATAAACAAAAGTGATCTATGTGAAATTAATTTGAGAATTGTCATGAGTGAGAATTTATTTAACTTTTTAAATGTAAGGGTTTTGTTTGTTTGATTTTAAGATGACAAAAGTGAAAGCACCAGTCTTCCTGCTGTTGGTGTTTTACCATCAACACCCTAACAAGAGTCATTTACATGAAAGTCCAGTCAGAGTCTACAGTACACTTCAGAGAGCATCTTCAAAACGTGTGACCATCCACTGAGGGAACTATGTCTTCTGTCCATTTGTAATCTCAAGTGCTCAGAATATCTATATTTAAAGTGAATATTTCATTTACTATAAAAACCTATTTTGAGTATTGTATAGGAATATATCCAGAGGTTTTAATGAACTTTTTTTTTTTCAAAATGAATGATTTATCTTTTTCTTATTGAGTTGTAAGAGTTCTTTATTCTGGATACAAGTTCCTTATCAGATGCATGCTTAGCAATTATTTTCTCCCATTCTGCAGGTTGTCATTTCACTTTCTTATTAGTGTCCTTCGAAACACAAAATTCTTAAATTTTGATGAAGTCCAATTCATCTTTTTTTTTTTAAACTGCTTATGCTTTTTGTGGTGTCATATCTAAGAAATAATCACCCAAACCAGGGTCAAAATTTATAGCTAAAAGTTGTATAGTTTTAGCTCTTCGGGTTGGAAGCTTGAGCTAATTTTCATATATGATGTGAGGTAGGAGTACAACTTTATTCTTCTGCATCTGGATACCACTGTCTCACCACATACCCAACACCATTTGTTGAAAAGACTATTTCTGGCCAATGAATGAATGGTCTTGGCATCCTTGTAGAAAATCAATTAATCCTAAATATATGAGTTTATTTCTGGACTTTAAAATTATATTCTATTGATATATATGTCTCTATGCCAAAACCACACTGCTTTGATTGTTGTAACTTTCTATCAAGACTTGAAATCAGGAAATACAAGTCCTCCAACTTTGTTCTTCTGTTTTTTCAATACTGTTCAGGGCCCTTTGAATTTGCATTTGCATATAAATTTTAGAATCAGTTTATTAATTTCTATAAAAATGTAACTGGGATTTTGACAGGGATTGCATTGTATTTGCAGATCTACTTGGGGATTACTGTCATCTTAACAATACTAAATCTCTCTGTTCATGAACACAGGATGTCTTTCCATTTATTTAGATCTTATTTTTTTTCAGTTGGTGTACAAGTGTCTTAGTCCATTCAGGCTGCTATAACAAAACAGCACAGACTGTGTAGCTTATAAGCAATAAATATTTATTACCTGTAGTTCTGGAGGCTGGAATTCCAGGATCATGATGCCAGCATGGTTATATTCTGGCTAAGGCCCTCTTCCTGATTCACAGCTGGCATCTCCTCACTGTGGGCTCACATAGTGGAAGGGTTTAAAGAGCTCTCTACAGCCTCTCTCATAAAGCACTAATCCTGTTCAGGAGGACTCCACCCTCATGACTTAAGCACCTCCCAAGGCTCCACCTTCTAATACCATCACATTGGGCATTAGGAATTCAATGTATGAATTTGGGGAGGATACAAACATTCAGATCATAGCAACAAGTCTTGTAAGTATTTCATTAAATTTAGTCCTAAGTATTTTATTCTACCTTGATGCTAAATGGAATCATTTTCTTTATATATATGTGAAGAAATATATATATATTTATATATATTATATGTGTGTGTGTATATATATATATATATATATATACACACACATATAGTAAGAAACTCTAAAGACTCATCAGAAAACTTAGAACTAAAACACAAATTCAATAATGTTACTGGATACAAAAATCAATATACAAGGATCAGTTTTGTTTCTATGCACTAACAAAAAACAATCAGAAAGAGAAATTAAAGAAAAAAATACTGTTTACAACAGCATCAAAAAGAATTCTTGTGAATAAATTTAACTAAGGACATAAAAGATCTACACATTGCCAACTATAATACATTGACAAAGGGAATTTAAGAAGACACAAATAGATGGAATGTGTTCCATGTTCATCAACTGGAAGACACAAACAAAAGGAAAGGTATTCCATGCTCAAGGATTGGAAGACATAAATAAATCGAAAGATATTCCATTCTCCTTGGATTTAATATTATTAAAATGTCCATACCACCCATGGCAATCTACAGATTTAACACAATCCCTATCTAAATTCTGATGACATTTTTCACAGAAATAGAAAAAGCAATCCTAAAATTTGTATGAAATCACAAAAGATCTTGAATAGCCACAGCAATCTTGAGCAAGAAGAACAAAGCTGGATTTCAAAGTATAATATACTTCCTGATTTCAAAGTATATACTACAAAGCTACACTAATTAAAACACTATGGTATTGGCACAAAAACTGACACACAGGTCAATGGACAGAATAGAATAGAGAACAGAAATAAACCTGTGCATATGTACTCAATTCATTTTTGACAAAGAATCCAGGATCACAATGTGGAAAGGTTAATCTCTTCAATAAATAGTATTGAGAAAACTGATTTGCCACATGCAAAAGAATGAAACTAGACCCCTATCTTACACCATACATAAAAATCAACTAAAAATTGATTAAAAACTTGAATTTAAGACCTGAAACCATAAAATTCCTTAAGAAAACACAGGAGGTAAGCTTAACTTTGGTCTCGGCAATAATTTTTTGTATTTGACACCAACAGCAAAGGCAACAAAAGCAAAAATAAACAAGTGGGACTACATCAAATTAAGAAACTTCTGCTCAGCAAAGGAAACCATTAACAAAATGAAAAAACAACCTATAGAATGGGAGAAAATATCTGCACCCTATATATGTCATAGGAGGTTAATATCCAAAATAAACAAGGAACTCATACAACTCAATAGCAAAAAACAACAACAAAAATAATCCAATTGAAAAATGAACAGAGGACCTGAAGAGACATTTTTCCAAAGAAAATATACAAATGATAAACAGGTACATTAAAAGGTGCTCAACATGAGTCATCAGAAAATGCAAATCAGAAGCCCAATGGCTATCACATCACACCTGTTAGGATGGCTAATATCAAAAAACCAAGAGATGAGAAATTAAATGACACAATAGAACAACTAGGTTGATAATTTCAGAACATTACATCTCCCCCAAATACAATATACATCCTTTTCAAGTGCACATAGAACGTTTTCTAGCATAGACCATGTACTTGGGCATAAAAGAGGCTTCAACAATTTTAAGAAGATAGAAATTATTTCAAGCATCTTTTCTGACCACACTGCCATGAAACTGGAAATCAACTACAGAAAAACAAAGGAGAAAAAAATGACAGCATGGAGATTAAACAACATGCTACTAAAAAAACCAATGGGTCAATGATGAAATCAAAGAAGAAAAAACCAAGAGATAACAAATGCTGGTGAGGATGTGGATAAAAGGGAGCCCCTGTACATTTTTGATATGGAATGTAAACTGGTACAGCCAGTATGGAAAACAGTATGCAGGTTCCCCAAAACATTTTAAATAGAACTAACATGTAATCAAGCACTCCCACTTCTAGATATTTGGGTTTCTAAAGGAAATAAAACCCATTATCTTGAAGGGATATCTGTAGTCTCATATTCACTGCAGCATTATTCACAACAGTCAAGGTATAGAAACAATTTAAAGGTCCAACAATAGGTGAATGTTTTTAAATGTCTTTATATAAACTGTTTTATTCATATTTTAATTCTTTTTTTCATATTTTAATTCTTAAATAGGCTTTTCATGTAAACTGACTGGATTACTGGTAATTCAGAAAAAAGCACAGTCAACAGCGAAGGACTTTTTATGCCATTTGTACGCTGGGGACAGATACATGCTACATCTTAGAGCTTGACTTCTTTTAGCCTATATTATATAAATTTAAATTGTTTCTTAGTTTACAAAAAAAGTATTTCATGGGCAAAGTAACACCAGTGTTAGAACACAAATCTTCTGCTTCCTAATCTGGGACCCTTCTCACTTTACCAAGTGGTTTTTATTGCAGTACAATGCTAACATGACACAAATCTGAGCATTTTATAACTTAGAAGATTGTGTCAGATGACCAAGGTTTGAAGCTAGAGAATATCCTTTGGATAGGTCCCTTATCCTCCCTGAGGCTCAGTTTCCTCATCTTACAAAGTATTTCACACTTCATATTTTCATTATTTTTTGTAAAATCAGATGGGTTAACACATTAGCCTAGTTTCTGAGAATACTATTACTAGTTATATGACATCCCCATAACATGACTAAGAGAGTAACAGTGACAGAAATAATTACTGGTATAATGATGTGGTCTGAAACAGCAGAACTTGTTCTATCTTCCGAAGTCTTCATTCTAAATGAATTTAAATATATCTGTTTTTCATATATCACAGAATTATATAAAACAGTGTTTATATTTTGCATTCTGAACTAATTCAAAGTAGAATGCTTAAGAATTTAACTCAAATGAACATTAGCATTGCCACTTTCATAGGGATGGTATAAAAAGTTATGATGTTACCAAAGACTCAGCTGGATTCCTGTCAGTGCTAATAATACTTGAACTTTATAAGTTATTAGCACAATTAAAAAATCCTTTCAACATTTCCTCACAAACCACACCTCCTCCCCCAAAATTCCTCTTGATCATTCCAAGACATGGCTTTAGTCTGCTGACTTCACCAACTCATCAGATTAAATAGGACAAACAAGGAGGAGTCTTGACCCCTCTCCCAGTCACATACCAAATCTATGAGAATGCAGAGCTTCCGTGCTCTCCAAAAAGAAGTAAGAAAATTTACTTAGGAGCAATAACTCCCAATCCCTAGATGTGAAACACTCCAGTGGATCTACAATTATTAGAGAAAATTAAGCTTTATTTCACTTAAGTTTTTCTAAGTCCTTCACTAAATGTTCTAAAGTAAACAGAATGTTTGACATATAATAAGGTTATACTGGGGAGACAGTAAGGAACATATTATACAAATATTGCTGAAGTCATCACTTTAAAAAAAATTAAAGATCAAGCCTTGAAACAATGTAGTTCTGAATTTCAGTAATTAACTGTGATGAAAGTATAAAAATCAGACCTCTCTGCAGTAAATTTTATATCTCCTTTAAAAATTCCCTATCTTATCCATTGTGACAGATCAGAAGAGATTTTTAATAGCGTATATAGCGCATTAAATGTAAGTTTCTCTGACTTCAAATAAAAATACTTTTTGATTCAAAATAATTCAACAAAAACCCTTCAAATGTGATTGATCATCAAATCCATCAAAGTCACAGTTCAAGACTGAAATTTTTTTTTAATCACTCTGTAGTAAAGCTCATCTAAAGGAACTAAAATTAAAAGAAGGGATGATTGAAGTTTTTCAGTTCTCTTTGGAGGATGTATAAATGTAGGTCAGTACATTCCAGTGGTCAAAAAGACGTTAATACCAGCTCTAGACTTATTCAATAAGGTGCCTGTGAGGTTATAATGATTTAGATAGCATGGCACTAATTCCCGGACATCCCCCAACCTTACCATTTTCCCAAACCTTGAGAAAGCTTTCTGATTCTCCTCATATATGCCACTTTTACAAAGGAGCAGAGCCTCTGAAAGAAAAACATTTTTGGCTCTGTTAATGCTAGTGTATTCTTCCAGCCCATTATTCAGGGTTCAGGACTGGACAGGCAATTACATGCAAATTTGTTGGGAGCTAGGAGGTTCATTTACTACATTCAACCCCATAGAGGAAGATCAATAGAAGTGCAAAACCTAATCCTAGATGAAAGCACCATGATCAGGTAATGGTTATAGAGTTAAGGCCCTCAGAAGAATGTTGGGAATCAAAAGGGCACGCTAGAGAAAAGCATTATGCATACTGCTTTTTTGAACCATATGGGAAAGACAACAAAGTGAACCAAAGAGTTGGAACACAAGAAGGTAGACATGCAGTTCAACACAAATTGTTAGGGTTTTTCAAAAGATATGAATGAGGATTGGACCAATTAAAAATGGCTGCCTCGAAAACCTTTTGTTGGCTATTTAAAGTGGTGTGCAAACCATTGCTCAAACTTAAACTATGCAAGTCATGCTTGCATTTAACTCTTAAGAAAAAGGAATTCTTTACTGCTAGTTTTCCCTCCCGTCTTTTCATTTTTGTGGGTTTTTTCCTGTTTTGCCCTACCCACATACCCTGTTGACATTTAGTAAAAAGCTATTGAATATTTTGTAATCAAAATTTAGAAGAATGTATATGCTAACAGAATTATTGATTTCATGGAAGAAAGATAATGAGAGCGAACAGGGTGGGAACTAATCCACGGTATAGAGGTTGGTGGTTGTTCTGATTGGCTGTTAAATAATTTGAATATCGCCACAGGGTATAAATGGGTATGCAGCTTGCATTATAAGGGGAAAGAAAAGTTCTTAAAGCATAATTAGTCCTTATCAAGGCAGACTATCAATGTCTTCAGAAAGTATTGAGGGGATACTTGACCTGGTGTGCAACCGACTTTCAGAGGATTCTTGGATAGTTTATAAAGTTCCCATGCATCTGCTAAAATTGCATGCAAATTTTTACGTGCATATACCCTTTTGCCATTTACTGGAAAACAAAAAGAACACTTTAAGAAGATTATTAAAGAGTCTTTGAAACAAAAAAAAAATCTAGAACCTTTAATAAATAAGAATACTGGCCAGCAATTTCTGTGTTAGTTTAGGTCTTCTAAGAAGCTGATGCCAAAACAGGATTAAGCATGCAAGGATTTTATTAGGGGATATGCCTAAGAGAGAAAACGGGGGGGAGATTCTGGGAAGATGGGGAGAGCTGTCAGACCAGCATATATGTCTGACCAACCCCAAGAGAAGAAGAGAAGGCAGGAAGCATCTGAGATTGCCCTGTGGCCAAGGGCAGTTGGGCAAGCCTGTAGGGGAGTTCTTAAACCAAAGGTCTTCAGAGGAGTTCCGTGTCTCTCAGGAATGAGCCTGCCTTTGTCTCTCTGTCACGCTCACTCTGGCAGAAGCCAGCGGGAAGGGTGGTCTCAGCAAAAACAGAAACGGATTTCACAGCCCAGCAACTGGAGCCATTAGTTGTGTCTTCAAGGCACATGTTCATGGCTGCCATTCTCTGAGTCACATTATTGGTCAAGTCTGCTCTCCAACCTGCTGATAATCTTGTTCGGGAAATAGACTGAATTCTATGCAGTTCAGAGCTAGTCACTTAATCATCCTGTTACATTGTCCAATTTGAAACTTACTTAGAGCTCTAATCCTTTAATGTACTCCAAACATACTGCCAGGTTTATGTTTTCATAGTTTAGACTGCTTTTATTCAAAACTAAAAATAAAAAATCTGTTTCTTTTTTCCACCTAATTGTCTTGGAATTAGTCATTCACAAACTCATGGTTCATTATGGGTAAGATACTATACTAGGTAAAATATGATTAAAATAATCTATTAACTGTACAATTCCAGATTAAGCTGTGTTTAAAGCTGAAGGAAGTAAGAGCATGACCAGTAGATAAAATTGCAAAAGGAAACTTCAGTAGCCACAATCTGGAAACAGGATTACTTTGGTGAGTCACAATGTCATTTCAGAAAAATACTGTTCTATTACCTTGACAACAAGACATACAACAGATAAAAAAAAAAAAAATGAAAAAAAAAAAAAAACAACCTCTTCTAGCTAGAAAGCTTCAGTTTAATGCTTTGTCTTAATTTTGAACATGTTTAACGTTTACATTAATGCTATTTAATGGAACCTATCAAAGACAGTTATTTCCATGAGAAAATAAAGTCCTTGCCTAATTCTCCACATTGAAACATAAAGGGGGTGGGAGAAGACCGCCAAGAACATAAATATAGTTGAAAACAGATAACAAACTAAAAATACTTTACAGTGTGCATTGCAAATCCTTAATTTATAATAAAGCTTTCACAAATCAATAAAATGAATCTAATCATTGAAAAACGGTAAAAAAAAAAAAAAACCACCGTAGAAATGTAGAGAAGAAATGCACATAGTTTATATATGAAAATATGAATGTCATTTATAATGAATGAAATAAAAATTAAGCAATAACCTGCTATTTTCACTTATATAATTGATAATGCATGAAAATAACAAAACTCACCATGGGCAAGGACACTGGAAAGGGGGTCTCAACTGGAAACAGTCTGCAATTTCTCTCAAAGCCAGTATAACACAATATACTAAAGGCTTTAAAAAAGCATGTATGCTTTTGACCATAACTCCAGTCTTAGAAATGTAGTCTAAGGAAATATTACAGATATGTACATAACACATAACAATAGTCAGTAACTATATTCATAAATCTAAAAATAAAGGCTTGAGATAAAAATCTTTATCTTTAAATAGATGATTAAATGGGATATCATGTAACCATTAAAATCATGTTTTAGAAAAGCTATTATTAACATATGAAAGTGTTCATAAGTTTCTAAGTGAAAATGGTTGGTTTCATTTATGTAACGTGTGAGTCTGTGTAAACACATGCACATATACCACTGATTTTGCAGGAGAGTTCCAAAGACAAGAACAATTTAATGGCAGCAGACTTCTCTTGATTTGGATTAAAAATTCTGCCACAATATCAATAAAAAACGGACTTCCAGATTGTAGACAATGCACCCGCGCTTATTTCACTGGAGTTTAAACACGTGGGCAGAAAAATTATTGAAACGTTTCAGTCATGAAATCAATCTCAAGACAAACGCCAGTCTAACTGTGTGAAACAGACTACGGAGGATGACCTGAAATAAACTTAGAAAAGAGGGACCAGTAAGACTTGGCAAAGTGCAGAGAGGGGGCCAGCCCTGCAGCCAACAGATCTCAAACTTCGGTTCTGCCACCTACTAAGTCTGGGCGCAGGATGAGCTGTTTCTCCACCTCTCTGGGCTTTACAGTTGGCTGACGGGTAAGATAAAAAAGGTACCACTCTCCTAGAGGACTCTTGAGAAGACTAGAGATGATGTCTGTAAATTTCTTCATTCTCCTCCTATCTGGTATAGAGCGAGCATTTCTAAAGCACAGGTGATTTTCTTCACCAATGTCCCTCCGCGTTTAAGAACAGGAGTCAGTTCTGCTGAATTCCTAATGAAGCCACAACACTCTAAGAATGACTCAGCCCCATCCAGCGAGACTTAAATGAGGATTCACAAGACAAACACTTAAATGACAATTCTGTCAAGAGGAAAGCCTCAAAATCCATTCGTGGCCCTATTGGAGCAACTTGGTTTAATTTATCATCATTTTCTGGAGTTTGACTGGGAACACTACATACTCTGTAAACTTCATCTCAACCTGTTTTCTTCTCATTGTTTAAGACAAAAAATCCTCCAATGGCCCATACTGCATGCATGGTAACAGTTAAGAGTAACTGCTATAATTTATGAAGCAACCAGTATGTACCAGGCCCTCAGCTAAATGCTCTAAAAGCGTAACTTTTATCTACAAAAGCCCCATAGAGTATATACTGTTCTCATTAAATACACGGGGAAATGGTGTCTAAGGGATTAAAACGCTTGCTCTGGTTACTTTAGTACTCATTGGTTCCTGAGGGGGGCATTCAAGTCTCTTCACAACTTTGTAATTAGGCCACAATTTTCTTCTGTGTCAAATTAAGAAGTAGCACTATCTGAGGAGGGGGAGGATAGTGGTGAATGATGATCACTTTGAGCTGCATTATTTATGGAAAACTTGATGAAGTTGGAGAAATCAAGTGGCTCCTTTGAGAGAGTAGATCTATGGAAGCCAAACGAGTAAAATACGCATCTTTTGCATTTGGAAGAAAAGGGTATTTCCAAGCAGCATCAGTGGCCCAGTTGAAGAAAGTCAAAGTGAGTGTGGAGAAGGCCAGCTCCAACCAACTGGAAAGTACTCAGTACATGGTGTTTGCAATTGTAGATAAAGTTCTAGAAGGGCTCAGAATGGGGACCCCAACTGTGCTACCTACTGTATAAGGAAAGTAAGAAAAACATACTTAAAATGTAGCTCTTCTTACCAACTCATAATGAGACTAACAAGAATGCAAATAATCATCATCTAAATGATACGTTGACAGACTCACATTGTTAACATACCAATAACAGAGTCAAGAGAAAAAAAAATTTAACTCCATACTGCTTCATCAATACAAATATGCACTTTTTTCATTTTTAATATTTTCAAAATAGAGGTTCATCTTAGAGTCAGCAGCACCTTAAAATCACTGTCAAACAGGGGCAGACTGTTAATTGTCTTGGTTTATTTATGTGCTAAGTTGATTTTTTTTTTCCCTGATGACTTAACTGGGGAACTGCAACTTCTTAGTTTTCAGTCCAGAAAACACATAAGGGTCGTTAGAGAAAGCACAGGAGCTATGGTTGTTGCCACCAGTCCTCCTGATGTACAGAGTCAAACATGATGTGGGAAAAGATGGGTATAAATGGCTCCGAGTGAAAAAATAATCCACAAGGGTCAAAATCTGAATTTGAAGGTACTTTTGGTATACGTTAATCAATATACATTACTTCTATTTCCCTTTTTTTATGAATGTGTAAGAATAATGTGTGATTAACACATCTGTATTGGTAAAATTCTAAAGAATTATTTCAAAAAGTATCAAATAAAAATTCTTAATAAGAACACATTGTGTCAGGGATTCATTAACAGTATTTCTTTTATGTCTTGGTACATAATATAATGATATATCTTGCAGTGAATGATGTTTTGGGATTGATGAAATAAAGTGCTAAGTGAAGAATACCTTTATAAATGCCTTCAAAACTCCTTCGTCGGTATCAAAAGAGAGGGAACACCTCTTAAGAACAGTGGTCCATCAGCTGATAAACAGAATAATGCAGAAGTTGTGCAGTATAATTATCCATCGTTACAGCAGCAGTGGGCTGGCCCTTTAGCCCCAGGAGGAGCAAACCTATAATGAATTTACACCGAAGTACCTAAGGTGAGTAAACAATTCTCCTGTAGCAAGCTACTTGCTGCTATGAAATAAATTAACTCATCCTGACACCATTTAATAAATCACTTCTTACAGAGCACTAAATTGTACCCTGATGTTCTGGGAAGTTAATTTGCCACACAGGAGAATTTTTCTCCTAGAGGGTATTTTATTCCTCTTCCCTCAGATCGATCACGCAGAGGCTAAGGAAGTCATCTAGATTACGGTGGCACTTTAAAGTTTTGCCATTTAAATGAAATACACGATGAGGTTCGTAACACAAATGAATTCAGCACTGTTAGGGGGCTTGGGAGATTTTCTTTCCATCAAACAACATCAGGGTTTGGTTTTGCTTTTTAGAGGAAAAAAATTTTTTTGGTAAGTTTTAGGGTTTGAGACATTTTTTTTCACTCTAGTATTCATAGGTTCTCTGTTCCAATGTTTTGTTACCTCTCTTCTTTCTGTTGCTAAGCAGACGGGACATGTTGCTACGGGACATGTTGCTACGTGACATTTTACACAACCACTTTTATGCAGTTGAAACGGTAACGACCAGAGGTCATGAAAAGATAATCACACACATTGAAAACCGGAGCACTGGCCTTTTTGTTCCTGGAAAACTACAGAGAATGTACTTCCCAAAATGTTTCTTAGAATAAAATAATAATAACAGCATTTTTATTAAATAAGTTTTTCTATATATCACCCCATTGGAGATTCACAAAAAAACAGCGAAATGCAAATGGACAGTATCAGCACCATCAGTATCAGATTTCAAGTGAGAAAAATGAGATTACGAAAGGGCAGGTCAGATGGTAAGCATGTGGCAAGGATGGGAAATGCCCTGTGAAACAGATGAAAGCTGACAGTTTTATGCTTGTAATAAAAGCTACTTTAAAGATATATTTTCATTTCCCTTAGCTCTACATGGTAACTCTGTGGCTTTCTTATATAATAATAGTAGTAGTAGTAGTAGTAGTAATAATAATAATAATAATAATATTGACAGCTATCAATTATCTGATACTGAGTTCTACTAGACACCCAAATAAATGCTGTCCCTATACCAGTCTACATAATCCTAAACATTGTGCAGAATCAAAGGCTTAAAGTCAACGACACACCAAAGTCCACCTCTGAGTACACAAGTGGAGCAGGAATAAAACTCACATGTATCTGACTTTTAAACCTGCACCTCTAACCATTACACTGTACTGTCCCAGCTGCTAGCTCTTCCAGACTATTCAGTAGAACATCCCTTTTCCATTTGTGTTACAGATTGCTTTTTCATAACCCCAGCTTTAATTAATGTTTTTCATTCTCAAGGAACACGCTGAACACAGTGAAACTTAGTTTGAAAAGCAGTAAAAGGTTTGCATTCGGAAGGCATGGTACACGAGCAGAAGGATCAAGAACTGAAAAGCAACTATCATACAATGACCATAATGGGGGTATATGTGTGTGTAATTAACTGCTCTGCAATACACAAAATAGAGAAAAGCCAGCGACCAAGTACATAGTGCACTAGACTGAGCACTGCAACAGGGGTTGGAAACTCGGTTTTCAGTCCAAGAAAATTGCCATTTAAAAGATAATTGCTTTTTAAAATACTGAATAGATGCAAAAGAACATTAATAAATATTTGTAGTACAAAGAATCAGCAAAATTCAGACCTATATATCCACCACCCAGTTAAAGCAGCAGAGCACTGCTGTCATCTCTGGTGCCCCTGCTTCTCTCGGCACAAGTAACTACTCTCTTGACTTTCGTGTCTATCATTCCTGTTTCTTCGTAGTGTTACCGCACAATTCGCATACCTCAACCACGTATTGCTCATGTGCACCTCTGCAACGTGGATTTTTCTGTATTCATCTAGAGTCTTATGTGACTTGCTTTCTTCACTCAACATTACATTTCTGATCACAAGTCATTGCTTGTAGTCGCAGTTCATCCCTTTAAACCATTCTGTGTATAGGAATACATTTGTCCTTGGTGTGATTGCATCACAATGTATTTACCTATGCTAATTTTCATGGGCATCTGCATTGCTTCCAGCTCTTTTTGCTAGTATAAAAATTGCCATTTTAAAGATTTTTCTATCTTCTTCCTGGTGCAAGAATTTCCCAATGATGTATACGTACAAGTAGATGTGCTGGCTTGTAGGGAATGCCTACCATCAACTTTCCTAGAAAACGCTCAGTGATGTTCCAAAGTGCTTGGAGAAACGTGCATTCCTCCTGCAGTCTGTAAATGTTAGGGTTCCTCCAGACTTATCAAAGTTTTCTTGTCGACCCCCTAACTTTTGGCTGTCTGCTGAGTGTGAAATGGTATTTCACTGTGGCTTTGATTTGCATTTTCCTTGAAAAGTAAGGAGAGTGAGCATCTTTTCATTTGTTTATAGACCATTCACGTTTCTTCTTCTGTGAAGTAACTGTTCAGGTCTTTTGTCCATTTCTGTACTGTGCTGCTTGTCTTCTTCATTCTGATTTGTACATATTCTCCTTTTTATCTCTTGAGGCATATTGGCAGTATACATTCTACAGTCCCTGATAATGCCAATATTTGAAGTCTTTGGGATTCTGCTGACCTTTGTTTCTGCTCTCATTCATAGTGCCAGATTTCCTTGTATGTTTTGTTCTGTATGTGAGCTTATCTTCCTTGGATATTCGTACATGGGAATTTTCTGGGACCTGGGTTGATTTTTCCAAAGATTTGCCTTTGCTTAGCCCAGATGCTTGGTCACCCTGTTAACTAAGATTTCCTTTAAGTTAAATTACTGCCTTGAGTTTGAGACTGTCAAGGTATATAATTCAGATATGAACTCTCAGGGTGAACTTCCTCTCTTTCTCCCAGTGAACACTAAGGCTTGAGATAAGAAACTTTTACTGCTATCAACACTACCCTCTTCCACACATACAATTCAGGACAGGGACCAAGTTTAATTCTAGTTCCTAAACGTGAGGGGGTTGTCTTTGGGGATCCCAGTTTTATTCCATGGGTCTCCTATTAAGTTCCCTTTCTCTCCCCTCTTCTGTGGGAATGGAAAAACCAGAGCTCAAGGTTATCTGGACTCAGCAAATACCTTCACTGTGAAAGCAGTTTCAGTTCTAGTTTACTTCTCTGGATTTCTGCTTTCACTTAGTTGTTAGCCACTGAGTAAGGTGCCAGAGTTAGCAAATAAAATACAGGATGCCCAACTAAATTTGAATTTTAGATAAACAGCAAATAATTTTTAGTACAAGTATATCCCATGTAGTATCTGGGATATACTCATACTGAAGAGGTATTCACTGTTTATCTGAAATTCAAACATAACGATATTTCCTGTATTTTTTCTGGCAACACTCCACCAACCAGATCATCATTTTCTTGCCAGTTAACTGATGCATCTAAAGACCATTTTAAGAAAACTACACTAAGCAGCATTGTTAGTTGTTTGCTGCAGGAAGGTCAGTCAGGGTATCAAGTCTGCCACACTGCTGGAAGCAGAAGCAGTTCTTGCCCTTCTCCTCCCCCGCTCCCACCTTTATGAAACTGGGAACATCACTTGTTTCTGTGGCCCTTAATCACCCACAAGATTTTTTCTGAACATCCTGGAATTTGTAAAGGACCTTAGAGATCAACTCCTATAATCACCTTATGTTAAGATAAAGAAAACCGAGACTCAAATAAAACAATACAGCCAGTATTAAGCCCACTTTAGTGGCAGGGTGGAAACTAGAAGTCCCATCTCCTCACTCCTCCAACTTTCTTCCCACTGTACTGTGTTGGCTATGAGGGTCAGGTAAGCTAAGTGGTATCAAGGCACTAAGCAGAACATAAAGTATTAAAAGCACATGATGTATTAGAATAAAAGTATTACAAAATGATTTTGATTGCAGAGTCTAGCAACAACAAAAATAAACCTGAGCAGCTTGAAGTATGAGATTTACTGTGGAATAATATTTAGGGAAGGGACCCCTTAGGAATACAGTAACATATTTACACATTTTTCCTTCCAGGAATCTTACATAGAACAATGAGAATTTTCTACGAATATTTAAAGAAAATAAATTAATGACATGAAAATAAAATATCTGGCTGGAAATATACTGCATTAAACAAGCATTTTGACCTAGAATATAACATATTCTCCATAGTGAGTAAGACCAATAAAAAAAAAACCCTTAATTAACAAAAGCCCTCTCTTCTTTTTTCCTTCCTCTTTTCTTACAAAGAAATGCTTTCAGAATGCTTGAGACTCTCACCACGCTACTTTCTTTGCTACAATCAGTGCATGATTGCCACTCAAATTGCTATACTGGTCCTTTTTCCTCCAGCTCTGCATAAAAAGAAGATGCAGATGAATGGATTTTCTGTGGGTTAATTTATTAGGAGTGCAAAGCAATTATCAGCAAGGTAAATCATGGAACATGTTACACGCTGGTTGCTGTATAATGTGGGTCCCTCAGCCACAAATGAAATTAAAGTGTTAGATTTTATTCCTTTTAATTTTATCTCCTAGTTCATCCTTGGCTTGACAAAGACTAGTCTGACTGTATGTCAATAGGTGATCAATAAGTAGAACTATGTAATAACTCTACAATTTTGTATTTTTGACGCTATGGGATACATGTTCATGATATGATAGCATAAATCTTCAAAATGAGGGTTGGGGAATTGAACCACAGGACTCAGTTCCCAGGGCATCAGGTTGTCAGTTTCTTGTGTGGCTGTAATTGGGTGAAATTATATTACTATCATGTGACCAGAGACTGATGTGAGATGAATTAAGCAGTGCTTGCAAATGCCTGTCACGTTAATAGTATCCAAATCTTCAATTTTTTATTTTAAAGGGCAGGTCCTAAGAAATTCATGTTTATTAGGCGTTCAAGACCCAAAAGAAATCCCTGACAACAAAAGCAAGCCTTCTCCCTACACAGATCAGTAAAAATGTGAACAACATGCAAGTGTTTCAACAAAGAGAGGGGGGTCTGATAACCCCGCTCTGCCACGTACCAGCTAAATCTGGTCAAGCTTCCGATGCCCGCTTTGCCTCAGTTTTCTGATTTACAAAGTAGGAATAACGACAACTTCCTGGTGGGACTATTAATAATGTATGAAAGACGTCTAGCTTGTGGTAAGGGCTCTAGAAAAAGAAACTGCCATGATGCCGCTGCTCAATCCTTGTTTACCAAGAACCACAAGCCAGCAGCGATATTAGAGACTGCACATCCAATGCAACTCATCAGGAGTCCCTAGTTATAAGCAATCAAACATAAAGAAAGTCATAAAACTGTACAGAAAAAGTAAGTGATCAGGATGGGCAGGGTTAGAAAGAAAAGACGGTAGTTACGTGAGCCTGTATTCTGAAATGACAGACATGGGTTCAAGGAAACATGGTGGCAAATGTGAGACCACAGGGGAATTTGGGGCTTTAAGAGGCTAAAGGTGAGCTTGGACAATGTAGAGAAATGAGGCAGGATAAAAGGGGCTATCCACAGTAGCTGAAGAAGAATCTTCAACAGTCACTAGGTTTGAAACATTCCAATTTGTCCTAATGGACAATTAGAAGCTCTTGAGGGAGGTGGCAATTTGACTATGACCTTGACACACATGCTGAATAATATTTTAGGTTACTGGGTCCTATTATGGGGAGAGGCTTAAAAAAGGAAAGGACTAACCAGAAAGCTGTTGTTATAACACAGATAAGAGGTGATGAACGTGGTAAGAACAGCAGATGACTGTGCATGATGTGAGCTCTGGAGTGAAGGAAAAAATCAACACCTTTTAATACTTCCTTTCCTGAACTAGCTGGAGCCTGAACAGCCAAGCCAATGCCCACCTTTTAGTGAAAGGCTCTGCCCTCACTGATCATGTAAATGCTCGGTACAGAGAGTTAAAATGAAACTTCTCACATTTTAACACCTCAGTGTGAATTCATTTGCTTGTTTTTCCTAGAGTAGATGTCCACAGGGGATTGTCCGAGCCCTAAGTGGGCAGCAATCACGATTAAAATCAGAGAAGGACTTGGAAGGAGAGCCTAGGTCTTGTGCTGAATCTCGGTCTTGTAAACCATTTTGCCTGGGGCTGCCTTGAGGATGACGATGAAGATGGCACCAACAACGTTCTGAATAACTGAACGTGAGAGTGGTTGATGATGTTAGTTACCTCGGGATTTAAAAACTCATGTTTTAAATGTCATATGGTGTAAATATATGCTGATGTCCAAACAATGCTTCCCCAAGCACACGGTTTTGCTTTGGGGGGAATTCAGCCCTTGTGCGCATCCCTGCTCCTTTGTGTGAACAAATTCTAGCCTCAACCCAGTTCTGCCTTGCACTTCTCTGATTCATGTCTTTTTAGCTTCATCTCCCTCCTTCACTTGAGATAACCCATTATTATTGTCTCAGTTTATCTACGAAACATGTGTTTTAACGTTCACGTAGAAATTGAAGTGGGCTGTCAACGCTACTATGGCCTGATACGTTCTAGAATAAACACATGCAAGACATTGCCTCAGTGTGGAAGGCAGCCTCTTTGCATCTGCAGCCATCCCTGCTAATGCTAAATTGTGTTCTTTGGATTAATTTAACACTTTTGTTATTTAAAATATGATGTGCTCATGCTTTGAGCCCCCATCTCCGGTGAAAGCTCTCCAGGCTTCTTTATTCACCTCTGCAACCCTCATCACACCCACACGTCTCTTCACTTAGGAAAAGACTCGAGTTTTCTGAGCTTAACCACAAACTCCTCATCACGGGCGGAATTGCTGGCTCTTTTTTGGAAGTGATCACTTTACAGCATATGACACTTCAAGCAATTATGTTTATAATCAATTAATAGGGGAGGGGGAATGAGGGACACTCAGAGCCACTCTTGAGTGCACAGTGAACATGACTGAGTTAGATTCCACAACTTGGAAGTTGGTATACACTTGAAAAAGATCCACACGTGTTGCTCTTGAGTCCCTATTCACCAACTTGTGTTATAAAATAAGATCCCATTTTCCAAACGAATTGTTTTGAACACCAGGCCCTCCCCTTCCTGCTCATAGCTGAATTCCATTCAGCACCTAGGATGAAGCTCTCTAAGTAATTTCTGGGGACCTCAAGGAACTCAGTCACCATTCATCCCTGACTCTGTCCTCTCCACCGCTTGCCTTTCGCCTGTCATCACACAGCTCCAGCACATCCTGCTCCTGTGGCGGCATGAACCACAGAATCACAACATCAACAGGTCCAGTTAATACCACCTCTGTGGTGTGGGCTGCAACCACCCTTATTTCTTCTCCTAACTCGCCTTACTTCATACCCGGTGCATTTTCACGCATCTGCTGTGGCATTCAAACATGAATCACTTCACATATCTGTTCCCTTCGTCTAGAATGCCCTTTCTGCTCTGTACGCACCTTGTTCACATAGACAGCCACTGAAATTGCAGCTAAATTGTTTATCTCCTCCATCACATTATCCCTGACTCCCAAAATCAACCACACACCCTATACCCTCCTTTCTCAGTCCCTACTGTGCACCTCTGATATAACATGTGTCACACTGGATTGTAACTGTTTCCTTTCACACTTTTCCCCTTAACTAAAGAGATCATGAGATCCTTGAGGGCAATGAACGAAGCACAGCTTTATAGGAATCTGTGATCGGTGAGGCGGACCCATTTAGGCATTTTCAGCTTACCAATAACCAAGGCTTTTGCTCATTAGTTTTTTGGTTTTTGTCTTTTAAAAAGGGGGTTTTCGTTGTTCTCAATTAGAATGAGCTTTATATCATGACTTAGAATTTGATATTGATTCAGTCCAAACCACATTCTGAGAAAATCTGCTTGAAGTTTTCTGTGGCTATTAAATTAGTGCACCTGGTAACAGCAGAGAGGAGAGGGCTACAGTATTTAAGGTCAGTTGCATGTTGGATAAGAGGTGGGTAAAATTAACTTACCTATTTAAATGTTACAGAAAATTTGAAAAACTAAGCTGTCCAAAAAATGAAAAAAGAGCAAAGAACCTGCACATTGCAACTCAGCATAATTTTGCTTAGAAAATAGCATTATTTCTCCTTGATTTGATTTTGTGTGGTTAAGTTTGGAGAAAATGTTATTTATTATATACACAGCTAGGCTTATGTAATTACCCGCAAATGTTCTAGCCTAGCACATACAGCCAGCAACACAGTTGCTTGTTGCATCCATTTGGAAAAGAGAGGAAAAAATTAGCCATGTAATAGTTAATTCAATTTATAAAATTAAATGTGTATTGAAAATAGGCCTGGTAAATATTATGCCATCTGCACATGCTCAAACAGTGAGCCTGGTTAATATTTTATAGTTTATCTGATAAAGTTAACAAAAGAATTTAGTCAGAGTGGAGACATACACTGAATATTTCATCACCTTCTTAATTGCAGAATACAGACAAGACATTTTTTTCCCTTTGGGAAAAATAAATGTTAAAAGTTATTACAGATTGAATCAGTTTGGCAATTAGGTTGAGATCCAACTGAAACCAAGCAGAAACTGATGGCTGCAAACATCACAATACCAAAGTATTTTCAGCCAACTCCATCAATTTACATGATGAAGCAGAAACGCTGATAGCAATGCTGTGTTACCCAGCTAGCAGAGGTTATATTAACACAGAAGAAAAATTGGCTTTGTGCCTTTTTTCCCCCAAGAGTTAATTCACAGCCATCAAGAGCTGTCATTCTTATGCACAGCCGACAATATGATATACCTAAGGCTTTTCATTCTGACTTCTGATTTAAAGGTCTTCAGCTTGTGCTGTGGACCTTAACCTTGAAGCCAAGTGCAAATTAGCTTTAAATCAATGAAGCTGATTAAAGCTTCATTGTGGTGGAGCCCTTAATAGGAGAAGGGAGGGGAAGGAGCCACTTGAAAACAGCAAAAGACTGGCCTCTCTTAACTTGGAACATATGTAATGCTTTTCAGCTCTCCTCTACCCTGACAGAACCATGAATGGTTTTAAGGCTATTTACCTGCTAAGAGAATGGAACCAAATTTTCCAATTCAGTGGAAGAGGCCAAGTGAGAATCAAAGGTACTTTTCACCAGTACAAGAATACAAAAGGTTATTTTTAAAAGAAGTAAAGAGGGGAACATCAAAACATCTCCCCAGTAGAAACCCAGAGAACCGAGTTTCTCGTGCGTGAAAAAAATTCTTATATTTTAAAAGTACTTTGAGTTTCTGCTTATTTTTGTTTGGTTTGGTATTTTAAGATGTACCGTTTCGCAAAAAGAGGTAGTTGCCAACTTCTGACCATCAAGGAAAAATCGTGTTTCCTTCCTCACAAATGAACAGATCTCCCCCAAAATATGGCTAAGAAGTTCTTTGCTTTGAAAGTGGCCAGAATAAACTCCAGCCAACAGGCAGGACCATTTGTTTATCCACACCCACCACCAGCACCACCCACCCAGCACCACAGAAACTCTGCCCAAGGGATTTACCAATTCTTCCCCATTTCTTCATGGCTATCAGGGTCTAGGCAAATTCAATTTTAACAAAAGATAACTCTTTTTTTAATTGAAGTATAGTTGACTTACAATGTTTCAGGTGTACAGCAAAGTGATTCAATTATATTATTTTTCAGATTCTTTTCCATTATAGGTTATTGCAGGGTAATAAGAAATTAGTCACTTTTGTCTAGCTGGCTAAAAACATGCTAAAGGTAGCATGTTTTCTCACCAAAGGTAGAGAAGTATCCATTTTAAAACCATGTACACTAAAAACAGAGAACACCCTTCCCCACTTCTGAAAGTTAAAGCTATGTCTTGTACGCATCTCTAGGTTCATATTTTATCCTGCATAAACTTCCAAGGTAAGACAGTAAGGAACTACAGAGAACTGAACAGGCCAATGAAAACAGGAAAAGAGCAGAGAATGGAGACGGAGGAGGCAGGGGATGCTAGGAAAGGAGACAGAAAGAAAGAGAAAGGGACAAGTGACTAAGGAAAAAAGATGACAGAGAATGAGCTGAGATCAAGTGTAATGTTTCCCCAAGATGAGGGTGAGTGGCATGCGATGGAGGATAGCCCTGCTCTGCACAAACTCAAGGTTACGTGGTTCTTTCCACCTACTGAGCTGTGGCTACATAACCTGAGGGGCAGAGAAAAGACAGGAGAAGGCTGAGGCCTCAGCATGACTAGATAGCCAGAACCCAGAGAGTGATAATCAGCAAGATTTCTAAAACCACAACTGCCCTCTGCCATCAACCAGATGTCGTGAGAGCAATCCAATTATCTGAGAGACGCTGACCTCTCTGGAAAGAGGTACCATTTAAATGCAATCTGTTATTACTGATGGTGCAGGGGGAGGATGACAACGACAAGGGAGATGACTGTTTCCACCCAGGATCTCCTGAGCTGGAACTACCTGCGTCAATGAAGCCCAAGCTGTTTTCAAGTCTCATTAATGCCTGCCTGTAATTAACCATTTAAAATAATCCCTAGAAAGCATTTTAGAGGGTGCTGATAAAATGCAAAGCAGTTTTAAATAATTCAGAGTACCTGTCATCTGACTGTGGGAAAAATCTCAGACACTTTTTACACCCTCACTTCATTGGCTAGCAAGCCATTCATTTGGATCCATCACATCTGTGTCTAGGACTAACCTTACAAGTAGACAGGGTGTCAAGGTGGCATAATTTAAGAAACTTCCCTGGCCCTGAAATACCTCCCTTGCCCAGATATAAAAATACTCAACAATCTGTCATTAAAGGTCTGTTCCTCTGGGTTTCTCAGCAACTAGATCTCTATTTTTATAATGCAAGTGCTTCTGGATTTCATCAAGAAATTCACCTATCAAAATGATAATAATAAAATAAAAATCCAGTTACTAATTCAACAAAATTTTATTGAGTACCTGAATGTGCTACACAATTTTCTAAGTGTGGGAACGGAATTGTGAATTAACTTAACAAAAAATTCTGAACTTAAGAGGATTTTAGATTCTAAAGGGACAGAAAAAATTCTAATGTCATTATTTAAAAAAAAAAAAGAAATTCAGCTATCTTTGTATTCTAAAAATAGCTGTGGCTCTGTTATCTGATGTTTTTGACCACTTTGAGGAGGGATTCCTGGCTTATACAGGATGATTAGGCATCTAAAAACCTGGGATGGCACCACAGTCAAAGGCATTTTGAAAAATAAAACACAAATAAAAGAGAGTAGCAGGCCCCTCAAACAAAAATCTTTCACTGCAAGACTTGGCTCACCCAGGGCTGTTTTAAAGATCTAGCAGTAAAATAGGTGAGTGGTTTGTCTCCTCCCACTTATTTCCGAATCTCAGTTTTCAGCCACAGAATTAGAGGAAGGAAGCAGTTCTGGAATTGCCAGCAGAGGGACTAGGAACCAGGACACACACCCTCCAACCAATCATTGGCACACATTGCGAAAATTCCTCCTTCATCACCAAATTGCTCTCCTACAGAGTCAGCGCCCTCGCACCTGTCAGAGGGCACAGCGAGGGTGAGCATCTTCCCAAGGACCTGCTGTACGTCCCTCCACGTGAAGGTGCCAGCAAACTCCCACAACTTTTTAATCCCTCTGTGCATCATGGAAAGCGAAGAGAAACTTATTTGAGCTTTGAAATCCTGGAGAGGAAATAGGCTAGCCTTCCACAGACCTAGACAGAGTCCAACGGTTGGTTACAAGGCCATTACTTCTTAGCTGCACAGGCTGAGATGGGTTGTTAGACAAGCTGAGTTTCTCACCTAAGACAGACCACCCAAACATCATCCCCAGGCGCCCTGCCACTGACAAAGATGACAAAGAGGAACCATGTTCTGCCCATTTTCCTTTGGTATCTTGGAAACCCCTGTGTCACCAAGTGGTTTCTGAGTGTGTGCACATCTGTAGGGGTGTGTGTGTGTGTGTGTGTGTGTGTGTGTGTGTGTGTGTGTGTGTGTGTGTGTGTGTGTGTTGCTATCTAACTATATGTAGATATATTCAGGGGTAGAGACAGGGATATGCCCAACAGGACCACTCAATGTATGACAAGGACTCATCTGCATCCCGCCAGCACTGCAAGCTGGCTGTGCGCTCCTGTGTAACAAACATGCCCTGTCACCCACACCAGTGGATACGCACTGTCCAGAGAAATTAGACTGAATCATGGTGTGAGAAGCATCATTTCAAGTATCTTTAAGCTCAGAATCAACAAAGTTTCTGTTAGCAGGTTTGGAAGATGCTCTTCTGTGTCTTCTCCTCATCTCCTTACACTATCTACATCCCTGTAACTCACCACTCTCCCTACCCCATATGTGACTCTGCATCTCCCACTGTCTGTTTTTAACTCAGTCTAGGACTTCTGTTTCCAGACATGTTTCAAATGTGGTTCAACTGACACTGAAATGCCCGTGAAACCTCCCGGCTCTTGCCTCCCTCTTCTGTGGTCCACATGTCATCCTACCTGTTTCCGCTGAGAAAGTTTCAAGTGCATCCATCAGCACTTAGCTTCTGACTTGGAAAATCTTGACGAAGCTAGGACAAACTCCAGACTGATGCTAGTGGCAGGTCACCTGCCTCCTCCCCACAGGAAGACATGTTTACGGATAACAAAGGCCACCATCCAAGGAGGCAGATTTTTGAGAGCAGCAGCAGGACCATGGGAAGTTGGTAACTTCGTGGTCGTATTCTACCAGATGGCAAGGAAGTGTGGATTGCTCTCAGCAGCCACCACCAGGTGGGAAGACATTTTACTCTTGACTCCCCAGTGACACTGAAGAATGTGAGTTCTTCTATCTAGTCTCTGAATAAGAGCTCCACAAACCCCCTCTGGAATGGTTTTTTTCAACAGTACAAATGTACCATCAGTCTGCTCATCAGACAACTTAAATTTAGTCTGTGCTCTTGTCTGTATGATTCTTCAGGAGCAGGTGGCCATTTTAAAACACAGGGTGATTGACAAAATCTCTTCCCAAGCAGCTTATGAAAAGGAAGAGAAACCAACTAAGATGACATTGCCTATATGAGTCAGCAATAGGGAAAACAAATTGATTTTCAAAGATAAAGCTTCTTCTAGAACAAATTCGGTATATAGCAGTTGGAATAACAGACTTTGGGTGCTCTTAAAATAATGTGAGTAACAGAGATGAAACATTGAAGCAGAAAGTCTTCCTTCACAGATGCTACTTAAGAATCTTGAACCCCAGAATTAAAATGTAAACATGTCAGTGCCTTTTTACATCCCTTCCGCCCCATCCCGTTCTTCAAAAAAAAAAAAAAAAAGGTGTTCCTATGATACAGGAAAAGATACTACATAACATCAAAATGTCTCAACTTACTCTATGTGACATATCAGTGTTTATCAGATAATTAGATATGGTAAAAGGTTTCTTACATCTGTTTGATTTTTGGGTTGGCATAGGAACTTTAACAGTCTCTAAATAACTTTCAAATATTTAAAATAAGTTCAAATCAGCTACAGATGCAAAGGTTGTTTATATGATCAAACATCGCATAAGTGATGGAAAATAAAATTACTGGCATCCTAACCTACATAAAATATAGAGGAACCTCAAAATACAAAGAGCAGTGCAACTGCTTGCCCTTGACTTGGGGGACTATTATCTGCTCTCTCCTCACTCCATCTGGGCCCCAACTTAAAACAGCACTTGAAATAAAGTGAACCACACTGGGAGTACAGCAGAGTATGGAAAGCAGTTTTGGATTTTTATTCAAAGTGTAGGTCACATTGATCTTACGTAATCATTTAAAGAAATTTTAAGAATTTGACCAAAACCTGAATCTATTCTGTTGCATCTGATAGCTCTGACAAGAAAAATCATCTTACTGTGTGAAGGGCACCACACAGGAAACATTTATTTCCAAAAAAAAAAAAAAAAGGAGGGGGAAAGATTTATATTTAGAAAATACATAACTAATAAATTTCAAAACTGAGAAAAATATGGGGTTCCTCCTTCTAGGAATTTGTGAATAACCTCCAAAGTACCCCCAAAAGCTTCCTTTATTTTAAAATGGACATTCTTGGGATTCGAACACCAGTCAATCAATGAAGAAATCCTATGTTGACAGTACGAGAAAGGTAAAGAAATTAACCTTCCCTTGGTAGAAGGTTCCATACCCATGGAAGAAAAGTAAGAGTGCTTGGAGGAGGGGGAAGGGGGAAAAAGAGCCCCGGTGAGTTTAATAAGTACCATTATTGCCGAGAAATCTAAAAGGGCGATAATACAAATCACGAGAGAAGTGCAGTAGGGCAGCTACTCAAAATCTGTTTTTCACGTGTTTAGTGCAGAAACAACAGCTCTTACAAGAAAGGTCAATCCATCCACACATTCATCTCCAATCAAGCAGGGCTTTGAGAATCCAAGTATGATTGCAAATCTCTCGCGTGCCAAGATGAAGGGGTTTTTCATTTCAATCTATCTATTACTACCAGCATTTTACATTCATTACGGTCAGGGGTTGAAGGGCATACTAGGTATTTGGCTGGTGCTGAATTCCAGCACTGCCTTCACGACACCAGAATAGAATTAACATATTAACACACGTTGCATGCGTGCGCGCACACACACACACACACACACACACACACACACACACAACTATATCACAGCAACACGAAGCATCTGACTTACTCTCGCCCAGATAATGAGATTCAGACTCAGGGTTCCCCTCTCCAACCTTACTTCACCCCTCAGACTCTCACAGGGGTCTCTCAGCACGCCAGAGCTTGCTGTGTGCGCCGTAATAACAAGGCACAGCAGGGTGAGTCAAGAGCAAAATGCAATTAGCAGAGGCTGTCCTTGCTTTTGTAAATTTAAGTCAGACCCTGAAACTTTCTTTACAGGAACACCTGTGGTTGGGCCTTAATTTCCTCTTAAAAATAGTTCAAGTACTTTAAGTTATCAAATATAATACACAGAGAAAAATGCATAAAACAAATGTACACCTTAATGAACTCTCGAAATGAATAACAACATAACCCGCACTCTGGGCAAGAAATAACAGTCCCAGACTTACCCCTTCTTGAATTAAAAAAACAAAACAAAACAAAACAAAATACCTCCCTACACCTGTAACCAATATCCCTGAAATGCACTCTAGCTCTTTCCTTAGCTTTAAGGCTTTATCATATAATTATGCATACCTAAAATACAGTTGAGTTATGCCTGTTTTTTAATTGATGAAATTCAATTCACACAGAATATATTTCATCATGTCTGCCTTTTTTCCTCAATATTATATCTTTAAGATGATCCACATTCTTTTGTGCGTGTGTGTAATCTGTTCATTTTGTATCACTGCATACTATTTCAATGCACAAATGTATCACAATGGACTTATTCATTTGAATGTCAATGGGCATTTGGAATATACTTGTCTACCCCTCTACAGTACAGCTTTGAAAAGTCTTAGCCATATTCTGAAAAACATAAGCAGAAGTTTATGGGGGATATACACGTAAGAGTGGAATTACTGGATCATTTGGTATATGTATATTTAGTTTTACTAGACATTGTCAAAATCTTTCCAAAGTTTCCATCCAACAAGCAATGCAGAGTAGTTCTTGTTTTTTCGCATTCCCAACAACACTTAGGTTTGTTTTTTGTTTTTTGCAGTTCTGGGTGTCACCCCTTTCCTTTTTAAGTAGAACAATCTGAGGGAGAAGCCCTCACTGGACTTTTTGAACCTCTTATAATCCATAATCACTGACCCATTCTAAAGGTCATCAAAACTTCCTCTATCTTGTCAGTGTGCACTAGTAGGGAGTGCAATTTATAATTCATGTAAGTAATAACTTATATTAGTTCTAAAGGAGCTATTACACTTTAAAAAAAACCTGGACAAAAGTCCCAAGAGACTAAATTATATCAAAGATCCAGGAGACTTATATCTAAGATGGGGGAAGAACAAAGCAGTCCTGCATTATCTATAAATCAAATAAATAAACACCAGATTCTGTAAAAAAAAAAAAAAATCAGATTTTATTAATGTGGCTGAAAAAGTCAATCACAATGAAAAATAAATCTGAAAAAAAGCAGTGTGGGAATATAGGGCTTAAATAAAGAAAAAGCCTCCTCTTCCTTTCTGTCTCCTCCTGCACACAGACACACACACACACACACACACAATTTCACTCACCACCTCCAGCACTAATTAGTGACCGAGTTCTTTCCCTGGAACTGCTGACAAGTTCCAGCTGAATACATCTTTAAAAATAAAACAAAATTATTTGAATATGAGTTAGTATTTTTTCAAATGACTGAGGTCCATATACACAGAGCTATACCCCAAATGGGCATTTTCTCCACAAGGTTGCTGCTGGACAGAGCCCTGTATGAAGATTCCAAATGTGTTTCCTAAACAACTATTCTGTTTTCTATGTAGAAAACTGACAAAAACAGTACATTTTTATGTAAAGGCATAAACTTGATATCATCAACAGATACCTCTTAATCCTTCATAAAGCATTTGTTCTGCAGGTTTTCAAAATCAAGACTTTGACATTCCTTACCTAGGTCTATTTACACTTTAGAATTAATCAGAAATTCAATTTATTCCTTATTTTGGAGATAACTTACCATTGTGTATTTCATCTCTCTGGCAAGATCCTACAATATGTAGATGAGATCAATAGTTAGCTGGGAGGTGAAATATGAATTGATTGCCTTCTGACATGAATTCATTTGCAAACACAAGTAAGAGGTTTTAGGTGGCATTAATAGAAAATGGGCTGGTGGTTCACACTTATATTTATCTGGGGGAGATTTTTTAAATGCACGTATCCTAAAAATTCTGATTCAGCAGCACTGGAGTATCATTTATTTTTTAAAATTCACCCTGGTGACTCTGAAACCTAGTCAATGTTTAAAATCCAATGAAATGAGATGGAAGAAAAAAGATGGAAAAAATTAAGTGCCAAAGGACCAATCTCTTCCGTTTGAGACTTTCTAGAGGTTATTAACATTGGAGTTAGTATTTCATATTTATGGTATGAAAGACACATAGTACTCCCCCCCACTTTCTCCCTTCCCCTCCCAGCCAATCTAATAAAGAAATACGACCACGAGTTTGTCGGTCTGAACCCTATTTCTGTTTACAAGAGCTATATTTCAGTTGAGCTCACTTTTCCCTTTTCCACAGTATGTCGGACTTTATTTCTGAGGGTTTATTAAATGCGTTCCACTATGTTCTAGTTTATAATAACTTTGTTCTGCATAAACCCACTATATCCAAACATTTGTGTTTTCAAATATGAAAGAACTGAGGAACCAAACTGATCAAATGTTACTTTTTAAAAAGCCACAATAATTTTGATGTACCTCTTTCTTTGAAGAAAAATATTATTGTGTGCTGTTAAAAAATGGGACAGTTCACAACAGAAGCAAACAAAAATTGAGATAAAAGCCTGTGTATTTTATCAGTCTTACAGATTATAGAAATTTTACTGGGATAATATGCACTTTCACCAAGTGAAGTGAGTCCAGAATCCAAGTTATACTTTATTCAGCCATACACTGATGAGGTTCCTTCCAACCCAGACTGAAAGCAACGGGTCTGTTGAATCCTGCCCAAACTGACCCCAGCCTACCCACTCCAAGGGAGACACTGCCAGAGCTAACCATATAATAACGAGGCAAAAAAATAAGCCACTAAATTCAAGCTATAAAATAATTCACTATAACTGCATTTTACCTTTTCAAATAATATAAACATTTTGTCTTCTAGACCAAATGGTATGGTTTCTATTAAACTATCACATGCTAAAAAAAAAAAAAATGGTCATTCTGAAAGACAATAAAGAACAAAGCATCAAATGACTACTATATAGCCAAACTAGAATTTTATGATCAATTCTATAAAAATAATAATTAATCTTTTGAATTCTCAGAGGCAGACACTATGCAGAATAAGAGATGACAAGAAACTCATTGATAGCAGATCATTAGACGGCAATATGCTTTTCTTGAATAATAGCAAAATGTTGTTTCCTTCTCACTAAAAACAACAAAACTATTAGCTAAAGCATTATTTGAATGGCCTATTAAAGCCAAGGAACTAATAAAAAAACATGAGGTTATTATCTTCAATGATTAAAAATCGCCACCCATTATAAATATATCCAGTAATCTGAAATTGCTTGAAAGGAAATCAGATATATACGCCATTTCCCTAGGACGAAAGCTTATTTCTTTTCCTTTACTGCCAAAGTACTTTCTCTTTATAAGTAATCTCCCTGACTTTTTTTTCCGCCAATGGAGAAATAAACACAAACATTTGGAAATATTTACAAACTAGTGCAGTGATATTCAGTCTTCAGAGGAAATAATGTCAATTAAAAAAAAAAAAAAAAGACATTTCACTTTTCCAGGTAAAGTCATTCTTATCCCTTCCCTTTGTTCTACATTAAATATACAAAAGCTAAGCCATTATAAGTGAAATAAGATTTAAAAAAAAGGCACTCAAGATAAAAATTTGATTCTCAAAATGAGAATATGGACTTGTTTTTCCCCTTGCCAGGTAAGAGTGCTATGTGCATTGTTCTCCTTGTGGCCAGCAAACTGAGAAAGGCTTAATATTTTTTCAGCTACATTTGAAGTTTTCAAGGGTCTTCTCTATAATAATTGAAAATAAATTTGTCATAGCTTCTTATACTCCTAAATGCAAACAATGAGTAATAAGTTTAGAAAGCAGAGTCTTCAGCATATTTATAAAATGTATTTACCGTCATAAGCATGATTGTATAAACCAGTAGCTAAGAGCTAGTGAACTTCTCTGAACCATGTAACATAAATTTAAGTCTTAATATTGGCTTTTCACTTTGTGACTATTTCTTTAAGCAAAATCTTTGTGTGAGTGTGGCAGAACTAAATATCATGAAAACTATTTCAGGTGCAAAAGCAAAATGTGCATTTTAAATACTTAAATATATAGCCAAGCTTCCCCCCAAAATTGATGGCCAGCCCCAAAGGCTGAAAACATCTAGAAATCTTGACTCCAGAGTTAACCAAACACTGAAATTAGCTATGGTCTTAGGACAGTCTGCCAAACCATGCTGCCATATAGCTCCATTCTTTCATGGAGGGCAGGAGACCACGCCTACAGTTGGATCCGGAATAGAAGCAAGATTAGAACCTCTGGGAACAGATAGCAAAGGGTAAACTAGGAGGAAAAAAAATTCACAGTGGAAGATGATGCCAAAACTTGCCTATCTGTTTCTTTACTTGAGATAGAGGGGAGAAAGGCCTCATTAAATCTCATAATCACAAACCAGCATTCATGTAGCATTTGGGCTAGAATGCATCCTGTTTATATGATTCTTTAAAAAATCCCAGCGAAGAACTGTTCTCAAATGGTGCTTAGTTCGTAGTGATTTTAGGAACCTGGCATAAACAAAAGTAAATCTCCAATCAGAGGAACCATTTTAAACCCAGGCCTACTAGAACATCCATGATCAAAAGTTAAATTCCCACAATTATAAAGGAAATTAACCTCATATCATATCAGCCATGAACTGGAACCTGGAGAAGCAACAAACAACAAATCAGACCCACAATAACTCCTGGCATCCGAATGATTAGATACAGAATAGAATGTAAATTAACTCTAACGTGTTTAAATAAGAAGATATTGAGATGATTTCAAAAGGAGAGACTATCAAAATGAGGTATATTTGAAAATAACGATATAGATCTTACAGAAATACAATATACAGTAAGTGAAATTAAAATTTTAATCAACCAGCTAAACAGCTGGAAAGATAAAGCTGAAGACAAAACCAATGCCCTGGGAGACAAACCTGGAGGAGCCGCACAGAATGAGGCCCCAAAGGATAGAGAGAGAAAGTACCAATGACAGGATAACAGGAACGGGTGACAGAAAGATAATCCAACATCCGGCAACGGACATACTAGAACGAAAGAAAAGGAAGAATGTACGAGAGGCAACAGTCAAAGAAATACTAAGGTTTGTTTCAGAATTCATAAAAAATGCAAAATCTCAGAATCCCAATATATCTAAAGCAGAGTAAAGCAACAGAAACCAATCCCTAGATAGATTGCAAAAATCTGCAGAGCATCAAAGACAAAAGAAGATCTTAAAAGAAGGCAGAGATTAAAGGCAAATTAACAAAAATAAAAATTAGACAACTGAATTTTCAACAGTAATGACGGAAGTCAGAAAAGAGCAAAATAATACCAACATGTGCTAAGGAAAAATAAGTCAAGCCAGAAGTCTAAACCCAGTATAATTATTTTTTGGAACATAGCCCAAATAAAGGCATCAAACAGAGTCAGAGTTCATACTATTAATAGAAGCTCACTAAAGATGGACCTGCAGGATTTAAGGGAAATTAAAATGGGCAAAAAGGAAGGTCTGAGAGACAAGAAAAAATGGTGAGAAATTTGAGACAAGAAAGTAGTAAACATAGGTTAAACTGGGGAAAAAAAGACATTGAACATATAAAACAGTAGTATCGATTTTGTGGGTTTTTTTTTTTTTAAGCCACAGGAAAATAATAGCAAAGAAGACAGTAGGAAAGTAATGGGATTTCCAATATTCTAAAAATCACTACATTGTTGGGTGAAAGGGAAATTAGGATCACCAAATTAAAATGCAGAATAAACACTAAAATCAAAAGAAATACCAGAGTAAAAACAGAGTAAGTAGTGGATACACAAGAACATGATTGAAATGAATCCAAGTGTATCACTAATCAGAACAAATTCAAATGGACTAAATTCCATGTTAAAAGTCAGTGTTGCAGGCTAGAATTTTTAATATCTAGATAAATGTAGTTTACATCAGACAACATAAAATATCACACTGATTGGACTTTTATTAATGTCAGAAACTGTATACTTTAGGACAAAAAATATTCTAAAGATAATGGGACGATGATAGTATAAAAGGTTCAATTTACCAGAAGATATAGTAATTTAAATGCACCCAAAATATAGTTGCAAAATATATAAAATGAAAATTGAAAGAACTATCATAGTAAATTTATAAATCTGTCATCATAATAAGCAATCTTAAAACATCCTTTTTATTAATAAACAGTGAAAAATGAATAAGAATGTCCAAAATAGTAGCCTCAATATTATGAATTATATAGAATTATTCCTAATTGGAAAATGTACATTTTCTTAAATCACATGTATATTATTTGCAAAAATATAAAATGTTCTTTCATGAAAATACAGTAACTAATCATTACAAAAATCAATACTAACAGAAAACTTGCTAAAAGGTCCATATACTTTGAAGATTAAAATATGCTTCTAAGTAACTCAGAAAATACTAATAAAATAATATTTAGAGGGAAAATTAATGCATCCAATGTCTATATTACAAGCAAGGAAAGCAGATAATTTAAGAAGTTTTAAAACACAGAATTGACTCCAGTAAAGTATATGGAATGAAGTGATAAAAATATAGTAGAAATTAATGAAATAGGAAAAACATACAACAGAAGATCACAGGCAAAAGCTGATCTTTTAGAAAAGACCAATTAAAATGACAAACTTCTGGCATGACTGATGAATAAACAAGAGCATACGAATAAGCAATCTGGAAATGAAAAGGGTGCATATCTACAGGTTCTGCAAATGTTTTTCTAAATAGTAAGACTGTTCTCAACTTTATGCTACCAAAAAGGTTGAAATAGGAGTCAGGAAAAAAAATTATAATATACCTTGCCAAATGAACTCAAGAAAAATAGACCACCTGAATAGTTTTAAAACCATTAAAGAAATTTAATCAGAAATTTAAAATATTCCCACAAATGAAATACCAGGCCCAGGCAAGTTCTATTCACTATTCAGGAACTGATAATTCCAATCTTACATATATAGTATTTCAGAAAATATAAAAAGAAGAAACACTATTCAACTTGTTTTATGAGGCAAGTAAAATTTTGATGCAAAACCAGGAAAGGAAAATATAAGAAAGGAAAATTACAGGCCAGTTTTACTCATGAATACAGGTACACCGTATTCCTTAACAAAATATTAACAAAACGAATCCAGCAATTTAAAAAGATACAAATTTTACACCAAACACAAAAAAAAAGTGAAAACAAATTGGACGACACAATAATTAAAAACTTCTTCATCAAAAAACACTATTAACAGGGTGAAAGGCATCCTATTGAATGAGAGCAAATATCTGCAAATCACATAACTGATAAGAGGTTAATATCCTGAATATATAAAGAACTCTTACAACTCAACAACAACACAACAAATAACCTGATTTTAAAATGGGCAAAGAACTTGAATAGACATTTCTTCAAAGAGGGCATACAAATGGCCAGAGAGCATATGAGATGATGCTCAACAGGAGTAATCACTAGAGAAACGCAAATCAAAACTACAGTAAGATATTACCTCCTCCCCCTTAGTATTGCTACTCTCGGCAACACAGAAAATAACCAACGTTGGCAAGGCTGTGGAGAAATAGGAACCCTCATGCGCCACTGGCAGGAATGTAAAATGGTACAGCTGCTATGGAAAACAGTATGGCAGTTCCTCAAAAAATTAAAAATAGAACTACCATAGGATAGAGCAATTCCACTTCTGGGTATATATCCAAAAGTTTTGGAAGCAGGCTCTCAAGAGATATTTGCACAGCCATGTTCACAGCAGCTCCCTCCACAACAGCCAAGAGACCGCAGCAATCCAAATGTTCACTGACCGATGAATGGATAGGCAAAATGTGGTATATACATTGAATATTTAATACATTTAAAAAGGAAAGAAAATTTGAAACATGCTACAACTTAGATGAAGCTCAGGGATATTATGCTAAGTGAAATAAGCCAGTCACAAAAGGCAAATATTTCATACTTCCACCTATGTGAGGTATCCAGAATAGTCAAATTCATAGGAACAGAAAGCAAGATGATGGTTGCCAGGGGCTTGGAGGATGGGTACCGAGCTTCAGTTTTGCAAGATGAAGACGTCCTAGAGGTCCGTTTCACAACAACATGAATATACTTAACACTGCTGAACTGCATATTTAGTAATGATTAAGACAGTAAACTTTGTGCGTTTTCTTAACACAATAAATTTTTTAGAGATTAATTTTAATTTATCCCAGGAATGTAAAGTTGCTTCAATTTTAGGAAATCTATCAATTTAATTTACCACATTAACAAATAAAAGGAAATAGTGTGATTATCTCAAAAGATGAAAAAATTAATAAAAATCAATATTCATTCTTGACTAAAAAAAAAAAGACCTAACAAATCTTCTCAAATGAAAAGTTTTCTACATACACACACACACACACACACACAGAGAACAATTAACATCATTTTTAATGGTGAAACATTAAAATTTTTTTTTAAATCAAGGATAAGGCATGTTTTCCTGCACTTCCATATAACACCAGCCTGAAGGTCCTAACTAGTACAATAATTATGGTGGAGCGGGGGAAAGGGAGGCCCAGGAAGGGAGGGAGGAGTGGAAAGAAGGCAGGGAGGAATAAAGGGAGAGATGCATGGAGGGATGGAAGGAGAAAAGCAGAAGAGAAAAAAAAGGAAGGAAAAGTTAAAGGCATAAGGAAAGGAAAAAATAAAACTATTGTTTTTCTCATTTGATATGATGGTATATAACACAAGACAAATCTATAAAGTATCAAATTTAGTAAAACAGGTCAGCAAAGTTGCTAGATGTAGTCGTTACATAAAGGTCAATCTCATGTACGTACAATAATGACAAGTAGAAGCTTTAATTAATTTCAAATATATACCATGTCACCCAACATTAACTATCTAGAACAAAAGTCCTGCAAGACCTTTTAGGGAAAATTATCAACTATTGTTTAAAGACATTAAGGAAGATGCAAGCAAATGGAGAGATTTATTATAGTCACAGATTAGAAAATTTGATATTGTGCTATTAAGCAAACTGAGCAAGAATCAGGGCAATTTTCACCCAAATTCAGACAAGACTTAATGTGGAAACTAGCATTAATTCTAAGGTGTATGTGAAAGAGAAAGAGACCAAGAATGGCCAAGACATTCCTGAAGAGTCAAGAATTCATCCTCTGCCAGACATGAAGACTAAAAAGCCATTTTTAATTAAGGTGGTGTAATTCTAAAATGCCCAACCTTAGAGCTTTAATACTCAAATCAGCTAACAGAACACAAATGAGAGCCAACGAAACAGACCCAGGTAAACGTAAACACTGAATGTATGACAGAGGTGATATCACACACCAATAGGAAAACAGAGACTAGTTAGTTAATCATGCTGGGATAACCAGTTGCCCCTGCTAGGGAAAAAAAATGGACTCAGACCTCTTCCTCATACCTTTAAAAAAAAAAAAAAACAATTTCAGACTGATTGAGGGCTTGCTTAGCACTTGTAGCAAAAGAATGTGATGATGTCTTTTTGATAAAAAGAAGCATTCTTAAACAGGACACAAAAAGGGAAAACATAAAGAAAACGACTGATAAGTCATAAGAAAATAATTGACAAGAACTCTGTTTATCAAAAGATACCAAATAGAGGATGAAAATGCCAGCCACAAAGTAAGAATGATTATTTGCAAGGCACATAATCATCATAAGATTAATGTAAGAATATTTCTAATACTTAATTTTTTTTAAAAGGGTGGTAAATTATATGGAAAAGACGACAAAACATGCATGGACAGTATTAATATATGAAAAATGGTCAACCTCATTAAAATACTCAAGGAGAGGGAATTAAAAACAAAAGGAGGTAAAATTCTGACAATGCAATGTATTAGACGGAATACAGAGCAAGAGAGACTCACACACTGTGGTAGGAGTACATAGTATTTGGAAAGCAATGTTGTCATTAGCTTGCAGAGCTGAAGAGCTACAAACCCTTGAATTAACAATTCTACTGTGCAAATACATGAAATCAGTTTAACGGTTACTATTTTGTTAATAAAAATTATAGACAGAATAGAAGTTAATAACGCATCACAAAAGGAATATGCCTTAGAGGGAATCTGGCACCTCTGTACCAGCACACAAGCACAATAATGAACACAGCAGCATTATTTACAAGAGCAAAAATAAATGGAAGCAGCCCCAGTGTCCACCAGCAGGAGAACTGGTAAATAAAATGGACAGGCAATGTGATAAACACATTTGAGCCTTACCGTTCTTACCTAATGGACTCCCCCTGTTCCAGAGGCCTCTGCTCTGGTAAATTCTCCCTTTCCCTCTGGAGAATAAAATCTGTTATTTCTGGATATCTGCCCTCTACACTGTATTTATATATAACTGACCTACTGGATTCAAACCACGGTTTTATTTCAGAACTAGTATAAATACCCGAGGGCCTTATTTATTCTAGCATTTCCACTTCCATTCCCCCACCTCACAATGCAGAGCCACAAACACACACAAACATACACACGTCTCGTCACCCTCCTCACCTGACCTCCAAAATAGTCAGGTTCCTTAAATACCTTGGCAATCTCTGCTGCCTCTCTGTGACAGTAGCTTAATGCCCTTAGAACCCTAACTCCATGTTTAGGATCAAGAAAACGACTTTTCAACACCTGAACAAGAACAGAGGATGATTAAGATACAAATTTTATATGCCAGCTTATTTTATTCCTAATTACATTCTTAGTAAATGATGTTAATATTTAACAGGAATGGCTTTGTCACTCAGTGCTTTCGCCCAGTAAAAACCAGCGCCCCGAGCATTTTATTGGCACTAAAGCAGTCAGCTGTGACATAGGATAACGGCAAGGGTAAAGAAATGCTGCTCCATTTCTAAATTAAATGTCTCCTCAATGCCTTGACTGTTCAGGTAGAAACAGCACTTTGCTATTTCTCAAAGAAATTGACTCCTTTACAATGAAAAACAGTCAACAGTGCATTTTCCACAAACCCAAGGAGACTGTAACATATGTACGGACTGCAGTAATTTTAGAAGGTGTTGACCATATTCTCATAATAGAGTTGCCCGTTTAAACCAACGCTGACCCTCTTGGATGTCTACGTATTATGCGGTTTAAGTAAACCAAAGCAGATGCTATATGTGTAATCCAGAAAGAACCACAATGATCGTCCATACCCCATGCTTGTAGAAGAGAGAAGGGCAAAATGACTTACTCAGCAAAGTGTATTTCAACAGCATTGTCCTCCATCCTCAAAACCCAGCATCACCAAACTAGTTACTTGAAGCTACGGTGTCAGCTTGAACAGTGTTCTCCAGAATGTTATGATGCCTGGTGAACAAAATATCAGATTTAGGAGTTCGTTCATCTTACAAAATGATTCACATATGATTTCTTGAGCTATATTATTTCCTTAGTGCACATAAAAATACGACTTGAGAAAAACTTCTCCTGCAATTTAAATTTACTACTTGTCCCTCATCTAGCATGACATGTGTCCATGGTCAAGTGACCCTATGCAGAAGATACATGTTCATCTATATATTTCAGGAGCATGTAAACAGACCCTAAATTAGTGTCAAGCCACTTAATGAGACATCATCATTGTCACTAAAATCATGTTTTTGTGTCTATTTCTGTGTGGCTCTGTACCAGGCACTATGAAAAGTCAGAATTAAAATGTCTCTCCCTCACAGGATATGCAATTTAAAATAAAACGGGAAATGCAAATCTCAACCTCTCTGTCTTGAAGGCTAATTTCAGGACTTGGGCTTCAAGAGAGGTCTTAATAAAGAGAAGGAGCCTGTATTCAAGGGTTTCAGGGGAAAAAAACACTCCAGAAGAGAACACATCACAAGAGGGGCATGGTTACTAAGGTGACCAAGGGGCAAATTCCCTACAGTGGAGCTCAGCGTACCTGAATATCAGAAAGCAAATATATTTCATTAATATTCCACCATCCCCTGAGAACCCATTCATCTGGCTAGCAGGGCCAAAGAGTGTTCTAACATTCAGCCACTACTTAAGAAGACTTCACTTACTTTGAGATCCTACCTAGACCAAGCCAATAATCTTTAAAAATCTAGATTAGAGAAATACTTACATTTAAGAATAGTTCCTCAATCTTAATTCCCAGTAGCAATCAGTAGCGATTGTTTTTCTCTAAGCTATTCTTGCAAAAAGGAATTTTTTAAAACCCTATTAGGGTCTCTCAAGATAATACAATTCTATGATTCTTCCAGGCTAGTGGTTCTCTGGGTGTGGCCCTAGGAAGAGGGCCTCAGCTTCACCTGGCAGCTTGTACAAAATGGGATTTCCTAGGCTCCACCCCAGACCTGCTCAGATTCTTGGGGATGAGGCCCAGCCATCTAGATTACCAAGAACCTCAGGTGACTCTGCTACACGCCCTAGTTGAAAACCATTGCTCTGTACCTGTCCGATAACAGCACCATCCATGCTTGCCCTGGTCCTACTGTCAAGACAGGTATTTCAGCTCACCTGTGCAAATACTGCAAGAAAAAAAAATGGTTTTGTTGTTTAACCTTAACCCAGAAAACGACATTTACGTTGGTCAGTAAATACTCCCCAAATAGGGTAATTTGTAAGTACTTCTCACTCAAACTTTCAGTGTTATGGGGATTGTAGATGGCAGTGTTTCACAAAGCAGTTGCCAATATACTGCCAATGAAGCCAACACATTTAATAAGCTCCCAAGGCTCTTCGTTCTTTCCTGGGGCTCACGCTGAGGAGAACCCTAACAGGCTGTGTCCTTTGTGTGCCAGAGAGAGAGGGTGGCCCCAAGAGGAAGGTCTGGAAAAAGTCTCCTGGAAGGTCTAAGAGTTTTTAAAAAAAAAAAAAAAAACCTTAAGATTTCTTTCCTGCTCATCGGCCTTGAAGGTGTTACCCGCCCCCGCTGCCCCCTGCCCCCCAGCAGATCTGAGACACTTCCAGTGGGCCAGGCCCAGTTCTGTCAAGGTCTGGAAATTAATGGTTTTATAGTGAGGGAACCTCATTCCCCTGAAATCTTAAGTCTGATAACCATCAGTGATAGTTAAAACCACACAACCCTTTTTGAAATACCAAACAATCTAAGCCGAATGGACAAGAAAATCAACTTCTTTAACGAGCAAACCACAAGAGATTTTTTTATGCACGTGAGGCCAAAACCGCGCCAAGTCTCTGGAAAATTCTCTACCTGCGTGAGCCCCAGGCCCCGTTCCCGTCGTCCCCGGGAATGAAGACCCTCCTGCCTATCACTAACCCCATGACCTCACACCAAACTTCACGAAGAAAAGGGGGAGGGAAAAACACTATTTCAGCAGCGGTCATTAAAAAAAAAAAAAAAAAAAAAAGCACACACGCACATTGATAATAACATCGAACTCCCTCCAAAATTAGCCTCCACCGTCCTATAAATTGGTTTTCTTTGTAATCTAAAATTGACTCGCGGTGCACTCGTTAGAAAAGAGTCGCTGAAAAGCCGGGGCCTCCGAGCTTTCGGATCCCGCCGGCCTTTCATCGTGTAAACAAACGCATCAGATTTAAAGCTTTCCCATAATTGTTATGCTAACCTTGGAGCGAAACCTCTCCATTTGCATTTGAAGGAGCTAAATATTAGGCAGGAAAGAAAGTGCTCTTTTTGAAAGCCTGAGAAAATGTCCCGGCCCGGGGCCGCTCCGCCATCTGGGCCGCGGGCTGGGCGCGCGCGCCCGCCCCCCGCTCCTTGGCAGCGGCGCCGGGAGGGCCGGCCTCGGGCTGCAGAAGAATGCAGAAGGGCCTCCGGGGCCTCGGCGCGCGGCCCTTCCCCGGTCGGGGCCGGGGGCGGCCTGGGGACGGCCCGGGGACGTGGGAGCCGGGCGCGCCGGGAGACCGGCGGCGCGGCCTCCGGCGCTCGCCCTTCTCCCTGCGCGCGCTCCGAGGGCGCCGCTCGGCCCCGGGCGCGCGGGGTTGGGCGCCGGCGTCCACGCGGCGGGGGGAGGGGCCCGCCGGCGCGGCCGTGGGGGCGGGGAAGGCACACCTGCCCTCGGAAGCCCAGGTTCCTCTCCTGTAAGCGCCCTGACGGCCTTTGAACCTGAGCTCGGAGAGCATCCAGATCCAGCCGGTTTAGTCGAGGCTAATACTGTCAGCACCCTTAAGCACATTCATCTGGGAGTAATTAAAAATAAAGACACTGCCCCTTGGGGGCTTTGGAAAGCAGCGAGGGAAGTTTCTAACCTCCCATCAGCCCATTCGGTGGGAGGAATGAAGAAAAGCCATGCAGTCCGCTACCTTTTCATGCAAACTGCACCAAAGCATGCGGAGGGCGAGTCCCAGGGACATCCTTCCTGGGAGAACATCCACGGCATGGGAGACCAGAACAGAGCTGGAGGGGATGAGATGCTGCTGGAGTCGAAGAATCTAATTATTTCCTTTCACCACTTCTCATTGTAATCTCGTTTCTAATATGATTCAAAGGTGCTTTGATTTTAAAATAATTTTGCTGTTGTCAGAATTAGCATTTTTCACTAGTCCTAGGAGATGTTCCAGAGGAGAACGGTATTTTTATTTTCCTTCCCCCACCCCCCACCCCCACAACCACACGGCTTCACAATGGCTTCTCATGCATGGCTGGACTGTGTTAGAAAGTTAAGGGATTTTTCCCTTTCTCAAAGGAAGATCATTGAGGCTGCAAGTAACCCTGGTAGCTGCTAAGAGATGGAATTCTTTAGGCTAGAACTGCAGGATGCACAAAATAACTGGCTGAAAGAAGAATGCAGGCCAGCACTCGAATCCTTTACAGGGACCAAAAGGATTCAGCAGTGACCCAAGGTCTCTACGGAGACAGAGGATGAAATATATTGTTTTTCCTAGTCATGAACTGAGCATCAGTGTCTGACGAGTCCCTAATGTGAATCAGCTGCCACTTATTTATTTCATAAGTATTGATTAAATGGCTACAAGTTTGGGTTTGGTTTTGTTTGTTTTTTAAGACTCAGGACCTTGGCCTCAGATAATCCCCGTTCCAGATCTGGCTTCTCACATTTACTACCTTGGTGGCCCCCGTCAAGTTACTTTGCCTTTCTAAATCCCAATTTCTCATCTGTAAAATGGGTATATCAAATAAAACACAGTGCCTGCCATATACTAAGCACTCTACACATGCTATTGCTATGTATTTATTATCAGCACTGTCATCATTGTCTTTTCCCTGAAGACTCTAACAAGCACCTTTAAAAATATATATTAAGTGAAGCCACTGAATAGGGGCATTCAAAAATATTTATCTGTTGCCAGTTTCTGTTCCAGGTGCTAGAGATAAATGTATAAGACAGCAAAGTTCCTTGCTCTCATGGGCTTTATGTTCTAGTCAGGGAGATAAACAACAGATAGAGAAGCATTCAGTGTGATCATTGCAGAAAGCCATAGATTTCATAAAGAAAATACACCAGGGACTTGAGAGGGAGAGTGATTGAGACTCGTGCTGAGGGAGGAGGGAATGCCTCGTTCAGATGAGATGGACAGAGCCTCTCCCAGAGGAAGGGGCAATGATAGGCGTCCGCCAGGGAAAAGTGGACTGGAGAAACAGGCAGGGCCAGATCTTGTAGGGTCAGGAGCTCCAGAATCTTTTCAGAGCAATGAGAGATCATGAGAAGGTTTCAAGGGAGGGAATGACATGGTGTGATTTATTATTTAGAAAGGTCACTCTGGCTCCTGTGTGGCAAATAGGCAATTGAGGAGTGGTGGGGGAGGATAGGGCAAAAGTGGTCCTCAGCCCTCCTTGCACCTGGGAAGCTTTTAGAAAGCCAAGCCCCACCTGTAGGCATGGAGGAACGCCTAGGCATTGTTTTTCCTGGTTTTGTTCTGGTTCTAAACTCCCAGGTGATTCTAATGTATCGTAAGTGTTGAAAACGCTAATTTAGACACTATCTCAATTTTCCGATGAAAGATGAAGTGGTAGAAGTGGAGACACTAAGAGGTGGTCATAGTCAGGCTATGTCTTGGTGGGTAGAAGCAAATCAACCTGCTAATGGATTAGAAGTGACAGGGTTGGGTGGGCAGAGAAAGATAGGAATGAGGAATGACCTCGCGGTCGGCACAACAGTATAGCTGGTGATTCCATTTACCAGGATGGCAAAAATGAAGTCAAAGTAGAATGAGAGATGAAGACCGGAATCAAGAATCCTGACCTTGTTATGTATCTGATGATTGTTTGACATATAGTAACATAACAATCATCTAATTATTCAGTGGAGATATCTAAGCAGGCAGTTGATTTGAGAGACAGGAGGACAAAACTCGAAATGTCATCTGTATGGATGTTGCCCAATAGAGCTTTCATTGAGGATGGAAATGTCCCATACCTGCACTGGCCATGCGGTAGCACTCACCAGATGTGCACACAGCTAGGCTAGTATGACTGAGGTGCTGAATTTTTATTTTATTTTATTTTAATTAATTTAAATTTAAATAGCAATATGTGGCCAATAGCAATATGCACCGTTAGACAAAGCAGATACCTGTGATGATTCACATATTTATCTATCTGGCCTGAATCTCTTCTTTCAGAACCTGACACCTTCTCAATACTTCCCTTGGTGACCAGTCAAAGCCACTGTCCTCTCCAGCTTAGATTATTACAACAGGGAATGTTTCTCCTATCTGGTTGCAATATTTCTACCCTGACTTTCTATTGTATATTCTCAAACCAGCAGCCAAAAATCATCTTCACAGCTTGAGTTACACCATGTATTTCTTTGCTTCAAGCCTCCTAATGGTTCCTCATCTTAATACAATAAAAGCCAAAGTTTTTTCAGTAGAACCGCAAAAGCCCTACATGATCCGACCTGTTCTTTGCCTCTCTAACGTCACTTCCTGCTTTCCGGCCGCTCCTCCTCTGTCCCTGCCACCGCACTTCGCACCCTCTATTGTGCAATACAGTTAGCTCAGTTCTGTTGTCTATGGTCTGCTCTCTCTCACCAGAAAATAGGCTCCATTAGGGTGGGGATTTATGACTGTTTTGTTCACTGTTGTGTCCTCTACTACTTAGAACACAGTAGCCTGGCACATATGAAGCACCCAGTAAATACTTATTGACAGACTGGTAACATATGCTCACTAGGTCACCCAGAAAGACCGCACACAGAGAGCAGAAAGGGCTTCAGGATTGAGCCCAGGGCCACTCCTGAATTTAGAGCTGCACCATCCAATATGGTAGCCCCTAGTAGCCATAGCCACATGTGGCTTTTCAGCATTTGAAATATACTATTCCAAACCTAAATGGACTGTCTGTCTAAAATACCCATCAGATTGTGAAGCCTAATTATATATAAACACATACATACACACTCCTAATTATACATAATTATATACTGAGGTACTTTACATTCATATATATACACCCCTAATTATACATATGAATGTAAAGTATCTCATTACTTATTTATATTGATTACTTATTGAAATAATATTTTGGATATTTTGAATTAATTAAAATATATTATTAAAATTGATTTCACCTATTTCTTTTTACTCTTTTAAGGCAGAAATTAAATACTAGGAAATTAAAAATCACATATGTGGCTCATGTTGTACTGATATTAGACACATCGGTTTAGAGACCGAGAGGAAGAAAAGCCCACAGGGGTTCCTATCTAGCAAGTAGGAGAAAAAACCAGGCAAATGTGATATGTGAAAGATTAGAGATATCATTGTTCTCAAGTGGGAGGAAACAGTTAACTAGGTCAAATGAGTGAAATAAAGATAGAGAATTGACCGCAAGGTTTGGCAAGATGGAGATCATGGTTCACGCTGACAAGGGTGGTTTCAGTGAAGTGTGGGGCAGGAACCCAGCTGGAGAGGCGTTAAGTCAGAATACAAAGTGAGGAAGCAGAGACAGCCAACATAGACAACCCTCTCAAGAAGTGCTGCTATAAGAAATGGGATGATGGCTGGACAGAGAGAGAAGAAAAGTTATTTTAAGATGGGAGATATTTTGATAGCTGAAGGAAATGATCCAAGAAAGATAGCCCCAAACTGGAAATTTTAGGACAAAGACAAAGAATAAAGACACACAGCATTTTGTATCTGAAAGGGCTGCTGAAGTTCATCTTGGACAAACACTCTGCATTCCGGATAAGAACTCTGAGGTCCAAGCAGGTGAGGGGCTCTTACAGCAGAGCTGAAACCAGAACCAGACACATAGTCTATGCAAGACACTTGCATAAACTCATTTCTGCATAGACAGACGTTTCCAAATCCTGATATATTCGACCCCAAATGTTTTTCCCCTTGTAAAGGATAACATTTACATGATTGCTAATGGTCCATTAAGAGCAAACATAAAAAAAAAAAAAAAAGCTAACTTTATTAAATACTATGCGCTGTTTTGCATACACTAATACTAATCTATATAATAACCCCACGATGTAGACAGGTGTTATTATACCAGTTTTGCAAATTAGGAAAACAGGATTTTGAGGGTTTGGGCTTTTCATACACAAATCTATTTGGATCCAAATTTCATCATCTTTTCAATATACCATACAGTCTCAAAGTCGTAATTCCTTTACCTGGACACCATCCCTCAACAGGGCAAAATACCCTACTTTGCCATTTGATATAAATGAGAGTTAATACCCAAAATAATAAAAATAATACCCACTTCTAAGTCAAGGATTTCTTTTCCAAAGTATTTGTCTGTCACTGTGCATCCAAGGTCTAAACTTAAAAAATTTTAAACTACAACAGCCTTACAGTTCTGAGCAAAAACAGTGGCATAATCATGCTGGGGTTTGCCTTTCAGTTTCCGGGAATCAAGCACACTGCTCTTCCAAAAAAAATCCCAGTGAGTGAGAATTATCTTCTGTGCCACTGATACAGAATGACAGAGTGTCTCCTCTGGAATAGTTTCAACAATTCTAAGTAAATTGGATAAAAACTTATGAAAAGATTCATATGCAGGGATGAAAACCTATCTGTGCTTTATACCCAGAAAGTTTATACCTGTAGCCAAGTATACATATACCTTTTCTATGTTAGAATAAAAACCAACTCTGTACTGTTTCCATGTATAAAATTTAAATTAACCAGAATGCTCAGAGAATAGTGGAAAAGAGGGGTTCTCATAAAGTTAAAAATATTTTAAGCACATATAGCAAATCTGTGCCTTCCTCAAAGCTGATGTGCAACCTTCATTTAAATTCACAACCTTCCTCTCTGATCTTCCTCATTCCAGCTGTTTATCCCTACCCATCCTGCACTCTGTTTGCAGGGACATCTTTCCAAAACACAAATCTGAACTATTATTGATCCTCCCTGGGGACCACCTCCTCTACCCCAACCATGGAATAAAGTCCAGAATATTTTTGAGAGCATGTCATGTCCTTCACATCTGGCCTTCATCTGTCACCCCCAATGCTTTTACACAGGTTTTCACCAACCACCACCTTTTCCCTTCTGCTCAACATACTCCTGACTGTCTCATCCCTCTGGAACTCCTACTCAACATCCAAGAGGCTTTCCTTGTCAGTATCTCTCCTATATCACTTACTACACTCAACTATAATGATCAATTTACATATCTCCCACTACATTGTTTCATAATTATTAAACGATAGGAGCTGCTTAACAATAGGGATTGTGATGTTTTAACCATTGTATCTGCACCATCTAACATAGCACTTGTCCTTAGCAGGTGCTCAACAAATGTGTGCTGGACTTGAATGGCCAGGGGTGAACTCAGTCTCAGTGAGACAACCAGTCTGTTCTAACGAGCTAGCCTTCATTGTCTATCTCTGTTGACAAGTGTCCTCCCAAACATAAGAGACAGGTGATGTCTGATTTCAGACACAGGGTGTGTCTCCTTGATTTGTGAAGAAGGGAACAGCCCCCTCTCGTCTTCATTCTTCCCAGGAGAACAAACTGCTTTACACAACTGTGGAGCCGACATGCTTTTTAAGGGCATGCTTTGCTGCTCTGTTCCCATATTCCTTGTCTCTCCTGTTGTTCTTCCTCTGAGCCCATCTGCCCTTTTTCAAAAGTGAAAACACCACAAAGCATTGGTGTAATAACGTGTTGTATATTATCACATTAGCTACAGTTATCATAAAAGCAGCTATATAATCAGATTGCGCTTTGCCTCATAGCCACGGAAATAATGGTGCTTCATCAGGAAATTTTTATAACCAAATGGAAATTCACTAATGCAACAGGAAGTTATCAAACATAATATAATTCAGGAGACCCAAACTGCTCTAGTGTCTCAGTAGGTAAAGGGGGAAAAAGATCTATTTTATTGTAATGAAACTCTTAACAGAAACATACTTTTTTTTTTAAAATACTTCTCTTTCTCAGCATACTTCTCTTTCTCCTTGTATACTCATTTCTTGTTTTGTTTCTTTTTTTTTTAGGACTTGGATTGTTTTTGTTAAAATTCTGTTTGAATATCAAAAGAAAATAAAAATGAGCAGTGATCAGGTGGTTAAGTGGAAGAAATCATCCAAATTTTAAAAATATGGACTTATACTTTTGAACTGCTAAGAGCATTTCAGAAAGGCTCCCATAAATGAAAAACAACAAAATACCAGTGTGCCTGTGCGTTGTGGAGAGGGACAGGCTGCCTGCTCACCTGCACAAACTAATGGGCAGGAAAACACATAGCATGTCAAACAGTCAGTGTTCAGATTCCATCCAAACTTCTACCTCAATTTCCATCTAAAAACAATGAGCAAACATGCAAGATCTAGGTGGTCTCAATTTTTTGCCTGTACTAAACAGTGGTTTCATGACGGTCATAATATCAAATTTAGAGAAAAAAATTCAACGGCTTTTCTGCTTCCTAGTATATCAAATTCTTGCTAGAATGAAAAGGAAGGATGAATAGTTTCTTTTTCTTTCTCCAAAAAAAAAAAAAAAAAAAACTTACCTTACTCCAGGATTGGGGAAAGAGTGACTCAGTAAAAGGGCAGGACAGAAATGTAGTTCAAAGACATACTCCCTATGCTATCGTGTGTGTGTGTGTGTATACACATGTTAATATAGAGTGTATATGATCAGCCATATAGATGGAGAGATATAGATAGAAATATAGATAGATTATTGGTGATCTCTCATTCTGGAAGCTTTGACAGGGAGATGTTTGTTTAAATTAATCTCTTCAATGGTCTACTCTACTGAGATGTAGCTACTTCTCCTTCTGACCTGAAATTCCAACTGTTTGGGAACACACAATGATTAGGGAACAATTGTGAGCTATAAAAATGCTCTTAAAATAGACTAGAAATATTCATTTTGACCTCTTGGACACATTGGCTATTCTGCATTTTGATCAATGTTTTCTATCCAGTTTTGTTTCCAACCAAAATAGTGCCACTTTCAGGTTCCAGATCTGATCCGTACCTGGGGACCACAGCCATGCACATCAGCACCGTAGCTCCCCTCCCTCGGATGACACGTTCTCCCCTCTGACACCGAAAGGTAGCACCGAAGGAGCATGTGATCTGGTGATAATACAACCAGACACAATTACTGATAATTTTTAAAATCATGCTTTCTAAATGTCGTGCCAACCCATTTTTTGCATGTTTCTGTACATGGCAGGATAGAGATTGGTGGGGGTACCTGGAGAATATGGGAAAAATAGGAGCCAATTTGGAATGGGAATAGGCAGTGTTAATTCAAAATTACATATCTAGGAAACAAATCATCTTGGTCTACAGTTTGAGGACAAAGCTAACAGAATAAACAAACCTGCAGGAAGCATCTTTGTATATGCAGAATCAAGATATAAAACTCGTTTTTTGTCCTCCCATCATCCTAGCAGGTGGCAAGTAATCAAGGTTCCATCAGGGTATAATGCCTCCAATGGTGTTCTGTCTGCTCAGCTTCTTTGCCTTTGCTGCTAGTTACTGTTGCTTTAGTCACTTAAATGTATTTCTGTCCAGGTGTATACTCCCTGCCCTCCTTTACCTGCACATTTGATGGTCTGTTTCTCAGAACACTGTGGTCCAATGTGGAGGCAAGGAGTAATGTGACAGCTCACGCAAGTGACATGATGTCTCATTCAAGTGACACTGTGCTTAAGTATCTCAATTTCATGAAGAGTTGAGATTCATAATGAATCACTCCCCCTTTAATAATACTGGCTTTTTGCACATCAACCCCAGAGTTTTGAAATTACTGTATGAGTAAAAGAAAATTGAAAACCAGAAAACTAGAAGAAAGCATAGGAGGTGAGCTACTTGACAACCCCTTGACAATGTTTTTTTTTGGATTTGACACCAAAAGCAAAGGCAACAAAAGCAAAGAGGGACTACAATGAACTAAAAAGCTTCTGCACAGCAAAGGAAACAGCCAAATGAAAAGGCAACCTACCAAGTGGAAGAAAATGTTTGCAAATAATGTATCTGATGAGGATAATATCCAAAATATATAAGGAACTCATATAAATGGGCAGCAGATACATGAAAAGGTGCTCAACTTACTAATCATCAGGAAGATGAAAATCAACACACAAGGAGCTATCATCTCACACCTGTTAGAATGGCTACTATCAAAAAGACAAGAGGTAAGTGTTGGCGAGGATGTGGAGAAAAGGGGATCCTGTGCACTGTCGGTGGGGATGTAAATTCATACAGCCACTATGAAAACAGTGTGGAGGCTCCTCAAAAAACTAAAAATAGAAATACCATATGACCTAGCAATCCCTCCTTTGGGAATATACCCAAAGGAAACAAAATAACTATCTCAGAGAGATATCTGCATCTCCATGTTCATGGCAACGTCATTTACAATAGTCAAGATAAGGAAACAACCTAAGTGTCCATTAGCAGATGAATGAATAAAGAAAATGTGATATATACATATCACACACACATACACACATACACACACACACACACACACACACATACATACACAATTCAGCCATGAAAAGAGGGAAATCCTGCCATTTTTGACAACATAGATGGACCAATGGGGTATTATCCTAAAAGTGAAATAAGTCAGACAAAGAAAGACAGATATTGTATTATATCACTTATATGTGGACTCTAAAAAAAACCTGACTCATAAAAACGGAAGATTGGTGGTTAGCAGAGGGGTGGGGAGTGGGTGAAGGCTGTCAAAAGGTCTAACTTCCAGTTATAAGATAAATAAGTTCTGGGTATGCAATGTACAGCATGGTAACTATGCTGTTTAGTGTATTTGGAAGTTGCTAAAAGAGTAGATTTTAAAAGTTCTCATCACAAGAAAAATAAATTTTAACCATGTGAGGTCATGGATGTTAGTCAAACTTATTGTGATACTACTTCACAATATATACATACACCAAATCATCATGTTGTATACCATAAACCAATACAATGTTACATGTATTATATCTCAGTAAAACTGGGGAAAAAATGATTATAAGCAAATAAGTCACGAAGACATAGAGTTCCTTTTTCCTGTCTTTATTTTGTGCTGTGTAAATTTCTTTAGCACAGAGGTCACCCTTTGAGAACCACTGCCTAGTTATTATCAGCCCAGAGATTCAGAGTACAGGGTCTGCAATTGTGATGCTTCAGTTTGGTACTTGGCCCATGGATTTTTAAGGGACAAGAGCTTGGGCACATTATTTAAACTCCATACACTTTGGTTTTTTCATCTGGAAAAGAGGGCTAGTAATAATAACAGCCATGTGGGCTTATCATGAATATTAAATGAGTTAATATGTGTGACGCACTTGGTACAGTGCAGGGCAAATATTATATCACATATTTTATTTTAATGATTATTATAAGAAATTAAGTAATGTGTGGCTAGTTAATAACTATTGTGAGTTAACAATTACTATTCAGAATAAATATAATATTAAATCTATTTTAAATGTTAGTATGTTACGGAAACGACAGGCCAGCCAAGAAACAAGCACCACTCGGAGGGCTGGAGTACTCAGATGTATTACGCCGGCAGGCTCAGAGGGGCTTCTGCTCCGAAGCTCTGAGCACCTCCAAGACGTGCGCATGAGGTTTTATAGGGTGAAGTACAAGCTTGGGGTATTCGGCCAATAGGCATGGAACAGCTTTAGCAGCATTATCATCACAAAGGTGGAGGCACGGAGGCAACAAACCAACATTCCAAAGCCAGATATGTATCTTTGAAAACCCAGCTGGCTAGCAAAAAAACATGAACAGCAAACCAACACTAATTAACCTAGATTTACAAGTTAGTCTAGCAGAACTCAGATCAGTATTCCAATACTTAGATTTGTGAGTTATCTCGTTAGCCCAGCCCAGCCTCTCCTTCACATTCCTAGACTTGAGAGTTACCTTGTTAGACCAGCCCGGTTTTTCCTTCACAAGTATTATGGCTAACGTATGTATCAGTCCGTGTTATTTTAGCTATCACAAAGGATACAGTTTGCATAACTGTTCTAAGGAAACAAAAAGACCAGTGACTACCATATTAGCCTCAGGATACCAAACAGCTTCGCAGAGTCACATACTGCTGGAATGATTTCCTATCATTTCTCCTGCGTCTGCTAGATTGTCAAAATCTTGTCAGTGGACCTATGTCATAGCTGCACCCAAGTGTCCTGTGGCACCCCAGGATCTTTAATCACTGTGGTTTATGACTGAATTTAAGTAACTTGCTCAAGATCCTACAGTTGGTAAGGATTAGAGACACAACTGTCTGAGTCCATGATATAAGGTCATCCTAACGTGGATGAAAAGACAGTTACTTGGATAACTGGAATTCAAGGCAATACGTGATAAGGGTAACAAGACAAAGATTAAGGTTTTTTTCATTCACCATTGTTCTTTCTGGCAATTAACTTTTTGTATCTTCAAAGTCGATCTGTCTTTTAAAAAATGAATACTTCTTACTCATCATACAATCCATCGCCCTCCCCCAAGACAAACAAACCCAGGGGAGGGGTAATTTAGGGGCCAGTTGAAATTGGTACTATAGATTTGTGAGAAAGGCTTCCCAGCCCGCCATCCTGTACCTAGACAACAAAACGGCAGGACCTCAAGTTCACCTCAAGTCCCAAATTCTAGCCCCAGGCAAGTGATGCAAGTGAATGCCAGGGGGATAACAAAAGGGAAGCTCAGTCATTGGCTTTTATTTCTACAAAGATAAGATTTTGATTACCATAAGATTTTGGAGGAAAGAGATAAAAACTCAATCCCACATAAAGTGAGTCCCTTCTTACGCACTGGTTGGCATAGAGCAGATACACTGGAATACAGGGTTACACTTAAAAGTTTGAAGATAAGATTATTCACACGTCTATGCACAGATACTGTCACACATCAGTTTATCAGTTCTCCAAATGCCCTGCTCAGGAGACTAGCTGGGGCTGAGTGGTGCTGGGCCAGCATGAGCCCTCCCTACCCTCAGATAGTTTTCCATAATCATTTCCTCAGATTTCTGTTTTCTCCTCCTGAAAAAAGAGATATCTACAAATCTGAAGGATAAATATTCATTTTTTCCATCCCAGATGAAGTAATTATTGGTAAGTATGTACTAAACAATCTGCTGGCTATGTGAAAAAAATATGCAAACTATAAAATGTACCAAAATAAAATCATTTTTCCATGCTGGGTAGCAAACTTTAATTACCTTATGTCTTTTGGTACCTAGTTCTCATGTCTGAACCCAAAGTAATAAGGTAATGAAAATACATTTTACGCAGTACATCACAGTACAGTACAATTCCCTCAGTCCCTCTGAGATAAATAGGAATGATTTTCCCTGATTAGAGGTGAGAAAAACAGTCCAGAAAAAAGTATATTTCCAAGGCTCAAAAAAGTTAAGTATCTTTCCAGGACTACAGAGCCAAGTGAGAGCAAAGCTAGAGCTGTGGCCCAGATCACCCAGTTGCAAATTGCAATGTTGTTTCTATACATTGTGTGGTTTCACAGTACGTATGAAATTGACTCTTCACTCTTCATCAAAGGTGACACTCTAAGAAGGTGATTTCCTTTGCCAACCTTGCCCTCGGCAAAACTCACATTAATTCACACATACCTCATCATTTCTTCCTTCAACATGAAAGTCTTGCATTTCCTGTGACTCTACCTCTGTATTCCTGAATTTCCATCATTATGACTTTTTGTTATTTTCTAGAATCTGTTATTCTGAATTTGCTATTTACAGACTTTAAGTCTTTTCCTTCCGTCTACCCTACATAACAGATACATGGGAAATGATGCAAATGAAGGGAAGAACTGAATTCACATCTAGACACAGAAATGGGTGATTATTTCAGCAATAATCTTAGAAAGCTGATCCCCCAAAAAATCACTCAAGCATCACTCAGTTTATTTGGGTAAAACACAAATTTAGTGATCAGTTTTCCATACAAACATCCGAAATATTAGTATCCCCACAATTCCCAGGGGAAGCAAATAGGCAGGTACAGACCATGTATATATATTTGTATTTGCAAATAAGGACAATTAGATACAGAAAATCTCATAGCTTTAAAAGATTTCCTGCATACGATAAGTTTTTTAAAACAAATTGTATTTATCTAAGGTGTACAATATGCTGATTTGATAGACATAGTGAAATTTTTACTGCAGGCAACCTAATTAACATATCTTCCCATATAAGTTACCATGTTTGTCTGTGATAAGAGTACACGGTCTTTATTGCCCATTTGCTTCCCGGGGAACTGTGGGGCTTGGCACACCTGGTCTTTTTTTGTGTTGAGGAAATTTTCTTTTATGCCAAATTGTAGAACATTTTTGCCATGAAGAGATGTTGAACTTTGTCAAATGTTCTTCTGCATCTGTTGAGATGATCATGTGTTCTTTATCTTTTATTCTTTTTGTTTGTTTCACGAGGGGTGGCAATTGCGTTTATTTATTTATTTCTATTTGGAGGAGGTGCTGGGGATTGAACCTGGGACCTCGTGCATGCCCAAGCATGTGCTCTACCAATTGAGCTATACCCTCCCCCTCCCTTTATTTTTTATTCTGATATGCCTAGTTTTTAAATTTCTTTTTTTTTTTTTTTAAATTCACAGAGCTCAGTACCACAAACCATTTATCTGCATTTAGGAACATTATACTGTGGAAAATAATTGTGCAAATTTAATCCAGCCCTACCCTGCTGCACTGTAGGAACACATTTATGTTCTCAAGACACTGGGCATCAGCATCTTCACTTCTGACGATATGCATTGGGTTTATCAATGTGTTACCTGGCCATGAGCTTATCACTTGGAGACAGTCTAAAGAGGCAGTTAAAATGGCCAAGTTTATGCAAAGCTGCAGAAAAGAGAAACTGAATTAAGGGGGGGGGGGAACTCAAAGAAAAATGGCCTTTTCAATCCCTCTTCCTTCAGCTACAGGATTCTGTAAGGGACACGAGAATGCTGCTCTCAGTTATATAATCCAGGGCCTTAGCAGATTCAGAATGGAGAGGGAAGCTCACACTGCAATAGCAAGATACGTAAACACCACGCTGAGTACTTCCAGTTTGTCAGGGACTGTGCAATCTTTTTACCCACAGTCATAGCAAACAACCTAAAGCTCACTGTGTGAGGGCGTATTGGAGGTACAATGTCATTTCATGGAAATGGGATGTAGACAGAATTCCCCCTGAATGCGTTTCATTAGTGCCTCGTGCAAGAGTGACTTCTGGCATTTAGCATCCGGGAAATACAAAGTACAAATGGAATATACTGGGTTGTTCAAAGCCCTCCAACATTTGACAGCTTATAATAATTAATGATCTGATTGACCATTTGCTCTAAGAGTTTGTGATGTATCAGTCTCCTTGCCTTCTTGTCATGGTTTAATAAGTGGAAAACCTAAAATCTAATATGTAAAAATAATTTATTTCTTCCTTTAATTCATAAAAGAAACTTTGAAAAACTTTTTGTTGCTTTAAGAAAACACCTAAACACAAAAAAATCAACAAGATTCAAAATATTGGATGCAACTTCCTAACTTCTCTACCTCAGCTTACCTATCTGTAAAATAGGATTAACAATGGTGCACTACACTCACAGAGGAATATAAATTTAAGAAGCCTTTAAACCTCTGCTTTGTAATCTTCAGTGGAAAAGACACTATGTAATTATGAATTAATCTTAACCTGGTGCCTCATTACGTGAGCTAATATTAACTGGAGAAGTTATGTCAAATAACATAAAACGGATATTGGAATAAAACTGCAGTTTGATTTTATTGTTTTACTATTTATATTGGCAAATGAGGATAAGATAAGCACGAGGGAGAAATAGATGGCAAATAGTCTGATCATATTATGTCACCAAAATTCCAACCTAGAAATAACATCTAATAATAACATAGCACAGTTCCTGGTTCTGCCAACTTCTAAAATAAAAACCAACTCAGATGGAGCATGCCAGCCGAAAATAAAATAATACCTTTTTTAAAAAAATAGGCCTACTTCTTAAAATCATAATGCAATCCTGATAATTGGCCACTAGCATCATTTTTTGCTACTTAATAGCACATCATCAGCAAGAGTTAAAATGTCAAGAATCTCATATTGATATTGTTTCTGTTTTTGTGAAATGGTCATGTGGCTCTCATGCAAGAATAGCTTACTCTGTAACTCAGACCCACGGTTTTCACAGCAAACTAGAGACGTTCTATGACTGGTGGAAAACACTGGGGCAGAACGGGGGTGGTGCCCACATCTCATGACCACCTAGTTAATGTTTTATTCCTCACACATTTATTTTGAACAAACCTCAAGTCTCTTAGCCCAAGGATAAGTATCTGAGCTTTTGCAAGCTCACCTGCAAAATCCAATCTAAAGCTCATTCCAATACACAACGATAAGCTAACCCTTTGTGTTGGTACAGTGCTATGCAATTTTTAATACTTTACCAACTTTCTCTCATTTACCTCCCTCAACGCACGGGAGTATCTTATTTATCTCCATTTTCCCTGTGCTGATGCGGTGCTAGGAATGTTGCAAACATTCAAAAAATAGCAATTATTGCTATTTTGTTAGGACTCTAATTCATTAATCTTACAATAAACCTAATTTTACCTCAGGTTTGAATAACAGCTTTTATAGCTCAGTTTAAGTCTTTCCTTCCTTTCTTTCTTTGGCATTTTTTTTTTTCTCAATCTGGACTTTATCCATAGCTCCATAGTTCTCTCTGCAGCTTCAAAAGTTGTCCAAACTCCTGCAGCTCTTTCTCCATTGGGGATTTCACAACCCAAGCAAGGGTGTTTAACCCTGTGATGCTTTTTGCTAACTCAGCAAAGACTTTAGATTGGACTTCTGGTGCTCCCGATTGTTTACTGAGCACACAGGATGCTTTCATTTCCACAGTCACAAGTGGGGAATGACCAGACAACGGTCATTTGCAGGGTGCATTTCCCAGTAGGCAATCCTCAGGGCTTTCTGTTACATCAGAATATTTCCCTCTAGCTCCCTCCCTTATTCCTTATCGAATGAAGCCAGAGATCCTATTGCTCTTATGAGGCATCAAATTGTCAACTTTTTTGTGAATCACTAACCCTCAGATGCCCTTAGTAATGACTCTAACCATCTTTCAGCTTAAAACCCTGCTTCTAAGGAAAGAACAGTAAGTCAAATGATTTAAGTGCTTTTCACTGTCATCATAAAGAATTTATTAAAGCTTTGTGTGTGAAACTGTGCTAAGAAGTATTTTTAAGATTATATCAAAACCAGAGGTGGCCAATGTGACCAGATTGTCCCCAGGAGTTGAAGACAGTGTGAGGACATCAGGTCAGTTACCTGGAGATCTGGTCTTGAGCACAAGCAACAAAATCTCTAAGCCTAATCTCCTCGTCTGCCTGCCTCCAGGGACAGGGATGAAGAGCTCAGTGCGGTAAATGTATAAATGATAAAATTCACTCCTGTAAGATTTTTATACCTTCTCACCTGTCCATGTTTACATTGAAAAAGAGAAATAAGTAGAAGAAACATACACAAGGGAAGTAGAGAAAAGCCATAGGTAGAGCCACGAATCTCTGTGAGATTTCCTTGGACACAGCTCTTTAGCAAAATACTCTTCTGTCTAACAAACGTGTCTTTCAGGAAATTTCTCATCTCTACCCTAAAGCCCTCATCATGAAGTAAGGTCCCAAACATCATGCCCAATTTGTTCTGACCACTAAATAGGCCACTTCATGGTCCCTCCACTAAGGCCCATATTATATTATAGCCCTAATTAGTACTTGCAATGATGGGCAGACGTTAACTTGATATGTGATCACCAAGGACTGCAACTCTTATTTGGCAATGTTGCCACATTCAGCAGTACCTGTTGCCCTCGTCACCCAAATTACTTTGCTCCAAGACCATCATCCCATTTGGTCTTAGTGCCTGTAGGGTCAGAACCATCCAGCCTAATGCTTTCTTGGTGACCAGCTCTAGTTCAAGGGTCACAATGTCCCTACAGGACATGGAGGGTCTCAGATCTACCAGGGAGGCATCACCGCACACTTTACAAGAGACATTGTGATTAGAGACAAAGAAGTGCATTTTCTCAGGAATGGGGTTCAGCAGAGGGCACCCAGGTCTCCTAAAGCAAGTTCACAAGCCTTAAAGCCTTAGGAATAATCTGCCTTTTGACTTTTTTTTTTCCCCCTCAAAGGTGTTCTGGAAAGCAGAGCACATGGAGAATAATGAAGATCAGTCATGTTGAGGGGGGAGGACCCCCCTCACTGGGGGCCTGGCAATTAGAGATAAACAGACTGTGAGCAGGTTACTGAAACTGCATTTTCACCGGCCAAGTTCTTTTTTTCAGTGGAGTAACAACGTGAAATAAAACGCAACACAATGGCTCCGAAGGATTGTTTGTAGGGATAAACAGGACAGGAGACAGACCCGCATGCGCTATGTTTTTCCCATCGCAGATTAATAAAAGAGGCAATTATCTAATAAAAAATTTACCGTGAATTGCTACCAGTTGAATACTCCTACTATTAGTACGATTAAGTACTATTAGTACTGACGAGATTTATTTCACCTTCTGCTGCCTGGGAATTTGACATCATTCCTGGCTTCTACCTCTCCCCCCAATTATAACCCATGGAAGTGAAAAAGCGACAAGAGCCATTTAATGTGTCACAACACAGAATGAGGGGCAGAAAGTGCTGGAAGTGGAGGCTTTTCAAAGAGAATGGAGGAAATAATACAGCCTGATGATTACAGAATATAGGGGTTTTTTTTTTCCTTCTTTCTCCCTCCTCTTCTGTATGGGTTTATGTTGTTTGTGTTTGTGTTTGTGTTTTGTTTTTCTCATTTTCCGGCCAGAGCGTTTTTCCTAAAGGGTGTGTTCTTGCAGGTTTATGGCTCTGACTAATAGAATTGCTCTAAATAACATTTTGATCTTGTAAGGTCACCCAGAGTGCTATACCTTTCCTTTAATGATTCAGGTCTGGACCAGGCATTTCCCAGAATTGAGATGGTAATGAAGTCATTAGTTTCTTCCTACTTGAAGCTCTGGCTAGAATGCAGAATTCTATGGGCAAAGTCTGAGTGGGCTTTTTTCATAAATCTCACACCCAGCTGAGCTGTAACACCTGTTACATTTTCCCAGGAGCCTGAGCCATAAGACTATTTCCAATCTATTTGCTCTTCTTCTTCCACAGGACACTGACAAAGGCAGGGGTCCCTGTTTTCTAAGGCACTGCTAATTGAAAATCTCTGGCTGGTGCAAATGTGAACTCAAACCCACAAGAGTTCCAAATAAGGCCCCAATGATTATTTCCTCCTCTATTTAAAAATAGCCTTTATAATGCAGGTTATACAAGATTAATTTGTTTGAGGGAAAAAATAGTCGTTGAACCTCTTGCCCCCAATAAACTTTTTCTTTCCATGCAGTTTTTTTTTTTAAAGAAGAAGAAAAGAAAGGGGAAAATAATAAGACCCAGAAATCAGCTAACCCTACAAGCCCTGTGTTTGTAAGAGCTGGAGGGTGGGGGTAGGGTAGCATGAAGATGTGTTTGCTTTCGTTTTGTACTTTGAAAATCTTCTCTATTTATTAAATTCGCACACAAGAATTGAGAACAAAGTTGAGTCAGATGGTTGACCAAATGTAAGGTGATTCCAATGGCAAGTTAAAGAAAAGTAGCTTCAGAAACTGAATAATTAAAATAGGAGGAAGTTTTCCTGTAGGAGCCTTGAAAAGAAAAAGAAAATGCATTCGTCTATAGAAAGGATGGGCATTTCTGGCCCTAATAACAGCCTGTGGGAAAAACTCTGAAAAACAATGTTATCAGGTCTCAGGTGGCATTTGACAGAAAAAAGAATTACTAGATAATTTACAATAAAGTTGACATAAACAGATTCTCAGTTATCTATTCCTCTGGTAGTTAGAGCACCCTAAGAATTTGAATTTTAAAAATAAAACTTTGGGGACCAGAGTCCACAAGTCATAACACAGCCAGTCATCAAGCTGTTCCCTGCGGTCCCACCGACTGTGTCCTCTTCACCCAAAGCCACTAAAGAAATGCACTGCCTTTGAATTCTAGCCTGTGCTGCACCGATGTTTTGTGGCTTGGTGGTTTGTTCCTCTGGGGTTTTGTTGCTGTTGTTTTCAAAGTGTGTTGCTTGTGGTCATTGCCATGGTTTGAGTTAGGTACCTTTGTGTGCCTCAATCCTAAGGCACATTCTCATTAAGGACACCCCTCCTAGTCTAGTCTAAGAATTGAGAAAACGGCCTATTACAAGCTTTCAATTATGAGAGGGGAGGATGCTTCAGTAGGAAGAGGGCTGTCATTTCATTACAAGAGGGGAAAAAAAAAAAAAAGCAAATAAGTTTTTAAGTAAATGGTTAATGAACTGGATTCCCACAGCACATTGTTTTAATTCTACTGTGAAATCTGCATGTAGTTCTAAACCTGATTGTTGAGATCAGTTGAAAAGAGCTGAGACACTCAGAACCTCCAGAGAACACTTATTCAAATAGCTCCTAAAGCATATATGAATTCATTAAAAATGGGTTTAGTTGCCTATTTATTGAAAAGGAAAGAAGTGTACAATATGTCAGTGAGTAAAATGCTTTTAAGTTGACCCATATGTAAATTAGTTTGGGGGGTAGGTCTAAAATGGTCAAATATCTATAATTTCACATTTTAACTTAAATACTATGCAAGCTACTATGAATAATACAATTTCATTTTGTTGTTTAATACACACTCTAAAGAGTTGGCAGCAGTTTTTCCCTGGTAGGGGGGCTTATGTGTAACTTTTAATTCATTTCTCCTATTGGTTTACCTATATTTTTTACTTTTTCTGGAATAATCTCTGGGTTCTCCTGAGAGCTCTGGGCAGAAGCTGAAATATTTGAGAAATGTTAGCCATTGTTTTTTGGCTTCTGTTAATCTCCATCCCCATTCTCAGTCCACTTGTACTAGTCACAGGGTTTTTTTTCCCCCCAACTCATATTTCACCAATTCTAACTTTATCTACATAAGCTATAGAATCAGACAATTTAATAATTTAAGAATCAAATTGGATTAGTGACCTTGATTACTTCTTCCCACTTCAATCTATTATAAAAACAATGTATCACAATTCTATTCCGAGAACCTTACGTTCCCGTCCACTGCACTGGAAATTAAAGATACGTTCCCACAGAGGAAGTCAAGCAAAACAAAGATTCTTCATATACTGAATCTAAATTTCTAGAAGAAAATATGGTTAAGGTGGTGACCTCTTTTTTTGTTAAGAAAGCAACACAGAATCTATCAGAAATACCTTCTCTCCATTCCGGAAGTTTGGTTTCTTTCTGTCTCCTTTCCACCATTCAACTCCTTTGGACTCCCTGCTTGGCAAGGGAGTGATTTTTTTGACTCTGCATAAATGATTGCCAAGTCTTATCTTTTCTCCTTCCTCCTTTATTTGGTTATCGATGTCCTGGAGAACTAGACTTCACTACCTTGTTTCACCGGAGGTTCTACCATCTGTTGCAATACTTTCCATAATATCAGGGCCTGACTTTGATGCATGTTCTATTCTGTATGTATTAGTGATGCACACTGGTATTCATAATCTTCTTAAGAGCTCAGCACTTATTTTAAAAGAAACTATTAAATGATTTAGGTTGGCAAGATGGATCTATATTTTAATTAGGGAAAGCTGAGAAAAAAATAATTTTAAATTGTCCCCATTCAGGGAGGCAGCATGAAGCAGTGGAAAGAAAACTGACAGTCAGGTGAGGTCGTAGCCCAGATTCTATGACTAAATGTGACTGAGCATGTCACTTAGCCTTATGGGTCTTAAGTCAACACCTGCAAGATAAAAGATTTTCAAGAGACAAAACTTAGGTCTCTCTGCACGTCCATTTGGCCCTCAGTTCATAAATCCTCTTTGAATTCCCATGTGGCTCCAATGCAACATCAATTTTCTACGATGGCCAATAGCCAAGAGTAGATCCACCAGTCCTGTGGTCCCTGCGGTTCTGGAACTTAGGTGAATGTGAATTCAGTTGCCTAGGCACAGAGAATTTTTTTTTTTTTTAATTTCTTTACTGTTTCTTCATGGCTCTTCCATTGATTAAGGCTCAGAGAGCTCTCTGCTCCTGACAGATGGCTTGGTCAGTACAGGTAACCCTGCTGAATTAAACTCCTTAGGAGAGGAGTGTGTTTCTACCTGAGAGAATCGAGTCTCCTTGTAGCCACTGGAGTCCTGTACAATACTCAGGAATTTCCCAGGCTCTCATTCTTCCCTAAGTTCCCACCTAAACTGCACCCCAGTGGAATAAGAATGGAAATTGAGTAAGAATGTTGTCCAGAATCAAAAGCGAGTTTTTTTTTTCTCAGCTGCAGGTAATAAAAGTAGAAGGGCAGGATAATCTTGGAATTCTTCAGGAGAAAAATTAAAATATTCTTTATTAGTCTCAACGGAGCCCCAGGAAGGGATCCCCCTCCCCTCCTTTTTTTTTTTTTTTTTTTTTAATAAGAGCTTCCCCTACCCTACACAGCCCTTTTGATACAAGTGAAAAAATTCCGAATTCCTCATTTGTTTGGCCTGAAAATCCCCTGCACATTCCCACAAACTACTTCCTTTTCTCTCTTTTTAGCAAGACTCCCCTCTCTCCCTTTAATGAAGAGAAGTTCAGAGGGTTTTTTCCCATGAATAGATGGCAGGCACCTGGGAGTTATGAATTTTAAAGTGATCATTTTCTTTCAGCCCCGCCGGACAATGGGCATCTCCTTTTGACTCACTTTCACAGCTTTGAGAGGCTCTCAGATCAGCCACATTCCAATCGGACTGGAGTCAGATCAGAGCTGGGCTGGACCGCATCACGGTCTCGCACAGAAAGACAAGGAGCAGATGGCCGGCACCGAGCTCTCCTCCCCCTCTCGGCGCGCGGAGGCAGGCGATGTGGGAAAGCGTCCGCCCGGCACTGCCCATTGATCCCTGAATAGAACCACCGCATGCCACCAGCCTGTAGGTATGAACCTCTGTTAACAGATGGTGAGATCATTATGAGCAATTAATTCCTTTAATGTATCAGTGGGAACATGCTGGAGAGGATGATGCAAGCCCCGAGTGAATAGTGAACTTCTCACTCCTGGGGGAGCGGGCAAGAGCTACCTTGGGGGGCCACGGGGAGTGTCTTCCCAGGCTGCAGCCTCGCGGCTCCGGGCAGGAGCTGGGAACCGACTGCACAGAACCGACGTGTGGTTTTCATGAACGAATTGTGAATCCTGCCCTTCCTTCGTGATTAACGCCAGATTTGTCCTTAGATCATTTTCATACGCAAGAACTACCCAAAATTACAGCGACAAACACAAACAGTATGTGTCAGGGAGTCCTGGATGCGTGGGGAAGCATTTCACAGAAACCAGCAGAGCAGCAGGTCATGGGTCACTCTGGCTAAACGCAACTACAGTTGTGGGCCGTCTGCGTTTAAGAGAAGGGTTTCTTTCAACAAAGATAAAAAGTAGAAAAACGATGCTCATCCCAGGGTTTGAGTCTGAAAACTGAATTTGGGATGCACTACAAATGGGTAGATTTAAAAGAAGGTATTTTAAAACACATGAATTCACATGTAGGGTGAATTTGAGCAAATGACATACATAGTAAATTATCCCCCAGTATAAGATGGAATTCTTTTTTTTTTTTTTTAATTTCAGTAACAATGTGAAAGCGACTGTCAGTGGCCAACTGGAAAAAAACTGTCACCCTCTTATTCAGATACTGCTCTGATTCATGATCAGTGAGATAATGGCATTTTTGCATGTTTTCCTACTTTTAAAAATATTTAGTAGCAGTAGTGTTTTTCTTTCACAAGAAAAAGAAGAATCTTAGGACATAGTACAGATCATTGGGGAGCCCTTAGATTTTTAAGAAGCTAGAAAATACAGGAACAGGAAATACTGACAACTATTCATTTAATTCATATTTAAATGACACTTTTTGCTTGTAATTAAGACACTCAAGTAGTGTCTCTGTTCATGAAATTTACATAACTGTACAATAGCTTGCCTAAATGAACAGCAAATGGCAGTTAACCTTGAAGTGTATTATCTTAATTGAATAAATCTGGCTTTGATTCAATAAATTAAAAACAGAAATAATACCGCAAAAGACTTTTGAAAAACAGACTTGCCACCCCCCATAAATACAGCGTGGTACTGTTTATAGTTGGGTTGGAATGCTCGGACATTTTCCAGTATGATTTTAGAACTCTAAAAGCATTCCACTACACGTTCACTATTTTTCCATCCTTGTTTCCAAAGCAAATCAATGCCACATTCTGGAAATCATCGATAAGAACATCTGAATTCTGAATTAGAACATCTAAGCATGCGTATCTGAGATGGCTCCTCATTTGGGCTTCCAGTTCCTCTACATCTAGGGGAAATGTAGTCTTCCCTTTTGTACAATTCTGTGTCTCCAATTCTACATCATTGAGGGTCCTGTGACATACATAAAAAAAACTAGAGGAAAATAGATTTCTTACATAGGAAGGAGACCTACCCACTATTTTTCCATTTAAATCAGACATGCGAGGACTGCAAATCCCTTCAGCATAAGAGAGCCAACAAAAGACGCTGAATGCTCCCCTCCCAAAGTTTGTTTCCTTAATCAGCACGATCGTGTTTCAGTGATTATACAGTTAAGGAGAAGAAATCATGCAATATGTTTTTATTTTCATGAAATAAGTTAATGAGCCACCACCTGTGCCTTGTATCAGTTTACTGGGGGAAAAAGCCAGAGAACACAGGTGTTCTGAGAGCATCGTGGTAGATGTTATACATTAATTTAAAAACACTAAAACCTAAAATCATTGATCAGAACCCAGCAGTGTGTATGGCTTAGGAATAACCCATATGCTCACAGATATAAATAAAAATCATTGTGAAGAAATTCCTGGTTTCTTGGCTAGAAAGGGGGGAAGAAAAGCTGTAATTCATTCTTTCCTCATTCTCACAGAGTTCACTATTGTACCATCTGCAATATACAACGTACATGCTCAGCCATAACCCGTAAGGCTGGAAAAGAAGCTTTCACACTGTGAATTACCATTTTTCCCAGCACCGAGCTCTAGTCAAAGACAGCACAATAATAAACTAGAAGCTCCTTTGTCTGTTAAACATTGTTCTTCATTACTACATGAAAAGCAAATTGTCTTTGTATAGAGGAAGAGTGGCACATACAGCCATGGGAGAGGGGGGAGGGACTTGCCTCTCTCGCTGACCACCTCACAGACACAGAGGCCACTCATCCATCTTTCCCCACTGGCCCACCCAACTGTGTCTTCCAAATCACTTCATTTGCCGGCACATTGGGAAGAGATCCCTTGTCAGTTGGGTGAGATGCTGGATTAGAGACTCACGGGATGCTTTTCCACTGAATATCCTGAAGCTTACATCCACAGATTTCTTTCTTTCTTTTTTTTTTTTAAGTCACTTCAGTGTATCCCTTTATAATGTTTGGGAGAAGTGAAGCTTATCAGAGATCCCTTTTTTTTCCTGGGGCTAAATATACTCTGCAAGCTATTATGGGTTATTTGGGCTCTTAAGAGACAAATGAAAAAAAAAAAAAAGCAAACAAACATTCGGAGCAGAAGATGTATACATTATGCTTTGGAGCAGAAGATTTATATATTATGTATACACATAATATAACAAGTACACAGTAACAGTTACCATGAAAGTTAAGAAAATGTATAGATTAGACCAGAACTACTCATTCAAGGAGAGGATCCTTGTAACAGAAATAAGTCACTTATGAGAAATTAATAATTTTGTGAGGTTTTTTCTTTTGGATGTAAGAAATTCCAACAAATCTCACAACCCAATAAGCTTGCTTACGAAACCTTTACTCAATTAAAGGATCATAAACTATCTCCTCAGATGGGAGCCAATAGCCAAACCCAAGTCCTTAATTTAAATCTCAAAGAACATTACCTCTTCATGACATCTGATCTGACCCTCAGTGGATCATTTTCCAGAGTGTGCTGCTGGAGAGGTCTGCCAGGAGAGGCTGAAGGGTATCCTGCTAGACATGACATGAGGAACCCAAATCACATCTGCTAACTCAACTCTACTGGATAGAGACAGGCTGAACGAAATAAACTGCCTGAATATCTGTCTAAAAGTCGTTCAATTTCTGTATTTACTATTAAAAAGAAGTTGAGATCTCATCAGAGACTGGTAAAAATCACTGGGGGAGGGCTGTCCAAAGACCAACTTTGGACATAAAACAGCTGTTTCTATTAGGTTTTGTGGTATAATTTTCTGCATGATTTGTAATTTTTCTTGCTCGCCCATGGGAATAATATACCTGGCTCACTAAATTGTCATGAGGCTTCAAGGAAATCACATCATAAAATAACTACAATAGTTCTCCCTAACATAGTGTGTTTTCAATAAATGCCCGTTGTCTTTTCAGGTGTAGATTAACATTTGACTTTAATTTAGAGGGAAAAATACTTAATTGCCAGGTAGTATGTTCATATTTGTTCTCTCCCGAGGAGAGACACAACTTGTTTATTTTGAATGTGCAGTCCTTGAAATACCAACTTGAGAAATCGTAAAATGTTTGTGGGGGTAGTTGGGACAATCTTTCTCTGCTCTGAAATTCTGTTCTTCTAGAACATCCCCAAATATCTAAAGTTCATGTACTCAACCCAAAAATCAAGTCTATTCCCTTGTAGCCTGCAACTGTATTCTGTCTAAAGAGAAACCCGCCTCTGTATTTTTACCGTGCGTCACATGACTTAAGGCTAGCTTTGACTTAGGCAGGCTCACCCTGTGTAAACAAGACATTGACATCACCAGGAGACAGAAAGGAATAAACTCAACCCATGCCCATGAGAAAGTGGTAAAAATACATGAGTCACATCAGAAACATCTGTCTTCAATCCCAAGTTGAGGACTTCCCAGGATAAGGGGCAATCTGTGAACCACGTGATCAGCTCTCCAACTCAAACTATGGGCTCATTTGTCTTAATTCTACTAACATATAAAACGATATCTGATGGTTTCTCTTTTTCAATAATTCTGATTTTCCTTGCAAGTTTGCATGCTGGTTTCCAAATGTTACAGCAAATGTATTTTTTCTTTTTTAATTTTCAGCTTGGATGCTCCCTTCTTAGTTTGGAGTGACAACATTTGTCCCTCCACTCATAAAGCACAGCGTCCACTAACAGTTCTTACAGTTCTGCTTTTTTCTCACTTGCAGGGGAAACAGGTTGAACTTCCTGGCTGTGGCTTCTCACAGTGAGACCCTCCCTTTTCAGTATCTTTTCTCTCTCTCTTTCCACAGGCTCTTTCTCTATGTCATTTCTAACCTCAGTCTAGAGCATTTCATCTCAACTGGGGGTGACTTAACTTCCAGGGGACATTTAGCAATGTCTAGAGACAGTTTTGGTTGTCTGGGTGGAGGGGATGCTACTGGCGTCTAGTACGGAGAGGCCAGGGACACTGTTGAACATCCTACAAAGCACTGAGCAGTCCCCTCGCCACTCCCACAACAACAAATTATCTGGCTTCAAATGTCCATGGTGCCAAGGTTAAGAAACCCTGGTCTAGGTGGGAGAAAACACACACAAAAAACTAGCTTTCTATCATTTTATGTCTAGCCACTCCCCTAGTCACTCTTTCCTTCATTGCTAAACGTTTTCAAAATATCTCATCTCATCTATTTCCAATACCCTCTGACTCCTTAAACATCTGCAGTTTATTTATCTTCCGAACAAGTCACTGCAACTGTTCTCTTTAGGACCACTAACCTCTCTAATGGTCCAACCAAACAGCCCAGTGAATGCTTTCCTGTCTTCAATTTTGACATCTCCTTGCCTTTGAAGTGTTGACCACTTTCTCCTTCATATAACGCTCTCGTTGCTTGGTACCGTTCACACCATCCTCTTCAAGTCGTCATCATCATCGCATCAATCATCACGACTGCTGATATCTCATGTCCCGCTTCATTCTGTTCTCCATAGAAATGTCCCCCATCAGAGAGGTTTCCCTGCCTGCCCTTCCCAGAGCAGCACCCCCCAGGTCTTTCTATTTCCTTCACTTGCTTTGCCATTTTCGTAGCTTATATTGCTACCTGATACTGCACTATGTTTTCGTTTTGAATATAAGAATATATACATTATATAAGAACATAAGCTTTGAGATGGAGCAGAGACAGTGTTTCTTTTGTTCGCGTCTATGTGATGAGGACCTGGTCCTTAGCCACACGTGCATATTTGTAGAATGAATGAATGAATGAAAGACTAGATGAATTTATGAATGAGTGGGGAAAAACAACCTATGAAGTGCTTTCTACCTGCCAGCCCTGTGCTTAGTACAGGGTCCAATACTGGCTGTATCTGTTTTCTTAAAAGTCATTTCTTTCCTTGTCTCCTAAGACTTTGCCCTAAGCGGATACCTGTGTTTCCACAACCATTTCTCTTTTTCCTTTGATGCCTCCTCTGACGGCTACTAAAGTCACATGGAACTTAAATTCTATATAGTGCAGAAAAGCACAAGTTTGGGAAACACCCATGTAACTAAAAGAGATGTCATTTGCTTTTCCCTTTTTTACCCTACTATGTTTTCTTCTTCAAAGTTTTTTTTTTTCCTTCCTCTGTTGTGTTGTGTTTTTTTTTTTTTTTTTTTTCTATCCAGCCTCTTTGCCTTTAAAGAAAACTCCTTCATGGCGGGAAGCCATTGAAAGTAATCACATATAATCTGAGTTATCAAAGGGGATTTGAAAGAAAGGTAATTTCTGACCAGGAATACCAGCCAAGACAAAGATAAAGAGGCAGAGAGAGAGAGAGAGTGAGAGGGAGGGAGTGTGTATGTGTGTGTGTGCGTGTGTGCACACGCGGGAGCACACTCACACCCCTCTATGTATGCCTGCCTGTGGCAGTGTTTATGCAAAACCCTGGTATCTGAACTTCGTTTTCAAAGACACGTGAACCAAACAAGTACCCCATGAATGAAAGATGATTCTATTATAAAGGGGAAACAATCACGTAGATTATTTTTAGAACCTTGAGAAAAATAAGCAGATATTATTAAAAAGAGTGAGTGTAAATACTTTGGAAACTGTGAAACATTAGACACAGATAATATACTGTTGCTATTGATAAATGATTTGTATATTTATTTGGCTTGGCACATTTAGATACGCTGTATGATTTAAATAGAACGATTGGAAGCTGCTTTAAATATGAGGGGGAAGTCAATTCTAGTGAGAAACTAGAGGGGAAAAAATCATTTTCTCTTTCTGAACTCGTCCCAGGATGTTTGTATTTGGAATCTTTATTTTAGATCACTGTTCCCTTTCTAATTATCTTGTATATTCATGTATTTGGACATTGAGATAGAGATTTAATACTCCACTTAGAAAGATTCTTCTATCTGTCAAATTATACAATGAATTTAACTGATTAATGAATTAACCAGCTGGTAACCATGGGTGCTTCTCTTCCCTGGATGTATTTTAGCACCTTTTCAGCTAAGAGGGACGCAAGAGGTATTAGAGACTGCTTGGGAATCATGGATGATAATAGCATACATTTAGATGAAGGCGATTTGATATTAATTTTCAGAGAAAAGAGTAGAAATCTTGCAGTCTTTTCTGGGGGATAGTTGGAGCCCAGAACCTTGGTGATTTGACTGGACTGTGTGCTGCAGAGTTTAAGACTGGTCCTCATAGAAATCGCTTGGTTTGCAAATTGTCAAGGGACTAAATGACTTAATCAACCTTTCCCATTTTTATCTGCAGTCAATCTAAGCTTAATATTATCAAACCACTCAAGTGATGGCCCTTGATTGAACAGAACGTTCCAGTGAGAACAGCGTGAGTAGCCTTCCCTCCTGGGGGGTGGGGGCGGCTCACGGATGTTGCTGTGTTCTTTTGTCACCTTCAACCTCTATAGGTGGACACTTAAAAGCCATTTCAAACATTATCTCATTATCCCTTCACTTTTCAGCCAGGAGTTGATTACCCTTAATTTACAAGGGGACACTGTATTGAGAAGTGACCCGATTTTTCTAATGTCACATATGAAGCACTCTGTGTGGGGCTAAGAACAGAATTCATATCTTCAGGTCATAATTTAGCCTCTGCTTTGGCATTTACATCGCGTAACATTACGACCAGGACCTTCACGACCTTTGAAAAATAACAAGATATTATTGACAAACAAAAATTCTTTTGTGCACCTTTAAAATCCTATTCCTTAAATCAAAGGTGGCTGTTTATGAGATAGAACTAAATTCAGACCTTCAAATATAGACGTGGTTTTATTTATTTATTTTTTTCTAGTTAGAAAGCTGCTCTGTTTAGCAAGAGCCCAAATGGATGAGCACATTCCTCAAAGAGACAAAGGTAACCCTGATTGTTTTGTTGACTTTGCTAAAGGCAATGGCCCAAAGCATTAGTAATTAAAACCCATTTAAAATTAATTTAATTTCAGGAGCTCCACAAACCCATAAAATCAGATACATGCAAAGTGAACAGCTACAGATGCATTTTCGAAATCAGTGGTTTTCAAAGTGAAAAGATGGACAACAAAAGCAAGGAGTGTGCAGGACAAAGACAGAGGATATAAAGGCAAAGAGAGAAAAGAGAAAGTGCCCAACGTTAGCCTGAGAAGCTTGCCTTCTGAGCCCCAGCCCACTGTTTCAAAGACAGGATTACTTGACTGAGTAAGGGTTCAAGTTACTGAAGCATCCTTCCCCAGAATGGAGCCCAACTGGACCAGGACATTTGAAAATGTTTCTCTGGGCAAACATTAAATTTGTATCCATTTCTCAAAACCAATCAGAGCTTCCATTGACTACCATCTTCACGCCTCAAAATTTAAGCAGCTACTTTCTGCGGTGAAATGTTATCCAAGCTTTGCATTGATGGCAACTTTAACCATTGCTCACAACTTTAAGACACAGGCTTTTAGATGATCAGATGTTGGTGTTTGCGGGAGGCGGTAAATATATCTAAACCCTGGTCCAACTCTTAAGGACAAGGGAAAGTGTGGAACCTGACTTATCAGGTGTGGAAAACAGTGTCACCTACAGCAAACTGCAAGTGTAGGGGCTTGGGTGTAAGCGCCCGAGGTGGGGTAGGAGTACAGGAGAGCAACGGACATGAAGATCAAAGCCAGAGTCTCCTTTTTCTACCTATTTCTTTCCCTTGCAAAGTATACACTTTCAATCAAGTGAATGACCCCGTACTGAAAATAAAACTGCCTAAAAAAAAAAATTTAGGCAATTTACAGAACCCTATTCTTGAAAAAGACTCTAGAAATGACCCAAACCTACCTCTAATTACCTGCAGAAGATTCAGCTACGCCTCCCTGACAGTGATGTTCGTTCTCTCTCCCCAGCTCACTTGTGGTTGAGGCAGACAAGCCTATTGTTGGCACAGACCAATTCTTAGAAAATTCTTCTAGATCCTAATTCTGCTCTCTTGAGCAATGTAGTATATGATATCCATGTCCAGGGCTACAGAGATAGCTGTGCAGAGACAGGTAGGTTACTCAATCTCCCTGAGCTTCAGTTTACTTACCTGTGAAGTGGAATAATAAATATTTCTCACCTCATAGGCTTTTTGTAAGGATGATAGAAATAACACGTGTAGAACTATGCCTAGCATATAATAAATGCTTAAATAGAGTAACTGTGATCATGGTGTTAAAGGCATGGACTTTAGAGTCAAATCGTCCTGTGTTCAAACCCCAGCTCCACTGGTAAGTAGCCGTCCTTAGGCGAATTAATTTCTCTGAGCTTCAGTTTTCTCAACCTTGACATGTCTAGTTCACAGGGATTTTGTAATGATTTAATGAAAAAATATTAAAGTGTTTAATATAACATCTGGCCCTAATTTCTTTCATCATTATCATTGCTATGATTATGCAGTTAATCAATGGATTCCTTAAAGCCTGGTGCTGGGAACTAATAAAATAGTCACAACATAGTCAGAAGCAACACAAAGGATGATGTGAGGACTGCTTCTCCCCTGACCTAAGCACGATCCATTTATTAATGCAGCCTACTGTTGTGTTTGCCTTTCTCTTCAGACCCTCAGAAATAAGAGAAATGAAAGAGAAAGTACCTGCCCAGGATCCACTGGTTCCATCCCACGCAGAGTAAGCCAATGTCCGTCCAATAAGAATGCTAATAGTGAGGGTAGGTCACATGACAGTTCTCTTTAAAGAAAGACATAATTATACTTAGTTCATTTATCCACTCCATTAACTGTTCCAACAAACACTTGCCAAGTGGCTGCATACTGCATGACACAGACCCTGCCCTTTTGGGGGGGGGGGTCTCATGGTTTAGTGGCATCTGGAATCCCAAGACCTGCTCAATTGAAGCCTATTTCTCTTAGATGGTCTTAAAACGACCTCTGTGTGATTCATTCTACATAATCATTCATGTTCCCCAGAAAGGAAAAGTGACGTACTTCCCGTAAACCCAGATGTCAAACGGAAAGAATGAACTACCACCATCAAGATGGCGGCACAGAAAAGGAGACCATCCCAGTCCCAAGACACCTGGCCCTTTGGACTTTCTGCTCATTTACTCAGCATACAGGCTCCGTGCTGAGTGACCTAAGACGTCCTTCTAGCTGTCTCGTTTTCAGCCTTACAACTGCATCGTTCTACTATCACGAACTTTCTGTAGCACAAACTACCCAAAGCCATATATGTCACTAGGACAGGATCTCTTGGCTCAGTCATAGAGGGAACCCTCACTGAGGGTTCTTTCTTAACTCTCAAACAAATATTCAAGAGGAAATTCCTAATGTCCCAAAATATACATGACCAGCCTAAAAACAGTTCTGGTAGCACACATGGTTGCTTTTCCCACCAGCTGTCTCTCCTGCCCACTCTGATTGCTTCCAGGCTGCAGAAACTCATTTTGTTCATATATTTATTCACCACATGTGTCAAAGAAGTCCCGGCCTCTACTTAGTCCCAGAGGTTAAATGTTCATCATTATCCTCATCCCTTTGCCAGTGATCGGTTTAGGGGCAGGCAAGTGATTGCAATTCTGGACAATTACAGGAGACATATAACATGAAGGTAAATCTACTAAGTGGCTTCTGGAAAATGTTCCTTTGCTGTTCAGTAGGCATATGTGGGAGGAGGAAGCTTCCTTTCTCCCACGCCTTCACCCAGCTGTGCAAGGGGAGGCCAGGAGTCATCTGTGACCACAGGAAGATGCACCTGAGTATAGAAGGAAACACTCAGAGAAGACCAGGAAAAGGAAAACCACCCAGGCTCTTCCTGACATCACTGTGTTGCACAGTTAACCAAGCCTGGAACTGCCTGCCTCTAGTCTACTTATTCGCTGAGATTTAAAAAAAAAAAAAAAAGAGTTCTGTTTAAGGCTGTGTTTCTCAAACTATAATGTGCATACAAGTAATCTGTGTGTCTTGTTAAAATGCAGATTGTGATTCAGAAGGTCTGGGCTGGGGCTGTGGATTCTGCAATTCCGTCAAGCTCCCAGGTGATGGTGGTGGTGATGCCGGCAGTCTGGAGCCCAGTCTTAGAGGAAGAAGGGTTTAAGTCATTTGAGATAAATGTTCTGTTCTCAGTAGCTGAAATCATCTCAAATGATACAATCCTCAATCTAGCATTCTTTCTCATCACCTTGTACCTATGTCGGTGAAATCCAATTGAGAACCTGAAAATGTAAACGTTAATTTCAGTGGATGTGAACCTGTATTCGTGCTTTGACTCAGTTCCACCCGTTTCAATATCCCACCGTCACCAGCACCTTCTCATTCTTCCCTGCCTTAACTAAGGCATTCAGGGGCCCCGGAAACCAGGCGGTGGCAAAGACGCCTGTGAATGCGGGGTGCGTTCGCCCTGCTCCACCACCGAGTGCTTGTCAGCGCACCTGGCCCAGAGGTGAAGCAGCTGCATGCACGGCGGTCCCTTCCCTGCCACCTCCGGCTTTAAAGAGAAATGCTTGAGTGCTTTTGCAAATCAAAATCTTTTCATCCTGAATTTGGTGATTCACCCTGAATGGCGTCTTCTTGGAAAGTCTGTAATGCACTATTGTGTAAGACGGGGTAAAATTGGCCTGTCTCATTGACAACACGCTTCTTCTCATGGCTCAGACTGGGCTGGGGGAGGTGAAGGAGTCACAATAAAAAGGCTTCTTTACGAATGGCCTCCCTCCCTGGTCGGTGCAGCCATGCCAGGGTGCCTGCGTGGGCTGAGCTCTCGGTACCGCCGTGGGGATTACTGCCCCGTTTGTTCATTACATAGCCTCTGGACGAGAATTAGGTTTCAGCAGGTATGAAGATGGTGCTTGTTTTTAACAAGGCGAATTTACAAAGCTTCCATACTTAAAAAAAAAAAAAAAAGTGTGGGGGAGGCAGACATTCAAAGGCCATGCCAAATTTGCTTTCCCCCAAAGCAGGGAGAGACAAAGGAAATCTCAAGCCTACCTCTCAGACACAAAGAACATGTGTTTGCCCTCCAAACTCAAGCAGGTGAACTCAGCTCATTATCCCAGGAGCTGGTCACTAATTCTACCCAGTTTAAAAGATATATCGGCAGTCCCATTCAAATAGTGAAGTATTCTTTTCATATTTTCGGTCAACTGACATTTCTTTTCGTGCCAGACAACTCTACACTATGAACTTTCATGTATGTTATCTTTTTTAATCTTTTCAACAGCTCTGTCATAAAAACAAACTTCTTCTGTATAGCACAGGAGACTATATTCAATATCTTGTAATAACCTTTAATGGAAAAGAATATGAAAATGAATATATGTATATATAGGCATGACTGGGACATTCTGCTGTGCACCAGAAATTGCTACATCGTAACTGACTATACTTCAATAAAAAACAAAACAAAACCCAACTCTGTCAGTTAGCTATGTGAATCGGTAGAAGTCCAGAATCTGAAATGTACATATTAAACCCAAGAGAGTTTTACAAGAGGAAAAGATAAAATCTACTAAGTGGCTTCTGGAAAATGTTCCCTTGCTGTTCAAAAGGCATATGTGGGAGGAGGAAGCTTCCTTTTTCCCACTATTTAACTATGTTTAACTATGTTAAATAGTGCTAGAGCAATTTTAGAGAATCAGTAATTTTTTTCCCCCACAGAACTGAAACTGACCTTTCCTTGGCTCTGCGTCAGTAGGGACAGTTATGATCTTTGCAGACAGAAGGACTGATGGCCAGAACCTTTCCCTGGAACCTGGTAGTCCTGGATTTACAACCTGCACTACACTTCTGGACCACAACCGTCTGGATCAGAGCTTGTAAGTAGCCATCCAGAAGCCAAGGCCAGCCCATGGTCATCTTTTGTGTGGCTCTCTCAACTTTGTTCATTTAGATTCATTGCTGGCATTTTAAGATGTAGGCATTTCTGTAAAAACCTGGATTTTTGAGTTCTCCAAAGAAGTCAAGAGATCTCTCTATGCTGCTGGGTCATGGGACATGACTCTTAATTGCTGGGTAGTGGGAGCTCCTTTATTCAGGGCACACTGAATCTCTCCTGCTGTCTGCCCAACACAGGGGCCACTGTCACTACCATATACATATCGGTCGGCCCCAAGGTTCCTCAAATTTGAATCTATGGCCATTTGGGGTCAGATAATTCTTGGCTGTGGGGACTGTCCAGCTTCCCCAGCCTCTACTTACTAGATGTCAGCAGTAACCTTCACCCCAGTCAGGACAACCAAAAATGTCCCCAGATATTGCCCAGTGTTCCATGGGCAAAACAGTCCCTGGATGAGAGGCAGAATAGAAAGACACAGAGCTCACCTTCTCCCACGAATACATCAAAAATACAATCTACGTGTGGGACAACTTTCACAAAAGACCCCCTGGCTGAGAACCACTGCTTTACACACACCCAGTCGTTTCCACTCATTTTAGATGCTAGCCAAGCCCCCATCCTCACTAGAGTCTGCATCTCCCACTGCCTCAGAATCGTCCCTTATACCACTAACGATAAAAAGTCTACGAAGAAATGCTGATCTCCTTCAACTTAAGGTTCTGTGTCCCCTTTATAACGCGAGTCAGTCTGGTAAGGTAGTGTATGAAGCTACCAATCCTTTCTATCTCAGATCTTCCAGATCTTTCCTTAAGGGCAAATTTTTACAAGGCAGAGGATAAGGGCAGCGTGAAACCACCGTGTCCTGAAGGAAGGTTGATACGAAAAAGCTGTTTTAAGAAGGAAAGGAAATAGGGTAATGAGTGGGCTACATCCATTTTTCTTTAAATTGGAAACCAAGCATTTCAGGAAATTTGAATATGCAAGGTCATCGGGAGAAGCGGTTTCTGTTATGACTGGTTACGAGCTTACGGTGGATTGCTGGGGCTATTTCATAATCAAATCTTAATACTGAGGAAACACTCCAATGCTCACGTCTGCCAACCCTATCATAGCACGTGGCAGAAAGAGATCATCCTGAACAACGCCCACATTTTTGGTTTGCTTATTGAAAATATGACCTAAAACAATACTGAAAACCGTTTTGAAATAAAAATCACTGTAATCAAAAAAAAAAAAAAAAAGAACCAAAAAACAAATGGGCTACATCATTTTCTTAAGTGCCAGCCCAGCAGGCTTCCACCTGAAACAAAACTTTACGAGGCTCACCTGTGTGCACATTGAACTTGACTGCTTTGAGTAGGAGAGTAGATTTGCACAAGTCCACCCCCCTCCTGCCTTGTTTAATGATGCACCTCATCATATTCTGATGAAATCTAGATGTAATCATATTCCTGTTTTAACTGGCTGTTCTGGCAAGGGGTCCTTCTCCAGAACTCAATTTCTCACGTTGGCAACAGTTAAGAAAAACATACCCATTTGCCAGCTCCCCTCAGCGTCTGCCCTAATTAGAGGGGATGTTGCTGTTCTCCTCCAAATGGCCGTGGAAGGCAAAGGGAGGCTGCAAGGAGAGGGACCCTTCCCAGGGACAATCACTCCAAGTCTCCCCTTAGCAGGACCGACCATCAGGATCAGTGAAGGGATGTTGTCTGACAGGATCTGAAGGGAGTCATTGGGAGAACTCTGGGGTTAGACAAACGTAACTTCACAACTTGTTTATGACTGAACAGCCACAGGAACAACCTCCTGTACCAAACCTACAGAGAGCAGCTAAAGCAGTCCCCTAAGGAAACGTGTCCACTTGAAAGAATACGTCTCTAAGAACTCAAGAAGGGTGAAAAGTAAAAATCTAACAACCATAGAAAACTCTTTTTTTTCAAAGTAGAAGGAATTGATAAGAATAAAAGCAAAGGTAAATAAAAATAAGAACAAAGTAGACAAGTATTGAAGACTATGATAAAGAAAAAGATCAGAAAAGGTCATAAACGAATAACGTTCGAGATGAAAAGGGACACAGAAGTAGAGTTACTGATGAGATTTTTTAAAATTCTAAGATCTGAGAGACTCTGCTCTGGAGCAGTAAAACCCTGCCTGAGACATATTGCTTGTTTCTGCACAAAAAGACAGCTTATGCTCCCATAACACCTCCCGTGCACACCTCCACGCCAGCACTTAGCACAGCGCGCGGTTTTCCGTTCGTCTCACCCACTAGCCCTCGAACTCTCTCCCGGAAGGACCTGTTTATGTTGGTCCTTTAGCTCTGGGCATGCCTGCCGATAGTTAGTGCGTAACACGTTTCTGATGAGTGAGGGAAGTCAGAGAGGAGTGGCAGGATGATGAGGGGCTGCAAACTTTGTGATGAGGAAAGGTGGAAGGACAGAGGGATGTCTGAGCCTCCAAAGAGGTGATTACACATCACACCATAGCTGCGTTCAACAGTGTGAAGGGCCATCATGGGAAAGGGGAGGGCCCTTTTTAGTAGACACCCACAGAACAGACTTAGACCAATGGGTACAGTGGAGACAAATAAGATTCAAGGGGGCAGAAGAGCCAACTGGATGATCTGACTTAGAAGGTGCCCTCCTTCCCAGAAAGACTCTCTTTAACTTATTTAAAAGTACGAAATCAGTCTCACTTCCTTTAAATTGAGGAGGAATTCCCTGCTTTCCTCCTCAGTACTAACCCCCAGCGCACCCCCAAATCACCTGCAGACAGCCCAGGACAGTGGGTGGTCAAGAACTCGTTTTGACCAGCTTTGGGATGCAGCCACATACAGGCTACTTCCGGTATTTCTGTCAGATTTCCAGTTCCGGAATGGACCTCATCAGGCTGGGACGAAGCCTGATTCTTGCAAGACCTAATATTCCACCGAGCTGCCTGCCAGACGCTGCTAATGTCAACATTCTGTTCTGCACTCCGAATTGCAGTTAAAAATCAGTCGGGCTTTTTTTCCCAAATACCAAGGCCACCTGTTTAAATCCTCCTTTCCCTTCTGCCTAGCATCGACCTAGTTCTCCAAAAATTTGCATTAATGACTTTTCTTCATCAACTGCATTAACTGTAGAGCTTAGACTGACTTTTGAACCTGATCACAGCCCACCAGCTCTCTGCAAGGGTTTTGTTCTTGAGGCAAACCAACTCTTGACACGCTCACCTAAAGTTATACTTTCTATGAAGACCACTTTCAGACGAGAAATGCCGTTACTGAAACTGCATCAGATATGTGTAATTACTCAGGTCTCTCCCTGCGGTGAATTGGTTCCACACTGGAGGAAATGCAAATCACTTTAAATCCAGGTGGAGGAGTATTTCTCAGAGGTGTTTATTGAAAATCCTACAGCACAACACACCTAGCAGCTTAGAGAATGAGAGGTGAGGAGCTGAAAATGTTTTACTTGCTCAAATTCAAGATATTGCTGTGTGTTTGCCTGTATACATATATACTGTAAATACACATGAATATGTAACACACATTCATTTTCTAGAACAATCACAGCCAGCCTCCTGCAGCACACTCTCCGGACTGTTTTCCTGGAACACCAGTTTTGCTGGCGTATCTATTTCTTCCCTCCCCAGCCTGGCTCCTCACAGCGCCAGACCTTTAGGGAATTTACATGAAATAGGCAACAAGTATGTCTGTCAAAACACTTGGTTTCCTACTGGAAGCCCCAGATCACTAGAATAGTTAGTTAATAGGAACTTACTTTAACCAGTCAACTCAACAAACGGCATATAAAAGCTGAAACTCTCCTCTGTCACCGAACTCCCAACTGTGTATTGGTTGAAGAAATGACAAGTCTTGAGTTGACTTCTCCTTAGGCATAGCCACTTATCCGTTCCAGAGTCTCATAGTGAGCATTATTTGGAAAGATGCTGCCTACTTTTCATGGGCTTAACAAAGGGGAAAGTGGGGAAAGGCTGTTTTTTCATCCAAGGGATGCTCTGTTTTTCTTTGGTGGGTAGAGTGATCTTCTTTATCTCCTCCTTGTTTGTAAGTTTTTGATTTTTTTTTCCCCTTGGAATGTGATTTGGTTTTTTCTTACAATCTGTGTTTCTAATCACTCCATGGGACACCACACACACACACACACACACACACACACACATTTTCCAGAGTACCTGCTATGTCATATCATTGTTTCACTAATGATCCTATTGACAACACTTGGACATTGTATAAGATAGGTAGATTTACTGATAGGGAAACAACGGATGGACAGATTAAAAAAGATAGGTAGACAGACAGACAGACATAATGTTCCCTCTATATTTAAGCCCTCAAAAGCTTAAAATTCCCTAAAATTTTCCTTGACAGAAAGGAGAAAAATATTTATTAGTGGTCTCTATTTTCATCAGGAAGCGACCACAGTGTCCATTTGATATTCTTCTCAGCTGTGCAACATCTAAATCCCCTCCTTAGAAATGAGAGCTTTCACTAAAATGAATCTTTGCAGGAGGTGGAGCCCATCTCCTCCTACACAACAAGTCCATTTTTCTGTGACCTCCACCAGACTGGCTGCCATTCATGGACACACGACCTAGTCTCAGCCAATCAGACGCCACCACCAGAGACACCGGGCCTGGCAGCCATGATGGAAAGACGCCTAGACGCCAATAGTGCCCCGTGACCACCGCAGCAGCAAAGGCAGCGTCAGTTGGAGACTGCACTGTCCCTCAGGGGTAGCAGCATTGTCCACAGCAGGACACTTCATTTATTTCTGCCCAATGACCAGGCATAGCTATCAGCTTTCCTGGAAATTCTGTGAGATAACCAATCTATTCTTTTGTTTTCATTTTCTGGTATTTCTTTTCCTTTCCTGTTAAGATTTATCAATGCCATATATGTGCAGAGTTTATAAATTAAACAGACGTGAAAGATTTATGAAGGAAACAGCTATCCCTGGCTTGCTCTCTCAGTCCCTCCCTACCTCCAGCCACGCACCCGAGAGACATCACTTTAATTTCTTTGTCTATTTTTTTCTGGAGTTTATCTCCACATTCTCCTCACAGCATACCCCGCTAGTCCTTGATTATCAGTGTCAGGCATCATCCATTGACGTCCTCTTACACTGGATAAGGAGTGAGAGCCTCTTCCCTTCTCCTCCTCGCCCGGTCTGCCATAAACAGTCGCAGGACAATTTTATTTAACCCAGCACAGAGTATTCGCATTATAAGGTCTAGAGAAAGGCTATGAAGTACATTCTATGATCTTTCTTCTACATTATCACATTTCATCACACATTTTTAGAATTGCATAGTCTCCTACATCCAATCACTGATTTTTTTCCCAAATGTTTCGACTGTACACGAATTTCAGTTGTTGTTTTTTTTTCAAGTACATTCTCATATCAGATAATTTCCTCTTGCCTTTTTTTCTCCCCCTGAGGATCTGATGTTTACTTGGCTGCTGTCTTTCCAGTTGGAAGCTTCATTCTGATGTTTGCAGGTCCTTGGCTAGCTGTTCACAGGGTGAGGGCCTAAAACCAATGGGAAATCCAGGGCACAGGGGAGGGTCCAAACCCTTGTCGGTTTCTGTCTAGAGTGAACAGGGGGAAGGTCTACTGACTACCGGTGAACTCCTAAGCTCGTGAAAATTCTCTTCTCAAGGGTAGGATCCACCAGTCTCCTTCATCGGCGTAAAATCCTGGCTCCTGACCCTCTGGGGTCGGGGGGAAGCAAGCATCCTACACGAATAGAAAGTTGGGTAGTTCCTACAGCCTGAATCAGGCCAAGGTGGAGAGTCAGGGAAGCGAGGAGAGGAGGGTATAAATACTAGACCAGTTAGTGTCCATCAGGGCTTAGAAAAGTAATGTGACAGACACATGAATTTCTGTACTTAACTGAAGAGTATTGCTTCTATTAAAAATATTTCATACCTTAAAAATGTCTTTGTTAAGTCTGGCATTGCAAAAAACTTGTGACTTCTCCAGTGTTTTTGTTGAGGTAATGGGAAATAATGGATTCTGGAGTCTACAGACATGGCACTGAAGCCCGGTCTCAGTACTCCCCAAGTGCAGCTTATACATAAGTTCCTGCTCTGCAGGAAAACAAATGCCCCGGGAACTGCTGCTAAGCTCCTTCAGAGGGATTTGCAAAAGGAAGGGGAAAACTTTCCAGATGCTCCAGAGCTTCAGAAAGCAGTAAGGAAATGTACACAATGCCTTGCCAGGGAAACAGGACAGCAGGTAAAAGTCTAAAAGGATCTCCAGGAAAGATTCCAATCAGGATGACCCATGAACCCATGAAGCAAATAAGAATCTCTGCTTTTAATTTGGGCAAGAAGACTCTTCCAGAGTTTGCCAGTGCTGGCCTCCAAAATCATCGCCATCTTTCAATCTATTCTTGGATCCAAGACTGGCCTTAATAGTAGATGGCGTCAGTGGTCAAGTATGAGTTTTTGAGAGCCCTGGAAATTCCCCTACCACTTGTAATTGCAGCTCTGTCACTGGAAATCCCTTTGTTTGAACTCATATCTCCAAGAGCCCGCAATAAAACTTTAATGCTATTTACAGGGCTATCTAATGTTGGTACTGGCTAATGCTCAGAGGAGATTGCCCTCCACTGGTGCATTACGAAGAGGAAAAAGTTAAAACAAGTCTCAGAGCTGACTGAGAACCAGAAGAACAAAATGTGCCAAAGGAAACACAGGAGGATGAATGGTCAAGATAACCTTGTATCTCCGTCTTCACAACACTCCCCTGAGATGGCTGTCCCCAGCCTCCTCCTAAAGCATAAAAAGTAGACGGGGTTCACTTCTCCCAGGTATGTTTCCTTGCAGCTTTGCCTGTGGATGACTTGCTCAACAATGACTCCATTTCCCTGACAAACTGTCCGGCAGCCCTGCTGTTACCACTCACCTCGCAGCGGAAATAGGTGGGCCACAAAGAACCCCTGCCTAAAATCGCAGGGCTCATCAGGGGCAGGAACCACTGCAAAATTCCCAGTCTGCCGAGCACAGGCACAGGGTCGGGAGAACCTTCCAGTTCTATCACTAGCCTTTGCTTTTCAGCTCTCTGGGCACACTGGTTTACAGAGTGTGTGTGTGCACAGAAGAGTACAGGAAGTCGTCTTTTTTTTTGCTCCATGATAAACAGAAACAGCCATGCCTACATCAATACAAAGTAACAGCACACATTTTTTCCCCCACTCTTTGGATTTGCCCTTAGAAACAGTCATCTACTAATAGCAGGTGAATAATTTTTTTTAATAGACTGGCACAGACAGTCTTTGACTCTCTGGAACTGACTGTATTTTCTTTGGTTAAGGACCAAACAGAAAACTGTGCTTGGTTTCTGAGACACAGGAGCTCTATTTTGAGAAGGAATCAAATACTAAGAGACATAACAAGTGTTCTACGGCAAACCTGAGTCAGATAAGCCTTTTCTCAAATCCCCAATTTCAGCCAAAAATAAACTTCTCTGAGGTTTAAGTCAGCATGAGATGTGTGAGGTACCTCTTCCTTCCAGCATCCCCAATGCTTGACGAGGCAAAAGAAAGACGACTAAGTGTGCAGCTGCTTCTCAGAGGAGAGTCATGGAAATCAGGAGAAGAATAGAAGATGACATGTGTGGAGAAAGTTGAAGGAATTAGGATTCTTATGTCAGAAAAAAAATCAGTGTAAATGGGAATTTTGGGTTCCTCATATATGAAAACAACAATTCTGACAACAAAAACAGTAATTACATCAGCAACAAGCTTTTCATGATTAGAGAAAAACACCAAGGGGCACACAGGGCACAGAGCATTCTGAAGACCCGGGAAGCAGCTCAGAGCAGCCGGCGGAGGCCACGTGGAGGCGCAGGGTAGCGACACCATGGTCTAGAATAGAAGGATTGTTAGCTCGGCTTGGGCATTTAAAAAAAAAAGCCAATGGGGGTGAATTCATCTTTGAGTATGTAAGGGATAAAGAGCTGCAAGATGCCATCTGATTTTCTGTAATAAGAGCAGACCACAAACAAGGGCAGAACGCAAATACGTCTGAATTGCTGGCGCTGTAACAAAATGACGCCACGAGGGACGTGCAGCTGGAAGTTGACCAGAACTCTTCACGTCTCTCCTCAGCCGAGGTGCTGATGCCCTTTAGGTATCAGACACCCTAAAGAATAGGAAACAGCCCCCCACATGCAGAGTTTACAAAAGCAATTCCTGAAAATCGGTCCTGTAACTCCTGAGCCCCATCACTTACTGTGAAAATATGAAAGGATGGACAGAGAGAGAAATAGTGAAGAGACTCGGTAGAGGAGGTCTGCCCACCCAAGAAGGGTGGAGACTCCTGACTCCTCTGTGATCTCAGCCCAGACAGGGGGCTTGCAGGGGGCCATCTGAAGATCTGGGAATGGATTTCCCTCAGTCACGAGACACAGAGGATTGGCTCCCACCTTATAGCTGAGAAAGCTGAAACAGTCGAAGGAGGGAGGATGGGGGGGCGGTGATACTGGGATTGGCCTGCGTTCCCTAGTAAGGACATGTAGATTCTCCCTGTGGAGCAGAAGTGAACTAAAGGGCTTTGCAGCGGACCCTGTGCACTAGGAGCAAGATGCTGGAGATTAAAGCCATCAGAACGACATTTTGACTTCCATTTGGTTATGAAGATTGAAGGAAAGACATCTCAGCTCTAAAAACTAAGACAACATTGGAAGATTTAAGTAAGACTTTAAGAGAGAAGGAAATCACTTGATTGTTCTTAGATTGGTTCAGAGCAAAGCAAGGTGAGGAAAAATTCAGTTACAAACTTTAATGTATGGTGCTATACCACTGTTGGAAAGAAATTAAGAGTTTTGAGGCAAAACCAGCTGTCAGACAGGTAGAAAATATGATACAGCCGTTGAGAAAAGAGAAGGCTCCTCGAACAGATGGGCGCACCTCTGAGCTTTATAAAGCATTAACTGGCTGTTTAAATAAGTCCTTAGCAGATGTTTTCAATGTAATTTTGGAGGTGAAATGGAAAAAAACAAAGTCCAAGGCACAAGGGGAATTGATATCACAAATAAGAGACATTCTTGCATTCAGAGTGCAAGTTATTGTCAAAAGTTTTTCTTCTTGTAAAATTGGAGCACATTACCAAATTCTGCAATTAAAATAATGCATATTGCATTATTAGCCTGTAAATGAAGGAAAGAGGCATATTTAAAGGAAAAGATAGTTGACCTAGGTGATACATACAGCTATTTACCAAAGACCAAAAAGGTGAGTAAGCCTCCATACCTGCATTGCTACTTGTAAGAGGGTTGTCTTTGTAATGGTACCTTGTTTATAATGAATAGATTCATTAGGAAGGAGATAAATCACAAAAGGGAAAGGCAAAGATGCTCAAAGATCTGTGTCGAATGTATTGATGCTCATTACTATGTTAAGAATGTGTGTGTGTGTGAGAGAGAGAGAGAGAGAGAGAGAGATGATTATATTGCATAGAAAATAAAAGGGGGCAATGAGTTTTCTTGTAAGATGACTCACATACATACATACCTAGTTAAGTAGATCAGCAGATGTTTATCAAGTGCCTCTGCATGCCAGGGAGTGAACTGGGTGATGCACAAGGCAGAAAAATAACACCTGGTCCCTGCTCTCAAGGAGCTGACCTTCCTTGCTGGCTACCCTCACCACTGCTAGAACCTCTGGTTACCTAACTTTCCCTACAAATGCTACATATACCCACATCTCTCACCATCCGCCTGTAAGGATGGTGGGAGGGGAGCTAAAGAGATAGTGGAGGCATCTATGAAGACTTGGACTGCACTCAAATGATGGGCTGCAGAGGAAAGTGTGTGAGATCATCACTCCAATAAGATGGAGACCCATGGATCTAACCCCGCAGCCCATTCACTTCAACACCATGATGACATGACATCATTTAAGGTGGAAGGAGAGAAGGCATGGGAGAGGGGAGGGAAAGTAGCATCCATGGCTGTAAAATCTAGGTATATGTATTGAGAAATAATGTGGAACAATCCAGGGATGCTTTCATAGAAGTGTAAGGAGGAAAGAAAGGACTAACTTTTTTAAATTATCATTTTTGGCAGAATTCTTATCAGTCAAAGGGTCATTAAATCCAACATCATGGTTTAGAGCATGGGTTTTTGCCTTCAGATAACCCAGGACTAGAGCCATGACTTTGCCACTCACTAGATGGATAACTTCTAAGGTTCATTTTCCTCATCTGCAAAATGGGAATAAAAACAGTACCTACAAAGGGTTGCTATAAAAATTAAATCAGACAATGCACACAAAGTACATTTAGCACAGTACATGGTATGTACAAGAACTCAACAAATGTTTTCTATTATTAAGATTACCAGAGCATCTTGTTTGCATGGCCCTGTGGAATTTATCATTGATGCATTCAACAAGAGGTTCCTGAGATCTGTTATGTGGCAGACACTGTGCTTGGGATACAACAGAGGGTAAGACAGCCTGGTTCCTATCCTCCCAGAGCTCAAAGTTTGGGAGAAGAATTATTCCAGAAATGTGATGTCATTGGCCACGTTCTTAGCATCAGAAAATTTCAGAAGAATCCTTGTGAGACTCATGATGGGTCAAATAACTCTTACAAAATAAATAAGATCTTCCCTATAGGAAAACTAGAAAGGAAAAAAATGAGCCGGAAAAACACGAGCCTGGGATCGGATGGAACATGTACCTGACGTGGGATCGTCTGACCACAAGCCTTGCTACTCCCCACTCAGACCCATTCGATGGCTGCCCTCCTCTTTTCCTTCACTGCCACGATTCTAGTTCCTTTCTGAGCATCTCTGGCAGGTACGAGACTCCTTGGTGAGTGTCTGACATCTGGGTTCAGTCCCCACTAATCATTTCTCAAAACTCTCCCAACAGTCTTTCACATTGTTTCCCATGAGCTCATTCCCCTGTTTAAAACTCCCTGACACCTTCCCATTGTCCGCAGGGTAGAAGCCAGTGGCTTTTCAAGACAATCAAAGCTGCTCATGAACAGGACCCTTCTTATACGTCAGATCTTGCTAGTTCCTCTGCCGAAATTGTTATCTTGTCTTCATGACTTAAAGGTTCCAAAAGGATCATATTATCTCTCACTTCTGTTTTTCTACATGCTGGCCCTTCTGCCCAGCATGCCTTGTCCCTCTGTAGGACTCCTGTAATATCATCAGGGCTCCTCAGACCTGGATTCCAGGAATCTTAATGGTTTGTCACATTTGGTTTGGTTTTGCGTCCATCTCTCCACTGACCTGCCAGCTCCTTGTGAGCAACTTGTCTTATATTTTGGTATCCCATCATCTGTAATATTACATAACTCAAAATACATGCTCGACAGACAAGTACCTACGCTTATTCTACTTGATATTCACAGAAACTGTGCCTTTTAGAAATTACATGAGATTGGTAGGGCTGTCTGGGACTTCTGTTCCACTGCCAAACGATAAAACCAAAGTTAAGAAACACTCAACAACATGTTGTTACTTAAATTCTTGCATTGTCTGCTCATTGTCTCTTCTTTCTCAAGTTCTGTGTGACCTCTGAGTATAAAGATATGAAGCAAAGAAAACTGATTGAATAATAAAATAATGCAGCAAGAAAGCAGAAGGCGTTTTCAGATGTAAACCAAAAATGAATCTAACTCATGACTCTCTGCTAGTCACTACTCAAAAAATTTACTCCCAAAGAGTAATTTTCTACATTGTTTGCCATCCTCAAACCAAACCAAAATTCTTGCATACTTTCTGATCTATTTGCTCTTTAAACTTTGATTCTTCTGATATTTGTAATCAACTTCAAATTTCCAAAATGTCATTAAGCATTACATTGAATTATATAGCAAACCTACATTTCAGGTAGGACACTGCCTATAGGACTCACACTTGGGGATGCTTGGGTAATCCAAACAGGGAGACAATATTGCTTTAAGCCACATCAGCTCTCAATGGTGTCACTGGTCGCGGGGAAAGAGGCAAACTCACAAGCAGCATTGTGGGAGTTAATGAATGGTTGACCAGATGGCGCCTGTCAGAAGGTGTTGACTCTTCAGACAACTGGGACTGTTTCCTGGGAGTAATGAGAGGTGCAGCAGAAACGGATTGCATCTCAATCACACAGAAGCAGAGAGGCTCCTTGTTAATGAAGATGATCACATAGCCAAGCATATTTTTCCTCATATGATTTTGTTTGTTTTACATGAGAGGCGTGGAGGAGAGCCTAGCTGAAAATATACTATTCTCGGTAAGATATGCTATGGAGTAAATATGAAAAGCTATGTATAAACTGCACACTAGTATTTTTAATTAGGAAATGTCAACTAGAAGGAGGAAAAACTCTGTGAAAGAATAGTAAACTACCTAGAATTAATAAGGGTATTTCAATTACTATACCATCAACTGCTTAGAGAGAAATAACAGTTGAAATACAATAATCGGCAGATGTTCTAGAAAGACATTCAAACGGGTGGAGCCCACTCAGGTCGTGCTGGCACTTTTGACTTTCTAACATAACACACTGAAATAAACCACTCTTCCCAGTTTGACCATTTTCATTTGTTGCTTTACTCAGCTGGAGAAGTTTTCCTATTACATGCTCAGTGATGTCTTTGATGGGTAAACCCTGGCACTCAATGCTAACATTTTAGCAGATATAATCAGTCAAAAACTTCATTGACTTTTTGTCGTTATCAGAGAACGTTACCTGAACATACTCTGTCAATGGTGTTGTGTTGCTGTCAGGTATGGCCCAAAATCAACTAAATAAATGCCGTCACCAAACTCTCGGTGGGCAGTTGGATCTCTGTGAAGAAGTCAACAGATTGTATGACCCACTTCTTGTCAGCTGTGTGACCTCAGACAAGTTGTTTAACCTCTCCTTGCCTTGGTCTTCTGGTTGTAGTCAAGAGTATGTGAAATGAATGAAAAGAACTTGACATAGAAGCTGGCCTGAAATCAAAGCTTAATTGCTTAACTGCTTCTCTTTCCTGACTACAAAGAGCACTCAGTCAAGCTCATTCATTCAGTTCATTTTTTTGTTCCTTCTCCTTGATTGCAAACTCTGGGTTTGTCTCTACCTTTGCATCATCCTGAAAAACCTTCTAGAACTTCACAGACGTATCCAGAGATTTGCCTTGTTTGTTACCTAACAAAGGAAGCAGTGACTATCTGAGGACTATATGGAGATACTGAATATCATACTACCATTTTTTGCAATTAGAGTCAGCAGTGGTCAGTGTAGTGAGTTTTTCCTTTACAATGTCCTCTATGCTGGGCATTAAGCATTTCCTGGGGGCAGGGATTTCTTGCAGAGAGTTTAAACAATGCAGTCAGCAGAAATAAGCAAAGTTCCATATTCTTAGCACTGACCAAAATACAGGTTATTTCTTTCTCTTTTAAATGTGATTTAAAAAAAAATCTGTTGGTTGTGAGATGTGCATCAGATATGTAATTCATAGACACATTTCTCATTACATGGGGTTAGGCACGCATTCAGCCTCCATCTCTTCCTGCATGAGAGATTTCAGTAACTATCAAGATGTGGAACCGGTTGTGTTGGTCAGAATAACAATGACATATTTTTATTTCCAACAGACTTAATAATGAAATAGAATAACAGAATGAGAAAGATTTTGACAGTGTCCATGTGCATTCTAAGAGAAAAGGAGGGCAAAGAGAATACTGAGCTCAGAAGAGAACGTTCGCCAACCTGGTATATGAGGGGCAGTGACTACCAGGTAACCATTAGCTTGAAAAAGCCATTATATCGATCTCGGAAAAGTCTCCAACTTTTAACACTTACCTAAATTCCAACTCAAGACATTTAACCATGAGGCAAATGTCCTTAATGCTAATTCTGAGAGATTAGAATGCTTCTGAAACTGTTGTTGGGTTGAGTCGAGTCAATGCTTTTGCAGACCTGCGGACAGCACTCCTAACAGTAAAAGCAACACTATTTCTACATATTTGTCTCACGTCACTCTTCTCTCAGTACCAGCCTTTTCTCTGTCTCACCAGCGTCCTTGGTGAGACAAGCATTAAGACCCAAGGACACTCAGCACTCCTGATTATTTCACATGGAGAGTAATGAATGCATAATTGCAAATCAGTTGGCCTCCTAACTCTAACCCATTAGATTTGTCACATATCCATTAGCACCATTTACAGAAATAGAAGTGCTTCCCTCACAAACATCTGCAGACCACCTATGTCTAGTTACTTACAATGATTATGTGCACATTGCATGCAAGATGACCATCACAAACACACCCCATAAAACCAAGATATACATGTGTCAAATGGAAGTTGAATCTTAACACAGCTTTCCTCCCTAGGGATCCGTGATTTCCACATTTCAAGTTCCAAACCAGGGTTAGCTCCATCTTGAATCCTAATTGCCTGTTAAGGAAACAGCTTTTTTCCATTGGGCTCCAACAAGACAGAGAATTGAAACGATGCTCTGGATCATCTGGGCCAGAATCAACTTTAGCTTCATATATTTGTGCTGGATAGTATTTTTGCCTCATTTCTCTTTTTCACTTTGCATTTACTGACCCAAGCAAAGAAGCATTAAACACTGATGAGATTAGAGATACCAATGTCAGCTGGGTATTACTGGTACAGGCTGTGAGAAGACTTGCGAATTATCTAGTGTGTATCATTCATCATGGCCCATCCAATGAGGCCGAGCAATTTAAACACTGGACTTTCTGGTCTTCTGCCCACCATGGGAGAGCCGCTTATACTTAGGTCAAGTAAATGTCTAACTTCTAAGTCCAGTGGCCCAGTCACCATGTCCTCATCCCCATCCCTGACATTTTTGCCTCAGAATTCCTAAAATTCCTTTCACATGGGGCAAAGCTTTTCATTTTGAAATGCAACCAGGCAGAAGCACTAGAAGCAAAACACGTGTGCGCATCTTTACGTTAAGGAACGGACAGCCCTACATGGGGAACCTCCTCCCCTAGTGTTAGCCTTGCAGCCTCCCCTGGATTTGACTGTCTGGTTGCTGGTTGTCCAACCTGAGACACTCCTTTCAAGGTGGCTGGCTCTCACTTAGATCCCGTAGGTCCCTGATCCTTCCAAGTCAATACTACCTTATAACCACACAGTCACCCAGATCTTCCACCTACGACTTCACACAAACGTAATAACAGAGAGTATCTCCCCTACAGACCTGAGTACTGTGCTCTCTTCTGAGGAAAGCATGAGGTATCAACAGGAGGAAGAATGAGGTGGATACCATTGCAGGCGCACAGGCTGAAGGAAGAATAGGCTGGGGTGATAGATGTCAGTCCCCTTCCCCGTTCTCTATTAAGATCCTGCTCATTTCTGAAGGCTCAACACAGATTCTTCCTCGCCACAGAGCTTTTTCTGTCTCCATGAAGTCCCAATTTACCCATCTTCTAATCTTGTAACATTTTGTTTATACATTTATCATTGCCCTAAAATTATGCTGTCTCGTAGTATAATTAGTTGTTTGCTGTCCTCCACCCCAAGTAAAGTAAGTGCTCCTTTGACCAAGGACCCTGCCTTATCTCATGTACTGCTGGAGGCTCGTTAGAGACAGTAACAATAGTAATAATACTAACAGTGATGGCCGCCGTATACTGAGTGCTTACCTTTGAGTGCCCCAGCCACCAAGCCTTGACATGAGGATTGTCAGTCCTTTTTCACAGAGGTAAGAACCAAGGTTTTAAACAGTCAAAACAACTTCTCCAAAGTCACGTAACCAATATATGGCTTCAGTCCCACATCTGACTAATTCCCAGAGGATGTGGTTTGTTCTTTCCAGTGACCACTAAATAAGTGTTTACTGCAAAAATAAGGATAGTAAAATTTCACCTGTTTCCCAGTTTTGCTCTGTAAATGGCCCAAAGGGAATCAACAGGCAGAAGAGGTTACTTGTTGTTTTTACTACCTAACATGGCCCTGCCTAAGTGAGCCCCACTTCACAGGCTTGTGTTTCCAAGATGCCCATACATAAAATGGATGAATATTAAGAATATAAAAATAAAGATGAGACTATAAGAATGGGTAAAGGTGATCAACATGCATAAACTTCCAGTTATAAGTAAGTCCTGGGGATGTAATGTACAGCACAGTGACTACAGTTAACAATTATATATTTGAAAGTTGCTAAGAGAATAGATCTTAAAAGCTCTCATCACCAGAAAGAAAAAAAAATGTAACTATGGGTGGTGATGGATGTTAACTAAATTTATTGTGGTAATCATTTTGCAATATATAAATGTCAAATCATTATGTTGTAGACCTAAAACCAATACAAGGTTATATATCAATTATATCTCAATAAAAAAGAATAAATACGTATCTAAAGATATAACTTATTTTCATTTCTGCCATGATTTAGGTGGTCCCTCTTACACTGAAGAGACTCTTAGCTCCCAGCAAGCCAGGTGACTCACTACGACGATATGATGCTCAATCTGTCTGCCAACTTCTGCAGATGCTCTATAGATGCTCAAATCCTGTGGCAAAGGATAAAAAAAAAAAAATCAAAAGAATTTTCTGAGATCTATTTTAGTATGTATTAAGTGATGTGAATTCAGTATTATCATTTTTTAATAGAATGAAAAGTCTGTGAGAGAACTAAGTTATCTTCAGGTTATTTACTGTGGGGAAAAAAATAATTCTTTATCCCTCGATTAATCAAGCTTCATGGCACTGCACACGAAATCTGCTTGCCAGAGGTCAGTGCTGTGAATGTTAAACGACTTCTGTGCCAGAATATTTAGACTTATCCTAGCTTTGGGATACAAAGACAGCCCTGCTCCACCAAGGCAGAGGCAAGTCTTATACCTGGTGATAACGTTAATCAGACATGAACGGATGAGCAATGAGGAATGTGGAACAGCCATTATTACTGGTGGGGAAATTAGAAGTAAAGAAAGAAAAACAAAGACGATACAGCCACCCAAACACACATGAGCACATACTTGGGAGAGGAGATCGGAAAAGAACAGAACAGAATTACCACGTTCACTGTATTATACGGGGCAGTTGGTAACTCATGTAATTGCCAAAATGATGGGCTAACAACAGTATCGATCTCAATTGATATTAGAAGGTTTAAAAATGTTTTTTGTTCATTTGGTCAATCAACTAATCAAATTAGTTTGTTTTCACAAGTTATTGGGTTATTAATTATTAACTGTGTTAGGCTGTTGAGGGGGGAAACAAGGAAATAGTAAAAGATAGTTCTTTTCCTCAAACTTCTCAACCTCCTTCATTGCACACTTTTCTGATGCTGACCCTGTGCCAGGCACTGTTTCCAAGTCTCTCTGTCCCACTAGACCAAGAAATCCTTGTGTGCTGGGACATAAGAAAACCATTATGACACAGCGTGATTAGTACTAATCAGAAGAATGACCTTTGCAAAGCTTCCCAGAAGGGATATTGATTGAGATGATCTTGATTAATGGGGAAATGTTATGTGTTTGAAGACAGCATGCTGCTTTTAGAGAACAGTAAGGGAACCCATGTGACAGAATCGCAGTGCCTTTCAGGAAACAGAAGTTAAGGTAGCTGGAATGAAGGGCCATCACAAAGGGTCTCAGATGCTACAATCTGGAGCTTGCACTTTGTCCCCTGAGTGATGGAGAGAGGAACAAAATGCATGCACAGAAAAATACAGCCAAGAGCATAATGGAGCAAATATGGAGAGTGAATGATTAAGAGCTCAAAGTTCAGAGGGCCTGTCTTGAAGGCTGAGTAGACAGAGAAATGAGAAGATCACTTGTGGTAGACATAACAACCATCCCCAACTCTCCTTCCTCTTGCCTGTCTCCCAGTAGGAAGGCACAAATCAGGAGACCGGCTTTCTAGCCTCCTGTAAGCCAAGGTCAGCCACCTGACCAGTGCCCATGAGATCCTAATCAAGCCACTGAGCTTAAGAGAATGTCTGCAAAAGCTTCTCACATACACAAACACAAAGGAATCGCACACGCTACCTAACTTAAAGACTTTTCTTTCCTAATAAAAGGAAAGCCTCACCAAGCAAGCTTCTTCTCACTCCTCTACCACGCCCACGTTACTTCCTTTGAAAAGGCCTGGTAACCTTGTGAATTTTGACACAGCAGTGGCTAATTTAAGATTATAGCAGAAGCTGGGGGCACTATTTCCTAAACTGAGCTCAAACTCACTAAATAAATCATTCCTGGCTGAACTGGTGTCTCATCTGGTGAACAGACCAACACCAACCATCTGATTACCACCATTTATATCTTGAGGTAAGTAAACAAAACTTCATTTTGTTGCATCATCAGGTTCAACAAAGTAAGAAAAGACCAAAAGCTAAAAGGCAGATACCTGGGAACTAGAGGAAAGTCCTCTCTGGGTTTTTGTTCAGATGGCCATACTGTATAATCTACTGGAATGAGCACTAGATAGAAAGCCAGACTCTGGTATGTGCTTTGTCTTTAGTTAACAAGCAGGTTAGATTGCCTACAGAATGAGTACGCTGGCTAGAAGTCAGGACCTGGAATCAGATACATTCCTTGGGGTTGAAGGCATGTTAGACACAGAATGCCCATGGATAAGGCTGCAGGAGAATTCTTGGTGAATGACTGTGTTCTTTTCCTGCTATGTTTTACACCTCCCTTTCCCTAAGATCACATTCTGCTTCTGGATCATAGAGCTACTGGGACCCATCTCTTACTAAGTGATAATAGGAGTGATTAGCAAGGTGGCACTGGGGCACCTGGAGCTAACCAGAAATCCCTTGCCACAACTGGGTTCTGGGTCAGAGTGAGACTCACAGCAAGTGTGAATGTTAGGTTTGTTAACTCCAAAATAATGGAACCCTGCCTTTCTAAAGGTGGGACTGGTCCTAAAGACAGGGAGGCTGACTGCCTCCTACTGAAGAACAGGTGGTGATGGACCTAAGCAGCAAGGAAGGAGGGCTGACCACTCATCAGAGAGGAGGCGGTATCCGATAAGCCTGTTAGCACTGGCCAGTTGAAGACCCTGAATCTGAGTTTATGCACTCCTGATTGTCCTTCAACTCTTCTAAGACCCAATGCAGAGATCTGCCAGCAAGGAGAGCTACAGAAAGAAGGAATTTTTTCCGTACTTAAATGTTAATGAGGGACCCTTAGAAGTAGCCTTAACCCCTCCTCCCCACAAAATGGATTCTAGTGTATTAGACCCCTGGGGAGATATTAAGACAGAGCTTAATTAAAAACAGAAACGATTGCCTAATTAGCTCTAGACCAGTTCATTTTATACACTATCTAAAAAGGTCGGTAAGTACTATGTTAATAACAGTGAGTAACAAAGTCATACTAAACTAATACCACCCCAGATTTGGGAATCAATCTTGTTATACCCTCCTTGTATCCTCACATGCTTTATTGTTTACTTCTTTTTCTATGGTTGCTAATTGTTACATAGTTCTCTGCTGGGGTTCTGAATCCCTTAATGCATCTCTTAGAGATTCCTAGTTTCACAGCTTCTGAAATGACGACAGAGCTAAAACAGAAGGAAATACAGTATCAAACCCCTGCTGGTGTGATTCTATATAGCTTCCTCAGAATGGAAACATTGTGTTTAGCTATTTGCATATCAACTCCAACCTGTGCAGGAATATCAATTGCTCTCCAGAGCTGCTCTCCTCTTTGTTTTTCTGAAAGTAAGGCAGGCCAGTGGTGCATGCTGATGAGCGGACACCCTCTCTCCCACACACAGAGGGACTGGACTGATCATTGAACTTCACTCTGTCTGAGAAGCAGCTATCTTTTGATTAGAAGATTTGAGAGCAGGTGTAAAGTTTTCTATTAATAAAACAAATGACAAATCAAGATCTTATTTAGAACTAATGTATGTTTAATAAGTTTACTTTGACAAGTACGTAGTATGCACTCATCACTGATTCTGATTACTACATTGATCACCAAATGAGATGCTGATGTGGAATGCATTAGCTCAGATGTCCTATCTCAAGGGCTTGAGTTTTGATAATCAGACTATCATCATTTCAATGCCTTGTCATTGCCAATGTCTGATCCACAGATATGATATATGCCTGATGGTGTGCATTCTAAACAAAGCAGAGAAGAAAATCTCAATAAACTGGCAGCTTCTATCTGTAGGAAAAGAATCCAACAAGAGAGAAACACTAAAAAAGATGGATTAAAAAAATGGATTCAAGTTTTGGAACAATATCCCTGGACTGAGGAACAAAGGGTTCAGTTTAGAGAGGACAGTGCCACAGCTGCCACCATGATGGCCAGGACGTTGTAACACTTTCAATACACTCAAGGCTGGTAATGAGTGCTGTGAGGACATCCCAGCTGTGGCTACAAGAACTGTAGTTCTTCGTACACCATGTGCAAGAAAGAATCCTTTGACTTCTGGCTGCAGCAATGATTAGCAGGACCTAGATCTAGCATCTGCTCAGTTGCTACTTTTTATGTGACACACCCGGATCCTGACTGCCTTATGGCCTGACATGCCGCACTGCTTTCAGGATCTAGGACTGAGCATCAAAAGAGTATTCACGCTTCTAAATGTTTTAAGAATTATCTGAAATAGTCTAGGACCTCTAACTTAATGGGCATCTTTATTTGCACAAACAACCTAGGACAGAAGTGCCAAAGGAACGGAGGATAAGCTTGAAAGAGATGTGTCCCAACTCCATTCCGTCCCATCTCCACTCCACGCCAAAAATGTGTATTACATACTCAGAGTTCCTCATTTATTCTGGATAAAAATCCCTTTTTGATGTAATTCAAAAACTGATTGTAAAATTCATACAGAAATACAAAGGACCTAGAATAACCAAAATAAATAAAAAACCCCACAAAGTTAGAGGACTAGCATGGCCTGATTTCAAGACTTATGAAACAGCTACAGTAAGTAAGAAAGTGTGCTATGGTGTCAACATAGAAAATTAAATGGATGGCATAAAGGATCCAGAAATAGACTCATACATCTATGGCCAACAGGTTTTTTGCTTGTCAATACTGGTGCAAGAAAAAGTTGACTATCCATATGTAAAAAAAGTAAAACTTGACACAATTCACACCACATCCAAAGATTAGTTCAAAAACGGACTATACATTCAAATATAAAACCTAAATTTATCCAGCTTCCAGAAGAAAATATAGAACAAAATCTTACCGACCTTCAGTTAGGCAAATATTTGTTAAGTAGGACTCAAAAAGAAAAAAAATTGATTGAATGGACTTCAACACTTAAAACATTTGCTAAAATTTTGCTCTTCAAAAAGTACTGTTAAGAAAATGAAAAAATAGGCTACAGATTGTGAGAAAATATTTGCAAAACGTATGTCTGAAAAAGGACTTGTATGCAGACTATATTAAAAATTCTTATAACTCCACAAGAAAAGCAAATAATTCAATAAAAAAGCAAAAGATATCAAAGAAGACAATGTAAGCACATGAAAAATTTCAACGTCATTAGTCACTAGAAAAATACTCATTAAAACCACTAGCTACCCTCAAGAATGGCTAAAGAAAAATTTATAAAAGCAGAAAAGGCCAAGTGTTGGTGAAGATGTGGAGCAACCACACCCTTACTCGTTGCTTGTGGGAATGCAAAATAGAGCTGCCATGTTGGAAAATATATTGTCAGCCTTTTATCAATTTAAATACACACATACAATATGGCCCAGTAATTCCACTCCTAAATACTTATCCAAGAGAACCGAAAATGTGTCCATACAAAGATTTGTACTCAAGTTCAGAGCTGCTTCATTCATATTAGTAATTGTCAAAACCCAGAAAGAACTCAAATACCCATCAAGTGATGAAAGGATAGACTAATAGTGGCATATCCATACAATGAAATATTATTCAGCGATAGCATAAATGTTCCTAAGAGGCTTATGTTAAGTGAGAGAAGCCAGACACAAGAGACTGTATACTCCCTTTATGTGACGTTCTAGACAAGGCAGGCAAAAAGACACAAAATGATAGTATATACCTCGATGACTTTTTAACATGCACAGGAAATCAAAAGACATATGTAAGAATGATGACAGGGATTGTCTATGAATGGGTTTGTTGAAAAATTATTTTTAGAATATGAAAATGAACATATGTATCTATATGCATGACTGGGACATTGTGCTGTGCACCAGAAATTGACTGTACGTTGTAACTGACTGTACTTCAGTTAAAAAAAATTGTTTTCAGTAATTTCCAAATTTTTATGAGAATGTACTACTTTTGTAATAGGGCCTTTAAGTGGATAGAAAGGAATGCAAATAACACATAGGAACACTGTTCCCAGGAAGGGACTGCTAGCAGATTTATCATGATAGGCAACTTGTTCCACTCTATTTCATCTACCTGTTGAGTTCATGCTTTTCTTATTATTAAAGACCTTTTCAAAAATATTTTCTTACCTTGCAAGCAATGGTCTGACCTCCACAAAAGGCAAATCATTTCAGCAAGACTACAATGGCTGGGAACACTACCTGGGCAGGTAATTCAACCACTGAATATAGGTAGTGCTCAGGGAATGGACACTTTCTCACCACAAATGACTTCTTCAAATACTACATTCAGTCTGACACAAAGATAGTTCCCTGGGACAACCAGCTTATTAGCAGAGTTTTAATATGAGTTAAAGGTACAAACCTATAGAAGTCATTTTCTTGAAAGTAATTGCCGAACAAGACATCATCTGTTATCAAAGCATGGGAAATGTGTTGAAAAACGTACAAAGAAAACTGATGCTGTGGGAAGTTTTAAGTACATTTCATATTGACAACTTGAAATACGAGAAGAATGCCTGGTGCGTGTTTTGGGGAATGTTCATGCAAGATAACAGACTTTGAATATAAACAAGTACCTAGAAAACATTTTCGAATTACTTAGAAGGATATCCGTTCTTTTAAAAATGTATGGATTTGTGAGGTAACTACCCGTAAATACCTGAGGGCGTGCAGCTATTAAGCCAACCTCCAAAGCTGTGCATTTCTCCAAAGACACTCTACTTTCACGGACAAAAGTACAAAATGGAAAAAGGAAACATTTTTTTTGCCACGAAAAATATCCTGTATGGAATCAAACTCACTCACCAAACATCATCCATTTTGTCACGTTCATTTAAACCATTACCCAAAACACGAGCAACTGCTTCATCGAAGAGAGAACATAATGATATCTAACATCTGATGAATTCTAAGTCTGTGCCAGTAACTCTTCTAACAATTAACGTTTTGTATTAATTTATGAAATGCACTCAGAAATAATACTTTTCATCTGACTTGACCCCGGAATATTAAGTTGTATCCTTGGCTTTTCTTGACCACCTCTTCCTAAATCCATATCAAAAATATTTAAATTAAGTGGCAAAGTGGACACTTTTTTAATGGGCCTCTTGTGGAGCAAATTAGCTCTTTCCAAGTTGCCGTTAACACCAGGGCACACACTCTTACCAAATACTCCTTAGTACTGTTCACGTCCTACTGCCATTTTTCCCCTGATCACTGCTCTACATTATACAGCACATTTTGTCATGATTTATGATTCTCTGTTATTTGCATTACTTACTCTATTTATTGTCGCACATTAGTGTCTGTTTAGGAAATATCTGTTTGCTTCGTTTGAAGGTGATGTTTCCTCCAAATTGAAAAGCTTCTAGAGAATAAGGGTCAGTTTGGGTTTTTCTCTATTTTCCTGGGGCCCAGAACAGAACCCTGTCAGTGGTTCAGTTGCTTTGAGCTGAAGACCACTAAGCAAGAGTGCTTAAAAAGAATTTTCTTCACCTTAGGACATGGTCTGATAACCTTGGGAAAGTCTCAGGTGTGAGGCAATATTAGCGTGTAGGGCTGTCTGCCCAGGTAATTAATAGAAGGCAAGTGGGATCTGGCTCGTTCCCTGAGAAAGTTCAATGGTGGCATCCTTAGTGGGGCCAAACCAGTTTCCTAGTACGCTATTCGGTGACCTTCCTTCCAGCCCTGGCTAAAAGCAAATGGGATTAAGAAGTCTCAGAAGCTCACACTCGATGTGGCTTGCACAGGCCCTGCTCTGACTCACTAGTAAGGAGATAACTCCAGGCACCTCCGTCTACCTGGCCTGGCCTCGTTTTCCCTTTCTGTAACTTTGGAATAACCTCCAAGGTCTTAAGGAAGCAATATAAATAAAGCACTTCCTCGCCTAGTCAGCACTCAGTCAATGATAGCGAGCATTATTACCTCTCTCTGTAGCCCGTTGGTAGAGAAAAGCAGAGTGGCTGTTCTGTTCAACCGCAGATTTCTTCAGCAGATGGTTCTGTTAATGAAGGATGCCCAGGACCTCTACTTGGGCTGGAAAATGACAGAACCAATGACAATGTCAGATTGCTTCCACCTGGTGAATCAGTAGGACACGCATACCAAAGAATTACTATTCGCAAAACAGCTCTTCCCCGCCCACTGGAAAGAGAATCACCTGGTCTGAGTCAGTGAGCAACGTGCAGGCTCATCTTCCAGCAGCTTCGGGTGGCCGTGAGCCCCACGGGGACCAGCGCAGGTTCAGTCCAGCTGCAGTGACCTTGAGCCTTCCCCCAAAAGCCTGCCGGTCATTGGGGGGATGATCCCCTCCAGGCTCCTGGGGAAACCACACTAGTGAGGAGTTGGAGTTAAGGTGGATATTTCCGGGAGAGGGACTGGGTACCAGAAAAGAGGTGGAAGTCCCAGTGTTTAAGGAGTTCTGTGCTGTGTGGGGAGCAAGACAGATGTGGCTCAAGAGTTCTGGCTTCCAAGGCTGAACAGTAGTGTCATCCAACCCTCTGAGCCTCGGTTTCCCCAGCTGAGCACATTTTCTATCATAACACTTGCCTATCTCCAAATATTATTTGATAATTAGATCAATGAAAAGACTCAAAAACCTGTATTTTGGAAATGTAAGTGCTCATTGCTTCCTCAAGTCCCTGCTTGAGAAATATCCAAGAGATGTATCTCTCAGTCTCCCTGAGGATCTCGGACAAGTCACTGGACTCAGCCTGTTTGAAAAATGGGAATGACAACTCCATGTCACTAGCTTTGTGGGATATATGAAAATACAAATACTCTCACAGCCTTTTGGAAAGTCCTAGGTTAAAAAAAAATGTACCTTAATTAATTGAATGTTTCTCCCAAGAGAATATGTCCAGTTTATGTCTGAGGCATGACAAAAGAGCTGGAAATGTTTCTGCTGCATATCAAAAAGCAGAAGGGGCGCTTCAGCCTCTTTCCCTGGCCCCTTCTGGCTGCAGTGTTGGGTTCATTTTTCCTCTACCTCCATACATTTTTTCTTAAACTCGTTTGGAGTGTGGAACTCAAAGTTTTGCCATTTCTCGCCCTCTCCTTTTTCTTCAGGATATCCTTTTCCTAACAGATTCTCTGCACTCCATTATGCCCCATACCTGAGGATTATAAAGACCAGACATTTCTCCAGGGGCCCAAGCTCTGTGCTCAGCTTGCCTGGTCCTGATTCCTCACAGGTCTGCTCTGGGTGTGTTTGCTCAGGGGGGGCGGAGGCATCATTAAGTTCCTGGTTCCCTTGGAGATTAGGGTTGAAGGCTCGCTCAGGGTGCATTCAGCTCACACGTTCTTTCCGTCTCCATCCAAATTAAAATGCAGCAGGTACTACGCCTGCACATCTCTGTGAAAACGTTCTGCCTGTGCTGACCACGGAAATCAAGTCCATTACAGCTACCAGAACTCATCCTCACTCCCAAGAAGACTCATAAAAATTAGGCTGCTGTATGCAGCAAACAAATTGTTTTTAAATGTATTCTCTTTGGCTTTTAAATCTCTTTGGCTTTTGAATATGAGCACATTAATATGGTCTTTGACATCAGAAGAATGAAACCAAGAGCTGACAAAAATTTAAATAGAACCAAATATTCCAAACCTTATCAGAAAATGCTGGACCATCCCACTCTATTTCTCCCCATATCCAACAACCCCCAAACCATATATCCTTCCCCCAAAAATATGAAAAAAAATCATTTAAAAGATGCTTAGACATTTAACATCATATAGGGTATGAACATTAAAGTATTACTCTAATCAAACCCCCAATGCCTTATGGAGAGGCAGCACAGTGAAGCTGTTAAGACCTCAGCCTGAGAGATCTGGGTTTGAATTTAGACTGCTCCTCAGTATCTCGGACCTTGATTAAAGTATTTTAGTATTTCTAAGGCAGTGGTATTTCATTAGGGGCAAACAATGGCAATAATTTGGATAATTCTTTTGCCATGTCATTCCATGCACTGCCTCCCACCAATTCAGAGAACTCATCCTTAAAATTCTGTTTTCGTGGCACCAGATGACAAAGAGATAGGTAAATAAATAGGTAGATATAATAGATAGATGATAGACAGACAGGTAAATAGACAAATTAATCACAGAAAACTGGCGTACAGCTGTGAGGGCTAAGTCAGCAAGTCAGAAATCCACAGGCCAGGCTGTTAGGAAGTAAGCGTCGTGAGTGGAACTCCACGGGCACAGAACAAAGCGTCGACCGCAGGCAGAATTTCTTCTCTCTGGAAGGGAAACCGCAGTGCTGACTTTAAATCCTTCCAACTGATTCAGCCAGGCCCACCCGGATTATCCACATAATCTCCCTTCCTTACGGTCAAGCCATGAAAGTGACTAATTGCATACACAAAATACCTTCACAGCACTGATGTTTGATTGAATCACTAGTCTAATGTAGGAAGAAACAGTCTAGTGGACTCTAGTCAAGGTGACACATGAAAACACTAACATATATCTTTCAAAAATCCAATACCTAGGTAAAAACCTAAAAAAACCCAAAATTTATAAGACCTCTGTGCTGAAAACTGAGAAATTACTAGGAGAGCTATGCTAAAAGATGTAAATGAATGGAGGGTGATGCCATGTTCATAAATTGAAAGGCTCAATACTGTGAAGCTAACAATGCTCCCCAAACTTAACGATACATGAATACAATCCTAATTAAATCCCTAGCCGATATGCAAGTGAATTTTGGCAAAAGGGCAAAAATCACAAAACAATCCTGAACAACAACAAAACTCTGGGTAACTTACACTCCAGATATTAAGACTTATTATAAAGCTACATTAAAGACAGTACAGACTGCTGTAAAAATAGAGTAGTAGATCATGAGAACAGAATAGAATTTAGAAACTGTAACAGAGAGAAAAGGTTTTGCTTCTCAGTCAGAAGATATGTCATGTAGATGGATGAAACCCTAGGATCTGGGTTGTTTATTTTGAAAACCTGGTACAGTTTACCAACTGAGTGTTGGTTACTGCTCCCTGAAATCAAACACATTTTCCTTTTCTAACTCATTTTCCATGCAACTTCCCATGAAAAGAAATAACAAGAAACTATATTTCCTGGAGCCACATCAGGCTCTCAGGAGTGAATATTTGGAAAGGTTAAGTCCCACAGCCTTAAGATTAAATGACACCTCTACTGTAATCTACATTAGACCAATTTTGACCTGTGAAGTGCAGGGTTCGGAATATTATTTTAGGTCCTGTCTTTAGATTCACTCCTTTTGATTAAATATCTTTTCCTCCACATTGAGAGAGAGCGCCGAATCCTAACCACTAGACTACCAGGGAGCGCTTCCTCCACTGTGAGATGTTTAAAACACCACCCAATTATTTCCTAGTACAGCATGATCCCCTAAGTGTTTCTTAAAGAACTGGTTCACTCTTGAAATTGGCCCTCTACCAAACATTTGTGAATGTAATTAATTCATTTTCTTGATTTCCTAGGTGTGATATCACACGTACAAATTATAATATACAGATCTACTTCCTGGCAGGAGCACCGTGTGCTTCGCACAGTAATCTATTACACCACACACACATTATTCATTAGCACTAATGGACATCATGTGCATAAAACCCCCACTCATTAATTGGAAAATTAAACCCTCTTGTGTATAAATAAATCGCACCTCCAGCTATAGAAAGGCACTTATTTTTAGATTTAAATTTGCATTTCAGTGCTTGTCTAATACATGCAATTGGGCTCTTCTCTAATATCTTTTATTGTAGCAAAGATTTGGCTATGCTGAGAACAAATCCCATACGCTGAAGTCTGTGCATTTCAAGTCCAACAGGGTAGCAACAGAACCATTATTATCCTTCACTCAGTCACTAATGTTCCATGTCAAAAGACGCGTGTTTTGCAGGCTGCTAGTAAGGCATGCAGGTCCTATTAGCAGGGAAAACTTTGGCTAAGTTTCAGGCAAAAGGGCCTCGTGAGCTCAAAATGTCACCCTTATGTGTTTCTGTCTGTCTGAAATGGTGAGTAAGCTCGCACTAGTCTGTGTTCTCATTTCCCCAGCTGTAAAATGGGATAATAATAAGACCTAGCTCACCAGCCTCTGGGAGGATTATATGAAATAACAGATGTGAAGCGTTTGCTGCAAGACCTACCACAGCTGAACAGAAGCTAGGAAAAAAAAAAAAAAGCTGAGATGATCCACCAATTAATTGAAGCCACTAAATATTGATAATGAAGCCCTCCTGTGTGTCAGTCAGTCACTTTAAGGGATGCTTTTCTTGCCTTATTTCAAGCAATCCTCATGATGCTGATGGACAGTTATTATTGCTACTGTGGACATAAAATAATGTTGCAGTTTACAGGAACCTGGCTCAGAGAGGTCAAGCTGACTCTCCAGGTCACACAGATCCTGGCCCAAGGATTCTTGATTGAGGTCTATGCCCTTTCTCTGATCAAAACAAAGCTGAAGAACAAATGCAGGAGGAGAACTTTTTGTTCTAGAAAAATATCCAAAGCCCCATAAACTGCGATGAAGTCTTTTTTTGTAGCTCCTCAGAGAATTTTTATAGATAATAGTTTAATAAAGCAGGAAAATGTTTTTGACAATATCATCAAGTATAGAGAGATTCAACGATAGAGACCAGAATATTAAGCATCTTTAGCATCAAATAAATGAGTTTCTGAGTAACTTTGTTACCTTGCAAGCTGTCTTAGCTCAAACTCCTGCTTCACACACGGGGGAAGAGAAACTCAGTCAAATCTATTTGTTTGTCACAATTTCCTGGTAAAATCGGCAGAATGTCTACATTAGTTTTTTCAAAAAAGAGAAAGAAAAGGGTTGGTTTGGAATTCAGACTACAAAAGAACAAGCATGCTTTTATCCACATTTACACAAAAAATTTCTTAATGTTTACTCGTCATATGATTAGTGTTTGAAAAGATTTATCTGGTATAAAAATAGTTTTAAAGTTGTAAAAAATGTTTTAAATAAATAAGAGGCTCTGAGAACCATCTAGCATTTACAACACTGTTAAGTACTGATTGAAGAGCCATTTCAGTAAAGCTTCTAAAATTTCCTGCATAAACTAGTGCCCTTATATGTCTACATAGACAGTTTCTCCACTGCAAACTGTGCATTCTTGGCTCTTAACAAAGGTGAATACCTCAAGCAAGGGACTAGTATTAGCATTTCTTCAACAAATGGTAAAAATTCATTATGACCTTTTTCCTTTAATATATCCTTGCATAATCTACATTATATTTAGACCCAAGAAACTAGTATAAGAATTTCCATGGGAAAAAAGTGGCATTTTATTGTAAGTCAAGAGAGATTTTTTCCATACATACACTGCTACCCCTCCTGTATGTATAAATTAATATTTTTAAAACCCCCTCAGTTTTCAAATATATATGTATATAACATATATAAAAGCATAGAGGACATTAATAATATTTTGTGTTTTTCCTCAAACTCAATGCAGCCATATTCTTTAATTTGTATGTTTTGGTATTTGTCACCACTCAGAATACCTAAGATTCTAAAATGCTGGCATTCTGAAACATAACCATTAGGATAGTTGTTACATATTTAATTTCATGCTCCACTCAGCATAAAGCAGTTGTGGGACTACAGACCAAAGCAAATTAAGTGACTTCTTAGATAATTTCCTGCTTAATTGAAAGCAGGTAGCTTTTTAAAAGTAATAACTGGCTTTGTTTCAAATGCTTGTAAGGTTATTGCTTTTTAGTTTTTAAATACACGATTATAGGATAGCTTTCTTCTTAGTCCAAGCACAATGCGTTGGAATTCTCCCACTGAGTCTAAGGGACAAGAATTGGAGCCAGTGCTGGTAGCAAATAAATGGGAACACTCCATGGAGGGGTGTGCCTGTGGGGCACAAACAAAGTGGAGAAAAAACAAGAAAACACACACACACACATGTACAAACATATACATACATATTTTTCTCATGAACATGTACAATAAATTAGATTTCCTTTCTATTGCTCTGCTTTACTCTTAGCATTGGTTTAATGTTAGCAAGTGGTCAATTAGGAGATTGGTAGCCCCAGTCCCTATCTAACAGACAGCTCGTGCTCATTACAGTATTGAACTAAGCATTGGCTGTGATGGACTCTACCTTTACTATAGGAAACATAGTCCTAGGAGTGAGAGAACGTGGGCATGTGAACAAAGAAGACATAAAGGAATCAGGTTTGACATAAATGCCTATATAATAAGTGGACGATGGCATTCTGATGTGTCAGGAGTCAATATTCAGACTTTTTCAAATAAAGTAAGCCTGCTAAAAGGCTTTTAAATTACAGAAAAGAGAGAATGTTTTCTTGCTGCCTAGATTTAAGAGAAAAATAGAGAGACAGAGAGAGAGAGACAGAATGAGACAGAGAGGAAAAGGTATTCTTCAGAACCTCAGATTTAAAACACTACAAGGGAAAATTATATACTGAATTTTCACATCCATCAATTGCTAAGGAAATTCATGCCACTGCTAAGAGTGAGCATCAGTGCCCTAGAGCGATGGGGTAAGTGTTAGAGGTGCATTTTCGGTATTTACTAAAGTTCTAACTTGCCTGCAGTCTTTTTTATATTATTATTGAAGCAGAGCTGATTTATAATATTGTGTTAATTTCAAGTGTACAGCATAATAATAGTGTTTTTTTAAAGATTATATACCATTGTAGGTTGTTACAAGATATCGGGTATGAGCCCCAGGGTCATACAGTGAGTCCTTGTTGCTTGCCTAATTTATGTACAGTAGTAGCCGGGACATGGAAGCAACCTGCAGCCCTTCTGGCCCCTGACTCTATTGTCTGTGCTGCTCTGGATGACTGCTGTCAGTCAGACTGCTCTTAGGACCACTAGCTATGCAGTTACAATGCAGTATATAAGAAGTCAGTCTTTTTCAATACTTGTAACCATTGTATAGCACTGAATGCTCAGTTTCCCATTTTTGTGGCATGCCTAGGAATGTCTTTCCAGTCATTTTTAAAATGTCAGAAGAAAGAAAAGAAAGAGGGAGACAGTGGGAGAGGGAAGACTGACAGCAGAAGAGTTATGCGTGAGCCCGGCAGTCATTACAATTGTTCACCAGCTCTTCCCGTTTTCCACCTCCATGGTATAGGGTAGAACTATAATTCCTGATCTACTTGAAGCTGGGCATGGTAATGAGACCTGCTTTCTTTGATCATTGGAAGATGAGTTCAATTGATGTATGTCACTGCCAGACAGAAGCCTTTCAGAGCTAAGGTAGGATATACCTGACTTCCTTCTATCTTTTTGGTGCAGCAGCAGACAACTCTCTAGATAGAGGCTCCATCAGCTTTACTCACACCCAGAAGAACTCACAAGGCAGTGTCTGCAGCCAGTCCATGATGGACATGTAGCAGAAGCAAGAAATAAATCTTTGTTTTTATATGCAACTAAGGTTTTACTTTAACATAAGCTGGATCCTAACTAATAGTACGTGATGGGCAATAAGAACTCAGCTTACAGCAAGTATTGTAAAGTTAAAAAGGAAGAAACAAAACAAAGTAAAAAGAATTGAGATAGTATAAGAGGATACAAAGTTCCAGAAAGAATATGAAACCGAAAATTTAAATACTAGCCATAAGTGGTCTAGACCCTTAGGACAATACTAACAGAACTCCGTCAGGTGCCAAACATCCAAGTTTCAACTGAAAATCATGCTTCATAACAAGAATCAGAAAAGCCTCAACTTCGACGAGAAAAGACAATCAACAGACATAAACACTGTCATGACAAAGATTTTAATATTAATTTTAATTTGACACTTTATTTGTTTGACATATTATTTGACATTTGAGACATAATAAAATATGACACTTTCCAGTTAATTTTACGAAACCAAAATCCTGATAACAAAACCAGACAAATACAGTACAAAGAAAGAAACAGAGAGAGAGGAAGGAAAGAAGGGAGCAAGGAAAGAAAGACAGACAGACAGGAAGGAAGGAAGGAAGGAACTAGTCTAATATCCCTCATGAATATAAATGCAGCAATCCTTAACAAAATATTAGCAAATAGATTTCAGCACTATGTCAGCACAGAATTATATACTGTGACGTAGTAGTATTCATTCCTGGGATACAAGGCTGGTTCAACATTAGAAAATCAGTCAATATAATCTACCAGATTAACAGGCTAAAAAAGGAAAATCACCTACTTCTATCAATTGATGTAGAAAAAGCATCTGACAAAATTCAATATCCACTCATGATAAAAACTCTCAGAAAACTAGGAATAAGGAAAACTTCCTTAAATCGATTTTTAAAAACTTAATAAAATAAAATAAACCTATAACTAACATCATACTTAATGATGAAAGACAAAATGCTTTCCCTGTAAGATAGGAATAAAGCAAGCATGTCCCATCTCACCACTGCTACTCAACACAGTGCTGGACATTCTAGCAAACACAATAAGGTAAGAAAACGAAGTAAAAGGAAGAACTGAGACTCCGCATTTGTAGATGACATGATTCTCTATGTAAAGAAATCCAAGGAATTCAAAACAAACCAACAAAAAAACCTCCTAGAACAAATAAGTGAGTACCGTAAGGTCACAGAGTACAAAATCGACATACAAATACTAATTAAATTTCTATGTACTACTACTAAGAATGTGTAAACAAAAATTAGAAATATAGGACCATTAGCAATTGCTCAACAAGGTGAAACACTGAGGTGTAAATTTAACTGAACGTGTTCAGGACTCTGTATCCTGAAAACTGCAAAATGTTAATGAAAGGAACCAACGTCTACATGAGTGAAGAGAGAGACATACTGTGTTCATAGACTGGGAGATCCCACCTAGTATAGATGTCAATTCTTCCCAAATTGATACACAGTTTAACACAATTCCTACCAAAACCCCAGTAAGGTTTATTATAAATATATGCAAAATTATTCCAAAATGTGTATGGAAAGGGAATAGAGCTAGAATAGCTTTTGTACAAAGGGAATAATGTAGGAGGAATCAGTCTACCCAACCTCAAGGCGTATTACGTAGCTACAGGTGTCAAGACAGCGTGGTGACTCTGGAAAGACGGATACATAGGTCAATAGAACACAACAGAGAAGCCACGTGTAGACCCCCACAAATACTGCCAGCTGATTTCCACAAAGGTGCAAATGCAATCTAATGGAGAAAGGATAGTCTTTTTCAACAAATTGGACATTCACAGGCAAAAATGAACCTTGATCTAAACTTCACACCTTGTGCAATAATTAAAATGGATTATAGACTTCAATGTAAAATGTGAACCTATAAAACTTTTAAAGGAAAACATAGGAGAAAATCTTCAAGATCTAGGACTCGGTGGAGGGTTCTTAGACGTGACACCAAAAGCATGACATATTATAATATTAAAATTTTGGATTTCCTCAAAATTGAAAACTTTGTTCTCCAAGAGATCTTTTCAAGAGTACAAAAAGACTAGGACAAACTACTTGCAAACTGCATGTCTGATAAAGGACTTGTATCTAGAATTTATGAAGAAGTCTCAGAACTCAACAATAACAAAGCAATCTAATAAGAAAATGGGCAAAACGCATGAAGAAAAATTTAACTCAAGAGGACATGTGGATGGCAAATAAGGACACAAAAAGATGTTCAACAGCACTAGACTTTAGGAAAATGCAAATTAATAACTCCATGATGAGACATCACTAGACACACGCCAGAGTTAAAATTAAAATTTTGGCAAGGATGGGAGAAACTGGTTCTCCTGTGCATTGCTGTTAGGAAAGTAAAATCGCATAGAATTTCAGGAAAACAATTTGGCAGTTTCTTTAAAAACTAAACATATACTTACCATATGAGCCGGGAATCATACTCCTGGGCATTTATCCCAGAGAAATGAAAACTTATGTCCACAGAAAACCTATACACTGAATGTAGATAGCAGCTTATTTGGAATTGTCCCCCAAGAAGAAAACAACTGATGCAGGAAAAACGGATATGGGGTGTCGAGCACCAAAGATATGATGCAGGAATAAAGGATGTGGGGCGTGAGGAGGGCTGTGTCCCAGGCTTCGGTTGAGCCCCTGGGACATGCCCCGCTACGTGTGGGTCCTTGGCTTCAGGCAGGAAAGAATTCAAGAGTGAGCCACGGTTGAGTAAAGGTAGATTTATTTAGAGAGATACAATGAAAGGCAAGAGAAAGGCCATGAGGTGTGGGGGTTGGGTGCTCAGATTACAGTAGAAGTAGGTACACACGCTACAGACAGAGCACAGGCCCTGAAGAGGAAGAGAGAGGGCAGCGGCTGCGAGGAGGTGACAGTGTTGCCAGTTTTTATGGACTTGGTGGCTTCATATGCTAATAAGAGGAAGGACCAGTCTAACTAGCCTGGGGAAGGGTCTGGGATTCCCAGAAAGTTGGCCATTTCCCACTCTTTGACCTTTTGTGCCTAGCCTTGGGACTGTCATGGCACCTGTGGGCATGTTATTTACCATGTTAATATATTACAATGGGCATATAATAAAGCTCAAGATCTGCTAGAAGTGAAATCTCCTACCAACTTGAGCCTCAAGGCCTACGAGGAGTTGAATCTTCCACCATTTTGATGTTAATTGCTGTATTATTCCTTGAATGGCTGTGCCCTGCCCTCTTCCTGTCTCACAATCACAATGTTCTACAATAGGTGATTAATTAAACTGTGGTACATCCATATGATGGAATATATCTCAGCAGCAGAAAGGAATAAACTCTTGATACATGCAACAACTTGTATGGGTCTCAAGGGAATGATGCTGAGTGGAAAAAGCCAGTCTCAGAAGGTCACAAGCATGTAACAGTCAATATTTTATATACAGCATACTTAAATGACAAAATAATACGGATGGAGAAAAGATAAATAGTTGCCAAGGGTTAGAGATTCTGTGAGGATGAGGGTATGACTAAAAAGGGATTGTACCAGGAAGATCTTTGCTGTGGGTTGGAATAGTTGTGTCTTGATTGTGCTAGGTGGTTATAAGAATCTGCGAGCGACGAGATGACACAGAATTACAAGAACACTTTCTCAATGTCAATTTCCTGATTTAATAACTTGTCACTTTCCTGATTTAATAACTATTCTATAGTTATGTAAAATGTAAACCATGGTGGAAACAAAGTAAAGGATGTATGGCACCTCTTTGTATCATCTTTGCAACTTCCCGTGAATCTATAATTCAAAATCAAAAGGTTTTTGTTTTTTGTTTTTTGTTTTTTTCTTTCAGTAGATGCCCAGGCCATACCCCAGACCAAGTAAATAAAAATCTCCAGGGAAGGAACCTAGCCAACTGTATTTTTTTTATTTATTTATTTTTTAAGTTCATGGAATTCTGAAGTGTGGCTAGGGTTGGGAACCACTGGCAGCTAATGTTATCACTGAAACTACAGGTGAGTGAAACACCTGTGATTAAGTTTAGTTGAAGATAGAAAGGAAGGGGAAAAAATAAATGTGCAAATCTGTTTTTGCTCTCTTGAGGATTCCCCCCAACCCCATGTTGAAACCTGGCATTTAAGTGAATCCAAATAATGTGGATGGGATAATCACTCATCCATTATGTTAGAGACACTTTCATACAAAAGAAAAAAAAAAGCCAAACCCAATAGACTGTTCTTTGGATTCTAAAGCATTTGGTTATCAATGTTACAATTTTAAAATGCTAAGGAGAATTACAATCACTTAAATATGCAACAATTTTAGAAAATTAATGTTTCACTCAGTCCTCATTTTTGATGGGTAACAAAATGAGTCTGGAATTTTTATTTTATTTTATTATTTTTAAATAAACTGCTACCAGCCGTTTCCTGGGAAACACGTGAAAAGTAAATATTCCAATCTTGATCATGAATTCTAATATATTAGTTATTTTTTATTAATGATCATCAACTACGATTAGTCTAGTCTCTCTGCACTGAACTGTCCCTTATGTCTGGTTAGTAATCATTCCTTAGCACCATCATCAAGATACTCAGCTGGGCCAGCAGTTTTAAAGTTTAGGAAAGAGTCCTTCTCTCCCTTCGAAGGGTTTAAAATTCGTTTGAAGACAGAACTAAATATTTAAACAATAAATAACAAAGCAAAAAGGATATGCTGAGCTCCAGACTAACAGAAAGTTGAAAAGGGCCAAAGTGCTTGTTTTTTTACTGGAGGTATTTTTGCAAGAGCTGGAAGGGGAATTTGGGTCCTCTGGGCTCATGGAACCCAAAAAAGAGCAGCTTCAACAATGCAAATTTATGCTATCCGTGGGAGGGTTTCGTTTAGTTCTCAGTTGTGGACTTAATTCCAAAAAATGCAGCTGTTTTGAAGAAGTTTGTCAAAAAAGCGAAATAAAGCATAAGGAATTACCTCCCACCCAACTCTGGCCAATAGCTATGTCTTCCCCCGCCCCCAACCCGCCACCCCCGCGCGGCCCGGACCTCAGGGCTTAAAGATTTCTGGATGTGTGTGGAGTGAGGGTGGAAGTGGGTTGCGTACCGAACAATTTGCCTTACCCCGAAAACCACCAATCTCTTCCATCTCTCCTTCCCTTTCTTTCTCTTTCCCTCCCTCCCTCTTTTTCCCCTCCCTCCTTCCAAATACCTCCTGACCCTCACACTCTCCATCCTAATTTACAGCACTACAACTTCCCAGATCTGTTTTCTCTCCTAGAAAGATTTATCCTTCTGGAAGCGTTCAGTTCCTAACTTCAAGTTCCTAACTGTCGTGAAGTCTGATTTAAAATCAAAGTAAGAACCACCGCGTTTTAGGAAGGGAAAGTGCAAAATTCTTATAAAGAAAGTTGTTTTGTGATTGTGGGAGGTAATCAACACCTACTGCGACATTCTTCCCTAAGACAGCTGAGGTTTATCATTTTCGCTATTATGGCAATAAATTTTTCCTCCTTTTGCTTTACGCCTTTTGGCAGGAGCCTCGACTCCGCAGGTGTTAGCGCTGCAACGGCTGAACGCCACCACCAGTCGGTCGGCCGAGCCTAGCATGGGATGTTGCCCAGCAAAACACAGAGCCCAGGGAGACCGCACCGGAGAAGGGGAGCCTGCAAGCACGCTTCCGAAGAGACTGGGACTAAAGCCCTAGAAAACTAGAGAGAATGCATTTCCCGGCAGGGGGAACCCGCAGGAGCCTGGAAAAAAAGAGAGAAAGAAACCCACCCCCGCGCTCCCAGGCTCCGCGCGAGCGAGGGAGCGCGCGGGCTGCCGGGGGCTGCTCCAGCTGGAAGTCATTGTGCCGGCTGGCGTCTGCGTTGCCAGGGCGACCGCCCGGCCGGCGCCAGCGGAGGGGGGAGGCGGGCTCGGTGAATGGGTGACGTCACGCGGCCGGCGCCAGGCAGTCTGGGCGGCCGAGCCAATGAATCAGCTGTCGGGAGAGCGCGGCGCGGGAGGAGGGCGCAGGAATGCGCCGGAGCCGCGCGGCCCCGGCGGGCAGGAGGGAGGCGCCTCCGCCCCGCCCCGCGGGTCCCCGGGCGGCCTGCGCGTCCCTGGCGAGGCGGGGCTGATGTTCCTGGCTCTTCGCACCGGGGGTGGCCCCCTTGCTTTCAGCCGGGCCCCCCACGGGCGCGCGCTCTGCAGGGAGGCCCGGGAGCTGGGCCGGGTTCCCTGAGAGAAGACTTGTTTTCCACTTAGTGACTATGCCACTTACTCATTAAAAAAGGGAAAACAAAATAAAACTTGCCCTTGTAGATTAAGTGGACCTCCAAAGTGTGGGATTCCTTCACTGCGACGTTACTGTGTGCTCTGCATTGTGCTAGTATCACAACAAAATTTTTTTTAAATAAAAATAAAAAATCATAGGGCTCAAAAGAGCTCAAAATTGTACAGGGAAGAAAGACATGTAAGGAACCCATGATTCGGCCTGGAGCGGACTGCATTTTCTTCCTTTTTTCCATTATGCTGTACTGTACAGTACCTTGAAAGGACTAGAAGGTGAAAGGTTCCAATTTTTCAGTGCTTTTATGCTTTCTTTTTTCCTCTGTCCCGTCGTGCTGTCCATTAGTGACCTCCAGAAGGCCGAGTACCAGGTCATGGTTAATTAGTATCCCCAGCGTTTAGCTCTCTCCCAGACACATGGTAAGGACTCTGATTTGTGATGGATACTCTACAAAGCAAGAGCAAATAATCTTTGAGTAAAGGCCTGAGTTAAATGAATACCTTTGAATTCCTAAGTATATATTTTGGGTACTTACTTGTTGGCTTTTGGCAGTGTCAACATTGGTGATGCATTGTTACTGAAACTGGAAAACTAAAGTGTATCGCCTGAGTATTATAGATATTAAATCTGCCCTCCCTCCTGCAGTCGTTTCCCTCACTGGGCCTCCTGTTTCTCCATCTGTAAAAGGGGTCGATTTGGTGAACTGTTCTCTTAAGGTCCCTAAGGTTCTATAAGCTCAACATTGTATTTATCAACCTTTAAAACTAAATTTTGGGTTTACTATTTCTATAATTCTATCTGGTAAACATGATCATTCATTCAACAAACAGTTCTGGGTGCCTGCTATGTGAATACACAGTAAGTACTAGAGGTATTGTATTTGTTAAGTTAGAAGATAGGATCTCTGGCCTGAAAAACTTTAAAGATATAAAAGTAATACCTGAACTAGAAAACAAAAGGAGATGCTAATGAACTGTTATAGACCAGTGCGTCTCAAAGTGTGATGTACATTCAAGTCACCTGGCATCTGGTTGAAATGCAGACTCAGCTGCGGGTTGGAACTCTGGATGAATAATAGGCGTCCACGTGTTGCGGGCCCATGGACCACACTTTGAGTAAAGAGGGGCTACACTACAAAGTATTTAGGAAGTCTTAAAATAAGGATATGATGGATGTAAACTGATATCATTTCCTGAAAGCCTCTGGAGGAGGTGAGCTTGAGCCAGGTGACTGAGGAGATGATAGGCTGAGGGGAATGAAAACATTTTCAGGACAGGAAACAGCATAAATAACAACAGCAGTGAAGGGGAAGGAGCAAGAAATAAGTAGGGCAGTGGAGAGGATTTTGTTTGACTTCAATTAAGAAATATTTGGGGGGCACTACAAAAGATGAGATTGGGTATATACGGGTGGTTGGGTAGTATGGCAATGAAGCAGAAAATTTACAATTTCAGAGCTGCCAAGAAACTTAGGAGTTGTCAGTCCCTACTGATTTGTTGTGGATGAAGAAACTGAGCAGCAAAATGATTCCACTGGGTGATGGCCAAGCTCGGAGTGGAAGCCAATGCGTACATTCTGTAGATAGCAGAGTTCTTGATATAAGGGAAGCCGTTTGTTATTGTTGTATAAGGTGGAAATACGAACGAAGAATAAAAACGAGACAGACCTATGCGAAATAATTTTATAGTCCAAGCATGGAGTTTTGGATAAGGTCTGGGCAAGGGAGATGAGGAAATAGAGGGGAAGATTTAATCTGAAAAATGTTGGTTTTATCTAAGTTATAATGGCTGGAACCAGCTAAGCCATCCTTTTTCTGTAAGAGAACTCCCTCCATCCTTCTTATATTCCAATGCAATGTTTTTCAACCCTGACTCCACACGGCATCGCCCCAGGAGCATTTTCCTTTTTTTAAAAAAAGAAATGTCTGGGCTGCACCCCACATGAATTTAATCCGACTCTCTGGGAGCAGAGCCCTGGCATCAGTATTTTTAAAAGCTCCCCAGGTGATTATAATGTGCAGCCAGTGTTGAGAATCACTAATCCTAATATACAGTCACCAGTTCGTTTCGTAGACTTCATTTCTGCCCCTGAACATTTCCCTGAGTGCTAACTATTATACGAACGCTAGATCATTTTTAATACTTGGTGTATTTTGTGGTGGATTTGATGGTTTATAGCACATTCTCGAAGCTCAGTGTCTTCTATCCCTCATTAACTGTCACGGCTTAGTTGTGAACATATCCTGATATCTCTCATTGGCAAGAAAGCGGAAAGTGATTTGGCACGTTATTGGATGGAAATGATAAACCTAGTTTATGAAGCTATATGGTACCATAGGGCGGCAGTTACTTTACTTGATTTTATCTTAGCTTGAACAATTAAAATTAACAGCATCTTTAGGAGTATAGCTGATGAAAGAGGTAAGTACTTAAAATAGCTACTTGGACCCTTCGAACTTTTATTTTCAGTCTTCTCTCAAAAAATAATTTTAGTTTTTGCTGAAAAAAAAATCCTCAAAGTGAGAAGTCCTTATGGCTTTTTCTTTGGTGACTAACGTAACTTTTAAACCTTCATTGATTCATTCATTTCGCTAAAAATAATTGAGTACCAACTATGTGCAGGTACTTTTTCAGGGATGAGGATGCCAAGAGAACAAAAGCAATTTTCTGTCTTCAAAGAGGAAAGGATAAGCACAGTTAATTTCAGGCACTGTATTTATTCAGTCTGGATATTTAAAAGGTACTTGGCTTTTCCACACTATCTTATAGCTGCATTCTATAAGTATTTTTTAAAGTTCAATTCATTCATTCAGTTAAAAAAAAAAGAATGCATTCACGTGTTCAAAAACCAAATGAAAGAAAATTCTCCCCTCATTCTTGTCCTGCATCTGCTTCATTTCCCACTCATACCCAACAGAAGTTGCTCATTAAGTTCTTGGGTACCCTTCCAGAGTAGTTTTTTATAACTACACAAGCAAGTAGAAATAGATTCTTATTTTCCCCAGTTTTACATTATCCTGTATCTTTTTTTATAATTTAAAAATATTGCAAGGTTTTTTCTATATCAGCCACATACGTTTTCATTTTGTTATACCTCCATAATGATTTTCTGTTGTCTGAAAGCACTGTAAGTTATTTATCTCACTCCTATTGATGGTGACCTACATTGTTTCCAATCTTTTATTACAAAGCTGCATAAATAACCCCACATCTGTGTCATTTTACACATGTGAGTTTCTTTCTGGGATCAACCCCTGCAAGTGAAATGACTGGGTCTTTAAAGTGTGTATGTTAACATTCCTGATAGCTTCTTTATGACAAACTCCTAGGATTGTTGAGTTGAAAGGCGTAAATATTTTTCAGGTTTTAATATTTACTGACAAATTACCATCTAAAAGTTTGTACTGATTCATTTTCTCACTTGCATAGTATGTAAGTACCCCTTTCTCTGAAACCTTGCCAGCACTGGAAACAAATTTTTTCCCCTTTTAAATAAATCTTTGTTAATTTGATAGGTAAAGAATGGTGTGTGGGTGTGTGTGTATAGAGGTACATATACATACATAATTTTAACGTGCATTTCTATAACTATTAGATCGTTAAAAATTGATTCCATTAGCCACTGCATGATTAGGGACTTGTTTGTTCTTTGGCCAGTTTTGGAGAATTTTTATTTTTCTTACTGATTTGCAGTAAATGGCTTATTTTTATTAACATAACTAATAATAGTGGCTTATATTTATTAACACTTACCTTGATCCAGGTGCTGTGCCAAGCAAGCATTTTTAACTGGTCCTATATATTGTAAATATTTTATCTGAGTTTCGTATGTGTCTTTAATCCTTATTTAAACAGTATTTCCATTTGGAAACCTGTAGGGGCTTTAAAAATCATGTGATAAAATAAATTAATATATTATGGTAGTTTGGGGTTTTTTTTTTTTATTGCTTTTACACATGAAAAAAGTCTGTACCACTCTAAAGTCAGATTAGCATTCACGTTTACTTTTTTAAGTTCTTGAAAGATTTTGAATAACTTTTTAAAACCCAGATCAACTGTATGCATACACATAAATAAAAGTATTTTCAAACAGTCACCTACCTACACTGTAACTATCTTTTCTGTTTTAAGAAAACATTTATATCCTTTTTTTAAAAAATAGTTTTTAAAATACAGATAACTACAAAAGGAGAGGGGAGACTAAGATTATCCACAATCCACCAACTTGAGACAATCCCTATTAATATTTAGAGCAAATCTAGATGATTTTCTATACATGACTATCTACATCGACATATATATATGCGTATGTATCACAAAATGGCACTACACTCTGTGTGTATTTTATAACTTGCTTCCCCCTACCCTTAGCTACAGGTGAATATCTTTCTATGTCAGTAATTCTACATCCCATCACTAGTCATCCATTGTATGGACAAGAACTCTCTAATGAGATAATGTCACTCAAAGGGAAGGAAACTTGGGCAGAAGCATTCTAGGAAAAACCTCACCTGCCAGTTGGATGTTCATCTGGCCAGAATTTCCTAAGGCAGTTTAATTCTCAAAGACTTTCAGTTTCACTAAGGGCTTAACTGCCAGCAAAAATGGCTAACGTAGCGGTCAATCATTAACCTGCTCCAACAAGAGAGAGAACTCAGAAAGAAAATTAAAATCGCTTTCTTAGCAAGGCATGCATGGTTCAAAACAGTCTTCCAGACTTGTTTTCCTCAGTTTGCTTTCTCTCTTCCTTCCCCTACTTCCTTCTCTTTTCCTGTACCCATGCTACCTGCATGTCTCCTTGTAGATAATTTTTAACTTAGGCCACTTATTCATTTCTTAACAAACATAATGACATGATTTACTTTTCCAGAGAGCTGACCTTAGGCTTGTTCTGACTGCAACAGTAGCATAGACTCTTCCATCAATTATGAATGTAGTCATGTGTGCAGAGGCTACAGCAGGCCAATGGTAATGTTACCTTATTCCAGAGATCTGCCCGTATAAATAAATAATGAGATGTTTCTGTGAAATGCCTTTAGCAAAGGCAGGAGAAAGCCTCACTTCTCAAAAGACTAAACATTTTAAAGATTAAAAGCTTTAAAATACCAAAAGTTCCTCAATAGAATATAAACCATTTATATGGAAAAGAAAAAGAAAGACATGAACTGGAAACTATAATGCTAAATTGTAGCCAAAGTTCTCTGGATGGCAAGTGTGGAATCTAGGCGAACCATGAGAGCCTCAGATGGATTCTTGAATATGCAAGGACACTTTGCTCTCTACCTCCAAATATCTTCCTGTTATACATTTTAAACGATTAAATCTCTACAAGAAAATCTTAGCTAAAGATACCATGATACAATACTACATTTTTACCTATTGAACATAATACTGAAAATTTGCAGTAAATAATTTCAATGAGAGTGATATAATCTAGTGGTATATATGATAGATTGTTTTTATTATTAAACATCTTTTTTTTTTCTGTTCCAATGAATTCATTTAGGCTTATGTATTAAGCTAGATATTCAAGTCTAGGCAGTAATTCAGATAGCTTCATGAAGTCCAGTGAGCGCTAGCTTCTTGAGATGATCTGTTCTGTGCTGTATATTCTAATCCTGTTTCTAGCAAAGTGGAAAATGCTTTGTGGTTGCCACTAGAGGGCAAATAGCCTCCTGGACTCCTCTTGGACCAAAGAGCATCTCCATCTAGGCAGCTCAAGTTTTAAGGTCTTATATAACCTAGTTTTAAATCCTACATTGCCAACTTTTAGTCAACCCACAGGCAGAGCAAGCCAACAACTTTAAAAGTCAAGATTTAAATGTGCTGTTTTACCATTTTACCAAATGGTCCCATTTGGGATGACAGCTCTCTTCCCTGAGGGCACTGACTCCTAACCATTTTATCCTAACTCTTTCTGGTCTAGGTCTGAAACCGTGCTGCTCTGCCAGCAAGGTGACCTAACCTCAGAGTATTCAACAGCAATCTTAGACCTTAGAGTGACGAAAAGGTACTTTCCAATCTGATTGATTTCTGCTTGTCTTTCCAACCTCCTCCCCTCTCCTTCATATTCCCTCTACACTGCACCAATTCAGAATTACAGGTCCTTAAACATGCCTTTGTTCATGTCCTTGTGTCTTGGCTGAGGCTTCTGTCTGAGATGCTGGCACTGCCCATGACACACTATTGGAGGCTCAGTTCAGACATTACCTATGAGAAGGCTCACGGTATCTGCTGATCCCACCCTCGCCCCTCTTCCTTCTCCTAGGCGATGGATTTCATTTCTCCCTCCTCTCTGCTCATCCAGGGTCTTGTGCACACCTCTGTTAACAGTACTGACTATGCTGCTGTGATTATGTCTCGCAGGATATGAATGTTAAATCTATTTTGAGAGGTAAACTTGGCTGTTTTGTCTTTTCTTTGCTGCACTAGAAGTTGTTAGAAGTTCTGGAAAGATGAAATGCAAACAACTGCCCTCCTCCCCCAGAAGCGGAGAACAGGCAATTGTGGTTTTTGAAGACTGAGTTCTCTCTGCCCTTGAGTAAGGAGATACAAGATTTCTGCTGATAAGAACTTGGACTTCATTGCTAGTCAAAAGAAACGACTAGGACTTTAGGCACAAGGAAATATTTGGAATCTGGAGAGACAGGTAGACCAGAAAAGGTTCAGAGAGGCCATCCATCACTGCCCAGAGTCAGGAGAATGGTCTGAAATACAGCTGCTTTTGGAGGTGCTCAGTGATGCGGGGCCATGATGAAGTACTCAGGAGCCACTGACTCAACTCTGCATAGCCCTCACCAAAGGGCCATCTAGCTTGAGTGCGAGTCCTGCCTCAGCTAGACAAACAATCATGAGTTGTGAGTTTCAGCCTTTAATCAAGTGTTTCTGTCTTTATTTTTCAGGCAAAATCAAACAAATCCTGAAAAATATCAAAGTTCACTTGTTATGGTGATTATTTTGTAATGCAGAAGAATAGCCAGTCATGAGGTTGCACACCTGAAAGTAACGATGTCGTAGGTCAATTATACTTCAATAAAGAAAACAAAAAACTATCAAAGACCATTAAAAACAAGGAGCATCTGAAAAACCATTGCAGCCAAGAAGAGTCTTAAGGAAACATGGCAACTAAATATAAAGTGGTGTTCTGGATGAGATCTTGGAACAGAAAAACGACATTAATGGGAACTAAAGAAATCTGATTAACTATAGACTTAATAACAGTGTGTTGGGATTGGTTCATTAATTACAATTATATGTACCATTTCAAGGTAAGATGTTAGTAATACGGGAAGCTGGTGTGTGTATATGGAATCTCTCTGTACTGTCTTTCCAATGATTCTATAAATGTAAAATTGTTCTAAAAACTAAAGTTTATTAAAAAGAAGGGAGAGGAGGAGGAGAAGAAGAAAAATACAAACTAACCTGTGAGAATGTCTCTTCCAAACCCTTTAGGAAGCGGGAAGTGCACAGGGCACCTGGACCTATGAGTTCCTTGAGTGCAGGGACTGGTCAGGTCACGCTGATTGATATCTTCAGTGCCTGGTTTTAATAAGTGATCAATGTATAATTATTAAATTAAGATTTCTTTCCAGTAAGAGAGTAGCAAGAGGTTGTAAAGAGAATGTTTTGCTTGTGATGATACATAAAACTGCAAAATGTATTTTGTTTGCTTAAGTTGTTGTAGGACTATCCAGCTCAACAGTGTTTGCCCTGATATTTAGAAAGACTATTGTAAGACAAACTATTATTTTAATGCAGAAAATAAAACAAATTTCATTCTTTAAGAATATTGCCAATTTTCTGATGATAACCAGGAGGAAAACTATCCTTATAAGAATGAGATGTTAAAATTGAGGCAGAAAATACATAAGGAGAGTTCAGGCACAAAACATCTAAATAGTTTTAAGTAAAGAACAAAAGTTCAATTTCTTTTTCTTATAAAAGGAAACATGTTAAAATTCTCCTAAGTACTAATATTTGAAGTACATAGACTAAAAATAGAACATGCTCATATAATGTATTTTTGATATAAAAATTGTTCTCTAATATGTTTTTTAGGTTAATGAAAGTCTCTTGGCCAATGATACTCAACATTTTAGCCATGAGGAGTATTTCAAAATAATCTGGAATATAGACATTCTTTTAAAATGGTGCATATCTCATGATATTTGTCTTTCAATATGGTACAGTAGAAATTTACACTTAAAAGAAGACAGTGTGGAAGAAAGAAAAGATGGCCCCCCAAAATAAAGGTTTGGGATAATAAATTCAACAGCTTTTCCTCTGCCAGCATTCTGTGCATTGACTGAAGCAGTTGGGGGTCTTGCTGGTGACTCAGGACCCTGCTAAGCTGTCTTGCTTATCACAAGGGAGGCTACCAGCCACACAGATATAAAGCTGTAACCCTCTCTCCTTGGCAAGGAAGTAAAAAAAAAACTAATAGATTTTTAGTTTAAACAGGCAACTCCTACTGATATTTTATTCTGGACATATTGTGAGAAAAGTAAAAAGGTCATTTTTGGTACTTTCGGAATAAATTCACATCAGTGATGCTTCAGAATACCTTCACTTTCAGATATGTATTAAAATGTACTCCAGATAATATATTAAAATACATTAATTCCAGGTGATGGTAATTAATTACATGAATATGATTAAAGGCAACAGGGTGGAAAGGACTCTAGGTGTATCGAGAGGAAAGAAAAGTGGTTGGAGACGTCTCTGTGCCAACAACTCTGTGAGTGAACTATCATGCCTACTCCATGGTTCTGCTATGCTTTGGAATTTCATATGCATTTTCTAATTTTCTTAACAATTTCAACAAACCAATTATTATCCGTATTTTAGAAATGAGGGCCTTGTTATTCAGAGAGTTTAGCAGCTAGTCCAAGGTCACTCACCCAGTAAGAAACAGACCCAAATATGAAAATGAACATATGTATGTATATGCATGACTGGGACATTGTGCTGTACACCAGAAATTGACATTGTAATTGACCGTACTTCAATTAAAAAAAAAAAAAAGCACATCCAGGTTATCAAGCCCAGATCTACCTGATTCTATAGATTATGGAAGCTACTATACTGTCGCTCAGCATTTCCCTGTCAGAACTTGTCAGATTGGAGATTTTGATAGGTCAATTCACATTTGTAAGAGCACTTGAAGGTCCAAGTCATTACTGAAGCTAATTGAACCTCGTCAATTCTCTCAACCTTTCTTCAATAGCTATAATCTTTGCTGTCCTTTGTGGTCCACAAAGAGAAATTTCATTACTTCTGCCAAATGCTTTGTGCTCTGCTATAAACCGGGACGGTCTTCAATTTATTGCACTGGTGCTGTTTATGCTACATCTGCACTCACAATGTTTAGATCAGTGCTCAAACTCTCATATCCTGTATATTTTTTTTTAATGGCTCAGATAGTGTTTCTTAATCCTTTGAATTTCTTTTGGCTCATTATTATTGTTTCTAGTTCTCCATAGACACTTTTCATCTTGTCCTTTAATTTCTGAAAATATGAATGGTGGTCTGTGTCTGAAAACTCCATTTTCCCATGTGGGTCTGTCTGGTTTGTCTGTTTTTCTTTTGGATTTTGGACACATCCTGCCTCCTTGTTTGCCTGGTTATTACTGATAACCAGACACTGTATATAGTAATCGTCAAGAGACTTTATATGATGCTATATTCCTCCAGAGAGAATGTATATGTGCTATAAGGCAGGCAGCTAGGTTAGGGGCACTAATAACCACTGAACTCCTTAATCTAGTCCGCAAATGAAGACCATCTGAAGTTGAGTTTCAGTTCCTTGAGAACTGGTCTATTTCCAGCTCACTGTTACTCCTGGGTATAGCCCTTCTGGGTCCAGACTGCCTGCCTGAGATGTTTACTAAGATCCCTACTCCTTGGCAAACACTGCCTCCAATTTTCGGGCCCCCACCTCCATGAGTCTTTCCAAAGCTCTCAGCTCTCATCCTCTCAGCCAGCCACAGCTTTCAGAATCAGCACTCACCTTTATAAGAAGAGTGGGCCCAAATATCCGGTTCACCTCTATGGACTTTCATCCTCTCCCAAGTCTTGACTTCACAATTCTTCACAGCCTTGCTGGCTTTGCACTGATTTTACACTTTTCATTTTTTTCTCTTATTTACTATTTAGTCCAGCTCCTCCAGCTGCTCTCAGCAGAAGGGTTGGTCCAAAGCAACCTGTGCTGTTGTTGCTGGAAGAGGGTTCACCTATAACAGGATCAATTATTTTTAAATGTATCATCAGTATAAACCTACAGTTTCTATTAAAAATTTGAGGCATTTGGCTTTCTTGTAAATAATTAGAAATTAGAGCTAAAAACTGGCCTTGCATGTCAGCAATGTCAGCATGTCAATCTGTTGAAACAGAGTAAGGGCCGTCACTTTGAGATGAGTCAGGCATGATTCTAGTTCTCAAGTCTTCTCAACATCCTAGTTTATTGCATCAGCTTCCTTTGTCCGTTTCTGCTACATGCGTGGCCCCCATATGCATTTGAGTTTGTGACCCTTGGTTCAAGTGACTATTTATAAATTAGGCAACAGAGATTCAAATAGGCTGAATCAAGTTCTTTTCCGAGAAAATCAGTTAGCACTCAGCAGCAACAGAGGTTTTGCTCACTCCCTTTGATAACCCTCAGAACTAAAGAAATTTCTGTCCATATAATACAGCTGAGGTAAATCACACAGCATCATTTTTGTAATATATTCTGCAACACGTTTGCATCCATAAACATTTCTCTGCCTTACTTGAAACTCACAAATTTTGATTATCTAATCATGACCAAGCAATCCTAATCTATATCAATTGCTTAAAGACTTACAATTTCTTCTTTAATTGAGTCTCATTTCCTTGTTTCCTCAATTGAACTAATTAAATGATTGCACATGGAATTTTGCACAAATTAATTTGGCTAATAGTGAATGTTCAGTTTGGGAGGATATTATCCATGACTGGCAACTTTTTATTCTGCCTCTCACTCATCAAATATTTGAGCAGACACCCTGTGTCAGGTACTGCCCTAAATGTTAACGATGCCAAGATGAGTAAGAGAGGGGCCTTGACCTAGAGCAGCTCACTGTAGTAGGGAGACAGACACAAAAAACAATCCATTCAACACCCAGTGATAAATATTATAATTGAGTTATAAGCAAAAAGCTATGGGAGTGAGTGACTAGGTATGTCTCAGGAGTAGGGGCAAAAGGCTTCTCAGAGGAAGTAGCATTTCAACCTGCTCTTAAATGAATGATTTAGATGTTGGTCAAGTAAAGAAGAGAAAGGAGGGCTTTGTAGCCTTTTGCATAAACCATACTACCCACTGCGTTCCCTCTGCTTTCCCTGCTTCACATTCTTCCCGCCAGCAATCCATTCTCTGCACTGACCTTTCCAAAGCATAATCCGATCATTGGTTTCCCATCCTCCTCATGACAAATTTGGACCCCTTGGCTGGCATTCAAGGCCTTTGTCATCCCAAGCCCCCACTTCACATCCAGTTCCAGTCCCTGCCCTGTCTCCCAGGCAGGGTACAAACACTCAAAAGGCCATGCTACTTCATGCTTCCATGCTTTTGCATGAGCTTCCTCTTCCTCAGGCACGTCTTCTATGCCTGTTTTCATGGTGCTCTAGGACGACCTCTATTAGCACCTACCCACTGTGCAATAAGGTCTGCCTCTCCTGTCTGGGTTCATCCAAAAGGCTAATGGGTCCACAGAGGACGGCCCAGTGCTTAGCACGAAGTGGTCCTCAATACCTGTTTGGGGTGAATGAATGAACTAAAGAAACATTGTGATGCTTACTGTAGCTACAGGTCAAGGGATGAGGGATACACTGAAAGAAAATGAGCTACATAAGATACTACCTACGTATGAAGGTAACTATTTCTCAGAATACGATATACACATTTTCATTTAGATGATCCTGCTAAGTCTCTGAGATACTGCCCTGCACTTAAGTCCAGGCATATGTCACAGTTAACAGTGTTTGCAATACTTTGACTTACAAGAGCCCTTGTTAAATTCTGACAGTAAGGGAACATACCAGACAAACTGAAGGTAGCATCAGATATACAGACTGCTTGAAGTAAAACATAATGATGGCTACATCTTTTAAGTTATTTCTGTGTTATTTCTATTTACTGTTCCTGATTCCAGAGCTAAGTCCCTGATCCATTAGGTCTGAGGTCTTTGTAGCTCAAAAGCTGGTCCTAATTTTTCTCAAAAGCTAGAATTTTAGCTACAATTTGGTAGCCTGGATTCAATCCTGGAAAAGAAAAAGAACATCAGTGGAAAAACTGGTTAAATCCAAATGAAGCCTGTAATTTAGCCAATAGCAATACAGCAAGGTTAAGACCTTAACCATCACAAATACACCATAGTTATGAAAGATGTTAACATCTGGGGAAACTGAGTAAAAGGCACACAGGAATTCTATGTTCTATTTTTGCAGCTTTTACGTACACCTAAAATTATTCCAGATAAAAAGCTTATTTTTAAAAAAGTTGGAGTGGTAAGAATTATGTTCAGAGCATATCTATCACCTACAGAGAAATCAAATTTACTTAAAGATTGACCCATAATATAATGCTACAACCTGACATGTCTTAGGCACCCCAAGATACAGGGTATTGATGGCTTCCTTTATAAACATCCTCCTGTGTTGCTTTTTGCCTTCCAGACTGGTTGGATTTTACATTTGTATTCTAGGGAAAATTCACGTGGACCTTGTTTATGCTTGTTGTCTTCACCCACAACTGATATTCCCAGGATCCCTCATTAAGCTAGAAAAGTCACTGGGATGTAATCCATGCTCCTTTAATAATAACACTAAACAAAGAACAGCAAAAAAATTAAAAAAATAAAAAAGTGAAAAACACTTACCATGGAAATTGTTTGGTGGTGTATTTCTTTTTCTTTTTATTCTTTGCACCAGTAATTCTTGTTTGTTGTGGACTATTCAGGAAGTAAAGACAAAAATTTGTTTTGTTTCTATTGTTATAAATTAATACTTAATTGTGATAAATAAGAGGAAAAGGAAACATTCAACATGCTGCCAATACATGGCCTCTAAGGTGACTGCGGGAATAGAATAAAATGCTAAGTTATGTTATGATAAGCAGGTGTTTCTAGGTAATGGCATGTAAACAGTACACAGCTTAACATAGCAGGCGGCATGTTTCACTGGGTGAGTCCCATGGTTTGCACCTATACACATACAATCTGCATAACTGAAAACCAAAACTTTTAAACACCCATTAAATTGAAAAATTTGATAATTAGGGAGACTAGTGGCATAATCTACATGTAGAGAAACTAAATTCAATAAAAAGTTATTAAATGAATCACTCTTCTCCAAGACCTCAGGCCAGTAGTGGGGCCTCTTCTCCCTAAAGCCACCAAGAAGCTCACTCTTGCTGAGTATATTAAAAAAATATGCTCACAAGTGTGAGTCTGAAATCCACAGGCAAAAAGGGTCAAATAGAGGAGGGATGTGTGGCAATGACCTAAGTGGGAAGAATTTTATTTGTCCCTGACAAAGCAACTGAGCCAGTGAGGAGATCAGACTCATAGAGTTTCTGTGGAGCATCAGTGCTGCTTCCTGCCCACAGCTGAGAAAGGGATAAAACACAGATAACCTCACAGACCACCTGGCAAACCCCTGATGTGGGGTAGTCAGAGCTGAAAGGAGGGCAGCAGATGAGAGATGTTCTCAACGACAGACCTTAGTGTCAAAGGTGCTGGCTGATGGGTGTCCTCGGAGAGCTCTGGGTCTGCCACAAAGCACCGTGGGAAACTGAGCCTAGGAGATGTCCCTTGATGGACAGACATTATGTTAAAGCTCGTTCATTCATTTCACGTATCCTATTTATAAGGAAATCCAGGAATACATTCAAATAATAAGTACAAAAAAAGAAGGATTTTTTTTTTTCCACTTAAGAGAGTTTGGAAAAAATCCTTTTACAGTGCATTTTTCCGGTTGGAAAGTAGGCTCTTTGGATAGTTTCCACTAACTCCATCATCAGGTCACTGAAAACACAGGAAAATAAAATTTCTTCTTGGAAGAAATTACCAAATGTTTCTCTAGCAGAATGAAGCAGGTGATAATTTTTTTTTTTTACCCAAACTGTGTATGTGATAAGAACATTTAACATAAAATCTGCCCTCTTAGCAAATTTTTAAGTCTGCAATACAGTATTGTTTACTCTAGGCACTATGCTGTATTCTATCTGTAAATCTCTAGAATTTATTCATTCATCTTGCATAACTGAAACTTCGTACCCTTTGATTTATATTCAGATAACTTGTTACTTACAGAAGTTACATAGCTCAGCTTCATAAAAAGATATGTTATACGTAACTTCAGTCTTAAAAAAAAATAGAGTTAATAATATGTTTTTCATGACTTACGATTCTGTTGAATTTTGAGATCTTTTAGGGAGTAAGGTCATGTTGTTCTCACCAAACTCTGTGAAGAGTTTTCATTGTCAGGAAAAAGGGCTCCACCCTCCCCTTTGCTGGTTATGACAAACAGTCCTGCCAAAGCTGCCCTGGTGGTTACACTATATTGGGAGTTCTCCTCCAAAGTGAAACTTGGCTGGGTACACACTACTCCTCCTTTCACTCCTAAGAGTCTATATTTGGAGAACCAGTTTACCCTGCTCTGGTTCTTGGTTTTTCTTTTTGCATTTATTTTTTTGACAATTTCTTCCCCTAACCGTCCCCAGCCTAATTAAGCCTGAAAATAGAGCATGCACATGAACGACTAGTGAGTAGCCTTCTGCAAGTGGGTGCATAGGTACACTTACAGATACAGCTGTAGAGACAGATTATTAATCTCTTTGCCTCATTGGCTTTTTGTTCTTTTAATGTTCTTAATCTACATTTACTCTGTTGGTTGCAACTGCTAACTAATTTCACACAGTCCTTCATTCTGAGGTGAGGGCTCTTGGGCTTGTGAGAATTAAGTGACATATCTAAATGTGAAGCCACTTCATAGTGCTTAGAATATGGTCACAGTTTAATACATGGTAGGTATCATATGCCATCATATCCTCATCACCAACATGCACTGCACATTTTCCCGCCCCAATCATTCCCAGTCATAGTGTGTCAACTCCGGAAATGTCTGCACAAATAACTCGCAAAGAATTGTCTTGAATTATCTACCTTTACCCACAGGCTTGATGAAATCCCATATGTACAGTGTTTGCTTTTTGAATTTATTATTACACTTACTGCTGACGACACCAGTATTTTTCAAAATGTGGTCCTTGAATCATTGCATTTGAATCACCTGAAGCAGAAAAACTAGAGGTGATTCCCAGATATCTGTATTTTAGGCAAGTATAGAGGAGATTGTTTTGCGCACCATCACCTGGCAACCAGTGTTAGTCTACTTTCAATCCCTACCATTTCATCAATGCCATCCCTTTGCCAGTGATTCTTAAAATAGTGAGAGAGATTTATCTTACCATATCTTTAAAGTAATCCATATTTGCAGAGTATAATTCTCTAGCACATATTAATCAGAATAAAATATATAATAAAAGTTATTATTATATTATGCAGCTATTAATAAATACTAATAGATAACTACTATATAATTCATATAATATAATTATAATATGTTAATGTAATATATAATAATTATTATTATAAAGGTTTAACTCTCCAGGGGAAATAGAAGGACCAAGTACAAATTGATAGACAATGAATGAATGACAATACAATGGATTCAAGCCTCCTCAGGGTTTACGTATCCTAGATATTTGAAGAGATAAGAGGGTGAATGCACGCACTTCCTTATATTGTGAACTCCAAGTAACATAGTTATAGGCGAACTGGCTATTCATTTCCCTGCTTTAATTAGCAGATTGAGTTTGACAATGCACATTTGTATATGCTGCAAATCCTTTTGAGAACCATATAGACTCTGTTTCCTAGAAAAAAGTCAGTAAAAATGTGGGAGATAACCAGAATTCATCCATGTGACAGGACTATGGAGTAATGAGACCAGTTTTCTTGGATGACTTACGGAAATCAGAATTGATAACACAAAGCCATTCTCTGTATTTCAAAAACACAGCCACTACATGAACATAAATATCTTACAAGCTGTAGATGAGACGCGTGTGCTAGATGGTAACGTACAAGGCATATGCACAAAGCAAATGGGATGCTTTAAAATAAGTGCTGAATCTCTTGCAAGATGACATATTAGTATTATTGACATAGGCCAAGTACCTTTATCACCAAGGTGCCTGTTTATCTCTTTGCTGCCTGTAGTAAAGTGGTATTAGGCATTCAGAGGTGAAGACCAGTGAAGCATTTTACTAAAACTGTAATTGCAAAGATAATTGGAGATTGCAAATTAAGAGGGTATGGTGCACAGTGAAGTAAGAATGCCATGGAATCACAGAAATTTACATTTGGAAGGGAACTAGATAATTTCCAGTTCAATCTCCCACCCAGATCATTATATTCTGCTTTAAATATGTGAATACAGGAGAAAAATTCTATGTGTTAGCTAGCAAATATTTATGTTATATTCTATCAGCTGTTGTTGAAGCAGATAATTGGTTCAAAATCCTTCTCTCATATTTTTTGCCTCCTTGTATTTACTTTCCTAGATGCCAGACCTGGATTCCTGTCCCCAACCATTGTTATTTTCTTTCTCATGTTATCTCTGAAAAGTTGGTTCAGAGGTATTTATTTGTTCTGTTAGTGCCCAGAGACTTCCTGATCACTAATCCAAATTCTTCTGCTGGCTATAAAATAGCCTTTATTCAGTGTGTATTACAACCATGGTAAAATTATAAAAATTAAATGGCCAAGAGAAGCCATATTGTTCTAGACATGTAATTTTTTACTCATGACAAGGGAATGAGAACTAACAGGGAGATCTTCAGCCAAGTCCCCTCCTCTGCCATGTACCATCCTATCAGCAAGTTGATGGACTATTGGCAAATGGTCTTTGGACCTGGCTACCACACTTGCTACTCAACCCTAAAATCTGAAATTGTCTAGAAATTCAATAATGAGAACAGAGATAGAACTGGTGACCATGACTTCTTCCCATTTCTTTGGGAAACAATTCTAAATGTTATCAAGACATAGGACAGATAACACTCTTTTAGCTTATCTAAGTCTGAAGGAAGGAAGAGGCCCCTTGTAACACCTGCCATAAAGATCATAATAAAGATCTCAGAACCACTTCTAATTTCATAAATTTCAGTAAGTGCTAACCACTCTTCTTCATTTCAGCAGGACAGATAGAAGGAAGCCTCAGGAGACGGATGGCTCAGCACACATGCTAAGGCAGCATGAAGGAAGAGTGCTCTCCCATTGCTGTCTCCTGTCCCTTCAGAAATTAAATAATGGATTTCTGACCTCCTGGATTACAAAAGCAGCGTCTAACAAACAGCAGGTTAAAACACTGATCATATTTCAACTGAGAAAATGAAGTATCATTTTTATACTAAGGATGTTTGTATTCCAAGACAAATCTTGCCAAAATAAACAAGTTATATGGGTAACATTACTATAATAGCCACTTCTAAACTCTGATTGTTGAATGGGACCTTATATTTACTTAAGTTACATAGGTCTGTGTTTGTTCAATAAAATGAGTGAGCACCTCAATGTCCAAAATAAAAACTGATTTTAAAAATGACTTTTTTATTTACTTATTCCTGATTTACATTTTTATCAACAGAACAGGTGGTTTACCTTTTGCCGTTGGATTACAGGATGGTGGTCACTCTAGAAGGCTGCTTTGACCTAGGGGAATGAAAAGGTTTGGGTCAATGTGGGTGAATATAATGATTAGTGGGTATGCAGAGGGGACACAAACTTCATTGTGAAAACTGTTTGTAACTGCATTTAAATTCTGGTTGTATGAGATGACTGAGCAAGAAAATAAAGAGTTGAAACAAAGGAATGGGAGGTTGAGCCTGAAGATGAACTTTGGGTAGACAGAGAACCAACAAGAGCAATAGAGTCATGGATGGGATGTGACCCCGCGTGTGCAGAGAAGCTCCTGTTCTCACTCTTGCAGACGACATGCTCTGCTTTTTACCCCATGACCTCTCTTTCCCACTTCCCTCACTTGATAGCTCCAGCAAATTCATACTTTGAAATTTTAGCAGCTTGCCTAAAGCTTTTTGTTAAGTAGACTAGAGCCTTCCTGGGACGTCAGCCGACACAGTGGATCTACCACTACTCTGCTCCAACATGTCCACTTTCCCATCTCAACAGGCTAGCCACCCTGAACTTGTGCAAAATCTGCAGGTCACCTCCAAACAGCTCTTCATTAGGATGTCATCCTAGTAGATGGGGCCAAACCACCTGAGCAGCCATGTGAGCACTTTCTCTGTGAATAACTCTCTTTACTGACCTATAAAAAGTAGCAAAAGAGAAGGAAGAACTGGCCTTGCCTCTAAGATGCTTTTGACAGTTGAAGGTCTAAAACACACAATCCTGACATAGCTTGAAGAGAATGGCACAGCAGCATACCAACAAATGCAAATTGTTGTGTGATATTAATGTGACAAGAGCACACAGCAAGAAACTGGAAATAACGAAACATTGATAATAGTTTGTTAAAGAACTATTATCAATGTATTATCATGGTATCCTATTGTGGCCATGTCCACATAATAGCATACTATGCAACCATTAAAATTATGACCAAGACAAGTAACTACTGATATGGATATATATCCACGCCATATGAAAGTGAAAAATTAGATTTCCAAAAAGTATGCATTGCACATTAAAATCTCTGTTCAAGAAATAATACTTATATTCATGAGAAGTATGCACAATAAACGACTTTCCTAGAAGCTGGATGAAAAGAAAGCACTAGCATTCTTCCAGTCGTGTTCACCAGAGGTTAGAGTTGGAAGTTCTGGGAAGACTGCTGATGGACAACGTTGCAAGGTGCCAAACACTGCCCATTTAATAATCCGCCAAAGGGCAAAATCATGTTATGTAGTACAGGTTATAGATTCCTGACAAAGACAGAACAATGAGCGGATGCCCAAAGTCAAAGCATTTTCAACAAGTGTCTTTGATATCCTATAACTCCAATCTTACGCCCAGAAGCTTTGGTGAAAATATATGTAGCATTTTTACAGTGCTGTCACAGTAATTGTCTTATTTTTCTTGATACTGTGTGTTTCACTCATTTTTAGAGCATAATGGAAACAAAGAGAATCATACCTTTTTTTTAATTGAGTAATAGTCATTTTACAATGTTGTGTCAAATTCCAATGTAGAGCACAATTTTTCAGTTATACATGAAAATATATATATTCATCGTCACATTTTTTTTCACTGTGAGCTACCACAAGATCTTGTATACATTTCCCTGTGCTATACAGTATAATCTTGTTTATCTATTCTGCATTTTAAAGTTCCAGTCTGTCCCTTCCCACCCCCCTCCCCCTTGGCAACCACAAGTTTGTATTCTATGTCTATGAGTCTGTTTCTGTTTTGTATTTACGGTTTTTTTTTAAACAGAGAATCATACCTTAATGCTGACCTAAAGAGCAAGACGTTTTACAAACGGTAAATATGGTTCTATCAGACTAAGTGTTATCTAAGGCTTTATCAAAATTTTAGATGATCCTGTCAAACACTTGTATTTTAAGAAAAAACATTTCACTAAGGCTTTTAGTCTTTAAAGATTATAATATCATTTAATTCTATTCAAGAGAAAATAGTTTTACCCAAAGGGACGGCTTGTTTAAACTGAACTATTTTCATGCACAATTACCAGTGTTGATAAAATTCAAAGTTAACTCAGTCCCTTTTTCTTTAATTCTGCGTCTTTAATTCCTTTAGTGCTTTGTGCATGTGTTTTGCTGGTAGAAAAACGTACTAGTTTAATTATTCCACATACAAGTGAGTTTTCATGCTGTTCATCTACTTTCCACACAGTCATTTTCCACCGCAGGTACTCAGTTCCCTGGCACCGTGAGTCATCCAACAACCAGACAACTGTGTGAGATCCACAACACAGTCTCCAAAACTCCTCTCCAGGGGAAAAAAATTATGCAACTGTTTCTAGAATACTGTATCCGTTCTTAGGAACCATGACCTAGTTATCAACAAAACGGGAAAGTTTTTTCTCAGTGAAGGCAGATTGACTATAACGGATTCCTATTCACCATTCAGTTCCAAGACATGAAGCCAATTACTATTTATTTGGTGTCTTTCCTCTAACTGCTGAAAATGCATTTACGTGTGCTTCTTCTATATTCTGGGATTATTTTGCACTCACTTGAAAAGAAAGGGAATTGTAACTAAAACCCCTCCATCAGTGAAGTCTAGCAGTAATTTGTGAGCAGAACAATTCCTAGCAATGACTTGCATGACTACCCGCTCAAAGAAAGAATGCAGCAGACAAATATATCTCAATATTAACTGGGATGAAATTTTAAACAATAAATAAATAAGCAAATAAATAAATAAATTTTGTGTTGGATTTCTCTACTAAAGGATAATGATGAGCTAAAGCAAGAACTTGGTCTCTCTGGCATCTTCATAGCCATTTTACCTATTACAAGCCCGCTTCAATAATGGCATAGACATCAATGGACACTGAGTATCTATTATGCACAAGTGTACTGCCCCCTATTGTTTACTTACTGCCCTTCTCCTGGGGCTTTCAAAGCAGCTAATCCTCACTCCATCCTTGTAATCCTTCCTCTTGCCAGATGGAGAAGCTGAGGCTACAGATGAGCCACAGGATTTTAGAGGCAAAAACCTGGTGAATTGAACTGGGAATTTTTGCTCCCTGCTCTAGAAGTGAATGTGCTTAATCCTGTTAGATTGTTTATCTTCTTGAGAAGGAAAGGGTGAAGAGGAAAAATGCTAGGCCATCCTGAATACAGAATAATGAGGCTTCGTATCTTTTCCACCCAATGTGCATTTGCCCCCAGGTAGCTGCTAATTTGGAGTAATTGAGACAGAAGAGGTCACAACTGGGGTGAAGCACAGAGATGAGAGTCCACATCCTAGCTTTAGTTTTTGCATAAGGAAAAAGTATTCCAAACAATCAAGGTGAGTCCTCCTCAGAGCCTCAAATCCAAGTCACATCAAAGCAACACAAAACTGGGAGGAGTGGATGTGGTTTAGCATAGTCCACTTCTGGCAAGTGACTGAATATGCTCATGGATAATCACAACGGCTGATACAGCAAATCAGTATATGTCTCATGCCTGCTTTGGACCATATCTCACCAGCATTCAGCTAATGCCATGATGCCTAACTGAGAGCAATATGATACAGAGTTTAAAAGAGAGAGGAGACTCTAAAATGCCCACTTATGGAAGTTAGAATACAAATCCTAGTGGTCTCATAGAAGGAACTTTTCTGAGATCCTAACGTTAATTTTTAAAATTAAGAGTTTTTTAACAGCTCTATGGAGATATAATTGGCATACAATATATAAGATAGATAGATAGATAGATAGATAGATAGATAGATAGATAGATAGATAGATATGTTGTACAACTTGATAAGTTTCAAAATATTATATACCCGTGAAACAATTACCACAATCAAGATAATAAACTTAGCCATCATTCTCATGCCTCTTTGTGGACCTTGGATATTTGATTTTTTCTGTCTTGGATAGATACCTAGCAGTGGAATGGATGGGTCATATGGTATGTGTACGTTTAACTTTTTAAGAAACTGCTAAACTGTTTTCCAAGGTGATTTTTTTTCTCATTTTACATTCCCACCAGCAGTGTAGAGAGTTCAAATTGTCCCACCTTCTCATCAATATTTAGAATGGCCAGTCTTTTTAATTTTAGCAGTTCTGACAGGTGTGTAGTGGTATCTCATCGCAGTTCTGAAGCATGACTGAAATGATTAGCATCTCTTCACGTACTCATTCTTAGTTGATTGTCTGATCGAGTCTTGTACCCACTTCTTAATTGGGTTGTTTGTTTTCTTATTGAGTTTTGAGAGTTCATTATATATTTAGGGTATGTTTTTTTATATATTTTGGATACAATGCCTTTTTTGAGGAAATTCACAAAACTGATTCTAACATTCATGGAAATGCACCATACCCAGAATAGCCAAACAACTTTGAAAAAGAAGAACAAAACTGGGGGATCAGTCAATCAGCACTACCTGGTTTCGAGACTTATTGTAAAGCTATGTAATCAAGACAGCGTGGACATAGTGTAAAAACAGACAAGTGGGCCAGTGGAACAAAATTCAGAGGCCAGAAATAGACCCATACATACATACAACCAATTTTTGATAAAGGTGCAAAGGCAATCCAATGGAAAAAGGATAGTCTTTTCAACAAAGGATGCTGGAACAATTATACATATACATATATGCAAAAATATTAACTTTAATCCATATCTTGAACCAAAAACAAAAATAACCTCAAAATAGATCACAGGCCTAAGCATGAAACATAAACCAGCACTGGCTACATAACATGTGGGTCCAATGCAAAATGAAAAGGTTCCCTTTGTTCAGAAATTACCGAGAATTTCAAGATGGTAACAGCAGAACATGAAACCAAGCATGGGACCCTTCCAAGCACAGGACCCTGCGGGACTGGGTAAGTTGCAGGCCTGTGAAACCACCTCTCCCCCAAAATTATAAAACTTCTAGGAGAAAACTTTTGTAACCTTGGGTTATACAAATATTTCTTAGATGGATACAATACCAAAAAGCATAATCCCTAAAAGAACAAATGGAAAAACTGAACATCATCAAAATTAAAAACTGCTCTCAAAAAACTAAGTGAATGAAAAAGACAAGCCACACACTGGAAGATAATAGTTACCAAAAATAATAATAAATTTTAACATTGTTTGCACACATTATGTGCCAAATACTGTTCTAAAAAATTTATGTAAGTCTATATATATAAACATCTTATAAAGTAGATACAGTTTTTAATCTTCATTTCATAAATAAAAGGCACAAGAATTGACGAATCCAGCTTAATGATATAAAACTAGTAAATCAAGGAGCCAAAACTGGACCCAGGCTGTCTGATTTTGAGCCTATGCTCCTGAAATTTCCCCAAAGTAAAAACAAATGACACCTTTTTCTTCTCATTTTCTGTCCTTAATCTGTCTGAGGGGGGCTTTTAAAAAAAATCACCTACGTCTTACTTCAACAGACCTTTTAAAACTCCTGAAGTAGGCATACTTGATGGCCACATCTACCCAGCTATATTCAACATATAAAGTCCTTTTCCTATAAGCCTTTTCCAAGACTGGGCAAACCAAGAGGTTATCAGCGTTTCCGGGACCGGTATCAGCAGCCCAAGGGTAGCACAAGTAAGCTGGCAACGCTTACTGCCAGATAAAGCAGCCTTGAGCTTGAACTGCCCCACTGCCCAATTTACTCTGAGCAAGGGACATTCCTGCAGCAGGGTACACAGTGGTTTCTTATGACCAGAAAGAATGCATGTGCCTCCTTCAGTGACCACTTCCATCCACAGAGGGACCAAGGCATGGGAACGCTCATGTTTATCTGTGTGCCTGAGCCCACCCACTGTTTCACTGCAGGCCAGGGAGAAAGAAGTATCAAGTCCTAAAAAGGCATTTGAGCTGAATAGCACAATATGCTTGGATACCCTTGCTTCATGTAAACACAGGGTGATTGTGAATTCTAAGAGCCTGGGTGTTGCAGTTCAGCAAGGGTCTGATTAGCATCTAGAAAGCATCCCCAGAAAGGGCTGCAGACCCCTTTGTCTGGAGGAGGGATGTACACATGACTCTGGTCACCAGGACTCCCTAGCAATCCTCCTATGAATATTTCATCCCTGGTTCCCAACGAAGTATATTTTAGAAGTCTCTAGCACTTTCACGGCCAAGGGCTTTTGGCTAGCCCACCTTATTTTCACAAGTGCGAGTGAAGCAGTTAGATGTGAAAGGGAGAGTCTTGGGAAACTGAATTTCCTTCTCTACATGGCAGAAATCACGTAGCTTGTAAAATTTCTCCAAAAGCGGGCAATTGCTGAGTAAACTCTGTTTTGAACTGTCAGCGCCTGGAGTCTTTCGTGACTTCAGCTTTGACGTCATATAAGTGACTGTGTCTAAGGATCAAAACATACACTATGTAGCCCCCAGTACCCTCTGGCTTCCCGGCCGAGAAAGCACAGGATGTCCACCTTATTGCCACTGTATAATGTTTTACGTAGTACTTTGATTTTTCAAATGTCTTCATGCCTTCCAACCTTCCCAAAGAGGAATATAATCACTGCTTCTGCCTCCTCTGTTGGCAGGATTTGGGGAATCACGGGGTGTTTCTGATCGTGTGGCCAGAGTACATTCCTCTACCTTAACCCCCAGCCCCCACCACCACAGTCCCACAGTCACTCAGTCTTTCTGACTTTAAGCCAATCACACAGAGCAACCCCAACAAAACTTGAAACTTCGGTATTTGGCACTTGCCACACCCAAGGGCATGGCTCTGAGATTTCACCAAGTCCAAAAAGATGGATATGACTGTCCCTTTGTGTCACCTATTTCAAACTCAAATCTTACTTTTAATCAACCTAGGATATGTAAAGTTCTGAAATGTGAGTGTGCCCTGGGCATATTAGCATAGTTAAATTTTGCCAAACAGAGAAAAATCCTAAGTTTTAAATTCTGGAGCAGCATTTAAACTCTAGGAAAGAGAAAAATCAATAGAACTAAATGTCTATACGTATATCCTCTTATTATTATCACCTGTGCTGATGTGATTGATTCCAAGGGAACAGCTTGCACCCTGCAGTGCTCCCTGGTCCAACTTTCCATCTATTCTGTGTATATTTATATTAATAAGGACATATGAAACTATGCCTATATTTAGATGAGAGCCTTCTTTTGAGTTTTCTAATTCTGCTTTTCTTCATAAGCGTGTATGTAGACAATCTAGGTATGCACATAAGTAAATAAGAGTGTCACTTGATTCTAAGCAATTGTCAGAGGCCATAATGTATAAGGATTAGAGGAGAGGAGGGTTGTTGCATCTACCTGTGAAGCCAGCATTAAACAGTCACTGCTCATTTCATCAGGAAAAAGGAATGTGCTCTGGGGAAATAGCAGTGGAATAGTCATAAGGTACCCATGTGGCTAAACAAAATCCCTGCTTAATGCAGGTATTTCAGTTCTGGGAAGGGAGGGAGGGTTTCCTTACAGAGGGCAGACAGGAAGAGATGAGGTCATATCTCTTTCTTTCAATTATCTGTAAAAAAAAAAAATGAAGGCACCCATCCATATCACGTACACAAATGAAGAAAATTCTTGAGTTAATTCACCTCTTCGCTTGTCTGAACGTAGGAGGTTTGCAGTGTAAAGGCACACAAAATTCCTGTCCGCAGAGATTTTATGCTCATTTCTCATCTGAAGGGCTCATCTTTCTTTTCTTGCAGAGTATACACAAGGCCCTATAAAAGTTCGTTGTGCAATTTTGTTTTGAACCAGTGAAGGACAGCTTTCCCATTAGAAATCTAACACGGAAACGTCCTTAATTAACAGACTTTTCTGCAGGGGGGTGCCCAAGCAGGACTCCGGGGGCTGCAAGTGTGAATTTTAATGCTTCGTTGCAAAAGGAGGAGACTGGACATTCTTAGTATCTTATTTAAAGCGAGGTACGTTGACTAATACGTGAAGCGGTGCATTAATGGCCTACATTAAGTTACAGGTATGAATTTTACATAAAACGGATTAATATTATATGTCATGGTGGAATTTTAAATACTCTGTGCCCATGCATTTTTAATATTTACGTGCTAATTTAATGCTCAAGGCAACTGCATTTCTTGAGCCCACTTTTACTTCTAGATGGATAAAAGAAAAGCCCTACGACATTTTGGTTTTATCTATATGTCCCTTCATCAAAAATCTGCATTTGGCATTCTTTCCCACTTTTTTCCCCACTAAGCTTGAACGTTTTTAAAACAGGAACGGAAAGGCTACGCATTCCATTCCATCATTATGGTTTCGGCAATTGTGAAAAGGCGAATAATGAAATGGAGGGGGGGAATACAGAAGAGAATGAACATGCCTTCTTGAACGGCGTCCTTCTTAAGGCATTGGAATCCCAGGGATGGAGTGATGGGTGGCAGAGGGTCCCTGGACGCCGCGCTATTAGGAGTGGCAGGAGAGCCTCGAGCAGGGCCCAGCGCTCCCTCAGCAGCCTAAGCCGGGGGAGAGAGAATTCCAGCCGCACATTCCCGCAGTTCTTCGCAGGAACTTCTCTCTCTCTTTCCCCCTCCCTTGGGCACGCACCAGCCGGGCCCGACTCCCGCCCAGCTCTCTTTCCTCAGAGCCCCGACCCACGGCGTTGACGGAATGGAGTGCCCTTCCCATTGGCCCAAGCGTCATTCCCTGAGGTGGCACCGTCCGCCTGATTGGCTGGCCACTCCCGACCCCCCGCCCACCCCTCCGCTCGGGTTGCCCGGCTCCCCGCCCCCCAGCACCGCCCGAAGCCCCCGCCCTCGCCGCCTCCCTCCGCGCACCCGCCCGCGCGCCCAGCCTGGCTCTGCTCGCCTGGCGCGGCGACCCGGCCAACGCGCTGGCCCCGCCCCCGGGGCGCGCGGCTTATAAATATAGCTGCGCGGCGGGCCGGGCGAGAGGGTAGAAAAGGCGCGGTTGCGAGTAGGTTCCGCGAGTGGGAAAATCTCGGGCTAGGGGGAGCGCGGCAGCGGCGGCGGCCGGGCTGTAGTCGGAGGTCCGAAGGGAGTGACTAGGGAACCTGGTGGGCTGCTTTCCTTCCGGTGCTTTTGATTTTTCTTGCCTTTTGGTCCCGGCCGAGTGTCGCCCACTGAGCAGAGATCCCCTTACAAAACCCGGAGCGACCCTCCCGTCAATTGTTGGGCGCGGGATCGCCGGGAGCTTCGCGGTGCCCCGAGCGCGGACCGAGCGCGCGGGGCGCAAAGGAAAGGGGAGCGGAGCCGGCCGCGGCCGCGGGAGGGGGCCCGGAGCTTGCCTGCCTCCCTTGCTCGCCCCAGCGGGTCGTCTTGCTCAGGGCGCAGGGCGCGCGTGATGAAGGCGGTGAGCCCGGTGCGCCCTTCGGGCCGTAAGGCGCCGTCGGGCTGCGGCGGCGGGGAGCTGGCGCTGCGTTGCCTGGCCGAGCACGGCCACAGCCTGGGCGGCTCGGCGGCTGCGGCGGCCGCGGCGGCGGCAGCGCGCTGCAAGGCGGCCGAGGCGGCGGCCGACGAGCCGGCGCTGTGCCTGCAGTGCGATATGAACGACTGCTACAGCCGCCTGCGGAGGCTGGTGCCCACCATCCCGCCCAACAAGAAAGTCAGCAAAGTGGAGATCCTGCAGCACGTTATCGACTACATCCTGGACCTGCAGCTGGCGCTGGAGACGCACCCGGCTCTGCTGAGGCAGCCGCCACCGCCGGCGCCGCCACACCACCCGGCCGGGACCTGTCCGGCCGCGCCGCCGCGGACCCCGCTCACGGCGCTCAACACCGACCCGGTGAGAGGCTGGGTGCCGGCCTGGAGCGGACGCCTCGGGGATCCAGGAGGGAGGTGGCAGGATGGTCGGACGCGGGCGCTTCCCTTCCTCGGGGCTAGGGCGGCCGAGAATGACAGTTGCGCCCTCCGGCTCCTCCGGGCGCCGGGAGCCGCCTGCGGCGGGCTCGGTGCCGCGGTCGCCGGCCGGGTGAACGCGCGGGGCGGGACTAGGGCTGTGCGCATCCTGGGCTGTCAAGTCCAGCCTGTGCCCGGGGGGAGGGGGCGTCCCCAGGGCTGCAGGCTGGGGTGGGGGCGTCGGCCGGCCAGCCTAGGTTCCGAGAACGAATCGAGGACCGTGACGAGTGCGATGTTCGCGCTGGCTAACCTTTCCCTTGGTGTTCGGTTGCTGTTCCAGGCCGGCGCGGTGAACAAGCAGGGCGACAGCATTCTGTGCCGCTGAGCCGCGCTGTCCAGGTGAGCGCGCGTTTCCCTTCTCGAGTGGCTGGTCACCGGAGACGCCGGTGTCCGGGGGTTTCCGCTGCCAGGCACAATAGTGTTCCTTGCCCCCAGCATTTCTGAAGGCAAATTCCCAAGGAGGCGGACACCCCCCCTCCCCGCCACCGCCACCCAGTTAGTGAGTGAACCGGTACTTAGCTTTATTTAGTATCTTGGGAATTCACTCGAAATGGGACGGATCAGCTCATGCCCCCGCCGCCCCCCAGTGACCGGAGGGCTCTAACAGCCCTTCTTCCCGCCGCTGACGGAGGGTCATCTCGTGGGCGTGGTGCCCAATGTGCCCCCGCGCAGTCTGACACCCACCAAAGAGGACGCAGGCAGGGCCCGGGGGTGGGTTCCCTACACGGGCTTCCCGGGGGCCCGCAGCTGCCTGGCCGGGCCGCGGACCGCGGGTGTAGTCTGACCTGGTGGTTTGTTTTGGGTTGTTGATCAAGCATGTCTTGAGTTTGGTCGGTGGCGCCAGTTAGTCTGCAGCGGGAAGGTTCACACACCCCCTCTATTCATTCCTCTTCCACAGGTGTGCGGCCGCCTGAGCCCGAGCCAGGAGCACTAGAAAGGGAGGGGGAAGAGCAGAAGTTAGAGAAAAAGCCAGCGGAGGAAAGGAAAAAAAAAATCAGCAAATCCTAGAAACGTCTCATTCTTCATTCCAAGAGAGAGAGAGGGAAGAAAAATAAAACTTTCATCTTTTTTTTTTTTTGCACGTTCATAAACATTCTACATACGTATTCTCTTTTGTCTCTTCATTTATAATCGCTGTGAATTGTACATTTCTGTGTTTTTTGGAGGTGCAGTTAAACTTTTAAGCTTAAGTGTGACAGGACTGATAAATAGGAGATCACGAGTAAAACCGACTTTAGAAACCTACTTTGTGACCAAGGAGCTCAATTTTTGTTTTGAAGCTTTACTAATATACCAGAGCATTGTAGATATTTTTTTTGACATCTATTGTTTAAAATAGATGATTATAAGGGGGCAGGGAACTTTCTTTTCCCTGCAAGAATGTTACATATTGTATAGATAACTGAGTGACATTTCATACCATGTATATATAGAGATGTTCTATAAATGTGAGAAAGTATATGCTTTAATAGACTACTGTAATTATAAGATATTTTTAATTAAATATTTTTTGTAAATATTATGTGTGTGTTTTTTTAATCATGCAAATATTTCTTTTGGAAAATTATTTTTCAGCTCAGTTGAAGAGCTCTTGATATCTTGAATGTCTTTTCTGTTTGGCCTGGCTTTTAATTTGTTTTTGTTTTGCCCAGTGTCCTGTAGACTCGGAAGTAACAGTTATAGCTAGTGGTCTTGCATGACTGCATGAGATGTTTAATCACAAAATAAACTTGTTCTGAGTCCATTCAGATGTGTTTTCTTTAACCTAGATTGAAATCTTTGTATTTGAAGCATACATGTTGAAAATACGCTCTATCAGTTTTTACGTACAGGGTTTGATAGTGTAATATATAAAGAGTAAGTGTTTGTTTTTCATTTCTTAACTGAGGTCAACATGGATTCTGAATGATTTTGCATATGGGATGGGGAAATGTTTGGATCCTTATGAGCTTATGAAATCTACTGTTTTATCAAAGTGAAAAAAATGCTTATCATTCTTCATTTTACACTAAAATTTAATGTCACTAAGTTTCATGTCTGTACAGATTATTTAAATCATAGAAATGAAAAATGTTCTCTGCTTGCTACCAAAGGACAAACTCTTGGAAATGAACACTTTCTGCTTTCCTTCCTCCAAAGAATATTAATAGGCAACAGTGGGAGAAAAAATCTGAAAGGCATAATGGCAAATCCTTCAAGCAGGGATAAAAGTTGATCTTCAAACATTAACTTAAGTAGACCAAAAATTCTGATGACCGCATCTAGATTATTTTTTTATAAAAATGATTTTCACTATAGCTATGTTAGTTAACCGCTAAACTACTGTCCAATCTCTTGTGATGTGTAACTTTTACATGTGAATATTAAAGTAGGTTTATCTGTCTTGTACTGTGATTTCTGGTCTCATTTCTTCAAACCTTACACTTACTTTTGAGACTTTATTTTCTCTTTAAGGAAGGTACCATTTTGTAGGTTAGACAGGACCATCAGGGCTTGTGAACATTTTGCATTTAATGTGATCAGGACTCTACACACCAGTTAGATGGAATTTTTAGAGTGTGAGAGAATTAAGTAGGATTTAATTGGGTGCTTTGTAAATAGTTAGTCAACTGTGTGTGTAACGTGGTCTGTTTGATTTTTAAAAGGAAAGGATTTGTTTCAGATTATACAAGAATAAAAGTATTATAGACCCAAGGGAATTTTTATGAGGTCGAAGTCAAATATTTATGTGAATATGAAATATCATGGCCCTGAGTAGTCAGTCGAAGTGGCAACGTCTCAACAGAAATGAACAAAGTTAACGTTTACTGGTTTAAAAAAAAACATTGAAAGATTTTAAAAATCTATCCCCTCTCTCCAGCATGTTCTCCCCTCGGCTTTGACATTTCACTGGTCTTAGGTATTTTTAGAATTTGATGTATTTGCTGTTGCGCCTTCTAAAGTCAAAGGGCTGCTTGTTTAGATGAGGTTTTATTTTTATTTTTGATATTCATTCCTGTCACACATCAAGAGGAAAACACAAGAACACTGCTGGAATTCCAAATCTGAAGAATTCTAATGATGGCATTCTTTGTTATTAAGAAAGGGGACAATTCCTCCTTTTTATTTGGCTGTTTAATTTCAGTAGGAAGCAAGTCACATGGGCTCTGTTGGTTGGAGTCAGGCATCTGTTAGACCTGACTACCGTACCCTACCTAAGCCTTTAAGCACAGTTTAAACTTATGCTGGGAGATTATGCACCTCAATATAAACATTTTTGATTTTTTGAAGATAGGTGTTGCTCCTTAGTTAATTTCATATTTTAGGCATGAAAACCACTAAAGGAAGAAAAGTGCTAGAGATGTGACATTTGAGAGACTTGGCATTTTCCCATCTGCCACTCACACAGCATTGGATGTCTCTAAAACAAAGTCACTGTTTATTTTTCAAAAATTATGTGCAGTTGTATAAGATAACACATTCTACTAGATGTTGGCTGTGTCCTAATCAAGTGACCAGATAACAAAAACATTCTGAGTCATTTATCTAGGTAGCTCTAATTATTCAGATCTTTGGTTTCATAGAGGAAAACATCCTGACTTCTCTCATTTAATTTGTCTACTTTTATTGAATAGGCACAACCAAAGAGTGAGAATCATTTAAAACCGTCAAAGGAAAAAAAAAGTATCTCATGGTGGCATGTTGTTCCTAATGTGGTTCCATTAAATCCTGAACATCTCAGGCATTTCATGTTAAAGGAAAGGAAAAAAAACTTTTCATTTCAAAGAACTAATATACTTTGATACTGTGTAAATCTTATTCAAGTTTATTGTCAAACTTTAACTGAATTTTTAGAACTTTTAAAAAATTTGACCCCATAATCTGTTGTATTAAACACCTTCTATAATAATAAATCTTCACTGAGCAAAGGGTTCTAAGTTTGTGGTTTTTAATTGACTTCTACTGAGTTATGCAATTTTTCATTATCAAGAGTGGGTCGCATGATGGATCACCTCAATTATTTACAGTGTTTCTTACCGTGTGATGAAAAATGTGGCTTGAAAATGGTGATATGAACGGAAAGAAAATCTAGTTTGAATGCTAGGGAAATCTTGTCTACTCTTTGGTGTCTGCTAGGAGAGGAAGGAAGAATCCTAAGAAGGCAGCAGAATGATGTCCAGGGGAACTAGACACCACCCCCACCCCCCCCCCCGCCGCACACACACACACACAGACACACAGGCACACATACAGACATACATATATGCACATGCACACACAAACATATACACATACACCTACACACACACACACACACACACACACACAACTAAGAAAATAATACAGACAGAAAGCAATTATTTCACAGTAGTTTAGAGCCAAATAAAATTGGCTCTGCCTTTCTAGCTAGTGCACTTTAATTATATATATGTTAATCAGCCCAAATAGCCCTTGGGTCTCAACAGGGCCAAACACCAACCCCTCCAGGCTTCTGAAGAAGAAAAAGCTTCCCTTTGCTGCATTGCAAGTCTAGGAAATTAATTTACCCACCTCAGAATTAATCTTAGCAGGGCTGCCCTCAGTAGGTACTCTTCAGACCCAGATGATTTCTTTCAGTTACGACCCATGACATTTTGCTAAAATATTAATTATATTAATTAGAACCATTGCCCATAAGGTTTAAAAATTGTAATTTTACTTAGAGTTCTACCTTGAGCAGTGATGCAATAGATACTTGAAAAGATAAAGAAAATTCTTACAAAAGGGAACTAATTTGACGGATGGCAGTCATATGAACTTAACTGAAAATACTTTCAAATTTTTAATGAATTCTACAAGTGTGTTTTGCATTCAAGTGCCTTCTTCCTATTGATTTATATCCTGGCCTGTTCTAAAAGTTTCACTTAAGTGTTAAACTCAATTCTAAGCCACGTTGCCAAAGGTTTTCTGTACTCACCCTAGACAAGCAATTTGGTAGTCAGCTGCTGAAGCTGGTTCCGTCGCTAAGTCTCCACAGTAAATTCACACATGGGACGTGAAAAAAGGGCCATAAAAATTGAAGTTAATTTGAAAAGCCCCTTTGAATCCATAAAAGAGTAAACACATCAGTTTCTGGAGGAAAAAAGACCAAACTGTGTTACCTGCATCCCACTGGCTAAAATGTGATTAGAGGAATTGAACTTAAAATGCTTAAATAAAGAGACCAAAGATGGATTTTCTATATGAATCCACTTGTATCTGAATTTTTGTCCAACAAGAAATCTCATACTTTAAAAAAGGATTTTCTAGGATATTACAAAAGTGTTGGCAAAAATATGCAAATTCCTAGTGAAACAAGACACCATTATTTGCTTTAAATTACCGTTTCTCAATTTGCTATGATATAAAGCGCCTACCAGCACATTTAGCATACTTATTAAATTCAAATTCTAAAATTTTACCTATTCTAAAGTTTAAAGGAAAATACTGCAGTGCTACAGTTCTTCTTTGTGCAAATTCATATATTTAAAAATGTTTCTTAAATATTTACTTAAATGTTTTAAATATTTTCTTAAATATTTTAAGCATTTTCTTAAATATTTACTACACATTTCATAAGTTTTAGCAGTCAGTTGAAGAGTCTGTAGCTGTGTGTGTATGTGTATTTACCTAAAAATAGTTAACCAACACACAGGAAAATATCTTTGAAAAAGGAGTTTCTCTCTAAAAAAAATAAGTAAGCTGTATTAACATTCCTCCATTCTCTCTCCACTTTAATTCCTGAGACTGGAGATTTCCATGCAGATGTACCCTCCATTTTTTTTTTTTTTTTTTTTTGGATTGCTATAAGTCAGCCACGTTATGTTTAAGCATAAAGCAAGATAAAAAAAAAATAAAGAGCAAGGAGATCATTCATCATGTTTAGCATATTCTAGAATTTGGTTTAATCTCATAAGTAACCTGAAGAAAAAAAGAAAGAGAGAGGGATGCACTTATATGTCAAACCTCAGAGAAAGCCAGAGAAACAGACCTGAACTTGTAGACATAAATTTTACACTTTACTTCAGCAAGAGTTCTTAGAAACACTTCTCATGCATGTTGAACCTGAGTCCGTGGCCTTAATGAAAACAAAGTAGCCTCCTTAAAATAGAAGACTATGCGTGATTCTTCTGTGCATGTCCTACAGTGCTTAACCCGGGCCTGGGAAAATACTTCTTGCACTGAATTAAGACTATTCCCTTAACAAAGTATCTTCCTAGTGCCCTCAGTTACTCCTTTGCCCCTTCCTCTGCACTGACTCACAATTAAGCTTCAGACCAACGTATCGAACTGCTGCCTGTTCCTCTCTGCCTCTGAAGTGCAGTAGATTTGAAACAGCATCTTATGGTTTCTGCAAACCTGTCACCGTTCTGATTTCTCACAGTTCTGGAGGCTGGGAAGTCCAAGATCAGGGTGCCAGCCAATTCGATTCCTAGAAGTCACGGCCATTGCTGGGTGAGCATAGTGCTCTATACGCCTCCTTCAGATCCCCACAGTCCCATGGGGCGTGTGGCTTCCTCCTTGGAGCTGCACCATGAGATGCAAAAAGAACTCAGAGCTAAGCAAGGTCCTCTTCCTGCCCTGGTCACCTGGATGTAAGGATCCTTCAACTCTCATTTCCCACTGGTCCTTTCTCTTCTTTACTTCTGGCTGCCTTCAAGCACCCCGTTTATGCTTTAGCTGTACTGAAGATCTCATCCTGTGGATGCTAGATGGCAAAGCAGGCTTTTCTCTCTAGGCTTGACAGAGTATGATGGATCTCTGAGTGATAAGGAAAGAGTGTGCTCACGAAGGACACACGTGGAACGTGAGGGTGGAGATAGGGGCACCTGTCCAGCCAGCTGAGCCAACTAAGTCAACTTGCCCATCTGTGGGTAAGGGCTGACCTATCCACATCCCAAATGGCATGCTTTTCCATGCTCCCCTTCTTTTGAACATGGTGTTACCCCTGTCTGGATCCCATGACCCCCACTCCCAGTCTATACTGTTGCTGGATTCCTCACTATCCTTTAAGACCCAACTGTCACCTCTTCTGCAAGAATTATATGATGCTTCTCCTCCTCACCCCCCCAAACAGTCAACACACCCCTCATGCTATGTAAAATTGTTTGCACATGTCCGTGTTTCCTGTGGCTTCCTGAGCCCCCAGGGACTCCAGGCCACAAAGTACAAGAAGAACATTCCTGTAACTCTCTGTGCCAGCAAATCTAGCAAATTCTTTGCAACTCAACAGTGCAGTTGAGAGATTTTCACTATATTTCAAAGTCTTTGGCTGCCTTAAACATGGACAACAGATAAGCTGTGCGTCTTGAGAATGAGGGAGTTAAGGTCAGCCTTGGGTGAAGAGGGTTGGAGGGAGAGATTGAGAAAGGAAAAAGAGAGGCAGAACAGATCCTATATCTCCAAGAAAGAAACATTTCTGCTCCAAGTTGGGATACGTAAACAAAGACGCTTCAGTGCCAGAAATGGAAATGCAGGGCAAGGAGGGATGGCTGCACAGGCGTAGATGTGATGGGCCTGGGCTGTGAGCCGCAGGCAGGGGGCACTCAGGAAGACTGTACCATCAGGTCCCTGTATGTGTCTTAGGCTTCTGTTCTCTGCGCCTGGTGACATGGCATGGGATAGATCAGCTGCAAGAAATGCAGCGAATCCTCATGAGTCAGTTCTGAAAGAACAGGTTTGCTACCTGAATGGGAAAAACTCTTCCAGATGGATGTTTTAGAACCCCCGACTATGATCTGGGGCCCTGGAAGTGAAATTGTATGATTAGTAACCTGGAATATGTCTGGTAACAGTCCCCTCATTTTCCAGTGAAGGAGACACAAGCCTAAAAGGTGGATGGTGGAGTCAGGTCTAGACCCAGGTTTCTCATTCTCTAATCCAGACACACAGCCTCAGTCTGGATGGACTCGGTTCCAGTTTTCTCTTAGGAGGTTTATCTCAGTTCATATTCGCATCTATAACATGCCTCATGTTCCTTCCTTGAGAAGGTGGGGTCCAAATCCTAAGCAAATAATCACTAAATGCAGGCCTGAGCTGACTGCCTTTTTAAAAAGGAAACAGATAAATTGCTTTTACAATAAGGATCAAGTGTTTCAAAGCTCTTTGACAAAGGAGCAAAGACAGTTCCGTGAGGAAGGAGTAGTCCTTTCCACAAATGATGCTGGAACAATTGAACGTCCATGTGCCAGAAAAATGAACTTAAACCCAGAGCTTACACCTTTCATAAAGATTAACTCAAAATGTATCATAGACCAAAATGTAATATGAAAAACTATAAAAGTTCTGGAAGAAAACTTAGGAGGAAATCTATGTGACTTTGGGTTTGGTGATGAATTTTTAGACACAGCACCAAAAACATGAAAGAATTTGAACCCTGTGTTATCCTCCACTGTTGCATCCTCCACATCCAATCAACGGAGGCAGCGTGGTAAAGGGAGGGGTCACGGACTATCGGCCAAGTCAAAAGACTTGGGTGCTAGAGCTCTGCATTTAATTAGCTGTGTCCCTCAGGCAAGTAACTTTTCCACGTTCCAACTGCCTCATCTGTAAAATGAGTATGTGATAATAATTACCTGGCACAGAGGGCCCTTGAAAGATACAAAGAAAGTAACACACATGAAAATATTTTATAAGACAATGGTTGTAATTTTGGCATATTAAAAAAAAATCACCTGAAGAGAGTTTAAAATTTTAGATTCCTGCATTCCTCCCATCCCTCCCTCCCTAATACTGAGATTCTGATTCATCAGGTATAGTATAGGAACCAGGAATCTGCATTTTAGCTTTTCCCTGGGAATCTAAGGCAAGTCTCCCAGGAACCCCATTTTGAGAAACAGTATTGTAAGCTATAAAATATCATATAGGTTTAAGTTATTGTCATTACGCCACGCACAGTGACTTTCTCCTTCTTAACACCACGTACCAGCTTTCCAGGAGTGCTGATCAAGTAGAGAGGAGAGGTTAGTACAATATCAACAGAGGGTCATGGGAATCATACCCAGTGGGAGAAGGGAAGTTGGTAACTAGCAGGGGATGCTTAGGAGGGAGCCCTTCGATAGTGAGTCTGTGGCGTGGGGCTGCTGGGACAAGTCTATGGTCAAGACGCTGAGTCCTCCTTCCCCTGGGTTCTCATTCCCATCTTTCTGTAAGTCAAAACATTCATAATAACCTACTTTGCATAACTATCCCATGAAATCTTATATTTCCTAAGGAAAGGCCTGAAAGAAAAAGATCAGTTTCTACCCTCCTATACATCATTCCAAATGATTATATTCTCTCATCATGTCTACATGATGACCTGAAAATATTTGGAGAAGGTGAACCTGCACAGGCAATGATGAGCCATATTGCTTTAATGGCAAAGAGACTCTTCTTAATAAACAAATTTATCAAAAAATATTTCATTTCTCCTAGTATATTATATCATCCTAAGGGATGGCCTTTACCATGATGTAGAAAAGCAGTCTAATTGGTCTTGCCTTAACTGTTGTGTTTGCCTTAGAACTGTCCTAATTCATAGCTATCAAATGTTAAAATACTGTATGCATAGCACATTGGAAAATGACACAATTGTGCCCTGATTTCATATAATAGATTTTGCCTTGCTAAAATTATATATGGTTTTTATACATTTAAAAGCAACGGAGATAACAGCTCCACTTCTCCCAAAATTGTGAATAAGAACTTTATAAAAGAAAACATTAGTAAGTCTGAGGAATTAGATTCTGAGCTCTGCCATTTACTGTGTGGCCTCAGGCAAGGTACTTAATGTCTCTGAGCCTTATTTAAACTTTCTTAATAGGGTTTCAATACTTAAGCAGTAAGAGTCTTTATGAGGATCACGTATGCATAGCCCCTAATGGAGTGTCAGGCACACGGACTATTTAGTATATGTGAGTTCCCTTCTTCTAATCATTCCTGCCTCTCTTCATTTTCTAAGAGTTAAAGATGTGCTTGCCCTCTTCCAGTATGAAAATGGGGCTAACAAACATAGAGGAGCAGGGGAGGTGTGTACACCTGGGTCTTCAATATGGAGAACAAAGATTCCAACAATGTACACACATTTTGGGGAGACCAAGATTTTAAGCCTTCTAAGTACAGAAACTATTTTCCATATCATTTATTTTTCTCCAGAATAGCCCAGTGGCACTCTGCACACAGAAGACATACATGACATAAATGTGGATGGATGTAGAAGGATTTGAGAAAAGGTGGGAGCCGTGGGAGTAGGCAGAGGGAAATAGGTGATGGCTTACAGGAAATTAAAACGGTGGCCCTTTATAGCTGTTGGTTTTGCTATTCGCATGGTCAGGCGGAAGGCTTGTTTGCTTTTTGATCTATTTTCTGATAGATGGCTGAGTGCTGGGGGCAGGTGAGGAACGCTACACATCAACGCCCATATTCAGGGCTAAATAATCTGGCACCCTAATAATATTCTCCTGGTAGAAGAACAATGTTGAAAGCCAAAGACATAACACTGGAGTGGTACACAGGATTCCAGGTGGTGTTTAAGAGGGAAACTAAGGTTAAGAACAGCATTAAAATTTGTATATTTCTTCATGGCTTAGGAAAGCATACCTTTTATAGTGTATATTTAACAGAATTTCTGGTAGCTATACTTTGCCATAAATTAAAGCTGAGATTAATTCAACAAGGCAAAGAAACCAATGTTTCAGCAAATCATAAAATAAGAATTTTGAAGTAATATTGAAAGTCCTTATTTTACTGAGAAGGCAACTGCGGCTCTAAAATGTAAAAATGTGCCTTTTGTAAGATGACTTAATGTAGGGGCAGAGCTGCCAGCAAAATTCAGGACTTCCAGCTTGCAGTCTCCTTAACTTTATTAAGTTCAATAGGTTTATAGTTATTTATATTATCAGGTTCCTGTTTGTTGCAATGCGTGTGTTTCTTCTTTTCTTGTGGATCATTTTCTTCTTATAAAAACTTTGTAAATACAACCATTTTCTTTTTTGCCTTTTTTTTTTTTTTGGCATTTATAATTTGAGGATTGACTGGGGTTATTCTTAAGAGAGCCATGTTCACGAGAACTATTTTTTTGAAACTAGAGATGACTGCTCTGGAGAAGACAAAAGCATCGTTTTGCCTGGAGTTATGCTGAGGTGAAAGATCTCATGATCACTCTGGATTCTATGATCTTACAAGTAGGCTCCAAGGATACCTGCAAAAGCCCCAGAAGTCCTTAATGATCCTACAGAGCACTGGAGACCCTATCAATTTGTTTATCAATTTGCAGCTCTAATGTCATGACATGTGAAACACTAGTAAAAATAATCTCCCGCCTCAATATTTTAGAGAATGCAAAGAAATACACAATCACCACAGACTGGTTAGTGCTTGCCAAGTCTGGTTTTTATTATTGTACGTATGAAGAGAATCCTCTGTTCGCCAACATCTATAAAGGGGCTGATTTCCTCAGCTCCACGGTAATTGTTTAATATTAAATCAGTCCAAAATTTTAGAGCATGTTTCTCCGAAACCCTTTGTCTAGCATCAGCTATGTATCTAGACAGTATTGCAGCTGTCAATTTCAGATTACCAAAAAAAAAAAAAGATAACATGCGTTTTTCCCAAATTTTAATGGAAATTCTTCACAGTTTTAATAATCTAACTTGTTAATGGAGTAAAAATCTTCAATTCTTTCTAGAAGTCAAAAATGTGCTCAAAACAAACAGAGGGTTCAACCTTTAAGAGGCAACATTTTCTAGATGCCTTATGTACCTGATGCTTTCTCGGTAGCTTGACACGATTTTAAAATGCTTCTAATAAAAAAAAAAACAAAGAGAGTGAAAATAATTACTTAAAACCAGGTCACATTAAAAAAAGACTATCATGAGTTTTGCAGTATCATTTCAGGGTTTATTTTAAAAATAAGATTCCTTTCTCTTCACTGTCCATTCCTGCCAAATGGCTTAGCAGAACTTCTCGGTCGGGCTATGTTTGGGGTCTACACCTGATTATCACTCTTTTTAGGAAACAGGAGGGTAAAGAGGTCCACTGAGTGACCCTCAGGATGAAATCCTAATATTTTACTTCTGCAGGATTGGGTTGAGGGCTGTGCTTTGCTTTCAACCCAAGTGCTTCAGGCATCTTCCCCTTCAGCAATTTTTACTTCTTCTCCACCCCCACCTGCCCCCAGCCTCCCTAAAACTCCAATCTCCAGGGAGCTAGGGCCTCCCGAACGTTCTTCAGGAAGCACTGGAAAATCTCAAAGAGAGTAAGAGAATCACTTTCTCCCACACCCTGTGGGTCTCAGTCCCTGTGAAATTTACCAGGTAGGGAGAGACTGTTCACTCTTTGTGGGGAGGTTCCTGTTCATTTCAAAGAATCAGCGGAAGCACTTACAAGACAGCAAAAGCATACAGGCAGCCCCTCCACCTCACCCTCCATGGCCGCTTCTCCTGCACCTCAGCCTGGACTTTGCTGACTTAGCCACTGCAGGTTGTAAATCACTAACGTGGCATGAGGCTGCCCTGGTGGGCAATAGGCCCCCACTTGCCCTCAACATCACCAAAGCTCATTAGATCCCATGAATCAAATATTTGCTTTTACATTAAACACACAGTTCCAGAAACACAAATCTCGGGCTCAGCTAACCCTTGCAGGGCATGAGATTTGATAAACCAGCACATTTTCCTGCTGACATTCCTCAGGTTACCCGCTTTCCTGGTCCTACCAGCCGTGTCAGTTATCTGCTGCCCTCTTTTGAATTTTAGGGCACACTGCACTCATAAACAGGGCCTGTTGCCCGGAGGAGCCTCTTCTGCCTGTCTGGGGGCAGGTTCAACCTTCTGACTTAGTTTTCTGATGACCAGCAAGGGCTGTTCCAGTGCAGCTGGAAGAGGACTTCACCTGCTTCTGCTCGTTCTCTTCTGCGGCAAGACAGCGAAAACCATTTGCTGCAGCAACCAAGCAGCAAATGAATGATAAGACATGCTATTGTTTTCCTTTCTTATCTTAACCCGATTTATCACCTGGACCACTGCCCCCTCGAGGCTGATCTGTTTATTCCCCTAAAGTGCACACAAACATCCTGGCAATAAGGATACTGAAAAAAAGACGGCTGTCTGAATACATTCCATGTGCCTGTTCAGCTGAACATGTTTGTCCTTCTGAAACAATAGCCAGGTTGAGGTTCTAACAGAGGTGGCAGGGTCTCAGAAGGTCTTGCAGTCAGTCGCACCAGCGGGGCTGGGTCCAGTTCATTATTAACACCACTGTCATCCTGCCCCCTCCTACCTCTCCGCCAGGTGCTCTCTGTAGCGATTACATCGTTACCCCCAAACTGTTTGTGTAAGGTTTCTTCCCCAAACCCTCCCTGTTGGCATCTCACTGCTCTGTCCTTGTGTCTACCGGTCATCTCTCCTGCTTCTTTGTACCAAACTAAAATATGAAGGAATAGGTGAGCATGTGCTCATTAAAAATGAAAGAAACTACTGTCGTCTTCCCCCCAAATCGCAGGAGTTCTTTGGAGAACAGGAAGGTGGGGACAATGTAGTGCCCAGAAAGAAAGTGTCCCGCTGTATCAGAGCTGGCTTCCTGGGCATGGCCTGCCCTTAGAAGAGACCGCACTTAGTTTAATGCTCTGCTTTCAATGTCTTGAAATTCTTCAGACTTTTTGAACCAGAAGCCTGCATTTTGTTTTGGTGCTGGGCCCCACAGATTTGCCTGTCTGGTTGTGCACAGTACTGAGGGACAGCCCAGTTTGGAGGCATCCTATTTCCACCTGAAATGGTGGGTTTATAAACGTTTATTTATTTGCGGGGGCCGGGGATGGGATGGAATGACGTTGCTTTGCCTTGTACCTGCATCGGTTCTCTCAGCTGGAACACCTGCCTGTAAGGGTAAAAATGCTGCATGGCTGACTGGCTGTTCGGTTCCCAGGGACTGCAGGCTTGGTCAGTTGCAGAAAGAGAAAGTTTCCATGGAGAACTGTGTGATGCGCCTGGCAGGACTCATCATGGCAGGAAGAAAGATGCTGAGAAATTCTGCACAGGGGAGATAGTTCCGTAAAAAGAGAGGTTCACAAACAATTCCCAGGGGTCATCCTGTTGTGGCTAGAAGAACGAGACAAGAGAGACTGTTTCTTCCAGATTCTTCCTTTTCAGCTGAAGCCACAAGGCCCCTGGCACATACTCAGCTGATGTTTTTTATGTCTCCTACTGTTTACTCTGAATTCTTCCTGAGCTGTTGCAGAGAAGCACTACATCAACACAATTTATTTTATTACGATGCCACGTCGCATCATATATCTCCTGTTCACAGTAGGTTGACATGGCACTGGGTTTGTGTACGAGCATATCTGGACACATATTACCACAATCACTGTACGATAATATTTATTGAGTGCCCACTACCTTATTAGATGCTACAAACAGAACTGTGAGGGCACATATAACAATTTAATAATGGGAAAAAAAGAGATACTCTTTCTATTTAATTCGGTTTGCAGACAAACAAAACAAAACAAAAAAACTACTTGATATTTCCTCTCCATGCCTGCTGTATGGTGGCAAGAAAGACCCCTAAAGCACATAGAGCTCTTATCTTTGTTCATTCCCCGAAGAATAATAGATCAGTCAGAGCTCTGATGCTATTTTAATAATGTACAATTTACAATTCATTGGTTACCAAGCACTCACAGTATAATTAATTTTACAGACCTGTTCAGCAAATCCACATGGTTTTGTACCATGTGGGGGGAGGGGGAGCAGTCGTACCAGGAGCAAGAGGGCTGGAGAGGCGGAAGGCAGAGGGAGAGAGCCATCTTCCCTCCTCTTTCAAAGAAGCTGAGTCCTGCACCAGCTGTACAGATTGGCAGCCAACTGTAGGCTGCAGGAGAGGTTAAGTTTAATGCACAAATATCTCCCACCAAAAAGTTTTGGACCAGCGAAAACTACCATCTCACGGGTACCATGTTTGGTCTCCCAGGAAGATCTCACTAAGGAAGCATGGTGACTAGACCACAGAAGCTACATCAAGCACCACTCTGTTAGGAGGAAAGCTGCCTTCTTCTCTTCCTTAACGACACTCTTCCAAGAATACAATTCAAGCTGCATGTGCTCACTCTCTCCCTTCTTAAAGTGTGTAGCAAAATCAGGACTACCAACGAGGGGTGGAGGGGCTGGGGGAGGAGAGACGGATTCCCTGACTGTTTTCATGACCCTCCAGAGGGCCATCATTTACTTGAAGGGGCCTCTGGAAATTCAGAGAATTCTCAAAGCCAAATAAAAGTTATATGAAATGTATCTAAGTATATGTCTGATCAATGACCTGCTTTGTTTCTAAATCTCTGCTCTGAATCTTTTGGATTTGCCCAAAATATACACAGTGTTTTAGCTTGGAATCAGTCTGTCCAAAAAGGAGAATCTGCTCAATTGTTCAGTGCTGACCTTAAAAACAGAACGTAAGAAGAAAGGTACAGATGAGCTCAATGTACTTCTGTTTATTCCTAAAGTCTGTTTTTCTCTTTCTTGTAGTTTCTAAGGCCCCCAGAATGGGACTCGCACACAGGCAGGGTGGAGAATCTGCACAACTACCAAGTTGTGACCACTGGGGTTATCATGCCCTGGGCGTGTGGAGGCTCAGAACTTGGGATTTACAGGTGCACAGACTGGGGTTCAGACCTTGGCTTTGTCCCTTGCCAGCTATTTCACTGGAGAAGTCCTTTAATCTCTTGAGGACTTAATTTTCCCATCAATAAAAATAAAGTTGAAAACAGTTACCTCACAGACTCGTTAAAAGACTAAAGGAGACCATTTGCATACATCCGTCAGCATACTGCCTTGTTTTTGGTGGCTGTGGATAGTCAATGGTCATTCTTATTCTGTTGATGTTATTTACTCATGATTAGCCATTTCGCTATGTTTAGCTTTTTGCTCTTTTTTGCAGCCCAGATAATAACCAGAGGACACACTGGGCAACATTGCTTCCATCGGAGCTAGGATGTTCACACAATGGCCATTCTTTCTAGTCTCCCATGAGGTTAAATGGGGGGTGCGAAGGTCTATGATCATTTCCAGGGTAGAATTGCCTGAAATAATCCCACTCTGAGCAGCCTGAACTTCCCTTCATTGGAATTCCAAATAGATGGCTTTACAAAGGTGGGAGATTGTCTCCATTAGCCAGCACAGTAAGTGCTTTCCAGACTTGCGCTGCTATGCAAAGCAGTTCAGCCTGGAATGAGGAAGTACGCAGCATGATGAGGGTGTTAGGGGTCAGTCCCCAGTGAGGGTCCTCCTGCCTGGTGTCACTCGAGCCAACAGGAGACCGAGTTTGCTTCTGAAGCAAAGAAAACCTTTATTCCTCAAAGAGTGGAGAGGTATGCGTTCTCACTGACAGGCTGTGGGTGAGGCTGCTTTCCTGGGATCTCGGTCAGTGGGGTGGGGGAGGGGCGAATTCTCGCGGGGTTTGGCGGGGCGGGGCCGCTACGCTGCTCACAGCCGGGGACCGCGGCACGGCGCAGCCTCTGCGCACGGCCCGCCGCCGCCATCTTGGGCTGAGCGTCCCTCGAGGCGTCTCTGCGCACAGCCAGGGGCGCCCAGCTGAGGTGTCCGGAGGGCCGTCTGGCGCCAGGAACCCTGGTCTGAAGTGCTGGATGCGAGGCCTCTGCCCCTGGTACCCTATAAGCAAGTGAAACTGGACCAAGTACAAAGGAAAAGAGAAGATTTTAAAAAAAGGTTAGATTTTATTACCGATTCTATTTTTATTTCCCGGGAATTGTGAATGGGCTTTGCCGGTGACAGTGAGGCCAACCATAAAGGGACAGCCTCACCTTTAATGGGCATCCAAGTTGGGGAGTGGAGGGTGTTGGTGAGTTTATAAAAAGAATGGCAGTTCCTGAGAGTAGAAGGGAACGGGGAACACAATTGCTTACATATACGGGGAGTTTAATATTTCCTGGGTACTCTTCTAAGTGCTTTGCCCGTGTTAATTCATTTCATTTCTCCTAATTGTGGTCATGATCCTCATTTTACAGATAAGAAATGTAAGGCACAGAGAGGGTAAGTCCGAGGTGACATGAACTTCTTTCCTGTAACCCCAAGACGTGACTCGGCAGCTCCTAAGACCATCAGGCTAGGTGTTCTACTCGGGACTGGGGCTGAAATGAACAGTGGCTTAAAATATTGTGAGATTATAAATTATAACAACCTTGAGTTGGAAGCCTCGGGGGAGCTGAGAGAACATTCCACGCCAGGAGGATGGTGGGAGGGAGGGCTGTGAAGAGCCAGAGAACAAGCAGCACCAAGAAGGTGCCCGGAGCCCCACTACATAGCACTCCGGACCTGTCCTACGGTGACCCATTAAGGGTGTTGGAAAAAGGGAGATTTTTCTCCCGTGCCCATTTACTAGTAGCTCTTCCCACTGGGAACTACAAATTATGGTGCCCTTCTGTTTTAGGTGGGTGCTTGTGGTTAGGGAAACAAAGACCCATTCAGAATACAAAAAAAGGGGATGGAGTGTTGTAAGGATGCTCACAGACTGCAACTGGACCATAAACCGTAAAACTCTCTAGAAATCGGTGTGGCTCCAGGGATCGGCCACTCTTCCTCTCAAAGGCAGCATTATCTCTTTCTGTCCACGTCTCCTCGTTTCTCAGCGTATCTCTGCCGTATCTACTGCTCTTTCTTCTCTGTAATTAGCTGCCTTTACTTCATCAGGTTTCCAATCCCCCTAAACACAACCTACCATGGCCTCTCCTCTCCTAGCTCTGCCCCAGGTAGTCCCCCTTCCCACCATTTGAACATATTTGTTACGATGTCTAGCTCCTATTTCCAAGAGAGAAAATCTGATGGACTCAGTTTATCTTTTTTTTTGAACAGTTATCGATGCTGTCCAGCCTGAGGGCTTTCTGCTCTTCAGCAGGGTACCCACACCTGTCCCAATTAGCTGTGAGACCAGGTAGTGTTGGGGTACATGGTATAAACCATGGGCCTGGGGGCTGCTCCTTCTGCAGCGGCTCTGAGCAAGGCAGCTTCTGGTGAAAGAGGCTATCCAAAGCAGGCATTGCAAACCTGGTGCACATCTGTATCCACATCTTGATCTGGCAGTAGGACCATGCTCTCTCAGAGGAGGGTGACAGGGGCCTGGAAGAAGGCTCCAATTAAGCAGAAAGATGTCCAGCGACTTCCTCTGGAATTTCAGCAAGCATTTCCAAATTCTTCTTATGTTACCCACTTCTCAGCTCCTGCTGACCCTCACCTGGGATCATCCTCAACATACACATACACACTCGCGTGCACCCATTGGGATAAGCCTCTCCTATTCTCAGTGAGTCCCTGACCTCAGCCCACCTCCGAGTTTGCCCACACTCTTCTTAAGGGGCTTTGGTACCTGCTCTCAGTCCTCCCCCCGTATCTGACTTCAGCCAAAACTGTTTTTTAGCTGAGCTCCTCTCTTGTCAGTGCCAGTACCTTAAAGGAATTTCCGTGTTCTGAACCACACACTCTATGACAGATGGACAAATACGTTTTGCTGTAAGGGCACACTGGGTCGCAAATGATACAGAGCTGATGTCTATCAACTCTCTAGAGTCAGTTTACTCAACAGCATATGTTGGTATGATTTCAGCCAATTTTGTCACTAGTCCCTGTTAGATGCTGCCTGTCACACACATCAAATCCTTGGGGTTTGTTTTGGTTTGTGGTGAAAATAAAGCAAAGCAAAACAAAACAAAAGTATCTCCTAGCAAGCTAAGCTTCATTTCGGTTTAATGGATTCTTCTTAAAATTTTCCTTCCCACCCCACTCTTTTTGTGGAGTCTTTTTTCTCTTTGACCGTTTTCCTCATGTCCAACCTCTCTCTCCCTTCAGTCTTCTAGATCTCCTGCGAATCATTTATTCCATGGCAACTCCCTGATCTACCCATCTGGCCCAGCAGGACACAGTTTATTTTACTCTCTCTTTTTTTTTTTTTTAAGAAAAATTGCCTTCAATGCTGAACAGTCATATCTGATTTTTTTCTCAAGGTCACTGTCAGGGGCATCCGAAGTGTCCCTGAAATATAAGCCCCTGATTTACACTGGACAGCAGATAAACTTGATCCCATGGGGGAAGGTGGGGTCTTTTCTCACATAAACCAAGCATTACCGATAACTTTATATGTGGGCACATTAGGACTTCGGTGTGATTTAGAGAGTGTTAGGATGACCCATTGCTCCCCAGAAGACCCTTCTGTGTACCTTCTAACTCAGTGATTCTGTATCACACAGGGAGGTTTAAAAACTATGGATGCCAGACCCCCACCCAGACAAATTAAGCCAGAACCTCTGGGGCTGGGATCCAGACATAAGCGTGTTTTTAGATTCTCTGGGTAGTTCTTAACGTGCAGCCTTGGTTGAGAACCCTCCCTTAGTTCAGTGGTTTACACCCCTGGCTGTACTTTGGAATCACTAGGGAGCTTTAAATAATACTGATGCCTGGGTCCCATCCTTGGAGATTTTGAATTAATTAGTCTGGGTTTTGGCCTGGCCATCGAGATTTTAAAAGCTCCCCAGGTGATTATAATATGCAACCAAGTTTGAGAAACCAGCACCTTAATGGATGCCTGAAATTTCAATGTTAGGCTCTCCACTTCTCAGTTCAGTCAGTTTCTGACTGACAAAAATAAGACTTGTCCTTGGGAGAAAGGTGATGCTTGCTTTTCTCAGTTACTTGTACCTTAGTGTGAACGTGTTCCAGAAGTAGTATTGCCAGACTGAATACAGGATGCCTTGTTAAATCTGAATTTCAGCTAAGCAACAAAAAAAATTTTAGTATAAGTATATCCCATGTAATATATGGACATACTTACACTTAAAAAAATATTCACGGCTTATCTGAAATTCAAATTTAATGGGGCATCCTATATTTTTATTTGCTAAATTTGGGCAGTCCTATCCAGAAGGCTTCCTGAGAGCAGGTTGTGGGAGTGGGGTGTGGAAAAGCACAGAGAGAAACACAGAGACCCGAGGGGAGGGCATGGGGAATATCGTAGGAAGACCACAAAGCAAAGAAGGGCTCTACCAAACACGAAATAACTTGCCTTGTCAGACTCACTCAAGTACCATTCTGCCACATCTTTGTAAAAATCAACACAATCTTCCCTACTTTACCAGCTTGGGTGGCAGAAGGGCCTGAGCATACATTCTATCTCAAGACTTGACAACAACCATCCTCAGCAGCAGACATTGTCAGCCTAGAATCCCATTCCTGGCAGGACAAGAGCAAGACAGAAGTGTGATCCGTGGCTTAACTTATTCACTCATGTTCTCAATTTTTAAATTTAGAATTCACTATATTCAGAATTATACATTCATGAAAATTCTTAATACAGAATTTAATTAAGAATGTAATTAAATCTCAATATAAAATTTAATTACACTCAAAGATTTCAAAATGTCTGCCTTCGACTTATGATAATTGTAACCTGCTTCCAGAAAGTTAGACAGAAAAAGAATGCCTCCAAAATTAGGAAAAGAAGGTAGATATGTAAGTAAATATGATAGAGGCTTTTAAACTAAATTCTTAGTAAACCTTTTGTAAGGTCTTACATTCCCCTGTTGTCTAATCCCATCCTCCACATAAATTCACCTGTCATTTTTTTCAGGGACATTTTTTACTGTACTTCTCTTTTGAACTCTCCCCTTTATATTTGTAGATACCTAAGGGGTTTTCCTCTCACTGGTTTCCAAGTTATCTAGACAGACTGAACTTACATCTGGTAACATGAAATGTCAGTACACCTAGGAAAACTGGATCTACATCCAGAAATCCCTTCTTAGATTCCGGAGATTCAACATATTTTACCCTCTTAGGTCACCAGGGTTTAGAAACACAAGTTTATTTATCTATAAATCTTTTCGTTTCCCGGTTAAGAAGGTATTTAGGTGGTTGAATCTGAGCATGAAGTCAACATCCCAAAAGAAAGTGGGAGGCATTCCTCTGACTCAAACTTAAGTTCCACAGAATAGCTGGGTACATAGCGAGTTCTCCTTGGTGCATCCTTCCACTCCCCACAACTCCCTCCTCTTCCCACCCCCAACCACCCCCCACACTGTTTATGTTCCTCAGTTTTCTCCTACCGGCACCTCATTATCTTATCGGATAATTCAATGGAATGACACTTCCCAGGTGTCTTTGAGGCCATTCAGCCCTGGGTCTAACTGCTCCCTGTGGACTTTCCCTAAAGTGAAAATGGTATTGCCTTTCCAAGGATCATCTCAACAAGAATGTCAGGAAAATGCTCTTTGCTTTCCAGCAAAATTATAGAGAATAGTATTCTATTTTGTGGCAGAGTAATGCAAATTAAGTGTTTAAAATAAGAGACATTCTTCCTTTCTTTTGTGCTGGGCATCCCGCTGACATTACCCCAACCCAGGGATATGGCTGAGTGGACAGGAGCTGTTGGTTGGCAGTGAGAACACCAGGTACCATTGCTGTCTTGCTTATCGATACCTCCCAAATCACCTTCTTGCAGGATCTCCTCCCATCTCTCTGCATGAAATTCAAATCACTGGAACTCAGAGGCGCAGAGCTAGGAGCCGAACTAACCACCAGGAAGGGTGCGTCTGGTCAAGGAAGGAGCTGCCAATCATTTTAAGGCCTGTTGGGGTGAGCTTATCAGGTTCCTGATTTCTCCAGGATAAGATGCCTGGCAGTTTCAAGGATCGAGCAAAGCACAGCTGTAATCTACCATGATCCAGAGCTTATTCACAGATCACAGCTGTGTAATTTCAGGTAACATGCTTCCCTTGTTTGGATTTGTTTAACATTGTTAAATATATAGTCAGACCATCTGCACAGTATTTTTTTTAAATTGGAAATTACAACCATAACTTCCTTTTTATATATCAATAAACTAAACAGCAAAATTTCAAAGGGATCCTTCTGCACCAAGCACGGAAGCAGAATGCCTGTCCCACGCCACACCACTGCCTAATTGCACACTAATTGGACAAACGTGATTAAATATTTCAAGATCTTTACTAATTGCCTCTATTTTAGCTTTAAAATTTGCTTGCCACCAACAAATTTAATGACACTGGTGTCTAGTCATCAGCAAAAAGCCCAAGAGTTGCTCTTTAAAATGTACCTAGTCAGAGTATTTACTGATTGTGCACTGTTTCCAATGCAGCTTAATTAGAAATCCAATCAGTTCGCTAAGTCTAATTATACTTGATTTGTAGATTCAGACTATGATACATAATGAAGCCAAGCAGCTAACAGTAAACGTGCCTGAAATGTAACAATAAGAGAAATATTTTTTAATGTACGTCTTGTCACTTTAGAAAATCAAGTAATACACACAGTCTTTCATGATGGGGATTTGGGAGGTTTGAGTTTTTCGAAGTTTCCTTGAGCCGGATTCCAATTCTATTGGTAAGAGCTGCTTTGAAAAATGATGGCCAGAAAATATTTCTATGTATCCATATTAAAGATTAAAAAGAAAAAAGAGGCAGTTGCTTCCTTCACTTTGACTCTGTGAGAAACTTTTGTGGCATTGTTTCACAGAAGTTGTCTTGATGAAATTAGTATGGTTAAAATGGACATATTCATTTAATTCTTATTTTTAAAGATTTTCCTTCCTGGAAATTTGATTTAGCTACCCCAGAAAATGCCTTATCCAAAAGTACCCCAAACCACAGCGTTTATATAAGCATATATTCAAATATGTGAGGGTATAATTTTGTATATACACAGAATTTTCCTAGAAGGACTCTAAGTGTATTATTGCATATCTGCAATAATTTGCAACCAATTATTGGTCTGTGGATACAGGCTAAATGAGGTAGGGAAAAGAAACTTCCTAAAAAAGGTTAATGCAGGCTAAGATGCCAGTTACCACTGTCTCAATCATCTGAATATTTTGAGACGTGGAAGCTAGAGGGCATTAAATACCCACCACTCAAGATCCCAGAATCCATGCATTTCCCTGTTGGCATGAAGGATGCAGACATGTTGGAATTACAAAAATGGGCTGAGTGCTGAGCACTGTCCATCTCATCTTACAATTGTCATCTTCCAGAAATGGCAGTGTTTTGAAATTCTGAGGATGTCAGTACAGTGCTGGTTCAAAACAAGCCTCAGGAGTCATGGTCCTTTCACTTTCTTTTTTTTTTTAAACTATATATTTTTATATATTGGCTATTTTATATACTGACTATTGAAGTATAGTCAGTTTACAATGTTGTTGCAATTTCCGGTGTACAGCATAATGCTTCAGTCACACATGAACATACACACATTCATTTTCATGTTCTTTTTCACCATAAGTTACTGCAAGACATTGAGTATAGTTCCCTGTGCTGTACAGTATGAACTTGTTGTTTTTCTATTTTATATATATTAGTTAGTATTTGCAAATCTCAAACTCCCAATTTATCCCTTTTCCACCCCCCGTTCCCTCCCCCTGGTAACTGTAAGTGTACTTTCCATGTCTGTGAATCTGTTTCTGACTCACAGTCACCTTCATTTCAAACTCAGAGGGGGAGAAATCAATCAGTGAATCAGAATGGAAAGGAATGAGTAGAAGAGAAATGTAATTTTGAAGCTTTTGGGATATTGTAAACGTAATGGAGGATGATTCAAAACATCCCGAAACTCTAGATGAATTCCTGTGGACTGTTCAACAATAGACTGTTGCTTTAGCACAGTTACCTTTCTTTTCATGTAAAGCTTATCTTTTTATAGCAATGTAGCCTAAAAGAATTATGGAAGTATTCTTGGATGAAAGGCTCTGCAGAAGTGCAAAATATGAGCAGTTTTAATTTTTGCGTCAAAAACCAATCATTTACGTTTTATTCTGGGGTTGCTTTTAAAGCACTATGCAGTAAAATTGCCCCACTGGGGGTGTGTATATGTGTGTATATGCATGTATATGAATGTGTGTGTTTGTGTGTGTGTATTTTCAAGACTGACAAATACGTAATTTTTTTCCTTCTCCCTTTTTCAAAAGCATCTTGTAGCATATACTGAGCCTGGAGGGTTTTCCTTTGCTTTCAGTTCCTTGCCGTTTTAACACAATTCTGATTCAACACAGTCTTTAGCCAAGACCCTTATTTTTACTGTTTGTGTAGCTTATTTTCCCTGAACTCTGGTGTCAGGCTTTATTGATTAATTTCTCAAAATTTAAGCAAAATGCTAATTGTGGAGTTACTGTGTTCCTCCAATCAGAATTCATCATACTGACCTTTGGGTTAACGGAAAGTCCTCATTGGATGTGACACTATGGAAATCCTCCTCTGTGCTTTCCTGTCCAAGGAAGGCTTGCTCTTTGAATATTGCCACAGAGATTTCCAAACACAGTGAAGTGTGGAAGCTTGGAGGGGACACAGATCCTCTTATTTCTGTAGGCGTAGACAGGTTATTTCCCATCTTCCTTAACTGGTTGTGGTGGGAGAAAGATGAGATGGCATAAATACAAAACCTGAACTTGACTCCAGAACAGCTAATCAAAAGCAAAAATTGACAACCTTCTCACTCATTTCAAACAACGTGATTTCTGTTATATATTTGACATTAACTAAAACAGAATAATGTTTCTTATGTATGGTAAAAACGTAAATAAAGGGGACGAATACGTCTTCGATAATGTCTAGAAAGTCAGGAAGGAAAAGAATCACCCAGAGCAGTCTTCTTACTTTAAATACTGGAGAATTTTTAAACGAGTGTTCTGTTCCCTTTTTTTCCTTGCAGCTTAGTTTTTATCTTTCCCTCTTCTTATTAATAAGGCCTGGCCCCTCATTAACATGCAGCCAGAGCCTAATGAGCCTTGCAGACTCCTGTAATTTCTTCACTGTCGAAAATGCCTGACACTAATCTATGCCATTTATACTAATAAGAGGTGGATCAGCTGATATTTGGTGCAATGAAAATATGCTAAATATACTTTATTGAATTGCACATAGTTAGTTCTTCCCAGTTCACTGTATTACAGCAACAGATGCACAATCATTACTTCGGTGCTCTATGCCGGGTGAAATCTTTGCTATGAATAAATGAGAGAAGTAAGACATTTGATATGTTGGCTTCCTTTTTTAAAAATGTTGATACTATCAACTTTCAAACTCCTACCTCAGGAAAACCATCTTTTCTGTGATTTTCAAACCACAAATACAGTGTTTTCCATTAAAATGGCAATGAAATGAAGATCTGACCTAAAATATGACATTTTTATATTAAGTGGTCTTTAAGGAAAGCCAAATTCCAATGGATTTTTACATAGAGCTTATTAATCACTTCCATAAGGATTCCCAAGGAGCTCTTGGTGATTAGCAATTTTCTAATGAATACTGAAGAAATTTTTCACCAATTTTAATATATGTTGAACATCGTGTTACTATTATATTAAGCAAAAGCAAATTTTTTTTCATTTTTGCATTACCAGTCTAATTTTTCTTTTTGATGACTCTGTTGTATATGGGTTTCTTTTCTTACTTGCCAAGAGACACGTGGCTGAGGAGACTGACTGCAGGTGTTAGTAAATGTTTCCAACACTTGTGTCAATACCTGTGTATGGCTCAGACATCACAAACCAGAGAGTGCTTTTAAAAACCTTACTTAAAATCTACATATTTATTCAGAACAGTCAGCTATGACTACATCCTCTGAGATGTGCTGTAAATAAGATGGAGGCTTAGGGGAACTGAGCTGAGCATTTGTACCTGTGGACCCCCAGTGTGTGATAGTTTGAGGTCCTCCAAAGGTGAGTTCAGCAGGGGAAGCTCAGTCTTTGGAGGGAAGTTAATTACAGAACTGAAATTTCTCAATAATTTTGCTCATATTTGACCAGAGATTTAGAAAGAGAATAGCAGAGTGAATTTTGAAGGCAGGGATGAAGTGAAAATGTCAAATATCTGGAAGTTCAGTTCCCCCATCCCACCCAGTTACGTTTCCCCCTAGCGGGCCTCACGTTTGACAGTAAGCCCAAACCACTCAGTGATGAAAAGAGAAGAATGTGATCTGCAGCGCTGCTTAAACGTATTTCACATGCATTTGACTATCTCTCATCTGTTAGCAAGCACTCTTGACTGTCTCCTGACCAGTGTTTCCTTGGAACATGTTTTGTGTTTGTTTGGGCGGTATATCTGACGCTTATGTATCAGCATATTTTTCAGATTTCGAAATGTCCTTTGATTCATCCCCTGAGAGAATTATGGGTCCATTCTGTCTCTACCCCTTCCCCTGGACAGTTGTGCTATCTGTGCCTCCTAGAATCTCTCGCCTCTTAACCTTTGCCAGCACAGGTGCAGTAACTCCCCAAAGATTAACAGTCTGGTTGTAGGTGTGATTGAAATTAGCTTGGCTTCCCTTCAGAATCCAGCGCCCTAGCCTAGTAAATCACCTCCTATAATCTTGTGCACTTAGGCAAAGCAAACAAAATAATCTGCCAGGAAATACTAATGGGGCAGTGTCAACACAGACACCGTTTGTATTAACTGTCCCATTATTATTACCCTGCTCCTTAAATCCAATCAAACTTCACTTCCTACTCTGCAGGGGTTGGATGTTAATTAGAAAGGCTGTGTGTTTGGATGTACCTGCGTGTACACAAACATGCCCCTTCACCCACCCAAATACCCCTCATGCGTGCATATGTGTGCCCATGCAGACACAGGTTCCATTACTAATTAATTTAAATTGCAAGTGCTACCCCATGTTTCTGGTTTGTTGTTCCAACTCATGAAAGCATACATTCTGCATGCATGTCTTCTGCCCTGCATCTTGACATTTTCCAACAGATGTTAGCTAATGTGGTTGTAGAAAGTTCACAGTGGATGCTGCAAGCCCAATAAATCTTCCTCTTAAAGGCAGGCTCTCCACCATCCCAGCGTCTTATACCTATAATACATTTTAATTACTTGGCTATTCAGATGATACTAAATTAGATTTGCACAGAACAGCACGGCAGATTTCTCAATTTACATTTAGTCCACCACAAACAGCAAAAAAAAAAAAAAATGCAGCAAGTGCACTTTTATTAGAACTTGCAGGAGCCACTGAAGTCGGATACCTTTAAAATTATTAAGTGACAAAGATTGCTAGCACTATGGTTCTACTTTGCTTCCCCATTAGCCATTTAGGTGACAGCTGCTGTATTACACATAAAGATGAACCGTTCCTTGAGGGATGATAGTGGTTCCGCCGTGACACTGCTGGCATAAAGCATTATCAGACCATGGCTGCGCTTGGAGCCATCACAGTCTCCTAGGCACCTATCAGTACCCTCATTATCTGCATCACGGAGTGCCGAGAACGAACACTGCCAGGCCTCACAGCTTCGCAGCTCATTTGAGGAGCGGAAATTAAATGTCCCAGGAGAGAAAACAGGCACACGGTAACAGCACCGGCGCTCTACACCAATAACATGTCGGCCGCTGTAGCAGGACTTCTATCTCATTAATTTAATAGGCCCCTGGAATGAGGATGGGAAGGGACAGAGGCAGGCTTGACAAGGAGACTACGGAGTGACGCTGGCATTGTGTGTCTTGCGAGCTCCTAACAGAACAAGGACTCACTGCAGGTATCGCAGCTCTTCAGATATTTGTTGGGGCTTTTAGGAGCACTAAACAGCATAAAGCAATGAACGGCAGGAGAGAGAGAGAAAGGGAGAAGGATCATCGAACAGGGGCAAAATTAGCTGATCGTAAACATGGTCTATGTTTATATCATGCAGCATTTCTGCGTGGGGTGACGGGAGCTTTAGGAGGCTGTAGGTAAAATAAAGGTGCTCTTTCTGCACAGCAAAATAATCCCTAATTGTGTGTGTGTGTGTGTTGAGTGTGTGTGATTGAGAAGCCTATTTAATAGAAGCCCTTGCCCTGCTGAAAATGGCTTTTCAGAGCACTATTTCTGTAAAATTTGTAAATGGTTTTGCTGCAAAAATATCAACTCCTTTATGATCAGAGTGGCACCAAGCAAAACAAAGCTAAGAACCAGGGGATTATCCAGATAAGCCAGACTAAAAAAAACCTTCTCTTAAGAAAAATGTGATGCCTGAAGTCTCCAGGTAATAAAAGCACTAGAGTTTTTTCATCCCGAATAATCTGATCAAGGCCTCATTTCTTAGTTGGGTCGGCCTATCTGTTTGGATCCCTACAAGCTCAGAGGGATTCAAGACAGTCAAACGCTGAGGTTGTCAGTGTTTTTGTACTCTGAATTTTTACTTTAAGTGACTGTTCTCCATTGTTGCCATTCGTTTAAAGGCCTCAGGAGAAACGATGATGGAGAAATCCAGTCCTCTGTGTGTTTGACATTGCTGACAAAGGCTCTTCCAGGCCTCAGTTTCTGTGTTAGTCAAATGCGGCTTCATAACCTGTGTGGTTGTGAAGAATTGTCAGTGGTATGTCAGAGACCCTGCTGAACCTCTAATCACTGTGGTCTTTGTCTTCATACCCCGGGCTGGCAGGATTGTGGGGTAGAGGAAAGATAGCTTGCCATTCCCAGGATCAGAGGAAAAGGTTTTGCGTCTCAGCACAATGTTTGCTTGCTGTGTGTCTTTAGCAAGTCACTTTACCCCTCTGAGCTTCAATTTCTTTGTCAGTAAAAAGAAAGAGAAAACATCTAGTTCTTAGAGTAGTTTTGAGCATTAAGATAATGTAAATGAAAGTCATTGGTATGGTATGCTAGTGCTCAAAGTTGTTTGGATGGAATTAGACCCTATATTATTGATTTATGCTTCTCTGTGTTCTAAAATGGATTTGTGAAAATACTCACTACAAGGGAGCAAACTCAGGAGGGGGAGCTTTTTAAAAGGGAGAAAAATGAAGAAAAGAAGGGGTGACACGAGGAGAGAGGTTTCCCTCTGTCACATATCAGGCTCCCAGGATCTGTTGCTCTCAGCACAGCTGTTTTCAAGCTACCTGGGTCACAGACTGTGTTGGAGATCTGAAGAAAGTTGACGACCTCCCTGTTAAGAAAAAAGTTTTTTTACTGGTGCTTACAGTTTCAGAGTCACAGGTTTCCTGAAACCCAGCCATGGACCTTAAGTCAAAAACACTTATTCCAGAGAATGGATATATTGTAAGACATTATGTGGTATCAGAAAAGAAATCACTCATTCTTCCTTCATACACACACACACACACACACACACACTCACAGAGGATAATCCCAGCCCTCTTACGTGAGGATACAGGTGATTGAGAATCACAAGCATTCTCCTTTCTCTTCCCTATCTTGTTCAATACTGCTTCCCCCTTCTACATTTAGGACAAGGATATACCTGGATGTTGAGCTTCTGAAGGCTTGAGGCCAGTCCTGCACTGGAATGTTGGGAGCAGAGGCCAGGAGCTGAGATAGCTCCGTATCAATCAGCCTTTAATTTCGGGGCCAGTGAGCAGTAGCAGAAACTGCAGAGGTGTTTACCTCTGATCAGAGTGTCCCTGCCCTTGGCAAGGAGTGGGATCTTGGCCAGCTGGGCACTAGCCCCATCCAGTCACTGGGCTCTGGTTTATCCTTCTCAGTCTCTATGTGGATCAGTTGCCTAGGATCCCAATTCTTTCAGGAAGGCCCCTGTCAGGTCCTTTTTTCCATAGGGGGCTAGATTCCTGACCTCAGTTCAGGCTGGAGAAATGAGGCTGGGACTTCTGCCCCTCTCTAGTTGCCAGCCTCCCTGCACTCCCACCTGTCTCTCTGGACTCCTCTCCTCCATGTTGCTGCCACCTGCCCAGGTGGCCCGTGATACCTGGTGCCTGAGGGCACCATAGGTACTGGCAGTCCTTGGTCTGACAGGCTCTGCACATAATACTCAGTAATTATCTCTTGAATACATAATGTGACAATATATAAAGAAAAAGGACAGAGAACGAGAAGAAGAAAGGAATAAAAGGCAGATAGAGGTTGGTAGGAGTTGGGGTGGGTGGAGGTGTGTCCTTGCAGTTATTACCTGCTAAGAATTAGGGTAAATTGGAAATTCTTCCCCAAATCTCAAAACGTTGTGTGACTTTTCCTTTCTCTAATTCAAAGACAGATCGCCTAGATACTGATGGAAATGAAAGAAAACAGGAGAGAAACACTTTTCCTACCACTTCATTGACATTACCAGCTAATTTGATATCTTCCAGAAGAAAAGATTCTGGAGATCACTTCCCTTGTAACTTGTTGCTTTTCCCTTGCTGCTTTTAATATTTTCTCTTTCTTTTTGATTTTTGCCATTTTAATTACAGTGTATTTTGGTGTGGTGCTCTTTGGGTTTATCCTATTTGGAATTCTCTGTGGCTCCCAGTCTTGGATGTCTGTTTTTTCCCTAGGTTAGGGGAGTTTTCAGCTATTATGTCTTCAAACATATTCTCTGCCCCTTTCTCTCTCTCTTCTCAATCTGTGACCCCTCTAAAGCAAGTGTTAGTACACTTGATGTTTCTTAATCTGTCTTCATTTAAAAATTTCTTTTCCTTTTTTTTCTTCAGCTTGAGTGATTTCCACTACTGTCTTCCAGTTCACTGACCCATTTTTCTGTATCATCTAATGTATTGTTGATGCATTCTAGTATACTTTTAAATTTGTTATTGCACACTTCGGCTCTGTTTCGTCCTCCTTTATATTTTCTGACCCTTTGTTTATCTTCTCACTGTGCTCATCCACTCTTCTCCCAAGTTCTTTGAGTGTCTTTATTATTATTACCTTGAAATGTTTATCTGGTAGATTGCTTATCCCCACTTCACTTAGTTCTTCTCTTAGGGTTTATTTTGTTCCTTCATTTGCAGTATATTCCTCTGTCACCTCATTTGCCTAACTTGCTGTTTTTATTTCTCTGTATTTGGTAGGTTTGTCACATTTCCTGACCTTGGAGAAGTGGCCTTATTTAGGAGATGTCTTACGGCGCCCACTAGCACACTCCTTTCTGGTCACCAGAGCTACGTGCTTTAGGGGTGCCCTCTACGTGGGCTGCCTGGGTTCTTCTGCTGTGGCAGGCTGACTACTATGGATGTGCTCCTAAGTGCGGCTGGTCCCCAGTCTGGTTGACTACCAGACCCCTCCTTGTGCAGAGGCTGCTGTCTGTTGGTGGGCTGGGCCAGGTCTTAATTAGTTGCATGACCTAGGGAGTCCCAGTCCTGGTGCCAGCCTGCTGGGGGCTGGGGGTGCAGATCATGAGGCAGCTGGCTGCAGAGCCCTGGGGCATCCAGATCTAATATGGCCCACTTGTCAGGACCAGCAGAGTCAGGTCCCAGGGTGGCTAGCTGCGGGGCTAGGTGTCCCAGAGCTGGTGTCAGTCCACTGGTCACTGGGATAAGGGCCCAGAGCCCACGGGCTTCTGGGGCCAGTGACAACCCACTGTTGGGCAGAGCTGTGTCACAGGGTCTCTTGTTGGAGGGTCTTGGTGTTCCCAGAGCTGGTGTCTGCCTGCTGATAGGCAGGCACAGTTGCCCAGGAGGTCCCGAGGCTAGTGCCAGCCCTCTGGTGGGTGGAGCCAGGTCCTGAGTCTCTGGTTGTGGGGACCTAGGATACTGGATCTGGTGTTAGCCTACCGGTGGGTGGGGCCAGGTCCTGGGACCTCTAGTGGAAAGAATTGGACCCCAGTGTGGCTGGGGGCTCAGGGGTTTCTACCAGCCTGCCTGATGGTAGGCGGGTCTATGTCCTCACTCAGCTAACAGCTTGGCTCGAGGTATCCCAGGACTGGTGCCAACCAGTTGGTGGGCAGGGCCAGGTCCTTGAGCTAATAAGCTAGAGCGAGGGTCCCAAAAGGGCACTTGCCAGCCCCAGTGTCCTCATGGCAGCATGAGCTCCCCAGAATGGCTGCTGCCCTCATCTCTGTCCTCAGGGTGAGCCCCTGTTTCCTCCTGCCTTTCCAAGGAGGCTGTCCAATAACAGCAAATGTGTTTGATCCAGGTTTCTTTCAGATTTCTGCTTCTGCCCTGGGTCTAGGAGCATGTGAGATTTTGTATGTGCCCTTTGAAAGTGGAGTCTCTATTTCCTATAGCCCTCTGGCTCCCTGGAAGTAAGCCCCACTGGCCTTCAAAGCCAGACATTCTGGGGCTCATTTTCTGAGTACAGGACCCCCAGGCTGGGGAGCCTGATATGGGGCTCAGACCCCTTGCTCCTTAGGGAGAATTCTGTAGTTACATTTGTCCTCCTGTTTGTAGGTTGCCTACCTGGGGATGTGGGTCTTGACTATACCTCATCCCAGCCCCTCCAACCTGTCTCGTTGTGGTTCCTTCTTTATACTTTTAGTTGTAGGAGATGGTTTCTACTAGTCCTCTGGTTGTTCTCATTGTCAGTTGCTCTGGAAATCGTTGTCCTTCTGGTGTGCCCGCGGTAGGAGGTGAGCTCAGGGCAGCTAGCTTGGCCACCTATCCCTTCAAATTGTTTTTAATTTCAATTTCAGATTTTTCATTGCTAGTATAGATATATGATTGATTTTTTTAAATTGAAGTATAGTCAGTTTACAATGTGTCAATTTCTGGTGTACAACATAGTGTTTCAATCATATATATACATACATATATTTATTTTCATATTCCTTTTCATTATGGGTTACTGCAAGATAGTGAACATAGTTCCATGTGTTATACAGAAGGAGCTTGTTTATCATGGTTGATTTTTGTACATTGATCTTATTTCCTACAACCTTGTTAAATTTCCTTGTCACTTCTTAGTAACATTTTCTTAGGTCCTATCATATTTCCTGTTTGGACAATCACATCAGCTATGAATAAGACAGTTTTACTTCTTCCTTCCCAATGTAGATGATTTCATTTCTCTTCTTGCCTATTTCCTTAGATAAAATTAGAAAGCATTCTATTCTGCAGTGTTGAATGTAGGTGCTAAAGCAGGCATCCTTTGTCCTGGTCCTAACGTTAGAGGGAAAGCATTCATCTTTCACCATCAAGTATATTAGCCATAAGATTTTTGTAGATGTCCTTTATCAGGTTGAGAAAGTTACCTTCTATTTCTAGTCTATCGGGAATGGCGATTGAATTTGGTAAATTGCTTTTTCTATGTCTATTGAGGAGACACTATGGTTTTTCTTTTTCTCTGTGTTAATACCGTGAACTACATTGAGTTTTGAATGTCAATCTGCCCCTGCATTCGTGGGATAAACCCCACTTTATCATGGAGCTTCTTATATACTGTTGGACTCAATTTTCAAAAATATTGTTTAGAATTTTTTGCATCTATATTTATGAATGATATTGACCTGTTTTTTTTTTTCCCTTGTATGTCTGTCTGATTTTGATACCAGGTAATGCTGGCCTCGTAGAGTGAGTTGAAAAGTAGTCGCTTCTCAACTGTCTGTAATACTTTTGTGGAATTGGTGATATTTCTTCCTTAAATATTTGGTAAATTCACCAGTATAGTCATAGGGACTTGAATTTCATTGAAAGTTGGTTTTTAACTACAAATTCTATTTATTTAATAGATAAAGGGCTAGTCAAGTTATCTATTTTTTTCCTTGAATGAACTTTGGTAGTTTGTATCTTTCAAAATCTTTTTGTTTTACCTAAATTGTTGAATTTATTGGTGTAAGTTCATAATATTTCTTTATTATACTTTTAATATTTGTAGATTCTGTATGGATGTCAACTATCTCATTGCTGTTATTGACAATTTGTGTTGTTACTCTTTTTCCCCCCAGTAAATCTGGCTAGAGCTTTCTCAATTTTTAAAATTGATTCAAAGATCTAGTTTGGGGGTTAGTTAATTTTTCCTATATTTCTCTGTTTTCCATTACTTTATTTCTGCTTTGATCTTTGTTATTTCCTTTCTTCTACCTTGGGTTTTATGTGCTCTTCTCTTTTTACTTTTTAAAGATAGAAGCTGAGGTCATTCATTTGAGATCTTTCTTCATTTTCTAACACAGGCATTTAGTGCTATAAATTTCCACTTAAATGTGGCTTTAGTGGCAGTCTCACAAAATTTGATATGTTGCATATTTGCTTTATTCAGTTCAAAATGCTTTTTTCTTCCCCTTTTGATTTCTCCTGTTAGCCATTAGATTATTTAGAGATATGTTACTTAATTTCCAAATATTTGGGGGACTTCCTAGAACTCTGTCTGTTAATGATTTCTGACTTAATTCCATTGCAATTAGAAAATACACATAGTATGACTTGAATTCTTTTACATTTATTGAGATTTGACTTACAGCCCAGAATATAATCCATTATGGTCAATGTTCCATGTGTGCTTGAAAGGAATGTTTATTCTGCTCTTGTTGAGAAGAATTCTCTATAAATGTCAATTAGATCAAGATGGTTGATAGTGTTGTTCAAATCTTTAATATCTTTATTGATTTTCAATATGATTATTTTGTCAGTTATTGAGAGACTATTTTGAAATAAATCCGTCCAAAGACATTTAGAGGCAAATTGAGCAACAAAATTAAAGAAGAGGACCACATAATTAAAATTTTAAAGAAAGAATTTTGGAGGTGGGACATCAGTTAACACAAAAGAATTAATTGCTAGGTATAGAATTGAAGGCATGGGAGGAGATCACGGCTGAGCCTGAAGCACACTCTGTGAGGTTACCAACTTCTCTACTTCTACATAAAGATTGGACTCTTCTTATAGTGCTAGTGATGAATTTTCTAATGAAACAAATTGAGAATATACTAACCAACTTGAAAAAAGAAGGATTTATCCAGTACTGACAGTCTTGAGGGACACCCTTAGCTGCAGTCCCAAGCAGCAATACTGCAATGTCATTAACCTTATTCCTCTCACTCTGCAAAAGGTCATTTTATTCTTGAATTGTGCATCCACACACTCACACAGATAAGAAACCATTAACAAAGCACAAGTGTTGGCGGCCCCACCAACTCTATCTAACCCAGTTAGCACATTTTCTGACATTCTGCCGTGAAGTCATTGGCAGTGTCGGTGTTCAAAAACTGCATGGCTCAGATGTTGCTAAACCCTTTTAATCCATGACAAAGGCCTCCCTTTATTGTTGTTTTGTTTTCCTTTGCTGCCCTACAGCATGGCAGCCAGTGTGAGCTCCTGATAAGCAGTGAGCCATGCAGATGCGGTTTAGTTTCCTTGTGCACAACACCGTGCAACCTGCCAAAGTCCAAATGTGGGATGCAGCAGGGCTTCCCCTCCCCCCACCCAGAACCGGTGCCGGTGGCACCCTACACAATGGTTAGCAGCCCAGGTAGCTTCAGAAGAACACAAAATTAATTTGTGTGTGTGTCACAAATGACGTATACCACTGCCTGATTTGGAGGATGTAATATAGCTAATGTAAATAATTTTACTCTAATCCAAGTGAGATAGCAGCAACCTTCAAACTTAGAGCAAAAAGGGAAAGAAACTGCTAGTACATTAATGCATTTTTTGGAAGGGTTTTTTACTCTTTCTGTTCTTGGGTTTGCACAGCAGCGATAAAGAGAGGACCATACTGGTTCAGGATACAATGCTTATATTTGCTGTTGTTAACAGAAGAGGCTTCTGTGTGTCTAGGTGAGTGCGACCAAGGAAACGAGACTCTATGAGTGGTGGCAGCCTGAATAAACTGGGCTGGAAAAGAAGCGTGTGAAGGAATTGACCATCAGTTGACTATGTGGCCTGAAATGACTATCTCTAAGTTTAGATGAAGAACCAAGTCAGAGTACACACGGGGGAGATTCTAAGGGAGATCCCTGAACTGCTGGCAGCTAAATGATGGCCCAGGGTAGAGTCAGGTTTGAGATAATTTAGCAAATGACTGGGACAGAGGACTCAATATAGAGGGAAACTCAGAATCCAGTGGAGACCAGTTGCCAGGAGGGCACTGAGAACCACAGAGCTTCTCAGGTGGAGGCCTATTTCTTGGGTAAGAGGGTAATAGCTAAGTCTGGATTTGGAGATGAGAACCAGCAGGATCCATCCATGGGATATTGGAGGTGGAGGACCTCTTCTTAAAAACCCACCCCCCTGTGAGCATTCATCTTTTAACTGCAATGGCATGTACCTACCATCACCCCTGGTTCCTAAGGGAGCTGACAAGATTTTGAAAGCAACCTCAAGTTCTGTGTATGCTGTAGATAAGTACTTTTGAACAGTTTGAAACAAGAGCTGTCCTTCTAAACTTTCAAGGCTTTTCCCCTTCTCTTCCTCAGTTTTCAAATGATCAGGAGCTACTGTCTTCCTTTCTCTAGAAACATACAGTAAGTGCCAGGGTGCTAAAGGGAGGTGAATAATTATATCATAGAGATTTTATTTTCCTTTGAATATCCTTTCAGCAAAACATAGTTCCAACTTCCAGTTCTCAAGCTTCCCACCACCTTTTACCTTTCAGCCCCATTCATGCCACAGCTTCGCTGGCACTTGCTACCCTCCGCAGAGCAAGGGTAGAAATGACTATCCTAGCATTTGAACAACAAGAAAGCAGTCTCTTCTCAGCCTGGGAGGTGAGAGCCCATTTTCCACCAGATCTGAAGTAGATGACTCTAAGGAAGTTTCTGTCCGTCTGTCGATCAAGCTTTGCAATATGGTGTTAGGCAAATAGTTGAGAAACACATTTAACCCTCTTGGGATTCAGCAGTCACCCACTGTGTCCCTCCTTACAGTTTTCTTCACATGATTGCCTCCTAATCCATCCCCTTCCTCATCTCAAGCTGGTCCCTGCAGTTTCCCACAAGCCCTACGTTTCCCAAAGCACCTCTGACCTGCCACTTCCCCAGATCCACGGCTTGTGACATCTCTTCTGAACTTGGGGTAACACCCAGTGAGTATACTCTCTCCAGTCTAACTGGTTTTTCAGAGGTTCTGACTGGCAAACCTGCTTCTCCTTCTCCTACCAGCCATGAAACCACAGCTTTGCCAGCTTTTAAGAAGTAACTCGAGTCACATCTCTTAGTTTGCCCTGATTGTATGAGTCAGCATCCAATACCTAACTCAGCTCTCAGCACCTTCCTCCCTCCCTCCCTCCCTTCCTTCCTCTCTCCCTCCCTTCCTTCCAGCAAAATTTGAATGAGTTCCACTGTACACCAGGCACTCATTCTTTAAGGAACTGGGTTACAGGAGTCAGTAAGAAATGACGGTCTTGGTTCTCTTGGAGTTTACATTCTAGAAGGTGGAGACAGACAAAAACTATTAAATATACAAGGGAACTTTCAGATGTGTGATAGTGGATTGTGGATAATGCATGTGAAGAGTAGTGCTCATAGGCACTTTACAAGGGTGGTAGAGAAGGTCTGTTTGAGGAGATAACATTTCATGTAGGATCTAAATGATGGAAGGAGGAATTCATGCTCTGAGGTCCCCTGGAGAAGAGAGCATTCCAATGAGGGGAAGTTACTAATGCAAAGGCCCTAAGATAAACACAAGTTGGGAAAGTATAATCCTTTTGTCTGTTGCTTCTATGCCATGCTAAACGTGTTATACGTAATGTAACGTATAAAGGATATACAGTGAACTTTATATAATCCTATGAGGAATATCTGCCTTGATCTCATGTTTATAAAATTCTTTTTCTTCCCAAGTTGATTCTTCCCAGGGCATCTAATAAACTTACCCACCTGTAGTAAATTCTCAATCTACATTTGAGGATATTGTCTAAGAAGCAGGTCTAAACCTCCCATATTTGGGAGGAAAAGTGGCAAATTTAGGGGTGATAGTAAGGGAACTTATGCTACAGCTGCTCTCTAGACTGAATGATGCTTAAACCCAAGAGAGAAATTAATACACAGTTCATCAAGATTTACACTTAAGCACACGCCTAACTCTTGACTTTTTCTCATTAACTTTTATGGTGCAAAGTTCCTTTCGCTGCCCCCTTTCACAGAATGACCCTTGCTCCACATCATCCATTAACCATCTTATCCTGGCTCAACTGAACACCTCGTAAAACTATTCTCAGTATGAGTGAGAACTCACCTTTACATTTTATGACTTGTACAATAAAGAGGCAAGAAAAATATGCAATTTATAAAATTATAACATGCAGTAATATGGAGCTTTTAAGTTAATGGGACATGCAGGGAATGGTGTCATTAATTTAAAAAAAAAAAAAAGAAGAAGAAGAAGGAAATACATTATTGTGCACTTAGTGCTGCTGCTGGCTGTGCCTGGGTCCACAGTGCAAAGAATGTAGCGAAAACCTCATAAAGCAAGGAATGTGCGTGGATCGTCACTTTATTCCTTAGAACTCTAAATCTGAATTGAAAAATACTGCAACAGCACAGCTTCGATCAGTGAACAGAGGTGTATGAACCTGCTTGTCTTGGTTTTCCAGCAGTGGAAGCACAGAGAGATGCAACCAGAAGACCCCGATTTCAGTCAGGCTGTCACCACAGCAGCCACGTTGGAATGGATGGATGGAGCCCTCGGTGGGAGCCAGCAGCCTCCAGAACAGGTGTGAATTGTGAAGTAGGCTGCAGAGAGCGGATCAGCTGTTCCACAATTTGGTTCAGGTTTCACACAGAAACAGGAAAGTGATGATGAATTTGCAAGTACACAGGCACAAAAGATTCTCCACCGCAGCTGGCATGTCTCGTTCCACTCTTCACAAAGTCAAGGGCGATGTTGGTTGTTAAAAAGCCTTGTGATTTTCATCTGCTGAGAACAGCTAAGAGTAAGGAAGATATCAGAAAGTGATGACAGATTGTGGATTTGTTACCAGTATTTTTATTACAACACTGAACTACTGATTACACAGGAGGCAATAATTTTAGTAATAAAGAATACAGCTTGGGGAGCCAAAACACCCAAGGGCAAATCCTGCCTCTAGCATTTACAAAGTAACTTCGGTGAAGTTATTTCAAATGTGCTGCTTCTCAGTTTCCTCATCTGTAAAATGGAAATATCAGTGGTATATGTCATATATATGTGAGGATATTGTGAGGTGATTAGCAAAAGTGCTTAGAGCCATGCCCAGCTCATACTAAGGACTCAATAACTCTTCACTAGTATCCTAAAGGAAACCATGCTGCATAGAACACTAAGCCCCTAACGGAACTCTAGCTCCTGTGAGCTGGTTTATCCTACAGCAAGAGGAGTACACGCACACACATGTACACACGCATGCATGATAATGATCAACCTTAGTGGTGATACCCGCTGTCTGAGAAGAAATGGATTTAGAATCAGAATATGACTTAGTTGTCCTTTGAGAAATGCCTTGGGAAAAGCCACCCTGCTCGCGAATCTTAATCTATTAAAGTGGATCAGAAAACCCCACGCACCACCTCGTTGCTTCATCCTTCATCCAGTAAGTAAGGCAGCTCCTCTGTTCCCTGTTGATGTTAGCTTCTCAAGTGGCAACTCAAGCACCAGCTGCTTAACTCCTTCTTCATGTGGCCTTTAAAACAGCCTTGCAGACACGTCCCATGGAGGGCTGCAAGTCATTGGTGGAGGGCTCCAGATGAGCTGCGGGCCCTAGCCACGCAACTTCAGAGCTGTGCCCACAGCAGCATCACAAAGCCAGGGCTGCACGCACGCAAGGGGCCGGTCGGCCTGTGTGGGTGGGGCCAGGCACCGGTGTGTCATGAAGACTCCCCAGGTGATTCTGAGGCACAGTGACTGTGCCAGCACAACCACTAAACTGACAAATGCCCTTATTTCACAAACAGGGACATCCAGGCCAGTAAAGCGATGTGCTCAAGGCCACGGGCTCATGCATGGCAGAGCCAGGATTAGTCCAAGGCATTTTTAATCCAAACAAAATGCCAGTGGTTCTCAAATGGAGAGGGGGGTTGCAGGAGAAGAGGGCATATCAGAATCACATGGGAGTCCTTTTGAAGAACCACGTCACCATCACCACCACCACCACCTCTCTTCCACGTCCCACCCCTCATGTCTTCCAGGGAGCTGGTATGATTCTAACTTGTCCCTGCTGCTCAGCAAAAGTCCCAAACACCCAGACCTTCTGATATGGGGCAGATCCTGCCCCACTGTGAAGGTGTCGCCCAGAATCTTTCCTTTTACCAAGCTCCTCACCTAATTCTTACACGATCTAGGCTCGAGAAATACTCCTTAGATGCTCAGATGATCAGCTCTTGAAGCATTAGCACGTCGTGCATGATTAATAAGACTTGAGTTAAGGTTGGGCGATGATGAAGGTGTCTTGAAAGGAGGTACTGACAAGAGCCAGAGGGGAAGGGTCTGTAACAGTCACCCCAGATCTGCCTCCCAGGCCTGGCCAGGGTTTGTATGACCTCCTGTATAATTCTCTTCTCTCCCAGAGAACTTGGTTGGAGTTAAGTTTCCTTCGTTTCCCCTTATTTGCTCTGTCTGTGAATCTTGGTGTTTGTTTTATCTTCAACATATTAACGCTGGACGTGGAGGGTAGACATGGATATTATTGAGTAAGCCCCTGCTGCCAAAGCTTTGGAAGAATCCGGACACACAAGCTTTCCACGAACGGGCTGATACTGCGTTTCATAGCACATCAGGGTCTGTAAGAGGAAAAGCAAGCACTGGCTGAGACCCTGCAGGGCAAGGTCACCAGCATGCCCTCCCCTTGTTTCTTTCTTTCTTCTCTTTCTTTTTTTTCCGTGGAGGTACTGAGGGTTGAACCCATTTGCTAAGCATGTGCTCTACCAGTGAGCTATTACCCTCCCCAGAGCTCCCCTTATTTCTTAATAATAATCAGTTCTGCTTGTTATGGGAGTGTCAATTTTTGGATGATGGTGTATTCGGCTGAGTATGGGGGGGCACTGTGAAGGACTTTGTCATTTGGGAGGAGTCGGGCATATGTAAGTTTGTAAATTGGGCTCAGGTCTTTTGAATGCCCATTCCCACAATGAGGGTGGACTCAAGGTCAAGATTTCCTAGGATTCTTCCAGCCAGACTATTGCAAGATTTACCTCCTTAGCAGCCCAATAAAATATGGAGAAATCTATTTTTACCAATGGTGGCATCTTTCTGGAACAGCTAGTGCCACAGCCTGCTGCCCTCCACGGTGACCTTCTGTTTGTGCCAAGGTCTGCGGGAGACAGCAGCCTGGATGGGGCTTCTCCCCAGGAGTCACACAGTCCTGCTTCTCAGGGCAGCAGCCTTACGTTCCAAGTGTGCTACCATATAAAAAGTCGGGCTTCTGCTGAAAGCTTTCCTTTGTCTGCATCCTAGCCTAGTTTGCCATCCAAAAGATTCCACAGAGTTGATGTTTCCGTTCCTTTAATTCAGTGTTTGGGATGACACAGCCCCAGCCCAGCTGTCTCCCAAGCAAAGGGCTGTGGGTAAATGTTACCCAGTGTTCTCGGCCTCTTTTCTTTCTCTGGGTCGGAAGCAAGGCTGTCACGCTGTATGTTGTTATTTAAGGGATGTGCTGAGATGTTTCCTTTCTGTGGTGGAAAAGATCTTTTCCAGGGAGCCTCTTTATTCCTCTGACATTTCCACTCTTGAAAAGCTGACCCAGTTCCCGCAGAATAACAAAAGAAGCACACAGAGAAAACAGATTCCCCTGGGGGACTGATAAACCCAGGTGAACTCTGGCCAACTGAGTTTCCCTCAGAGAACTGGGCACCCTGCCAGGAAAGCTGAGGAGAAGAGCCACATCTCAAAGATATACGGGCAAATTAGGATCTGCTCGGCTTTGAGCTGCCTTTCAGAATTTGCCTTTGACATGAGCCCACATGAAGGCTCAGTCGATCCCACACTCAGCCTGCATGTGCTAGTGTCCGAACATCTGGTCTACCATTTGTCTTCCTTTAGTCCTAGAGGATCCCACCTGGGACCTGAGGAGTCACCCTTAAGCTTTTATTTCTGAACCAATGTGAACGAACCACAGCAGCTTCCATGGCTCTAGGGACTTGAGTCAGCTCACATTCACAGGTATTGTCCTTTCCAGGAACTAGCACGGTTCTGAGTCGTAGAATCTGGAAAGAGGAAGGAGAAAAACGGACAGTGCACCAGGTCCTGTGCACCTCACACAGCTTTAAGCATTGCAATTATTTGTCTAATCATTGCTCAGTAAGTTCTGAATGGAAGTTGGTTTTTTTGTTTCACTTATTGGCCACTCTTCTCAGATACTCTGTATTTACCGTCATTTCAGCCTTTTTCTTCCCTGATAACATAACTAGAGAGAGGCTCAAGGCCTCATTTCCCTCTCCTCTGTTCTCTTTTTAGGGTGAGTCTGGATTATAAAGCTATGACTGTGTTTTGTGACTAGCCTGTAATTAGCTTTTCCAAGCCATGAGTTATTTGTTTGGTATTTTTATGTACAGAGTGAAGGGGGAATTCTTCTTTAGGATATGTGTCTTTTTATCAGATTTTCTGAGCAAAGAACATCAGTACATGCAGCCACTTGGCTTATCTAATTTGTTCCAGATCTTCTCTTGGATCATATTCTCTTAGATCATATCCTTTACATTTTCAATTGAATACATTGACTCTTTGCAGCTGTTTCTTTTTCATTTAGTCATTCAACAAACAGTTTCTGTAAGTATCTGTAGGTATTGCCCAAGGGAATCGAAAAACAGTGAGGCTTCCCGCCCTCTAGGAGGTGATGGTCAAGGGGAAGAAACCAGGATAAGATCATCACAGCATCATTACTAAGAGAACCAAGTGCTAGGAGAGAGGCAGACACAAGTGCCTCAGGAGCAGAAGAAATAAGAATCCCTTATTTTACCAGCAAAGAACTGGGAAGGTTGCACAAATGAGGTTGCAAATGACCTCATGAGTTTGTTAAGTGGGTAATGGTGAGGGAACTGACGAAGAAAGAACAGCACATGTAAAGGTTCATAATCATAACAGTATGTAGGCTTCTCGGAAACTACTAGTGATTGAGTAAGAAATGAGACTGGAAATGTGTCAGTGACAGGTGTGTTCCGGAAAGGTAATTCCAGTGACAGCATGGAAAGTGGGCTAGGCCATTGCTCTGACCCTGTTCATCACACTAAGAAGCACTGGGCAATGTTCTAGGTGATTGCAATGCAGCACTGAGCAAAACAGTGGGTTAACTCGTCCCGTCTCCTCATTCACAGTCCCTATGTGAAGGTAAAAGTGAAATCAGGGTTTTCCTCTGTTTGAACTTGAATTAATTTTTTAAAATTATGCAGAATTCATGTCTAGCAGAAGGTAATAATGAGTTCAGTGGCATCAAAGCTATCAAATGTCCCCAGTGAGGGAACCTTGGTGATAAGATGGAAAACTGTGTTTCACACACACATACATGAGCACGAGAGTGCATTTAGTTACACATTCGTATCCATTGTACCCTAACGGCAGATTTGTGAGTGCGAGAGGCAGGTGTGGGACAATGGCTATGTAGTTACCATCAAGTCATTCCTCAGAAGGCTGTAGACTGTCTGACCTGCCTGTGTGTGCACCCCAGGCCCCTACCCCAAGAGTCAGGAACAGCATCTCAATACCCATGCCAGCTCCAAGGGGACCAGGACATCGTGTCACTTCTGTTTGTCTCCCTGCCAGCGTATTTATCACTCAGTTGGTTTTCTGAGTGCCTAAGGCATGTGCAGCCCTAAGGAGGAGGAAAAAAATACTTAATGCCTTCCATGTGCCAGGATCATGCTTCTGCCTTCATGTATTGTCGTCTCATAGTAATCCTATGAGGTAGCATTGCCGTTTCTAAATTTCTTTCCAGTAAACCAAGGCTCAGAGGGGTTAAACTCCCTGGCCAACATCACATAGCTTGTAAGTTCCCATCCTTTGACATAAAAGGTTTATGGATCAGGGGTACATGTGTTGGAGTTCATTCTTACATCTATATCCTTGTTCTGGGATAGAGAGATAATACTGTGACCCCTTGGAAAATTTTCTCACTCTTTCTTAGCCTCAGTTTCTTTATCTGTAAAAGAAGGATAATAGTAATTTCAGAGGTTTATTAGGATTGAATGAGACGGTTATAAAGTGATTAATCCTTTGCTTGGCACATAGCAAACCCTCAGTATATAATAGCTATCCTAAAACATGGTTAAGTCGAGTGTTCAGGGCTGTCTCTACTACATCACTTCCATAAGAAACCTTGGTGAGTTTCCTTCTCCATTTTTTTCAGCTTTACCCTTAATATCAAAGAGATGTCACCAGTTCAAGGCTGGAGTCTAATGGACCGTGAAAGAACAGCTTTCAGGTGTGAGTCACCAGCTGGGATGCTTGCTACTCATAATCTGATCCTCTCTTTCTGCAGCTCAGTCCCTAGTGGCTCTTCAGGATAGAGAGAGCAGCTATTCAGGGGCACACATAGCATGTGAGGGTGTTTTTTCTTTATCAGGTGGCACAGGCAATAATCCAACCCCAAATAATACATAAAGCTAAGTGATGGAGCCAGGTGAGTATACTCGAAAAAGCCAACATTAAACAAGTGATTGTTCATGCCTACCCAGGCTACACACTAGTGACACAAAGAATTCACAGCCCTGTCTGCCGAGTGCTCAGGGTCAGGTCAGCAAGACTGAGTGCACAAGTTCCATTTAGGGCACAGAGCACTGTGAGAACACAGTAAAGGGGCACCCAAAACAGACTGGGTGTAGGGAAGGTGAGGAAAGATGGTTCTCCTGGCCATCACTCCTCTCTGGCACTACCTTTACCCCAGAGAGTAGAAAATGATCCTGAAAGATCCGAAAGCCTATCAGCCTTGCACAAAGAGGGGTTGCAAATTGAGGGTGCAAGTGTCCCACTCCAACTTCCTGGGCAAACCAGGTTGGCATGTGGATGGCACATGAATGGTACTGAAGACAAGCCTGTCAACCAGACCACCCCATGATTGAGCTCCAGTGAACATTTCCCCAAACTTCCTCGTTTTGTGTGGGAGTCTTTTTCTTTGGGGAATTGTGAAGCACCAAGATGCCTGATAATACAATGAATACATCCTGATTCCTGGCACTTGGCTGCTCTGTTTTAGCCTTTGAAAATATAATGACAGTTCCTTGTGCCTATGTCCCTGCCTGGCTTTGTGCTGGGCACTGCAGGGCAGTGGGAGACAAGATGTGTCTTCTGGGCAGCTAATATTCAGAGGCTGACACAGAGCTCTTACCTACAATTGAAAAAACTTTGAGCAGGTATATAAATCAAATGATGAAAAAGAATAAAAGTCTGAAGCAGCATGGGGTAAATGCTGCATATAAATCTTTGCATTACTGCAAACCTCGAAGGTACTGCAACTACCCTCAGGTGCTTTGGAATCTTTCCAAAATGCATAGTTTAGTTAAATGTGCCTATCCAGATGTTGGGATAAAATTGAAGCCTTTCTTGGACTCCATGCTAGAGAGCTCTATACACATCTCTACAGGACTAAGTCACTTCCTAAAGAGTTCAGTATAGTGTGAAGTGCCTGGCCGAGGATTTCAGAGAAGTTGGAAATGGCCAAAAAAAAAAAAAAAAAGAAGTATTGCAAGGAAAAATGACTAGATAAGACCATTCTGCTTATAGAAAAGGGCTAAGTGAAAATAAAATCTCTTCTCGGGTGGATTTAAACTGAAACGTCCACAAGGCCCCTAGAAGCCAGAGGGAAGCAGGTACAGGGGAAAAAGTGACTTGAAGTGAGTTAGTGGGAAGGACCAGAGCATGAATCCAATTTTGTACTTAATCTCTTGGTAAATTGGAATGGATATTCACAACCCTAGTATTTTTCTCCAGAAATTTGGGGGATTTGACCAATATTTGCTCCACTTTGCCACGGTACACTGCCAGAAGGCAGATAAGATAATTGGGTCTCTCTCAGCCCAATAGCTCAACTTCTTTGGGATCCAAGTAGCAAAAACTGGCTCTAGCTGAAAGGGAACTTTCTTGAAGGGACTGGAGTAACTCACTGAATGCAAAAGAAAACTGAACCAATCAAACCAAACCAAATAATTTGGGGGAAGGTCAAAACCTTCTCTCCAAGGCTCTGACATCAAGGTGACTCAGCTCTGCTGTTCTAAGGCATGTCTCTCTTGCTCCAGGGAGAGAGAATCTGTTAGGTCTTTGATTGTGAGGCCAGGAGCAATATAGACATGGCAGCTGGGCGTCAACTCCTGTATTTTAAGAGCAGTTGTTGGAAAGGGGTATCATGTAAGCCACTCCCAGGTATGTCTACTTCTCCCTAAGAGGAACTCTCTGTTATAACAGCACATGGTGATGAGTTGTTTCCAAACTCCATGGGTGGGCTTGAGGGAGGGGAGAGAGAGAGAGAAAGAAAAAAGGGTACACGTCAGAGGAAGAAGCATTTAGGTTTACTCTAAGGGAGACTACTGTGATGGAGAAAATTGTTAAGTACGTAACCAAAAAAACCAACCATAGAAACAGGAACTGATCATGCTTGGAAATGGGATATATTCTCCTCTACCACGTATCACTAAGTTGTGATTCTGTCCAAAAGACACGATAACCTTCTGAGGTTCCTCTAGTACTAAGATTTTGTGATTTCAATCAAATTTGAAAACTTAGTTAAAGTTCATGTTTGCTTTTGTTGTTTATGTTTGTTTTCCTTTTTTTTTTTTTGCTGTAGAGTTTCTTCCAATATTAATACATATCATAACTCTCCAAAAGGGGAATAAGATTATAAATTTATATACAGAAAAGATCCCATAGGTCAGGCTTGGGGTGGATGGTACACAGGAAACCCAAAGTACTGCCTCAAGATCCTAATTTAGTCTGGGGGTGATGGTTGGCTTCCCCAGGACTTGAGTTCAGCTGACATTGGAAAGATGTTGGGGAGTTTAAGACAGCTAGGTGAAGGGATGCAGGTGTGGAGGAAAAACAATTTCATGTGCTGGGGACAGCTTGTTGGAAGGTCCCAGTGCAGGATAGAACTTTAGGCATTGGAGTTACTGAAAGAAGCCCAGTGTAGCCAGAGCATATCAAAGGAGGTAAACAGAGATCAAAAAGGACTTTGGGAACAAACTATGTAATTTAGATTGCTTCCTAAAGTCAGTGGGAAGCCATTAGTGGATTTTAATCTAGAGAGTGACCCAAGTCCTCAGAGTCTTATTCTGTTGGTCTTTCTACCTTTCCTCATAGATCTTGGGATCTTACAGGTATCAGTAATCTCTAAATTAATTGCTGGACTCTTTTCAGAGAAAGTGAGATAGTCTAAAAGGTAGATTGACCAACTCTCATAGAGAGCTACAGGCTGATGGAAAGCAAAGGACTGACTCCCTTGTTTGGCAGTTTAACCTCTCAGAGGTGAAAAGCTGAGAGCCTTTCCTCTAAAATCAGGATCAAGACAAGGAGGATGATGTTAGCTGAGGGTTTGTCATAAATGGCTTTTATTATGTTGAGCTTTCTTCCCTCTATACCAACTTTGATGAGAGTTTTTATCATGAATGAGTGCTGAAATTTTGTCAAATGCTTTTTCTGAATCTATTGAGATGATCATGTGATTTTTATCCTTCGTTTTGTTAATGTGATATGTCACATTAATAGATTTGTGAATATTTATTGAACCATCCTTGCATCTCTAGAATAAATCCCCTTTGGTCATGGTTAATGATCCTTTTGATAAATTGTTGAATTCAGTTTGTGAATATTTTGTTGAGGATTTTTGCTTATATATTCATCAGAGATATTGGCCTGTAATTTTTTTTTTGTAATGTCTTTGTCTGATTTTGGTATCAGGATAATGTTAGAAATGTTACAAATGTTAGAAAACTAAACAAAAAAACAAAAATGCATTTTTTCAACTCATGCAACGAGTTGTGGACATGGTCTGTGTTCTGCCAAGCAGATGCATCAGCAGCAGGCTCAGCAGAAAAGTGAGCCGTGGAAAGCAGGGCTTGCAGGGTGGCTGGGGAAGGGCAGGTGAAGGCACTGCATTTGTTAGCTCTTCTTGCAAGTACAGCTGCAGAGATACTTGGTCCTTTTGTGGTCGAGATTGTGGTCGGGGTTCTAGTATCTCTAACATCTAGGAACCTCATCATGAGTAACAAGAGGAAGAAACAGTGAGATTTCCACCATAGCCATCCAGTAGCAGATTGGATGATATTTCTGGCTGCTGTAACTCTTGATGGTCCCATCCTAGCCTGTTTACTTGTCCCCCCTGAAGTTTCAGTAAACTACTTAGGCCCTCTAAAAATCCTTTTCTCCTTAAGCTAGCTAAAGCAGATTGTGTTTCTTGCAATTCACTGATTAAAACAGGCCTCCTGTTCTCTATCTTTATTGTTTCCTCTACTTTTCCTTCAGAGGAACTGCAGTTAAATAATTATTTAGTTTTAGTGTATATCTGTCATATCCAATGGATGATAAACTCCTTGAGGGCAAGAATTGGGTTGTATTTTCAGCACCTAACATCACATCTGGCACATAATAGGTGCTCAGTAAGTACTGGTGAACAAACGAGTGAAAGGATGAATGGGTGGCTCTTTGTCCCGGCTCCACCCGCCATTAGCAATTTTACCCTGAGTCACTCAGTTCCCTCACCTCAGCTTAAGTGTTGTGCGTAGAGTGCTCTAATTCATTGTGTAGATCAAATGGGAGAAGATATTTGGAAATACTTTATGAACATTTTATTCAAATGTCAAAGGTTATCATTCTGGGCTACCAAGAAACAAAAAGTAAAGAAGACGAACATAGTCTAATAATTTTTCTGAGTACAGCTATACTAGATCTTTTATTTCCTTACTATTGCGAGTTTATGCAAGCCCACATATATGAGACTACTGTTCAAATTCCAGAATCATCCTAAGAGCTCCCAGATGTCCAGAACTCATAGTATAAACATTAGAGAGCAATATTAAATTATACCAAGGACACAGCACTGCTCTTTACAGCAGCCCAAGGTCAAATAAACATCTATGGGGACACATGGAGATTCTTCTCTTGGAAGATTCCAAAAAGGGTTTGAGGACATAAATATTTATACAAAACAGAATAAGGACTCAGAATATATAAGTAGAATTATTCCACTACTTTGGAACCCAGGCTTCATCTTTCAGATGATACTTAATCTTGAATTAAGTGCCACAAAAACTCTCCCATTCCTTTGTTTGCCTGTCATGCGCATTGAGTTGAGTTATGCAGGGCAAAGTGCAAGCAGGCATCAACTCATGTTCCTGGGGGATGGGGCTGGGCTTACTGATTTTTCTCATATTTTTCCCATGAAAATAATTTCAGGGTCTGCTTTGACCCAAATCCCCTGTTGACCTGCTTTGAGGGCTAGGTGAGAGAACTGAGGACTGAGAAGTAATGAAGGCAAAACATCTTCCTTTGTAAGAGGGAAAGAAAAAAAATAGTAGCAAAGGAAAATGGAACAGGCTTGCGAGGTAATTAGCAATTTTCAAATGCAGCAATGGGCAAAGGAAACAAAATGTAGAACATGTATTAAAAGTCAAGCGGATGGTTTAGAAAATACAGCTGTAGGATCACACAGATTTTGACCATCCAAACCAAATTCAATTATCACGTCTGTGCTGCTTTTCTGTTGCCACCACTGAAAGGCTATTATTAGGTGCGCGCTCTCTTTTTCACATCTCCAAGTATTGCCTTCGTAAAACATTCCAAAAAGTAAACATTAGCTTTAGGCCATTTGATTACTGGTTTCCCAGAACGCTATGTTCTGTCCTGTTTCTCTCCATATTCCTTTAATATTAAAAATAGGAAATGACTGAAGGCAGTTGAATGGCGCTGCCTTGGAGGCTGTTCCCCCAGCTAGCCTCTCAAGCATTGTTGGGTCCCTACCCTCTAAAACCCATTTCATCCTTATTACATAGACAGCCCTATGCCAAGCAGAAGGGGAAAAAAAACAACAACCCAGAAACTGAACATTTCTTTTTTTCCTCTCTACCAATTATTAATTTTGTCAAAGTGTTTTTTGCTTTGTTTAACAAGGCTCCTTAGCTGTGGCTCATTTTCAGGAAGGCTCATTTAATTTTTTTTTTGTACTGGATTAGCATCTGAATTGGGAGGAGGACTGGCTATGAAAGTGTCTTTGAACAGATGAGATAAACAGAACCTGGGATAAGAAGACAGCATGTACGTGGTCCTCCACGGGCAGGACCCAGAAAGTGATCTGGGCTGATAGAGCTATCAGTTATGTTTACCGCAGGTGGCACTCGTGTTCACAGGCTACTTCCTTCAAGCTCTGAGCTGACCCAGGGGAGATGATGTGTGACGTTGCAGTAGGAACAATTCCTGGGAGTCTCCAAGGGTAGAAAGTCAGCTAGGAAGCCAGACCTGTGCATTTCTTTGGCAGTAAAGATGGATATGAGATGAACACTGTGTTCTGCACAGGAATTTCTCCTACACTCCCCAAAAGCAACATGGAGCAAAGTTTGTCCTAGTTAGATAATCTTCCCTCATTATGTACCTCTAAAGCAAAATGTAAAGCAAGATGTGGGAAAAAAATGGTCATCCAGTTAAGCCAAGAAAGAGCATAATCCTGAAACCAAATTGATTTTCACTTAAATTGAAATAGCATTTCAGAAGACCTTAAATCATACATCACTTCATGTTCTTTCCAGGGCTTCAGTAACATTCATAAATACATTTGTACACAACTGTAATTTTTGGATGCAGACAACTTTGCATTTTCCTTCTGAAATGTATTATTTCACACATTTCCATGAACTGTGTGTCGCCATTATCCGTGAACTTATTTGTAATACTGACATGGAACACATTCTTCCATTCATTTAATCACTCAGCAAATAGTTATGAGTACATTTGGATCCTGGAGACCTATATACAATCACAAGGTAGCTTCTGAAAGATAACACACTAGGATGGCTTTTCAATAGTCTTAAAACCAACTTCTTTATACTTTTTTGCAAAGTCAGACTTCCACATCACTAAATTGAGACTTTTTTTTCCCCTAAAGAAAAAAATAAGCATAAAGTACAAAAATCTCATTTCACTTCTCTGGGCCTTAATTTCTACGTAAAATAAGAAAGGGGTAAATTTGCTATCTAAGCTCCCTTCCTTCACTGGAATTTCTGTGGTCTAAGCTTAAGGAAATAATAGGAACATGACACGCGTTGTGTTACCAAACACCTTACAATTGCCTGTAAGAGTCATGATGCGGGGAAGAGGGTATATAGCTCAGTGGCAGAGCATGTGCCGAGCATGCACGAGGTCCATTAACAAAATAAATAAACCTAAGTACCTCCCCTTCAAAAAAATTTTTTTAAAAAAGAGTCATGATGCTTTCTCTAATTCACTAGTGAAGATTAAGCAGGAACGCAGACTGTATGTCTTAGAGCCCCACTAAAGTGTTTAGCTTGGAGTATTAGAAACTGAGAGCAGGAGTTCAGGAACTGGGAATGGAGGGGAAGATAAACGGAGTGCAGTCCACTTTTCTGTTTAACTCACTGTGATAAGGAAAGACCACCAAGGACGGCTTTGAGAAGACTAGAAATATCCCATTATGTGATTCGAAGAGAAGAGTGAAGCATATTCCCTCTTTAATAAATGTAATTTTATTTTTGTTCCAGCCACCTATTAATCCAAATTAAAAAAAAATGTTCTTGGCACTGGTGATTCCCATCTGAGCCCATTGCTGTTCTGATTTCCCACTGAGATCTACAAGTGATCAAGAGCTCAGTAATTCCAAATGGTGTTTTCACAGGACCATTTCCTTCCGTTATCTTTCTTGAAGACAGATGGACACAGTCTGCAGGACCCTGCTTACTCCAGAGAAACTGTCTTTGAAAACTTTTGACAATCAGCAGGGTTGCATGTCTGTCTCTATTTAAATGAGCTTGTCATAGTTAATATTTTTGTGACTTCCCATTAGTCAGTCAATCGTTTCTCAAGTGTGATTTGTCTTAATAAAACATTAAACACTTTATGGCACAAATATTGTTAAAATCCCAGTTTGGCTATATCCTTTTTGAAACAAATCTTCTGGAGCAAGGCACTTAAAAAAAAGGGGGGGTGGGTCGGAGAGTGGACATGGTGCTTATGATGTTTGTTTGCTGAAATCAATGTAAATGGAATAATAAGCAGACCTGAGTTACCTTAAGAATGACACACTGCCCCTTTTTACTTTCACAGATCTGTTTCTTCAGTAAGCTGTCTTCTGGTCTGGCTTACAGGATTTTATTTTATGGACTACTCATTTAAAAGATATAGTAAATCTAGTCTACCTGACGTTTTATTGACCAAAATTATCTAGCAAATGGCACTTCTCAGTTTACCAGCAAAATGACAGGTGATGCAATGATGAGAGAGAGACCAGTGGGTGGTAGGCAGAGTCACATGGCAACCAAAATGGTTGTTCTGCGTCAGGAAAGCATCAGAAAATGACACTCGTTGAAGAGGAGAAAATTCTTTATTGTAGGACTTCAGACTGTGATTCTGGGGCATTTTAATACTGCAATTAAGGGGCCCCTTTAGATGTTATTAGGAAGTGAAAATTTACTCAGTGGACACTTGAAATGATAACCTATTTGAAAGAACAGCCCCACAGGTTGACGTGCTATGAGGAATTGCCCTGGCAAAGGACCTGAGAGCAGGCATGGCTCTAAAAGGAATCTAGGAAAGAAGAATTAGAGAGTGAGAAATTTTTAATTGCTTCTTTTCCCGTGCAAAGATTAAGCTCAGTGGAATGCTGGAAGTGTGATGTGTACCGGGTACGTGTGGGTAATTCAGTCAGTCACCACCACTCCATGGAAATGGCCTAGTGATCACTCATATCCCTGTGTCCATAAACCAGCCAGAGAATCTTAATTTGGCTTCCTCACAAAAGAAGGGAATACATTGACTGAGCCAGGCAAATAGGTCTTCAATTTGGTGGTAAATTCTGACTCATTATATATAAATTAGTATATTGACATTCAGATACAGATTCACCATGCGCCAGTTGGATGACCACTGAGTGAGGCAGGGACTTACATCCCAATTTCTATCATGCAGTGAGGTCCAGCTTAAACTAATGTTAACTTCCTAACAGAATTACAGTGATGCCAACACAGTACTGCAAGTCTCCACATTCATTATCCAAGAAAGATTCAATCATGTTAAACAGAAGTTATGTTATATTTTAATTCCTTGAAAAGCATGATTAAAATAATAATACTAATACCTAACAGTTATTGTCAGTCATTACTATAATTATTGCTCAGTGCCATGTACTCTTTTAAGCTTTTTTTGTGTGTGATTTTTTTTAAACCTCACCATATCCCTAAGAGTATCCCCACTTTACAGATCAGACAATGGAGGCACAAAGAGGGTTAAATAATTTGCCCACGATCACACAACTAGTAAAAGGCATAGTCAAGATTTGGACCCTGGCACGTAAGGGTCTAGACAAAGCTCTATATTAAATAAATGTTTCATTGAGTAGCCTATACCATTTTCCAGCCAAGCCAGACAGAAGTTTTATTAAGTTAAATAAGACTTTCCCATTCATAATAGCCTTCCTTAGCATTTCTTCACCCTGTTTTGACTTTGGTATTTAGAAATACTTTTTTTTTTTTCATGACTGCGATGTGTCTGAGGTCAGAGTTTTCACTTGTGGGTACAAAAACTTTCCCAGACCAGCCCCTTGACTTGCAACCACAAGTTTACTGTGCGTAATTAAATACTCCGCAGTACAGAGATTATGGCTGGGCCAGAGAAAGCAGGGGAAGGGCGGAACCCGGCTGCAATTTTTGTTTGTTTTTTAGTGTGGATACCAAAGACTACACTTCCGGCAACTTTCACCTCTTACATCGTTTTTCTCCTTTGCCAAGTATTGACCCTGGGGGTATTAAACAAAAACTTTCCTTTCTTGCTGTTCTTGAAGCAAACACACAATTAAAACACAGGTGTGTTTGTCTCACTGGAATCCTTGCCATGAAAATTCTAGGATATTACCCAAGGAGAGAGTATTGTAACGTCACTGTGTCACTGAACAAGAGAGATGGGGAGCTCTATAGAAAGACACTAATCTCAGAGCGTGACTTTAACAAAGCAGTCTGCACGGCTTGTGAGGGGCCCCTGCACTGCAGTGTGTGAAGCAGGTGCTCCTACCACAGGCGCTGCCTAAGGGGGCAGACATTTCCAGTGGGGTGAACTGAGGTAACCAGGCCAAGTCAAGACAGTGGAGACCCCAGTTTGTTTCTAACTGGCATAACTCAAGGGTTTAGGCAGTAGTAGCACCAGGTTGGTGAGGCAGGGATGGGGGCAGGAGACCAGCTGGCCTGAAGGGATTGGACATCTTCCACAGTGAACTCTTTATGCAACCACTTATTTGTTCACAAAAACATTTTTATTGAAGGCCATCTATGTTCCAAGCACTGAACCACACAGGAGCTATCCCATACTCTCAGCAAACGTGTAGCCTAGCTCAGGAACTAGGTTGACCAGATCTCAAATTCCAAACAGAAGGTCTACCTGGGAGAGATGGGAAAAGAGTGACAGTGATCTGGACAAAGCGAACAGAGTGGGGTGGAAAGAGGTCAGAACATGTCCAGTCTAGGATCTGTGTTTGCAGGAGCATCTGCAAAGACAAGAAGACCACTGGCAAGGCACAGAGTCTGAGGTCAAAAATAGGCTTCAAATAGCTAGCATGTCTCTTCACAGGAGAAGCTGATCCTAAAACAACAGGCCCTGGGCTATCAGCCCAGACTCAACTTGCCACTGCGAGGCAGTCAAGGCTCCACAGACCTCGAGCCCAGACTAAAGATGGACCCACACTTGCAGGTACACTGCCTCCTGATTCAGGGGCAGGGGCGTTGGCGCTGGCAGGCAGTACTGATGATGCATCTGAAATGCATTCAGTTAAAATAAGCTTGCATTCCTCGAGCATACACCAAGTCATGGCAGAGAAACGTCGTCCAGATGAATGCTGCCTGATGAGAGAAACAGACAAATTAACGCATCTAACATTCAGCTAGTAATGAATTAATAAAATATTAAAGGTCATTGATGCCAGACACAAATTGATTTTCATATATGAAAGATGGAGATACACTTACATGTATACATGATATATGGAAAGACATACAGACAAAGATAGGCATATATAACCTCCAAATAGTTTTGGTTTCTACTCTGAGCTTGACAACTCTTCCTGGCATGTGACCAACCACAGAAAACTATGTAACGTCTCAACAAACTAAATGTTTGCCCATTTTACAGATAAAGCTATTTTTTAAAAAATAACGTTAGCTTGCCCACCAAAGATTTGCTGAGAGGATTACATAGTTGCCTATGTTAAGCAAGTAGCATGATGCTTGGCACATAGTAAGTGCTCAATAAATGCAAGACATCTTTCTAATTACTCAGTCCTCTCAGCCAGTAACGATGAACCTGGAGAGGGTTAGCCATCCAGGCAGGATCCTCGATCTCAAACTTTGCAGTTTATTAGGAAATGCAAAATCCATCTCAGAAGCAGATAGAGGACTTTGCTTAGCCCTGGGCTCTTTCTGCATCCGTGGGGCAGCTCTAAGGAAGAGGCCAAGTGCCAGGTGTCACTTGGGGATCTGTGGGAAGCATGTGGATTGCTATGCTCATCTGGCAATGGCAGTGAATTCTAGGACCGACAATACATACCCAGGCAGATGGTATTAAACTGAGCGCTTGAATTATCCTGATACAAGAGACTGGGTGCAGGAATATCTCATATCCTATCGTAGGTGCTTCTTGGATTTCCATCCTCACCTTAGCTGAACTGTATGGAAAATGACCTGATACCTGTGAGGTGAAGGCCAGCTAGGTAGAGAGCAGAGTGGCTGCAAATAAGAATCTCAGCCCAGGTGTTGAGCACGGGGGTCTACAAAAATGCATGAACCCAGGATTCAGGGCTTTTAATGTCAGAATCTTTTTTTTTCCTGAGGTTTGTTGCATTTACCCCTACTTCCTGGCTTTATTTCCCTGTGAAATAACATGGAATAGTTATCTCACTGTTGTTCAGGCTGCCTATACATCCTCCTAAGCTGGAATGTCAGGCATTCTCCGTGTTCTTCCTTGCAGAGTGCAAACCCACTGCCCTCTATAGCAGTCTCTTTATTTCCTCCCATTGTGCTCATCAGAAACGCTTAGCTGGGCTCAGATGCTGAATTAATAAATTACAAATGCCTGTTACAAAAGATTTGGAGGCTTTGACAAGTGACTTAGTTGATCACAAATGCAAGGTTGTATTAGGGAGAACCTGTGTTTTCAGAATATAGACGGTAGATCAGCCCTGAATTTAAAAAATAAACAGGCAAGTTTGATGAGCCGAAATTCATGGCAGAGCTTCTTAATATTTCCTGAGGTTCTAATCAAAGGAGCATCTTAACTGGTCCCAGAGGGAAATGGAAGATGAAAGGCGCTGACACTGATGCCCACTGTACCTTGCCTCATCACAACTTTTTTTCCCCCCTTCTTCCTTTTGCCTATTTCTAAAAATATCTGGGCAGGTAAGAATTAGTGGTAGGATGTTACTTAGTCAAAAACAAAAACCTGCTGCATAATGTACCATATCTTTAAAATTTTTAACATCTATTAAATTAAAATCAAGGAAATTGACATAGATAGGATGAAAGAAGATACAGCACCTCTAGCTTATGCCAACTAAAAATAAGAATTATTAATGAAGCTCGGCTTTCTTCTGCTGTGCACATTAATTATTTATGATAATAATACTCTGCACTGCCATATTAAAGAATTTTCTTCACCCAGCCTCCCAGAAAACTCTGTCTTCTTGGGGGAGAAAAAAAACGGAATCTCAACATGTTAAGCCCACAAAAGAATACATTCCTCTCGGTGTATTTATTATACAGGAAGATGAATATAGTCTTGGGTTATTAAACTGGAATGAAAAACACATCTTATTAGAACTTACATGGTGATTTTTATTCTCACTAGTTTCATATAAACTTAATGATGCAGACTGCATTTTTATGCTCATCTATTTTAAAATGGTGCCTGGAGCAAAAGAAGCTTCCATTAATGCCAGTTTGGTATTTCAAATACAATTTGATGTAATTTACTTCAAATATATGTGAACAGAGAAGGGTAATGCCAAGTGCATTTTCTAGATTCAAATGTGAGTTAGCTCATGGCAATGATTTGTTAACCCTAAGTTTTTTTGCAAAAAAAAAAAAAGAACATTTCTTTGGGTTACAAAATTTTTTAAAAAGAGGAAAGAAAAAAAGAATGCATTTCGATTAGTTTTGGGGCTGGGGGAAGAAAAACGGTGGGTTTTATGATAAAAGACTAGCTTTCACTTTATTCCACGGTTTTAATATTTATCAACTATAAATGAATAATATGTATTTCTCTCCAGTAGTATGGTGAACTATCTAAACCCATTGTTTTCTTACATTCATATAATGTAGCATTGCATTCATGGGTATGTCACCATAAAATCATGCAGTTTAGAGAGGTTTGGTATATTTTAAGCTTGGCAAATAGATGTTAAATAAGTGCTTAGATTTCCCAATCTTTACATTTTTCTCTTAATGATTTTTAGAACTGTATTTTATAGGAAGTTTAAAAAAAACTTTAAAAATATTATTACCCTAACAATTACTTCTAGAAATAAGACTGATTTTTTTGTGTGAATCTCAAGAGGGGAGTCCATGTCCGCTTCTCCTTTTTTCTTGTGATCCGTGTGTTTTCACATCTTTCCTCTGCTGCTCAGGGTTGACGCTGGGTCCGCCTCCATGTGATGGGTGGCCTGTGCATCTGCTGGAGACGCCAAGGCGTCTTGAAGCCCCACTGCTGTCCAGGGTTCCTCCCAGACAGCAACACTCTCTGATAAGATTACAGGGCCTTGGTTAATCTGAAGGACCGAATCTTCTGTGGTGATGTCTCAAAAACAAACAGTGGGCCTTGCTGTTCCATCTTTACACTGCTTCCTGTTTGAATTTGGTTTTTAAAGGACCAAGCAGTCATTGCTTCTGAGTCCCAAAACGTCCCTTCCATGAAACACGATGTACTGAAAGGAGATGTCCCGAAAGGAGATGTCCCCAGGATTAGAATCTCTATTTTTCACATCCCTGTGACACACAGAAATTGAGTCTCTCTAAGCTTTGGCTGCATGTTCCCTTTCCTGTTGCTTGGGAAAGGGTGGGGCTCGGGGCAAGAGACCTGCCAGGCCTGCGATGGGTATGGGATGTGAATAGCTGCCCTGGCCCCTCCCTTCCTGATTTTGGCTGAGAGGCAGCCTTGCAGTGAAGTGGCAGGGGTTGCTAGGGGAAGAGGAAAAGCACCTCGCTTCTTCCCAGGCTGCTGAGAATGACAGGAGGAGAGGGACCTGCTAGGGGGAAGGAAACCCAGACAATTCTGGAGGCTTCTCTCTCACTGTCTCTGAAACACAGCCCCTGGCACTTGGGGTGTCTCCCAGGCCATTACCGCCCGTGACGAGGCTCTCTGAGAGCAGGGTCTAATCTTCTAATGCGTGGGAGACTGGGAGGGAGAAAGACCTTGATTCCTAATACCGCCTGCCACTAGCTTCACGGTGCCTGGGTTTACCCTAGGCTGGAGGTGGGGATGGGAGTGGAAGAGAGGCTTCGACAGAGAGAAAGAGAAGCAGGAAGTGCTGGGCTTCACATCTCCTAAGTGTGTCGGGAACCAGGAAATGTTTCTCCCTTACTGCCACTAATATCGACAGTTCTTAAGAAAACTAAATCAGCCTACATTTAGGAAGAGCCGTCTGTTTCCAGGAGTCCTGCTGTGTGTGTCTGTGCCAACACCCACCTCCCTCAGATGTGCGGTGGTCTCTGCTGACCCCTTTGTCTTGGATAGAGAGAAATAACAGTTTTCTTAAAGTGCTGCAAAAATCTGAAGAATTACTTAAGGCCTTTTTTTAAAAAGCTACACTGTTTTCACCTTCAAACTAGAAACTAAAAATGATCAGCAACGTGTGTCCAAAATCTGGGTCTTAGTCTGAGCCCAGTAAGGAACCAACCTAGAAGGATTCAGGGAGATGGCAGGAATGTTCCCACATCCTCGTTCACCTGCCTTTCTTCCCATTGGCTGGAAGATGAGGAAACTGAGGCTCTGCCAGTTCAACGAAGAAGTGCCTTTCAAAGCCTAAGAGGCACTTTTCATGTTGCCTCCCAGGACACACGCACAGCAAACACACAACTGAAACATGTGAAACTGAAAACAGTACTTACCCTTTCCATGGATAGGAACAGGTTGCTATTTTTAAATTTTATTCCATTCCAATTTGAAGAACTAAAATGAAGAACTGAATGATTGGACATCCCACTACTGGATCATAGGCTTGGTTTGAAAACCATGGGACCGAAAGGGCCACGCCCAAGTCCTGCAGTGCTTTAGGATTTTCCGGAGTCCAAGTCCTGTGTTCAAGTCCCTGTAATTGGGAAGGAAAGGTCACTGACTGACTGACAAATGTACCCATGAGAGAGGAAATTGTCTTTCTTTGTCTGCTTTGTGCAGGGAAGGGGAAAGATAGCATGGAAGGAGATAGAAACAAAAAGCCAGCTAACTGTTACGGATGAGGCACAGTCAGGAATTGGGATTGGAAAAAAAAATGGAAAGAGGAGACTGAGGCTGGAGCCTGAGGAGAAGGATGTCTAAAGGACCTTTAAGAACAGAAATGTTCCGGGTCTATTTTACATCGTTTGCCGTATTTCAAGGTAACCCTTTCCAGGTGCTTGAACCATATAATCTGATACATTCGAATAGCCCTTGTGCTAGAGGGAAAAGAAGACCTCAGTTGTTAAACGAAATGCAAGCTCTCCCTCGTGCACCCTCTGCAGACCCTAGTGACTGAGGAGTCAATGTCCAGCTCTTCTAGAAAGTGACCACTGGTCACATAAGGAGCTGGCTGTGTTCAGGAGGAGAGTGCCACTTCAGTTATTCTGTGGCCTTGGCAAGCATGCTGATCTTTCTTAGTGGGAGCTCTCGCATACATTTGTTTGAATAATTAAGGGTTTATGTGTTTTATTTTATTCTTTATGTGGTTACCATACATCATAAATCAAAAGCTCCTGTCTTTGACCCAACTGAAACATTCTTTATTTCAACAAATGTCTTTTTTTTTTTTGCATTTTGATATCAAGCAAGTTATTTTTCTTTTCTTTTATTTCATTGAGCTGTAGTTGACATATAACATTGTATGGGTTGAAGGTGTACAATGTGATGATTTGATATACATATATACTGTGAAATGATTGCACAATAAGGTTAGTTAACTCATCCATCACTTCACATAGTTATAGTGTTTGGTATGTGTGTGTGGTGAGAATCTTCAAGATCTCCTCTCTTAGCAGCATGTAGGTATACAATACAGTATTGTTAACTGTAGAACTTGTTCATCTTACAACTGGAAGTTGGTACCTTTTGACCACGTTCACCCAATTCCCTCATTCCCCCACCCCCATCTTATGCCTCTGGCAACCACCAATCTATTCTGTTTATCGGTTTCTATGAGTTGTTTTTTTTTTCAGACTTCATATATAAGTGAGATCATACAGTATTTGTCGTTCTCTGTCAGACTTACTTCACTTAGCATAATACCCTCAAGTTTCACAGAGGTTGTTGCAAATGGCAAGATTTTCTCTTTTTTTTTTTAATGGCTGGATAATACCTAATTGCGTGTTATAATACTCCATTGCATACACGTATCACATTTGCTTTATCCAGTCATCTGTCAATGGTCGCTTAGGCGGTTTCTGTATCTTGGCTATTGTAAATAATGCTGCAGTAAACATGGGGGTGTAGATAGTGATTTCATTTCCTTCAGATATAAACCTAGAAGTGAGATTGCTGGATCATATGGTAGTTGTATTTTTAATTTTTTAAGGAATCTTCATATTGTTTTCCATAGTGGCTGCACTAATTTGCATTCCCACCAACCGTGCACAAGGGTTTCCTTTTCTCCACACCTTCTCCAGCACTTGTTATCATTTGTCTTTTTTCATAATTGCCTTTCTAAGAGGCGTGAGGTGGTTTTGATTCGTATTTCCCTGATGACTAGTAATGTTGAGCAACTTTTCATGTACCTGTTGTTGGCCATTTGGATATCTTCTTTGGAAAAATATCTGTTCAGGTCCTTAGCCCATTTTAAATTGGGTCATTTGTTATTTTTCTATTGAGTTATATGGCATCCTTATATATTTTGAGTATTAACTGTATTACCAGATACAAGATTTTTCTTCCGTTCTGTAGATTGACTTTCCATTATGTTGATTTTTTTCTTTTCCTATGAGAAGCTTTTTAGTTTGATGTACTTCTGCTTGTTTATTTTTTGCTTTTTTTATCTTTGCTTTTTCAGGAAATATGTATGGAGCACGTCTTGGCTATTGGGCACTGTTCTAGGGGCAGCAGATATAAACAAAGTCTAGTTTGTACACTTAATGATGATTGTATTCTAGCAGAAAAGATATGTCTAAATATCTAAACTACTAAAAAGTGATAATTGCCATGAACATTGCACTGTGAAGGTTTTCAAAGAAGAACAGGTTATTTCTCAGCTTTGATATCAGAAAAGATTTTGTAAAGGACTGGAGACATTAGAGTTGAAAGGTATTTGACATTCAAAGACTAAAAGGTAAGAGAGAATCCAGCATTGGTAAAGGAATTAGAGCAGAAACGTGGAATCAGTGTAATGAGATGTAAAGTTACTTTTTCACCTTTGTTACACCAATGCCTGGCAAAAAAAAAAAGGGGGTGGTAGGTCTCAATAAATTACTTTTGAATGAATTAATGAACAAAAGTTTGGAACCTGGCCTTAGGATATCTTTCATGGCAGGCTTGAGTGCTCTGACTTTATCCTGTAGATTTTTGGTACAGAACAGAACCAGAGCCTTGCTTTAAGAAGATGAATTAGGCAGCCTTGGGAAGGGAAGAGGAAGAATTAGGGAGGTGAAGCCTAGCATAACAGTTCACTAGATTTTTACCAGGGTCAAAACAATAGGGAGAGACGGGTAAGGGATAAATTAAAAATATATTTTAGAGGCAGAATTATCACACATTGTAAGTACCTAGACGTGAGGAGCAAGTAAAAGAAAGAAGGTCTTAGACTTTGTGCTTAGGTGACTGTTAAAAAGGGAATGTCCCTTGGAGAAGTGAGTTTGCTAGTTTAGATGTCATACATGGCATATGGTTGTGCATGTTCATAGCAATAGAGAATGCTAAAGTCCTTTAGCACTGTGTCTCTTTAAATGTATTCCCCTTCCTGTATTTACTTCTGATTAATTAGCTGTGGGGAAAACAACTTTGAACTGTTCCCCCAGGAGAAAGGGATACGTTTACATTGATTTATCCCAATAATTCCTATATACTTCTCTATTCAAAGAAACTCGAATTAGGGGTTTATCTGAGCCTATCAATGAGCAGGGTTAGTTGGCCCACATAGAGGAAGAACTCTAAACCCTAACTTCTGCATCTGCAAATCGACAAGCCACAGTCTACTGTTAAGATTCTAAAACAAATGAAAGAAAAGCGAAAAAGTTACTGAAACTTACTGAATCTGATCTAAATTGTTAACTAGTTATTTCACCTAGTTTGATAGAGTTTTCTTTCACTAATGATTTGGCCTCCCAACTCTGATCTCTCATCAGAATTATCTGGAGAGATTTTTAGAACTGCAGATTCCCAGACACCACTCTCGGGAGTTCTGATTCATTAGGTCCACAGTAGAGCCCAGGAATCTGAGAGAGGAGCCACAGTTTCTTCAACAGTTCTTCATTCAGCATGGTGATACGAGTTAGTTTTGCATACCCAATTTTGCGGTAGTGCATTATAATACATAGTTTTATTTTAAGTACTTTTTTAGACATACCATCTAAATATGCTCTGAATGGAATAGAGTAAAATTTGGCACTGTATGTGAACTTGTTTAGATAACTGAACTTTGAGAATCTAGTCACAGGTAATATTAATTACCTTGTGGGCCCACTGAAACTACTGAAAACCAAAATCAAGCTTCCATTTGTGCTTTTGCAAAGGACTTTCCCACCCAGGACTTACGTAATTAGTTATTTTTGTTGTTGTTTTTAATTCAAATTACAAGCTGTACATTTACCGCAGCTAAATTCTATTCTGTTGGATTTTACTCACAGTAAATTGTAGAGTTAGTAAGTTGTAGAGGTTTTGTTGATTTCCTCTGTTATCTATTGAATTTGTGAGCTCTCCAGGCTTTTCATCATCTGCAGACTTGATACGAACACCTGTTTTGTCCTCATGCAAGTTTTTATTTAAAAATGTGGAACAGAACAGAGTGGAGAACAGCATTCATGTGTCTAGAAATCTTCATCTAGAGCCGTATCAGATCTTTAGCCAGCACCCTTTGGACCCTAACACTCTGCTAGGTAATCTACCTTGGAGCTAGTAGCTAGCTCGCCCTAAGAGAACTCTTGCTCCAGCCTACTGGTAATTATGTTTGCAGGTAATTGTTTCAATATTCAAATCTAGAATATGATCTAAGATTTCAGTCACAAAGGCATGCTTTTTCCAGGATTGTAGCTGTCTATCCTTAGTTCAGACATATTTTTATAGACAGTCTGTCCAGCTTTTTTGAGAGTTGACATGAGTAAAGATACAAATTGTGGTCGTGCAACAGTGTTTTTCCTTTGTGTGGAACCATCACATCTGTGCAGAGATCGGTCCCCAAACCTTGACCTGGTCAGTGCTGGGCGCCATTGGCTGAACTAGAATTCATCCCTACAAACAAAAGACGAGAGGAACCTGTGTGTCTTGCTTCCCTGCCAATCTAAGTCAATGAAAAGATGCTAAGAAAGTACTCCAGGTTTCCTCATTTTTACCTCTCCCCACAATGAACTCTAGTAATTCCATCCATGTTTGTTGATTATTGCTAAACATGTCTGTTCCACAAATACACAATATTTGCAAAATTTTCATTACCCCCAACTAAACAACAATAATGTATGGAAGGAAATTAGGATGTACAGAGCTATAGATTTGCTCAATGACAGAAAAAGTTTATTTGTTTGCTTGCTTGCTTGCTTGTTTTTTAAAGCCTGCGATTTAGACCAGGCATTTGGCTTTCTGGCTAAATTTGGCCCACACTCCATTTTCATAAGGTTCATGAGGTGAGAGTCATTTTCAGATAGTTGTTATAAAAGTACCTACATAATAATTCTTATTATTTTTTTCTTAGTCTGAAAAGCCTAAACACTTACTGTATGGCCTTTTACAGAAAAAATTTGCTGTCCCTGATTTAGAATAGCCAAACTAGTCATAAACCTGTCACAAATCCACTGAAGTTTATTGATAATTTACATTTTACCTTTAAAAAAAAGGACTGAGTTAGTACTTCTCACCTCCTTGTCACTGAGCAATATGTTGAAATCGACCCAATATATTCAGGGCTCGTTTAGGGGCAGAGAGAGACATGAAACCATAGGGCACCGGGAACCTGATGTCGCTGCCTCCTGGTTCCATGAAGACCCCTGTTGGGCATTCATTTGATGTGAATTAGTCAACAAAGCAAACAAGAGATCCCACCATGAAACAGCACCCTTTCTCCATGGTTACTGACAGAAAGTCTCCAAAGAGGCTAATCAGCTCTATTAAAAGGAAGATGACATGAATCGTTGATGTAAATAAGCAAAATGAAAAAAGCAAATTTTTTTTAAAGCTTCCTCTTTCCCCAGGATAATTCAAAGTCTCTTTCCAGGCTTCTTAACCCTAAAAAATATAACATGACGGAAAACAAAGAAGCTATAAAACTGGAGATCATATAAATAAAAACAGAAGACATTCTCCTAATCTCCTATTTCCTATACATTTGCTACCATTCAGTGATCTTGGAGCCCAAGTTGCTGTCGGATCCTTAGCTAAAGGTTAAGGGTGAAAAACACGCACCTCACCCTCCATGGTACCCTTGTGGCTGGTGCTAAGACTAGTTGCTGTCAGATCCACTGATTTGGGATTCATCTTTCGACAAAGTCTATATGCTGATGAAAAGCTGCTTTCGTTGCAGAGAGACTGCTAATTGTTTGATTATACAGGTCTTCACATTAATGAAGCACTATTCCATGGGTTTGGAGCATGGAGTGCAACCAAATTACCACCCCAGCACTCATGCTGTGAAATCTGATTATTCATTAGCCAGTCAGTGAGTGGTACCAACATCTTTTCTTTTTTCAAACCATCAAATGAGAATGACTACTGTTTACCCTCTCCTCCCCACCCCCACTTTAAGAATATGAGGATTTAAATTTGTTGCACACTGGGAAAGAGGAGCGGCAGAGAGACACGGGGTTTCCATAAGAGTTGTTTCACACAGTTAATGCGATGTACGTTGTGACAAACAAGGAGCCGTATGGATTGGCGTTTCCTGCAGAAATGGATCCGTTCACACCATCCAGCTTTACATACATGGGCCTCCTTGAAACAAGGTCTCAACCATGCAGATGCAGTTGCTTGAATAATCTGGAGTTTTACCAGCTCAGAACTGCCTGATGAGAATCACTGTAAGGCAAGTGTTCAAAGTAAAAAAGGGGAAGGAGGTCTGTGTGTGCGTGTGTGTGTGTTTTATGTTTGTTTGTTCTTTTGTTTATTTATTATAAATACTTCTATCCCTACAAAGAACAGCAGACTAATCACAAGAGGACATAATTACCAGATTAATTTATTAAAGTCACCTTAGATTTTTCGTAAGTGAATAAAAATGCTTGCTTCATTTAAACTGCCAACAGAACCTTTTTTTTTTATTATGCCATTTCTGTCTAAAGCCAAGACTGATAGAAATTTAGTGTGACAGGTTTAAAGAATCCACCTCATGCATTTCAATGCCAGTATCAAAAGTCAGAGGAGGAATTCAGCAGATGATCGCTCTATTTATAACTCAAGCTGGATTGGGTTCCCAAAACAAACGATAGGAATCCCTTCCTCTGTACGGAGGAAAGATACTGACACTTTGGCAAATGGGATTATCTCTAATGAGATTACACTCAAAGTGATTATGATGTGAATTGACACTCCCTGTGAGAGACAAAGAGGTTCCTGAAGAATCAGAAACAGAAGTGAGTGAAGGATCAGAGGGAGAGCTGTTCCCAAGAAAAGATATTCTTTTCTCAAAGACCCAGAAAGAACAAGGGACCAACTTTGTTTTCTAAACCTGCCAACAAGAAAATCAAAGCTTGTGATCATCTTTAAGAGCATCTCAAAAGTGAAAGAAAACAGACCACAAAATCATTTTTAATAACAAAACACTTGGAGTCCTCTCTTGCAGTCTGGGGAAGCATCTTTCCAAGAACTTGTGATGCCTCCAGCGTGAACACTGCTCTGAAGAAGGCCTCTCATTGGAAACATGGTTTCCAACATTGAACTGTGTTCATTTACTGTTAAGGGAAACGTAGAGATGCTGATGCCAGTGTTTTGCTCATTTATGGATGAAGAAACTGAGGCTCGGGAGGCTCAGGGACTTGCCTGGCGTCCCCACAGTTATTTTGTGGCATTGACAGCAAGGACCAGAGCACAAGTGTGCGATAAAAGGCTGGAGAGGTAGTAACAGAACAGGGGCAAAAATAATGAAAAGCATGTCGAGTCCACAAAAGGAGAAACACAGATGGGGGAGGAATAGCAAAGGGAACATTATCCGTTTCAAAAAGTTCTTTTAACATAAAAACAAAACAATAGGTCCCTCGTTTAGCTCCCTCAGCTCCTCTGAGGCCACCATAGCGGGCTCTATTTCTCTGTGATATCGAACATTCCATCAGCACCAGATACCACAGGCCATGAGTCATTTCTAAAAGAAAGGGACTCCTACCCCTATAGGCGCGAGACAAACTGGAGTTGGGGGAGGGGAATTTCCAGGTATCACTTCAGTTTCTATTCTTACCTTGGTGTATAACCTTTAGAAACTCTTTACTAAAGGTATAAAGCAGGTATAATGATACTTAACCTGTCTCACTAGGGTGTTGTGAAATGTCACTAATTAATGTTTATAGAGCACCTGGAGACTTTCAAATGAAAAGTTCCACATACAATAATTATGAGTATTAGCATTATCATTAACACAGCAATGTTAGTTACCAGCTTCATTATCATTCACGCTCTAAATTTTTTTGCTAAGAAAGACACTCCCAGTATTTCTTTGTGTGTGTTCTCTCTCTTGCTCCTTCCTTCTACAGCTGGTCTTCACAGGGATTTAGGCATGCCAGTACGTGAGTTAAGAAACTATCCAATAAGACACATTGTTACAATTTCACATGGGTTTTTTTCTAATTAAATTATTTCCAAGAAATCCTCAAAGCATCCATATTATAGGTAAGCATAACATAGTGGTTTTAGAACTAGTTTTGATCACAGTTCCCTCTGATTATCTAATAAAAGCTGTGAAACTGCTTTTTTGGAAAATTGCACCCATACATTTTGCACTTAATTTCAAGGTGTTTATGGACCTCTGAATGAAGGAAGTATTTCTCTATTACCTGTGAGAAGCCAGACACTGCTCTAGGCACTTAGGAAACATTAGTGAATAAAATGCACAGATTCCTACCCTGCTTGATCTTACATGGGTGAAAGAAAACAGATAATAAAAAACAAATATAATAAATAAAGTTTATTATGTTAGAAAGGGTAAGTTTTGTGCAATAAAAGAAAAAAATAGAGCAAGCTAAGAGGAATAGAGAGCGTTTGGTGGGGATTCTCTCCACATTGTGAAACAGAGTAGTCCAGATAGGCGCCGCTGGGAAAGTGAGTTTTGAACAGTGGTTTGAAGGAAGTGAATGAATTAGCCAAGTGTATGACTGCTGGAAAAATATTCTGGGAAGAGGAAAGAGCCAGTACAAAAGCCCCAAATTGGGCCAGTGTGCTGGAGCGAGTAAGCAAGGGGAGGGGCAGTAGAAGATGTTATTATTACATAATGGTGGTTTTAACCCAGATGCTAGCTTTGGGGACAAAGTTGGGCAGATGCTCAGATTCTGGTTAGATTTGCAGAAGTCGAGAGGATTTTCTGACAGTTTGGAGGTAGAACATAAGAGAAGGGGTGGTGAGCAGATCAAAGCTGATCCTGAAGATTTTGGTCTGAGCAACTGGAAACTGGAGCAAGTTTTGGGGGGAATCCTATTCAAGGACCCCTGCACCACCTCTACCCTTCAATATTAAGAACAACTAGACCAAGAGCATTTCCCCTCTTAAGAGCAGGAGCTTTTTTTTTAATTGAAGCATAGTTGATTTACAATATTCTATTTGTTACAACGTACTGCTTCAGTATTTTTATAAATTATACCTCATTTAAGGTTATTATAAGACAATGGCTGCATTTCCTTGTGTGATGCAGTGTATCCTTGTTGCTTATCTACTTTACACATAGTTTGTATCTCTTAATCACCTATCCTTATCTTGTCCCTCCCTCCTTCCCTCTCCCCACTGGTAACCACTAGTTTTTTTCTCTATATCTGTGAGTCTTTTTCTGTTTGGTTATATGTATTTGTTTGTTTTATTTTTCAGATTCCACATATAAGTGATAACACAGAGTATTTGTCTTTCTCTGTCTGACTTATTTCACTAAGCATAATACTTTCTGGGTCCATCCACATTGTTGCAGATGGCAGAACTTCATTCTTTTTTATGGCTGAGTACTATTCCATTGTATAAATATACCACATCTTCTTTATCCATTCATCTGTTGACAGATACTTAGGTTGAAACCATGTCTTGGCTATTGTAAATAATGCTGCTATGAATTGGGGTGCATGTATCTTTTTGAATTAGTATTTTTGTTTTCTTTGGATATATACCCAGGAGTGGAATTTCTGGATTATATGGTAGACCTATTTTTAGTTTTTTGAGGAACCTCCATACTGTTTTCCACAGTGGCTGTACCAATTTATACTCCCACCAACAATGTACAAGGGTTCCCTTTTAGCAGTGTTTCTCTTTTGTTCCCACTGCTAGACTGTTAGAACTTAAACATTGCCTAACACATATTAGGAGTTTAAGAAACATTTATTGAATAAATAAAAGACCCTAACAGTGGAGAGAATAGCCTTCACAGAAATGCCCAGTCATTCTTCCAACATCACCTTGACCTTTTTGGGATTTAGATTAAAGATGAATTTGTAGGGTTTTAGCTACAGTATTACTTTCCCTCCATTGCATTCCCTGCCATGCCAACTTTATTATTATTTTTAATAGGAATATAGCAGGGAACCTCAGGAATATTCAACCAAGTAGCATAGGAATGGCAAGAGAGATTTTACTTTCTTGTCCATCATCAAAGCCCAGGTAGCCTTACTGCTCATGTCATTAACATTAAAGTAGTACCCCTCCCTTCTTCTCTCTAAAGATCGCCATCTTCAGTCCAAGATCAGTGAGAAAAGAGTCCAAGCCTATGGGATACATTGGGTAGCAAAGAAAGCTGGTTCGGTGAAGGTTACCCTGTGCTGTTACTGTGGCACCAGAGAATTCAGAAGCTCCAAGATATGCAAATATTCTGCTATGTTTTCAGAAAGCACTGTCTGGTAGGATACATTTAAATCAAACGTATGAGAAACTGCAACATCAGAGGCAATCTAAAAGAGAGCTGGAGACTGGAGAAGGCTGAACAAAGCTCTTTATAGTTATCTTTCCTGCAGGTAGCATTATAATTCACTTGCTTCTCATGCCTTGAAGTTGAGTCAACTTCAAGTTGTTGATCTACCACTCTATTATATGCAGGCACGATGTGCTCTGTGGGGGTGACAGAAATATTTTATTCAAGCAAATAGCTTTGGATTCCACATATACTTATTAAATTCACTCACCTCCCTAGCTGAGCAGTTGGGTAAGATTCTCAACCCATTAGCAGATTCTGTGAAGTCTTCATGTTAACTCCCACCCTCAAGACTCAAAGTGTCCACTGAGTCTGAAATTGGCAAAAAAATCAGGTTTAGAAGCTGAAATGTGAGCACATGAAAATTTCAACTAAAATAGTTCGAACACTGAAAACTGAGAAAGCCAAAATCCAGGGGGGTGAACCTGCTTATGCTGAACTTGCTTATGACACATAGTCAGGGAGAAGCACGGCTGGATCCCATGTTTCCAGACAGCACTCTCAGTCAGAGCTCTTCCCATCACGCATGTGGATTCACGCTCTTCTTACAAGTCCACATTCATGTGAACAGGCATCTGAGAAGCTCCTGCTTTTTTTTTTTTTTTTTTTTTGCTTTCTGATTGAGCCACACCTAGGGTAACAATTAGTTCAAAGGTTAGGCAGTGACCCGAGTACCTGCTAAAGAAAAGTGCTTTCTCCTTTTGATATTTGTATAATGGCTAGGAGCAGGGGGCTATAAACCTGGTTCTTCTGTTGGCTGGCTGGGTCATCCTAGAGTCGAGAAACTCATGCCTCAATTTCCTCTTCTATGGAGGAAAATCATTATAATCCACTCCCTTGAAGGGAGGCTTGCAGGTTCAAGACTTCACCAGCCAGTGAATAATCTCACTTTGAAACAGTAATGTCTTTGCTCATTTGAAGATTTGTAACAATTTGTCACCTTCCTTCCTTCTATAAAAATAGCTTAATATTAACAAAATAGATCTGCAGATTTTGATAAAGGAATGTGATAAGATAGACAATAATTTTAAAGGATGCTTGTGAAGAGTTAGTTGTGATACAGGAGATACTTTTGTAATGCTATTAACTGAAGAAATCTGAACAGGACTGTATATATGACATTATCCCAAATACAGGTGGTTTCTAACCTGCATGACAGCAAAACATTGGTTGGCTCTGACAGGTGAGTTCATGGGTGGATAGTTGTTTTTTTAATTTTCTTCTTTGAGCTTTTCTCTATTTCCATGAAAAAAAAAAAACACTTTTCTTCAAGGAAAATAAATAAGCTTTGTTTTTTAAAAAGATTTATGACCCTGGCATTTTCAAGTACCTGAAAATTTATGCATTTAGCAAACATAAGCCAGTAGACTCCACTCAGAATATAAATGAGCCCTGATAGACTAGAATGTATCTCATGCTTCTTTCAAATTCCAGCAGTTACTTAAATATTTTTGCCCTTGACTCTGTTGCTAGAAAAATCTAATGACAAGAATATGAGGTTAGAGCTGAGAAGTGGGGTCTTTTACCAGAGCCAAGAGCCGTATGATTCTCAGAAACCAATCTGAATCCCTACATAGTATAAGACACATGTTAGACAGTAAATAAAACCAGATCAATTGACTGACTTACAGCTAAAAAGCCATCTGCCTTCAGCTTTCCCCTTATGCCATTTGTCAGGCTGGCAGCCCTGGGCCCTGGTCCAGGCCAAATGGTACTTCCCAGGCTCCTAACTGAGGATGTAGGCTTTAAAAACATGAGTTGGAATACGTAGACCATAGATGGCAAATACATGTGTGTGCATGAGCTGCCTACCTACTACTGCTTTCATTTCCCTAGCAAGTATTACTCATGGATAAAGGCTTGCATCTTTTATTGAATTTGGTTTGTTAGTATTTTGCTGAGAATTTTTGCATTTATGTTTATCAGGCATATTGGCCTTTTTTCTTTTCTTTTCTTTTCTTTTCTTTTCTTTTCTTTTCTTTTCTTTTCTTTTCTTTTCTTTTTTTTCCTGGTAGTATTCTTAACTGGCTTTGGTTTCGGGGTAATTCTGACCTTGTAAAATGAGTTTGGTAGTGTTGCTTCCTCTTCAGTTTTTTGAAAAAATTTGGAAAGGATTGTCATTAATTCTTCTCTAAATGTTTAGTAAATGTTCACCAAAGAAACTATCTGGTTTTGAGCTTTTCTTTGTTGGGAGATTTTTTTTTTTAAATTACTAATCAGATCTTCTTACTCATTATTGATCTGTTCAGATTTTATGTTTCTTCATTATTCAGTCTTTATTGGTTGTATGTTTCTAGGAATTTATTTCTTCTTCCTGGCTTTTCAATCTGTTAGCAAACAGTTACTCATTTTAGTCTCTTAATGATCCTTTATATTTCTGTGGTATCAGCTGTAATGTCTCCTTGTTTACTTATAATTTGATTTATTTGAGTCCTCTCTCTTTTTTTCTTGGTTAGTCTAGCTACAGGTTTGTCAATTTTGTTTCTCTTTTCCAAGAACCAAGTCTTAGTTTTTTTCCCTAAGATCTTTCCTGTTGTTTCTTATTCTCTAGTTATTTTTGCCATCATCCACATTATTTCCTTTATTATGCAAACTGGGCTTAGTTTATTCTTCTCTTTCTGTATCCTTGAGGTGGAATGTTAGGTTGTTTATTTGATATCTTTTTTGATGTATGCATTTATAGCTATAAACTTCCCTCTTAGAATTGCTTTTTCTGTATCCCGTAAGTTTTGGTATGTTGTGTTTCCATTTTCTTTTGCCTCAAGATATTTATTAATTTCCTTTTTCACTCCTTCTTTGATTGATTGACTATTGAGGAATGTGTTAATTTTCATGTATTTGTAAATTTTCCAGCTTTCCTCCTGTTATTGACTTCTTCTGTGGCTTAACATATGATCTATCCTAGAAAGTCTCATATGTGCTTGAGTCCCATATGTGTATTCTGCTGCTGTTGAATGCTTAGTCAAGTCTGCTGTTGAAACTCTGTTGAATTCTTCAGTTCAGTCATTGTATTCTTCATTTCTAGGATTTCTGCTTGAATTTTTTTGATGATTTCTATTTCTTTGTTGAACTTCACCCTTTGTACATGCATTGTTTTCCTAACTGTGTTTACCTGTCTGTCTGTGTGTTCTTACAGTTCACTGACCTTCGTTACGAAGATTACTCTGAATTCTTAGAGATTTCGTAGATCTCCGTTTCTTTAAGGTCAGTTATCGGAGCTTTGTTAGTCTCCTTTGGCAGTGTCATGTTTACCAGATTATGCTCTTTGTAAACTTGCACTGATATCCACACATTTAAGTAGGATCTTCTCTTCCAGATTTTATTGATTTGCTTGGTCAGGGAAAGACCTTCACCATTCAGCTCAGCTTGGGATACTGGAGAGGTCATCTGGCAGTGTCCATGGGTGGGTGGGGCTTGCTTTTGGGGTCTCTAGTTAGACTAGGCTGCTGTGAGATGGGGGAGAAGAATTGCTGCTCTGTGGTCAGATGGGTCTACTGGTTGGGTTCTGCAATGATTCTTGGTTGGGTGGGGCCTCAGGCTGTTCTCCCCAACCTTATGGCACTTATGGCTGGACTCCACATATAGGCAGGGCTGCAGACAGAGCCCTGTGGTCCAGTGGGACCTCAGGATTTGCTCTGTAATCATGTGGAGCTGAAGGTTGTGCCCTGAAGTTGAGTACAGCCACAGGCTGGATTCGTAGGAAGATAGGCTATCGGCGGTGTTCCACTGTTGGGTGTAGTCACTGGCCAGGCTCTCTGGTTGTACAGGGCCTCCAGCTGTACCCTACAGTTGAGTGGGACTCAAGACTGAGCTGCATGGTTGGACAGGGTCATTGGCTGGGCAGGGTTATAAGCGGGTCGTGCCCTAGGATAGGCTCCAAGGCTGCCTAGGGTCACTGTTCAGGTTCCCTGGTTACGCAAAGTCAGAGGCTATGCTCAGAAGTAGGGCAGGGCTGCTAGCATGGCTCCCTGCCCAAGCAGGCTCTAGGATGGGCTCCACAGCTTCTGGGTTCTTGGGCCAGGTTTTCTGATGGGATGGGGCTGGAGGTTATGTTCCACAGCTGGGTGGGGTTTAGAACTTGCTTCTCTGCCCACGCAGGGCCATTGGCTCGGATCTCCGCTCAGGGGCTGCTGCAAACAAGAACTTGGTCTGACAAGATCTGAGTGCTGGCTGCTGTGAGCCCCACACCCACCTCTCCATCTCTGTGTTATCCTGTGGTCAAGCTGGGCAGAACACCCCAGTGATCTCTGAGGTGAGACCCAAGTGGTCCTCCTGGGAAGGATCCTGCAACACTGAGGAAGCTGGATGTCCACCTTGCATTCTCTTTTCCCATTGGAGAAACCGTAGGCCCAGGGACCCCCTCTCAGTGTGGTGTTTATGCTGCCCTGGGGGAGGGAAAATGCATCCAGAGTGAAACTGCTCCTCTTACCCTTCTGATGAGGTCCTTCTGTGTCTCTGTGGTCCAGGGGGGTGCTTCAGCCTTGTCCTCAGGGTCTGGTGTCTTGTCATTGATAGTTCCTAGTTGGACTTTTTGTGGGGGAGACTGAAGTCAGGAATGGCCTATAACACCCTATTGATGATGTTGAGATTTCATGTTTCTCATGACCTTAATAGTTTTGAAGAGTACTGGTCAGGAATTTTGTTGAAATCTCTCAATTTGGGTTTTCCTAATGCTTTTCTCTTGATGAGGCTGAGTTGTGGGTTTGGGGGATGGATACCACGGAAGCAAAATGCCCTTCTTGTCACATGGTATCAGAGGGTTCATGACATCAGCATAATTCATCCCTGGTGTTATTAACCTTGGTCACTTGGGTAAGGTGGTGTTTTTAGGTTTCACCACTGTAAAGTTTCTGTTCTCCCCTTTTCATTCTTTTTTCTTTAGAAGCACATCACTAAGTCCAGACCACACTCAAAAGGAGAGGAATTATGCTCTCCTTTCTGATGAGAGGACCATCTACATATATTATTTGGAATTCTTCAGTAGGAAGATTTGTCCATTCACCCATGTTTGTTTGTTTGTTTGTTCAACCATTCATTTATGTCAGTCTGAACTCATAGATATTTATTTTATTCTTTGAGTTATGTAGTGTTATGCCATTTTTAACATGAAGTTCATAGTCACCTGCTTGGGGTTATATACTAAATCGAATGCAATTTTTGAATCTCTCTTGACTATAAACTCTTCCAAGGAAAGGCATGGGCCCTACTCTATTCATCATCTATATTAGATCAAATGTCACCTTCCAGACACCTTCATAGACTATTCCATCTAAATGAGTGCTCTTCTCACTGCTGCCAGTAGCCTTCATATTATTCTGTTGAATTTCTTTATAATACTCACTGCTACTTGATAGTCATTTTTATTTGCTTATTTACTTATTTATTACATCTTTCCCCACTGGACTAGCAGCTTCTTGAGATCAGGAGTCTGGTGTTTCTTATTCACCTCTGTATCCCCCGTGTCTCAAACAGTGTCTGGCACATAGCTGGTACTCAGCACATGTTTATTGGATAAATCAATAAATCTTCATATTTCTCACTATGCCTAATGGCTGGCCTTAGTGGGATCAATAATGATTTACTAAATGAATGGAATTTGTTGCTCCCCCAGTACATGCTCATATGGCCAAAATACATTTTTATCTGTAAAATTCTGATTTATAAAAATAATTTTTCAGGACGACATTGATATTACAAAATCAAAGTAACAAACACAAGAGTCATCTCTGCCTGTCAGGCAGCTGACTTAATTTCCTAATTATGTTTTCTTCCTATTAACACTGGAAAAAGTCAGTGTTCTCTGAGCTCACGTCAGCTGGTTATATGATGGAGAAAAAGACTGGAAACAGAGGGAGTTGTCCCAGGTGCTGAGAGGATCTGGTTCATGCTTAATCAACAAAGCAGGCCACTGAGATATGCCTGGATGTCAGATGATATAAAGACTGGCATAGGATGAATCAAGAAAGAAGGAAGAAAGAAAGAATTAGCCAAGGCAGCCAACTACCTAAGTTTGAGTTCAGTATGGGAGACCCAATTTAAGCCACATGAGTATTTACCCAGTTGGGGAAGAAAGAAATGAATATCTGAGAAGCAAGCAGCAATCCTTTTCCTGGACTGGAGAGATGATAGAAATTTGGACTTTTCCCCCCAGGTTGTGTGCTAAAAATTATCAACGGCTGACATTTAAGAGAAATGAAATCTGATGAGGCAGAGTAAATGCAGTGTGAATGATCTGCTTTTCCCTATAACTGAGTGGATAAACATGATTATTTACCTAATAAAGAATTCTTTGATGTTCCCAAAACAATCCTATTAGTTTAATAAATGGTTGAAAAATTATGATATATACAAGCTTGGTTAATAAATACACTGTGCAATCTCTGCCCATTTATCATTGATTTCCATATGTTTGTACAGACAGCTGAGTTCTTTCTTTTCCTCTGAATGCTGCATTTGCAGGAAAATCAGGGTTGAATTTAAAACATGAAATAATCATTATAAACCTTCTAGGTAAATAGTACTAGCTTGTTACTCATAAGCTGAAGAACCCGAGCCAGCATCCAGTACTGGAGAAGTCCTTTGGAGAAGAGAAAGCTGTCCCTGGGTATACCATCACCCAAACACAGTGCTAGAGTCAGGGAAGACAGGAGAAAGAATCTTCAATTCATAATCACTTCTTGCCGAAAGTAGCTGTCAAGGCATCAGAGATGAGCTCCCTAAGAGACTGAGAGCAAAAATCTTTTTTCTGATCTCAGGTATAAGAAGCAGTTCTGAGTCGAGTTACGAGTTGTGGTATTGACTGAATTCTGTCCTGTTAAAATTTGTCTTGAAATCCTAACCCCCAGTGTGATCGTATTTGGAAACAGAGCCTTTGAGGGGTAATTGTGTTTATGAGGTCATGAGGTTGGGACCCTCACGATGGGATTAGTGCCCTTATAAGAAGAGATACTGGGCAGTTCTGTCTCTCCCTGCCAAGTGAGGTCACAAGTGAGATGGTGGCCATCTGCAAGCCAGCCAGAGAGCCCTCGTCAGAAACTGAGTCCTGCTGGACCTTGACCTTGCACTTTCTAGCCCCCAGCACTGTGAGAAAATTAATTTCTGTTGCTTAAACCACCTGTTCTGTGGTATTTTGTTACAGCAGCCTGAGCTGACTAACACAAGCTGCCACAGTGTATTAATATATTGCCTAAGCTTGCTCTCTTTGATATGTCAGGTTTCTAAAATAAAGAGTTGTTCTTGTAATGGAAAGCATGAATACCTTTACATGGCAGTAGGACTGTGAGCCCCGTTCAGTAGAAGTGTGCAAGCAGACGCTGAATGACCATCTGTGAGAAATATTTCGAAAGAATGTGTAGAGCAGATGGAGTGTTGACTTGTGGACCACGTGGATGCTAGTAAATATTGAGAACATGCAATTTTAAAATAATTAAGGTAATACACAAATTAGGCGAAAGCATCTGGACATTTAGTGGGAAGGTGAGGGAAGAGGACATGAACTGTAATTGGGAGACAATCTACTCCACATGCTGAGAAGGTAGGGAAAGTATTATTACTAGAATGACAGATTAATATTTCAAGCGTTTTTGAAGGATGGGAGGTGTGGCAGAGATGTCACTGTTCCAGCCACAGCCCCCTCCCTAGGCCTTATTACAGCTACGTCTGCCTACCCAGCTTCCAACTTCAAGTAGCTTCCAACATCCACCGTTTGTCCTTGAATGAACTCAGTGATTCACTTCTAATGAATAGGATTTTACAGAAGTGATAGTGTGTTACTTCTGAAGCCAGGTCATGGAAGGTTTTGTGGCTTCTTTCTTGCTCTCTCTCTCTGATTCATCACTCTGGGGGAAGCTGGCTGCCATGTCAGGAGGACACTCAGGCAAGCCTATGAGGAAACCTATGAGGTGAGGAAACAAGGTCGCCTGCCAAGAGCCTTGTGAGTGAGGCTTGGAAGCAGAACTTCAAGCCCCGGACAAGCCTTCAGATAATCGCAGCCCCTGGTGACATCATGTGAGCCAAAACCAAATTCCTGACCCACAGAGACTGAGATGATAAATGTTTATTGTCTTGAGCCACTCGGTTTTGAGGCTAGTAGTTACACAACAATAGATAACTAAAACGGCGAGACTGAGCTGAAGTGCAGAGAATGAGCAGTAAGGTCCAACGCCTGAGAGACGACCTCATCATCACCAGACACCATGAGCACATTCACCATGAGCACATTCACAAGAAGTCTTTTTACGGTGGATACGTAGCAGTGGGTCCGCTGGCTGGTAAGGTGTGTGCATTAAACTGTACTGAGTAGTGCTAGGTTCCTCCCTCAGCCTCAGAGAGTGTCAGCTCCCAGTGACCTGCCTCTTCACAAGAAGGATAATCAAATTGGAAAACCTTCATTCTGATGGATATGAAGTGTATCTCGTCATGGTTTTGGTTTTAACTAGATTTTCTTGAATGTTGAAAAGACTGTATCTTCTCAATATCTTCATTGATAAATTGGCGTATTAACTGCTGATAAATATATTTTGCCCATTTTTCTGTCTTTTGTTTGTATTTTTATTACTGATTTCTAGCCATTGGTAAAGAGTCTAATACTCATCGTGAGACTGTTACACGTGTTCATAAGTTTCTTTCAAGTCTATTATGTTTTTAACTTTTTATCTTTTGATGCTTAGCAGTATTAATTGTAATATAATTGCATGTGTGCTTTTCTTTATGGTTCACCCTGCTTGTATTTTGTTTAGTATACCCTACCCCAAATTTTGTTCCCTGCAATGAGGTCATAAGTATATATTCTCCCACTTTGCCTTCTAATAATAGCGTAGATTTCTTTTCACAATTTAGTCTTTCATGCATATGAAAGTCTTTCACTTTTCAAAAAAACTCTTTCATTTTTATTGTAGATAATAATATGGATTTTTGTTATTTTGCATAGATAACAAATTATTCTGGAAACATTCATTGATTTAACCATCATTTCTCCACTGAAGCAATACTAATCCTCTCTAGTATTATGTCTCCTTATGTATGTGATCTTTCCTTCTCGTCTTTAGCTTTTTCCCATTGATCTTATTGTTTATTATTTTGTTGATACCAAACTGTCCTAATTACCATAGGTTCAATTCTGTGACATTGCCAATAGCTTATAGATTGTGACTGATAGAAAAGAAACAAATTTCATATGATCCAACCTAATGATAAGTCTTGATAACTGTTAAGTATGATGTTTGGTAAAAGTCCTTTATCAGAGAAGAATATACCCTTCCATTTCTAGTTATCTAGAGGATATTTAAAGGTATGTTGAATTTTACCAACTACTTTTACAGCATTTACCAAGCATATACTGTTAACTACTAAGATTACCTACTATTACCTACTAAGATTATTTCTATCATTACTTGGGTTTCTATACTTTCCTATATGCAGTCAGCTGCACCTAATCAGTGTAAAGTATCCTGAACTGTGAAAATATTTTCAACACAAAGATTGGTATAGCTGACATTAGCTCTGAGCCCCCCCTCCCCAATTAATGAGATAATATCAGCTACTGCTGAGTTAGCTGCTTGCTAGATGCTTTGGAAACTCCTAAAGAATGCAAAGAAGCAAAGAAAGTAACTAGTAAGTCACTAACTTTTTCATTTGTCCTCATGAAAATTATTAGATAATGGAGTTGCTTAGCAATAATTAGGTAATAGCCTGGGGTAGTGGACACCTTGGTAGATTTATAATGAGAGAGGGCAACCAGGTCATAGTTAATGAGAGTTTTCTAAGCTTAACTGGTTCTCCAAGACACTTAGCTGAGCTATTCCTAATTATTTCATTCCAGAGGATTTCTGGCGGACACCGGCACTTACAGATAGCTGAGGCCACATGCTGCCAGTTTCCATGGTGGAATCTCCCACAGCCAAACAGCAGAGGACTGTTAGGAAGTCCCAGTCATCTTTGCCTGAGTACCAAAAGGCAGTACCAGGTGGTTGCCACACTGGGTCCATACTCTGCTTACTGGGGTAGGTAAGAGTTCTGGGAGGTTCTCCCTATGCTTTCAAATGTGGTCTAGGATAAATTACAAGAACTTCCAGATGACCCAAGTCTCCACAATCATCCCCATTAGGTGAACATGGGAACTGGGGTAGTGAGGCAGGTCAGTTCTGTACTCCTAGCATATCTACCTCAGCTGCGAGGACCCATCCCCAAGGAAGAAGGCTCCCAGACAGTACTCCTGTGAAGAAATATGGAGAGAGGTGTCCCAAAGCAGCAAGGAACCTGGTACAGACACTCTGGCCCTAAAAGAACTTGCTGGCCTCTAGATGGATGAGCTTATATAATTTTTTAGAACAAAAGTTGCCCATGTAAGTGCCTTCAGGGCCAAGTAGGTAATATAAAGCACTAAGGAGAGGTTAGGTCAGTGGGAAATTGGGAAGAATGTCCTATCTCAAGGGGCTGCAACTGATCAGCTCCAGGAGCCTTCTTACAAACAGAGGCCCAAGGCTAACCTACTTCTTTAAGAGAAGCCTACAGTCCAGCTGTTCTTTGAAGTCCTTCAATTTTTAAATGTTGGTAACTAATTTAAAAAAAAAAAGCTAACCCAAAATTCATAACTGCAGGTCATATTTGGCTTGTGGCTGCCAGTTTCCACTTATTTTACAACATGGATCCTGACCCTTTTGTAATCCATTGAGGCACAACAACCAGGGGCAAGGCCACAGTGCCTGTGACCAAAGGGCAGTTACTATGGCCATAAGCTGAAGGAAATTGACCACTGTAGTAAATGTGATGTATATTAAGGTTGTAGTCAATACAAAGCACCCCTTTCTTTCCCTACAGAGTTTGGATGCTCTTGAAAAATAAGATACAGGAGACAGACAAAAAGATGAAAATACCAACTTTCATAATAATAAATAACGTGGCAATAGCTCTGTGGCTAGACATGCCCCTAGTAGCGCCAAGAGTTAGACTGACTTACCCCTTAATCACTGACACAAGTGGACAACTGTGGACTGCACCTGCAGGGCAAAGCCCACCCTGCTGAGCTTACCCACGGAGAACACCCTCCCAGAACAGGGCGATGAGAGAAGAAAAGCTCATCAGTGTGGCTTCAACACACTCAGTTCCTTCTCCCAAACTCACCAATCAGAAGAAGAGTGACTCAGAGGGTGAGGAAAAAACAGATGTGTTCCCATTTTTAAACAAGAAAAAGTGGTCCCCCAACATAGATCTGGAAGGGGGAGGGGAAGAGTCATTTCAGCTTGGAATGGGTCGGGGAAAGCAAAGCACAAGTAGAATGTGAGCTGCTTCTCAATGAATGAGTAGACTTTTTTCCCCCTAAATTGTTAAAATACACATAACATGAAATTTATCATCATAACCATTTTTAAGTGCACAGTTTAATGGTATTGAGTACGTTCACATTGTTGTGCTACCATCACCACCATCCATCTCCAGAACTCTTCATCCTGCAAACCTGAAACCCCCTCCCTATTGAACAATAACTACCCCTGCCCCCCTTCCCCCAGTCCCTGGCAAGCACCACTCCATTTTCTGTCTCCATGAATTAGACTGCTCTGGGCACCTCATATAAGTGGAAACATACAGAATTTGTCCTTTTGTGACTGGTTCATTTCACTTAGCATAATGTCCTCAAGGTTCATGGATGTTGTCACATGCATCAGAATGTCCCTCTTTAAAGTTGCAGGGGAGGGATACAGCTCAGTGGTAGAGGGCATGCTTAGCATGCATGAGGTCCCGGGCTTGATCCTCAGTACCTCCATTTTAAAAAAATTGAACAATATTCCAATGTGTATAGATCCCATGTTTTGTTTATCCATTTATCCTAAAAGGATACTTGGATTGCTTCCACCTATTGGCTATTGTAAGTAGTGCTTCTATGAATATGGGTGTACAAATATCTTGGCAACTATTTGCTTTCAATCCTTTAGGGTATATATGCAGAAGTAGAATTTGTGGATTATATGATAATTTTATTTTTAATCTTTAAGGAACTGCCATACTATTTTCCATAGCAGCTGCACCATTTTACACTCCCACCAGCAGTGTACAAGAATTCCAGTTCTTCTATATCCTCACAGAGACTTGTTACTTTCTGTGTGTGTGTGTGTGTGTGTGTGTGTGAGAGAGAGAGAGAGAGAGAGAGAGAAGGCCATCCTAATGGATGTGAGGTAGAGGAATGGATAGATTCTTAACATGAATGTATAAGGCATTTCAGGGAGGGGGAAGAATGTGTGTAAAGATGCAGAAGTAGGGATCCCAAGTAATACGGAGAGGATAGTTTAGCTGGGAACAGAGAGAAGTTTTGTGGAAAAACACTGGAAAGATTGTGAAGGGCCTTGAATGCCAAGCTAAGGAGTTCCAAACCTGTCTCACAGTCAATGAGAGCTCCTGGATGTTGTTAAGGGGAAATGACAGTATAAGAATGATACTGAAGAAGAATTGGAGGACAGCACAATTTCAAAATCTGCAGTACTTCAGGAAAAGTCGGGGCCAGGGCAGTAGTGATGGGAATGTGGAAGAAGGAAAGGAAAAGATTGAAACAACACTTTGAAGAAAGAATTGTCAGGTCATACTCACTAGCTAACTATGAGAAGTAAATAAGAGAAAAAGGAATGCAAAAAAGTGATTATGTCATTTCTTGCTCCCTCTGAACACAAACGCCTTTTTCTTGCTTCGTGTTAATTACCATTCTTCCTAAATTCTCTTAGAAAGAAATAGAAAACCCTCTTATTTCTGTGCCCTTGAAAGTCTTTATTTATTCAATATAGTTAAATGTCTGTGTACCTATCTCTTACAGAAGAGCCTCTTGGAGCATTTAGAACTGCAAGGACCTTGTATCTCGTTAAGGCGCTGCGCTAAGGATGACAGAAAACCAAGAGACAAGTAGCAAGAGTCCCAGTTAAATATGGAGCCGCCATTCCAGTCTTCCATGGCCAAACCTCCAAATCTATTCCAGGTGAGAGAATGAACCTCGTGTGGTTAAGACATTGGTGTGGGCACACGCGACCAAACCTAACTCTAACTTATGTAGCCTAAATACTCTTTATTATTAGAAAAATGAAAGCATTTTAATACATCTTATAGAGACTTCTTGGGTGTTGTTTATTTTTTGATACAGAAAAATTCAAGGAGGCAGCAAAGGCCAGCCATAGGCTCTGACACTAGACCCTAGCAAGTTGACTGATTGCTTTTTTCAGTCATTTGGGAAAAAAGCTTTCAATTTAGAAGATTTAACTAAAGTGGGTAGTGGAATGACAGTGATATTTTCTGAGGATCTGGAGGCCACCCTTGTAAACATTCTGCTTCTCAGTGAATCTACAGAGTTGACTGGGAGGTAAATCAATACTTCCTGCCCTTCTCCAAAAACCTTCAAGTTCTCTTCTTGAGATGTCTAAGTTTATAACTGTTAATGTGTTTTACTAAACCTGAAGACGACAATTCAAAACTGCTTTTGATTAGTAAATCAATAACTATGCCCCACAGGCTGTTTCTTCTCTTTCCTCTCCCCCCAGAACACAGGTTCCCTGAAATCAACATGCCCATAAATATTGAAAATGACTAGGAACATTAATGTGAGCACAGACACAATGACCTTGGCAATTATGTCAGAAGTGAGATGTGTGCAAGAAAGGTGACTCTGTGGTGCTTCCCACAGGACCACCTGCATTTATTCTCAACCAGTCAAAGCAGAGATTTAAGATCATTAAAAAAAAAAATATTCAAGGCAACAAACAACAAAGCAAGCATCCCGACCAATTTCAAAAGTCATGAATGTAACCACCAGTAAAAATGAAAACTTCCACCATTTTAATTTATCACATTCAGCGGTCTAAGAATTGTTGTAATTAACCAGGTACTCTGATTATCGAAGCCAGTGGTTCATGTGGATGGCTTCACGCTATAAATATACTGAGACTTTTCACAGAAATGCCCTGTTGAAGATATTAAGGTGTGTGCCCTCTTTCCCTCACCCCTAGCTTCCTGCAGGCTGGGTGAATCCAGGAGCTTCTAGAGAAAATGCCCATGCTGAAGTTTTCAAATCCATTTAATGAAGCATCATGACTCAACTTGGCAAGGCTTCTTCCCCCTTGCTTCCATTCCACCTCAAACTGTTTTGATTCATTTGTGAGAAATTTACTTTCGCCAATTGAAAAACCCTTTTGTGGCTGCCAGTCACTAATCTCCCCTCTGACACATTCATTCAACCAGACTAAATCCAATATTGACATTTGTATCTAGGGGAAAAGAGGTTAAGCACTGGGAGGAAAAGCAACTTCTGTGCCCTGCCAAATTCCGCGCGGCATCTAAATGAGCCACGATGGGTTCGCTTCATGGGGGAGCCCCGGAGAACTGAGGGGGGCTTTGATCACATCTGGGGGCCATCATCCCCGACCTAGGCAGCCAAATGGAAGTTGTTTGACGCTACCTATAGGTATCTGTAGCCGCCTAATTTAAATTCTCCCTAGCTCTCAGAAATCATTTTTTAATACCGTCGTCTCAAGGGAGTATCTTGAATGCTTTTACTAGACTTTGCTTTCTCTGGCATTAAAAAAAAAAGTCACCATTGTAGTCCCTTGAACATTCTTCCCACTTCTCGAGCTAACATTCCCTTTCTTAGACTCTTGCCTTAAGGTAACAGGGAGGCAATAATGGTTCTTCCTACCAAAGCTGCATGAGATTGTCTGGTTAGGACTCTCTTACATCTCCTCACCTCTACCCAGGGTGTATGACTCTGTCTCCTTGCACAGCGATACACAGTGACAGTTGCTTACCTAATATAGGCATTGCTAGAAAAACATTGTTCTTTTAGTAAGGAATAAAAAATAGAGTTTGGATTGCAATGTAGGAAAATAAATCTATGCCATATAAATCAAATGTTAAAATGTGAATTTGAAAGTGGCCGAAGGAACTGGATGAAAATGGAGGTGAGGAAGTCAAAGTTCAGTTTGCAAGCAAGGGATGCAACCCAGCACTATTTACATCCAATTTCCTTAATACCTTCTTCCATCATTCACCCTGCCTCATCGCTGAGGCATTACTCCCCTTTCTTTAAGTTTCTTACCAATTTAAACAAAAAGAAAAATATCATACAGAGAGGGTGCAATCCTTGTAGCCTTCTAGTGTTTACTAGAGTGAGTGGGTTCTTTTAATTAAGAATATTCTCCGGTAAATAGTATCAGACGGCAGTAACATGGAACCGCGTGGACTCTATGCCTTCTTAATAACGTATTGCTCCATTCTGTGGCTTTAGGAATGTGTTCATTCTGACTGAGTGGCTGATGTGTGTTTGTCCACAGAATTCTGACACAATACCCTTTTCTGTCTTTCTGTGGTTACTTACACACTCTTACTATTTAAATGCCACACTTTAAACTGTGGGAACACAGAATATAGTCACACATTTTTAAAGATGTTTTTACATGACAAGTAACATTTCATCTCCAATTACTTTTCAAAGGAGGGTCATCAGTTGTGAATTCAACTCATTATTTTTAAACCAAGAGTATTTAATCTCCCCCCTCCAAGAGTTTATGACTTTATTCTGTCTCGGACCTCCACATTGCAAGCTGGTTTCATTACCTGTTAACGGTCACATCAGCTTCCCTTTGCTCCTCAGACTCAGGCCAGACATGCCAACTCCCGAGTTCCCAGCCTGCCAGATTCTCTTTCTTACCCACCTTTTAGTTGTGCTGATTGTGAAGTTCCACTAAGTGAGTTATTTTTATGTAGATGTGATAGCGAGCAGGATCACCTGTTTATCACAATTGCCAACAGCACCCTTGATCAGTCAGGAATTGATGCCATATAGAAAATTAATTGTATTTAAGGCCGAAGAAAACCTGAAACTTCAACGTGTAAACTGAAAATACGATCTACATTTGGTTTCCCTGAGAGTGTGATACTGGTTTGGGAGTACAGGTCAGAGGAAAAGATTGTCATAGACTCTTAGAGTGGAGAGGGTTATTGAGCATCTTCTGTGCCAATACATAGTTTTCTACTGGGCCTCTTGATATAGTTTACCAGACAAATTCATTGTCAAAGTATAATTGTCAAAATTTAAAACCATGACTCTCATACAAATATGACATGGATCTGTGTTAAAAATGTATCCAGCTGATGGCGTTTAGGCATTAAAATGATGAAACTGATTAAAATGAAAATAAGAGAAACAAAGATATATTACTAGGAAATAAATTTTAAATATGTTTACTGAAATAGAGAAAAAACTGGTTAATGGCCTATTGGGTTATAAAACCATAACCTTTGGGATTATCTTTTCTACTGGGCAACAGTTATTTGCATCTCTCCCTGAAAAGCTTTACATGTACTGTCCAGTCTCTGAACCTTTAGTTAATAGTAATAGCAAAGTCGAACACAGGCACTCGAACACAGGTATATTCCTTAGATAATTAAATAATATTGGGGTGAACCTGTTTTTTTTAAGCCTCAGTTTGACATTAAAAGAACATTCCTCCTATCTTTTTGCTTTATTTCCAAGCTTTAAATAACAAGAATAACGAATTCCTAGTTTATTCTGAGCCTGTGGTAGGCTGTTCTCCACCAAAGATGTACATGCCCTAATCCCCAGAGCCTGTAAATATGGCACCTTATGTGGCAAAAGGGACCTTGCAGGCAGGCTAAACTAAGGACTTTGAGAAGGGAAGGTTATTGTGGATGATCTGGGTGGGCCCAATGTAATAGTGAAGATCTTTACAAGAGGGACGCAAGAGGGTCAAAGGCAGAAAAAGGAGATGTGAGGACAGAAGCCAAGGCTGGGGTGATGTGCTTTGAAGATGGGAGCCAAGAAATGTGGGCCGTTTCTAGAAGCTGGAAAAGGCACAGGATTGGATTCTCCCCCAGAACCTTCAGAAGCAAAGCAGCCCTTCCAACCCACTTTGGACTTCTGAGCTCCAGGACACAAGATAATAAGCTTGTGTTGTCCTCAGCCTCCAGGCTTGTGGTAACTTGTTCCGTCAGCCTTAGGAAGCTCACGCAGAGCTCAAAAGGAGAGGTCTTATTGCATCCAAAGTGTGAGACTTGGGAGAGAAAGGGCAAAAGCTAAAATCCCAAACTGTTTTCATTTGCAGTTTGCCCACCTGCAAACCAATAGATCCAGAATATAGAAAAGTTGGCATAAAAATTTTAAAACAATTCAGTGCAAAAAACTATTTTTACAGAGTTAAGAGACAATCTGGTTGATCAAAAATAAACAAATCAACAAACTGAAAATCCCACTTTGTTGAGTTTGCAAGTTTAAAGAAGAAAACCAAAATATGTTTCATTATGCTCATCAACAGTATGACTGCATGATTAACGCAATCACTCAAACGCAATAAATGTGGCTTAAGTTTTTAACTCTTTTCACTGGTGCCATATACTTTGTGTTATATCATTATGTACCCTGTTTTCTATTATGTGTATACAGCCACAATTCAAGTTTGTTGTTTGAATCTCTCTTTGATATGGATTTCTAAAGGGACTAAACTTAATTCTTAAACCTTATCAAAGTTCCTCTTTTCTTTTGTTTTGCTTTTAAGTGCCAGTTCCCCAGTTCTCTGAACTATAGATCTGATCAGTAGGGTTTGGGAATGAGTGTTCTGCACCTGTCCCTGCTCTCTGTCCCACCTTTCCAGGTGTTCCCCTTGCAAACTGCTCACATAGGGCTGGCAAGACATGGCATGATCTGGACCCTCCACCCACTCCAGCCTTTCTGTACCTCCTGTTACAATTTTTGTTTGCTTATTGACTGTAAGGTCACTGGAAGTGGGGACAGTGTCTACCAGTTCGTCCTTTGTTGGGTTCTAAACACTTACTTCAACATCTGTGCCTCTCTCATCCAGACTGCTAACAGTGTGCAGACCAGGAATGGTGCCTGGACAATACTCTGAGTAGCCCTGCCAGTAGGGCAGCAGTGGCTCCAAACCTACCCCCTAACCCAGCCCTTCTTACTCCAACTCCAAATGCACCTGGAAAGCCTGGTGAGTTTTGGAAAGAGAGAATTAAGCAGTAAATACTCTTATGGCATAAGACTTTTGGGGCCATGTGTTACAAGAACTGATCCCTAGGTGGACCTGGAGATCATCATTCTAAGTGAAGTAAGCCAGAAAGAGAAAGAAAAGTACCAATGAATCAATGCTATCACTCATATGTGGAGTCCAAAAAAAGAAAAAAGAAAAAAAGAGGACACTAATGAACTCATCTGCAAAACAGAAACAGACTTGCAGACATAGTAAACAATCTTATGGTTACCGGGGAAAGGAGGTGGGAAGGTATAAATTTGGGAGTTTGAGATTTGCAAATGGTAACCACTATATATAAAAATAGATAAAACTGAAATTTCTTCTGTACAGCACAGGGAACTATGTTCAATATCTTGTAGTAGCCTTTAATGAAAAAGAGTATGAAAACAAATACAGGTCTGTATATGCAAGACTGGGACATTGTGCTGTACACCAGAAATTGACATGTTGTAACTGACTATACTTCCATTAAAAAAAAAAGAACTGATCCCCAGGTGTCTCCCGCGGAGAGCTTTACTAGGAAATTATGGGTGGGAGTAGGGATCTGTATTTTTCATGGGTGACCCAAATGATTGGGATAATTTTCAAGTACATGCATACCCCAGAGATAATGCTGGTTCAGTTCCAGACCACCACAGTAAAGTGAATATTGCAGTAAAAGGAGTCACACATTTTCTGGTTTCCCAGTGCATATAAACATAAAAGTTAAGTTTTCACTATTCTGTGGTCTACTAAGTGTGCAATAACATTATGTCTTAAAAAACAATTAATGTATCTTAATTAAAAAATACTTTTCTGCTAAAAATGCTAACCATTATTGAACTATATAGAAATGATCCCTGGAAGTATAGTCTTTAAAAATGCTAACCACTATCTAATCCTTCCACAAATTATAGTAGTAACATCAAAGATCAGTGATCACATATCATCGTAACAAATATAATAGTAATGAAAAAGTTTGAAATATTGTGAGAATTACCGACACGTGACACAGAGACATGATGAGAGCAAATGCTGTTGAAAAAATGGCACCAATAGACTTGCTTGGTACAGGGCTGCACCTTCAGTTTGTAAAAGAACTCTATCTGTGAAGCACATTAATATGAGGTCTGCTTGCATAAGAAATATTAGTACAAAGGAAAAATCATGTACTGAACGCATAATGGCTTTGTGGGAAAACCCTCCAAAGCACAGGCCACAAGAAGCAGAGGGACATCTTTGATGGCCAGAGAGGGAAATAGCAGCAAGTTTTCAGTCCAGCGTGGATCAGGCGAGGACAGAATGGTGGGCGGTCTTCCAGAGTTCAGCAGTATTATTGGGAAGAGGGTATAGGTGGGGGACACTGGGGCAGAGGGACTCCAGAGGGACAGTGGAAACCCTTGTTCTAAGAGGGCGCCTTCCACTCCAGGCATCCTAGAGGGGCAGGAGACCTGGGGTTTGGGCTCTGCCCCGTAGTGTGAGATGTTGGCACTCCTGGGAGAGAAGCCTGTGCCTTGCTAATAAGGGTACCCTGACTCATGACACTTGCCACGTCCCACGTAACATCCCAGCTTACATCATCCAGGCCACATCCCTAAGTTGAAGAAGCAGGGCTAAACAAGGTGCTCGCACAAGGGGAGTCCCTGATTGGACCAGGTTGAGCATCTCTGCCCAAGGCACCCACTCATGGGCTGGCTGTTGATCTATATAATGAGACCTGGCACATAACAGTTTGTCTGCCTGGTGAGGTTAATCTCTGGGTCAGTCAGTTGGGATTTTTCCAGAAGATACAGAGCAGGTGGCCAGTGAAAAAAAAGGAATGGATGGGGCATGTAGAGAAAGAAATGCCATAAAGTAGAGATCTCGGGGCCCATGAGAGAGTGAAAAGGAAAGCTGCTGGCCCCCAAGGCCATCAGGTAGTGGCCCAGGGCTGGTGCCAGACCTCATGCATTTTTATAAGAAGACTCCTTCTTTTAAGGTGGCTTGAGGAAAGCCAGAGCCCAAGAGGAACAGCAAAAGCAATCCACCCCTAAAGACACACGAGAAATAGGTGTGTGTGCTAGATGAAGGGGGGTGATTTCTTTTGAGAGAAGACCCCTGCTGTGGGGAAGAGTCAGTAAATGCTCCTACCTTAGCTAACATTAATTGAGCAATTACTACATCCCAGGTACTGTACTAAGCACTTAGCAAATGTTGTTAAACTTACATAATGCTTACAACTCTGTGAGATAGCCATTACTGCCCCCCCCCCATGTTACAAGTGATGACACTGAGGCACAGAGAGCTTAGGGAGCAAGCCCAACGTCCCACAGGAAGTGAGTGAGAGAACAGGGATCTGAGGCCAGGCAAGGTAGCTCAGGAGCTTATGCCATCTTTCTCAAGGCGAACAATAATAATGATGTTTGTGACTGTTAATGTAACTCGATGTTTGCCCTCAGACTAGTGTGATTTATCAAAATTCTGGTTGTATATGTTTTATTTATACTGCAGTAGAATTATTTACTTACCTGTCTCCCAAACTTAGAAAAAAAGAATCTACCTTATTTTTGTACCAACAAGTTCTTACAGCAGTGGCTAGTACATACCAGGAGCTCAGTAAAAAGATCTGTATGTTTTTTCAAAGAAATAAATAGATTCGGAAGAGATGAGGTTACACAAGGTCTTAATTGTCAGGGAAGAAATAGGTTTCATCCTGCAGAGTTTACTGGACGGTTTGAGGGCATGGGTGTGATGGTGGTGTGCAAATGAGCAGGAGAATGGAAAGGCTGGAGGCAGAGCTATTTCAAAGACAACATTGGCCAGGCAAGAATCTGGATAGGAGAGCTACAGAAATGGGATAAGACGGCACAGATGCGCGTGAGAGCGTTAAGAGGCTTATTATCACATAACAAACAATATTAGGTCGTTAAGGGGAATGTGGCTGCCTCTTAAAGTTAAATCTTGGTGGTACTGGAGTAAAGAGTGACCACTCCTTTAAGAAATGCTGCATCATCAGCGTTCATCATGGTGCGGGGAATTGAACTAAGGGGAGAAAGAAAACACAGCAGATAAAGATTGTGAATAGCCTGGATTCTGTACCAGTCAGGGAGCTGTCGGGAATCAGGACTCCCCATTGGTGAGTCAAATAAAAAGACTTTGATGAAAGGACCACTTAAAAAATGCAGTCCTACCAGGAAGCCGTTACTCCCCCTAAGACTGAGGAAATGAAGGAAGGAGCTCTGAATAGGAACTCAGGGAGAAGATAGAGCCCCAAGGAGTCACAGCTACAACCGGAGACATCACCACAGCTGGAAGAAGTGTCCCAACCTCCCTGTTCCCATGTCCTCCAGTCTCCAAGTGGTACCTTTCATTGGCCGAACCTACCAGCATCCAGGCAGCACTAAGCTTGGGAGACGCGAGTACACTGGAGCCAGCCCCGCAGGGCACAGAGCCAGGCAGAGAAAAGCAGACAGACAGATCTGGGGGCCAAAGGGAAAATGTAAAGGCGTTTCAGAATATTTGACAAGTTTATTTCACTGATATTTTCCTTTTCGGGTGTCTAGGCACAGAAGTAATAAGTGACTAACACCAAAGTCTAAACATGTATAAAAGAGCTTTTGCAAGAAGTATAAAACCAAAATTCTAAGTAACAAAAACATTGTGTCAGTTTAGCTGGCAGGTTTTTCACTTTCCTCATAGTTTATAAAACACTGGTGAGTCATACCAATAGCATCACTGCTGCTCTTAAAAAAAAAAAGTATTTGGTAAGTTAGGACACTTTCCATTGCAAGTAAATCCCTATCTGGGCGGGCTTCAGAGATGGGCAGATTTGGTGGCCCAATTACAGTCATCAAGGACATGGTCTCTTTCTGGCTCTCAATTATGTTTTCCGTTGCATTGTATTCACCCTGGAGCTGGCTCCCTTCTTGTGGCTGAAATAAGCAGCAAACAACTCCTTGAATTATTTCTCTCAATGAGCCTGGAGAGAGGAAGAGTTGTCTTGCCAAGAAAAGGGAAAACGGACGCTTGGAAGGTGAGTGCTACCTCCACAATACTATTTAACATTTTTCCATTACTCTTACTTGCACTAGAAAAAGCATGTAACACCTGTGCGATGGTTAAGATTCTTAACAGCAAACAAAAATATCTACTCTGGCAAGTGGGAAAAGAAAAGGATTTTATTGAAAGGTGTTATGCAGCTTCCAGAATCTTCAGAAGGATCAGAGAAACAGACCAGAGGGCTGTGCAGCCACAGAGAGTTCTTCACTGCGGGGACATCCTGAAAATACCATTTGGCAATGTGACATTTCAAAGTGGATGCTAAAACCTTTGCCAGCCAACACTGAAAAACAGAACTCTTTGGCCACCATGCTTGCGAAGAGATTAGTTCCCAATGATGCCCTCCTCTGCATTCAGATCTTCTGTGTAGAAGCCTGACTGGCCATGTGCCTGAACCCTAGCTTCCAAGGGAGTTTGGTGATGGGGTGTCTGATATCTACGTGGGAAGGAGGATTTGGTGTGAGAAGGATTGAAGATAAGAAGAGTATCCAGAAGATTTTGGACAAGGGCCGACCATGCCCTGCTCCTGGCGGTCCAGGAAAATGTACTTTAAGGCAAATGAATCACAGCCCAGAGGAAGAAGGGTGTGTTCATCAAATGACCCACAAAATGCCTCACACTACAATTAATAAGGTGGCATTATGAACAGAGTGCTGGGGAAGAAGAGCTTGCCCAGAAATTTTAATCCATATCTCCATCAAGCTCAAAATCTACTTCTTTATAGGACCAACACTGAACCCTGCCATAACATAAATACTCTTATTTTAGCAACTTCCCATGCATTATCTCGGCATCACTGAATTTCTCAGCTCTTTCTGAAAAAATTCCTTATCTTTCATAATATTCTGCAGACATAAAACCTACTAAGAGCAGCATTCATTTATTTAGCGTTATCTTTTCTGATGGCATGTTCACTGGTGGGGTTCTTGAAAGCAGACAACCACACGGACAGACTAACTGGGATCGCCCCTCCTGGCATTTTTATAAGAATGACCTAATTGCTTATAAAGAATTATAATAATGTTACATAATTGACATCAACCACATATGCCTGTAGTTAGTCTGCAAACAAAATCTCATTTAACTTTCCCAAGAAAAGAAGGAAAGTATTATTATCCCCATTTATCAGAGATAGAACTGAGGCTCAGAGACGTTATCTACCGTGCTCTGTCACACTATCTGCGTCCTAGGCTCATCCACTTTCAAATTCTTGTCACATGGAAACGTAGAGATGGCCTGCCTCAGAGATGAGAGTAGGATTCTTGTATTTTATTTCCCAGAACTTCTCTAACGTGTGCCTCCGCGGCTGTTTTCTCCCGTCCTGAGATACCACGTCTGGCTTCAGCCTGCATCTCAGATGACAGTTTCACCAACCCATCTGGCCTTGGTTTCTTCCAGCCTTCATTAACTCTAATTTCATTATCACCTGTTCTGGTGTGACCCTGAGTTCCCTGTGCACTTCTCTCCGTCCTCTTGGGAAATGAAATTCTGTCTCAGCATCAGCTCCCTCTCCAACTGTGCGAGCCCTGAGGCGAAGCACTCATTTGTATGTGAGTTCTGTCCATCTCCTGTCGTTGCCAGCTGCCTCCTACGGCCCTGACTTTTCGGTCATCTCTGGCTGCAGATGAGACCAAGGGGAATTTCTTAACCAGCATGGTTGTGTGTGTGTATGTGTGTGCATGTGCATGTAATAGCTCTCAGATAATTTTTATTTCCTTTATGACTCATATTTCTGCATTTTATTTAAAACCTCCTTCTACCCTTTTAATTTCATTTTGTCAATTCTCACACCAGTATCTAATATAGCCCATGTATCCTTTGGGAGAAATAATAAATAATTTTCTAGTTTGGTAACAAATTAGGTGTCGCTTGGCAGCATTATTTGATTTGTTCAGAAAGGCCAGATTTTTCAGAACGGTTTGTAAACGGGAGGCTATTCCAGCAATGCCCGTGGAGTACACATCAGAAAGCTCAGAAGTCATACCAAATGGAAAGGATATACTGAAAGACGGGGAAAGGTGGGGGAACCCTGTTGCTTCTTCCTCCCACCTCCCCCACCGTGCCAGCCCTCTATGGCAGGACCGTCCTCGGATTAGATAGCAGGGCAGTAACGTTTTATTTCTGTTCTCTTGCCAGTGAGCTTGTGCTACGTCTCTTTAGCCTCAGTCTTCTCTCTTCAGAAACATCTCAAGCCAAAATGGGGCAGTAGGATTGGAGCCTGTCGAGTCAGGGTATGTGTGTAGATGTATATGTATGTACACACATACTATTCCTCTAATTTTCATTCTCTTACAAACATATGACAGTACTTATGTGATCTAATAGTTTTTAGTAAACTTGAATTTCTAACTAATACTAAACTTAATATCAGGTGATATAAACTTACATTACATAGAGTCCCCAGTTTTAATTTTAAATTAAAATTAAAATGTTTTCCCAGGAAATAAATGCCATTATGACTATGGACTCTTTCCCTTTAGTTTTAAGTGGGCAAAAGAGCCATTATGAAGGCAAACCAAGAAAAGAAGGGTGAATATCACTATGGATGTCAAAAGATAAATAAACGGAAGGTTGTGCTCCACTGATCAAGGCAGAAAACAAAACCAAGTACAATTATGTCTAAAGAGAAGGTGTAGCTATTTGGCAAAGAGAAGGGCTAAAACCAAGTTGAATCTCTCCAAGAAAAGTTATATTTGATTCAGTTTTTCCCTCTGATTCATCCTAACAAGTTATTTCTCCCCAAGACCTGGAACAGACTTTCGAAGGACACATGTCTCTTACTGACACTGAATTCAGCCTCAGCACACCATTTTTATAGCAGTCACAGTTGTAGCTGCACGCCAGTATGTGTACAGCCTTCAGATGAGCAATTGACCGTGAAATAATGGTACACGGCTTTTAATATATACCCTCTGGTTATGGGTGTGCATACTAAACATACAGTATTTTACAATATATGCGTATACATATAAACACACAAACCCTGCAAGTTAAAGCTCTCTAGATCTAAACGGACCAGCAGCTGCTTGAAATTTCCCCTCTCCTCTCCCTAAGGTCTCAGGTGTAGGATTCATGAGCCAATGTCTCAGCTAGAACAGGTGTCTATCGCTGGGTAAATAGCAATTAGGCCCAAATTTCAGACTTTTTTTTTTCAAATCCCTTTCGGAGGAAAAGCCCAGGAATAAATAGTTGCTGTAACGGCCAGGGGTATTGTGTAGCGTTATAGCCTCCAGCTGGTCTATTACATACTATAGACAGGCAAAGAATACGAGCACCTGACAGATGTGTTCTGTTAGCTTCATTAGGAAAGAAACAAAGAAACTCCTCAATTAATAGCAGCAGAGCCAAATGGGGGTGGGGGGAGGCTCGAGGGGAGAGGAATCATAGCCTGTTATTTAAACAGAGTCAGGGAGCCTTTCTCTAGTGGCTTAATATGATTCATTAATAAAAACAGCTTTTTGAATGCCCAGTTTAAGTCAAAAGAAATCACCAGCATTTTTTTCCCCCAGCAAAGGAAGGGCAAAATGACAAATTGCTGCTGTTAAATTCATTTCATGTGGGGATGGCCTTTCTCAAAGATCTCTTAAACTGCGAGACTGGATGTTTGTCACATTAAGTGGCAGAGCAGTTCTCAAAAATCGGCTGTGGCACGTCAGGGTCTCAGATGAACGGCCAGCAGTGGCCATCCAATAATTTTATATCTCCAGACCAAGAAGCATTTAGCATTGTTTAAATGAATGAGGGTTTTCAAAGTAATGAAATGCAGCCCTTACCCTGATGAAAGGAAAATCTGTCCACGGAATCACTTTTTCTTTTTTTCTTCTTGGAATGGTTTGACATATGGGGAAAGCCCTGTAACAGTGGGTATCACTCCTTGCCAGTGGAATTCAGTGATTTCTCCTTTTATGGTTCCTTTGCTGAAGACGTACGGTGAACTTACATATCACGTAATACATAATCGTGAAAGGGTGAGCTATATATTGTGTTCCTAATATATGAGTTCCGAATAAAAATGATTCTTTTTCCACAGAAGTTAGGATCTGCTGTTAACAACTCAGCTTTTATAATGTAATTCTCCAGTTATGACTTTGTGTGATATTTTTTTTAAGAGAACACTGTTTGCTACCGAGAGGCTAAAATAGATAGCCTGACCCAGTTACTGGGCTTAAGGAGAGAAAAGTGAATTCTCAAGCCCGTCCTCTCCACCCTGCATCAGCACCACTCGATTTACATAACATGGAGTAAAAAGGACATAAGGGTAAGAACCTAGAGAATTCAGGGAAAATTCTGGTCAATTTTCCAGGTACTAATCAGGCATAATCAAGGTCAAATTATCATGAGCATATTAACCTGCATAGTTTTCTTATATGCTAAGAATTCGCAGACCGCAGGACTATAACTACCAGGGCAGAGTTGAGGCAGAATAGCCACTGGGGCCCTGGAGTAACCTAGGCCAGCAAGGATGTGCTCCAAAATCAGAACTGAACGCTCATCTGTCTAATTGGGGTGTTGTCCCGCCAAAGAAATAGAAATCAAAACATAAATGGTCATGGCCAAATATGATGGGCCAGGGTCTTTGTGATGGAAATGTGATTGTAAATCTTTACGGCCAACTCACGCTGTGATGTCTTGATGCTCTTCAATTTTTAAAATATACTCTTGGCTTCTGTTTGTATTTTCCCCCTCAAATAAAAGCTGCAGAACAAGAAGGGCTAATATCTGCTCCCACATGAACGGGAATGAAAAGGGAAACCAGCAAGCTTTCCTGGAAGCAAAGGCATTTTTCACCCCAAAGTCTTTTTGTGCACTGCTAATAGCTCACATTTGACACAAAGAATTGAAAGCATGAAGGAAGAAGTTCAGAACATGAACCTGTTATGTTTAGACTTTGTCGTTATGGATCTTAATCTTTAGGAACTAGTAATAGTCCCCGTAGTAAGATACCTTTCATCGTAACTTACAGTTTCTTCTCAGAGACCTAATGAAAGAAACCAAAGGTTTTGTTACCAAAGGTTGGCAGAACTTCATTAAATGCAATCTTTCTAACCTAAAATCAGTTTTCATGAGGGTGCAGGAAATGTACAAAACTCCCACCAAAAGATGAGGTCAAAACTCAAAACCACGAGAACAATCAGTTAGCCCAAGCTGATAAATTACTCCATCACCTGCATGTTTAATCATAAAATACAGTGTATATCAGTTCATGTAGAAAATGTGTTTTTCTTTCTCACTTCAATGTCAAGCACCGTTTTCCTTTTTTGGTGTTAAACAACACAGAAGCACTGATGTCCATTTGGTCTCTCCTGCATCGTAAGCTCCTTGCAGCCAGGCATGGTGTCTATGTAATTTCCTTTGCTTAGTACATTAACATGCAACATCCACGACTTTATTTTATTATAAGCAGATATTTGAAAAGCATAGGGTGTCTGGTTTTATTTCCCTTTCTCTAGAACTAATGCTTGAAAAGAAAATTTTAAAATAGAGAACACTCTCAGAAAAATGTCTTGCTTATTGAAATTTGTGCATGTGGCCAAGTATGTTTGTCTGAGATTACAGAATTTGCTACAAAGTGTGCTGAGGTAGCCTCATTGGGACCATAATCTGAAAAAGACTTATCATTCTGTTTGCCTGTTGGTGTGAGGAAGAATCACATTCTTATAGATTCCTTTCCATTGGGAAATCATTTATCTCTGTTTAGCTGTTCGCAGATTCCATTAGATCCGTCACAGGCAGGCTCAGACAAATGCAGACAGGGAAAGTGTTTTACAGCAGCGAAGTCTGGGTAGATTCTGCCACTGACTGCACTGTCTCTTGGTGTCTTGAGTAGCTCCTCCTCTGTCAGAAAGCCTGCTGGTTTCAACCTTCCATGGTATTGTTGGCAACTCTTCTGTTCTCTCCAGACCTGGAAATCCCACGATGAAATTTCATTTGCCTTTGGAGTAAAATCAAACTTACAATTCAGTTCTATCATGTTTGAAGTTTGTATTTGTGATCTTTTATCCCATTCTGTCCTTTAGTTCGCTTAACTGGCATCACACACACACACACACACACAAAAGAAATAATGGACTTTTTTTCGTACAGCATAGAAACCCTTTGGTCAGTAGAATTTTCAAAAGAAAAATAAATAATAACCTCAAGAGTTTCTCTTAAGGAGTAACCTTAAGAGAAGAGAAACATTCATGAGAAAAGAATAAACACAACTTTAAAAACTTAAAGTAAATCCCACAGGCATAAAACAAGGTAAAATGTAAGGTAGAAAAATATCACCAGCAGGTGTGAACAACTGTTTATCTTTCCTATAAAGTACATTTAAATGGATTGGAAAACCTGAAGGTCTCAATAGCCAAATGGGCACAGGGTGTGAGCAGACAATTCAAAAGAGGAAAGCATTCAAACACAGTAATAAAGAAATGCAAATTAATATGGCAAAATACCATTTTGAAAAAATGTTTGAATAGTGCTACTCAGTGTTAATAAAGCTAAGGGGAAACTGGGACTCTCACATTACTGGTGGTATGTAAATTGGTCTTATTCTATAGGAAATCAGTTTGGCAATGTTTCAGAAGTTCTAACAATGTTCACATTCATTTACCCTGAAATTCCCTTATGGAAAACTCTTAGGAATTATGTAAATTTTTGAAAATATGTAAATATATTTATCTCAATGTGAATTTCAATAACAAAACATTGAAAACGTCATATTTTTGGCACATTATATCAATGGGCTATGCAAGCAATAAAAATTATATATGCCAAAAGTTTTTAATAACGTAAGGAGTGCTAATAGCATTATGTTCAGAAAAAGAAAAAATATAGTATTCTAAATATTTTACTGTCACTTGAAAAGCTAGATGATTTTAGAAAAGACACTTTCCTACTTTAATTATGCATATATATTACATATATGCATATGTAAGATAAAAATATCTAAGGTAAAAACACCTTTAAAAGATTATAATAAATGCAATGAATTGTTAACAGAGTGATGAGATTATAGATAATAATCTTATTTTCAATATTTGGTATTTTAATTTTTCATAAGAATGTGTGTTACTTTCAAAATTGGGGAAAAATATAGGTTTAAGAAACTTAGAAAGCTGGAACGTTATTTTTCCTTTTTAAAGTCTTCTTTGATAAATGAAATCTGTCTAAATATTAATCCTTAGAAGGGAAACTATTTCTAACCCATGTGTGTCAGGCACTGTGCTAAGCAATTGGACATATCTCATGTAATCTTTATGGTAACCCTGAAAAAGTAGATATTCATCCCATTTTTACGTATGAAGAACCCCTGAGATGCCGCAAAAAGTATAAACATCTTGCCCAAGGTCATATGGCTAATAAAGCACTGGAGCTGGTCTTTGAACACCGTATTACTTCCACATTTTTGCCGATGCTAGACACATCTAAAGTGACCTCCCTTCCAGGCTACATCATGTATTAGGAAGAAAAATAATTACAAATTTAATTATGTAAGGAATGAGATTAAAACGCACTTTTAATCTGAGCTTTTGCATTGCCTTGGTGTGTTTGTTTAGAGATTTGAAGAACAGGGAAAGACTTCAAGAAGTGTCTTCCCTACAATCAGGCCAGTGCTGTTTTTGGCTTTTCAAATAAGAGCAAAACAACCAGCAGTCTATAGGAACTGTTGCTTTCCTTCCACGTGCCTCATCTGGCCATACCACCTCTGCTTGTAAAACACCCTCGTCACCAACGGTACCATAAAGGCACGCAGAAGCTTTCCCACAGACCTCCACTATGATACTCTGCCATCAGACTAAAAGAGTGACCAAAAGATTGTCTCTGGGTCTGTGTTAAATGACTGAGTTCCTATTTCTTCTTTAGCATCCCTCACACATCTGTGCATCAGAAACAGCTCATGGACAAAGGGTCACCTGGGAAGTCTAAGATAGCTTAGTTTTTGTTTTCTTGTTATTTTGGTCCTTCCTAACATTTTATACCCAATTGACTACTAGAAACCATTTTCAGCGCCTTCCTCCCTCTTAGGGCAAAGCTCACAGATGAGTAAAATCACTCTAAGTCAGTCATAGTATGCTTCAGATTTGTTTCCAGGTATGATGTCTGCTTGAGCCAAAAGCCAGAATCTCATTAATGCCCCCAAAGAAGGCTTCTACCTGCTCTTCCCTTTTATCAACTTTCTCAAAAATTAGAGGAACATAGATTATTCCTCCTTACTCACATATTTTCCCCTGACACTGAGGACAAAGAGATTATAGCTGAACTTCTGCACCCTTGTAATATTTAAGGTATTTGTGGGTAAGTTCTTGTAATCAAGGATTTAATGCAATCAGAAAAGTCTGTTTTAATCTCTGTGCATATTTTAAAAAAATATTTTCCTCTTTCATCTTTGCTTCACACACTACTACAAATTATGCTGCTTCTGTTCCTCTAGTGCATTCAGCTAGCGTGTTGCTATGTCCTGGCTCTCCATGTGGGTTCCAGCATCAAAGCCTTGGGCCAATTTTATTTCATTTGTATTTGCTGTCAGAACAATGTCTTTATTCTAAAATGCCCTTCTCAAATCACCTCTCAGGTGGTTTGATAGAAGCAGCTTGCAGCAGAAAAATAATATCTTTTTAAAAATCCATGTTACTTCTTTTATGTTTTACCCTGTGAATACTGAATGCACAGCACACTTAGTTAAACAGCATCCCAAGTTCCATTTTTAAAATGAAAAGTACCTTTCATTTTAAATCTCTTGGAGACAACTGATCTGCTTTCCTTCTATGTAAGGGGTTTGGGAGCGGGGAGGGAGGGTGGTATTCAAATTGCTGCTCAGCGATAAACATTTTACAATATCATTTGTTTTAGGCTGCCAGATGACACCTAGATTGATTTAAAAAATTCTCACACACACACAAAAAAAGATCAAAGTGCATTCAGGGAGCTGACAAGGCTGTAGAAATTCCATCACGTTAAATTAGCAGGAAAAGGAAAATGAGGGCGAGGGTGGACTCGTGGACTCACAGCCCTATCATCTTGCCTAACCACACTGTGTAATTGTGGGGCATTTGCAGGAAAACGCCTTTCCTTTAGAGTGTGCATTGTAGGACGCGAAAGGGAGGGAGAAGGAGAGATTTAAGGAGAAATTGCAGCGAGCTGGCAGGTAGTGGGCAGGGGATCAATCCAGTTTGTCACATTAAGGATTGTAAAGAATCCATCTCCGAACGACACTGATGATTCAGGGTATTAAGTTCAGTTCAGAATAAGGCAAACGGCAGGAGTAAGCTGAGAAGTAAACAGCAAATTCAGACCTAGAGCATGCTGAGAGAAAGGGAGGCCAGGCGCAGCATCATGGCCAGTTCTGAAAGGCTGCGTTTGCAAAGGAGCTACAGCTCTCCCTTCCCTCGCTGCTTCCTTTTCTTCTGACTGTCATGTCAGCCATCCGCAATTACATTTGGACTGTCAACGGCTGGCCTTTGCAGATGTCAGTCAGCCGGATGCTGAGGAAAGTAAGCTGCTGTGTATACTTGCGTCTGTGCTGGGCTGAGGGGTGACAACGCCCATGGGGCGCACTCTCCTGGAGAAGTCATGGGTGTGAGCCCAGCCAGTGCAGACCGCCCCACAGCTGCCTTCACTTCCTGCTTCTTCAGAAACAATTGCTCATTAACCCCGTCGGCCCCGCAGAGGGGTGTATCCTCAGATCTTCACCAGTGCCTTTGACCCTGTGTGTCTACCTGTGTGTCTACTTGGTGTGTTTATGTGACAATTCCTTTTTGTCCTTCAGTGTGCTTATCCTAATGAGCAGGCACACATTTGTTTGTGTGTTTATTTGCTTAGTTTCTGTTTTACCTCCTAGGTAGCAAGCCCCATGAGGCATGTCTCATTACCGCTATATTCCCACTGGCATGCAGAGTGCGGGGTACACACTAGGCCCTCAATAACCGTACGTGGAATAACGAATAAATGGGTGGATGGATGAGTGCGTGAATTTAAAAAATAATATGTTTCTAGGAAATAGAATATAGAGTTTCTATCTTATAGATCTGGTCAGGTCAGAAAAGAAAGACATTTTGTCATGTTGCTTCAATTATGAGGTTTTCTCCTATTTTCAACATCTCTCAAATGGGATGGATCTTTATGGACCCTTAAAATTATAATCAGCCGAGTTGGGTTTTTTTTTTTCCTTTCTTAACAGTGCATGATATAATGGTACATTTTATAATCACTGGTGTCTTTGAAGAGTTGTAATCACAAACCACAGCCAATATAAAGGCAAATGAGAACACGCGTGTGAATGCTGTCACTCATGAGTTTCCTGGAGTCCCTACAGACTGAGGCTTATCAAACTTCACATCAGAATCACTCTGTTAAAAATACGTATTTCTGGGATCAACCCCAAAGACTGATTCGGTTAGTCTGAGGCAAGGCCCAGAATCTGCCTTTAAAAGCCTCCTAGTGGTTAGGACCCAGGCAATACTCTGCCCCTATTTGATAAAAAGTTTTTAAATGCTTCTCCATTCCTAGCAAAGCAACTAGAAAGTCTTCAATAATTCTTTACAAATCACTGAAGGTCTAGTCTTCAAAAAAGAACTAGCCAGTGAGACATAGGTCCCCCTGCCTGAGGTCATTCCCTCCTGGTTCTACGGGAAGACACCTTCATTCAGTAACTGCTGGGCACATCAACTGACTATGACACAACTAGAAAATGCAGCTGTGCTCCAGGTTGTAAAGTAACCTGTGGCCAATTCACATTAGAAAGTGTAGCAGTTGAACCACAGTAACATACCTGGGAGGTCACGTTTGGGTTTGCAGAGGACAATTCAGCAGTTCTCAGGTGAACAAGGACTGAGAAGGAAGGTATTCTAAGCAGGAGGAATAGTGTATGCAAAGTAGTTGGATGTGGATGTCAGTTCAAATCTTTTTTGGAAGCAGAGGGACAATCAATAATTATAAATGAAAATATTAATACTCTTTTTGTAAAAACCTTTTGATTTATTAAAGCAGGTATACATCTAATATCTAATGCTTTTGCTGTAGCTACTTATAACAGTGAGAATAATCCTTGTGGTAGGAGCCTCTAAGATGACCTCCCAGTGAGCCTCAGCTCCTGGTATTCACGCCTTTGGGCAATCTCTGCTTGTTGAGTGTGGTCTGGACCTATACTGACTTGCTTCTAACGAAGAGAGAACAGCGAAATTGGTGGTATGTTACTTCCAAGGTCAGGTTACAAAAAGGCTTGCTTCCATCTTGCTCTTACACACTCCCTTTCTGGCTCGCGTGCTTGAGGAAGCCGGCTGCCATACTGTCCTATAGGGAGGTCCACATGCAAGGAACAGAGAGAGGCCCCCAGGCAGCGGCCTCCAAGGAGCTGAATCCTGACAACAGTCACATGACCGAGCTTAGAAAAAGGCCTCACCCCACACCTCCCGCGTCAAGCCTTCAGATGAGACCAGAGCTCTGGTCGACAGATTGACTACAAGGTTACCCAAGAAACTGAGCCAGAGGCATCAGCTAAGTTGGGCCCAGATTCCAGATCCACAGAATCTATGAGATAATGTTTATTGTTGAAGCTGCTCAGTTTGGGGTAATTTGTTACACAGCAGTAATAAATAAGACAGTACTGTTTGTTTTCTTTTTTTGCATTTTACATTTTCTTACTAGGTACACACAATATCCTTGAGAGGTGAACAGTGCACCTACTAGTAACCCCATTTTACAGCTGAGGAACTGAGCTCAAGGACTCTGATACCTGAAAAGGTCATTTAGCTCAGGTAGTACTACTGAGACTCAAACCTGGGCTCCAAGCTTATTCCTTTCAACCACATTTTCAAGAGTACTAAATTAAGAACTTGCGAACCGAATCCTGACCCTAGCTCCTGACCCTACCAGTAGTATCCGTGCCACTGAGTTGCTCAGTTAACCCATCTGGATCTTAGATTCTTCATAAATAGAGTGAGATGATTGAGTTGGGAGTCACTAAAGTCTCTCTTAGCTCAAGATTTCTCTATTTTATAAAAGACAAAACTATGCAACTGAAGTTATTGAAGTTATTTTGATGGTTAGGGGCATAAATTGAAAAAAAGAAAAGAAAAGAAAAACTGTCTCTCAGCTCCAGGCTCTGTCCACTGCTCCTGTGCTAATCATGATGTCTGCTCTTGTTTCCAGCACTGCCAGCTCCGTGAGGTGTGTGTACTGTCATTATTCTGCCTTTGAGATTCCTCTCCAGGGGTAGTCCTCTGCCATGACCTTCACAGATCCAGTGATGCCCAGCTGTGGGGGCTCTAAATACCGGGTGACATTTAGAAGGCTGGTTTTTGTCAGCAGGGTCTACTCACTGAAGTATTGAGTTGCCCATGCTCAGAAAATCATAATCTTATTTTCGTAACTTACCTCTTTTAGTTAATATCTAATGATTTGGGGAGCCAGAGGCATCACCAAGAGAAAAATCAATATAAAATATATTGCTTGAGTACTCTCTGAAAGAACTTCCCATTACATGATGAGTTAACAGTAAGTTATTGGAAATGTGACTACCTTTATTGTAAATGATTTTTTTTTAATCTACACACAAGAGGAGTGGGAGAGTAAATGTACTGTGCCATTATGAACCTGTCAGTCACACACGGATGAGACATCAGCTCCATCTAGAATAAAATTTCCTGCCACTCAGAAATCATGTTTAACATTAATCTGCTATTCTGATCTGTACTCACTAGATTTTTGATGGACAGATGAACTTATGAAATTTTTAATACAGTCATTTTCTAAAAAGCTAAAACTTGGAGCTAAATTTACTCTTTGGTAAGAATTAACTATCATTATCTAATGTCCATTCCCATAGTTTGTTCTATTCTTACCACTGTACTGAGATTAATAGCTAGTAAGACTCTGCAGAGACCCTCAGAGTGTAGACAGTCTGCTTAAGATTGTGGCCAGATAATTGCTGGTGGCAAAATTAGGAATAAGAAGTACACTAGAGCACCATCACAAATAAGTACTAAATTTATCTGCTCACAGATGCAGGCAACAGTGCATTTTAAATACTTGTTTTCCCTCAGGCAGGATAAAGACAGATAAGTAAATAAAAAATCAGCAACAGTGTGTCCAGGGCACAACATTAAAAAACCCTATTTTTCATGGGATGAGATCCTAAATTAAAATAAACAGCAAAGATTTAAAACACAAATGGGAGACTAAAATGAGCTGATGCTCAACAGAAAAAAGGAAGTAAAAGAAAAGACCTTATAGAAAATTACAGGGACTATAATTGACCTGAACTAGAAACAGTGTCATCATCTTAAATAATAATAACCACAGAAGTGTCCTTACCATTTACCCAGGTGGACACTTTCTTTTGTGTCAGACCCCCCTCCCCAACCCCCACCCCTGTTGAACTGCAAGGACTAGTACAATTTGATGATTGCACAGACTGACACTACCTTCAATACTTAGAACTCAAAAGTAATCTCTTTGACAAAGGTTATATACTATTTGTTCTCCCAAATCACTAGAGGTCACCCACAAGTCAAGAACACCTTTTTAAACAAGGCACCTACTTAACACTTCATAGCATTTGCATATTTCAGGATTTTTTAACAACTTATCTCAGAATGGGACATACTTAGAACTAAAAAAGTCTTTGTTGCTTATCTGAAATTCAAATTTAACTCAACATCCTGTATTTTTATTTGCTAAGTCTGACAACCCTATTCCTAAGCCTTGAGAGGCAGCAGGGCAGTTAGCCAGCTAGCTGATGCACAGCTGAGATCAGAACTCAAACCTCTAGACACTTAACCCTGAGCACCTTCCAAAGAGGAGTTAACCCAGGAGTAAAGTTATGGCTAACCCAATCTACGGTGCAAATCATTAACCACAAAAATGAGCAGGTCAGGAAGAGAAGAGGAAATATGTCTTCCCAACTGGCCAGGAAAAAAAGATTTTTAAGGCAGCTGCAACTGTTTGAAAATTACTTTAAAACAAATGTCTCTCTTAATTTCTGAAATTGTCTCTCCAAAAGTCAATCTCCCAAACCCACATTAGATTCTATTAAAAAAAAAAAAAATACTTTGGCTTACACCTAGATCTGAATTCCTGGGAGAGGTCAGGTCAAATAGAAGTCATCAGAATCCAAAGGTGAGATATATAAATGTGCTAACATGTGATGAATATTCAGCACCGTGGACAGTGGTTGCAGATGTGGTAGAGGACGCATTCTCTTCATTCTCACTATTCTTGAGTACCGTGGCTCTGGAGATTAGCTTTCCTTCTGTGCAATCAGCTGCATGTTCTCTAGTTTCCAATCAGTATAATGGGTTAGCTCACCACTGTGGCAGCTAAGATTTTCAAACAGATGTTATACCAACATCTAAGACACCTTCTATCACAACCATAGGCCCATTGCTTGGTCTTTCTTTTCCTCTTTCCAGGCTCTTTCCTCCCTTTTCAAATTCTCTTTCACTTACTTATTTTTTTCTCATCCTTTAAAAAAAATTCTTTATTCTATGTCTTGTCATGTACCTTGTGCAGTCCTACTGGGGACCCTCATAACTAAAACAATATAGCACTTCAGTAATCGAGAGGCAAGAAAAGGCAAGACCATAGAAACAGACAATGGATTAGTGGTTGCCAGGGGCTGAGGATGAAAGGTAGGGTTGGCTACAAAGGAAGGAAAGTGATGAAACTGTTCTGTATCTTGATTGTGGTGTGGTTGCACAATGGTATGCATTCATCAAAAATCATAGGACTGTATATTACAGTTATACTGCATGTAAATTACACACCAATAAACCTGATGGGAAAGAAAAGGACATCATAGAAAAGAGTGATACATGTTTGACAACTTCAATGCAGATCATGGTCAGTCCTGCCCACATGATACATTGCTTTAAGACATCAGCTGAATTGAATTAATTGTGTTTGCTCTGGAAACATCATTTGAAGAGGGACACTCACAAACTAAAAACAATTCAGGCGTTGGTGACATGACAAAAGGGCTAGACCTTTCAGTGTGCCTCCAGATGGCAGAACTTGTGCCGGTGAGTGGAACTGAGAACATGGAATTGAATTATCCAAAAATAGAATGGGTTGCCTTTTTATGCCTGAGGGAAGATATTCAAATAGTAGCTGTGTACCATTTCATCAGAGAGTATACTAAAGACAGTTTAATGTTGATACAATTTAATATCTCTTGTGCACCCCTAAGTGATCAAGGGCATAAAAATAAGAGTAACACAAGTTCCCTGCCCTTGTGCATGAGAGGCTCCAATCTGTTTGGAGAGAAAGACCATGTATACATGAAACAGTTAAATAATAACAATGATAGTATATGATGAAGTGCCATCGTTAGTGGTTTAGACAGTTCAGGAAAAAATGCAGGCCCTCCAAACTTAAGAAAGGACTTGGGCCTTAAGCTTCATAGTGAAGGGTGTCTTGGATGACAATAATAAATAATAATAATAATAATAATAATAATAATAATATAATAATAATAATAATAATAATAATAATAATTCTCCATTTCTTTTTATAGCTGTAATAATAATGTAGAACATAATAATAATAAAATTTGCACAGCTTCCAGGACAATCTATATATGTTATTGCAGATATTATCCCATTTCATAAATGAAAAAAAAAACAAAGCTCAGAGATGTTGTCATCTGACCAAAGTCACACAGCTAATATGGAAATATGGTGGGAACTGAGACCCATTCTCAGCTCTTGAGACGTCATATGCTCTTTCCATTATACCATGGAGTAGAGGATAATTTAACCAAAGCCATGGAGAAAAAAAGCATATGATATTTAAGGAATGAGTCAATTTATCTTGACCAGATTTAATTTAGTAATCAATAGTCCACAAGATTAGTTAGAGCTAGAGGGGAGGGCGGATGGTAATTATGGCAACCCTTGAAATCCATTTTAAGAGTTTACATTTTATTTTGTCAGTGGATTATTATTGAAAATTCACTATTTACCTGGGTACAAGCTAGATTTAAGGAGAAAAAAGGTAATCTCTTTCCTTCATCCATTCATTTATTCAACAGTAATTTACTGGGCACTGAATAAGGGCCAAGTTTTGTGCCAGGTCCTGGGATGACAAAGATGACTAAGATCTTGTTTTCAGGGACATCTTTGTCTAGTGGGTGAGAGAGAACATTAAAGATTATAGTGCCATGTGATAGATGTAGTACTAAAAGTAGAAATCAGTTGAAAGCATTTGACTGCCAGAAGTTTTATTTGTACTGTTTTCTCCATTTAAGTAGATTTAGCATTAAATCAGTGACCAATGAGTATCTCTAATTCATATGAAAGAACTCCAAATCACACTTTGGTATAAATCCTAGGACAGCAGATACAATTTCTACTTGAAGAGGAATGAAATTTCCCCAAAAGTGTAAGATAAGGAGCAGGAAGGACTACATATAATGTGGGATACTTAAGCTGAGTCTTAAAAGATGAGCAGAAGTACATCCAGCAGACTAAGGGGCATTGCAAAGGCCTGGGGCCCTGAAATAGCCCAACCTATTAAGAGATTTGCAAGAAAGTTGGTTTTGCTGGTGCTTAAAAGGCAAGACTGGTAATAGCTGAGGGCCTGGACTATGGTGATTGCAATGAAAATAGATAATAAATGGTAAGTGTGCTTCTTAGAGACTTTAAATGAAAATTATCTACATCAAATGCCTAACAACCTCCTGGGCATATCCTAGACTCAATATATGTTAGTTCTTTTCCTCTGTCTTCACTTCTCACCTGTTTCTCTTCTAAAGACACACATAGGTTTGAATAAAAGCACTTACCTTTTTATTCACCAGGATCACAACTCAAAAACAGAAGATGTGATAGTGACTAGATATTACAAAGGTCTTTTAAAAATGTCTACTGCTAACTAAACCCCAGAAATCGCTCCCCCAGGGTGCATCTTAGAGGCTTTGGAATTTACTCAGAAATACAGATTCCTGAACCATAACCCTGCTGAATCAGAATCTCTGGCGGTGAGTCAGTCCCAGGCATCCTGCAGAATGTGAGCTCTACAGGTAAGTCTAATGTGTGGCCAGATTTTGGAAATCACAACCACAGCACCAGGAATTCATAAAAAGTCCAGTCCTGGGACACCATACTCACACTGGCTATTAACTTATATATATATATACACACACACACACTACCATTTATATATATATATCTGTAGTCCTTTTTTCATTTTTCAGTTTTATTAGGTAGAATTGTTACTATTTGATGGCACATATACAATATATTGCATGTAAATACATATATAAAATATACTGCACATATTTTTTTAGTTTACACATATATATTATATATATATATATTTATATATACACACACATACACTGTTCATTTGTTCATTATGTTCGTATTCCAAAGTTTTAAGAGAAAACTTGTATTCCATGAAATGCAAAATGTGGTATTTTAAGTTTGAGTTTGATGACTTTTGACAAATATAAATGCTACGGCACCCATACTCCGTCAAGATGCGGAACAGCTCCCTTACCTCAGAAGGTTCTCTTATGCTGCTTCTTAGTCGATCCCTGCTCTCTGCTCCTCAGAGTCAACTCTTTTCTGATTTTTATCATTAATGATTCGTTTTGCCTGTTTTAGAGCTTTGCATAAGTGAAATCATGTAATATGTACTATTTTGTGTTTGTCTTCTTTCACACAACATAATTTCTGTAAGAGAGTTATCCCTGTTCTTTAATATATCTATAATTCATTTGTTTTTTGTTGTTGAGTAGTATTCCATAATTACAAATACACTGTAATGTGTTTATCTCTTCTCTTGTTGATGGATGTTTGTACATATCCAGTCTTGGGTTGTTATGAAAAAAGCTACTATGGACATTCTTGTAAAAGATTTTTGTGAACATACTTTACTTGTTTATCGTGAGTAGATACTTTTGAGTGGATTTGGGGAGTCATACGGTAGGTACAGGTCTAACTTCACAAGAAACTGCCAAACTTCTTACTATTGACTTTTGACTTGTTCTGTGGACTCCACAACTTTTTCCTTTGCCAAATATTCCAGTACTATTCCTTCCTTCCAGGAGTGAAGCTGAACAAAATTGGGCCCTTCCCACTTGTAGTTGTGAGACTGCTATTTTGCTAATCATGCCATATGCACTTGAGATTCTTAAAGCCCCTTCAGTACAGCTGCAGTATCTGTGATTCATGAGTGAAGTTCGCATGGCCACAAGAAGAAAACTTAGCCAAAAAACCCTAAAACCCTAACACTGTAAAATCAACCTTTACACTGTCAATGGACAGGAAAAAAAAGAACAAAAACCTTACCGTAACAGAGGACAGTGTCCTTATGAAGTGAAACTTCTGGAACTCAAAGAACTAAATTGAAACAAGTGATATGTAGCTGCCCTAGAAAGCGTCTTTTAAAATAGGTAACAAAAGGTCTGGCCTAATTTCATTATTTTATCAGCTTCAGTTTCTACTGCCCAGCCACAGTTGGTTTTTATTTTTTTCCATTTGTTCCAGAAGTGTATTTTATTGCATGATACACTAGGGTGGGGGAGAGAGGAGCAGGAAGAAGACAGCTGTGGTGATGACAATTACTTCCTTCCAAGACGTGCTAGTTCAGTAACAGTGACAAAACTCCAGCACTTTATCATAATTCCCCCTTTCCAGAGAGTGGACACATTACCTGAGCTTCATTCCCCAAACTGCACTCCTCAGCACTTCACTTCTGTGTCAGAAGCATACTTATGTTCTCCTACAGCATCCTCCAATGAGCCAAAAAAGAAAAAAAAAAAAAATTCCAGCTCATCTGCCAGACTTGGAAGAGAAGGAGGCATATAGGAAGGATTTGTGCATGCTTGTCAAAGAGAAAATAAAAGGAGAATGTTCTGGAAATATTAAAAGGTCTTATAAGCATAAGGTGCTACTAATGGTAGTATATGAGGCAGAGCTTACATCCTCCTTGGTGCAGGGGCAGGGGTTGGGGGGGCAGTGAATTGTCTAAGGTGGAACAGAAATGGAAAACGAGCATTTAAAGAAAACCTGTAGTAGCGCCATGTACTTTAATGGCTTCACATTATGAGTCTATGTTTTAAGGAAGCTTTTTTGCAGTTGAGTTTCCTGCCCTCTTCCCTACGTGATGAGCTACAACTTCTCCCAGCTAAAAAAATAAATTTAAAAAACTTAAATAAAAAACAGGAATAAATGATTTAAAGCTGCCTTCTGTTTAGCAATACAGAAAGCCCACCCTGCAGGTGACCTCACTCAAGGTATGAATTGCAGAGTAGAAAAGGGTACATCTCAGAGTTGAAATAGCCACGAGCAGCTTCCTTCCTGGAAACAGAGGGGAAATGGTAGGTTGATAGAGAGAGCGTGACAGAGAGAGAGAGAGAGAGAGAGAAGAAGAAAGAAAGAAAGGAAGAAAGAAAGGAAGGAAGGAAGGAAGGAGAGAAAGACTATAATAAAATAATATGTATAAAAGAAATAACATACTCAATATATATATAATTAATATATACATTACCATTTATATGGTGCATCTCGCATAATACATTAAGTATCAAAGTAGGGGCACAGAGCACCAGGAGAAGCAGAAATCCATCCTCACCTCTGCTATGAGCCTCAGTGCTTTGTTGCAGCAGGTGGAAAAACAACAAACTGAAGTGGACTTTCCATCCTCTCAAAGGTCAGATATCAGGAAAGGAGAACAGCGCTCCCAGGTGGGAGGAGGGAACTGTCAGGGAGACATTATGGCAAATCCAGGAATGAAACATGCTTGACTCCTCTTCCCTGGTGAGTCATGCGAGACTCAAGGAAGGAAAGAAATCTGACCCTCAATTAGTTCCCTCCTGGATTTTCCTTCCACCAAGTTCTACCATGCAAGGAGCAGCTGCCCATTCAGAGTTCAGGGCAGCCTCTCCAACCATCACTGGTGTAAACTGCATGGTCAGGAAACCAACAGCCCACTCCCCTCCAGGTCGGGCCTGGCTGCTCTACTCAGGACCAGTTCTGGAGAACAGTGTCACGTTCTCAGTAGCCCTGTAGCTCCTACTCCAGACCCCCATCCTCTCACTGCAGAGGCCCAACCGACTCTTTGTCTGTAGCCACATCACATATTTTTAGCAGCCCCGTGAGGTGTGACTGAAGGGCTTTGAACCTGGCTGGTGGGGAAAAGCAGGAGAGGTGGGTAGAGCCGTGTCTCCTTCTGGGCTGTCTCCATCTGTCACTGCCTCTACCATGCCCCACCCTATGCCCACCAACAAGTAAAAAAAAACAGGATGTTTTTCAGTGCCCATTGCTTCTTGTTTTATAAACAAATTTCAATGATGACAACAATAACAAAGCCCATGTCAGAACCACAGGGCCCTCCAGGGTTCCATAGCTTCATTCCTGTGCCCAGATGACTCCGCTACTTTTTTTTTTTTTTCCTTTGGTCTGGTCCAGCCTCATCTGCCCTCCTCCTGCTCAGCCTGGGCAGCAATGCAGGGGCAGCAGGCTGAGGGGCGGGATGATGAATTCAGAAACATGGGATCAGCGGAGAGATTAGGCTGTCAGCCTCTGAAGCACTTTCCTGCTGAAGAGGAGATAAGCAGGAAGAGGTGAATGAGAACACTAGTTGTGGCAGATGGTGCATAAGATTTGGAGAGGAGAGGGGGAAAGAGAAGGCTGTGGGCTGTGGAAGACAGAAAGGGTTAGGGGAAGAGCTGGTGGGGAGAGAAAATGGTGTCAGCCAGCAGTGTCTGGATGGAGCCTCTGACCTGGAGACCACAATATGATACTACCTCCTACCCATTAGGATGGCTATTATAAAATTTTTTTAAAAGAAAAGAAAAGAAAAAAAGTAAAGATAAAGAAGTAGTAGGGAGGTGGACAAATTGGAGCCCTTATATACTATTGGTGAGAATGTAGTGATGCAGCCACTACGAAAAATGGTATGGCTGTTTTTCAAAACTTGAGAATGAAATTACCATGTGATCCAGCAATTCCGCTTCTGAGTATACACCCAAAAGAATGGAAAAATAGAGATCCAAGGAAATATTTGTACACCCATGTTCATAGCAGCGTAATTCACAATAGCCAAAAAGTGGAAGCAAACCAAGTGTCCACTGACAGGTGAACTGGTAAACAAAATGTGGCGGATACATACCATGGGAATATTATTTAGCCTTAAAAAGGGAGGAAACACTGTCATATGCTACAATAAGGATAAACTGTGAGGACATTATGTTAAGTGAAGTAAGCCAATCACAAAGACACTGTATGGTTCCACTTATATGAGACACCTAGAGGAGTCGAATTCATGGAGACAGGAAGTAGAGAGATGGCTTCCAGGGGCCAGAGAGCAGAGGGAAAGGAGAGTTATTGTTTTGTGTGTTTGGAGTCTTGGTTTCGCAAGATAAAACGAGTTCTGCATAATAGTAATGGCTGCACAGCAATGAAAATGTACCTTAATACACTTAAAAATGGTTAAAATGGTAAATTTTACGTCATGTGTGTTTCACCATAATTTAAATTTTTTTTGTTAATGAGAGCAGGAGAGGGAGGAAATATCTGCATACCTTGGGATCAGGGCTGTTTTTGCTCCTTGAGCTATGAGGCTATTGTTCATGGGTACAGCCTCTAACCAGAGAAACCACACAAGTAATTCATCGAACAGCCCCCACCTTCTCGTCATGCCCTTCCTCAAGCTCCACGTCTCAGAAGGCTGAATTTGAATCTGTTGTTCAGCTCCCACTGCTGACACTAATTGCCCGTACCTGGACAGAACTTTAATCCTTCTCATTTTAGCTTTACTCTAGCTCTTCCTTCCTGCTTTCACAAACCCCATCGAGCAAGCACATAGGGTCATGCAGACAAGTGCCATTTTAAACTGAGAATCTTCTGTGCTCGTCTTCTCTTGAGTAGCCCAGATTTGAAAAAATATCAATCAGCCATTTCTGCCCGCTCAGCCTGAGCAGAACACTGAGTATGAGGGTTCCAGCTATGCTGGTATTGTACATTCTATTAACATTATGTTAATTAACTGAAAAGCCACACATTGATTTTCCTTGAGAGGCTCCAAGGATCAAATATCAATGAATGGACCCAGCTAAGCCTAATTTACTAATGGATTTTTAACTTACTTGGAGAAAAAAGCTTCAAGAGAAAAGTAATTTTCCATTTACCAGAAGAAATGAAGAACTTACCTTTTCCAACTGATTTAGAGAATTTCCATATTCCAAGGGAGCCAAAAATAATTTTTATACATAAGCCTTATGTTTCTTTGATTGTTGCAGAAGAGGTCTAATGGAAAGAATCAATCTTAAAGCAAGACCGCAAGTTCGATTAATTACGGAATATTCAGGGATTGTGGAGCAAAATGAACGTAATTCGTTGAACTTGAGCATTAATATCTGTCGAGGCGCTTACCAATGCTACGTATCAAAAAAGTTTCGTGCTTCTGAAACGCTTACATATTATAAGAGAAAAAGGAGAATTCGAACAATCCAAAGTGTAACACCCTGCTAGGCACTGGGACCCAAAAGTGATTGAGCCGTGGTCACTCTTGGTGCTGATGGTCTAATGAAAACAGTCCCTGGGGACCCCTTCAGGGAATGGCAGTAGGTAGAATTTAGGGACCAGACTTTACAAACTTCTCCCTAAAAACCTCTTTTTACTCACAGTCAGCATTATCACCATCATCCCTTAGGCTGGTTTCCAGGCAGGTTTCCTTAAAGCACAGTAGTGCGGGAGGAACAAAGAGCAAACAGCTAGCAACGGAGCAGTAGTTTCTGTGAGCAGTCACAGCACCCTTCTTGTACCACAGCTCCAAACATCTTCCCCGGTTCAGGAGGATACTGGGGGTCCCCAGACCTCATGCTGGCCTTTCAGTGCCTCCTGTGGCTCCAGTGGTGTCGTCTTGCCGTGGTCGTGTCACTCCAGTCCCCACTGAGGCGAAGTTCTGTCTCCTCTTGTGTCAGAGACCACTGCGATTTACCCTAATGTGTTTCCTCTTTCTCCTGGCACAGCTAGATTGTATTTCCCAGCCTCCTTCGCAGGTGCATGGCCCCATGATTGAGTTCCAGCCAATAGACTCTGGGAAGAAGTACCATTTCCTGGCCTGGCCAGTAAAACCTCCCTCATGATCTCTGTCTCTCTCTCTCTCTCTCTCTCTCTCTCACTCTCTCTGTCTCTCCCCCTCTCTCCACCTCCCGCCGCCCCCTGTCTGGCAGCTAGTTGTTAATGCTCAAGGCACATGCTGAAGGCGCCAAAGCGTCCCACCAACGGGTCTTCATGTCAACCAATACGAACTGTTAGGTTAAGCCCCTGAAATTCAGATTTTTATCTGTTTCAGCCAGAGGTATATTTCCTAAAAAGGTAATGAAGCTTAAGTTTGGGGACTCCCCCTTACTTTCATGGTCCCCTTCAAAGAACCAGGAAAATGCCCTGGCAATGATTTCACATGGTCATGATTTTTTCCCTAAAATTTACGGAGTTAAAATATTTTAGTTACAAGGGGTCAAGGCCACATTCTCTCTCCTCTTTGATTTCCCCTCCGTTATACTTCACTTCACCTCCAAAGGCATGCCAGGGGCATCTTTGGAATCTGGTGAAGAGAAGTTTATTTTGGATTTAACGGGATCACTTATCTGGTTCAAAGTCACTTCCAGATGTATTTAAGTTATTGCTAGCTGTACCAGTATAGGAATGGCTTTCCAGGAGTTCTCCTGCCCTCTGTGCCAGTTTACCTGGTGTTCAGACATGCAGGTGGCAGGACCAGAGGCCCTAACTCAGCATGCACAGGTTCTGAGGTGCCTGGCACCAGAGGGATGGGCAGAGTACAGGTTTGAAAGGTGCTCCGTCAGAAGCTTCTCCGTGGGAATTCTTTCTAACGTTAGGCACGTAAACGGGTAAGCAGAAAATTTGGTTCTCATCAACACCTAGTCAAAACAGAGATTGTCTTTTGTCAGTGTGTACCATTATAAATGTGCCGTATATTTTTCCCCTTTTATTATAGGAATCACTCAAAATAGAATCTTTCAGAATTCTTGCGTGTGTTGAGCACACACCGTAGGAGCACTACAAAGAGTACGTCATTTGCATTGTCTTCATTCTTTTATTCATCCTAACAATCAATAATTGAGAATTAATTTTGATTAACCATCCCAGTAGAAAGACCAAATTATGTTTTCATTCTCTCTGTAGAAAGTGATATTACAAAATCATTGTCATGTGAAGAAATGATCAAAAAGTAAGCCACCAAAGAAAGGAAGGAAAAAAAAAAGTCTTGAGATGTGTCAGACAACTAGTAAAAAATACATTGTTGTGTTTCTGGGCTTTGTACTACTTTTCAGCTTTTTCAAAGTGTAAGTCATTGTGACTTACCTAATTATTCTAAAGAAATAGTCCCTTTTGTGCTATATTTGTCATTGTGTATTCTTTCCTTAAAGAGCCCTCAACATTTTATAAACCTCAGGCCCCACTAAGTCTCCCCCGACACAGTATCCCACATCATCCTATTGACATAAGTTCAGTGCCACCCAGGGCGCTGTGTCTTGTAGGAGCACTGCCCTCGATCTCAGTAGCCTAGAGCATCTCCAGAGAGAGGCCCCTTGCCCTTGGCGCACCCCTCACACCAGTTCCCACTCCTGGGAAACGTGGTACAGATTCTCTGAGGCTGGACAGGAAGACAGTATGATGGCATTTTCTCGTCTGCTCACAGTGGTCACTCCCTCCCTCCCAGCCAGCCTTCCTGGACGCAGCATGCACACCTGTGTCCTAGCTCCCGGTCAGACACAGTGCCAGTTGTTACTCTCGCGGGCCAATTGTCAGATTTAATAAAACCAGTCACTGTGCCCCAGCCCTGAGCAGATCCGGCAAGCCCAAACCTGGCCAGCGTGCCAATTAACCCTGCAACGTGCCCAACACGTCTGACATCACAGCAGCTGCTCAGCTCAGACACTTGGCTTCCAGACTTCCTGGCCGAAGAAGTGCCCCTAAGGAATGTAGTCTCATTCCATCCCGTGAGTGTGTGAGTAGGATTCCTCCCCATGTTATAGATAAGGGAGCGGCGCTTGGAGAGCGTCAGGGACTTTCCCACGGTCAGGAAACCTGCCAGTCACAGACGGAGTGCTGAAACCCAGGCCTCCTGCCTCTGAGTCTGCTCTGAGGCCCCTCAGTCCATTCAGATAAAAAGCATTGAGTCCAGAAGGATCGGACAAGGTGAAGACATTAAGACACGAGCACGGCTGCTGAGATTTTTCAGGAGATTCTGGGCTTTTGTTTTGTTTTGTTTGGCTTTGCTTTGTTTAAGCAAGTACAGAGAAAAAAAGAGTTGGCACCTTCCACCAATAGTGGATATGGAGAGGACTGTTTCTTCCTTGACCCACTTAATTCTCAACTGAGAGGGAAGCAAATAGATGACCCTATAACACTTTTCTATTTGAAATAATCATCAGCACAACATAACCAGGACAAGAAAATAGGTCCTTCTTCTTCCCATTGTTGTTTATGTTACACAGAAACGCCAACATGTACTCCATGCTGTTGTAATATCAATTCAGATGAAAGACTGACTTCTAAGGCTATCGTCAAGAGCTTGTAAGAGAGGGAGACGGGAGAAAGGGACGAGGATCTGATTTTAAACAAAGAGCCTGAACAGCTCCAGAGGCATGAGGTATAATTCACAGCAGAGGAGATGACTCTGTGTTGGAAATATTTCTTGATGAGTCTTTGGTTGAGGAAAGTGAGCCCCACCTCCACCTGCTACTCCCAGGGCCCAACCAAGGAAAGATGCAGCTGGAAAAGAGCTCCATGTTTTCATAAGAAAATAACAGAATTAGGAGTTGTTCGTTCATGGTTTGAGAGAAATGGGGGTGAGGTAGATGCGGGGACCAGGAAGGAAGGAGGAGAAACATAAGGAAGGTCTTGAGGAAAAGAAAGGGGTCTGAGGAGAGTCCACAAGCAGAAGCCAAAAATGGGAGATGGTGGCTCAGTAAGAAATGCCCTGAATTAAGAAAAATCCACGGAACCTAAAACAGGGGCATCTACAATTCAGTTTAAAGATTTTTCTGGCAGTGCACTTGCTGTAATGTCATCACCCTCCCATCCCTTCCCTTCCCTTCCCCTGGAACCTCCTCTCAAAATTCTGCTCTCCTCAGCAGTCCTTGCTAGGACACTGTTGAGAGAAGGGACCGGGGTGGGGTCCTGCAGCAGAAAGCCCATGTTAGGGCAGAGCAGTCTGAAGCCAAGAGCAGTAACCAGCTGCTGCCCTGGGAGCTCTGAAGAGGGAAGCCCTCAGAAAACGCAAGCAGTATCAGAGAATCCTTCTAGCAACGTGTGAGATGGAGACTCAGACCGTCTTATCTGGCTCTTAAAGGCTGACCACGGGATTTTGCAGAAATTGGGGATGTCTAGGATGTGTGCACATAATACAAAACAGCTCACTAAAAAGGCTGATACTAGTCTTTGAATCTTAGCAGGAAGCAAAAGACATCATGCAGGAACAGAAGCTGAGAGATCTAAGACGAAAAGCAAGGGACACAGCTGGTGGCGAGGCTAGGATTCACTCAGAAGATCTGTCCCCCTGTTCACACCCCTCCCATCTATTATGGGCTGAACTACGTCCTCCCAAAATTCATATGCTGAAGTCCTAACCCCTTGCCAGTACCCCAGAATGTAACTGTATTGGAAGATAAGAGTCTCTAAAGCAGTAATTAAACTAAAATGAGGTCATTGGAGCAGACCCTAATCCAGTGATTCGTATTCTTTAAACCACTCAATCTAAGGTGCTTTCTTAGAGCAGCCCTAAAAAACGAATACACCACCGTCCCTCTTCCGGTCACAGGTCACTGAGGTCAGACAAGTCCTGTCCCCACATGCCAGTGTGGCCCAAAAAAAGAAAAAGAAAAAATCCAAAGCATGAGCAAAAATCTCGAGATAATTTGCACTTTATATTTTGAGTAATTTGGTCCACCTGCAAACTGGATTTAGTCCATATGTACAAGGTATTTTTGCACATAAACTTGTAGTTTCAACAAATAAAAACCATGTTGCTGGTAAGAAAAACAATGAAAACAATCCATGCTCTCTTTTGCTCTGCTCTCTGGGAAAGCAAAATATTTGTATTATGTAGGAATAAAAAATATTTCTAAATTATTTTGTATTAATCATAAAAATTATTTTGTATTTCATTTAATAGTTGAGTATATTTCTAGGGATTTTTATATAGTGTCTAAACTTGTGAGACCTAGTTTCTCATCCAGCAGTTTGGAGCAGGGTGGAATAGCTGGCAGTATATTCTTTGTCATGTTGCCTTTAAGATATTTGTAGGTTTGGAGTCAATATAATTGGTCTCCACATTTTAAAGTTTACTTAGTGGAGTCCTTATGATTTTTAGCCTTTATCAGTATCAAAAAGACAGTATGAGAACAAGAGGGTACCCACAAAACTCTACACATGTACAACTCTTAATTGTATCCAAAAGGTAACACGGTACATGACTAGAAAATGTGTCAGTTGTCACTTCTGTCTGAAAAGCATTGGTCTCACCTATGAGAGTGTACAGTTGACCCTTGAACAACATGAGTTTGAACTGCAGCAGGTCCAATTCTACGTGGATTTTTTTTCACTGAATACATACTGTATGACTACATGATCTGTATTTGGTTTAATCCATGCAGGCAGAACCTTGGATAGGGAGGAACCACAGATCCGGAGGGCTGACTGTAAAGTTAGACCCAGATTTTCAGGTGTGGGGGATGGGTGGTCATGCTCAAGAGTCAACTGAATTTAAAAGTTTTCCAAAACCCAAATTACATGCATCCCAAACAAGTTACCCTTCCTCTCCCTTCTGATTGTTCCTTCAGAATTAATGCACAAGACAGACCCAGTATTTAGCTTCCTATTTAGCCTACTGGGTACTAACAGAACAAGGATGATGTCACCTCTGTCTGGCTCACTTTCTCCTCTGCACACTGGCTCCGACAGGTAGCGGGTGGGGCATGAACAAAAGTGGCAGTCAATCCAAAGAAATGCAGAGCTAAATGCTGTTGCATCAATTGGATACAGAAAAAGCAAAACGTAATATAATATCCTTATCTCATAAACAAAACTATTTTTGAGACCAGTGCCTCTTAAACTTTAATGTGCACAGGAGGGTGTTGTAAATTGCTGTTGGAGGACAGAGGGAACACAAAGTGCCCACCAAACTGAGAAGGTATCCTGAGACCAAAAACTGGGGGAGGCCGTTCAGTATAATCAGTGGATCAGTTTATTATAGGGTAACTGACTCACAGGGTGGGATTGGGTGGGCGAGGATTTGGAAGCATTCACAGCTGCACTCTGCCCCAACAAGGGGCCACTGGGACAGTTTTATAGTTAGCCTAGGGTATAGGGGTAGATGCTTGGAAACAGTACATGCATTCCTAAGTCAGGATTTATCAATGAGTAACTAGTCTCATGGGTGCCAGGAATACGTCAGCAGAGGTCTTCATCATTGTTTGGGGACTAGCAGAGCATAGAGGCCACCTGGTCCTAATGATTATTAAACGATATCTATTAACTACAAAGCCCTTCACAACAGAGAAGTGATTTACCACACAGTACAGTCCTGGGACGGGTCAGTGGAAGGACAGGAGGGACTCTGCTTGCCCGAGATGGCATTAGTTATGCTAACAGCAGTCAAGCTGCAGACATGAGGAGGGCTGGAATGGGTCCTCAGACTCTGCCTTTATGAAAAACTCTAAGGTAAGGTTGATGCTGCTGATTTATGGAACATACTTTGAGTGGTGAGATTCTAGATATACAGATTTCTAAATCCACACAAATGTAACTAATTATTAGGAAAAAATGTAGGAAAACATTTTTATAATGGGAGGGTCAGAATTTCTATAGTAGGTTTAAAGAAAAAGACAAACAGGTTTAATGCAGAAAAAGTTTAAACTTCTTTCTATACAATGAAAACTTCTATATGATAAACTTGAAGACAAATAAAGAAACCGATAGCGTATTTCCAACATTTATAACAAAGCTTCCTATTCGGAATATATAAAGAACTCCTTCAATTCATAAAAAAAGATTGAAATCACAGAATTACAATTTGGCAATAAACATGGAAATTTCATCAACCTTTCTAGTGAGGAAAGAAATGCATATTGAAACCACATGAGATATTTCCTATTCACCCAGTTGTCAAAAATTAAAAACAATGTTATTTGGCATTTTATAACTTGTCATTGTTAAGTTTAAGGCAATATAGCTCCAAAAGAGGGAATTTTTTAAATCATAGAGTCCATTTAAAGATGAGGAAACCGATACTTAAAGATATGAAATGATTTGCCCAAAATTATTGACTGTAATAGTATTTAGAACAGCGTCTTCCTCGCTGGCAGTTTAGTTTTGGAGATAAGAGATACCAGAGTTAAAAATTTCAGTGACACACTGCCGTCCTTAAGACAGCAAGACTTGTCATTCTATGCCATTTATCATTGTTGGTAATGCTGCCAGTGCTTTGTTTTCTATAATGATGAAAATGTAGAATTCACCTGTTCTGATCATATCTTCTTTATGCATATTCATAGTATATGTATATATAAGTCATTGAGATCATATTGTGAAATAACTGTATAAAACATTACCTAAAAGTAAGCATTAGCATTATACAAAAATATTTTCACTGTTAAGAAAATAGAACTTTAATAATTTCTTAATGTTTCATCACACAGTAGAGTATGTCATAATTTGTTCAACTCTTCCCCAGCATTGGACATTTGGCTGTTCCCTCCTCTTCTTTGCTTTTGCTATTCTAAATACCATCTTGATAAATAAATAAATCTACGTTGACAACTCAGTTTTATTTCTTTAGGATAGCCACTGAAAAGCAGAATGTGAATCAAAGGGCGGAAACATTTTTAAATCTTTTGATATATATCAGCAAATTCCTTTCTAGAAAGTTTATGCCAATTAAGGCACGCACGTGTACAAATAGTACCATTTTTAACTAAATAACGTGACTGCTAAAAAAAAAAAAAAAACTCAGTCTAAGTTTTTAGTTTATTAACCACTAGTGAGGCTGAACAAGTTTGCAAGTTTATTAACCCATTTGTTTTCCCTGATGAGAATTTTCATCCACTTCCTCTGCCCTTATGGCTGTTGGATCTCAGTGTCTTCTTTTTGCCCAGATATACTTTTTAGCTATGTAGAATGTTCAGTTAGGTCCATCATATTTGTGGCAAGTGTTTTTTCCCCACATGTTGCCCATTTTTTTTCTTTTTCATTGAGGAGGTTTTCTGAAAGGCCAGTAGTTCTATAGTTTTTGATCTGTAACAAATTCTTCTCCAGTCCTAGTGCTACCATGGCAGGTCCAGGTGCTCCTGCTCCCGATATTAAACAGCAAGAGCCTTCTAATGATCTCCTCTTGCCATCTCTTCCCTCCCGAACCCATCCTGCTGGACGGCACCAGGTACCTCATCCTGAAACCTGTTCTGAATCATCTTAACAACTTGCTTGCAGGCAGCATCAATGACTTCATGCTGATAAACCTGCATTTGCCTACAGAGAGAATCAGGACCTTTTCTACCCTTATCCAGATCAGGAAATGGTAATTACTTAATTCCCTCTGGATATCTCTATTAAGGACTCAAGCCCAGGCTACTCTCTTCCCAGGGTTACTTTAAGCAGATTTCCAAAAAATTCTGTCTTTCTCTTTTCAAATCCATTTATTGATTAGTCCAAAGAAGCTACCAGTTCCTATCAAATCAAATTGGCCCCTGACTTAAATAAAACCTTTTGTTCCCTGATCACTTTCCCGTCACACAGCGTGGGAGCCTTGTTCTGCTCTGAGCTATGCTTCTCTTAAATCAGTGCTTTTAGTTAACATCTCCTGAGTGGTTAGACAGAGGCACCCCTCGCTGTTCTTGAGACTAGACTAGAGTTATCTGTTCTGCCAAACACCAGAGACACACTGTCTCCTCCAGAAGGTCACCTCTAGGTCATTCTCGTGAAAGGAGGGGGTTAAGTTGAAGAGAATGTGACAGCCAGAGGGCTGGTCTCAAAATGAAATGTGAGTCCCTGGGGTCAACTCACCAGGGTGCCTGCAAGTGTCTAGAGAAGTGAAAAAGTCTCGTCAAGGACAGAGATGGAGTCAGCAGCAAGGGTCCTTCAGAATGAGTGCCCCCTACTCTGCGGCCTGCGGACTTTGCCCCTCCGGAGACAGTGTCTGAAGGGGTCATAACCCATTCTTTCACCACAAAAGACACCAGACTTTTCCAGTGCCCGGAAGAATGTGGGGCTGGAGTGGGAGTCTCTCCAAGTTCATTGCCCTGTCTCCTCTCTCTCCAGTTCCCCACATCTTGGTGGGGGCAGGGGGTATCTGACTAATAGATTTGAGCCGTGTAACCTTCTGAAAATGCTAATGAGAAAGAGAAGGGCCCCAGGAAGCATCAAATGCTGACATGACTAGGGATGTGTTTGAACCTGTGCAGAGCAAGGTGGCATATTTATCAGGCAATTCTCCAAGCATGCTGGGTCTCCTTGAAGATACAGCAAGCACATGAGCTCCTGGATATCACGAATTTTGTGTTTAATGGCGAGATTATTTTCAGTTTAAGTTTCTTTTGCGCCACCATCTGCTGCTACAAGTTATCCAAATAGGCACAAATCTGCTTTTTCTTTGGAGGTTGTTTTTGGAGGAAGGGATGGGTCATGGGGCAAGAAAGTCAATAACTAACTTTTCTTTTTTGCTCATTCTCTGCCTCTGCTCTTTCCTTGCTCTAATCATTTCCCAAGATCGTACAGAATCATAGAATTGAGAGTTGAGGAGGACCTTGGAAACCATAAGATCCAACCACCTCATTTTACAGATAAGAGAACAAGCCCAATGAGGAGAAACGAGTTGCCTAAGATCACACTTCCAGAGAGCGGAGATTCCCCCGAGCAGAATGCCCTTGCTGCCCTCCAGGTTACCAGAGACCAGCACACCTCTCCTTCACTCCGCTTTCTCTCAGCACTTTAGGGTCTACGTGGCCCAGATGTCCCTATAACACGTGTGGTGTGGTGGCGTCCTTCTCTGGCTGTTTCACAAATATGAGCAAAAGCAAACTTTCATCTTGGACGGTTCTCAGAATTCCTCCCACCTTGCACCCTCGGGTTCCTAGCTTGTATTGGGTCCCAAGAATCATATACGATCCTCGGTGGGGACAGTACTTCTGTACACAGGTCTTATTTTCCCAGTTGGACTGTTAAGAAATTGAAGCATTCTTCCCTGCTGTGCAAGCAATATTCAGTTTGATGGCTGAATTGAAATCTGCGATGAAAAGAATCCAAGCAAATGAGCTCAGACCGCTACACAAAGGAGGGTGCACAGGAGGGGGAGGACGAGAGGAAGGGGTGTGTGTAGGGACGATGTTATAGAAAAAGGAGGTTTTGGCTCCAACTTTGTTGCCATAGGCAGAGACTCTCCATACAGTCCTGCTGTCTTCACAAAGATGGTTTTTGCTTCACCCAATAGTCATTTTTGTCAGCCCTCCATCTCCGGCCTGGGGCTGAATCCCACAGTGCACATAAAAGGCATACCAGGACTCGAGGATTCCCCATCCTGGAAACAAATCCAAAGCTGTTGCATCCTGTGGCAAAAGCACAGACCGAAAAAATGCTGCCTGGTCACCCCTTCTCATTCTGTTCAGGCCACTGGACACAGCACTTGCCAGCTCCAAATTCACTTTTTGTCCAAAGACTCAATACACCTATTGAGAGGGTGTCCAGGAATGGCCTTTCCTCTGTCCCCTTCTGGTGCCTCCAGGCAGAAAGCCCAGCAGGCCCTGTTTTGTGAGCTGAGCCCCAGCAAGGGGAGGACTGGGCCACGTGGGGATCCCTCCTCTTCTGCATTCAGCTCTCTTGCTTTGCGTTCTTGTTCTCTGCCACAATAGTGTCTCGTTTACCGAGATCCACCTGTGCCCAGCACTATGCTGAGTACTGAGAGCAACAGGATAAAGAGAATGGGGATGTCAAGTCTTGGTAGGATTTCCAAATAGCAACATCCAGAAATCTTGCGTAGACGAAAGAATCTAATCACCAGGTACCACCAGCAGGCATCTTTCTGAATGGGGTCTTCTGCCTACAGCCTGTAGGGGAAGTGTTTTTGCCGTCTAATTCCTCCAGTATGTATAGTTGAGGATTACCTAGAATCTACTTGCTGTTTATTTGCTTTTTTGAATTTTGGACGAATTCCCTCTTTTTATTGATTTATATTCCCTCTCACCTCCTCTTTTCTCTCTGGCATCACTTCCTCCCAGTTTTCAGGGTTAAAGACACATCTTTAGCCATAGTCATATGAACATAGACAAATATTTATAAGGATACATAAGAATTTTCCTTTTTGTATTTTTTTTTTACAAAAATGGGTTCGTACTAGGTACATTTCCTTCTATCTTGATTTCTCTCTTTTTTTTTTTTTTTAGCAATGTGTGATAAACATTCCCCCTGGTGAATGGATATAGTTC